>NC_064632.1:535875152-537132652 GCF_023864275.1 Schistocerca cancellata
GAAACAGAAAATCAATATCGATCAAGTATTTGAAGAATTCTCGATATATAAAGATTATGACATTAAGTCGTGAACACCTAACTAAAATATGCCTTCATATTGCTGATTTCAGTTTCCTCTTGGCGTGAAACTGACCGACTTTCATGTAGGTTAATGAAAACCTACGTTCCGGTCAGGTATTCCGATTTAATCGGCTTTGAAGAACAAATTTATGGTTATGGCTGGGATGTTATTTGTTGGTATATCTTATATCCCTGTTATCGATAAAACAATCAGTAGGGACAGTAAGAGAGAACCATAAGAAAGAATGAGCAAGAGGCAGTTATTTGGACTAAAAAGGGTTTAACATCCGGAAGCATTCTTTCTCTGCTGCTGTACAAGGCGGACATCAAAGTTCAAAGTAATAATGAAATAAAAGAACTACGGTTCAGATATCGGATTAAAATTCGAGGTGGAAATATGTCAATGATACGATTCGCTGCTGACGTTACTATCATTCGTAAAAGTGAATAATAGTTACAGCACCTGATAAATGGAATGTACAGAGCACAGAACAAGGCCTGAAAGCAAACATAGGATAGAAGAAGAATCGATTTGAGATTAGTAACAAACCTGACATCAAATATTGGAAGCTTTTAGTAAAAAAAAGTGAAGGAATTCTGCTGCTACACTTGAAGTAAAATAAGGCGTAAAGCACGAAGGTACTAGATAAATTAAATGCTGCAACTACATTTGTGATTCAAAGGTGAATTACAGTGGCAAAAGTCGTACTATTTTGGTTTACATAAACAAAGTCTCTACCTGTGTCATTCATGCTTTAAATATTGAAAACTGCACCAGTTAGTTATTTTTTGATGCTTAGCACAACGCGTTTCGAGAATTTATTCTTATTTTCAAGTGCATTTGTGCATTTTTTTACATGAATATGTTTGGTGATTCTTGCATGTGTGATTTTCTGCCTGTCTTGTACCTTTTCCAGCTTAGACTGCAATCGGAAAATAGGATAAAATGAATTTTTTAGGATTTTTAAATACTAATTATAAAAATGCTATTTTCGTTTGTTTGCTTACAAGTGTTGTGCCTTTTCCATTATACAGAATATCACACGCACGCAAATGATCACTTACATTCTTTGTTTACAACATGCCTGCAAAGATATTATGAAACAATGGCTTCACAAAGAGTTTGTTCACAATTAGAGTTGTTGCAAAGATTTGAATTATATATATATATATATATATATATATATATATATATATATATATATATGGTAGTATATAATAAAATGTATTTTTTGTCATTACTGCATATGAAATTATCGATTGCATTTTTTTCTAATGAGGAAATGTACATGGTGACAGTTATTGAACTATTGGAAATAAAATGGTCATAACTTATGAAAGGTTTGCGTTAGGATGTTCAAACAACACTGTTGGCCATGGGCCATGATAGGCATTAGTACGCGCATGCATAGTTTGGTTTAGCGACGAAGCCCACTTCCATTTGGATGGGTTCGTGAATAAGTAAAATTGGCGCATTTGGGAGACTGAGAATCTGCATTTCAGGACTAAGTAGTCTCTTCACCCTGAACGGGTGACTGTGTGGTGTGCAATGTCCAGTCACAGAATAAGCGGTGCATTATTTCTTGATGATACGGTGACCACCAAACGGTACGTGAAGGCTTTGGAAGATGATTTCATCTCCATTATCCAAAGTGACCCTGACTTCGACAAGATGCGATTCATGAAAGGCGGGGGTAAACACCATCGAAGCAGGAAAGTGTTTGATGTCCTGGAATAGCACGTTGGGGACCATATCTTTGCTCTGGGGCACCCAGAAGCCACTGGAATGGGCCTTGATTGGCCACCATATTCTCCGAATGTGAACACACGCGACTTCTTTTTGGGGGGGGGGGGGGGCTAAATTAAAGACAAGGTGTACATTGCTGAGCTGAAAACAACCATTCAGGAGGTCATCGACAGCATCGATGTTCTGACATTTCAGCAGGTCATGCAGAATTTCGCCATTCGTCTGCGCCACATCACTGCCAATGATGGCAGATATATGGAACATGTCAAAAAATAAATCCGAATATCTGTAGTGACGTTTATTTTGAATAAAGTATGTGCACGCCGTAGTTTGTAACTAATTTACGTTTCATTTCATATAGTTGAATAATTGTCTCCCTGTACATATTTACGAAAACTGTCAGAGCTATCAGGTGCAAGAGAAACATTTGAACAAATTAAATGATTCACTATCTAGCTTGGCAATGAGAATATTTCCTCTTGTTTTTTGTGGTACATAAAAATTTCAAGTTCCTCCATCAAATCCATTGTATGAGGTTTTCAGAATTGGTGGAGTATCTTAAGAACTCTTTATATATTTTCGAATTCCAAGATTTTGTTATGACTGCCCAAAAAGGACATCATGGTTATCCATGAGTCGCTATCCTGAGAAATTCGCAATAATATATAACTTTATCAAAAACTCGAATAATCTTTAAGAGACTTACAGTGGCAGTACCATCAGTACACATTGAAAGTTTATGTCTAGGAACCAAACTTTTTAGATAAGAATAAAAAATTTCCAAGAACGTAGCTGGTAGAACTAGGTAAGTGACTTAAAGCAGGGATTGTAGTTTTTAGCTCAGCGATCTTTAAATGGCGCTTAACACTGCAGTGGTACACTGTGCGCAATAAATTAAATTTGACAGCAAACGGTTTTGCACTTACACATAACATCATGTACTACTTAATACTGGCAGGCTAAAGGAACCGACCCACGTAGTTTAGTAAGTAATTGACAGTTTTTAAACATTGACCATTATCCAATGAAATGGCGGACATATTTCGCCGCATCTAGTCCGACCGGACTGTCAGTGAGCACAACCGGCATATTTCGCTACGAAAATACAAACGGGTACTCAAGCCAAGAGCGCTAGCCCACTAAAGTTAACAATCGAAAGACAGTTAAGAGTGATTACTCACATGAATGAAACAAATATAAACGGCAATTTTTAAAACAGTAACTTTTAATCAATAAAATCAAGGACCTAGCCCGCCGCAGATAATTAAGGAGATTTAATAAGGAACGGCAACCAGATCTGGTGGTACCAGAAGAAAACATCAGGCACTCAGGCTAAGGGCCCAGGCCAGCTAGAATTGGCAAACAGAAGAATTACAATTTCAAACGCAGTAAGCTCAGATCCATATAACAGCGGACGAAGTTCTTAGCAACTAATTAGGGCACTCTGGCAGCTGACAGTAGTCCGATTTACGAGGTGCATTCAAGTTCTAAGGCCTCCGATTTTTTTTCTAATTAACTACTCACCCGAAATCGATGAAACTGGCGTTACTTCTCGACGTAATCGCCCTGCAGACGTACGCATTTTTCACAACGCTGATGCCATGATTCCATGGCAGCGGCGAAGGCTTCTTTAGGAGTCTGTTTTGACCACTGGAAAATCGCTGAGGCAATTGCAGCACGGCTGGTGAATGTGCGGCCATGGAGAGTGTCTTTCACTGTTGGAAAAAGCCAAAAGTCTCTAGCAGCCAGGTCAGGTGAGTAGGGAGCATGAGGAATCTCTTCAAAGTTGTTATCATGAAGAAACTGTTGCGTAACGTTAGCTCGATGTGCGGGTGCGTTGTCTTGGTGAAACAGCACACGCGCAGCCCTTCCTGGACGTCTTTGTTGTAGTGCAGGAAGGAATTGTTCTTCAAAACATTTTCGTAGGATGCACCTGTTCCCGTAGTGCCCTTTGGAACGCAATGGCTTAGGATTACGCCCTCGCTGTCCCAGAACACGGACACTATCATTTTTTCAGCACTGGCGGTTACCTGAAATTTTTTTGGTGGCGGTGAATCTGTGTGCTTCCATTGAGCTGACTGGCGGTTTCTTTCTGGATTGAAAAATGGCATCCACGTCTCATCCACTGTCACAACCGAAGAACAGAAAGTCCCATTCATGCTGTCGTTGCGCGTCAACATTGCTTGGCAACATGCCACACTGGCAGCCATGTGGTCGTCCGTCAGCATTCGTGGCACCGACCTGGATGACACTTTTCTCATTTTCAGGTCGTCATGCAGGATTGTGTGCACAGAACCCACAGAAATGCCAACTCTGGAGGCGATCTGTTCAACAGTCATTCGGCGATCCCCCAAATCAATTCTCTCCACTTTCTCGATCATGTCGTCAGACCAGGTTGTGTGAGCCCGAGGTTGTTTCGGTTTGTTGTCACACGATGTTCTGCCTTCATTAAACTGTTGCACCCACGAACGCACTTTCGACACATCCATAACTCCATCACCACATGTCCCCTTCAACTATCGAAGAATTTCAATTGGTTTCACACCACGCAAATTCAGAAAACGCACTTTCGATACATCCATAACTCCATCACCACATGTCCCCTTCAACTGTCGATGAATTCCAATTGGTTTCACACCACGCTAATTCAGAAAACGAATGATTGCATGCTGTTCAAGTAAGGAAAACGTCGCCATTTTAAGTATTTAAAACAGTTCTCATTCTCGCCGCTGGCAGTAAAATTCCATCTGCCATATGGTACTGCCATCTCTGAGCTGTATTGACAATGAAAGCGGCCTCATTTTAAAACAATGCGCATGTTTCTATCTCTTTCCAGTCCGGAAGAAAAAAATCGGAGTCCTTAGAACTTGAATGCACCTCGTAGTAGTGACAAAGTATTTAAATAGCTGCTAAAGCTTGGACTAACAATTGAAAATTACTCATTTAAAAAAAAACAGTAACCTTAAGTTAATATGAAGAACTCTACTTCGCGTAAAATAAGCAATTCAAATGGGAGTTTTTAAAGAGTAACGTCCAACTAAGATAAGGTTGCACGTACGCCTTAACCACTAGTTAGGGCAATCTGACAGGTAAGTCTAGCCTGTTTGGTGGTAGTAAAACTTTTAAACATTACTCAGACCAAGTGCACTAGCCCACAATAAATTAACATACTGATATAACAGTTTTAAATAGTGGTAACAAATAAGTTATTTAGTGACGGACTTAGCAATGAACAACTCTTCAGACAAACTTGGCGACAAAATATCTAGCGCTGAACCAGTAGTTTCTAGCAAATAAACATTGCAATAAAGCTATTCTTCACCTGCCGTATATTCTTATACAGGATGCAACGTCTTATTACAACAAGTACACACAACTTTAACAGTTTACTGCACCATCACCCATCCCAAGTGGCGGAAATAATGAACGGCCGCTAGACAAACATTTTGCCATCGGCAGAGCAATGTGATACGCCAGCTGGTAAGCCATCACACTCGCTTCGCAAACTGATCTTACACGCATCTTGATCGACAGGGTTCTAAAGCAAAATGAAGCAATTTGATTAGTTCGTAGAAGTAGAACAAGATCACAACGTTTGGGAAGCACGCGATGAATAAGGTAACTGGCAGACAACCTAACTGACCAGCGAGCACCAATTCGAAGACAAGGAAATGGAATATTACTATACTGAAGGGGACCACAACCTTCCTATCTAACCCACGTTAATTTAGCCAAGTATTTGACCCATTTCTGAAAAAAACTATTTGATGCAGGACCTTAATATTTTTACTGTATGTTACATGATGCTAATAGAGTCAACTGTACTAAAATCTACTTTATCCATTTCATAGTTTCTAAGGAATACTTTTTTAAATTTATTAACAAAATATATTAAGTTTTTTCTGCAGAAAATATTTTTTTTGTGAACTTCCTAACGGGCGAATATTAATGAATGTAGTAACAGAGGTGGCTTTTTATGTAATGCAGAGTCTATGAAAATTTGATTCATTTATCTATGATAGTTTCTGATATAATGGGGCATATGTACTGAAAATTTTAGTTTGCGGGAAATTAACTTTAAAGAAAAAACATTTGAAATTTGTTACTTACAGTTAAAACTGTCCTGCTGCATATGATGGGCCTTCCTTGGCCTCTAGCAGGTCTTCCAGCTTCCTTTTAACCTTCCTGGATGTTTGTCTTGCTTTCTTGACCATATTAGATGCAGACCTGTCTGCTTCGGCTTCCCTGATTTTATCGCAATGTTGCTGCCCAGTGATCATATTTTCACCAGGATTAATTCCCAGCTTTTTCAATACCCAGCACTCTCCAATATTACCACAATGGAATGTAATAACATCATCATGAGCTCCTAGTTTCATTGTATGCATGCCTACAAATACAGTTTTAGGAAACAGTTTATGCTGTTGAAACATTCATTTGGGTTCTGTGTCTGCCCATGCAGACATTTCCTTAGAAGGTCAGGATCAGTCAAGCCTCTGAAAATAGGTTTAACTGCTGTAATAACAGCAGCAGGAAGAGAATTCTGGTGAGAATAAGATACTGCAGTTGCCTGAGCCCTATTGTCTTTGCACCACGAATTTTCTCCTGATGGACACAATCCATGACATGGCCTATCATCAGTAGAGGACTTACGGAAGATTATGGCCCAAAAATCTCTCTTCATTGCCTCCTGATTTACTTTATTTCTCCTAACTGCTTGCCCACAGTATACCTGCAAGTTTTCTATATCAGTTTTAGTTAACCGACCCTGGCTGGTTAACAATTCTCCATCTTATTATTTTTTTCCTCTCAAACCAACAGTTAGTTTTCTCAGCCTTGTTCCCAAACATTTTTGAACATGGCCTACACATTCTATTTTGCTAATAATGGCATTTCCATATGGCTTAGAGTTGACAGTGGGTGGGTTGACAGTGGGTGACAGAAAAGTGGGCGTGGCACATAAACACACGTGGTAGGAAAATGCTCTTTAAATGCACGAGAAAAATTTTTCAACAAAATCCATTTCAGAGTACTTGAGTCAAACCCTAGTCTATCGAAATTTGATGAAAACCGATAATCGATATTTTTTTATCTGATCTGAACCAAGGTGTGGTTCCCTTAAAG
The DNA here is from genome assembly GCF_023864275.1 of Schistocerca cancellata. Classification (NCBI taxonomy): domain Eukaryota; kingdom Metazoa; phylum Arthropoda; class Insecta; order Orthoptera; family Acrididae; genus Schistocerca; species Schistocerca cancellata. Next base: position 535,882,086 of record NC_064632.1, read on the forward strand.
CATGAAACGGTTACTAAGCAACTCTCCTCATGTTCGGTTCCGTCAGTTGGCTACGGCCACTTCTGCCCAGACACCTACGTTCACGATGTCGCTAGCGCTGGCGCAGCGCAGACAGGACGAAATACAAACAATTCCCGGAGAAATACACTACTAGAAATTAAAATTGCTACACCATGAAGATGACGTGCTACAGACGCGAAATTTAACCGACAGGAAGCAGATGCTGTGATATGAAGATAATTAGCTTCTCAGAACATTCACACATGGTTGGCGCCTGTGGCGACACCTACAAAGTGCTGACATGAGGAAAGTTTCCAACCGATTTCTCATACACCAAGAGCAGTTGACCGGCGTTGCGTGGTGAAACGTTGCTGTGGTGCCTCGTGTAAGGAGGAGAAGTGCGTACCATCACGTTTACGACTTTCATAAAGGTCGGATTGTAGCCTATCGCGATTGCGGTATAACGTATCGTGACATTGCTGCTCGCATTGGTCGAGATCCAATGCCTGTTAGCAGAATATGGACTCGGTGGGTTCAGGGGGGTAATACGGAACGCCGTGCTGGATGCCAACGGCCTCGTATCACTAGCAGTCGAGATGACAGGCATCTTATCCGCATGACTGTAACGGATCGTACAGCCACGTCTCGATACCTGAGTTAACAGACAAGACAACCACCATCTGCACGAACAGTTCGACGACGTTTGCAGGAGCATGGACTATCAGCTCGGAGACCATGGCTGCGGTTACCCTTGACGCTGCATCACAGACAGGAGCGGCTGCGATGGTGTACTCAACGACGAACCTGGGTGCACGAATGGCAAAACGTCATTTTTTCGGATGAATCCAGGTTCTGTTTACAGCATCGTGATGGTCGCATCCGTGTTTGGCGACATCGCAGTGAACGCACATTGGAAGCGTGTATTCGTCATCGCCATATTGGCGTATACCCCAGCGTGATGGTATGGGGTGCCATTCGTTACACGTCTCGGTCACCTATTGTTCGCATTGACGGCACTTTGAACAGTGGACGTTACATTTCAGATGTTTTACGACCTGTGGCTCTACCCTTCATTCGATCCCTGCGAAACCCTACATTTCAGCAGTATAATGTACGACCGCATGTTGGAGGTCCTTTACGGGCCTTTCTGGATACAGAAAATGTTCGACTGCTGCCCTGGCCAGCTCATTCTTCAGATCTCTCACCAACTGAAAACGTCTGGTCAATGGTGGCCGAGCAACTGGCTCATCACAATACGCCAGTCACTACTCTTGATGAACTGTGGTATCGTGTTGAAGCTACATGGGCAGCTGTACAGTCGTGGACAAAACGAGCGAGACCCCTCGCCTTTTCGTTATGCTGATCCGCACAGCTTTAAAGTCTGCTACACAGCATAAAAGGCAAGGCGACGAAGTGCTACCAACATACCATGCACAGGCGTGAAATTGAAAAACCATCCGAACTTTGCCAGACTGTTTTCAATCATGTGTAAGACTATATTAATGCTGATTAGTTTCTTAAACACAATACGTAAATATAATATATACTTGAAAGGAGAAACACTAATTAGTACGAACTGTTCTAATAAAAATGAATTTCGGCTTATCGAAGTAACATAACTGTTTTAGGAAGACAAGGTTCCCCAGATCGCTGGCAAAATATTATGCGCATTCGGCCGCGTCACGGTCTGTGTCAACGTTCAGACCAGTCATACTGGATTACCGTTGCTGGCCGACCATGAAAGTGCACAAATTTAGCAAAGCGTGAAGATTCATAACGAAATTCAATTAAAAATCATTCAGTGCCACACGTAAGTCAATTCAGTTACTGACAGAATCGGAAAAAATAGGCAGTAATAAGTATGAAATTCTACAAGATTTTCATATTTAATTCCACAAGTCGCCGGTACAGAATAAAGGTAGAAATAAAACGTACTGGTGGCGCGAGAATTTCTTAAAATTGTTTTACTAATATGCCTCAATCGAGATTAGAACCGAAAACAAACCAGACCTCCCTTGCTGCAGCAAACACCTTTCACTACGCCAGCAGACAATCTAGGCAGACAGCCCTCTATTATTACCATACGTGAATAAGCCGGCAATTACGCAACGAAAATGGCAAAATGATCTGCAGTTTCGGTTGCATTGAGTTTTCTGCATTCAAAAACAAGAATTTTCTAGCTTTCTGTCACCGCTTATCTGGCAATCATTCGGGATGTTTATCGGAATAACAAAATACTTTCATTAGCGAGTAAATTTAGTAGGATAATTCTCCACCACGCCAGGAAAAAACGGGTACATATCTGCCAAACGTATTCTATAGTGTTTCGAATTCTCCATTAGACTCGCCACAGCCAGAAAACGTTCATTAACGGAAGTGTTTCTTAAGCTAGCTAGTAATGGGAATGCTCGCACTTCTAAAACGTGGTGGCATTAATACTGAGATCTGAATTATCACGTGTATAGGCAAATGGATTTTATTTGTATTCCTGTAAAAATGATTTGGATAGAAAGCATAGCTACGGTTAATATGCTGATGTATCGACTGCAACTAGAACATTTCGAATGAAGAGTGAATCCGACCGGAGTGGCCGTGCGGTTCTAGGCGCTACAGTCTGCAGCCGAGCGGCCGCTACGATCGCAGGTTCGAATCCTGCCTCGGGCATGGATGTGTGTGACGTCCTTAGGTTAGTTAGGTTTAATTAGTTCTAAGTTCTAGGCGACTGATGACCTCAGAAGTTAAGTCGCATAGTGCTCAGAGCCATTTGAATGAAGAGTAGGGGAAATTATTTATACGGACATCATCTTCAGTAACTGTCGTAGCTATTTTCGTTGTTAGGATTTCGTCACCTAAATCGGTAAAAATGGACCCTTGCTTGTGTCACTTTCTTGACCATCTATCTGTGTACCCAACCATTAGAACCTGTTTACCTCGAGTACGGGTAGACATAAGAAGCGGAAATGTATCGCACTTCCTGCGGTATACGGTCCCATGGTGGTGTAAAAAAGTGAGCTTCTACGTCAACGCAATCTAAACATACGACCGTTTATGTAAAAAAATTTAAGCGAAAGGTCAAAAAATGGCTCTAAGAATTATGCGAGCAAACTGCTTAGGTCATCAGTCCATTAGACCTATGACTACTTAAACCTATCTAACATAAGGATATAACACACACCCATGCCCGAGGTAGGATTCCAACCTGCGACTGAAGCAGCCACACGGTTCGTGACTGAAACGCCTAGAACCGCTTGGCCACCGCACACGTAGAAATCCTTTCACCTAGTGTATAATGATAATACACTCCTGGAAATGGAAAAAAGAACACATTGACACCGGTGTGTCAGACCCACCATACTTGCTCCGGACACTGCTAGAGGGCTGTACAAGCAGTGATCACACGCACGGCACAGCGGACACACCAGGAACAGCGGTGTTGGCCGCCGAATGGCGCTAGCTGCGCAGCATTTGTGCACCGCCGCCGTCAGTGTCAGCCAGTTTGCCGTGGCATACGGAGCTCCATCGCAGTCTTTAACACTGGTAGCATGCCGCGACAGCGTGGACGTGAACCGTATGTGCAGTTGACGGACTTTGAGCGAGGGCGTATAGTGGGCATGCGGGAGGCCGGGTGGACGTACCGCCGAATTGCTCAACACGTGGGGCGTGAGGTCTCCACAGTACATCGATGTTGTCGCCAGTGGTCGGCGGAAGGTGCACGTGCCCGTCGACCTGGGACCGGACCGCAGCGACGCACGGATGCACGCCAAGACCGTAGGATCCTACGCAGTGCCGTAGGGGACCGCACCACCACTTCCCAGCAAATTAGGGACACTGTTGCTCCTGGGGTATCGGCGAGGACCATTCGCAACCGTCTCCATGAAGCTGGGCTACAGTCCCGCACACCGTTAGGCCGTCTTCCGCTCACGCCCCAACATCGTGCAGCCCGCCTCCAGTGGTGTCGCGACAGGCGTGAATGGAGGGACGAATGGAGACGTGTCGTCTTCAGCGATGAGAGTCGCTTCTGCCTTGGTGCCAATGATGGTCGTATGCGTGTTTGGCGCCGTGCAGGTGAGCGCCACAATCAGGACTGCATACGACCGAGGCACACAGGTCCAACACCCGGCATCATGGTGTGGGGAGCGATCTCCTACACTGGCCGTACACCACTGGTGATCGTCGAGGGGACACTTAATAGTGCACGGTACATCCAAACCGTCATCGAACCCATCGTTCTACCATTCCTAGACCGGCAAGGGAACTTGCTGTTCCAGCAGGACAATGCACGTCCGCATGTATCCCGTGCCACCCAACGTGCTCTAGAAGGTGTAAGTCAACTACCCTGGCCAGCAAGATCTCCGGATCTGTCCCCCATTGAGCATGTTTGGGACTGGATGAAGCGTCGTCTCACGCGGTCTGCACGTCCAGCACGAACGCTGGTCCAACTGAGGCGCCAGGTGGAAATGGTATGGCAAGCCGTTCCACAGGACTACATCCAGCATCTCTACGATCGTCTCCATGGGAGAATAGCAGCCTGCATTGCTGCGAAAGGTGGATATACACTGTAGTAGTGCCGACATTGTGCATGCTCTGTTGCCTGTGTCTATGTGCCTGTGGTTCTGTCAGTGTGATCATGTGATGTATCTGACCCCAAGAATGTGTCAATAAAGTTTCCCCTTCCTGGGACAATGAATTCACGGTGTTCTTATTTCAATTTCCAGGAGTGTATATACTGTCTAGTGAGGATAAACTGTATTCGCCAGCAACTCAGATCGTTTTATCACGGAACTTTTACGAAGCTACATTCAAATTTTGTTCGAAGTTGTCTGCAATATCCACTTGTAAACACCCTAGGAACGTCGTATGCGATATCCACTTCTGAAGACGCTGGCAGATATGCAGTACCATAACAAGTAGTTAAGAATTTATTGTCATTGGTCCATGCATGACCCTTTATTTCAGTATGAATTTAACGCACCTACGTGATTGTCTATGGGTGAAAATAATGAACAAAAAATAAATAAACAGCAAACAACTTCGATGTTCAAATCAAATGTAACTCACATTTTGCCATTACCACCTAATTTAGTTCTTATATCTACATGACTACACCTACAGGATTTCGTTGCAATCCAGACTTATGTGCCTGACAAAGGGTTCATCGAACCACCTTCGGACTTTTCTCTACAGTCCCACTCTTTAACAGCGTGCGGGAAAAAGGACCACTTAAATCTTTTCTTAAGAGCCCTGAATTACATTATTACTATTGTCATTTCATCCTGTGTAAGTTCCCGAGGAAACAATGTTGTGGCATTCAGGACAGATGTAGGTGATTAAAATTTCGTGAAACGTTCTCGCGGCAACGAAAAACGCTTTTGTTTTCATGAATGTCACCCTAACTCACTTATCAAATCTGGGACTCTCTCTCCCCTATTTCGTGACATTACAAATCGTGCTACCATTCCTTGGACGTTTTTGACGTACACCGTCAATAACGTCTGTCAATTATCCCATATCGCGCAGGAATACTATAGCAGTGGACGGACAAATGTAGTGTAGGCAGAGTTTTCAGTAGACCTGTTACGTATTCTTAGTGTGCGGCCAATAAAACGCAGTCTTTCGTTTGCCTTCCCCACAAAAGTATGTTTGCGGTCGTTCCAGAGGCAGATAGACTATGAGTAAAGCTATTTTAAGAAATCCTCGCGCCTCCAATATGTTTTATTGCTACCTTTATCCTGTACCGTCGCCCTGTAGATGTAAATATGAAAATCTTGTAGAATTTCATACTTGTTACAGCCTAATTTTTCCGCTTCTGTCAACAATTGAATTGACTTACGTGTGGCACTGAATGATGTTTAATTGATTTTCATTATGAATCTTCACGCATTGCTAAATTTGCACCCTTTCATGGTAGGTCAGCAACGGTAATCCAGTATGACTGGTCTGAACGTTGATAGAGGCCGTTACGCAGCCAAATGCGCATATTTTGCTAATGATCTGGAGTACTTTGTCTTCCTAAAACAGTTATGTCATCTCGATAAGGTGAAATTCATTTTTATTGGAACAATTCATACTAATAAGCGTTTCTTCTTTCATTTACATTTTGTATTTACGTGTTGTGTTTAAGACATTAATCAGGATTAATATAGTATTACACATGATTGAAAACAGTCTGATAAAGTTCGGATAGTTTTACAATTTCACGCCTGTGCATAGTATGTTGGTAGCACTTCGTCGCCTTGCCTGTTATGCTGTGTAGCAGACTTTAAAGCTGTCCGGATCAGCATAACGAAAAGGCGAGGGGTCTCGCTCGTTTTGTCAACTACAGTACCTGTACACGCCAGCCAAGCTCTGTGTAACTCAATGCCCAGGCGTATCAAGGCCGTTATTACGGCCAGAGGTGATTGTTCTTGGTACTGATTTCTCAGGATCTATGCACACTAATTGCGTAAAAATGTAATCACAAGTCAGTTCTAGTATAATATATTTGTCTAATGAATACCCCTTCATCATCTGCATTTCTTATTGGTGTAGCAATTTTAATGTCCAGTAGTGTAGCTCTGGACAGAAGGGTACACAGCACGTGATTCCGAATGCAGCACTGTGTACGGGATCCAGCTCTCTCGCCCACGTCTTCTCGCCAACTGCCTGCCGACTCGCTCAGCCCAAAATCCTTTTTCCTCGCGCGGCTCGCCCTCCCTCTAGCTCCTGTCCGGCGCAGCACTCCCTCTGCTAACCGAACGACGGTGTGCAATAGATCTCATGTTTGAGAATGTTGTTATGAAAATGGCTTAAACAAAAATTTTAGGTCTGTTTTATAGACTGTTGTGCGCCTTATTTGTAATAACAAATACAGGAAGTCAGACTTTTTTTGTAGACTACTGATATTTTCAAGATTCGTAGTCAGCATTTCAACATAACTACCATAATGGAAGCATTGGTAACGATTTTACGATTACAAGAGATATTAAGACGAAGTTTCAGACTTTAATAACTTTTCACTATTATCTGTAGTACATTTTACAGCAGAAGAACTTAGAATGAGGACATTATTTATGAGACCATATGTGATTTTTATACATTGTAATAACAGAGGTTGGAAATACTGCTTCAGTTGTAAATTTCTTTTATTATCACACGACCGGTTTCGGGCTCTTATAAGCCCATCCTCAGGTATCGCTCTGGAAACAGTAAGAGACGTGAGATAATTTTCTCACGCCGCAGCACACATAAAAACCAAAAATTTCGTAAAAATGTTTAAAAAACATTTAAAACCATTTCGAAACCGCCGGTCGAGCTATGTGATGTGAAACCTATGTAAGTGCGAAAGTGACACCAGACAGTACTACGGACGACAGTCTGGGGAGGGAAATATACAAATAGCACCAGGACACTTACACTGTGCTGTGGTCCCCGAGCGCCTCTGTGGACGTGTAATGGACGCGGTGTGCTACCTACGAGGGCAGAACAGGGACTAGCGGATGCGAACGTGGAAGTAAATTAGTAAACCAGAGTGGCAAACGTGCTGCCACCTATTCACGGAGAGGAGAACGCGGGGCCACTAGCCCGGACGTTCAAAATTTGAGTTAGTGGTTTACATTTAAAATGAAGAAAAACAAAAAAATTAAATTTTTTTTATCCCAGTCTTTGATCACAATATCAGTTCTTTTGACGATGACCGGTTTCAGTCAGTAATGACCATCCTCAGATCTTTTCTACACCATGTCCTAAAGTGGTGTAGAAAAGATCTGAGGACGGTCATTACCGAATGAAACAGGTCATCGACAAATTGTGATCAAAGACTGGAATAAAAAACATTTTACAGTATTGGATCACTGTTCATATACATGACTACGTCGCAACAGGTGTCAAAAAACTACACGAAATAAGTTAAAAGTGCATTATACGTAGTAAACGGACATATTGAACAAGTCGGTACAGAGCTGAGGTAAAACTGAGTGGAAGCTGCGATATAAAATTATTATACAAACCGTAAAGCGAAATGAAACTTTCCTTTTACATGAGTGACAAACAAGTTTTAAATTTAGTGGATATAGATAAGTGGCAACGTGAAACAACGCGCCACAGTCATCAGTTAAAAAAACACACACATATGCCACACTTATTTACAAACTCTCGTTACTGATCAACAGGGAAAGTAGCGAAATCGTACATACGGCCAGAAAGTAATATGCCAATTAATAGCTAGCAGCAGTAGCACTAAAAGGACACTTTAAAAGTGGGGTCCCTTTGATGATGATGATGTTTGGTTTGTGGGGCGCTCAACTGCGTGGTTATCAGCGCCCGTACAATTACCCAGTCTTTACTCAGTCCAATTTCGCCACTTTCCTGGATGATGATGAAATGATAAGGACAACACAAACACCCAGTCATCTCGAGGCAGGTGAAAATCGTGGGGTCCCTTTAAAATCTACTAACCAACAGTCTATAATTAATCGAGGCTTACATGAGATAAGACCTTAGACTCATTTTACATAATGAAAAACACGTAAAATTTTAACCAGTGAGGGCACAGACAGTGCCACAGTACTATAAGGCGCCGTAGTCATACGATAAAATGAAAAACATGCAATTTTTTATTAATGGGGGATAATTTTACAGCTATGTAAAATGAACTGGCTGGACCTTGCGGACCTCACCTTAGGAAACAGGCACATGCCGTACATTCATTAAGCCTGCTGAAGGCCACAAAAATAATAGAAAAACAACACTTACTCAGTTAAGAAGTATACATGTAGGGCGCAAAGTAATAAGGGACCAGAAAGATAAGGAAATGAGGTTGGACGCTGTTTCAAAAAAGAAAAGTTATTCAGCAGGACTGCATACTTAAGCTCAGGTTGCTCGTTCAAAATGCCAGACGAATCACTAAATTTAAAACTTGCTTGCCACTCATGTAAAAGGGAAGTTTCATTGCGCTTTACGGTTTATATAATAATTTTACATCGCAGCTTCCACTCAGTTTTACCACATTTCTGTACCGACCTGTTCAATATGTTCCTTTACTACGCATAATGCACTTTTAACTTATTTCAATTATTTTTATGTAATTTTTTTTCACCAGCCGCGACATACTCTCGTATATGAACAGTGAACCAATACTGTAAAATGTTTTTTATACCAGTCTTTGATCATACTATCGATTTTTTTGACGATGACCGGTTACAGTCAGTAATGACCATCCTCAGATCTTTCCTACACCACCTTAGGACATGGTGTAACAACATCTGTGGATGGTCATTACTGACTGAAACCGGTCATCGTCTAAAGAATTGATATTGTGATCAAAGACTGGATTTTAAAAAAAAAATATTTTTTTGTTTCTTTAGTCTTCATTTTAAATGTAAACCACTAATTCAAATTATGAACGTCCGGGCTAGTGGCCCCGCGTTCTTCTCTCCGTCAATAGATGGCAGCACTTTTGCCACTCTGGTTTACTGATTTGCTTCCTCGTTCGCATCCGCTACTCCCTGTTCTGCGCTCATAGGCAGCACCTTGCGCCTAGTACACCTCCACCACGGTGCTCGGAGGCCACAGCACAGTGTAAGTGTCCTCGTATTATTTATTTCCCTACCCAGACTGTCGTCTGGTGTCGCTTTCGCATTTCACATCACACAGCTCGACCGGCGGTTTCGAAGTGTTCTTAAAAGTTTTTTAAACCTTTTTTATGAGATTTTTGGTTTTTATGTGTGTTGCGTCTCTTGCTATTTCCAGTGTGACACCTGACGATGGGCTTATAAGAGCCAGAAACCGGTCGTGTGATAATAAAAGAAATTTAAAACTGAAGTGTATTTTCAACCTCTGAGGATGATGTTTGGTTTGCGGGGCGCTCAACTGCGCGGTTATCAGCGCCCGTACAATTACCCAATATTTGCTCAGTCCAATTTCGCCACTTTCCTGGATGATGATGAAATGAGGAGGACAACACAAACGGACAACACAAACACCCAGTCATCTCGAGGCAGGTGAAAATCCCTGACCCCGCCGGGAATCGAACCCGGGACCCCGTGCTCGGGAAGCGAGAACGCTACCGCGAGACCACGAGCGGCGGACATTTTCAACCTCTGGTGTAATGCTCAGTGGCGTATGTTCTTCCAGCAGGATTGTTTGTACATTGTAATAAGTGAGAACTTCGTCACGTACGAGCAATTTTATAAGTAAAATAGATTAATGTTAGAAATATTTCGGGAAGAGGTTGAAATTATAGATCGTGTACTGGATGATTATGATTTGGCATTCGATGCACTTTGATGAGAATATTTTGTAATGTGGCTACAGTGTTGTTGTTTTCTTCAGTCCTGAGACTGGTTTGATGCAGCTCTCCATGCTACTCTATCCTGTGCAAGCTTCTTCATCTCCCAGTACTTACTGCAACCTACATCCTTCTGAATCTGCTTAGTGTATTCACCTCTTGGTGTCCCTCTACGATTTTTACCCATCGCGCTGCCCTCCAAAGCTAAATTTGTGGTCCCTTGATGCCTCGGAACATGTCATACCAACTGGTCCCTTCTTCTTGTCAAGTTGTGCCACAAACTCCTACCCAATTCTATTCAATATTTCCTCATTAGTTACGTGATCTACCCATCTAATCTTCAGCATTCTTCTGTAGCACCACATTTCAAAAGCTTCTATTCTCTTCTTGCCCAAACTATTTATCGTCCATGTTTCACTTCCATACATGGCTACACTCCATACAAATACTTTCAGAAACGACTTCCTGACACTTAAATCTATACTCGATGTTAACAAATTTATCTTCTTCAGAAACGCTTTCCTTGCCATTGCCAGTCTACATTTTATATCCTCTCTACTTCGACCATCATCAGTTATTTTGCTCCCCAAATAGCAAAACTCCTTTACTACTTTAAGTGTCTCATTTCCTTATCTGATTCCATCAGCATCACCCGACTTAATTCGGCTACATTCCATTATCCTCGTTTTGCTTTTGTTGATGTTCATCTTATATCTTCACTTCAAGACACCATCCATTCCATTCAACTGCTCTTCCATGTCCTTTGCTGTCTCTGACAGAATTACAATGCCATCGGCGAACCGCAAAGTTTTTATTTCTTCTCCATGGATTTTAATACCTACTCCGAATTCTTCTTTTGTTTCCTTTACTGCTTGCTCAATATACAGATTGAATAACATCGGGGAGAGGCTACAACCTTGTCTCACTCCCTTCCCAACCATTGCTCCCCTTTCATGTCCCTCGACTCTTATAACTGCCACCTGGTTTCTGTACAAATTGTAAATAGTCTTTCGCTCACTGTATTTTACCCCTGTCACCTTTAGAATTTGAAAGAGAGTATTCCAGTCAACATTGTCAAAAGCTTTCTCTAAGTCTACAAATGCTAGAAACGTAGGTTTGCCTTTCCTTAATCTATTTTCTGAGATAAGTCGTAGGGTCAGTATTGCCTCACGTGTTCCAACATTTCTGCGGAATCCAAACTGATCTTCCCCGAGGTCGGCTTCTACCAGTTTTTCCATTCGTCTGTAAAGAATTCGCGTCAGAATTTTGCAGCAGTGACTTATTAAATTGATATTTGGTAATTTTCACATCTGACAACACCTGCTTTCTTTGGGATTGGAATTATTATATTCTTCTTGAAGTCTGAGGGTATTTCACCTGTGTCACACATCTTGCTCACCAGATGGTAGAGTTTTGTCAGGACTGGCTCTCCCAAGGCCGTCAGTAGTTCCAGTTGAATGTTGTCTACTCCCGGGGCCTACAGTAGGTTAAGCAATTACATTGAATTATACACGTTAACTATGAGTGTTATGATGCATTGAAGTTGGTGTATATATCCTGTAATGATGAAATGTAGGAACGGTCTTCGCATTTTCATGTGTTATTGATAAATTTTATTATTCATTGTAGGTTTTTGGCGATGATGATTATGATGACGTTCGTGTGTGCTAGCGAAATTTATTCTGTACAGTAGTCTGCGATGTTCAGTTGTGCCGTAAGGTATGTGCTTGAATCCGGCAATAAGATGAAGGACTGTTATGAGCTACTGTGAGTCTGGTTGGAATATGACGAAGTATACTGACTACATCTGATGGGTTTATGAATTAGATGTCTTGAGATAATGAAAATGGTAAAACAGGTAATAGTGGGAAATGTGTGGACAAAGAGTGATGTCGCAGATTAATATATTGTACCACCTGAAATGATTTCAGACAATAATTCTCAAGAATTATTTGGGGGATTACTAAAGTGAAATCAAATTAAGCAGTTGTTTTGAAGAAGAAAATATTTGGAGAATTGTTGTCTCTGATGCTAAAGAAAAAAAAATTATCTTTATGAAATAGTTTTGTGAAAAGATAATAAATTCAAGAAATCACATACATTGTATGTGCGTGTGAATTCCTAAGGGACCAAACTGCTGCGGTCATCGGTCCCTAGACTTACACACTAGTTAAACTACATTATGCTAAGAACAACACAGCACCCATGCCGGAGGGAGAACTTGAACCTCCGGCGGAATCTCTGAAAGTTGCCTACCCTTCAGTCCTAGCAACAACGGCTGTAGTACAATTACTCCACAGTCAGAGTTATGAGAACAGTTTACACTTAAAGATTTCAACTCGTTCGACTCCAGACAGGGATCAGAACCTCACATTGATACTTTTATCCTTCTATCAACTAGATATGGGTTCTTACGTAAAACTTGATCTACTAATTCCTGTCTACAACCTCTAGCAATGTGTATCAAGAACTGCATAACACACACACACACACACACACACACACACACACACACACACACACACACACACATATATATATATATATATATATATATATATATATGTGTGTGTGTGTGTGTGTGTGTGTGTTATGCAGTTCTTGATACACATTGCTAGAGGTTGTAGATAGGAATTAGTAGATCAAGTTTATATATATATATATATATATATATATATATATATATATATATATATATATGTGTGTGTGTGTGTGTGTGTGTGAATGTATGTATATACAACACATATTAAGAATATATACCCTATGACTAAATGAGTATTAGAGTGTCGTATAAAAAATTTGAAGTAGGGTCAAGAACTTTTCGATATCTTTGGTAATGACTTTAAAGACTTTTCCCTATTAGATATATTTCATATTACATTTATATTCACTTAATACGGGTATTAAAATACATAGCAGATGTCTGTCCAAATGATTATTTGAGTATCGCGAAAAAATTGAGAAAAATCGGTTAAGAATTTTTTGAGAGTCCTTGTAACCATATTTCCTCTTTATATACTATTATATACGTATTTACATAACATATATGTATCTAAAAATAACTAGGCTACGTCTGTCTGAAAGTTTATTACAGAAGCGTTCAAAATCGCCCTAGAACTCTTCGAGAATTTTGGCAACAACGTTAAACATCGACTTGTCTTTCTGTAGTAGAATATATTTTAAATATATATTTGTATGCCTCATATATTTAAAGAATCGTAACCTATGACCTTCCAAAGATTCGTTATAGTGTAAAAATCTGAAGTAAATCTGTCAAGAACTTACAGAGATTTTCGTTAACAGCATTTGCTGGTTATATAGTAAATTCACATTTATATATCATATATGTATTAAGATATGTAACCTATGTCCTTCCGAATGTTTACTAGAGTATCGTGAAAAAACACGAAGTAAAAGCACATTTAGAGATGTTTGGTAAAACTTTGTACGACGACTTCTCTTTATACAGTGGTAGAGATTGCGTACAACTCTAACAACACAGAGAAAACATTTCTAACTGTCGCATATTGTATAAATACCAGTGGCGTTAGCCACGTTAACTTTGTCCAGGTTCGAATTTTATTGCATGTAAGTCCCTGTGCCAATAAATCTGTAAAGGGATGAAGAGGAGTGTACATGATTTAAATATCTGCGTCCAACAAAAAGTCTTGACTGTGAGGAAAGGATGGAAAAGTTTCCCAGGAAGTTATTAATATATTTCTAGAATCTGAGATCCACCCATTCAAAAAAGAGGAGTTTAGCAGTTGAGTATTATTCAGTGTTTGTAAGAAAAGAGACATCGCAACATCACAATAGGATCATTGTAAAGCTTTGTGGAGATTGTAAAAAAACTACTGTGGGTACACAATAAGACAGAGAAGCGTATTGCTTCACGATGGGGTTTCGTGTTGAATGCCAACAACTTGCCTTTCACGAAAAGTCAGCTAACGTACACTACTGGCCATTAAAATTGGTACACCAAGAATAAATGGAGATGATAAACGGGTATTCATTGAACAAATAAAATATACTAGAACTGACATGTGATTACATTTTCACCCAATTTGGCAGCACACATCCTGAGAAATCATTACCCAGAACAACCACCTCTGGCCCTAATAACGGCCTTGATACGCCTGGGCTTTGTGTCAAACAGAGCTTGGATGGCATGTACAAGTACAGCTGACAATGCAGCTTCAACACGAAACCACAGTTCATCAAGAGTTGTGACTGGCGTATTGTGACTGGCGTATTGCGACTGGCGTATTGTGACTGGCGTATTGTGACGAGCCAGTTTCTCGGCCACCATTAACCAGACATTTTCAATTGGTGAGAGATCTGGAGAATGATCTGGCCAGGGCAGTAGTCGAACATTTTCTGTATCCAGAACGGCCCGTCAAGGACCTACAACATGCGGTGGTGCATTATCTTGCTGAAATGTAGGGTTTAGCAGGGATCGAATAAAGGGTAGAGCCACGGGTCGTAACACATCTGAAATGTAACGTCCACTGTTCAAAGTGCCGCCAGTGCGAACAAGAGGTGACAGAGACGTGTAATCAATGGCACGCCATACCATCACGCCGGGTGATACGCCAGTATGGCGATGACGAGTACACGCTTCCCATGTGCGTTCACCTCGATGTCGTCAAACACGGATGCGACCATCATGATGCTTTAAACAGAATCTGGATTCATTCGAAAAAATGACAGTTTGCCATTCGTGCACCCAGGTTCGTCGTTGAGAACACCATCGCAGGCGCTCCTGTCTGTGATGCAGGGTCAAGGGTAACCGCAGCCATGTTCTCCGAGCCGATAGTCCATGCTGCTGCAAGCGTCGTCGAACTGTTCGTGCAGATGGTTGTTGTCTTCAAACGTCCCCATCTGTTGACTCAGGGATCGAGACGTAGCTGCACGATCCGTTACAGCCATGCGGATAAGATGCCTGTCATCTCGACTGCTAGTGGTACGAGGCCATTGGGATCCAGCACGGCGTTGCGTATTACCCTCCTGAACCCACCGATTCCATATTCAGCTAACAGTCATTGGATCTCGACCAACTCGAGCAGCAATTTCGCGATACGATAAACCGCAATCGCGATAGGCTACAATCCGACCTTTATCAAAGTCGAAAACGTGATGGTACGCATTTCTCCTCCTTACACGAGGCATCACAACAACGTTTCACCAGGCAACGCCGGTCAAGTGCTGTTTGTGTATGAGAAATCGGTTGGAAACTTTCCTCATGTCAGCACGTTGTAGGTGTCGCCACTGGCGCCAACCTTGTGTGAATGCTAATCATTTGCATATTACAGCATCTTCTTCCTGTCGGTTAAATTACGCGTCTGTAGCTCGTCATCTTCGCGGTGTAGCAATTTTAATGGCCAGTAGTGTATTTCTTCCTCCCATGATACATAATGATCACTATGACAGAGATAGTTGATTCTCACGGAAGTTTAGCGGCAGTCGTTCTTCCCAAGCGCTATTCACTAATGGAACAACGTAATGGGGAGAAGATAGACGTATGAAAAGTACCCTCCACCACACAAAGTACAGATGAGGAAAGGATTATGGTCAGTTTGCTGAGGCTCGGGCTGGTAGTGGAGGAGCAATTAAATTGCAGCGCCTCCGGCATCCCGCACCTAAGCCAGCCGGGATTCCCTGTGGATTACCCAATCCTCGGGGCTGCCTGGGGCAGAGGCCGGAGGCGGACGTGGAGGCTGGGGGCAGATCCCATTGACGCCCACTGGCTCCAACTCTCAGGTCTCCAGATCCGGGTGGGCACCGGCCAAATGAGGAAGCACAGTATCGAACGTATGTCTTCCAGAGCGCTGAAAGTCCTAGTCGACTGTTTTGCCACGGCGGCAGAATCGCCGAATCACAATAAATAGTTCACTACCATCCGCCTACCAGTCCTCTCTTGATAGCATGAGCGCCACCGTCGGGAGGGTCAGCTTTGACGTGTCACCACCACATTTCTTTGAAAATAAATTTCATTTATTTGAACTTAAGTTGGCAAAAAATAACACTGTTTACGAATACATCCAAGCTTAACTAACTACACATATTAAATTTCTTGTGCAGTAAGCATTAATGGTATGCAGGATTTTCTAAAATTTCAACAAATAAAATTTACTCATGTAATTTACTAAAAAGATAATATTCCAAGCTTTCATTAATTGTATCATATACAGGGTGGTCCATTGATCGTGACCGTGCCAAATATCCCACGAAATAAGCGTCAAACGAAAAACCTACAAACAACGAAATTCGTCTAGCTTGTAGAGGGAAACCAGATGGCGCTATGGTTGGCCCGTTAGATAGTGCTGCCACTTGTCAAACTGATATCGACTGCGTTTTCTTAAATAGGAACCCATATTTTTTATCACATATTCGTGTAGTACGTAAAGAAATATGAATGTTTTAGCTTGATCACTTTTTTCGTTTTGTGATAGATGGCGCTGTAATAGTCACAAACGTATAAGTACGTGGTATCACGTAACATTCTGACAGTACGGATGGTATTTGCTTCGTGATACATTACCCGTGTTAAAATGGACCGTTTGCCAATTGCGGAAAAGGTCGAATACCGTGTTGATGTATGGCTATTGTGATCAAATGCCCAACGGGCGTGTGTTATGTATGCTGCCCGGTATCCTGGACGACATCATCCAAGTGTCCGAACCGTTCGCCGGATAGTTACGTTATTTAAGGAAACAGCGATATGTGATGGGTGTTTTAGCTCTGTCGCGGCTAATCCGAACATCAATAGCAGACAAATTGAGCGAGAATCGGGAATCTCAAAAACGTCGGTGTTGAGAATGCTACATCAACGTCGATTGCACCCGTACCATATTTCTATGCAACAGGAATTGCATGGCGACGACTTTGAACATCGTGTACAGTTCTGCCACTGGGCACAAGAGAAATTAAGGGACGATGACAGATTTTTTGTACGCGTTCTATTTAGCGACGAAACGTCATTCACCAACAGCGCTAAAGTAAACCGGCATAATATGCACTATTTGGCTACGGAAAATCCACGATGGCTGCGACAAGTGGACCATCAGCGAACTTGGCGGGTTAATGTGTGGTGCAGCATTATTGGAAGAACGATAATTCGCCCCCATTTTATCGATGGCAATCTAAATGGTGCAATGTATGCTGATTTCCTACGTAATGTTCTACCGATGTTACTACAAGATATTTCATGTCATGACAGAATGGCGATGTACTTCCAACATGATGGATGTCCGGCACATAGCTCGCATGCGGTTGAAGCGGTATTGAATAGCATATTTCATGACAGGTGGATGTGTCGGCAAAGCACGTTCACCGGATCGGAAGTCCCCGGATTTCTTTCTGTGGGGAAAGTTGAAGGATATTTGCTATCGTGATCCACCGACAACGCCTGACAACATGCGTCAAGCGCATTGTCAATGCATGTGCGAACATTACGGAAGGCGAGCTACTCGCTGTCGAGAGGAATGTCGTTACACGTATTGCCAAATGCATTGAGGTTGACGGACATCATTTTGAGCATTTATTGCATAATGTGGTACTTACAGGTGATCACGCAGCAACAGCATGCGTTCTCAGAAATGATAAGTTCACAAAGGTACAGATATCACATTGGAACAACCGAAATAAAATGTTCAAACGTGCCTACGTTCTGTATTTAAATTTAAAAAACCTACCTGTTACCAGCTGTTCGTCTAACATTGTGAGACATATGTTTGTGACTATTACAGCGCCACCTATCACAAAGCGAAAAATGTGGTCCAACTAAAACATTCGTATTTCTTTACGTACTACACGAATATGTAATAAAAAATGGGGGTTCCTATTTTAAAAAACGCAGTTGATATCCGTTTGACCTATGGCAGCGCCATCTAGCGGGCCAACCATAGCGCCATCTGGTTTCCCCCTTCAAGCTAGACGAACTGTAGTTTTTTCGATTGACGCTTATTTCGGGAGATATTTGGCCCGGTCACGATCAGTGGACCACCCTGTATGCCTGAAATTGTCAAGCTAGGGGGCGATCTAGATTAAGACAAAAACTGAAGTAAAACTTCAAACAGCCAAATTCACAGCTGTACAGCCTTTATAGTGATGACTCGTTTCAGCAAAGTACACTAGTGTCCAAAATTAAGCAAAAAAAGGACATTTTGCAAGGTTGCCTTTATTTCCCTATAAAACAGTATAAACAGGTAATACTAAAGCAGAGACAATGTAAAGAATACTTGACCTCTTAGCAACAAATAATCCGGGACAAATAGGGAGTATCATGACGAATACGGGGATTAGCGATCACAAGGCAGTTGCTGCTAGACTGAATACCGTAACACCTACTACCATGAAAAAGAAACGCAAAGTACATCTATTTTAAAAAATCTAATAAAATTGCTCTTAATGCCTTTTTAAAACACGGTCTTCACTACTTCCGATCTGATCATGTAAGCATAGAAAAGTTGTGGAATGATTTCAAAGAGATAATATCGACAGCACCTGAGAGATGTATACCACATAAATTCATAAGTGATGGTACTGATCCCCCACGGTACACAAAACGGGTCAGATCGCTGTTGCACAAGCAACGAAAAAAGCATCCCAAATTTAAAAGAAAGCAAAAGCTCAAGACTGACAAAGTATTACAGAAGTTCGAAATGTAGCGCGTGCTTCAATGCGCGATGCTTTTAATAATTTCCACAACGAAATTCTGTCTCGAAATCTGGCAGAAAACCCAAAGAGATTATGGTCATACATATAGCACACCAATTGCAATACACAATCAATACCTTCACTGCGCGATAACAACGATGAAGTCACTGATGACAGTGCCACTAAAAGCAGAGCTATAAAACACGGTTTTCCGAAACTCCTTCACCAAAGAAGACGAGATAAATATTCCTGAATTCCAATCAAGAACAACTGCCAAGATGAGAAACATAGAAGTAGATATCCTAGAAGTAGATATCCTCGGTGTAACAAAGCAGCTTGAATCAATAAAGCCAAGACCTCCGGTCCAGACTGTATGCCGGTCAGGTTCCTCTCAGAGTATAGCTCCATATGTAGCAATCAACCACTCGCTCGCGCAAAAGATCCGTACCTAAAGATTGAAAAATTGCTCAAGTCACAACAATACTCAAAATCTGCTGAATTACAGGCCCATATCACTAACAACTGCAACATTTATAATGGTATACAAAAATGTTCTTCGTTTTTTTCCAACTTAACATTCCTGCACACACGTTCCAACAACTGGTTAATGTGCTCAGTATGGGATGTGAGCACCTTTGGGAGCAATACAGGCTTGACAACGACTGGATATGCTGTGACTGATGTCATCCATCTCATGCCGAGGCAATAAAGCCCATTATTCCTGCAGAACTGCTCGCATGTCTTTGAGAGTGTTTGGTGGATGCTGAAGCGATGCAACCGTCTCCCTTGTGCATCCCACACATGCTCTGTGGGATTCAAATCGGGAGAGCGAGCTGGTTACGCCAAAGGTGCAACATCAACCACCTGTACTCTATGAAGGGGTGCTCATCGTCCATCAATACGAAGTCTTGAGTCCACGCCACCGCGCAACAAATCGGAAATGAGGACCCAAGATTTCGTCACGATACCTGACCGTAGTTAAACCTTGTCGATTCACCCATGCAATTTCATGAGTTGTTGCTCGAGTGTTTAATATAATTCCTGCCCACACCATTAGGGACCTTCCTCGATATCGGTCTCTTTCAACAATGTTTGGATCACGAAATCGTATTCCACCTTCCCTCCAGATGCTAATCCGTCGAGAATCACTCTCCAGATCAAACCGGGACTCATATGTGAAAAGAACCATGGCCCACTGTTCGACCATCCAGGTGGCATAGTGACGACTCCGCTCCAGACGTTCCTTTTTTAAAGACGCGTACGATACACACATACAGCAGGTCTCCGACAATAAGGCCACTCCGCTGAAGCCTTCTGCACACCGTTTGCCTCAATATACACTCCTGGAAATTGAAATAAGAACACCGTGAATTCATTGTCCCAGGAAGGGGAAACTTTATTGACACATTCCTGGGGTCAGATACATCACATGATCACACTGACAGAACCACAGGCACATAGACACAGGCAACAGAGCATGCACAATGTCGGCACTAGTACAGTGTATATCCACCTTTCGCAGCAATGCAGGCTGCTATTCTCCCATGGAGACGATCGTAGAGATGCTGGATGTAGTCCTGTGGAACGGCTTGCCATGCCATTTCCACCTGGCGCCTCAGTTGGACCAGCGTTCGTGCTGGACGTGCAGACCGCGTGAGACGACGCTTCATCCAGTCCCAAACATGCTCAATGGGGGACAGATCCGGAGATCTTGCTGGCCAGGATAGTTGACTTACACCTTCTAGAGCACGTTGGGTGGCACGGGATACATGCAGACGTGCATTGTCCTGTTGGAACAGCAAGTTCCCTTGCCGGTCTAGGAATGGTAGAACGATGGGTTCGATGACGGTTTGGATGTACCGTGCACTATTCAGTGTCCCCTCGACGATCATCAGTGGTGTACGGCCAGTGTAGGAGATCGCTCCCCACACCATGATGCCGGGTGTTGGCCCTGTATGCCTCGGTCGTATGCCGTCCTGATTGTGGCGCTCACCTGCACGGCGCCAAACACGCATACGACCATCATTGGCACCAAGGCAGAAGCGACTCTCATCGCTGAAGACGACACGTCTCCATTCGTCCCTCCATTCACGCCTGTCGCGATACCACTGGAGGCGGGCTGCACGATGTTGGGGCGTGAGCGGAAGACGGCCTAACGGTGTGCGGGACCGTAGCCCAGCTTCATGGAGACGGTTGCGAATGGTCCTCGCCGATACCCCAGGAGCAACAGTGTCCCTAATTTGCTGGGAAGTGGCGGTGCGGTCCCCTACGGCACTGCGTAGGATCCTACGGTCTTGGCGTGCATGCGTGCGTCGCTGCGGTCCGGTCCCAGGTCGACGGGCACGTGCACCTTCCGCCGACCACTGGCGACAACATCGATGTACTGTGGAGACCTCACGCCCCACGTGTTGAGCAATTCGGTGGTACATCCACCCGGCCTCCCGCATGCCCACTATACGCCCTCGCTCAAAGTCCGTCAACTGCACATACGGTTCACGTCCACGCTGTCGCGGCATGCTACCAGTGTTAAAGACTGCGATGGAGCTCCGTATGCCACGGCAAACTGGCTGACACTGACGGCGGCGGTGCACAAATGCTGCGCAGCTAGCGCCATTCGACGGCCAACACCGCGGTTCCTGGTGTGTCCGCTGTGCCGTTCGTGTGATCATTGCTTGTACAGCCCTCTCGCAGTGTCCGGAGCAAGTATGGTGGGTCTGACACACCGGTGTCAATGTGTTCTTTTTTCCATTTCCAGGAGTGTATCACGTCCAGTGCATGCTCCGAGGTCAGATGGCAGCTGTCTGCAGTACTAGGCCGTAATGTCTTATCCTCAAATACAAATAACGGTCCACTGTTACTGATGTCACACGTATTCGGCCCTGTACGGATCTTCGGTGCCTAGTTTCGGTCTCTATAAACTGACGCCACATTCGAGACACAAGAGAACGATTCACATTAAGTCATCGGGTCACATCAGTTTGTGACTGTCTTGCTTCCAGTATTCTTACGACTCTCCACAGCAGAGAGTCTAGTGGGCGTCTATGTCGTACTGCACTGTCTGTGATTGTGTACACAATAACTGTGGATGTGGGACTCTTCGGCAGTTACTACCCATTTGATAGGTCTGCAGACATCGTCGTTGGCGTGGTTGTCCGTCGACAGGGATCTATCTCCCGTACTCAATACGATCGTACAGATATCTTTTGACAGTTCGTGTGATTATATCGTGAATTAGACACAGGAGGGGAAACAGCGATTTTTTACTTTAATTTTGGTCACCAGTAATGGTATCTTCTGCACTACGTTTCACTGAATCTTTTCCAAATGCATCTTGTATCGTATCACATCAGAGAACGATGTGCGTCAGCAAGTGCCGAGTAATACTTATTTCCTGCTTGACTTGCTGATATACTGTTGTTCTCATGTTCATGAAATATCTTTCTGTGGTATAATACGGTACAAGATGCATTATTACAAACGCTATGTTGATGATGCTCTCAATATGTATCCAGTGTAACAACAAAGTAAATAGAAAATCTAGCCAAAGAACTTAATAATTTATACCACAAAATTCAGCTCACTGTAGAACGAGAAAACCAGAAGGCATTAAATATCTTAACAGTATCAAATCAAAATCAAAAGCATAGCTTCCAAATTTTCAGGAAGCTAACAACCACCATTATTATCAAACATAACTCATCTTGCCACCCAGACCAATATAAAAATGTAATTCCTCAGAACAATGGTTAATTGTATGCTTAAAATCCCAATGGGCTCAGTTGAAAGACAAAAAGAAACAGAAATTATTAAATCAGCTGCCTCCAGGAATGGACGCAATCCTGATATTGTAGATAAACTAATCCATACAACAAAGTTACATCAACCAAATGGTGAACAACCACCCAAAAACAAGAAGACCACGTTTGTGGACTTTCCTAGGAAAGATTTCTCACCAAACTGCCAACCACTTCAAGACATACAACATAAGAATAAGCTTCTTCAGCAACAATAAAACACAGAATAAAATCGTACCCAGTGCCAAAACCACTATACGTTTTAAAAGTAAGGTGTACAGAGATTCATTTGAAGTTTATGTGCAAGCTTCTACATTGAACAAACAAAAACTTCACAAGATTCAAAGAGCAGATGGATGCACTATATTTTAACAACCTGAACAAATCCTGCTTTGCCTCATATCTTGCCAACACCATCATTCTGCAAACCACATGGAATAAAACCTCCAAATAATACATTTTCCCAACAAAGGCACATACTTGACCTTGAAGAAATATAAATCTTTATCAACACAAATACATCATCTGACTACTTGCACAATGACCGACCTGAACTGAGAAATAATTTTTTCCTTCAGAATTTCGAAGACTTGCTAGTCCAAACCGACCCTACCTCCTTCCCAACCCTGCTCCCCTAACCCCCACCCCTCTCTATCCCTCTCTTTACATCCTAACTACACTAGTGTCAACGTAAATATCCTACCACAGAATAAACCCTGTACTACATGTCTGAATGTCAAAGGCCGCCAATGTTAACACAAATCAGTACTTCTATACATATTACCCTTAGCTGAAGTAAAGGGAATCTGTCTTTACTAATACTCCATATTATGTTAATGTAGGAACAGAAATAAGACAGCAGTTTTGTTTTTGTTTTAAATTTAAAGTTCATGGTCATACAAGCAGCTGCAGTTCGTTGCTAATGCTATAACTCTATATTATGTTACTCCTGGGCATTCAAGTTAATGCCAATCTTTATTAAGTATTTGCTCTTAAATTGTCTGTATTATATGTAAATATATGAATAGAAATAAGACTCCATATCACTTGAAACTTGTTCTTGTAGCAATTTATTTTATTTTGAGCTTTCATGTTAACACCAGTTTTGATTAAATTATTTGCACATATATTGACTTCAGTATATGCAAACAAAACCAAATAATATCTCTGAGCAAAGTAGGCCTGTGTCATGTCTTCATGTCAAGATCTGTGTAACGAGTAACAGTTGTAAAGTACATGTTTCGTTATGACAGTGTATATGCATACATGTTGTGTAAAAGTGAGTGATGCGGTAGCAAATGGTCATGACAATGGAAACAGATAGATGGACATTAACAGCAAGAGCTGCCCGTACTGTCGCAACAAGTACAAAACGAAATTTTAGATCCAAATCGACGGATAAACAATACTCATGACCCTGCATTAAATCATGTTCCCTGATCTTGTCACAGAGCCAGCACCTGGCACTATGGCCTGTCCTACTAGCCGCATGATCTAACGCGCTGCTTTCCGATCTGGAACGCGTGCCGGTCCCCGGCACGAATCCGCCCAGCAGATTAGAGTCGAGGTCCGATGTGCCGGCCAGCCTGTGGATGATTTTTAAGGCAGTTTTCCTTCTACCTCGGCGAATGCTGGCTGGCTCCCCTTATTTCGCCTCAGTTAGACCATGTCGGCGACTGCTGCACAAACACTGTCTCCATGTACGCATACACCATAATTACTCCACCATGCAAACTTTTTGGTTACACTTGTGTGGTATGTGATGTTCCCGGGGGTGTGGGGGGGGGGGGTCCACTGGGGTGCCGAACTACACAATTACCCTGGGTTCGGTGTGGGGCGGCGGTGAGGTGGGTGGACTGCTGTGGGCTGTTGTGGGGCTGTGAACCACTGAGGGCTAAGGCAGGACGAAGCAACTCCGTCGTTTCTGGGTCCCCAGTTCAATACACAATACACACACACACTCCTGACATTATGACGGAAATAGATATATACCTTCTGGAAAACCATCTAAAGATGACCCTGAAAAGGTTTCAAAACTGGTTCACGGAATCAATAAATAACTATTTAAAAAAAGTGGCTGGTGGCAGTTTTATGTATTAAGATTTACATTTACAGTTACAGTTCTGTTTGTGTTTCCATATGTTAGGGTTCATTCCAGTTGAGGTCACCTGTGGAACACACAGACTTAAGTATCTCTGTGCATGCTCTGATTAGTCAATCTTGTCTTCACAGTCCCTGCTGGAGTGAAGAATCTCCGGATTCATCACTTAACGCTGCTTCTTCAAACTCTGCATGTAGGCTTTCGCGGAATAATTTGTGTCTATCGGCAGCCACCTGCCAATCAAGATTTTTCAACATCCCCTTAAGTCAAACAAACCTGCGAACGTACTCGATGCCATTGTTTGTACACATTCAATAGCTACTGTTAGTTTTATTTGGTGCAGGTCCCACACACTTCCGCAATATTTCATATGGGAAACGCAGCTTTCTTGCAAGTAATTTTCTTTTTAGACTACGGAATTTTTGCGGTATCCTACCAATGAACTGATGTCTACCACCTGCCACACCTAAGATTGAGAATACCCAAACTCATAACCCCACATCACCAAACTATGTAGAATTCGACTGGATCCTATTGGGGCTCATTGATATATGTCTTCGTTTTGTGAAGTGTATAAATTATGCGCATTGAGACCTAGTTAACAGCCGTTGCACTGATTTGAACTCTTATCAATGTCTCACTGGTAATCCTGCACCGCTTTTCAGATACTACTTCACTACAGATAACTGCATCATCTGAATGAGTTTGAGGTAACTATTAGTACAAACTGCCAAGTCATTAATGAAGCTCATCAACAACGATGGTTCCGACGCACTTCCCTGCAATGTACCTGAAGTTAGTTCTGTTCTGTTGATAGCTCTCCATTCGAGATAGCATGCTGGTGTTGCCCCTACCAATAAATCCTGATCCCTGTCACAAATTTTATTTGATATTCCATGCAATAGCACTATTGATAATAATCGATAGTGTGTTTCAGAGTCAGATGCTCCGCAATTTTTTTCTAAGGCAGTCCTTCACTGCAAATACTTTGTCATGCCTATAATGTAAGTTTCCAAAGTTTCAGTAGATGTAATTAGCAGAGTTAATGTTTTCTTGACTGATATCCCATGTTCCTGTGTCACATTACTAGCGCTTTCTCATTCAGTACTGTACACAAAGAGTTATATGTTTCAATTGGCTTCTAGATACAGTCTTGGCTTCAATTCAACTGAAGTAACTCAATACCTTTTGCATAAACGAATTCCCTATAAATCACCTACTCTCATAAATTCCATCCTCGAAGTCCATTTCATCAGAATATATTTGTTCGTATGGAAGCATCAACATGTGCTTAATCGTGGTATCAGCTTGTACACATTGAATATGCTGTCACTAGTATATCTATTGGCATTCTGATCCACAGTTAGAGTTTTCACCACTGCTCGTCGCAACTATTGCAAGGCTGCAGGCGTTGGTAGTGGGAAAAAATTCAAATTTCCAGGATGGCGCACGTGGGAAATTTAAAACTCCTAGATGGTGAATGTCAAGAAATTGAAAAATGCAAGATGGAGGTAAATTCAAAAAAGCAACAGTGCAGAAAATTTAAATATCCAACATAAATCTTTGTACACCCTCCTTAAGGCCCCTCCCCTTTCCTCACACTCTCTTCAGCCAATCAAAATCCGAGATGACGGATCTAAGCCTGTTACTAGTAGGAAATAAGAAATTCCAAGACGGTACAACTAACCTACTTGTGATTTGTAACACCTCATGCATGCCCTCCCTTCCCCCTACCCCTTTCACAACCGCACCAGTCAGAGCCTAGTATTATCTACCAATTACATGAATGAGTCAATTTCAGTGTACTATTTTAGTGACTATTAATATGAAGACCCAGTCACAGTGTAGCCCCCAAGCCACCATCTTGGCTGCACTCAAAAGTATCTGTCCTATCAGAATTTTTGCACCTTGCTCAAAAGTTTCGAAACTACCTGAATTATTTATAAAATGTTACAGTCTCAGTGTCTCAACATCGTAAACACCTCTGCGGAACACACACACACACACACACACACACACACACACACACACATACACAAACACGAATAATGTAAAATAGTACTTAAGTGATACCTGACTTGAATAAAATGGCGCGAAGTTAAAAAGGATTGACAATAACATATTAATTGCTGACTACTGAAAATCGCAAACTGTTTTTTCCAACTTCCTTTTTTCATATTGTGTTTACTACATGTCTACTACTTGTGAGCAATCTTTTTCGCATATCGGCACCCAATGATAAACTTCAGTATATTCACTGTTGCGTCTGCTACGCTACTTTCTCTACCTGAGATCTTTGTGGTGAGACTGCCTTCAGCCAATGAGAAGCGAGAACACTGAGACGCCCCACCCACTTCCGAGTTTTCAATAGGAGCAGAGCATCCTTCTTCGTGTGTGTTCTATTCGAGACAATTATTTAGTGAATTTGTGTGTTTATCTGTGTGTGACTAGGTATACTAATGATTGCGCCTTCACTGAATTATACTGAGAAGGAGAGAGAGACCTGTGTATGAAACCTGCTACGTGTTTGTATTGGTCAAGTTATGGCCATAGTTGATGTTGCTCTACTCCAGGCACCTACTCTGGAACGCAAAGTAATATTTTTCTACAACTACATGCTCGACGAACCGTTTTGGAAAAATAAGATTTCTTAGGCAGTGATGTCGAATGAAGAGCGGAGAGGTATTTGTAGTTACGATTAATGTGGGACAGATTCCAATGTGTTTACGTGCATTTTTGGTATTTGTTTCGTGATAAGATTGAGCAGCGTAGCAATTTATTCACCAGAATATTTCTATATCTTAAATGATTTTCGAATCCACCTTATAGAGCACGTGCTCGTATTACTGCGTCAAGAGCACCATGCGAGTCATGTAACATTAATCTTAATGTTCCGGGTGGAACATTTCTGTTCTTGAGATCCAATAAGAATTGCAAGGTTAACGAGAACCTTTTATTTTTATTTGCGTTTCATTCCCTCATGAGTTTAATTAAATTAGATTTATTTATGTGATGGTCTTACTGAGTCACCATGAAGTATTGCACTAACACCTCATGCAGCAACAATGAAAGGAAAGATCTGGTACGTTTTAATAATTCAATCAGAATCACTTCTCCTCGCATAGGATTTGTTGCGAGAGAAAAGAATTTCTCTCACTGTATTAAACTAGTCTCACAAAAAAAGACCGAGCGAGGTGGCGCAGTGGTTAGCACACTGGACTCGCATTCGGGAGGACGACGGTTCGATCCCGTCTCCGACCATCCTGATTTAGGTTTTCCGTGATTTCCCTAAATCGTTTCAGGCAAATGCCGGGATGGTTCCTTTGAAAGGGCACGGCCGATTTCCTTCCCAATCCTTCCCTAACCCGAGCTTGCGCTCCGTCTCTAATGACCTCGTTGTCGACGGAAGGTTAATCACTAACCACCACCACCACCATCACAAAAAAGTTACGTTTGCTTTAGGAACTTGAGGGCAACAGCTGACTCATCATCCTGATAATATGTTTTGTGATAATATATATTACCAGCTCACAGCAACAAATGTTATAGGCTTACTATTGAATTCTCGAATTTGTGTACGTCCTGCTGATTAGTAAAATCTAGAGGTAGCCACAGGTTCAATCAATCAATGGTAAATAACAACTCATTTTGGCCTTAAAATTGTCCAATATGCTTTGATGAGAGCAACTTCAAGTGGGAATGTAACGTTTACTACTACATATAAAGGCTTTAGATTATTCATTTTCGCTCTACTTTTATTCACAGACACAATACGCTACAAAATCATTTTAATGGACTGTCTTGCCAATCTCGTCCGTAAATTGCATTGGAATCTGTATAGCTTTCACTTTGGAAAATGAGAATGAGTGTGAAGTATACTCTCCATAAATAGTTAAGACCAACATTTGCTTATACAATCTAATAAATGAATTAGAAATACATAGCTGCTGCAGGTGAGATTGACTTTAGCTACTATTTTGCAAAAATAACATGCAAAGTAAATTACTTCATACTCATGTTATTTGTCGCCACCAACAGATTACACATCCACACAGCGATCTATATTCCACGATCGATGTAAGGCACAACAGGGTCTCTAATCAATTATTTTTCACATTTATGAATGTACATTGTTAACTTTGAAAATATCAGCACATATGTGCCATATTGGTTCAAGTACTACAGTGTTATGTTCCACATACGTACACATCCTTCAAACCTGCGGCAATAACGTATTTGTGAACTACCTTAATGCTATTTCCTTGCCTCAGTAGCTATGAATGATACGTTAAACAGGCAAGTTTGGACTGAAAGACGGTTACTAATTTCACCAGGCAGGAAACAGTGTTAACTACAATACTAGTCAAACACACAAATAGACAGACAGACTGAATACTGGAAGAATGTAAATTACTTAGGCCTGCTCGTGGTGTGTGACGCACAATGACCGTCAAAGTAAACATTTCCGCATATAAATGCTACAACGGTACCTAAATACGTAAAGGCTGCTGATTTCTAAATCTGATTCTCTGTCATAGAACTTACTATCATCATCTAACTGTTTTACAGGGTTTGCAGCACTAGTTTACTGGGGTGGCGGCGGGGTTGGGGGGGGGGGCGGTAACAGACAGTAGATAGAGTATCGGTAGAAAATTAGAACTATGTGTAGAAGAAGTTAAGAACCAAACGAACTTTCGACGAAGACTGCAATAACTAGCAATCAGAACTGTGGTGCCAAACTGTATTTCGCATAATTAACTACTAACAGCAACTCTGCAATATATTATAGCTTATTACATTAGCCTCATTCTGTCTTAGCACCACAGGTTTTTAAATACATGAAAATTTCTTTCAAAGCAGACACGAAGATTACCCCTGATCTAATTTGGAGCCTATAATTCATTTGCTGTAGAGATTAGCAAAGTAAAGATTTTCTCCACCTCAAAGTCAACAGGAGATAAATTCATGGTAATAGAAGTCAGACATCTCTTAAAATAAGGAAACGGTCGGTTCCACCAACATCTGAGTTTTCCTTCGGATTTCAATTGTATGAGGCCGTAAAAGCTATGAAGAACATGAAAGGCAGCAGACGTTGATGGTACTTACCATGATTTTCTTTTTCTCGTGGTTCTGCTACTTTTCAATCATATTAGGTCGTCTGTTTCCTTTCTTGAAGGTAACTAATATGAGTGCTATACTAAATCTAAACGAAGATCCTGTAAACGTGGAAAACTTCTGTCTCATTGCTCTCCTTAGTGTCATGTCCAGTCTTCCAGAGGAGCTTATTCGTAACAGAGTCTACTCAGCCATCAACAAATATCCCTAAGGAGGAAGCTGGTTTTAAGCCAGAAGAGGATGTGAGGAACAGGTGTCAGCAGCAGCAACTCATATCGAAAACGGCAGGAGATAAACTTTGGGGTCTTCTTAGACCTAACTACAGGCAATGATACCATCTGAAATGACAAACTGCTGCTCAGATTCACCTCTTTCTGAAACTAACCAGTCTAATTAACAACTTTCTGACAATAGACACTTACAGGTATCTCAGAGTACTCTAAAAGTAGAGTTGCCAGCGAAGTTATGGGGGGTCTTGCTCCATTTTAAAGTTTATACGAGGGCTATTCGGAAAGTAGGGAACGAAAGGTCGCGAAATGGAAACCACAGTGAAAATCAAAACTGTTTTATTAGCAACGGTTAGCTACACCTTCCAGCTACTTCTCTACACAGTCACTAGTAGTGGGACAAACTTCACATCAAGACACGCTGCACTGTTGCCGAATTTATTCAAGATGGCGGTGATGACGTCATCCAAGATGGCGGCAATTAGACTTGGCAACATCGCATGACGTCATCCAAGATGGCGGATTTTGGCGGGAGAATTGTCCAATTGTGCTACGTCCACTAACCTAACCTCAAGACAAAATGGCGGCTAGTTTGAATTTTGGCGGGAAAATAGGCCAATTGTGCTACGTCTACTAACCTAAGCCTCCAGAGGTAAAAATGGCGCGAACTTTGAATTCCAACAGGATAATGCATGCAAAGACCGTACTGTCTTTATTATTATTATTCATTATTATTGATTATCATTTATTAACATTCATTATAATTTATTAATATTTATTATCATTTATTATTATTTATAATTATTGACCTGCCTCCACTAGAAAATTCCCTCCAAATTCAAATTCCAACATGATAATGGCTGCAAAAGGTTACTTTTGTTTATTATTATTCATTATCAATCATTATCATTTATTAACATTCATTGTAATTCATTGTTATTTATTATCATTCATTATCATTTATTATCATTCATTATCATCTATTATTATTATTATTATTATTTATTTTTATAGGCCTACCTCCACTAGAAAATTGCACCAAATTCAAATTCCAACACGATATTGTCTCGAAAACTGTACTTCTGTTTATTATTATCATTTATTATTTATTCAAGATGACCGATTTTCTCGGTGAGAAAGCCATTTTCCTTACATCCATAACAAAAATCCATCACAAGTTCAAATCCCAACACCATAATTGATCACACGTACGAACTTTCTCCCTCACTTATCTTTTTTCGCTGGTAGCCTATCATAATCGCGACAAATTATAAACTGCTCTTAACGTAAGTCACGTCCTATGATTTTGCAGGGAGGAAGGGAGTGAAGACTTTATTTCAAGCAGTACGGTCATCACTTGTTCTCCAACACAGTCAGCACCCACATCTTTGATATCGCAGTGCAGTCACCACGTTGTCCATGCTCCAAATGAATTAGTTCAAATCCTTGCCACCCCCTGGCCAGCGCGCGGAGACACTGCCTATGCCTGTCACTTGAGGCAGCTGGCCACTAGCGCGGGGGGCGGGTGGGGGGGGGGGGGGGGAGAGCCCAGCGATCGCTCCCACGTCGTAAACATGTTTTCGCTGGACATGCTGGAACTTGTCGAGTTTGACGTCACAGTGGCCCCTTGCCGGCTGACCATGTGTATTCGTCGCCTCCGCACGTTTCCCGCCAAAATTGACTGCCTCGGAGCTGAATCACACAACGGTCGACCGTTCGCTGCCACAGTTTTGGCGCCATGTTCAAACCTGTCGATGCCGACCGCTCACCGTCCACCACGCGTCCCTGTGCGAGCAAGAACGCAGTGCTACACTTTTGGCGGCAAAGTTTGCTCGACAGTGGAATCCGCCATGACTATAGAACAGCATATTTGGACCACACTAGAACGCCCAATAATTGACTCGCTCTCGCGCGCGCGTAATGACTGTACAATCGCTGCGCCGCCGCACCGCTTACGTCACACACCCCCCATACACACGACGGACAGAGCCTTCTGTAAATACCTGGAAAATGACTCTTTATTTCAGACATTACAGTCATGCAGGTGTCTTCCAACTGACTTCTCCATGCTCACACAGCAAAACTCCAGAGCGCAGCTGACGTGTGTATGGCCGGCTGAGCCCGCTCCATCAGCAGCTCCCTGGCCGGCTGACGTCAAGCGACCAGCGTTGCCCGCACACCCCCGCGGCCAGCGCGCCAGGTAGGCGGCGAGCGGTGCATCAGGGTTCCGCCACAAACAGTCAGCCGTGCTCGTCTCAGAGTCCGACTACGTAAAGATCTTTCCGCGACTGCGAGCACTTAACGCCGGACACGATGGAACCTGCCGAGACTTCGAAGTCATTGTCAGATTCTAAACAGACATTAACACAGACTAATGCACGGCCTCTCACAGCAAACTAGACTACGGGCCATTAAAATGGCTACAACAAGAAGAAATGCAGATGATAAACGGGTATTCATTGGACACATATATTATACTAGAACTGACATTTGATTAAATTTTCACGCAATTTGGATGCTTAGATCCTGAGAAATCAATACCCAGAACAACCACCTCTGGCCGTAATAACGGCGTTGATACGCCTGATTATTGAGTCAGAGCTTGGATGGCGTGTACAGGTGCAGCTGCCCATGCAGCTTCAACACGATACCACAGCTCATCAAGAGTAGTGACTGGCGTACTGTGACGAGCCAGTTGCTCGGCCACCATTGACCACACGTTTGCAATTGGTGAGAGATCTGGAGAATGTGCTGGCCAGGGCAGCAGTCGAACAATTTCGGTATCCAGAAAGGCCCGTACAGGATCTGCAACATGCGGTCGTGCATTATCCTGCTGAAATGTAGGGTTTCGCAGAGATTGAATGAAGGGTGGAGCCACGGGTCGTAACGCATCTGAAATGTAACGTCCACTGTTCAAAGTGCCGTCAATGCGAACAAGAGGTGACCGAGACGTGTAACCAATGGCACGCCATACCATCAATCCGGGTGATACGCCAGTATGGCGATGACGAATACACGCTTCCAATGTGCGTTCACCGCGATGTCTCCAAACACGGATGCGACCATCATTATGTTGTAAAAAGAAGCTGGATTCATCCGAAAAAATGACGTTTTGCCATTCGTGCACCCAGGTTCGTCGTTGAGTACACAATCGCAGGCGCTGCAGTCTGTGATGCAGCGTCAAGTGTAACCGCAGCCATGGTCTCCGAGTTGATAGTCCAAGCTGCTGCAAACGTCGTCCAACTGTTCGTGCAGACAGGTGTTGTCGTGCAAACGTTCCCATCTGTTGCCTAAGGGATCGAGTCGTGGCTGCACGATCCGTTACAGCCATGCGTATAAGATGCCTGTCATCTAGACTGCTAGTGATACGAGGCCGTTGGGATCCAGCACGGCGTTCCGTATTACACTCCTGAACCCACCGATTCCATATTCTGCTAACAGTCATTGGATCTCGACCAACGCGAGCAGCAATGTCGCGATACGAGAAACCGCAATCGCAATAGGCTACAATCCAACATTTATCAAAGTCGGAAACGTGATGGTCCGCATTTCTCCTCCTTACACGAGGAATCGCAACAACGTTTCACCAGGCAACGCCGGTCAACTGCTGTTTGTATATGAGAAATCGGTTGGAAACTTTCCTCATGTCAGCACGTTGTAGGTGTCGCGACCGTCGCCAACCTTGTGTGAATGCTCTGAAAAGCTGCTCACTTGCATATCACAGCATCTTCTTCGTGTCTGTATCACGTCATCTTGGTGGTGTAGCAATTTTAGTGGCCAGTAGTGTACACACCTTCCGCTGGCTTCCTTCCGCACACCTGGCGAGCTACCTAGAAGCGTATCGTCGAGGGCATTCCTTTCAGCCGAGAAGCAGTCCACTGCTTCACCGCCTCACCACTTGGATGCGCGGCTTTGAGCTCAGTTAGGCTGGGTGGTCGATCCGCAGAGTGCGCACGTTTAAGATGCAAAGCGGAGGCAGCGACGCAGGAGAAGTTATCTTGGTGACGCCCGAGAGGGGCGGCTTTGCAACGAAATGTCTGGGAGGCTGCGGAACCAGGGAGAAGCGCGAAGGCGTAAATAGATTTGACAGTGTTGGCTCTGCGGTGGCAGTGCAGAGCCACTTGCAACGCCTGTGGGTACTGCCTTCTCCACAAGTTGACAGTCATTTATTCGATGAAGTGTCACGTAGCAAAGAGCGTTCTTTTCCCCAAACACAAAGCGTTCTTTCCTCAAAACAACAATGTGTAAGACAGTAGTTCTATGATGTAAAGGTGTAGCTGCAATTCATGTGTAATGAATTATTTGCAATACTTTTGACTGTTTATTCCGTATTGTAAGAACTTTCTGTCAATATTTATGTCCCTGAAAACGTCAATTTTACTTTCTAAATTCGTAAAGGTTTCATTTCTGTATGTTCCTCTATGAGCGGAAACGGAGAGATTACTGAAAGAAGTTGTGACATGCAGTATTTCTTCATTCTCACTGAATGCAATAGTCTTTACACGAAAGTGTGTCTTGACCTGTCTTCTAAATTTGAAGTGACGCTATCCACAACATTCCAATAATGTTCTGTGTTTTATCTGCACCATGGTGGTGAACGTTGGTTGAGTGTATCGCTCCTTTCCTGGTAACGTTATTGTAAATCTGCGTTACAATAATTTTTGTGGGAAGATGATTAAATTAAAGAAGAAATCCACAATTATCAGAGCTTTTTGAGTTGTAAATTATTATTCTTGACTTTGCTTCTTGCCACCAGGTGTTGATATACGAAACTAGTACTGCCAACACACTCTCTATCAACCATGCTAGATGCTCTGCCTAACACTGAAACAACGTTACTTGTTACATTATTTTATTTGTAACACTCATGTCTTACTTGCACGTCTGAATGTTAATTTTATCAATTCGTTGCACGCACTCCCACAACACACATTTCCAACTCTGTCCTGTTTCTGCTACCGTCTAACTAATGCTGACGTGGCACCTCTTCAGTCATGTGGCGCTACGTGTGATCCACGCTGTGATTACGTAAACAGCAGGCAAGGATTGATTGCAACAAAACACACACCTTTCACGTGATCGTCAAAGAGGAATAATGCTTCTCTTAACGGTACTATTATAACGAAACACCTGGGTCAAATGGTCAATGAGTTCGGGACACATTTACAAATTCATTTACATGTAGAGAACTGGAGTCATCTTTGTACTAACACAACTGAAAAGCAACTTCCGAGGTGTCCGAGGATATGGTGACCTTGCAGGTATATATTTACGTTTTTAAATCATCTTCCAGTAACATTATTATCACCATATTGTAAGACAACCAACCAGTGCAGCAGAACTGGTATATGAATGGCATTGCAGACGGTTTATCACACGAGAGTCCTAGCATGACCGCCATATATGTGTTAAAAGACTACGCTTGTTATTGGGCGAGCTATAAAACAACAGATATACCTGCTAAGATGGATTTGTGAGATGACTAGAATTCTGTGTACTACTTGTTTCGTGATTCGGTTGTAGAGACTATTATGGTGGCATTCCATTTCACGTGGGAGGCTCACTGGATAACGGAAAATAACGGCACGCAAAATACAGACCATCAGGTGCCACAGAGGGTGTCCAGAAACTTTTGGACCAAAACTACACATACAGTACGGGATGCTAAATCAACCTATTGCTGAAATCAGTATTTCAGGTTTTACGAGGTCTTGAACTGAACAGTATTCCTGAGGCACTTGTAAACTGCTGGTGTATCATAAGAAACAACTGCATGTGGCATTAGTGGTAGTTAAAACACGGAAGAAGATTACGGTTCAGCGTCATGTGGACGTCGAGGTCATCAGAGACGGAGCACCAGCTCAGACTGTGGAAGACAATCTGCTGTGACATTTCAGAAGAAGCTTCCTGGCATACGCCTCAAGGAATTTAGATATATCACTCGCAATTTATGTTTGGATTTATATGTCTATCCTTTAGAATACGTGTTCACTGCGCTACTGTACCACCTGTCTTGGTATTGGCGAAGGTGGTGAGAACACGAAAATCAATACATAATAGTCTTTCATTTTTTCGTGGTTATGTCTACGATAGTTTACGTATCATTGCTTCAGTATTCGTTATGGCATAATGTAGACAAGCATTCAGTGTATAGTTATGCAGACTGTAATTTCCGGGAAACTGAACGAACATGTAGCGAACCACTTTGCAACAGGTATCTTTCTAACTGGAAGTAATTTTTCGCCATGGAAAATCTCAGGAGAAACCTCTTCTTTCAGGATTGCAAGATACGGTTCAGTTCTTCACAAACAGTCATTCACCAAGAGAAAAGGAGACACTGTTGGGTCTTATAATCAACCGTGAAACATATACTGCGAAACATACAGTGTGAGTTAAATAGGTGTTGCAGCAATTACACTCCTGAATGAGATTTTCACTCTGCAGCGAACTGTGCGCTGATATGAAACTTCCTGGAAGATTAAAACTGTGGGCCGGACCGCGACTCGAACTCGAGACCTTTGCCTTTGGCGAGCAAGTGCTCTACCAACTGAGCTACCCACAGCTCACAGCTTTACTTCTGGCAGTATCGCCTCTCTTGCCTTCAAAATTCACAGAAGCTCTCCTCCGAACCTTGCAGAACTGGATTTGAATTACATCCCTACCAGAGACAACGCGTTGAACTTATCGGGGCGAAATGATGAAATTGGAGATCATTTCCGGGTAAGCAGCATTCGCCACAGGGGAGTACAATGATTTCGATTTATTAACTTACGAATAACATAATTTAGGTCACGTTAAATTAACTACTGCGGCCAGTTTTGGGCGAATTAGGTTATCTTCAGATGCAAGATAGCGCATGGCTGAAATTCATACGCTTCGTATTGGCCCGGAATGAGGCCTTTTTGAAACGTGAGTGTGTCATTTACTTCCGAAACAGAATAGCTGTACTGATACAAATTCATACGGCACGCTCGTCTTTGTTCACAAACTAGTAATCCTCTGTCAAGTAGTAGGATGGAATTATGCGAAATCAGTTGAATGTATAGTACGTTAGTCAAGCTACATCTTTTAAGAAGCGCATTCAGGACGTGCAGCTACACTTCTTTGGAACCACACATTTTGTCCGTGGGAGGATGTGGTTTCTGCTGGATGGTGCCAGTCCCTCCTCGATATTAATGTCCATTTCGTTTGATTGGGAGTGTAAGTCCTTGCCAACTGGAAGCGCGATCGCCGAATTTCAAGTTGATTTATTTGTGTGCGGGATAATAGGGATGTTTGAGAGACTGCAGAAAAATTTGATACACTATCCTAACTTAACGATTAAGACTAGCTGTTAAAAATTTATAGAGATGAGATGTACTTTAAAGTTTGTTTGCGTACCAC
Source organism: Schistocerca cancellata (assembly GCF_023864275.1). NCBI lineage: Eukaryota > Metazoa > Arthropoda > Insecta > Orthoptera > Acrididae > Schistocerca > Schistocerca cancellata. Next base: position 535,919,628 of record NC_064632.1, read on the forward strand.
TCTTTTCGTAAATGTAAGACACTACATGTACATATACGACGCTTAGTTGTTAATCTCAATCTGCTTGTATAATTTTTGACTAGTATTTCCCATTCGTATATAAGTAGATATTTTTCCCATAGCTACCAGATTCCAAAACCTCTTGATCCCAACCGATAGTCGCTGGTAAGTTGAATTCCGTCCAGCCTACCTGACGTGTGATCTACATCTACATCTACATCTACGTGATTACTCTGCTATTCACAAAAAAGTGCCTGGCAGAGTGTTCAATGAACCACCTTCAAGCTGTCTCGCTACCGTTCTACTCTCGAACGGCAAGTAGGGAAAATGAACACTTGAATTTTTCAGTGCGAACCCTGATTTCTCTTATTTTATCGTGATGATCATTTCTCCCTATGTAGGTGGGTGCCAACAGGATGTTTTCGCACTATGGAAACCGTGAAAAAACTGCGAAGTGTGCTGAAGAATGAAACTGAAAAGCCTGGGCATTTCTTTCAGTGGGGGTAATCTCTTATCCAGAATGACAGTGCGGGCCTCTTAACTGGTTCGATGATGTTCATTACCGTCGCCCATTTTCTTGATGGTCACCACTCTTCTGACTTGTTTAAAGCGACTCGCCACCACTTTTCCTTTCACAGCCTCTTCAACGCAAGTATTTCATGGATATATTCCGCTCTTTATCTCCCCCCTTGTATTTTACAAACTGCGGCTTCCTCTATTACTATGATGGTTATACCTTAATGTCTGAACACATTTTTTTATAATGCATCTCCTTATTCTGGTAAGCCTTATCCAGATCTTCCTTTTCTCTCCGATGTTGTGGAGAACCTAGTTTCCTAAGATTCGTCTTAATCTTTCAGTAACCTTCTGTAACACTGGTTTGCAAACGCTCCTTTAGTATTCTTGTCTGGTTCTCCTACAGTACTTGATTCATGTCCACACATTACTGTGCTTCTGACATATTTTCTCAGAAATAACACCTTCAGATAATAGCCCATGTATGATAGTCGTTTCTTCCGTTACGAATTACTATACGTTCAAGAATTCCTTCATTGCATCCACTGTGTGTTTCCCTATTTTAAAGTCGTGTTTCGCTGCTCTCACGTCTGCTGCTTCTCATTATTTTCGTCTTTTTTTGGTTTACTCTCAGTCCATATATTATGCTCAGTATATTTCATTTCATTAAGTAGTTCATAACGTTCTTCCTCACTTCCACTCAAGATAGTAACGTCGTCAAACACATCTTATCATTGATATCCTTTCACCCAGTATTACTAGCGGCTTAGGGGCTTTCAATAAGTAACGCAAGACACTTTTTTTTCTGAAAACAGCTCGGTTTATGTTATTCTGCCCACCCACCCCCCCCCCCTTTTCGCTACAGAAACGTACTTTTCAACTTAACCTAACTTCAAGTCCACGGCCTTAGCCACCTTACTGAGAGGGTCTGTGTACCCGTATGGTATCACTCTACTAGCCTAGTGTAGTGCATATGTGCCTTCCCTTCACGTGTTGAAGCCAAGTATTACGCATATTTATGCGATCGGGAATGCTCAGTAGCAGCCAGCCTACATGTACATTTAACAATCAAGCGTCAGCAAGGAGTATTAGAGATGAAGTCATAGGAGTCAATGTTGTGCAACCTTGGTAAGGACAAGATCCGACTATTTGGGAGTAGGATCTTACAACCTGAGACAGTGTTCCGAGACAAACTTCCGTCATAATGTCCGCAAACGTGACTTCAGATCCGCCTAGCAACAGCGATCTGAACGCCCATTGGCTGAAGGTTTGGAAATATGTAGGAAACTAGAGAAGTGTCCTTATTGGCTGAGGGAGAAAGGGGCGGTCTCTCCTGTCCTTCGAGAAGACAGGGCGAGTCAGTCACGAGGAGCCACTCAAAACGCATGGTCGAGTAACCGGGGCGGCTCTGAAAGAACGGTCGCGAGTACATATTTCAGCTGTTAAACAAGCTAGAAAGTGAAGTTATTAGTTATCAGAACGCCACGTGTCGTGGGCAATGTCTATCATAATGTAAAGTCAGAAAACTGTGTTAGTGTGTAAAGGGTCTAATATACACTGCTGGCCACCGTAAATGCAACACCCTGAAGGAAGCATCCGAATCAAGTGAAATTTACACCATGAGTTAGCAGCGATGAGATATGCAACTGATTAGAATTTCAGCGCAGTCGCACATCACGCGCGCCTGTGGCGCCACCTCATAGCCTCTTAGACAACAGCGAACATCTTTTGATCAAGTATCCGAGTTCGACAGAGGAAGGATAGTGGCTTACCGAGATTGTGGATTATCATACAGAGAAATCGCTAGTCGTGTTGGACGAAACCAAACAACTGTAATGCGGATATGTGACCGTTGGATGCAGAAGGGTACGACGGACCGACGTGGTCGATCGCATTCACCTCGGTCCACCACTGCACGTGCTGATAGGCAAATTGTGCGCATGGCAGTGACGGATCGCTCAGTGACATCCCGAACCATAGCATAGCACTTTGCGTCTGTAACGCATCATCCAGTGTCTGCGCGTACCATTCGACGCCGTTTACAGCAGAGCGGTCTGTCCGCAAGACGTCCATTGCTTCGTCTACCATTGACGCAGAACCACAGACGTCTCCGTCGCCAATGGTGTGATGACAGACGGATGTGAACGGCAGAATGGAATGACGTTGTCTTTACTGACGAGGCACGCTTTGTCTGCAGCACCACGATGGTCGGATTCGAGTGTGGAGGCACCGTGGAGAGAGGATGCTGGACAGCTGCATTATGCACCGCCACACTGGTCTTGCACCGGGTATTATGGTATGGGGCGGTATTGGATATTACTCTCGCACGCCTCTAGTACGCATTGCCGGTACTTTAAATAGCCGGCGCTACATATCCGAGGTGCTGGAGCCAGTTGTCCTTCCTTACCTTCAGGGCTCGGCCACAGCCATGTTTCAACAGGATAATGAGCTACCACACGTGGCACGCATTGTCCAAAGGTTCTTCGTCAATACCAGATTGAACTGCTTCCCTGGCCGGCTCGCTCTCCGGATCTTTCGCCGATAGAAAACATGTGGTCCATGGTTGCTCAACGAGTGACCCAGATTACATCCCCAGCTGCCACACCAGATGATCTTTGGCAACGTGTAGAAGCTGCTTGGGCTGCTGTACCCCAGGAACACATCCAACGTCTCTTTGACTCAATGCTGAGACGTGTGGCAGCGGTGATCTCCAACAATGGCGGCTACTCTGGCTACTGATTCTGGCAGGAACCACATGTCACAGACGTCTGTAAACTTAATCATTTGATACTTGGTCAACATGGTATCTACAAAATAAATTTTGTTGTGCTACCTCTTGTCTTTCTTGGTCTTGCATTTACGGTGGCCAGCAGTGTAACAGCGTAGTCCAGAGCCGCCATATTGCAAATGCTGATTCTGTGACATGTGTGACAAAGCAATTTCTGTATTAAAACAAGTGTAGTACAAACGTTGTTGACGATTAACAACTGGCATCCATAAACACCCCTACATGGAACCTGGCGACTGAGCGATACTGCCGGCCGGAGTGGCCGAGCGGTTCTAGCCGCTTCAATCTTGAACTACGCGACCACTACGGTCGCAGGTTCGAATCCTGCCTCGGGCATGGATGTGTGTGATGTCCTTAGGTTAGTTAGGTTTAAGTAGTTCTAAGTTCTAGGGGACTGATGACCTCAGATGTTAAGTCTCATAGTGCTCAGAGCCATTTGAACCATTCTGGCTGAGCGATACTTACCGAAGCAGCAAGACACCAGGTTAGTGATACCGCCCAGAGAAGTACTTGCTTCTCGCTACAATTCCAATGAGGGTGTTGTACTAGGTCTTACTGCATCAGCAAAATCCACGCAATGTTTCCAGCAGAGTGCATCCTTCATTGCGACATACAGATTTAAGTCGAAAGCTGCGAGATCCGGTCTGTAGGATGGATGAGGAAGAACTATCCAATGAAGTTCTGTGAGCTTCTATCGGATGCGCAGACTTGTGTGAGGCCCTGCGTTGTCATGGAGAAGGAGAAGTGCGTTTGCACTTTTGTGGCGACGAACAGGATGAAGTTGTTTCTACAATTTTCTGCGTTTAACATAATACACTTCAGTGTTGATCGTTGCACGATGAGGGTGGACATCAGAGTAACCCCTTCAGAGTCCCAGAAGACCGTCGCCATGACATTACAGGCTCAGGGTGCCACTTTGAACTATTTCTTAGGAAGAGAAATGGTGTTGCGCCACTCCATGGATTGCTGGTTTGTTTCCGGCTCGAAGTGCTGAATCCAGCTTTCATCGCCTGTGACGATTTTCGACAAAAAGTTGTCACCATCAGCCTTGTAACACGCAAGCAATTTCGCATAGATGGTCCTTCGGCGCTCTTTATAGTTTTCTGTTAGGCAGCAAGAAATCCGCTGGGTAAACACCTTTCAGTGTCCCAACTGGTGGACGAATGTGTCAGCACTACCAACAAAGGCGCCCAGTTGAATAGTAAGGTGTTTAATTGTGACCCGTCGATCACGTCGAACGAAAGTGTCATACGTTCCAACGTTGCAGGAGTCACTGTCGTGTGTGATTGGTCGGCACGCGGGAGACTGGACAGGTTTCCACGACGTTGTTGCGATGACAACAGACGCCTTGCCCAACGACTCAACGTGCTTTTGTTCACTGCCAGGTCTCCGTAGACATTCTGTAAATGTAATAAAATCTGCGATGCTCTCGTTTTTTGCCGAAAAGAAACCCATTGACAACTCTGCTTGGAAGGCACCTCCGTTACAGACGCCATTGTGAAGGTTATGTATGACGCTGCCACCTATAGGAGCTTAAGGAAACTAAACAGGATCAATCAGGATATTCCGAGATGTCCCACAACATATACCACATTTTCCACCCGAAACTGACCGATAAAAATAGTTTGTAACATTACCCCTCGTATGTCCTCAATCCTGAACATTTTTATTATTACCGTCATTGCGTCGATTTGCAGATGGATCTGTAGGCGAAAAATACCACATCCCTGGTTTACGTCCTTTTTAATCCGAGCGTTTTTCTTGCGGTCTTCGGTTCTTCTGACTCCTTCTTGGTTTCTGTATTTATTACCGACGTTTCCTCTTGCTTAATTATTTTTATGAGAATTTTTGACGATCATGAACCTCAATTTTAAGTCAACAAACCCTATGAGATGTTCGTGATTTTCATTAAACCTGGCTTCAATTAAGAATCGCATTGTCATAATTGCCTCTCTGGGGCCTCCAACTATCCTAAAGCAAAATAATCGTCACTTAACAGATGATGAAATTTTATTTCCGTTGTGCTTTACGTTTTTATTATCAGCAATTTAGTTGCATGAGCTGTTGAGGTCTTAGTGCTCCTTTGCTATTTCCGGGATCGTTTGGTTGCTACTCCCTCCAATGAGTAACGAAATTCCGAAAGAATGTTATCCATCCCTTCTCCATAGTTCCATAGTAAGTCTTTAGAAGTTCTGTCAAACTTTCACTCTAATACTAAATCACCTTTGTACAGGGTGTCAATTATTGAACTATATGAAATAACGTAAATTAGTTACAAACTACGGCTTCCGCACACTTTATTCAACATGTAACGTCGCTATAGACATTTCGATTTAGGTTATGACATTTTCGATATGTCTGCCATCATTGGCGATGATGTGGTGCAGACGAATAGCGAAATTCTGCATGACGCGCTTAAGTGTTGGAACATCTATGCTGTCAATGACCTCCTGAAAGGTTGTTTTCAGCGCAGCAATGGTTTTGGGCTATTGCTGTACACCTGGTCTTTAATATAGCCCCACAAAAAGGAGTCACATGTGTTTAGATCCGGAGAATATGGCGAGTAATCGACGCCCACGCTAGTGACCTCTGGGTACCCCCGAGCGAGTATGAGGTCCCCAAACTGCTCCTCCAGGATATCAAACACTCCTCTGCCTCGATGGGGTCGAGCTTCGTCTTGCATAAACCACACTTTGACGAAATCACGGTCACTTTTGATAATGGGGATGAAATCATCTTCCATAATCTTCACGTACCGTTCGGTAGTCACCTTGCCATCACGGAATACCGCACCGATTATACCGTGACTGGACACTGCACATCACACAGTCAACCGTTGAGGGTGAAGAGACTTTTCGGTCGCGAAATGCGTATTCTCAGTCCCCCAAATCAGCTAATTTTCTTTACTAATTCCCATCATGCCCCGCCCCAACTGTGCACTTTGAACGTCCTAACGCAAACCGCTCAGAAGTTATGACGATTTTATTTCATATAGTTCAGTGATTGTCACTCTGTATTTGAAATTGACATTCATTCCTTGCCCTATAACTTCAGCAGACAGTTCATCTACCGCATAACCACACAGAGTAAGGACGGGAAAAGATGGTTGGTCAAAACCGTTACCAGTATTGCTGACCTCAAAAACCAGTATTTACTCGTATTTGGTCTCGGTTATAAAAGATGTTTTTCATTATTTAATAATAAATGGGTAAAAAAAGTCATATCAATTTCCCAGCACTAAAGTTTTTGGTTTCTAAATTTTCTTATTTTACAAAAGACTTAATTTTATTTGCAGAATTTAGATTGCTCTAAAATATTAGGATGTTATAGAAAATGAGAAAAGGACCAGAGCTACTTTAATAACAAAACCAACAGCTAGAAACAAGCAACAAACACATGACCTAAGAATCGCTACAGCATCACTAAACAATAACGTATCTGTTATCGAATCGGGTGGCGTGCATGTGATGTATGTGGAGTGCACAACACTTGCTTGTCCCCATCTTGGCTATAAAGTAGTCCCTCGCTGTCATCCTCCAACATCCGTTGTATAGCAATTTTGCACCACCCCTAGTTCGGGAGCATTTTAAAATTGCGATAACAAAGAAGTAAATGCTCCATTTGTTTTAAAAGATTAAAAACGGGTGGACGCAGCAGAAACCTGCCATATCGCATAAGGAGAAAACACGCACATTGTCCCTATGAAGATAAGGTAAAACTTCTGTTTTATTGAATTTTATTTCATCTTATAAAATAAACATGGGGTAGTCACGGAACTCTTAATTTTGTGGTTGCTTCAGGGTGAAAAATTGATACCATACAAAAGTGAAGACGCAGTGATTAAGAGTGCCCTTTCGCTCTTGCCGAAGTCGTACCCGTCTCCTTCATCTTCGTCGCCTTTACTGGAGATACAGAGACCCACACTGAAGCGTCAAAGAAACTGCTATAGGCTTGCGTATTCTACTGAGATAAGTAAACATGCAGATTACGGCGCTGCGGTCGGCAACGCCTATATAAGACAGTGTCTGGTGCAGTTGTTAGATTTGTTACTGCTGCTACAATGGCAGGTTATCAATATTTAAGTGAGTTTGAACATGATGTTAAGTCGGCGCACGAGCGATTGGATACTCCGAGGAAGCTATAAAGTGGAGATTATCCCGTACGACCATTTCACAAGTGTACCGTGAATATCAGGAATCCGCTAAAACATCAAATCTGCGACATCACTGAGGCCGGAAAGAGATCCTGCAATAACGGGACCAACGGCGACTGCAGAGAATCTTTCAACGTGACAGAAATGCAATCCATCCGGGAACTTCTACTGATTCAATGCTGGGTCATCAACAAGTGTCAGCATGCGAACCATTCAAAGAAACATCGTCGATATGGGCTTTCGGACCCGAAGACCCACTCGTGACCCTTGACAACTGCAGGACACAAAGCTATACCCTTCGCCTGGGCCTTTCAACACCCACATTATACTGTTGAAGACTGGAAACATGTTGCCTTGTCAGACGAGTTTCGTTTTAAGTTTTATCGAGCGGATGGGATGTGCGATTATAGAGACAACCTCGTGAATCCATAGACCCTGCATTTCAGCAGCTGTGGAGGCTCTGTAATCGTGTGGGGCGTGTGCAGTTGGAGTTTTATGGGACTCCTGATACGTCTAGGTAGATACGACTCTGACAGGTGACACGTACGTAAGCATCCCGTTTTATCACCTGCATCCATTCATGCCCATTGTGTGCTCCGACGGACTTGGACAATTCCAGCAGGACAATACGACACCCTACGCGTCCAGAATTGCTAGAGAGTGGCTCCAGTAACACTCTTCTGAGTTTAAACACTTCCACTAGCCACCAAAATCCCGGCCGGCCGAAGTGGCCGAGCGGTTCTAGGCGCTACAGTCTGGAACCGCGCGACGGCTACGGTCATAGGTTAGAATCCTGCCTCGGGCATCGATGTGTGTGATGTCCTTAGGTTAGTTAGGATTAAGTAGTTCTTAGTTCTAGGGGAAATTATGACCTCAGAATTTAAGTCCCATAGTGCTCAGAGCCATTTGAACCATTTTGAACCAAAATCCCCAGACATGAACATTATTTAGCTTGTCTCGGATGTCTTGCAACGTGCAAGAAGAGATCTCCACCCTCTCGTTCTCTTACAGATTTATGGACAGTCCTGCACGATTCGTGGTGTCGACTCACTCCAGTCAAGGGCACTTCTGTGTACTCGCGGGGGCCCTACGCGATATTAGGCAGGTACATCAATTTCATTGGCTCTTCAGTGTTTTTCTGTCACGGTCTGAACCACGTAGCATTCGATATCCTCCTACTCCTTCACATTCGTAGCACGTTTTGTATATTTGTTGGAGGTACAAGTTATTACTGGAAATAGTAGCAAATAAAAAACCTAAAAATCTCTTATTTCAGGGACCGGTGGCTTTGAGCGGTTTCACCAGTCATGTTAAACTGAAGATTGGAAAACAACAGAAAACCCGGTTGCTTCAGCTGTAACGTCTGTGGCTATCTTAGAGTTCCTCAGTGAAATAATTCCATATAATCTTTACTCTTCACATTTTTCCTGCAACAGTTTTGCTTTAGATTATCTGCACTTTCTTTCGATTTCATGAATATGTGAACATTCTCGTATTTGGTTCTTTCGTCTGTATATTGAGGTATTTAATCTTTTACCCAAGGTTTCACCACAGTTACCTTCCCTGTAATATTTCCTAAGATTTTCCGTGGTTTCGAGGAAAACTCGTCATGCAAGTAAGTCCCATTGAAAAGTCCTGTCCTACTTCCCGTTCACTGAGATAGCAGAGCTCCCAACTGAACAGTGGGTACATAGGTCACAGAGCCCGCTTTGTCTGTTAGGAGAGGAACGTTTCAAATGCTTTTTTTTTTAAACCTAACAAGTGGGCAATGTGATATTTTTCTGTATACTGGTTACTGCTGAAGTAGAGGTGGGCGACATTGTTTCGCAGGAGAAATACGTAGAAAGCGGTCGCCGTGCCGCTCTATGCATTTCTGTGTTCGTAAAATGATATTAACAGTCGATTTGGTCAGATCCGTAATATCTATTGTCTCAGTGCTTGGCATACATATTCCTTCAGTTGGTCTAAATATTAGAGTTGTTTTGTTACATTTTTCCCTTTAAATATCCACATCAGATCACATTCAACAGCGAACGAGTCAGCCACAAAGCATTGCTTATTGTGCGTTCTTCTTTGAAACACTGATGAACACAAGGTGGACAAAACGTAGGGCGCATAGTTCCATTTTTCTGGATAAAATATTACGGCTTTTCATGCGTCCTTTCCTGAGAGTAGAATTTCTCGGAAATTTGAAGACAAAAGTCTCTAGTAACAGTTGTTTCAATGAAGATAGGTCTCATAATTCTGCGACTAGAAGCGTAGCACAAAACACTTCTTTTCATCATAAAGAGAAATTTGATGTACAATGTGTCGATTTTCGGCGGACCATCTGGGACTGGGACTAATCTGGCTATCTACATGGTCACACAGGTGAAACCAAGATTCATCACTCATATAATAAAGTAGCAGTTCAAGTTCATAGTCTACAATAATTTTAAGCAAACATTCGCGAAAATTAACATTCTTCTTTTATTAGCTGGAATTAATGCCCGAAAACGTGGTAAGAGTTCACGTGTACGTACACATGTGCAGAATAACAAGACGTACGCTCAACACCTCACGTTAAGAAAGCTGCCTTATAGATTTTTTCGCCTTTTGCAGTATCCATTTGAGGTCAGCTGTAGTCTGTTATCGTTCCCTTATTTTTCTCAGTCTGCCAGGACCTCTTTCCCCTTTCGGTTTAAAGTTCTGTATCTGATGCAGTAGTCTCTCAGGATCCATTATTTGTTAATGTTCATTCCGTACAATTTTGTTTTCATCAAGATCCCATCCAAATTTTCGAATCCTTTCGAATACCCCCATTTCGTATTTTATCTGTTCCTTTATATCTTTTCACCGCTGTAAGAAATCCCATGTTACTCCCTGTATTTCTTGTTCTTGTTTTCTAATCAATAGTTAGTGTTAGCTATTGCCTCTTTTATGAAACATCAGTCACGTTTCTTTCCGCGTTATATGCTTCAAATTTCTGTTAACTTCCCCACAGATACTTTCGAATCCATTCAATTTATTCATCCGATATTTTACATCCAAGATAGTTAAAACATATTACCAACTGATCTACATTTCGCTAACTACTCTCTTCGTTATGAATATTTTTTTACTATGTGCCAATGACGTACATTTCCTAAAAAATACTTTCGTATTATATTCTGTACATAGTACAAGTCATCTTATATTGGAAAAATCGTTGAAAGATCATGAGCTTAGAGAACTGATTGTAGATGTACCAAATTGTTTAGTTGCGCCCCACTGTTTATTCTAGAATTCCTCATACGAACTGCGAACAGCGTAGACGATAACCCACAGTCTTATCCAACCCTTTATTTGTTTGCCTCGGATCTGTATATACCCATTCCATATCTACATTTGTGGTATTTTTATACTAACTTTTTATTGGTGATATAAGCTGTAAATGGTGCTCCGTTATTGTCAAAAATTTTTCTCTAACTGCCTTATCAAAAGCTATCTCAAAATCTGTAAAAGTAAGTTATGTCTCATTCCAATAAACTGTCGTAAAAGAAAAATTGCATCTGTCGTTGATCGTCCGTTTCTAAATCCCACCTGTTCTTCTGCTAGTGCTGTTGCTTTTAGTCTTCTGTTTCAAATTACTGGATAAACGTTTATATGCTGTGTCACGTACACTTATGGCTCTGTAGTTTTCAAGTAAATTTTTCTCTCCAGTTCTATATATCGATATTACTTTTACTTTCTTCCAGTTTCGTGGTACATCTTTTTGGTTTCAGCACATTTTTAGACAAATGTAAGGAAATCCAATACGTAGTGATAACCCTCAATATTTAATTTACTCCGCATTCATTCCATCGATTTTTTGTGCTTTTCAGTGCTGCTGTGAGCTATTTTGTTGTTATGTTAGCTAGGCGTGTTTTACTTCTACATCTCAACCTTTCTCCTTCTCCGCTCGTGTGTTGGAACTGTATCATACATTTTTATTGTAATTAATACACTATTCTTTCGTTACGTTATCCAGACGAATTGTATCCTTTTCTGTTTTATTTAATGTTTGGAAATCTGTATATGCTATCTGCTGAAGGCCGTGATTATTATGTTCTATTTTTCTAATGTACCTTGGTGCGCTTCCATCAACTTTCCTTTGATGTAATTCCTTATTTGTTGTAGATCTGCTTGTTTTCGTATTTTTTTGTATTGCTTCCGCAATTTCTGTTGACCAAATTTTTAATCCATGTCTTCGGTGGTATTTCTTTTTTTTCCCTAATGGCGCATTTGCAGCCTTTTTCATTACATTTCCATTTATTATTTCTCGGTAAAAGGTGTCCCGAGCTGCTAGTTGTAATTATTTTCTTAATCTATTTCCATATAGGCATTCAATACTCTCATCGTGGAGTGGATGTAGTTCATAGACCTCTTCTTGCTTCTAAATAGTAAAAGGCTTCGTCTGTTGCTATTTAACAGAACTGTCAGTTTCAAATATTGCAAGACAGTGATCTGTCCCAACATCAAAACAGCTGTATATTGTTGCATCTTTTACTTGATTTTGTATTTCCTTCATGGTTGTATAATTTATAACATAACCTGTAACTGGTCTCTGTCCTCTAACAGTCCAAGCATATTTATGAATATATATATATATATATATATATATATTCTAAACGTATTAGTTATTTTCAGGTTATTAAAACTGAAAAATATGTGAGAAGTTGCCAGTTTGGATTAAAAGTTGTATTTCCGTACATTCCAGCTGTTACTGCAGCTGCAAAATTGAAAAATATGTGAGAAGTTGCCAGTTTGGATTAAAAGTTGTATTTCTGTACATTCCAGCTGTTACTACAGCTTTACATTTTTGTTTATACACCTCCATTATTTTTTGTAGGTTATCATAAAACGTACATGAGTCCCCAGTGTTATCTCCTCCAATGCGTAAACTGCTATCAGAGTTGGTTTTCTCTTTGTGCTTTTATCGTTGCTATTATCATTGTTTCTTTTACATATTCATAATATCTTATACATTTATTTATTTTTATGTTTATATATTTCGCAACACATTCACTTGTTCCTTTACTTGTTGTACTCCACTACCAAGCAATACATATTTTCCAATACATTTACTACGTTGCAGCTTCTTCTTAGTTTCTAAGACAGCTACCAAATGTGTGTGTTGCTTTGTGAACATCTTTGCTATTTCCTTTTCTTTGGAAGTAGTTGCTATTGCATTACATGTAGCTATTCCTACTTACCAGTATCGACTTCCTCTTATTTCTCTAGCTGGATTCGTCATACAAAAATCTCGGAACTGGGAGTATTTTGGTATTTACCATCCCAGGAAGGTTATATCTGATGAGTGGGCTGCCATCCTTGAGCCTACCAGCGTAAGGCCTCCTCGTTCAATAAGTATTGGTGCAGCATTTCAACTGCACTCGATTTTACCGTTACACAGCTGATACGCGGTGATCAGAGCCTAGCTGGGTTTGCAGAATATACTACCAGTAGGCGAGAATGACATTTGACTGAGAGAGGCTTTATATTCGCATCCATCACATAATAGTACCCGTTTTTTGAGACTAGCGGTAAATTTCTACAAAATGTCGGCAATGGTTCCAATGTTCGAAATTAAGACTCACGCCTAGAGACCGGATGTCCGTCTTATTATCAAACTCTGAATACCATTTTTTGACAGAATATCATCTATTCAAGATTCTTTGTTTCGATCTAGGCGGTTTGCTGCTCTGTTCAATTATTCTCGATGTGTCACGTCTCCCAACTCATCTCAAACTATTTGCTCTTCTTTTTCTACAGTATTGTCTTCAAGTTCGTTTCCTATATATAGTCCTTACTCACCAGTACAAAAAGAGGCAGGTAGTATTGCATTGTCAGTAGAAAATGATTCAATTAGGAGAGCTCAGTGACTTTGAACCTGGATAGTTACTGGATATTACATGAGTAAAAAAATGGCTCTGAGCACTATGGGACTTAACATCTGTAGTCATCAGTCCCCTAGAACTTAGAACTACTTAAACCTAACTAACCTAAGGACATCACACACATCCATGCCCGAGGCAGGATTCGAACCTGCGACCGTAGCAGTCGCGCGGTTCCGGACTGAGCGCCTAGAACCGCTAGACCACCGCGGCCGGCTTTACATGAGTAAATCAGGGACATGTAGGACCTTCTGAAGCTGCAGAAGTCGTCTGCCGGTGATGTGACTGTGAAGGGGAAAGGCGAAGCAACAAACAAAGCTAAACTACGACCGGCAGGCCTCAAGTAATGAACGACTGGGACCGACGACACAATGGCGAGTTGCGGAAAAATATCTCAAATCATTCACGAGTTTCGTAGTTCTGCAGAAAGTCAATCTAGCACAGTAACTGTGCGTACCGAATTAAAAAGTATGGCCTAGAAATGTCCAACAGCTCCTTTTAAGCCATACAGTGCTAAGCGGTGATGCAGGTTGTGTAAAGAGTGATGACTGGAAATGAATGATTTAGAGTGACGAATCAGGGCATGCATTGTAGAAATCAACTGGAAGAGTCTGGATTTGGTGAATGCCAGAGCAACGTTACCTGTCGTCATGTGCAGTGCCAACAGTGGAAATCGGAGCTGGCGCTGTTACGATATTGGGGTGCTTTTCTCGGTGTGCGGTTCCCTTTTTGCGAATAAGAAAACGCTAAATGCGAAAGGATATGAGCACATTTCACTGCGCAGAGTACTGAGTACAGTAGAGGAACTGTTCGGGACCATATCTGTTTGTATCAGCATGAGAATTCGTCCTGTCGTGAGGCAGTATCTGTGAGACTATCGTTTGTGGACGGTAAAATTCCTGAATTGGACTGTCCTGCCCTGGGTCCCAACCTGAAACGAGCGGAATATTTTTGGGATGAGTTAGAACAGATCCAGACACCAGCGTCCAAAATCACTACCTTATTTGCTTTCGGTTTTTGAGGACGTCTGGGCTGACATTCCTCCACAGAAATTCAGATACCTCACTGAAAGTGTCGCCAACCGATTTTATGTCGTCATAAAGGCGGAGGGTGGACACATCCTGTATTAATGTCCACTAATAGGAGTCCGGATACTTTAGATCAGAGAGTCTAGTCTAAGTGGCTTCTCATAATGAAACTATTACGTACGCGTGACAAATTGTCCCGTTGTTGTGTCAAAAGAAAGCTTTGTTGCTATCTACTCGTAAAGTCTGTATATATCCTTTACTGTTTTATTCTTTTTCGTCCTGTAGTTTTCTTCCTACCATTTTTATTGCTCATGGCCTCCTACATTTCATAAATTGTCTCGCTCTCACTTCACTATTTTGTTCCGAAGAACGTTAATCGTATTTCCATGTCTTTCGTAGTCTAGACCGCACTCGCGAATTCGTGTAGTGAGTACTGACCCGTTGGTATCTGGGTCAAGTCCTGTCGCAGAAGGCATTTTCATTGCAAATATTTGCCTGTATATGGTGGTAGGGCATCGTAACATACAGCATCTAACTCCAGCCTCTCCGCTCAATGCGGTACACAGTCCGCATGAAGTAACGGCGTGTGGCAAGTAGACGGAAGTACACGTCGAAGTCTGCGGCCATCCTGGTGTTCCTCGACAGGAGTTAACCGTTTACCAACATTAAGTTCTTCTTGCGCCTCTCCCTTCACCCCTATCAACACAAACACAACACAACACTATACAAGCTCTCATAAGTAAATCACTCGTTACAGATACACGTCTGGCACTTCAGAATATGGCGGACGAAGGCTACGGTAAACCATCTCCTCGTCAAGGACTGCCGCCTCAGTGACAAATGCTTATTACCTGATTAAGGAACCATCTTATACTTCTTCAGTATAATTTAATTTTAGATCTTTCTTCATCTGTTTGACCCAAACAACCTTCTTTCTCCAAAAGCTACATACATTGTTCCTTTGTTGATCTGTTATCCTTCGTCTAAGTTTCAACCTGAAAGCATGAAAAATCTGCCGTGTAATTCTCAATTCGCTTGTATACTTTCTCATATGCACTATCTTTATGAGTTCGTTTATACTAGTGTAACTCTTTTGTCTTTTAATATCTTGTGATAAATGTAATTACGATTTTACCAGGTTCGAGAGTCTTATTCTCATCTCTCAGATCTGGTAATTCTGTGATAGTTTTCCGTCACAAGAACTATTCCGCTTGGTGTCAACAACTGAAGCTGGTTTGTATAACAACTCGTATATTTATGATCATCCTAATAATGACGACAATGTTATTGCTGTACGTAAATAAGCCACAGTAGCGTATCGACATAATATAATCTTCGCAGAATACGAACTGAATCTACTCTCAGTACAATTTCTGGTGAACACATGGAAAAAAATTCTACTGCTCGGAAAGTCACACTCGCTTTGTTGATTGATCTAACTAGTATCCAAAGAATATTTCAGTGCATTATTGTTAATCTCAGCGAAAACAGTTGTAAGACAAATGCCATTCACTTGAGATGCGCGGATATGTACGCACTAGGAAACTGAGAGCTATATATAACTGTAGGTTCTATCGCAAGTGGTGATAGGAAGAGGTTAGTAGAAAATGAATTGTCAAAGGGGATGGACTTTAGTGCTGATTGTAAAACACTAAAAGATTATAATATCACAATGTTAGGAAGGAAAAGCAATTGACACAGAAGAGAAGTGTTACTAAGAGTGGATAAAGGCAAAATAGTAGAGATAAAGAAGAGAAAAATAAGGAAGAGGGAAAGGAAAAGAAAAGGTATTTGAGGGAATAGTGGGGGCTAAATTTTGAAGGATGTGTGTTACGAATAATCAAAAAAATGGTTCAAATGGCTCTGAGCACTATGGGACTCAACATCTTAGGTCATAAGTCCCCTAGAGCTTAGAACTACTTAAACCTAACTAACCTAAGGACATCACACACACCCATGCCCGAGGCAGGATTCGAACCTGCGACCGTAGCAGCCCCGCGGTTCCGGACTGCAGCGCCAGAACCGCTAGACCAGCGCAGCCGGCCTACGAATAATCGATTTCAAAAGAAAATCACTTGATTTTCTCCTATTGTTGGACTTTATTAAATTGTCATCGGCTCTATACTGTGTACTCATAAAGGCAACTTTAAATTAAAGATTTCGTTCTGTTGGGTATTTCAGATACATCGACTTTGTTTCACAGCTTTCTGGAACTCTTAAATTTCAGCACTCTTCGAATCCAACGTCTCAAGTATCAACTACTAGTCATTCTCCGGCAGCTTACGACTTTGATCAAAACTCACATAAATTAAATTATATGTAGCAGTGTCATCTTTCATCTCCACCAACCTTGTATGAACGTCCGCATTCATAAGTGACGCAATTACTTTAGTAATCTGTACTGCGTCATAATCAGAGTCTTATGATATAATTTCTCCCTTTGGTACTTTTTCTTGCGGTAGCTTGTCGTAGATGTTATGGAAGATACCCTGTACCTGTGTCTCGTTTCCACAAAGACGTTGCTATTCATTCGTTTTTTTTAGATCCTCTTAATTTTGCACTTAAAATGCCATAAAAAATTTTAATAACCTTGTTAGCCACACTTTTCAAACGCTCATTCATTTTTCTTCCCCTGTTTTTGCTTGATACACAATTGTACTTGATGCTACGCACCAGAGGCACATTCACAGGAACTTATTCATTCAGTGAATTACGTACCAGAATCTGATATTTTTTTCTCAACCTTCCTCTGCAGTTGTTGTAATTGGAGAACAGAATTGTTCCACTTCTACCATCGAGATTGTCACAATTTTTTATTATGCCAGCAGCTGTTTTTTTTTCAACTAGAGTTCATCAGTATAAAATCAGTGAAAAACAGTCTTGATCACGATGGTTATTTTGTTAAAATGACCGGTTTCGGCATAAGCTTAGGCTATCTTCAGACAGCACCATCAGCTGAAGCTGACTATGCGTGGAACAGTCAATTGACCTCAGTCGCTGAAACTGCAGCAGTTTCAACGACAGAGGCCAGCTGACTGTTCACTCGTCGTAAAGTTCAGCTGTCTGAGGCCGAAACCGGTCATTTTAATAAAATAACCATCGTGATCAAGACTGTTTTTCACTGATTTTATATTCATTACACGATAGCTGTTTTCCAGAAAATGTTACCAAAAATTTTGAGTACTGTCCATCACTTTCATCTCAGCTTTACTTCCCGTCAACGAAGATTCTGTTCTTGGATTTGAAGTTAGTCCATTTGATTGTCATTCAGAGTCTTCCAAGATTTCGGGTCGAAGAACTGCATAATTCTTCGAGCTTAAGTATGCAGTTCATTAGCCTTGCGTTAAGAGAAATAAATGTTACACTAACTGAAGAAATGACAGCCTTAATAGATTTCAGTTCATTGTATATGCTATTACGAATCATGTATGTCGCTGCTCCTTTCGCGACCTGGTGATAGTTTAAAACAGAAACCAATTATCTGCTCAGGTACATTTTTTTTCTTTTTTATCGATGCAGTCGCATACGCTCAGTTCTGTTATCGGCAAAGCTTGGTGGGTTGCTACGTTCACTCTGATTTGACCACAAACTATGATTTATCCGACAAAATCTACCGTGAATTATGCTCCACAGCTTTTATACACGACATTTTTGTATATAACCATCACGAAGCTGTTAATATCTTTTACTATTCTCCAACTTGTTACATCAGTATTTAATCATTTGCCGGACTTTGAAATCGGCGATGATATAAAACTTAACGTTATTTACAGTTGGTGTTCGTAACGACGGCACTCTGAAGGAACAGTAGCCTGCCACTATGTGAACACATTGTCAGATATCCGTTCACAATCACAATCACAAGTCGAATAATATTGCAGTTTATGGAGATTGCTTGCGTACGTCTTATCACTCAGTATCTCCCAAATATAAAAACTATTTACATTTAGATCCGAACATTTCTGCGTAATAGCGTGACATAAGCAAGCCTGATTTCTGCTCCTGCCTTATAGTGCAGTACTTTGTTGACACACCATTCGAAGGTTATTGTTAGGCGGAAAAGATCTGTTCAGAAACTAGGATGCACTAATAGCTCACCACACATCTACACCCATAAGAAAACGTTTTGCATCAATCCGCTTCCCAGAACTCCTGAAGATAGACGTTAACTGTGGATATTGTATCACAGACACAGTCCCTTTGAATGTTCAGAGATGTCACTAAACCCGCTAAAAGATGTAAACAACCATGCATTAGCAGCACATATTAGACGGAGGGGCTCCGATAGCCGATCAGTTCCAGTCATTCCACCAGGAAGGAGGTATACGGCTCACGTTGTCTGTAGTTCAACCGTGCCTAGACGGTCAATACCGCGGTTCGATCGCGTCCGCATTCTTACTTTGTACCAGGAAGGGCTCTCAACGAGGAAAGTGGCCAGGCGTCTCGGTGTGAACCAAAGCGATGTTGTTCGGAGATGGAGGAGACACAGAGAGACAGGAACTGTCAATGACAAGCCTCTCTCAGGCCGCCCAAGGGCTTCTACTGCAGTGGATATCCGGATTATGCCTCAGAGGAACCCTGACAGTGTCGCCCCCATTTTGAATAATGCTTTTCTTGCAGCCACAGCAAGTCTAGTAACGACTCAAACTGTGCGCAGTAATCCCGACGTCCATGGCAAGGTCCATCGATGCAACCACGAGAGCATGCAACGCGGTACAGATGGGCCCGACAACATACCGAATGGACCGCTCAGCATTGGCATCACGTTCTCTTCACCGATGAGTGTTGCATATGCCTTCAACCAGTCAATCGTCGGAAACGTGCTTGGAGGCAACCCGGTGAGGCTGGAACACCTTAGACACACTGTCCAGTGAGTGCAGCACGGTGGAGGTTTCCTGCTGTTTTGGGATGCCATTATGTGGGGCCGACGTACGCCACTGGTCGGCATGGAAGGTGCCGTAACGGCTGTACGATACGTGATTGCCATCCTCCGAGCGATAGTGCAACCATATCGGCAGCATATTGGCTAGGCATTTGTCTCCATGGACAAAAATTCACGCCCCCGTCGTGCACATCTTGTGAATGACTTCCTTCAGGATAACGACATCGCTCGACTAGAGTGGCCAGCATGTTCTCCATAAACCCTATCGAACATGCCTGGGATACATTGAAAACGGCTGTTTATGGACGACGTGACCCACCAACCACTCTGAGGGATCTACGCCGAATCGAATCGCCGTTGAGTGGTGGCACAATCTGGACCAACAGTACCTTATTGAACTTGTGGATAATATGCCACGACCAATACAGGCATGCATCAAAGCAAGAGGGCGTGCTACAGGGTGTTAGAGGTACCGGTGTGTACAGTAATCTGGACCACCACTTACGAAGGTCTCGTTGTATGATGGTACATCATGCAATGTGTGGCTTTCATGAGCAACAAAAAGGGTGGATATGATGTTTATGTATATCTCTCTTCCAATTTTCTGTATAGGTTACGGAACTCTCGGTACCGAGGTGACGCAAAACTTTTTTTGATGTGTATAGAAGGAACTTCAAGTAACGATTATGGAGGGAGATAGTGATTACTCATCCTTCTCTCCAAAGTAATAGTGAGATTTCGTCCCTGCGTTGGCCAGGAGAGATGCGAAAATTAATCCTCGAGCTGTACAATGCGACCTGTGTGTACGTTGGTCGTGTGGTATTGGAATAAAGCATCGCAGTTGGGGAACAACCACAGTATCATGGAACCCACACCGATTAGCTTGCTAAAGCTCCACAAGACGGATATTCCGATTCACTCAATAGGATATTTTAAAAGGGTACCCACATTTCACCTAACCGGCGGAATACACACTTACATAAACATCATGTATATACAAACAACAAAGCACACACGACAATGGAAAGCTGACACATAAAAAATTAAAGACATTAACATGCCCACAGCAGCCATCATTCGTCATCACATCCACGTATACAAATACAACCACTACTGAAACTCTAAAAATCATCAAACAACAATTGCAGTAACAGAAGGATGTTGCAAATCCCTTGCATAAGAAATAGAAATAAACTAATTACAGAACAAAACTATTTATCATTCGACAACCAGTTCTACTCAGAACAAGATGGGTTTCACAATGAAAACAAAATATTTGGAAGAGTAGTAAGGCCTAAACAATATAGGTTCGAATATTGGTATCGCTATGTAGATGACATCACATGCTTTGTACATGAAATAACCAATCTTAGCCAACAGTTTCACTGTGACACAATTGCTGTAACCAAAAAATAAAATTTCACCTTAGAAAAGGAAAATGACTAGGAGTTATGTTTATTTTCTTGACGTCAAACACAAAGGTATAACAACCAACAAAAATTTTCGACATTCAGGAAAGTCACTACCCCAAAGCCATACACGAATGCTCTGCTTATCCGACTGCGCAAAAACTAGCCGGTTTGCAATACATTCTGCACAGACTGAACAAAAGTCCACTCAGTGAAGACAACTAAAAGAATGGATTACATCAAATCAAACAAATAGCAGTAGAGAAAGGATTTATACAAACATTGTAGAGAAACTGAATCGTAAAATTAAAACGAAAATAAAGGGATACCTAGCACACAAAACGAACAGCTTGTCACCATCTTACAAACACAGAAACACCGAACAGAAACACGCAGAACATAAACGCACAGGACATAAACACACGGAACACTAACACACAGAGCACAAACACGCAGAATAGAAACACAAAAAATACACACAAGTAAACGTGAACAAGAAACAATCAAATGCTACACTTTCACTTACAACAACAAAGCAACCCACAGACTAAGCAAAATAGTCAAAAAACAAGGGCTAAAAATGGCCTACAGGAGAGATAACTCAGTGCAGAGGAAACTAGAAACTAGGGGAGGCCAATATGAAAACAGACGAACACACCTCATCTGATTTTTACCAACTGAAATGCCATGACTGTAAATCAGTTTACATAAGACTGATAAGCAGAAACTTTAATACCATATACAGATAAGAGCATTAAAAAGTAATAGCTGTCATTCTTCATTTGTTGAACACCTTATGGGCATCAAATACAGCCCATCAGACATCAACACTTACTTGAAAAGTCTCAAAAGCAGCAACAGCCTCCGATAACAGCTAATAATTGAAGAAAACTATCAAATACAAAAACCACACTTGAAGGAAAACAAATAGTAAATGAACGCACATCTCTATGCAAGGAACCTCTGTTCTCTAGTCTCGAAAAATTATCAGACAACACTAACCCTCTAAAAAACCCCACCCTCCCACAAATACACACAGAATAGTTAAACAGAACTCACAGAGCTTCAGATACTACACGTACACTAACACTCTCACACGAACATACTCACACTGCGAAATGGCAGATACACCTCACGAAGATTCAAAACTTGACCCATAACACATTCAACTGTTTAACTGCCTATCGTCTTGTTTTTATAGTTTTTAACCAGTGATAGTGGAAATTAACGTAGGGCAGGTCTTCACAGTGAAGATAAAGGGAAACATATTGCAAACACAGACACACAGACACACAGACACACACACACACACACACACACACACACACACACACACACACACACACGCGCGCGCGCGCGCGGGCTTCCACAAAGAATCAGTTAATGTTAGCTCTAAGCATAACATCCCCACTCGAAAAATTTCGATTTAAATAGCTTTCTGACATTAGATTCTGGTTCCAGATTACAAACACAAGAAGTGCTCTAAAGGCATAAAAACGCAGGAAAACCACAGCATGTGCTAAGAAGGCATATAAACAAAATTTTATCCGGTTTTCAGATTGGTAAATACTGTCTTGGAAAAGGAAATATATGTATTTACAAGCAGTGAAGTGTATTTTCCCTGCTGAACAGAAAATACAGGCCTAGTGATGATGAAACATAAACGAAACATGACAGGGGAGTAGAATAAAAGATAAGACGGTGTTTTGCTGAAGGCGGATCTCCTCCACAAACAGATCTATTGTACCCTGGGATGGGCCTGATCAGCCAAAATGGCAACATTATGCTTGACAGGAAAGCGACCTTGCAGAGAACCCATGGGCCCATTGGACTACCATTATATGGCTACCAAAATCGGCACCGAAGCCCTGAATTTTTTTTCAGCGTTGGGGCGTAAACTCGGCCAGTTAATCAAACACGGAAACAGTATGAAACAAGATTTGCTCAACCAGTTCACTTTTTTCCATTACCCAACAGTATAGGTTCTATGCCTTCGGCACTGCGTTTCCCTGTTACGACCATTTGCATCACTGATGCGGTTTTTTACAAACTAAGCTTACCTTGCAACTCGATGCTTATGAAATTATCTTCGTGTATTTGAGATTCTGACAGGTTTCGCGAGGGCGACATACAGTTTTACAGCTGTAGGCCTCTTATTTTTCTTCGAAATCTTGTTTAATGTCCGTGTGTCTAAATCACATTTTCGTTTACATTGTAACTTAGCGGATGATGTTTTACCACTTTTCCAGTACGCGATATAAGTCTTTTACACGGTGCCCATTAGTTAATGACAGTATTGGGACACGGCCGGCACCATTCCAAAATACCGAATGTATCCGGTACGTGTTGCCTCTCTAGTCGTTATTACCGTAGCGGGTTGCGACATAGAGAGAGTCCTTTCCTAAGCATCGTTAGTAGACAGCAACAAGGTCGCACGCAGTGTATCCGGCAAGTGTTGACTCTCTAGTCGTTATTACCGGCGCGGGGTTGTGACATAGAGAGAGAAACCCTTTCTGGAACTCGAACCCTGCACCTCCTGGGTGGAAAGGCCAAGTGCTCCCACCTAACACAATTAAACCACCAGACACACATGGAATTGATGGGAAATTAAAAATGCCGGAGCCCTTTCTGGGACTCGAACCCTGGTGCTCCTGGACGGAATGCTCAAGTGCACCCCCAACACATGAAACCTGTCTAGATGCGGGAGAGGAAGGTTAGGTTAGTGTACTTTATTTATTTTGGTCGAGAAACTGACGCAAAGATCGATCCTAATTGCGTAATTAATCACAAAGATAGGTCCTAATTACACAACTATATGCAAAGCACTACAGAAGGACGGCATAAAATCGCAATACGCCGCGGAAACTGACGATACCATACAACTGGTGTTATTCTGCCAAGAAAAAAATTCGCAGAACCACTCGAAACCAGCGACAGAAACATCGAAACTCTACCCTACACCTACAAGCTGCCAGAGTCGATATTAGCTAACTTTGAGACGGGTGTATTTCCTGCTTTTCATGTATGCGTGTTTCTACTGCATTACAGAGAAGTTATTATCAGAGTTTTTTTTTCTTTGTATACATCTACGGCATTGCATGTTTCGAATTCTTTAAGTTCAATGGGCCCCATGTACAATTAATCTTAAATAGAGTGATGGTAGAACTGCTGTCTGGACGCTTCCATATGAGGTCTACTTTTTTCGTATTTGGTCTTCGAGGTCCTTATGCGCAATTAATGTTAGTTGCAGTAGAGTCGTTTGGTAGTTACCTTGAAATGAGGGTCTCTAAATTTAGTGTTTACAGTTCCTAGGAAAGAACACCGTCCTCCAAGGACTTCTGTTTGAGTTCTGAAAGCAGCTCCATGGCACTTACAGGTAACAAATCTAGAAGCCATTCGCCGAAATTCTTCAACATGACCTGGAACGGATCAATCCCACCAGTGAAGTAAGCAGGACGATAGTAATACTTCACCTGAAAGTTACTGGTTTATTATTCATACCCATCAGCATTAACTTGCACTTTTTCCGCATTTAAGGCTAGCGACCATTCATCACACCAAATGGAAATTTTGTCTAAATCGTCTTGTGTCCTCCTACAGTCACTCAGCTTTGATGACTTATCGTAGACCGCTGCATCGTCGGCAGAATATTGACCCGCCAAATCATTTAAGTATAAAGAGAACAGCAGCTATCCAATTGCACTGGGCTGCATATTGGATATAGCCACTCTCTTATCTCTGAGCCTGTTAAATATGCTCGTGCCTTCGTTAACGGGCTGCGATGGGAGATCGTGTCATATACCTTCCTGAAATCTAGAATATGTAATCCACCTGTTACCTTCCTTTATAGTTCTAGATATATCATGTGAAATAAAGGCATGCCGAGTTTTGAACGAATGATGCTTTCTAAAATCAGGCTGATTCATCAACATAAACAGCTTAGCCTCAAGAATGTTTATTATATTCGAACTGAGAATACGTACAAAGATTCGGGAGCAGTCCGAAGTTAGGGATATTGGTCTGTAATTTTGCGGTCTGTTCCTTCATCTTTCCTGTATACTGGAGTGACCTGCGCTTTCTTTCTTTCCTTTATACCATTCGTTTCGATCTTCGTGTTGGACGATCCTTCTAAAATCTAACAGGAATGCCATCCGGACCAGATGATTTGTCTGTTTTTCAAATCTTGACGGTACTTCCTTATGTCAGTTACACATCTTCCATACGGGGGTCCGTCCGAAGGTCAAGAGACTGCATGTTTGTACGGTTTTCATGCTTGAACGATGTCTTAAACGTGAAATTTTAAACTTAGGTTCGGCTTTTGCTATCTTCAACTGCCGCACCAGACTGGTCAACAAGGAACTGATTGGAATCCTTAGACTCGCTTACCGATTTTACACACGGCCTGAAAGTTCTCGGCTCCCTGCCAAATCTTTTGCTAAGTTGTGACGGTGGCAGTTACGTGCTTCACGCATTAATATTTCGGCAGCCGGCTAATGGCTTACGAGGCCTCGATTCAATCTATTAAACGTGCTTGATTCGATTATTCTATTCCCTACAGCTTACAGCCATGAAATATCGGTCAAATTATACATCATCTTCGTTTTCCATTAATGTCGATGGTACTTCATTACTAAATATACGGCTTACAAGTAGTATTGTTTAGTGCTCGTCGCAGTTATGAGTACCGGTAACTACAAGCGAGGTTCATTACAAAAGCGATTCATTACAAAGGCGATACTGTCTGACTCGAAATAGCCAGGTATCTATGACAGGGTATGCTAATACACAGAAAATTCGGTGCATAACTGATTCTTTGTCTATGTAATGCACAAAACTAATTTCATTCTGTTTTGATGTTATTTATTTATTTATTGATTTTAGTTTCAGAAGCTATCCCCGATAGCTCCGCATCGCCGTCACCACTACCATCACTGCCAAGATGGTACTTACTTCCGGAGGAGGGGTATGGAAAAGATCATAATGATGACGATGACGACGATGTAATATTTCTCTGTAAAATAATAAATATCGACTAAAAGCACTACATATTTTGGAACACAACCTACGAGCAGCTTCGAGACAGAAGTGATGACACTTTCTGCGGGACCTGACCATCATTTTGCAGAACAATGCTCAAGCACGTAGAGTGCAAACTGTTACTGATTTGTTTGACTGATGGGACTGCTGAGTGCTGTACCACCTACTGCGGTCCCCTGACGTAAGTCCTCGTGAGTTCAACTCGATTTCTGACTGAAGGAAACACTTCACGGCATTTGCTTGACGACTGCTGCAACTCACCGATTAACAGACCGCGCCACTCGAACTGTCGACACATGTGACACTGCTAAGAGCATCACTGGCAAGAGTTATACACAATGCTGGAGACTACTTTGAAGGTCAATAAAACTTTGAAAGACATATTTATTTTGTACGAGCTGTAAGTAAATAGTTTTTCCACTGTTAAATTTCCAATCCTCGTATATAAACTCTCTCCTAGTATCCACCATCTTCTACAAGACGAGTCCCTTACAACAGAGTATACCACAGAGGTGCATGTGTGTTTGATGCTTTAGAAATACGCAGTGTGTTGCCTCTACAGTTGCTAAATTCATCATAGCATCCACAGTGAGTAAATGATACACTGTCACTGTTGCGGCCAAAGATGTCAATACAGAGATAGAATGTATTGTACTTAAACTGCCAACAGCCTTGTTCAGTCTATTTCAGTAATGTCCAGCCTCGTACCTATCCATATATCCTCAATTTACACTATAACCTTGATGCCACTGGCTGATCTCCATGACAGCAGCAATATCTCCCTCCCTGTAATACTATTACTTGGAGTGCAATAAGACTCTCTTCACCAACTGTTCGGTGTTGTAATCAAGGAAGAAATTAACCGCATATTTACCTTCTCAGAGGAACCGAAAGTATAGGACCACTCGGATTACGTTTCGCAGACTCATCCATCATTCAATTTGATTTCGTTTGGCTCCCATACAGCTCAGCTGATGACGCCATTCTTACGTGCTCTCCGTCCCACTCAGCAACTTGTGTGATGAAGACGCTCGATCTGCTCACCACACAACGAATTCAACCACTGATGGTGTTAAAGATTAATATGTTTTAGAACAGTTAGTCTAATTCTGAAGACGACGCTAGTTTGACTGATTATGGCATTGGTCTTCCGCTCCTAGTCTGCTTCTGTCTGTAACGGCAGGATTAATTCAACGTCATGCTTATCTGTTGAACAAAACAAGAGTTAGTTTTACACGCTACAACAAGTAAAAATCAGTGATAGTGGTCAAGGTTCATGGCTGGACTTGAGAGCATCTATCTTTTGTGGTGACCTTCATTATCATCCTTTAAACTGACTGGCTTGTTGTTTTAGCGTCTCTGCTTAACTCAAATAGTTAAGCCTAGACTCGGCTAGCGTCGCTAATACGTCTCTACAACACTCCTACGGCCCAAATCATCAATAAGCTCTGTCGATCACGCTATTGCGTGCGACCAGCCACTTGATTTACGTCTTTCTATGACGACTCAAAACTCGTCTTTTCACACAACATCCTCATCGCACCGATTACGAATTATCCATGTTTGATGCGTCCCTATCGCCTAATTTCGATTGACTGGTCACCGGATAGTCGTTTTGATCACCGTACTCACACTATCAACACAATTGAGATAACAGGTGCGTCTCGAACACTACTGCGTCGGACAGACCACCTCATAATTATCACCCGAAACACCCACAATCACCATACGCCGATAACGCAACGGGTGGGTCCTGAACACTACCGCGTCGGACGTCATACCCTGCACTCGTCTCAAGAAACGCAACACATTCGGTGGGACGCAACATCCACCTACCACATCACAACACGCTCAACACAGCCCAAATCCATCCACCACAGAGCCAGATTCTATCCTGAAAGCTCTCCTGTCCAATAGCCTTGCCATAAAATTTTGTATAGGAAGTTATCTACATAAGATAACCCCTTCTATAATTAATCTAATACTTCTAAATATTGTTTGTGTCATAGCTGAAGCAAATTTTCTATACTAAGCGACCCAGTGGTCCCCATACAACAAAATTTAACATCAAACACATAATATACACACAATCCATGCCAAAATAAGACAAGCACATGAAAATAGGAAAATAAATACACACAACATAAAACAAATAATCACAAAACACAAATAAAACAGTGCCTATACTAATACAAATAAACATCGCCAACAAATCACAAAAATCTAATCTAATTATACACTACTTTGTTCCCGGCCGCGTTCTTCCGCTGCCGAGTGTGCCGCCCTAGTCATTCTTGTCTGTTTTGCGCAGTTTGCGTACGGCCAGGGTTCGCCGGACGTATTTTGATTATTTGTGTAGGTTCTGGATTGCGGTCTTCACTCGCTCTCCAGTTCTGCACTGGTTGATCCCTTCCATTTTTATTGGTTGGTTTCCAGTTATTATTACCCTGGTTCCACCTACGTTCCTGTGGCGGATAATGTTTGTCCTCTATTATCGCGTCACTTCGGATTGTTTCTTCAAGTTGCATGCTTTGTGGGCTGCACCGCGGAACTTACCCGTAAGATGACAATGGTCTCTACGAGGAGTCTCAGCTTTTCTATCTAAGGCCAGCCCGCAAATATGACAATTAACAGCCTTTTCATACAAGTCATCAATTTCCTTTGATTTGGTCATGGGAATATTGATGCTGTAGAGCTTGTGAACTTGCCATGAAAGTTTCCAAACCGCCGGATCGCCCCCTACATAAGACTGATAGCTATTAAGTTTACAATCATATGCGCATACAACTTGGAACGCAGTCGCATAAGGTAAGTGTTTTTGTGTGAAGGTTGTGTGTGAGGCTAAGGGGTTCCCTTCACAACGAGTAATAGGAGCCAGCAAGCATCAAAATCGGCGTACACAACAAAAGGACAACGCTGCTCGTGGTGAGCATTTTTAAATTTAATGAAGTTATTTTCCTCAGTGGGCATAACGACACGTACCGGATCCATGCATGCACAATCTAATAGATGTGTCGCTAATAACTCTTGAGATGAAAAATAATTCAAACACCTTATACAAATATGTTGTTTATGTTCATTTTTACTTAACTGGGAGGAAATGAGTCGGGACATGTCTTTGATCCAGACCCCGGGGGGGGGGGGGGGGTTGTGACATAGAGAGAGAGTTAGCGCCATCTCCTCCCCCAGCGCTGTCGCAACCGTTTGGCTGCGCAGCCCGTCCGCCGTCGCCACAGCCTGGCCCTTCAAACCGGCTGTCACCCCCTCCTCCTCTAGAAGCAGCAGCTCGCCGCCCATGCAAGGTATGCGTTCCGAGACGTATACCTCTCCCCGCAAATGATGATGATTACGATCACCCATCACCAGTCCATTCATCTATCGGGTGGACTCCTAGTTGTAGCAACAGTAATAATAGTAATTTCCTTATCGCTAGCGGTAGTTCTCTCCACCGTCCTATCGATAACGAATTCGATCAGAATAACGGCGTAATGACTCACTTAGAATACTCAGCAGTTGCTAGATCGTTTGAGGGGCGAATCTCTTTCACCAGAATTGAGAATCCATGCGGGAGGTATCGCGATCCTGTAAGGTTTTTGGAGGCGTGCCTCCCCGTCTTGGAGACCGAGCTCCTCAATCTCTTAGAAGATCCGGAATTTAACGCCTTTAAATGCAGTGCGGTATTATGCAGTGAACTGAGTCACCCCCCTAAACATCAAGGTGACGCGGAGACGGTTACTCTGCATTATACACTCCTGGATGGAAAAAAGAACACATTGACACCGGTGTGTCAGACCCACCATACTTGCTCCGGACACTGCGAGAGGGCTGTACAAGCAATGATCACACGCACGGCACAGCGGACACACCAGGAACCGCGGTGTTGGCCGTCGAATGGCGCTAGCTGCGCAGCATTTGTGCACCGCCGCCGTCAGTGTCAGCCAGTTTGCCGTGGCATACGGAGCTCCATCGCAGTCTTTAACACTGGTAGCATGCCGCGACAGCGTGGACGTGAACCGTATGTGCAGTTGACGGACTTTGAGCGAGGGCGTATAGTGGGCATGCGGGAGGCCGGGTGGACGTACCGCCGAATTGCTCAACACGTGGGGTGTGAGGTCTCCACAGTACATCGATGTTGTCGCCAGTGGTCGGCGGAAGGTGCACGTGCCCGTCGACCTGGGACCGGACCGCAGCGACGCACGGATGCACGCCAAGACCGTAGGATCCTACGCAGTGCCGTAGGGGACCGCACCGCCACTTCCCAGCAAATTAGGGACACTGTTGCTCCTGGGGTATCGGCGAGGACCATTCGCAACCGTCTACATGAAGCTGGGCTACGGTCCCGCACACCGTTGGGCCGTCTTCCGCTCACGCCCCAACATCGTGCAGCCCGCCTCCAGTGGTGTCGCGACAGGCGTGAATGGAGGGACGAATGGAGACGTGTCGTCTTCAGCGATGAGAGTCGCTTCTGCCTTGGTGCCAATGATAGTCGTATGCGTGTTTGGCGCCGTGCAGGTGAGCGCCACAATCAGGACTGCATACGACCGAGGCACACAGGGCCAACACCCGGCATCATGGTGTGGGGAGCGATCTCCTACACTGGCCGTACACCACTGGTGATCGTCGAGGGGACACTGAATAGTGCACGGTACATCCAAACCGTCATCGAACCCATCGTTCTACCATTCCTAGACCGGCAAGGGAACTTGCTGTTCCAACAGGACAATGCACGTCCGCATGTATCCCGTGCCACCCAACGTGCTCTAGAAGGTGTAAGTCAACTACCCTGGCCAGCAAGATCTCCGGATCTGTCCCCCATTGAGCATGTTTGGGACTGGATGAAGCGTCGTCTCACGCGGTCTGCACGTCCAGCACGAACGCTGGTCCAACTGAGGCGCCAGGTGGAAATGGCATGGCAAGCCGTTCCACAGGACTACATCCAGCATCTCTACGATCGTCTCCATGGGAGAATAGCAGCCTGCATTGCTGCGAAAGGTGGATATACACTGTACTAGTGCCGACATTGTGCATGCTCTGTTGCCTGTGTCTATGTGCCTGTGGTTCTGTCAGTGTGATCATGTGATGTATCTGACCCCAGGAATGTGTCAATAAAGTTTCCCCTTCCTGGGACAATGAATTCACGGTGTTCTTATTTCAATTTCCAGGAGTGTATATGGGGTGAAAATGGTGTTATTTCTCGGAGCACATCGATTGCTGAGTTGTACCGAGAATCCACCTTGAGCGCTATTATGGCCCGATTTTCCGAGATGGAAGTACGTGGATCCGCTAAAGCGCTCAGCAGTATACCACACCTCGACATCCATATACATGTCTATGATCCAATGAATGGAGGTTTCAGTTATATTAAACTCCCTATAGATATTGAGAAAAAGCAGGCGTGCATTAATGTTCAAAATAAGTATGATAATGCGTGTTTTGCATGGTCAGTCCTGGCTTGCGAGAGAAATTACAAATACAATTACAAACATCATCCCGAGCGTCCCAGCAGTTACAAAGTCAAAGATATTAAGAGACAGTACAACTTTGATGGAATAGAGTTCCCTTTAAGAATCCAGGACATACCTAAGTTTTAAGCTCAGAATACCGCAATATCGGTCCACATTTGTGGCCTGGAGAGGAAAAGCAAGTCAGATGAGCAGAACAAGCATACAGTAGTAGGCCCCCTCCATTTCTCAAAATTTGCATGTGAGCGAGAGTTGCATGTCAACATGCTGCTCTTCTCCGAACGTGATAATTATCACTACGTCTGGATCAAAGACATGTCCCGACTCATTTCCTCCCAGTTAAGTAAAAATGAACATAAACAACATATTTGTATAAGGTGTTTGAATTATTTTTCATCTCAAGAGTTATTAGCGACACATCTATTAGATTGTGCATGCATGGACCCGGTACGTGTCGTTATGCCCACTGAGGAAAATAACTTCATTAAATTTAAAAATGCTCACCACGAGCAGCGTTGTCCTTTTGTTGTGTACGCCGATTTTGATGCTTGCTGGCTCCTATTACTCGTTGTGAAGGGAACCCCTTAGCCTCACACACAACCTTCACACAAAAACACTTACCTTATGCGACTGCGTTCCAAGTTGTATGCGCATATGATTGTAAACTTAATAGCTATCAGTCTTATGTAGGGGGCGATCCGGCGGTTTGGAAACTTTCATGGCAAGTTCACAAGCTCTACAGCATCAATATTCCCATGACCAAATCAAAGGAAATTGATGACTTGTATGAAAAGGCTGTTAATTGTCATATTTGCGGGCTGGCCTTAGATAGAAAAGCTGAGACTCCTCGTAGAGACCATTGTCATCTTACGGGTAAGTTCCGCGGTGCAGCCCACAAAGCATGCAACTTGAAGAAACAATCCGAAGTGACGCGATAATAGAGGACAAACATTATCCGCCACAGGAACGTAGGTGGAACCAGGGTAATAATAACTGGAAACCAACCAATAAAAATGGAAGGGATCAACCAGTGCAGAACTGGAGAGCGAGTGAAGACCGCAATCCAGAACCTACACAAATAATCAAAATACGTCCGGCGAACCCTGGCCGTACGCAAACTGCGCAAAACAGACAAGAATGACTAGGGCGGCACACTCGGCAGCGGAAGAACGCGGCCGGGAACAAAGTAGTGTATAATTAGATTAGATTTTTGTGATTTGTTGGCGATGTTTATTTGTATTAGTATAGGCACTGTTTTATTTGTGTTTTGTGATTATTTGTTTTATGTTGTGTGTATTTATTTTCCTATTTTCATGTGCTTGTCTTATTTTGGCATGGATTGTGTGTATATTATGTGTTTGATGTTAAATTTTGTTGTATGGGGACCACTGGGTCGCTTAGTATAGAAAATTTGCTTCAGCTATGACACAAACAATATTTAGAAGTATTAGATTAATTATGGAAGGGGTTATCTTATGTAGATAAGTTCCTATACAAAATTTTATGGCAAGGCTATTGGACAGGAGAGCTTTCAGGATAGAATCTGGCTCTGTGGTGGATGGATTTGGGCTGTGTTGAGCGTGTTGTGATGTGGTAGGTGGATGTTGCGTCCCACCGAATGTGTTGCGTTTCTTGAGACGAGTGCAGGGTATGACATCCGATGCGGTAGTGTTCAGGACCCACCCGTTGCGTTATCGGCGTATGGTGATTGTGGGTGTTTCGGGTGATAATTATGAGGTGGTCTGTCCGACGCAGTAGTGTTCGAGACGCACCTGTTATCTCAATTGTGTTGAAAGTGTGAGTACGGTGATCAAAACGACTATCCGGTGGCCAGTCAATCGAAATTAGGCGATAGGGACGCATCAAACATGGATAATTCGTAATCGGTGCGATGAGGATGTTGTGTGAAAAGACGAGTTTTGAGCCGTCATAGAAAGACGTAAATCAGGTGGCTGGTCGCACGCAATAGCGTGATCGACAGAGCTTATTGATGATTTGGGCCGTAGGAGTGTTGTAGAGACGTATTAGCGACGCTAGCCGAGTCTAGGCTTAACTATTTGAGTTAAGCAGAGACGCTAAAACAACACGCCAGTCAGTTTAAAGGATGATAATGAAGGTCACCACAAAATATAGATGCTCTCAAGTCCAGCCATGAACCTTGACCACTATCACTGATTTTTACTTGTTGTAGCGTGTAAAACTAACTCTTGTTTTGTTCAACAGATAAGCATGACGTTGAATTGAGCCTGCCGTTACAGACAGAAGCAGACTAGGAGCGGAAGACCAATGCCATAATCAGTCAAACTAGCGTCGTCTTCAGAATTAGACTAACTGTTCTAAAACATATTAATCTTTAACACCATCAGTGGTTGAATTCGTTGTGTGGTGAGCAGATCGAGCGTCTTCATCACACAAGTTGCTGAGTGGGACGGAGAGCACGTAAGAATGGCGTCATCAGCTGAGCTGTATGGGAGCCAAACGAAATCAAATTGAATGATGGATGAGTCTGCGAAACGTAATCCGAGTGGTCCTATACTTTCGGTTCCTCTGAGAAGGTAAATATGCGGTTAATTTCTTCCTTGATTACAACACCGAACAGTTGGTGAAGAGAGTCTTATTGCACTCCAAGTAATAGTATTACAGGGAGGGAGATATTGCTGCTGTCATGGAGATCAGCCAGTGGCATCAAGGTTATAGTGTAAATTGAGGATATATGGATAGGTACGAGGCTGGACATTACTGAAATAGACTGAACAAGGCTGTTGGCAGTTTAAGTACAATACATTCTATCTCTGTATTGACATCTTTGGCCGCAACAGTGACAGTGTATCATTTACTCACTGTGGATGCTATGATGAATTTAGCAACTGTAGAGGCAACACACTGCGTATTTCTAAAGCATCAAACACACATGCACCTCTGTGGTATACTCTGTTGTAAGGGACTCGTCTTGTAGAAGATGGTGGATACTAGGAGAGAGTTTATATACGAGGATTGGAAATTTAACAGTGGAAAAACTATTTACTTACAGCTCGTACAAAATAAATATGTCTTTCAAAGTTTTATTGACCTTCAAAGTAGTCTCCAGCATTGTGTATAACTCTTGCCAGTGATGCTCTTAGCAGTGTCACATGTGTCGACAGTTCGAGTGGCGCGGTCTGTTAATCGGTGAGTTGCAGCAGTCGTCAAGCAAATGCCGTGAAGTGTTTCCTTCAGTCAGAAATCGAGTTGAACTCACGAGGACTTACGTCAGGGGACCGCAGTAGGTGGTACAGCACTCAGCAGTCCCATCAGTCAAACAAATCAGTAACAGTTTGCACTCTACGTGCTTGAGCATTGTTCTGCAAAATGATGGTCAGGTCCCGCAGAAAGTGTCATCACTTCTGTCTCGAAGCTGCTCGTAGGTTGTGTTCCAAAATATGTAGTGCTTTTAGTCGATATTTATTATTTCACAGAGAAATATTACATCGTCGTCATCGTCATCATTATGATCTTTTCCATACCCCTCCTCCGGAAGTAAGTACCATCTTGGCAGTGATGGTAGTGGTGACGGCGATGCGGAGCTATCGGGGATAGCTTCTGAAACTAAAATCAATAAATAAATAAATAACATCAAAACAGAATGAAATTAGTTTTGTGCATTACATAGACAAAGAATCAGTTATGCACCGAATTTTCTGTGTATTAGCATACCCTGTCATAGATACCTGGCTATTTCGAGTCAGACAGTATCGCCTTTGTAATGAATCGCTTTTGTAATGAACCTCGCTTGTAGTTACCGGTACTCATAACTGCGACGAGCACTAAACAATACTACTTGTAAGCCGCATATTTAGGAATGAAGTACCATCGACATTAATGGAAAACGAAGATGATGTATAATTTGACCGATATTTCATGGCTGTAAGCTGTAGGGAATAGAATAATCGAATCAAGCACGTTTAATAGATTGAATCGAGGCCTCGTAAGCCATTAGCCGGCTGCCGAAATATTAATGCGTGAAGCACGTAACTGCTACCGTCACAACTTAGCAAAAGATTTGGCAGGGAGCCGAGAACTTTCAGGCCGTGTGTAAAATCGGTAAGCGAGTCTAAGGATTCCAATCAGTTCCTTGTTGACCAGTCTGGTGCGGCAGTTGAAGATAGCAAAAGCCGAACCTAAGTTTAAAATTTCACGTTTAAGACATCGTTCAAGCATGAAAACCGTACAAACATGCAGTCTCTTGACCTTCGGACGGACCCCCGTATGGAAGATGTGTAACTGACATAAGGAAGTACCGTCAAGATTTGAAAAACAGACAAATCATCTGGTCCGGATGGCATTCCTGTTAGATTTTAGAAGGAGTACTCCAGGTAATTGGTCCATCACCCCGCCTCTCTCTCTCTCCCTCTCTCTTTCTTTCTCGTCCAACACGAAGATCGAAACGAATGGTATAAAGGAAAGAAAGAAAGCGCAGGTCACTCCAGTATACAGGAAAGATGAAGGAACAGACCGCAAAATTACAGACCAATATCCCTAACTTCGGACTGCTCCCGAATCTTTGTACGTATTCTCAGTTCGAATATAATAAACATTCTTGAGGCTAAGCTGTTTATGTTGATGAATCAGCCTGATTTTAGAAAGCATCATTCGTTCAAAACTCGGCATGCCTTTATTTCACATGATATATCTAGAACTATAAAGGAAGGTAACAGGTGGATTACATATTCTAGATTTCAGGAAGGTATATGACACGATCTCCCATCGCAGCCCGTTAACGAAGGCACGAGCATATTTAACAGGCTCAGAGATAAGAGAGTGGCTATATCCAATATGCAGCCCAGTGCAATTGGATAGCTGCTGTTCTCTTTATACTTAAATGATTTGGCGGGTC
Organism: Schistocerca cancellata; assembly: GCF_023864275.1. Taxonomy (NCBI): domain Eukaryota; kingdom Metazoa; phylum Arthropoda; class Insecta; order Orthoptera; family Acrididae; genus Schistocerca; species Schistocerca cancellata. The sequence goes on from NC_064632.1 coordinate 535,955,670, forward strand.
AATAGTCTGCCGACGATGCAGCGGTCTACGATAAGTCATCAAAGCTGAGTGACTGTAGGAGGACACAAGACGATTTAGACAAAATTTCCATTTGGTGTGATGAATGGTCGCTAGCCTTAAATGCGGAAAAAATGCAAGTTAATGCTGATGGGTAGGAATAATAAACCAGTAACTTTCAGGTGAAGTATTACTATCGTCCTGCTTACTTCACTGGTGGGGTTGATCCGTTCCAGGTCATGTTGAAGAATTTCGGCGAATGGCTTCTAGATTTGTTACCTGTAAGTGCCATGGAGCTGCTTTCAGAACTCAAACAGAAGTCCTTGGAGGACGGTGTTCTTTCCTAGGATCTGTAAACACTAAATTTAGAGACCCTCATTTCAAGGTAACTACCAAACGACTCTACTGCAGCTAACATTAATTGCGCATAAGGACCACGAAGACCAAATACGAAAAAAGTAGACCTCATATGGAAGCGTCCAGACAGCAGTTCTACCATCACTCTATTTAAGATTAATTGTACATGGGGCCCATTGAACTTAAAGAATTCGAAACATGCAATGCCGTAGACGTATACAAAGAAAAAAAAACTCTGATAATAACTTCTCTGTAATGCAGTAGAAACACGCATACATGAAAAGCAGGAAATACACCCGTCTCAAAGTTAGCTAATATCGACTCTGGCAGCTTGTAGGTGTAGGGTAGAGTTTCGATGTTTCTGTCGCTGGTTTCGAGTGGTTCTGCGAATTTTTTTCTTGGCAGGATAACACCAGTTGTATGGTATCGTCAGTTTCCGCGGCGTATTGCGATTTTATGCCGTCCTTCTGTAGTGCTTTGCATATAGTTGTGTAATTAGGACCTATCTTTGTGATTAATTACGCAATTAGGATCGATCTTTGCGTCAGTTTCTCGACCAAAATAAATAAAGTACACTAACCTAACCTTCCTCTCCCGCATCTAGACAGGTTTCATGTGTTGGGGGTGCACTTGAGCATTCCGTCCAGGAGCACCAGGGTTCGAGTCCCAGAAAGGGCTCCGGCATTTTTAATTTCCCATCAATTCCATGTGTGTCTGGTGGTTTAATTGTGTTAGGTGGGAGCACTTGGCCTTTCCACCCAGGAGGTGCAGGGTTCGAGTTCCAGAAAGGGTTTCTCTCTCTATGTCACAACCCCGCGCCGGTAATAACGACTAGAGAGTCAACACTTGCCGGATACACTGCGTGCGACCTTGTTGCTGTCTACTAACGATGCTTAGGAAAGGACTCTCTCTATGTCGCAACCCGCTACGGTAATAACGACTAGAGAGGCAACACGTACCGGATACATTCGGTATTTTGGGATGGTGCTGGCCGTGTCCCAATACTAATGACGCACCCGCTATGTGAGCACCAACAATTTTCGTAAGATCGAATCCACGTAGCTCCTACATAATGCACTCATAACTACACAAAACACTGTATTGACCACTACTACCACTTGCAACGTATTCAGGACATTGCTCCGGAGTCTATAATGCTTAAGTACCGCAGCGAAACCTGCAGACTTGGCTAGAATCTGCATATACGTTCAGCTATGCATTTCTCGCTCTGTTTCCGTACTTTTGTCCAACTACAGCAACTCTTTGATGCATTAACACGTAGCCTATCGTGCTATCCCTCCTTCCTACATAATCCAAACCTCGACGGCTATCTCAAGATCCTCATTTCTTGTGGTATCGATAATTCCGATGCCACAGCATAGGTTGGCTCTACGAGAGCGGACGATCTACACCGACGACGGAGCAGCGCCATCTAGCCGACGCTTTGCAGGTCTATGAGCACCGCTACACTTTCGCCAGTTCAAGAAGAGCAGACGGCCGAGAACCATCGCTTTAGCTTAACTTGCTATCGAGACTTTCTTATCTGGACTTGGCTTCGCACCTACATGCTCACCTGTACCAAAGATTTTTCATTTGTATATGTTCATACACCAGTAAAAATCTCTTTTTCTTTACTTGCAGTACCGACGTGCTTTACGTCACCTGCTCCTACTCGCTTCCTTTATCAGACTTCAGGATCAGACCCACGCGCCGCCTTCCAGGCAGGATACAAAATTTCTTATTAGCCCACTCAGTTTTCGGATCCTCCCTTAACACCAAGCCTCGGTTCTTCGCTTTCCCCGAGTGCTCACAGTCCGTGGTTCACTGTCATACAATGCCATGCGCGGGACGTACATTCTAAGAAATTTCTTTCTCAAACTGGTGCCTGTGTTTGACACTATTTAAATTGTTATGCCATCTTTGTCCTTCTGTTGAATTTCGCAACCTACGTCGTACTTGCTTCATGGTCATGCACTACTTTGCTCCCAAGGTAACGAAACTGTTGCACTCCATCTACGTTATTCTTCCCAATTTTGTTGACAAATTTACTTTTAATCCAATTTCTGCTACTCACCCATTACTTTCCTCTTGTTTTCATTTACTCTCTATCCGTATTACCGTATTTATGAGAATGTAATGCGCACTTTTTGCCATATGCATTAATCAAATTTGGGGTGGAAACAAGATTCGATAGCGCATTACATTCGAGTACAAATCATCAACGCTTTGTTCACTGACAACTTCATTCAAACTGAGGCATTGTTGCTTACGGCACAATACATTGTGGTAATTCTCAGCCGAGCTACTTTCTTGTTGGTCTATTATTGCGTTGTGTGTTTGCATTTGGTAGTCACGAAATGGAGGGCAAGTAGCAAAGAACATCGTGTGATGCTACTTTCATGTGTAAATTCTTTGTGCTGAAAAATGTGCTAACAGTAGGACTGGACGAAAGTTCAGTCTAGCTCAGAGTACGGTTCGCCTATGCAAGAAACAGTAATTGGCATTATTTGCAACTACCGCTACTAGAAAGAAATTCAGTGGCCCTCGCGTTGGTAGACATCCAGATGTTGAAGTAATAGTTTTGGAAATGGTTGTGAAAGAACGACGAATGGGGAACTTGTGACGAGTGACACCATTACAACAAAGCGAAAGAGTTTGCTGTAGTTCTTAATGCACCGAGGTAAGAGTTTAAGGCTGGCCATGATGGGCTGATCGCTTCATGAAATGGGCGAGATAATCTCTACGGCGCCGTACAAAAGTATGCAAACCTTACACGGGGTTCTGAGGACACGAGTTTCAGCGCTTTGTCATCGTACTTCGCAATGAGAATAATTTTTCTCTGGGCCAAATAGGCAACGCTAATGAAACCACAGTTTTGTCTGATTCGCCACACAATAACACGATTGATGAGACGGCAAAAGAAGTTACCACCAAAACATCAGGGGGTGAAAAACAGCGCACAAGTGTAATGCTGGCAATCGTAGAAGATGGCTGCAGACTTCCTCCTTCTTTAATCTTCAAGCAGTAAACAAGCACAAAGACCCTGCATATGCAAAGCTGTTCCCTGATGAGGTAATTATTTTAATCAAGTGAAGAGATCGATGTCTGAAACCTTAAATCTTTGACTGCCTCCGAAAAATAATGGGAGGTCCGTCGTGGTGGACTTCCCAAACTTCCATCAATTATTTGTCTTTATGCATTTCGTGGTCTTCTCACTGACGACATTAAAAGGAAGTTCCACAGCCTGGCCAGTCATCTTGTTATTATTCCTGGCAGAATGACCTGTGTATTAAAGCGCCTTGACTTTAGTTTAAATAAACATTTCAAACTTTACGTACAGAAACAGTAGGGAAACCATGAACTGACTCCGACAGAAAAAAATTAATCGTGAGGCACTCCACATTATAGCACACCGGGTTTCGGCTTCTTGGAAATGCTCCGAAGCACCAGTGATCGTAAAATTATTCAAGAAGTCCTGTACTTCAAACACATTACTCTGGACGGCAGGGTGCCATTGCTTGCACTCTTCCAACGTATGACCTAAGCTGGCAATACTCTGACCGTCTGCGATTTACGAGGTCGCTGCAGGAAAGCGTGTTTATCTGTGCGTCAAAAAGGAGGGGGTGGGCGGTGACACTACAGAGCGACAGGAGGAAGCGGACAGCTGTGACTGCTTTCCTTGTAAACAGATGTCCGCAGCTCATGTAGCGTCATCCCTTAAGTTTATGCGCTGACAGACTGTATTACGAACGACTGTAACCTGCTGGGCCTGTATGGTGGAAGACTAAGCATTTGCTGTGTATGTAGCGAGCCTGGGTTGTGCTTGTTCTTCATGCTAAAAGGTAGTGTCACGTTTCTGAGTTCCGTCTTAGATGGTAGTGAGCTGTATCGATTCCACCGACAGACTATGTTTCTCTATTAAAGCACACAGAACGTTTCTTGGGCGCTGACATTTCTGCTAGCAATTTTCTGTATCTGAGTTCCAATCACGTGATTAACTATTAGCTACTGGTACTGTACTGATATTTACACTATTCAGCAGTTGCAATGAAAGGAAGGAGTGCTGAACACTCGTGATCTTAAGAACAGTGATCAGCACTCCGTCTTCAGGCCACAAGTGGCCCATCGGGACCATCCGACCGCCGTGTCATCCTCAATTGAGGATGCGGATAGGAGGGGCGTGTGGTCAGCACACCGCTCTGCCGGTCGTTATCATGGTTTTCGTTGACCGGAGCCGCTACTATTCGGCCGAGTAGGTCCTCAATTGGCATCACGAAGCTGAGTGCACCCCGAAAAACGGTGACAGTGCATGGTCACCCATCCAAGTGGCAGCCACGCTCGACATCGCATAACTTTGGTGATCTGACGGGAACCGGTGTATCCACTGCGGCAAGGCTGTTGCCAAGAACAGTGATTACTGGCTATTAATTATAGTCTGTTGCAGCTTCGATTTCCTTTTCATTTATTATTTGAAAGGATCGATACTCTAACTGAATTCCATATGTGGGAAGGAGTGTGAAGCTAACCTTCTTTATGCCTTATATTATCATCAATTTACTATTCCTATTATAAAAACATTTTGTAATGTTAGCTGAATGTATTGAGAGAGAGTTTTCCTTATGATTGCTGTAACAGCCTCAGAATATCTTCATTCCTTGCGTTTGCGTAATAACTTGCCGAAGGGAATCATATGATTGAGAGTTTTCTTTGGTAGTTATGGTTGTATGTGTCTGTTACCTGTGTTCCAATTTAATCTTTTAGAAATAAGCTGCACTTATCAGCCTGTCTTAATTGAAGTTTTTTTTCTCAAGGTCTTCGTAGTTTATACTCCATGAAATCTATTTTTCGCAGGACAGAGCTGATGAGGCTCTGGAAAGGGGCCAAGATAAGTTACTGTTAGTTACACAAGAACACACAACTTTATTGCTCGAAAACCAATGCACAGTTTTCTCTTTAAAAGAACAGGGATAAATTCACGGGTGATGGCCCAAGTAACTTCTCAATAATAAAGTTCAAATAATTCCCTTTAAAACACAAGGATTTAGAGAAACGGCTGAAGGCCTTACTCAAGTAAAATTCACATATCCTCAAATAATTCCTTTTAAGGCACAAGAATTTAGACAAACGGCTGAAGGCCTTACTTAAGTAAAATTAAAATATCTTCTCGGGTAAAGGCCCAAATAATATTTCACATCAGCAAAGGAAATTCTTTAAAAGGCAAGCATTTACAAATCTCGGCTAAAAGCCATATTAAGGAAATTTAAATTAATTCCTCGGCTGAAAACCCAATAATATTTCAACATAATAAAAGGCAACCTTTAAAGACAAGCATTTACACAGTACAACAGGAAACCATCTTAAGAAAACTTGAAATATCTTGACGTCTGAAGTCCCAAACAATTATTTAAAAAAATCAAAGACAAACCTTAAGATAAGCATTTACACAGTGAGGCTGAAGGCCATTTTAAGGATTCAAGATAATTAAAGAGAAACCTTACACACAGGAATTTGCGTATTACGGCTGAAAGCCACAAATTTTATAACACACGCGGCTGAAGGCCTAAATACAGAGCAAACACGAATTTTAAATAAAACACGGCTAAAGGCCTAATTTTAAAATACTTCATACAAGGTTCGGCTGAAGGCCATATACTGAACATAGAACAGACAAACTAATAACACGGCTAAAGGCCTGGCACAGTACTTGTGACAAAAGAAAATCGCAATCACAAGAACAGAACAGTGGTGCTCAGAAGTGTTCCTAGGGTCGGCCTGGGGAAGATGCTCTAACAACAGGTTAGGTGAGACAGGCAGCCAAGCGTAACACTAAATAATCGGGTGGCAGCACGACCTAGAGACAGCTGAAAATCCAACCAACAATCTAACCAATTCCCGTCCACACAACCAACGGCACGACAACCGAAAATATCAGCGAGGACGAAGATCGCAGCAGCACTAGGTCTTGATAACTGGCATCTAAACAAGCATTCATCTGCTCAGTGTAAATCACAGAAGTTCCACACAGTTCCACGTAAACACTTGCACCAAGAACTCGGACAATCCTAAAACCAATCACCGTGGAACAACAAGGAGAAATGACAAGTCACACACACACACACACACACACACACACACACACACACACACACACACACAGAGCTTCCATAAGCGGTCGGCGGCCAAATTCACGTCGTCCGATGAGACGACCGACCGAACGACCAACCACGGTCGTCCCCGCTAGACTTACGAGTGTCGGCAACGGTCGGGCGAGTCTTGTCTGTCCAGAGCTCCAACACGACTCAACTCGATGTCCATTCGGAACTCGGAGACACGGCGACCCAAGCACACTCGCTCGGACCCACCCATGCAGAGGTAACTCTTACCCACCGGCGACGACATCTCTTCACGAGGAAGGAATCGACCCACGTCCGGCAAGATGACCAACTGATGAGGCCCAGAAACGGTCAAAAGACCAAATACACGTCGCCCAATGAGAAGACCAACCGACGGTCGTTCCTGCTCCAGTCTCCTTCCGTCGGACAGTTCTTGTGTGCCGCTTTCGGTTGGCGAGTACTGGCTGTGCGGAGCACACGGGCGCTCCGTCCCGACTGCACTCCCGACAGACGACGACACGGAAATACTAACGGTCGCTCCAGAGATGGTACGACAGTGCACTTACCGATAAGCGCTGCTGCTGCCACTCACGTGCAAGGAAATCAGCAACTTAGTGACGCCAAAGAAATTGAATAAGAAAGAGGCGACAGAACCATAAAAACAAGATGACGAGCAATAAACGGCACGACCGCGTGCCGCACACGGCTCACTCCACACTTACTATTTGTCAGTTAATTAATAACTAAAGCATTATTTCATACTTCAAAAACGAATTTTTGACTGCTGTGTTGTGCACCAGTCTTTCTCTTTCTGTCATTGTTTTCTGAATTGAAAGTTGCTATCAAAAATTGTAAATTAAATGAAAAACATTTTGGCTAAAGCTGTCTTGATGAGAGATTATTTGCTGGGCTGCTTTGTTAAGAGGTTCATGTATCTGAAGACCTAATTTTTTCAGTAACTTTAGTTTTTTTCTTAAATTCGTATTGCTTTGAGTGTGAGGCCCTGTAAATGGGCTTTGGCATGCTGAAGTGGGTTGATGTTACATTTAATAAAAGTTTTCAGTAAATATTTTATGTAAAATATGTGACCGAAGCACAACCAATCACTCCACCCTTTCAATCCTGATACCACAGTATTCAGTAACCTGCCAGGTCAACCGAGAGCGCTAATGCGCCGCTTCGTGACTCGGGTGGGCGCGCTGGCCCCGGATCGAATCCGCCCGGCGGATTACCGTCGTCGGTCGGTGTGCCGGCCAGCCTGGGCGTAGTTTTTAGGCGGTTTTCCACATCCCGCAAGGTGAATACCGGGCTGGTCCCCACGTTCCGGCTCAGTTACACGACTCGCAGACATCTGAACACGCTCGCACAATTTCATTAATTACACTTTACACAGACAGCAGGGGTACACTAATTCCGTCCCGGGGGTACGGGGTGGCGGCAGGAAGGGCATCCGGCCACCCCCTTTCCACTAACCTTACCAAGTACGTTCCTAACAATGCCGATCCTGCGTCAGCACGGGACATGGCACCAGTGAAAGAAAGAAAGCACAGTACTCAGCAACGGTGAAGATGTTGTGCTCTGGAACGACACCGAGGATGATGGGGAAAGACTAAATCAAACTGTTTCTGATGTAGGATCTTCCGATGCTGTTAGTAGTGATGACATTAGTGAGTAATGATGAATAACGGCTGTAATCTACAGTATGTTTGTTTGCGTGTCATGTAAGTAATGAAGTCAGGCTTTCTATTTTTAATAATGACTGTCACTTAACAATGGGTGACTTAAAATCTGATGTCGCTTTGATAGTATATGTCCACTACTGTGTAAAATTAATTTAGCCTACCAGTGATGTGCCAACAAACTCTTTTCTCGTGATTTTAATTTTTAGAATCGGGGTGCACATTACATTCGATGACGCATTAGATCCGCATACAAGTGGTATGTCTTCCTTCCATTCAACAAGTCCTGTTGGTCTTTCTTTCACTGACGATGGTAGTGTTGTAAGCGTACTGTCATATCGCTGGCTTGGTTGTGATGTATCTTTGACGGCAGCTCTGCATGTGAGAGACATTATTAGTATGGAAGCTGAAGTGTTGCTACAAGTGCTATTACAGTAAAGTGATAAGATAAGTAAATGATTCAGAGGAAAGTGCGTCAAGAAGTAATTTAAAAATGAGCAGTGCTGCTGATGACGGATTTGTGTATCCTCTCGTTGCGTGTCGTACCGTGCTGTATCAATCATCCGTGCCATGTTCGGCCTCCCAGAATGAACTGATGTGAATCAGTAGAAATTACTCACCATAAAAGAGTGCAGTCAAGTGCCAGTGTCTTGTAGCGAGCGTGAGGACGCGCGTTCGATCATCGCGTTTCCGCATTATCAACAATCAGCCGCGCCGCGACGGTTACGCGCACGCTGGAACAAGTGAGAACTGAGAACTGAAAAATTAACTTTACGAACAGTGTTATCTCACTACTAGTGTCAATGAGGGCTATTACCAGATATCTGTATGTGTGGTGAGCGTAAGAACTTTCGTTCGATCATTCGGATTCCGCATCATCAACAACCACCCGCGTCCTGTCGGTTACGCATACGCTCGTCTGACAGATAATCATCAAGATTGTTAATTCGGATAAACATTTACGACTTAGAATGTAAACAGTGCAACCTGTGTTTTTCTTTTATCGTCTCGGAATATAGTTGTTCATAATAAACGTAAGACTGTGTTGTGTTTTGACGTTGAGTAGCTCCCCTAAACCCGCTTGCGTAATTCGATAGATAATTTCCGGCAAGACAGCAGCAGTGTGGAGAAGAACAATACGACCGCCGCGGGGTTATCAGGTACGTGGTGTGGATAGGGCGTACGGTCAAGGAACGACAACCACTTTAAGGTACCCCACCCTTTTGTATACCCGGGAGTGTTACAGTGTTTTCAGTGAATCTTTCACCTTGAATGTTTGATTCCATCGCTGGAACTTTGTTCTGTCTCCATTATTACCTCTTTAAGATACACGTTGGATAGTAGGCCAGAAGGACTTCATCCCTCTTTAATCCGAGCACTTCTCTCGCAGTCTATCAATCCCTTTATTACAGGCGAGTTTTCCGACTCTTCCGTCACGGACTGGTCTCCATTGGCTGCCGAGTGGATGCGAGCAGCCGCAGCGGCACAGGAGGTCGAGGGAGGCGGAGAGAATGAGAGAGTGAGGGAGGTATGAAGTCCAGGGTCTGCCGGGAGTGTGCGGTCGGCCACCAATTAGCTGAGTGGTCTGGAGGTGGCCCCTCGTACCTGCCGGCGTTATGCTGGCCCGCGCTGCGAGATGGTGGCGCAGGTGCGAGGCGAGCGGCGCCACGCCGACCCGAGAGTAGGCAACACGCAACACTCAGCGGCACTCCTATCCCGCTCTCCACCAACTACCTGTAACGTGTCCGGCAGATGCTGCTGTAGGCTGTAGTGACGGCCTCACTATATTCCGTTTAAAATATACACTGCTGGCCATTAAAATTGCTACACCACCAAGATGACGTGCTACAGACACGAAATTTAACCGACAGGAAGAAGATGCTGTGATATGCAATTGATTAGCTTTTCAGAGCATTCACACAAGGTTGGCGGCGGTGGTGACACCTACAACGTGCTGACACGAGGAAAGTTTCCATCAGATTTATCATACACGAACAGCATTTGACCAGCGTTGCCTGGTGAAACGTCGTTGCGATTCCTCGTGTAAGGAGGAGAAATCCGTACAATCACGTTTCCGACTTTGATAAAGGTCGGATTGTAGCCTATCGCGATTGCGGTTTATCGTATAGCGACATTGCTGCTCGCGTTGGTCGACATCCAATGACTGTTAACAGAATATGGAATCGGGGGATTCAGTAGGGGAATACCGAACGCCGTGCTGGATCCGAACAGCCTCGTATCACTATCAGTCGAGATGACAGGCATCTTATCCGCATGGCTGTAACGGATCGTGCAGCCACGTCTCGATCCCTGAGTCAACAGATAGGGACGTTTGCAAGACAACAACCATCTGCACGAACAGTTCGACGACGTTTGCAGCAGCATGGACTATCATCTCGGAGACCATGGCTCCGGTTACCCTTGACGCTGCATCACAGACAGGAGCACCTGCGAAGGTATACTCAACGACGGACCTGGGCGCACGAATGGCAAAACGTCATTTTTTCGGATGTATCGAGCTTCTGTTTACAGCATCATGATGGTCGCATCCGCGTTTGCCGACATCGCAGTGAACGCACATTAGAAGCGTGTATTCGTCATCGCCATACTGACGTATCACCCGGCGTGATGGTATGGGCTGCCATTGGTAACACGTCTCGGTCACCTCTTGTTCGCATTGACGGCACTTTGGACAGTGGACGTTACATTTCAGATGTGTTACGACCTGTGGCTCTACTGCTGCCCTGGCCAGCACATTATCCAGATCTCTCACCAATTGGAAACGTCTGGTCAATGGTGGCCGAGCAACTGGCTCGTCACAATGCGCAAGTCACTACTCTTGATGAACTATGGTATCCTGTTGAAGCTGCATGGGCAGATGTACCTGTACACACCATGCGAGCTCTGTTTGACTCAATGCCCAGGTGTATCGAGGCCGTTATTACGGCCAGAGGTGGTTGTTCTGGGTACTGATTTCTCAGGATCTATGCAACCAAATTGCGTGAAAATGTAATCACATGTCAGTTCTAGTATAATATATTTGTCCAATGAATTCCCATCTATCACGTGCATTTCCTCTTGGTGCAGCAATGTTAATGGCCAGTAGTGTAGTTGACGTCTGTCACTAGATGCCATAGTGTTGCCACTGCGCGATTAAGGACAACAAAAAAAAAAAAACTCGGCGGGTCATGTCACAAGTGCTGAAATGCAGTTCGTGTAACACAGATCAATGTTGAATGCTGCTGCCCTCAGATACGGCGGGAACGCGAGCTGTTCTTCCCACAATTGCTTTTAATTGACTAATGACTGAGCTCCGGCAGGCAACGCGTTTTGTAGCCCTCAGTTTACGCTCACGTCCTAACCTAACTTCAACCTCTTCATGTGCAACGTATCCGAGGACGGCTGTCGAAAACCTGCGGCAGAACTATTAATCACGCTTGCCGTGGTCACCACGACTAAAGCTGACCTGCACAAGCAAACTCAGTACAGAAGAAAATTCAGTTCCAACGCTACTGTCGTATTCATTAGGAATCATACTCCCGTCCTCTATTGTCCTTTGTATTGCTTTGTGTTCCTCTGACCAGAAATCATTCCATTCCCTTTTTACCGATTCCCGCTATATATAGACGTGGCCTCGGTATTTCTATTTCCTTGTTTTCTAACTTGGCAACAACGTTCAAACTTAGGATACTCGACGCTAGGACAAGTTAAATGTTACATTTTCGTTTATTATTCAGTCCTTTTCTCATGGACACTAACTTAGCAGCATCCTTCCAGAAATCCGAAAGGGGGATTAATTCGGAATCTTTTGCGATTGGAGTAATCAACATAATCCTTTTCAATTACCGGTCACATGTCCTGTGGATGTGCCCTATCTGTCTTTAATGTCTTGGTTTCTATTGCTTTTTGAATCCTCCGGCCTATGCTTGTAGCCGATTTTTCCTTACATCCTGCCAAAAGGTAATGCCGTCCGTGAATCTTAGCGCTCATAACAGTTACACTTTCACTTTTACATCTCCTCGCCATTTTTCTTTCATTTATTTCACTGACTCTGCTGCGGAAATTTTTAACAGTACTGGTCACAAACTGTGGCCCTGAATTACCACTACCTTAGCGTGAACTGCTCTTTCTGGACTTTACTGAACCTTTATTCCTCCAAGTTCACTTTAGGTGCGACATGAAGTTGCGCAGGAGACCTGAGAGCATGACATAAACTTGAGATATACTCCACTGCTGAATAGGTCGCTAGAATAACTGGTTGCTTGCTGTCCTAAAATTCTTATTCATTGACGCGTTTTGAGAAGAGACCATCGTCAGAGCATAAACATAAAAGTCCTCATACAAAGTATGGAGTGACATGTGTCTGCCGTCAACATCATTGTTTGAAAACTTTTAGTGCTGATATTCAGAAGACATGCTGTGCTCGAAACGCGTCAGTAAGTAAGAAATTGTCACAACAAGCGGTCAGCAATTTCAGCGATCGATTTATATGTGGCATAATGCTTTTTAAGTTCCTATCAACAGATGTGTGTGTATGTTTACATTTTTTAACTGTCTGTATTATTTATCTCTGATCAGTTAAATAATATTGCATCTCAATTTGTCAAAGTGTCTTGTGATAGTGAAAGGGGCCCATACATCCAGTTCAGTTCTGCATTGTAGTAAGATTGTTGTTGGCTTTGCATATTTGCGCTACATTTAAGTGATTGTAAATTACGTGGCTTTTCATATCATGGAGAATTGGGTTTCTGACCATGATACATTTGTAATCGTATTTGGCAGGGTATATGTTAGGACTTTGTTCTTGTTTCTGCGTTTTATTCAACTATCCAAGGTTCGAGTTGGGAATTTATACTAACATGCTAGGATATTTGACGTCAGTCACTTTGTGCCATAGTGTTGCCACATCGGATAAGGCGCGATTGTTGTATTCGGTCGGAATGTAAAAGTATATTGTCCATGGAGTAGTAATTGCATATACGTTACCTTATACATGCATCTGAATATTTATCATTATATTACGTTTGAATTTAGCTAGGATCTTACGAATTTATTATCCTCCTCCCTGGTCGTTCTGTAATGAATCTTTCTACACGTTCCCTGCCTTCATATGTGTTCACTCAAGAACTACGGTCTCTATACCTTAATTGTATTCTAAGTTCGGGTGAATCAGCCTGCTTTAAGTGCTGGGTGAAAAAACATTAAACAGCAATTACTGAACTACGAGACACGCGCAGGTCGAGATGGAGACACCGAATTATTTTTGGACCATATTATTAGTTAATGTAGTGCACACATGGCAGAAACATTTACATTGTACAAATTGTTGGGGAGAATGTTGTAGCTGGAGGATACTGTATCTCGGAACACATAATGTGTGTTGGGCGTTTCTTCAATCTAGTGACACATTTTAAATCACTTGAATGAATGCGTACTAGAGACCGCAATCAGCATTTTCCACTAATTTTTACAGATTTGGTTGTTGCTGTATGTGAGACAATGTTTTGTGCAGCATTTGTAAATATGCAGACGAATGGAAAAAAATTGAGAATCTTTTATATGGCTATCAGTTCGGCTTTAGCAAAGTTTAAGGTACCAAAGAGGCAGCTCTAATATTGTGGTTGATAGTGGAAGCAAGACTGAAGGAAAATCAAGCCACGTTCATAGGATTTGTAGTATAGGAAAAAGCAATCGACAATGCAAAATGGCGCTATATTTTCAAAATCCTGAGAAAAATAGAGCTAAGCTGTAAGGAAAGGCGGATAATACGCAATATGTACAAGAACCAAGCGGGAACAATGAGACTGGAAGAACAAGAATGAAGTGCTCTGATTGTAGATATTCGCCCCTACTGTTAAACCTATACATCGAAGAGGTAATGACGAAAATAAAAGAAAGTTCATAATTGGGATTCAAATTCAGGGTGTAAGAATATAAAAGTTCACATTCACAGATTACATTGATATCCTCAGTGAAAGTTAAGAAGAATTACAGTATGTGCTGACTGGAATTAACAGTCTAATGAGTACAGAATATGGGCTAAAAGTAAGAGGAAGAAAGGCGAAAGTAATGAGAAGTAGCAAAAATGAGAACAGCAAGAAGCTTAACTTCAGAATTGAGGATCACGAAGTAGAAGAAATTAAGGAATGCTGCTACCTAGGCTGTAAAATAAACCATGACGGATGGAGCAATGAGGACACAAAAAGCAAACCAGCACTGACAAAAGGGTGATTCCTGGCCAAGAGAAGTGTGCTAGTATCGAAATTAGTACTGAATTGGAGAAATAAATTTCTGAGAATGTACGCATGGAGCACTGCACTGTATCGTAGTGAGACATGGACGGTGGAAAAACCGGTATAGAAACGAATCGAAACATCTGAAATGTGATGCTAAAGAATAATTTTTAAAATTAGGTGAACTGATAAGACAAGTAATGAGGATGTTCGGTGAGGAAAGGAATCTATGGATACCACTGACAGGAAGAAGGGACACAATGATAGGACATTGTTAAGACATCTGGGAATAACTTCCATGGTACTAGCGAGAGCGTCTCCGGCCATCCTGATTTAGGTTTTCCCTAAATCGTTTCAGGCAAATGCCGGGATGGTTCCTTTGAAAGGGCACGGTCGATTTCCTTCCCAATCCTTCCCTAACCCGAGCTTGCGCCCCGTCTCTAATGACCTCGTTGTCGACGGGACGTTAAACACTAACCACCACCACCACTAGCGAGAGCTGTAGAGGGCAAAAACTGTCGAGGAAGACAGAGACTGCAATACATCCACAAATAATTGAGGGCGTAGGTTGCAAGTGATAATACAAGAGGAAAATGATTGCGCAGGAGAGAGATTCGTGGCGGACCACATTAAACCGGTTAGAAGGCTAATGACTCAAATAAAAAAAGAAATACTTCATATTTTTTTAAAACCAGTTACATAACGTGCAGACTATAAAGCCTTACTTCGTTGATCGAGCATCATCTTGTACCTAGAAACGAAAGAATGTCTTACGACACGTAACATGGTATGTTTCCAATTAACAGATTTCGTTGGAATCCGAACAATTTTACTGTCTTGAAAATATAAATTTGTGTTAATTTACAATAGTTTAAACTGTATCTGGTTTTTTATTATTTCTGCCTAATGAGATTTCAGTTACTGATTATTTCTGTATAGCAGAGTGATAATTTAACGGATGTACGGCTATATATGGAACCTAGACGATTTTCTCGATTCCATTGCTTTTCAATTTCAATGGAGTATTTGTTCCTAGGCATGACCAATTTGTACCACGGGACATGTTTTTACATGTGTAACTTACCGGAGCTGTTTTTTGAGTTTCTGTAAAAGAATGCAGCACATAAAATGTGAATGCCACTATTTAAAAAGGGAATGAGAAAATATAGGACACTTCTATTGCAGAGCTGGCTAGAGGCGAAAATCTGAAAAATTGTGGCTACGTACAACACTTCCCTCTACTTCAAAGGTGCAGTTTATTGACATACATGGTTAGCACATGCATGAGATAAAAGTGAGGATTCCAATTTGAGTTTGTCTTGGTTGTCTCTGATTGATCCCCCTGTTTATTTCTGTTGCACATTGTCAAAGCCCTTCCTACTCCCAACTTCAGTCATCTCCGTCAGACTGCGTTTACTTACACATAGTCTAAAAAAGAAAGTACAGCACCCTTAAGGACTGTGTTCAGTGGCATGAGGGTATAAAATGTGCATACTGAGGTGTTGTGGTGTTAAGGATTCGTTTGATATACAGGACATAAAATCCCGTCTGAGGCCTGCGATCATTTTTATGTTAATAATTGGTAACCAATGCCGTACAATCGCAATAAAGTCATGAGATGTTCAATTGACTCTTTTATTAGGACACGTTACGCGTTTCGGGATTACACCCATCTTCAGACATCACAAACTTCAACTACCTCCTAACCAGCCAGGCGTACAACCTTCACAACTGAAAGAAAGTGTCCAATAACATATGACTATAACTGCGACAGAAGCTGCCTTTGTTTGAGTTGTCAAGGTTGTACACCGGGCTGGTTAGGAAGGAGTTGAAGTTTGTGATGTCTGAAGATGGGTGTAATCCCGAAACGCGTAACATGTTCTAATAAAATAGTCAATTGAATATCTGATGACTTTATTGCGATTGTACAGCATTGGTTGCCTAGTATTAAGGGATACGTTTCTCACGATCATCCGAGATCAGATGGTGCACCCTATTTTTGCCTCTCCAGACGGTAACTAAGCCGAGTTTAGAGGTGTGCAGTCTTTGCATCATTCATTCCAGCGTACAGTCATTCCCCACCGACGAGTACGTACTCTAATTGAACAACTTAAACCATTTGAACGAGATCGCATTATGGGCCTGCGAGGAGTTGGACTGAAGTATCGATGGATTTCTGCATATTTATTTGTACTGCTGGTGTGGTGATGCTTTCAGTAGTGGTCTGTGGAACATTCCCATACCTGTAGACCAGGTTCGGAACGTGCGCATAGCACAGACGCATGGCAAGATCCACAAACTGTGCGAGCAGCGATGTACTACTGAACATCATCCAGGAACGAAATCCGCTTACACGTTATCAGCTACATGTCATCGGGGACAATCGCGATCCGTCAGCTTCCAGCATGATTAATATCTCTGACAATGTTCAGGCTACTAGTAACACCACGACACCACCGAGCGTGGTCACTCTTCATATTGTTAAATTTTACCGTACTTTTTGATTTAATAGACAAGATTAATACGTATTCTTGGTTTTCAAATGTTGCATTGAAATGTCGATTGAAACTAAACTCGCTTTTCTGTTCTGTCGTACGGTAATACAATGGTAAAGAGCATGGCAGCTTTCTTGTTGGTTGCTCTTGAGTCCGTTTGAAGTCGCCGTGGTTATTTGCAAGTTCGTTTTTCAGCTGGAACTTTCTATAATTATTAGAATGTCTAGAAAGATTAATATGAACCTTCGAGCCCCACCTAATTGTTTGTCAAAGATAAGTACTCGTCGTTTATTTCTTCCTTAAATGCAACTTTTACTCTTACTATTGAGTTGTAACACGTAACATTCAAAGTTACAAGTTTCCTTCGTCTTTATCAGGGCAAGAACAAAATCGGAGTCATTAACATTACGTTTAACGACAGAGGTAATAAAAGTCAAATGTAACGCAGCGTTAATGTCCGCTTTTCTAATGCAAGGAGTAAGTCTCTGGTTCGTAAACATAGCACAGTATCTGACACAGTTATTTCCATAATAAACTCTGATATAACATCTGGTGTCGTGGAAAGGCGCTCTGCGCGACTTCAGTGATGAGAGTATGTTCTATCTGTATACGAATGATGAACATGTATGGCGTATGCTGGTATGCTGCCTGTTCCAGAGGACTTTCTCCCACTACACACAGGTCCCACTGCAACGTTCATGGTGCGGAGGTGCCACCAGTTACAACTTGCAAGTAAGTTTGTTATTTCTGCAGGGCAAGGAAATCAGTGCCCGCTACACTGCACAGGCAATTATCCTCTTGCTGCTGCCAGTTCTTCGACAGCTAGGTAATGCGCCTTTTCAGTAGGACAATGCAGGTCCACGTACGGCTGCTGCGAGACAACGTGCTCTTTGAGGTCTCTAACACCTGTCCAGATCTTTCGCCAAATGAACACGTATGGGACACGGTGAAGTCTGAACTGAATCATTGCAGGATTACAACAAAAAAGCGCAAGATGCTTGAGTCAGACTCTCCCAGGATTCCATTCGGCACCTTTGTGATCGGTTTCACGCGAGGATACACGTCTGTGATGCCTCCAGAGGGAGGTACACAGTTTGTGCGCCCTTTCCTGTGACGGGTATGTTTCAAATGGCCTGAATTTGTTATCTTATACTACTACAGTGTCGAACTACGTGTCACTATCACTTGTAGATAAAACAACGTTGTCTTTAGGAGTGTAGCTTCTTTTTCCCCCCTTGCTTATTTTGTATTTGTCTCTCTACCAAGGCCAGTTTCCAAGAGACTGGAAAAAAAGCGCAGGTGACTCCAATATATTGTTGTTGTTGTGGTCTTCAGTCCGGAGACTGGTTTGATGCCGCTCTCCATGCTACTCTATCCTGTGCAAGGTTCTTCATCTCCTAGTACCTACTGCAACCTACATCCTTCTGAATCTGTTTAGTGTATTCATCTCTTGGTCTCCCTCTGCGATTTTTACCCTCCACGCTGCCCTCCAATACTAAATTGGTGATCCCTTGATGCCTCAGAATATATACGAATGGTAATAGAATGGACACGTATAATTACAGACCAATATCCTTAAAATCGGTTTGCTGCAGAATTCTTGAGCACATAATGGGAGGTCGAATATAATAAATTACCTTGAGACAGAAAAAGGTCTGTCCACGAATCAGGATGCATTTAAACAGTATCGCTAACGTGTAACTCAACTTGCCTCTTTCTCACACTATACCTTGTGTACTATGTATATGGACAACAGGCAGATTATATATTCAAAGATTTCCGAAAAGTGTTCGACACGGTGCCCCACTGCAGGCTGTTAACGAAAGTACAGGCACAGCGAACTGAGTACTCATATATGTGAGTGCCTGGAAGACTTCTTAAGTAATAGAACCCAGAACGTTGTCCTCGACGTCGAATGTTAATCAGAGTCTGGGTATAGTTAGGACTGCCCCAGGGAGTTCTTATTCTTTATACACATAAAAGATTGGCGGAGAGGATGAACAGCAATTTACGGCTATTTGATGATGACTGTGCGATGTACGGGATGTGTGACTATAGAGGTATACAAGATAACTTAAAATTTCTAGTTGGTGTGATAAATGATGACAGCTTTCTTAAATGTTGGAAAATGTATGTTAATATGGATGATTAGTGAAACATTCCTGTAATAGTCGAAAATAGCGTTAGTAATGTGCTGCCTTACACAAGTGACATCGATTAAATATCTAGGTGTAACGTTGCAGTCCCATATGAGATTAAACGAACTCCTTAGGTTGGTACTCGGGAAGCCAAATGTTCGATTTCATTTTATTGGGGAAATTTTGATAACGTGTATCTCATCTATCAAATAGACGGTGTGTTGCGTGCTAGTGCGACGCATACTTGAGTACTGCTCGAGTGTTTGGGATCCTCACCAGGCCCGATTAAAGAAAGGCATCGAAGCAGTTCAGAGAGGAACTGCTTAATTTGTTACCGGTAAGTTCGATCAGGACGCAAGTATTACGGAGATGGTTCTCGACGTCAAGTGGGTATCCCTAGAGGAATGACAACTTCTCTCGATGCTCCATAGCGCAACTTTGGAGAACTGGCGTTTGAGTCCGACAGCAGATCGTTTCTTCTGCCACCAACGTACATTTCGTGTAAGGAACCTGACGGAAATTAGCCCTCCTACGAAGGCTCAGAGGCAGTCGTTTTTCCCTTGCTGTCTTCGCGAGTAGAACAGGGAAGGAACTGACACGTACCTGTAGTTGTACGTGATACCATACGCCATTCACCGTGCGGTCGCTTGCGGTGTATGTTTGTAGATATAAATGCAGGAATGGATAAATTAATGTAATCATTGTCTTCTACCATTGGCTAATTTCGGTTTTTATGAAATTTTCGAGCGGCCGCTGCGAGGAATAGAGCGTAATTATACAGGGTGAGTCACTAACTATTGCCACCTAGAATAACTCCGAAGGTATGATAGGAGCTGAAAAGTTGGTGGGGCAAAAGTTGCATTGGACAATGGGGGCCATAATATGACGTTGGTTGTTGTTTGCTAGGTGGGATCGCGTCAGAGATATGAGGGCCAACTTTGGTTTTTAAATGGGATGCTGCAGTTTGGTACTTATTTTCTGAAGCGGCTGTCGAGACGAGTCCAATTGTGTGTAACAATAAGGTCTTTGAAGGTCAACGAAGGTCGTAAAGGTGGCATGAACGTCCATTTACAGAAACTGTTCGAAGTTGGTATTGATATCAATGCAGTGCTGCAGTCTTCTTATCTTGGATTGAGTGGTATTCCTTATCACATCAGGACGTATCGAAACACACGCTCTGACAATTCTCTCTTGCATATCTTTGGGTGTAGTTGGAACGTCTTTATGAACAATGTCTTTTACGAATCCCCACAAGAAAAGATCCAGAGGCGTCAAGTCTGGCGAACGAGACGGCCACGACACATCTCCTCCGGGCAAAATCCAACGATTTGGGAATTTTCTCTGCAGCTCATTTCTAGCCATCAGAAAAAAAAGTTCCGGACACACATCGTGTTGATATCACATTCTGTTCCTTGTTCGTAAAGGTATTTCTTCCAATAACAGACATACTGATTCTTCCAGGAACATGGTGTACTTCCTTCGATGAAATAGGGGCCTATAATGCTGTCCCCCAGAATCCCACGCCATACAATCACCGACCACGGTTTTTGGTGTGCAACTTGCCGCAGCCAACATGGATTTTCAATAGCCCAAGAATGCAAGTTATGTAAATTAACATTTCCATGGCTCGTGAATGTAGCCTCGTCAGTAAATAAAATCAAATTAATAAATGTGTCATCCCTGAGAATCTGAAATTGAGCCCGTCAGCAGAATTCATTGCGACGAATATTGTCCGTACCAGTTAATTCTTGGTGGAGTCTCATATGGTAAGGATGATATTTATGGCGATCCAGATTTGACGGGAACTAACACATCTTGAACCACAGTGGCAAGAGTACCAATTTCCGTTTCCTCGTTAGTAACTTTCTTTAGCCGGACATGTTCCCTAGGCGTTAAAGATCCAGTTCAAAAATGCGTGTGATATCTTATGGGACTTAACGTCTAAGGTCATCAATCCCTAAGTTTACACACTACTTAACCAATTATCCTAAGAACAAATACACACAACCATGCCCGAGGGAGGACTCGAACCGCCGCCGGGAGCACCCGCACAGTCCATGAATGCAGCGCCCTAGATCGCTCGGCTAATGCCGCAGGGCAAAGATCCAGTTATTCTCAATTTATCAAACACATATTTAAATGCACAACCTGTACGGTGAGTACGTTGAAGATATCTTTCAGCTTATAAGTATCTAGCTGTCACGGAATTTCGTTTGCATTCTCCTAAATGAGAAGCATATCGACTTGTTCTTCGGAGGAATACTTCATTCACATTAGTTTGATTCGATGATACTAGTCTTACAGTTCCTATCAGGGCTGTATTGTGGAACCGTCGAATGGTGTTTACATGACAATGGCACGTTACATGGATACGCCGTATTCGGCGAATATTTACTATTAGCACGATATACGAGAGAGACTTGTCAGAGCAAGTGCTTCGATAAGTGCCGATCTGATAAGGAATAGCACTCAATCCATGATAAAAGATTGCATCACAGCATTGATAGCAATGGTCATCACTTGGAACACTTTCTCTAAATGGAAGTTCTGCCACCATTTCGACCTTCGTTGACCTTCTTTGACCTTACTGTTACACATCATTGGGTTCGTCTCGATAGCTAATATCAGAAAATAAGTACCAAATTATAGCATCCCATTTAAAAATAGACGAAGTTGACCTTCATATCTCAGACGCGACACCACCTAGCACAAAAAACGTCGTATTATGGGCCCCATTGTCCCATGCAGCATTTGTTCCACGAACATTCTAGCTACTATCATACTTTCGGAGTCATTCCAGGTGGCAATAGCTAGTAACTCACCTTGTATATAACGGTCGTAAGACTACAATAAGTGATAGTTACAGCTGTACATTGAATCAGTAAAAAATTACTTGACGTGTTTGACGTGCATCAGGGCAAGCCACCAAGCAGTCCACTCACCTACATATGGTGGCCACTATAACATCAGATGCATACGTTTTGTGCTGGTATTCTTAGAAGGCATTTTAAACTCGCCACAATGAATGATAGTCAGCAGTTCAAGAGATCTCAGAAAAAATTCGGGTAAGTGAGGGTTGGACTTAACGAAAGTTTGGCTAATGAAGGAGGGATCAGGAAAAAGTTAAATAATATTGTTGCATTTCATATAACGTTCGTATATCTGTACAAAGCAGCCAACAGAACTCAATGCCAACAGAACTCCAACGTTTATTTTTTACAAGTTTTATTAACGTTTATTTATCTTAACGTTTGAAATGAAAAAAAAACATACAAATATTTCTAAATATAAGACAAGTTCAGAAAGGTAATTGTTTCGACATAGTTGGCAGCACTGCGGTCCGAGCAACGTATTACCTGCGAAATGTACACAAGTTTGCGTCCGTCAGCTGAAAGTCTTGTTGTAGTCTCTTGTTGACGTGGTGCCTCTGCTCTGAGTCCTACTAGCTTAGAGGTGAATAGCGAAATACGGTTTCTTCTTGCAGAAAGAAACCCGCTGTTCGAGATGGATAGCGAAATTAAACATGTTTATCAAGGGGCGTAATAAATCGTAGTGATGTGTACTAGTGGTGTCGAGAGTTTAAAGCTGGGAAAACGATTGCTTATGATGTACAAAGGGCTGGGCGTCTCACAAATGTGACTGATGAAATGGTGAACAAGGCCGAAGAAATGATTTGTGGCGACCACTGACTGTGTTGTGACGAGTAGAACGTAGTGATTCCACAAACCTCTCGATATCTTGTGACTGAAATCGTTAATGGAAACCTTGGTTTACAAACATTTAGTACTACGTGGGTAACAAAACAGCTCACAGATCAACTCACAGTTACAAAATGGTTCAAATGGCTCTGAGCACTATGGGGCTTAACTTCTGAGGTCGTCAGTCCCCGAGAACTTAGAACTACTTAAACCTAACTAACCTAAGGACATCAAAGTTAAGAGAATTGCATCTTCACAGGAATACCTCGAGCGCTGAAAACTGTATTTCCTTGACTCTTTTCTGCCTGGCGACGAAATTTTGGTAGCCCACAACACCCTTGCGAAGACCGAGAAATCAATGCATTGGTGACACCCATCCTGGCTAAAAATTTCAAACCCTTTGTTTCGGTCCGAAAATATACGGCAACTCCTTTTTGCATCATAAATGAAGTCTTCCCATTTTCTGAAATAAAGCAGTGGAGGGCGATACAGTTAAACAGAAGGGGAATGTTAATGAAAGGAGTTTCCTTACTGCCTGACAATGTTCATCCCCTCACGGCCAGCGCTGCAAAACAACTCTTTGATTTATTCGGCTGAAACGTTGACTTCATCAATCATCCCGCTCGCAGCCCTGATCTGGCACCTATAGATTTTCATCTTCTAACCTCTCCGAAGTTGCTTATGGTGGAAAGTGGTATTATACCGACGATGAGGTCGAAATTTCCGTTAAACAATGGGCCGAAGAGGCTGCGAGAAAAGTTTTTGACGAAGGTCTCAGAGACCTCATCCCTAGGCTCTCACAGTGCATTTAGCACGACGGCATGTACGTCGAAAAATTGTGCGCGATGTACATTGATGAGTTTGTACATTTTTCACAAATATACTGCCTTTTGATTTTTAAATAATTTCTTGTTCATTTGTGGACAAGCCTCATGCATAAGAAGACTTACATTTTACTTTATAAAGAGATCAATGAACTTTGTACGCTTCACTGGTATCCTGCATCTTGGCCAAGCTCACTTTCTGTTGTGTTCAAAGCCGAAAACACACCATCGTCTACTTCCCTTCTACGGACGAACAAGCGACGTTCCCTACAAAGACTTTGCTTCTTTTTTAGTCAGATGGAAACGTCACTCCTTCTCATTCTCCTGCTTTTGTTTCGTCGTGATCTTTATTTTTGTCACTTGGATTAGCCAAAGTTTCACCGCAGGCGCGCACACCGTTGTCTAAGAAGGAACCGCTTCAGTGTGAGGTCTTAAAACGCAAATGATGTATACGGCATTCGACGCTTCAAATAGTGTCTACCATGCAGCCACAAAATTGGCTGCTAATGTCAACAAGGGGCGAGGCTGGAGCTATCCAAAGGTGAGCACACCCTGATGCTACGAAGCGTACTTGAACTTCTTAGTCGACGAGTAACTCAGAACAATGTTACAGTGCTAGTGGTCTTGATACAAAGTAGAGCAGTGCCAACGACAAACAAAGCAAACAGTGCATTAGATATACATTAACTTCGTCAGAAAGAAATCTAAAGAATTTAGCTGAGTGAGAAAGAAGTGCTATATGAAATAGTGGCGGTTCTGCAATATGAGTCAGTGAAATTTTTGACGTCGTATACGCTCGACTTGCAGGAAACGTACATGAGGAGTACAATGATAAAAGTGTAAATGTCGCGTGACTAGGGTCTCCCGTCGGGTAGGCCGTTTGCTGGGTGTAAGTCTTTCGATTTGACGCCACTTCGGCGACTTGCGCGTCGAGGGGGATGAAATGATGATGATTAGGACAACACAACACGCAGTCCTTGAGCGGAGAAAATCTCCGACCTAGCCAGGAATCGAACCTGGGCTCTTGGGATTGACATTCTGTCGCGCAGACCACTCAGCTACCGGGGGCGGACAGTACAATGACGATGATACGACTTGACTATTGGAAATGATACTGAAGGAGGTGTCGAGTCACGTAGTTCATAAATCTTATTGGACAGGGAACCACAAACCCCGTCTCCAGTGCAAGGTACTAAAGGACAATCGTTGCCCACAAAGCGGCTTCTGAACATACATGAAAGATCATCCACAGCATAATAAAAAGGAAAGATTACTAACAGAATTCGAATAAGCCCACGGCAATATGGCCGCGCAATGCGTAAGGAGGGCAAGGTGCACTTGTCACGAGAACTGGTGTTTGTGCGTTTCAAGGACACTCGATACAATTTACAGGATGTGCGTGATAGTGATCTACCACGTTATCCACATCAAAATGCGCTCGACACAGATTACAGTGATTGGAAGGGAAGCAGTGGATGGGTACGTAACTTCAGACAGTGCTACAGAATTGAGAGACTTATGATAACCAAATTTCAAACAGAACATCAATCTGACGATGCACAGCAAACTGTGGAATCGGCCCAAATATTTATAGAAGAGATGCACAAAATTATCCCATCGTTCAGTAAGGAATTTGTTTTCAACTTCGACCAATTAGGATTTGAAGAGGAAACGCATGTGAGAGGACCCTGTAAAGTAGAAGTACCAAGAGATTTGCATCAAAGTCAGCTAACACCAATTCCTTAACGCATTCCTATACAGTTATGCCAACTGTTAATACGGATGGTAAAGTGGCTGGAAAGTTATTTATTGTGCTGTGAGAAGTTGGCGGTGCTCTGCCCTCTACGATTCTTTCCCGTGTTGGTGACCTTGCAAGGGCAGTAGGGAATATTTACGTCACAGCTAGTAATAGTAGGAAAACGGGCGTAAGAGAACTACGGCTATGGTATGAGCACTGCTTTTAGGCCAGTAGCTGGTCAAAATAACTTACTGTTGCTTGCTCTCTTGTCTGTGTATAAAAGTCATACTCCTTTAGAACAAACTACCCCTGATGAAAAGTGTGTGACATTGTAATTCACGTAACCTGGAACCTCTGGACCAATTCAGCCCCTGCATGTTTGCTTTATCCGTGCCTACAAAACACGTTACCGCACTATCTGCAGCTACGCCTTAAAGGATAGCCAGTTTCGTGATGAACTTAATGTCAGACTGTTTCACATTCGGTTGCGTACCATCACATTCCATCAGTTCTCAGCAGCCCATTACACCAACATCACTGTATAATCATTCTTTAAGTGTGGATACCTATTTGAACGCCCTGCATGACTTACAACTCCAAAGCAGTTGATGTTGATGGTGTTAAGATTTGTGATCACTGAGGGGCGCCATGTTTTTTTCGGTGTTCATGGTGCAATTTATTGGCTGTTTGAACATTTCTTGAATGTCGACAACATTTCGTAAAGGGTCACACATGCAACCTACAGAAGGTTTCTCTCTGCACCACCAGACCCTCATTTCCTGCCTTGCGCCTGATGCACATATTTGATTCATTACCGACTAATATATTTCCTGTTATAACTGTTTCTAATGAGCCTTACTAAAGACTAAACTAGCACTTGCACTCACAGTTTTCCTGGGAAATGTGCGAAATCACATTTTCTCCAAAGTCAGAAAAAAGACACCAGATGTCTGGAAACCCGTACTGATGTCGGAAATGATCCAGTGTCTCCATAATGAATCCACTAGTCTTGAAACAGAAACCATCGTCGAGATTATATTCTTCCATGCTTTATTCGGCGTGGCTAACGCTGTCAAAATCGTTGCTGGTTTACCGTGACCTATACTGTTATTCACATTAATCATTATGGTTATACACTTTTTATGTGTTTTTAAAGCCTCAGCTACTTTTTAAAGTTAATCTGAGTACATAACTGATGTGGCTTTCGTATCGATGACCTGAAACTATTGCCTGATACACAAGATTTTGGCCCATAAATGAATATTAACGCCGTAACACTTTTTTATGAGCTATTTGAAGATAAAGAAAACTTGAATTGCGCAACGGTAAACATAGTCGATCATGAACATATGTTTCAGAAATTTAAACTTACGTCCTATGTATTCAACGTCCACTGTAACGATATGAATCTGTGTAGCATCCTCGCATATACGGAGCATGCGTGCAATGGTGACATAGTCGCCACGTCGTATAGACTGACATATTCTCAAGAAACGTTAACTAGAATAGTCATTCTCGACATATTCAGAATTAGTACATGTCTCTAAGTTCTTTGTAGCGCAGATAGGACCTATTCATGCTGTAATATATAAATAAAAAGTGTCTTATCATAAGCTGATGGCAGCATGTCTAAACAACGATTCCCCGGAGGCAAACGTATCCCGTCAAGGGTGCTTATATCTAACATAAGTCAAAGAGTAAATGAAAAGATGGTACTGAACCAAAAAAGCGATATAAATTATGACTGTTTTCTGAATAAGAAATAATTGCAGAGGCATTGGAATAATGGCTACTTATTATTCAAGAAAAAACACCACAATAGCTCAGGAGTGGTATAGCAGAAGCTCTCCTTAGGATAACATGGAATACAACGACCACAAATCATCACAGTCAGAGCAAAAGGAAACCCATATATTTTAAAAATTCACGAGAAAGAGCTGTATTAATACTTTTCAATGTTACTATAAGATTCGGTGATATATCATCTCTGTATCTCTATCAACCGAAAGAAAAAGCAATTGTAGAAAATCATCAACATACATCTTTGGGTTAATGACTGACCAATAAGCAATACTTACGAAAATAGACTGATATAACTCACATGTCACTGCTATTACTGACGTGGAAACCCAAATCTTAATTATAGACTCTAAATAACCATGCATCTTTAGCAAGGCAACAAATGCTCAACACAGAGCAAGCAATGAGCTGTTACATAACAAGTCATAAGTGATCATCATCTTGTGAGCGTATAGTCAAAACAAATCCTAAAGATGATTTATCAACGAAGCCAACAGTAGAGAGATGTAACCTATGCTACTTCACATAATCAATTTAACTGATATTCTTCGACAATATTAATACAAAATGACCAGTGTTATTCTGACAATTACAAGTTAACCGTAAGGCATAAAGACTAAGACATTGTTCAACACACAAGAAAAGTAAACCATAAATTGAATTAATCGAAATTCTGGGACAAATGTAATTACTAAGTTACAGGCGCTGCTACAATAATTCCACTTCAGCTCTAAATCTATAAAACAAAATTAGAGCGTAACAACAGATCTTTAAAGACATAGAAACTATTAATAAAATGTGCGAATAACCATAAATTATGTAATGTTGGAATATCGTACACATTACTTTGTGTACAACAGAATTTATTTCAAAATAAATATACAAATACGATTCACACATATATCACCTATATCACGATCAAAATTCGTAAAAAATGTACCAATAGCTTCGTGGGAGCAAGAGTTCAGTATATAAAAACCTCAGAAGCATGAAAAACATACGTACGAGTCCCAAAAGTTTGAGTGAAACCTAGAAAAAATAAACTACCTTATGGGAAACTAACTCCATGGAATAATGGGTAGCTCTATGTGAAATCACATATATTAAGTTACTCATAGTTATAAGGTAAGAGATATGTCATATCAGACCTTTTGCAATCAACACGATTACAAGAAAATTTAGGAAAGCACAACAGAAAGCAAAATTAGTTCCTACCATCCTAGCCGTGAACATCGTAACATACTCAACAGTTCATAAAATGATGTACAAAAACTGTTTACGGGGTAAACAATTCAAGACCAACGGACATTCACTCAGGAACATTGGAAATAGCGAACCCAGAGGGAAGAACGGCACAAATGAGAAAGCTTGCAGACACAGGCTGACGATTATTGAACTATATGAATAAAACGTAAATTAGTTACAAATAACAGCGTGCTCACAATTTATACAACATATAAACGTCACTACAGATGTTCGGATTTAGGATATGACATGTTCGATATTCTTGCAATCATTGGCGATGACGTGGCGCAGACGAGCAGCGAAATTCTGCATGACCCAAAGAAGTTTCAGAACATGATGCTGTCGATAACCGGCTGAATGGCTGTTTTCAGTTCAGTAATGGTTTTGTGGTTATTGCTGTACACCTTGTCTTTAATATAGCCCCACAACAAGGAGTCGCATGTGTTCGGATCCGGAGAACATGGCGGGCAAATGAGCCCCATGCCAGTGGCCTCTGGGTACCCCAGAGCCAGAATGCGGTCCCTAGAGTTATCCTCCAGGACATCAAACACTCTCCTTCTTCGATGGGACGAGCTCCGTCTTGCATGAACCAGATCTTATAGAAATCAGGGTCACTCTGGATAATTGGGATGAAACCATTTTTCAAAAGCTTCACATGTCATTCGGTAGTCACTGTGCCATCAAGGAATATCGCCAATTGAATGCTAAAAACTTCAGATAAGTTATATTTCACAACAAATTATACAAATTTAAAAGCTGCTGACTCAACTAATTGTTCACGAATTACAATAACAACCAAATTAAATTGTAGTTGTGTGTGGTAGGGGAACCAAAGAATGCATTATACTGGCTGAGTCCTTAGAAGATGCAATGTATCTACAGAGGAGACGGATACACTACAGTTGTACGTCCTATTCTGGACAATTTTACGGGATGTGCAAATGTTACCAGATAGGAATGACGGGCAAAATAGAAAACTTTTACAGAGGAGCAGCTTGTATTGTAGTATCACGAAACACGGGAGAGAGTGACGCAGATATGATAAGCGAGTTCGGATGGCAGTTATTAGAACAAAGGTGTTTTTCACGTACTTATAACCACCAATTTTCTCCGCCGAATGCCAAAACATTTTAGTGACTCTCACTTATATATGGCGAATGACCATCGTAATAAAACGATAAAAATCACTGCTCGTATTGAAACATTAAGTATTCACCATCAAACCCCTCCCCCTTCAAAAAAAACCGTTTCACCAAGGCTCGATTCTTTAAATCTCCATGAAAAAAACATCTTCAAACTTCTGATTAGTATACAGTTTATTTAATGAGTTAGTTATTTGAAGTGAAGTGTGAAAAATCTTTATGCCTGAATACAGTGTAGTTTTTCACGTATCTCCGTGTTTACGACATCGTATTTCCCCAGTTCTGTGTCGGACAATGATATAGTTTTGCAGTTACATTCAACGGTATACGTGGATACTGTCCATAAAATACGAAGCAAATAGAATAAGTGATCAAGAAGAAATAAATTAAAACATCGCTCCTGATGAAGGTTAACTACATAAACAGTAAAATGTGGTGAGATATGATTTTTTTCCTTTTATTATTTAGTGGGATGTGTCACCAAGGAAACGTTTGGATAAAAAATCTGAATACTGGATAAATATAGTCTGGGTAATTTGCGTACACTGAGTTTTACTGACACAAGACATATACACAAATTCTAACTTCAATTATTAATTATGTTAAGATAATACATCATGACACCATTCTAAATATTTAAAGTAGGTCAATAATTATGTGAACTTTAAAAATTCAGTTTTTGTTTATTTCCACGTTCTGTTATAAATTGGAACAGACGAGAAATAGTTTTAAAGTGGTCTTCTGAACTTTCTGCCGATAATTTAAGTATTATTTGCCGAGTGATGGTGTAGATGCACATCAAAACCACATTAACGCAATGCAGTTGAATTAAATCTGGCAGTGCTGATGGAATCGGATTAAGAAATGAGGCAGTGAAAATAGTATACATGATTTGATAAATTGTTAGTAAAATAACAGTTGATATTAGATGCAAGAAACATTTCAAAAATGGCTCTGAGCACTATGGGACTAAACATCTGAGGTCATCACTCACCTAGAACTTAGAACTACATAAACCTAACTAACCTAAGGACATCACACACATCCATGCCCGAGGCAGGATTCCAACCTGCGACTGTAGCAGTCGCGTGGTTTCGGACTGCAGCGCCTAGAACCGCTCGGCCACAAAGACTGGCTAGGAAAAGACAGATTGCTGTAATCGTAAAGAAGACACGTCAAGTTGATGAGAGGCACAATTAAAAGACATTCGCTGAAAGCTTTCGGCAACAACCGTCGCCAGTAAAAGAGGGACACACACACGAGCACACCATTATTTGTGTGTGAATGGCGTGTGTGTGTATGTGTGTGTGTGTGTGTGTGTGTGTGTGTGTGTGAGTGTGTGTGTGTTTACTGACGAATTCTGTGGTCGAAAGCTTTATGTAAATATCTTTTAATTGACCCCGACTGTAGCTTGACGTATCTTCTTTACGGTAAGTAGCAAACCTGTCTTTTCCGATAAATTGTAGATCCGAATAGATCACGTGTTTTAGCGCCGTACCTGCAACCTGCGGCTGCAGAGTGAGTGGCCGATTACAGCTGCTGTTTCCGTTGGCACCTCTGCAGGATACGGCTTGCACACTAGGGACCAGAAATTCCTGACTGTTCCGATTAGCTGTGTGACGCCTCCAGGTCGCCAGCTGCTGCGCCTGCAGGCTGCAACCCGCTACGCAGGCGGCGCATTAATTAAACCCGCCAGGCCACAGTGGCTGAGGTAACATCTCTACTCCAGCCAATGTGTCTTGCCCCACGGCACCGCTGGCTCACACATACTGTCTCAACACAGGGCGGCTGATGTTGCTGCAGAAGCGGAAGACAATGGCTACGGATACAAGTAGTCGATCATCATTATTGCGACCACAAAGCTCATCTAAATGCGTCGAAAACGTCACCCTAAGTCATGTGACGTCGGTAGTTTTTTTCGTAAGCAAGAAAAAACAGGTACGTAAGCACCGGAAATAGACGGGTAATGTACAGTATGTACAAAACCTAACAGGGAACTATAATAATGGAAGCCGAAAAACGAAGTACTCGGATATTAAAAAGCGTCCCAGACAAAGTTGAGTCTACTAGTGACAAACATTGCCATTAATTTGACGAATAAATGTCTGAAATTTACGTCTGGATCACATACTACAAAGAAGTAAATCCTAGACTGTGTCGGATTTATAGAAAAAGAAAATCGAAGCGTTGGAAGAATGTACAAGAGAGGTAGACCGATAACACAGGAAATGAGGAAGTTGCCTGTACAATCGACGAGGATACAAATATGAGGAAAACATTGATAAAGATGGTGGGGCAAGATGATGGGACATCTGCTACGTCGTCACGAAATAACCTCAATGGTACTGGAGGAAGCCGTAGAGCTAAAACTGAGGAGGAATATCAACATGGTACGTAGCCATCACAAACTGAAGATGATGGGTATTAGTGCTACTCTGAGATTAAGAGACTGGGAGGATAGAAAATTGTGACCGGCCCAATAGATGACTGATGACTCAATGAAAGAAAAAAAATAACTTTTATGTAGCCTATTACCCGTACTGTCTCACTCTATCGATGAAGCAATGATGGAAATAAAATAATAGTTGGAATTGGGATTAAAATTCTGAGAGAAACGATGTCAATGACAATATTCACTGATGGCACTGCTGTCCTAGATATAGACCCCGCAGGACACCATTCGATGCAGTCATATCAACATTATCAATTTCCTTTCTTTATTAAGTTTGCATACTGTGCGAGAAATATATGACTATTGTATGTCTATGTAAACACACTAATCTCTATTACCTTATTCTCACTATCTCTTTGCGAGATATACAATGCTAGCAGCATAATGGTGTCACGCTGTGTACTTCAAATGTTTTTCTTCCGAGAACCCCCAATTTCGTTCCGCGAGTTTTTCTGTTCCAGTTTCACATGGACTCTTCCGACCTGTTTTCGAACAAGCAGTGAGGCCCTGAATTTGTGAGGCGTCTGTTTTTACGCATGTGCAAAAGACCGCCCACGGAATGGCGACAATCAGCTTCTCCAAGAAACAAGAAGTAGTTCAGGGCGCTGTCATCTGTAGACACAATGGTGAGAACAGTGTTCAGGGACAGACAGGAAGCAGTTCTTTTTGATGTCTCGGGTACTAAAGCCAGTGTCAGTTCAGATCGCTACTTGACTACAGTGCTGAACGCCTGCATTTCTACTGTCAGACTAGAGGAAGAGACAAACTTCCGCTTTCAAAGCGATAACGCCGGACACCTTTGACAGTTTTGTTACCACGAAACTCACTGCCTCATGCACGGAATATTTTTCATTTAGCACATTCACATTCTCTCTCTTTGAGTGTACGTGGCCGGCAATCTCGGATGCTATCGTAAAACCTGCTAAGCAGCGGGTAACTTCATCTGGTTCATATTTTTACGAATATGAGGGCTCCTCTTTAGCAATGGCAGAAGCGCACAAAAAATGGTGGTCATTATGTGCAAAACTGACAGTATGTAGCTGAAATATTGCTCTACACTACTGTTTTATTGTGATTTCTGTATCTATTGTATTTTCCTCGAAAAGAAATATGAGCTATTGGTTTCGGTATGATGATTTTCGTGCGGTGACCTTTGGATAAGGGGAAGCAAGGGCGAAGGACTGTCTTTTCTAAGAGAATTTTTGAAGCCAATTACAATGTTTGCACAACTTCAGTGTTACATTCAGAGTTCAAGCAGCAGATCAGTGAAACATGAAGGCTGTTCCATATAATCTTTCTAAAACACAGTGAACGAAAATTAGTTGTTTGTATCACTCTCTTTGTTTTACTTGAATATTAATTCAGTACATCCTTCCTTCCAACTGAATTTGTCAGGTACTACACGACAGAACTCTTACTCGCTTTTAACTAATTATACTTTAAGCAGCTTCTTTTCTATACACAGTACAGATAAATTTGAAAGTGTTTCTTGTCGCTTGGAGTTCTGTAGTAGCTACGAATTCTGCGACGCCCAGAAAAAGAACGTTCAGCTCGTTCAGTGGTTATTGGTATTGTTAAACAAGACGTAGCGCAATAAATTCAGTGAACGCAGAGCATGACAAACCAGTACTCCTCAGGTGGGGAAGAATCTGGTGCCTTTCCATGGACAGGTATTCGTCCTTCCTCAGGACCATTTTGGTTTGGAGCATCTAATAATTGAAGAAACTTCAGTCTTTCAAGTTCTTCAAACCTAACCTCCTGCTGCTGATTTATAACGTACTGACTTAGAATAGACGTCGTTAATAGGTCCTGGGATCATATTCTTGATAATTATGTCTTTTCTTGGGTACCCTCAGATCTCTTCACTGTTGTCGTTGTTGTGGTCTTTAGTCCTGAGACTGGTTTGATGTAACTCTCCATGCTACTCTATCCTGTGCAAGCTTCTTCGTCTCCCAGTACCTACTGCAGCCTACATCTTATGAATCTGCTTAATGTATTCATCTCTTGGTCTCCATCTATGATTTTTACCCTTCACGCTGCCCTCCAATACTAAATTGGTGATCCCTCGATGTCTCAGAACATGTCCTACCAACCGATCCCATCTTCTAGTCAAGTTGTGCCACAAGCTCCTCTTCTCCCCAATTCTATTCAATACCTCCTCATTAGTTATGTGATCTGCCCATATTATATTCAGCATTCATCTGTAGCACCACATTTCGAAAGCTTCTATTTTTTCTTGTCTAAACTATTTATCGTCCAAGTTTCACTTCCATACATGACTGCACTCCATACAAATACTTTCAGAAACGACTTCCTGACATTTAAATCTATACTCGATGTCAACAAATTTCTCTTCTTCAGAAACGCTTTCTTTGCCATTGCCAGTCTACATTTTATATCCTCACTACTTCGAACATCATCAGTTATTTTGCTCCCCAAATAGCAAAACTCCTTTACTACTTTAAGTGTCTCATTTCCTAATCTAATTCCCTCAGCACCACACGACTTAATTCGACTACATTCCATTATCCTCGTTTTGCTTTTGTTGATGTTCACCTTATATCCTCCTTTCAAGACACTGTCCATTCCGTTCAGCTGCTCTTCCAAGTCCTTTGCTATCTCCGACAGAATTACAATGTCATCGGCGAACCTCAAACTTTTTATTTCTTCTCCATGGATTTTGGTACCTACACCGAATTTTTCTTTTGTTTCCTTTATTGCTTGCTCAATATACAGATTGAATAACATCGGGGATAGGCTACAACCCTGTCTCACTCCCTTCCCAACCACTGCTTCCCTTTCATGTCCCTCGACTCTTATAACTGCCATCTGCTCTCTGTACAAATTGTAAATAGCCTTTCGCTCCATGAATTTTACCCCTGCCGTCTTTAGAATTTGAAAGAGAGTATTCCAGTCAACATTGTCAAAAGCTTTCTCTAAGTCTACAAATACTAGAAACGTAGGTTTGCCTTTCCTTAACCTTTCTTCTAAGATAAATTGTGGGGTCAGTATTGACTCACGTGTTCCAACATTTCTACGGGATCCAAACTGATCTTCCCCGAGGTCGGCTTCATTTTTGAGACGTTTGTATTCCTTTTTGCCTGCTTCATTTACTGCATTTTTATATTTTCTCCTTTCATCAATTAAATTTAATATTTCTCCTGTTACCCAAGGGTTTCTACTAGCTCTTGTCTTAGTACTTATTTGATCCTCTGCTGCCTTCACTACTTCATCCCCCAAAGCTACCCATTCTTCTTCTACTGTATTTCCTTCCCCCATTGTTGTCAATTGTTCCCTTATGTTCTCCCTGAAACTCTGTACAAACTCTGGTTCTTTCAGTTTATCCAGGTCCCATCTCCTTAAATTCCCACCTTTTTGCACTTTCTTCAGTCTTAATCTACGGTTCGTAACCAATAGATTGTGGTCAGAGTCCACATCTGCCCCTGGACATGTCTTACAATTTAAAACCTAGTTTCAAAATCTCTGTCTTACCATTATATAATCTATCTGATACATTTTAGTATCTCCAGGGTTCTTCCATGTATACGACCTCCTTTCGTGATTCTTGAACCAAGTGATAGCTATGATTAAGTTATGCTCTGCGCAAAATTCTACCAGGTGGCTTCCTCTTTCATTTCTTAGCCCCAATCCATATTCACCTTCTATGTTTCCTTCTCTCCCTTTTCCTACTCTCGAATTCCAGTCACCCATGACTATTAATTTCGTCTCCCTTCACTACCTGAATAATTTCATCTATTTCAGCATACATTTCATCAATTTCTTCGTCAATTGCAGAGCTAGTTGCATATAAACTTGTACTACTGTAGTAGGCGTGGGCTTCGTGTCTATCTTGGCCACAATAATGCGTTCACTATGCTGTTTGTAGTAGCTTATCCGTACTGCTATTTTTTATTCATTATTAAACCTACTCCTGCATTACCTCTATTTGATTTTGTATTTATAACCCTGTATTCACCTGACCAAAAGTCTTGTTCCTCCTGACACCGAACGTCGCTAATTGCCACTAAATCTAACTTCAACCTATCCATTTCCCTTTTTAAAGTTTCTAACCTACCAGCACGATTAAGGGATCTGAGATTCCACGCTCCGATCCGTAGAACGCCAGTATTCTTTCTCCTGATAAGATCTCTTCATAACTGAGCCAAACTGCATGAGACCCATCTCTTTTCTGGTGAACGTACAACTTAGTGTTACATCTCGGACACGTCCGACAGAATAGTGGTCACACTGTTGTTTGACACAGAGATCGTAAATATCAAATTTCGAAGATGAGAACTTCAGCGGAAATAGGGCGTTCAAATAATTCGGTGGTCAAAGATGAAAATATGTGCCGTACCGGGACTCTAACCTAGCTCTACTGCTTAACGCGAGAGGCTGCATTAGCCGCCTCGACCATCCAAATAAGCTCCTCGTCTGACCCAAATTCTCAACTTGTCAGACGGTAGTAGCGTCCACTGTCCATTCACCTACTTGCTTGCAGCGATTCCTGTCATCCAATTATTTCGATGTCAGATTGCAACTGGATTCGGTACCTCTTTCAAAATTTGGTACTTGCAGTCACTGTATCAAACAACTGTTGATGCCTGTTCTGTAGCATATATCCGACAGAACAGACACTTCACATATATATGGTATATCTGTATATACGACTGCCTAGATAACATTAATGTGGATGCACAAACGGGTCCGTGCCTTTTCTGGAATTACAGGACGCACAGTGAGCGACTGGGTGGACAGTGCACGCTACCAGCGTGTGACAGGTTAAAAGTTTAAGTCAGATGGGAAGTGAGTCCAGACGGCAGAGTCGATTAAGGCAACCACTATCGTTAATCCGCATATTCGGGTTCGACTCCTGGTCCAATACAAATTTCAACTTTCCATCGAATTATTTCGATGCCCAATTGTGACTGGAACTGGTCTCTCCTTCGAATTACAATTTAGTTCCTTTTACCTCAGCCAAACAAAACCTTACTCCCAGGATTTTAGTTTCTGGAACTTCAAAAACAATGACAGTCTCTAAAATACAGGGTGATTATAATTAAACTTACAGAACTCTGTAGAAATAACACTACTGGTCAGAGTGACGTCAAACTGCAACGGAATATTATAGGAGAAGGGGGAAAGCATGTCGCAGAAGAAAAGCAAACGGTTAAAAAATGTACCAATAGACTGCGCTGTAATCATTATAATTTAATAGTGGTTAACTACAAATAGCAAGTGAATCATTCAACAATGCCTAAGGTGCACGTTTGACTTTAAACAAACTGTACTACTCAGTATGCATGGGTGAACAGGTGTGATACTGTTAGTTACGTATGCCCAACCACCACGGCAAGGTAATATCAGATCGGATGGGAAAAATCGGTTTTTAATTGTCCTGAGGCCAAATACCGGATAAAAAGCATCATTCACATCGGTTTTTAATTGTCCTGAGGTCAAAAAGTCCATTAAAAAGCATCAATGAAAATCAAATCTGATTATTAATATGCGTGTGACTGCCATAAAACATGTTCATTCTGCTGTCCACCGTTTTCTGCAAGAGGCTGAATCCGAGAAACAACACGTTCCACACTGATCGAAGTGTTTCCGGGGTTCCTTCAACGCCCTAAAGTTTGCAATCAGAACACTGAACACAACATCTTTCAGGTAGACCCACAGCCAGAAGTTATACGGATTAAGATCAGGTAATTCGGCCGGCTAGGCTGTAGGGAAATGGTGGCTGATAATGCTAGAATTTCCGAAATGGCGCCTCAACAGTTACTTAACTGGATTTGCAATGTGCGGAGCTGCGCCATGTTGCACAAAAATGATCCCATCCACACATCCACCCTGTTGGAGAGCTGGAAAGACACTCACAGCGCTTACCAGCGACGGTACTGGTAACAGGACCAGAAGCTCCTGACTCTTCAAAAAAATACGGCCCTACGATAAATGATGCCTTAAACCCGCACCGCACAGTGCCTTTTTCAGGATGAAGTGGTATTGGTTGATTTGCGTGTGGATTTTCCGTAGCCCATATCCGACAATTCTGTGTATTGACATATCCTGTTAGATGGAAGTGGGCTTCGTCTGTCCACAAAATCTTCCACGGCCGTTCATTGTCCACTTTCATGGGAGCAAGAAATTCTAAAGCAAAGGTCTCTCTTGCTGGCAGGTCACCAGGAAGTAACACGTGCACAACGGTAATTTCGAATGGACAGCAAATAAGGACGTTTCGTAGGATTTTACGCACCGTGATCACGGGTATATCCAATGTTCGGGCAATTCTCTGTGCACTACACGTTTGCACACCACAACTCGTCTACTCATGCATTGCTGTGGCCACTGCTTCCACTGACGTCAAATAAATTCGTTTCGTTCCTCTACCAGGTTGCACAGCAAAAGAACCCGTCTTTTCGAATTTCCTAATCATTTTCTCCAGACCCACGGCAGTCATCAGACCAACGCCTTTTTTCAAACCCTTCAGTGTCCGGAACTTCTGCAGAGCGACGTGTGCACAGTCAACATTCTAAATAATACAGCTTTACAAGCAGAGCGTGATCCTGCATTGAGACAGTCATGGCGACCGTCGCAGACGCGAAAGGAGAGAAAGCCGTGTACCCGGCGTGTTTATACCAACTTCAATGTGTCGTGCGCGTGACAGGTGTTTTCGTTTACGTATTCTGACACATAAAACACCATCTACTGATCAATTGTCACACTTTTTTTTTCTTCTCTCATACGTTTTCCCCCTTCTCTGATAATATTCCGTTGCAGTCTGACGTCATTCTGACCAGTGGTGATATTAGAAGAGCGTTTGTTTTTAAAGTTCAACTTTAATTATGATGACCCTGTACGTCTTCAAAAATCCAAAGTAAGAACTGAAACTCAAATTCTCGAAGGACATTGTTGAAACCTCGAGCTCTCCCATTGTTCGGGATTGTCAAGAATGCTGTCAAATAGTTTTAAAGACCTTTTCGACTAGCCTTCCATTATAGTTTCAGCGTGTGAGACACACTTTTGGGAAATGTTTCTCTAACAACCCTGTCAAGCGCAGCAGTTCTCATTGTAGAATTACAGAGAAAGGTTGCAAAACTACTTAGTGTCATAAAAAGCTCTAGGTCGAACCTGCTAGCAAGCCAATATATGAAAATTGCGTCAGGGTATTTGTCCTTTACTGTGTTCTGATGGTTGTTCAATTCTGCAGCTAAGACAGCAGCATTATCGTCACGTTGTGCTACCAGCTTTCAAACACATTCATACTTTTCCAGAGAAGTTGTGCTACTGACATTAACGAAACGTAAAAATCTTCGTCGAACTTCATCACTAACAGATACGTACTACAGTACAGTAGAGGGCTGAGTATGCTTCGATGACATCACTGTTTTCATCCGCAATGATTGTAATAAGGGGTGTAAAACTTATCTCTTTCTTAATTTCTTGCGGAAGAACTGTAGCGACAGAATCTATTAGGTCATTTTGAACGAGACTGGATATTCGAGAGGACATTATTGCTAGCTGTAGACGGCGGCCCATTGTTTCATCGTATTTCCTTAGGAACAAAACGAAGTCAACATAGTTTCCAAGATTTTCTAAATGTTAATTTACTGCGTACCAGAAATGGAAGTTCTTGCTTAGAGAGAAAGGTAACTAAATGAATGAAATTTTGAATAACTTTTGTGTTTTGTTTTAAAATCTGCCTATGGATGTCTAATTTCCGCGTCTGATTAGACTGAAAATCAATTTTTGATGTACCAAAGGCAATGAAAAAATATGACCGTAACTGTTCATGATGATTCACAGCTTTTAAAAGTATTAACGTCATCGAATTCTGAAGCAGGCCATAAACTGTTTTCATTTCAAAATAGCATGGAGGCTAATAAGATGATTTCAAAGTCTTTGTTACGTCGAGGTAACAACTTTATTTTATTGTAGTTTTCGGCTTTGCAGTGTCTAATAATTCGTTTTCTTGTTGTTTTTCGTATTGGTCAATGTAAGTGTGTATCTTCCACGCGCCCTTTTTTCTTCTCTTCACCTGACCGCGTTCCAAAAGCACGGTTACGAAGACTGCCCCTGTCTCTTCGCTCGGAGCCACCGTTCTCTCTTTTATCTGTGGCAATGACCTTCAGTTGCAGTTATTGTATCCACGCATCTGAGCGACTAAGACTGAACTGAAAGAAAGAAATTGCACCTGAAACGTGTTTTTCTGGTTCAGTACATGTTTATACTAACAGATAGACTTACGTATTACATACTCATCGAAAATTTCGCAACTTTTGTATGTAATGAAAACACACCCACGTAAAAATACTTCAGACAGCTGCTAGTAACTGCAAACGTTTGAATGCCTTAGAAAACTCATTCCACGACCCTAAAAAAGACGAGCTCGTCCGAGATGTTGCGTAACAACAATGCAGCAGTACCAACAGTACAACGATGAAGTTCGCTCGCTTGACTGTGGGACTACTGCCGAAGTGCTGCATGTATTATAATGTGATTTTTGATAACCTGTTACTGCTGTCTGTTTATAATTCAGAGAAGAGCTACGAACGCGCTGCAACCATTCTACCGTTTAGGTGCTCGACGGCAGCTCAGTTTGACACATAAAACTTTATCCAAGACAAATTTAAATGTGCGGCTGAGGAATTAAACGATATAATTATCTCAGAGTAAAATTTAAGTGAATGACTCATTCCTTTCATTCAGTTGAATGACCGTCACTGGGAATGATCCTCGTGCTGTACTCAGCAAGTGCGTCTTAACAGCTCTATACCTAATCATTCTGAATCTTTCAACCAAGTGTTAGTTAGCTGTGTGCGATCCTAGTAGAACGTGTATGCGTTGATTGTTGTCCAAAATGAACAATGCCTTGAATTTTCCTGCTTTATTACTCACAGATCTCCATACTTCTTCCTGCCATAGGAATTTCAGTTTAATGATTCAAAAGCAGACTCATGCGGAGGATGTGTTTCTGTTACAGCTCACGTAATTACTAATTTAAAGATCATTATAATAATATTACTGTTCTTATATAGTTGTTAATTGAATACTGTTATTACACAGCTTATACCAACTTTGTAAATCCCAAATTCCGTCGATAATCAACGTGATACCTCCACCAGCTCGGAGGCATTCCGCCTTGGTCCATCATGATGCCACGGTGGCACATTACTGCTTGTATACGTGTCCCAGTGTTCGCACAGAACCGGCAATGGCTGTGCGCGGCACTTTCCCCGTTATACTGGCCTGTCCTCAGCGGATGTTATCTTTAGGCTCCGTGAGGACGCAGGTTCCGGGGTTAATTTGATAACAGGAAATGAGATGAGGCTTTTTCGCTTATTTAAATTTTCCCAGATTCTAGTTAACAGAGCATGACCGCTTGAGGCCGCAGCTATCCTTGAAAAAAGAAAAATACTCCGGACCACTCAAGTGGCATCCCAGCTTACCAGCGCTTGGGTTTAGTAATTACGGATAAATAAAACACTTTGAAGGTAATGTGTTAGGTTCACTGTTTAGCGACTAAAACTACAAAATTCCATGGAATACCACCTTTCAATGTGCGGATTAATCAAAAGGACTGGTCAGAGTTTTAAGTACACATCAGTCACAATTTGACAAATGCTATTACCATTAAAAGAACGCTCTATATACTAAGATAAACAGTTTCTGTGATCAGCAACAATGAAATTAAACAGCAATTAAAGAGGAAACAACAGTTTGTATACCAACAACAGATTTAAGGTGAAACAGGCGTTTTATCAAATTATAAATCTTAATAGTCAAGCCCACCAAGTGAAAGCTTAATTGTCTAATTACAATCAAATGTTATTATGATTTCGACCACAGACTGTATACAGGGTGGTCCATTGATCGCAGCGCCATCTAGCGGGTGAAACATAGTGCCATCTGGTTTCCCCCTTCAAGCTAGACGAGTTTCGTTCTTTGTAGTTTTTTCATTTGATGCTTATTTCGTGAGATATTTGGCCCGGTCACTATAAATGGACCACCCTGTATATTATAACCAAGGGCACAGCTCGGGATAACAGAAACGGGATTAGTTAGGTTAGAAACAACTTTCTGCTACCTTTGACAAGGACGTTACAAATTTGATCCGCGGGGCTGACTCAACATTTAAACAACCAAGAAACTAAGAGGCAACGCTGCTGACAGCCCGTCTGTTGTACAGGTTTTAAACTAGTAATAAAATAAAAAAAAAGTAAGAGGCAACGGGATGAGTATTGGAATTAAAGAGAACTATCTAATATGAAATGTCAGGACTAGGTGCTGCCCCTGTATCTTCAGCGAGAAACAAATTCTGTCGCCGTAGCTAACCTTCGAATTCAGTATTCACAAAACTTGTTTTTCTTTTTTTTTAACGGTTAGTGTCCAGGAACACCGCACGAGACCGGTCCCAGTTAATAACATGCGGCAAGTTCTTTCCGCAGACATAAATTCCTGAAGCACGAGGTTTAAGCCTCACAATGCAATTTATATGCTTTTCTTCTTACAAGATGTGACTGGTAACACCAAACACAGCAAATAAAACCCAACAGTGTGATAGGTTGAGAATCTAAGGACAACCTGTTTGCATCTAAGAACAGCGCCTACTAAATTCAGTCAGCTGTGCCCAAAAAAAGTGCTAGGTCCCTAAAGACAGTGATGCTACAGCCCCCGACATTAAGAGAAGGGGACGGGGGGACTTTCACATTAAATAAACTATTGAACCAAACGCTTGAGCTGTCCACAACAAGAGTAGATTCCCATAGTAATTAAAAAAGCTTGGCTAGGTTTAAAAACATATTAGACTGTTAAAACAAGGGATACAAAATCAGCGTAGAATAAATGGCTGCTCAGGCCCTTAAAACGAGAAGAACTTCAGTTACACCAAAGAGTTACTGCATTACAGTTCAGTCTAGGGCGCTGCAGTCGTGGACTGTGCGGCTAGTCCCGGTGGAAGTTCGAGTCCTCCCTCGGGCATGGATGTGTGTGTGTGTTTGTTCTTAGGATAATTTAGGTTAAGTAGTGTGTAAGGTTAGGGACTGATGATCTTAGCAGTTAAGTCCCATAAGATTCACACACATCTGAACATTTTTTTGATTACTGTTACGGAAGTTAGTGAGTGGCAACCTCAACTCACCACTAGAATAATGAAAACAACAGTTACATGAAACAATTAATAGATTACAATTACATAACATGGTGAGCGGCGATCTCCTATGCGAA
Organism: Schistocerca cancellata; assembly: GCF_023864275.1. Classification (NCBI taxonomy): domain Eukaryota; kingdom Metazoa; phylum Arthropoda; class Insecta; order Orthoptera; family Acrididae; genus Schistocerca; species Schistocerca cancellata. The sequence goes on from NC_064632.1 coordinate 535,998,804, forward strand.
AACGATGCTGGTCAGCATGACGTGTAGAAGCAGAGACGCGAAGTCACTACGATCCAAGTGCCCCATACGGCGGCCTACCACATTGTCCGTGACGCTGGAACAGACTAAAGACGCGTGTAAGTCCAGGCCACCGCAGCATGTTCAACACTTCCACAGTTACAGTGCTTAGTGAGAAACCTAAAATTGAGTCAGCGTCATAGCAAAGAAGCACTGTGGCTATCAAAACAGTTGTTAGGACAGAACAGTAATTCCATAAGTAATGCCGAGCATGGACTAAGAAACCAGCACAGCCAGAAATTTCTAACTCAGCTCGACTCATCTCCGAATTACAAAGCACTAGGGACGCGAAGGTAGGTCAGTGAGACTCTTACACGACTGGAACACGCTGGAATCACGCTTACCTGTAAAAGTTCAATCTATCCTTTCAGACAAGAGGTGCATTTCTCTAAGCCAGAATTCACACTAGGCGAACAAGGGTACTTAAATCCTTGGCCACGAATCAGCTACCATGTGGAGCTGGATTACCACATGGCCAGTTAATCAGTTCCAAAAGACTTTAAAGAGCTCTACACTGAAAAACCGATGCCGATGTACACATACAAACTTCCTAAAGCCCAACGATTTCGCGACGTATTTTCTTCTTTGTTCACTTTCTGATTATTGGTCTCAAATGACAGTGCCCTGTTAATCTGCTGGGTAGAATCTTCACATTTTCTGAACGATGCATTGCCATTTCGGCTCCCTTTCAATTTCACAAACGGCTGAGTTCGCAGCAGTGGTATAAAGTGCGCTGTTTATCTAGGAGTGTGATAGCGGTGTCAAGATCGGAGAAGTGAGGCGTTGAGCGCGTGGAGTGGTTTGCTGGGATCGGTGGTGCTAGAGAAGCGACTTCCTCCTCTCTCGGTATCAACGGGGGCACGTGTCTCTTATTTACGACTGACTAGCCTTAAAATTTAATGATTTGAAAAACGAATTAAGTATCTGGTGGTGCAGACTTTTCTAACCCCTTCCCTTTCTTTAAAAAAAGAAAAATATTCAGGGCCAAGGAACCTACGCGAGACAAGTTACAGTTAACAACAAGAGGCAAGAATGTCCGGCAGATATAAATCAGTTATAGGCACGCAGTGCAGGTTATATGCTTTTCTTCTTACAAGATTTGACTGCTAACATCAAACACAATAGAACCCAACAAGGCGATGACCAGACAAAATAAGGAACACTAAAACCAATCTGTTTACATCCAGGCAACACTACTACGAAATACAGTCAGCCGTGGAGAGAGCATGCGCGAGGTGTCCGAAGGTACTATCGTTACAACCCTCGACATACCGACATTAAAAAAGTGTGTGTGTGGGGGTGGGGGGGGGGCTGGGAGGGAGAGCTGCGACATTACATAAACTACTAACCCAAAAGAATGAGCGGTTTAAAACAGGTGTAGCTACCCATTCTAATTATAAAAACTCGGGTAAGTTTAGAAATATAGGGGTACCAAACTGGCAGGGAACAACTGGCCGCTTAAGCCCTTAAAATGAGATAAACAGTTGTTACATGAAAGAGTTGCTAGATTACAGTTATCTAAGCGAGCGAGCAGCGATCTCCACTGAGTGCTTAGGCTTTTATAATCAGGAGAATTGCAGTTACATGAAACAGTTAATAGATTACGATTACATAAATTAGCGAGTAACGACATATCTGGAGAAGATGGCGTAGGCCAGCGTGGCGTATAGAAGCAACGCTCCAGTGGCGCTACTCTCCAGGAGTCCCATAAGCCAGCACACCACACTGTCCGTGTCGCTGGAGCAGACTAAAGGCGAGTCTAAGTCTGGCCCACCACTCTACACTTAATATTGCCGCCGTTAAACTGTTCGTCTAGGTGGCTAAAGCTGAGTAAACGTGTTATACTACACACACACACTGTGGGTGTAACAGAACAGGACTGTAGAACTGAAGAATATTTCCAAAAGTACTGCCGAGCATGGACTAAGAAACCTAAACAGCCACAAATTTTCAACTCAACTCGGCTCCTCTCCGATCTACAAAGGTACTGGAAATGAGATTAGCGGAGTAGTGTAATTCTTATACACCCTGAACAGCAAGCTCACTTGCAGAAGTTCGATCTACGCTTTCAGACAAGAAGTGCTTCCCATTTATAAACCGAATATTTAGTTTCAGGGCGTCCTAGAAGCGTAAGCTATGGGATGCCGCACCCCATTTTGCTCTTGCAGAAGAACTGCAGCTATTACACAATCAGAAGCAAAATCGGTAACAGCTAAAACAGGGCTACTACTGAGGGACTCTTTGATTGCCTGAAAGGATGCCTCATGACTCTCGTCCCACTGTAAAACAACCCCTTTCTCTCGAAGTTCAATAAGGGGTCCCACTAACCGACCAAAATTTTCCCATGCAATTGATCTAGCCACAGCCTTCTTACTCTTGAGCCCAGAGAATCTAAACAAATCCCTAGTGCGACCTTGACTGGTCCTAATACAATCGGCAGAAACTAAATGCTCCAAAATAATATCTATATTTGCTGGATGGTTTATGGCCAACTTTGCTTCCCTAAGAGGCTCCAGAATTGCTTCCAGGTGTTTCAAATGATCGCTATAAACCACCACACTGTCGAAATAGAATCGCCGAAGACATAGTACAAAAGGCAGGAAAAAACGGCCGCATCATTAGACCAAAAGAGACCCTGTTGAACTCATGCAAGTTTAGTCCGTACAAAAGGCGGTGATATGATTACAACACTCAGATAAAGAGATCTGGTAATATGTATAATTAAGATCAATGACCGTAAAGAACATGGTCTCAGCAGACCACGTAAGACAATGATGTAAATGAGGCAGATACAGGTTCTAAAACAATGCTTAACTAGTCAGTCGCTGGTCGAAACTCCCCACTCTTGGCTACTTTTTTTTCATTAATCTTCTGCTCGGTTTGATGTAACCCGCCAGAAATCGGAGCACCCTTCTGACTCTGTTGGGTAAACCACATGAACAATGCCTCACTTGTTTTTTCGAAGTCTGACTTCTTTGCACTTATTCGACTGAGAGATTTGTGTGAACATTTCTGTGAAGAAAACTGTTCCAATTTAAGTCGGTTTCTGCGCCAGTCACCAACAGTAGCTTCACCGACACCATATTCGAGAGCAAGTATTTTATTGTTTCTCCTTTGTCAAGTCCTCTTAGTGCTTCTAATTTTAGATGCAAAGACACAAATTTCCTCTTTTTGTTACAGCACTCATCTTTGTAAGTTGTACAACGGAACACACAGTCAACAAACAAAACGACACACAACACTGTACAGTACAGGTACTGGGAACTACAGCAGCGTTTGTACTTCCCAGTTTTGATCGGTAGCAGCCGGCAGCAGTCGGGGTATTTCGTGCCATACTGACAACAGATGCTCGTGCAACAGGGCAGCGACCTAACCGTCGGTGTTGATTGCATTGTTGTCTCCCTTGTCACTGAGCTGTACTCTTCCTATCTATCTTTTGCAATGATGTTTTCATTATTTATCATGTCAGTAAGAAGTAAATGAAGCAGGCAAAAAGGAATACAAACGTCTCAAAAATGAGATCGACAGGAAGTGCAAAATGCCTAAGCAGGGATGGCTCGAAGACAAATGCAAGGATGTAGAGGCTTATCTCACTAGGGGTAAGATAGATACTGCCTACAGGAAAACTAAGGAGACCTCTGGAGATAAGAGAACCACTTGTATGAACAACAAGAGCTCAGATGGAAACACAGTTTTAAGCAAAGAAGGGAAAGCAGAAAGGTGGAAGGAGTATATAGAAGGTCTATACAAGGGAGATGTACTTGAGGACAATATTATGGAAATGGGAGAGGATGTAGATGAAGATGAAATGGAAGATATGATACCGCGTGAAGAGTTTGACAGAGCACTGAAAGACCTGAGTCGGAACAAGTCCCCCGGAGTAGACAACATTCCATTGGAACTACTGAAGGCCTTGGAAGAGCCAGTCCTGTGAAAACTCTACCATCTGGCGAGCAAGATGTATGAAACAGGCGAAATACCCTCAGACTTCAAGAAGAATATAATAATTCAAATCCTAAAGAAAGCAGGTGTTGACAGATGTGAAAATTACCGAACAATCAGTTTAATAAGCCACAGCTGCAAAATACTAACACGAATTCTTTACAGACGAATGGAAAAACTAGTAAAATCCGACCTCGGGGAAGATCAGTTTGGATTCCGTAGAAATGTTGGAACACGTGAGGCAATACTGACCTTACGACTTATCTTAGAAGAAAGATTAAGGAAAGGCAAACCTACGTTTCTAGCATTTGTAGACTCAGAGAAAGCTTTTGACAATGTTGACTGGAATACTCTCTTTCAAATTCTAAAGGTGGCAGGGGTAAAATACAGGGGGCGAAAGGCTATTTACAATATGTACAGAAACCAGATGGCAGTTATAAGAGTCGAGGGACATCAAAGGGAAGCAGTGGTTGGGAAGGGAGTAAGACAGGGTTGTAGCGTCTCCCCGATGTTATTCAATCTGTATATTGAGCAAGCAGTAAAGGAAACAAAAGAAAAATTCGGAGTAGGTTCAAAAATGGTTCAAATGGCTCTGAGCACTATGGGACTCAACATCTTAGGTCAAACGTCCCCTAGAACTTAGAACTACTTAAACCAAACTAACCTAAGGACATCACACACACCCATGCCCGAGGCAGGATTCGAACCTGCGACCGTAGCAATCCCGCGGTTCCGGACTGCAGCGCCAGAACCGCTAGACCACCGCGGCCGGCATTCGGAGTAGGTATTAAAATCCATGGAGAAGAAATAAAAACTTTGAGGTTCGCCGATGACATTGTAATTCTGTCAGAGACAGCAAAGGACTTGGAAGAGCAGTTGAATGGAATGGACAGTGTCTTGAAAGGAGGATATAAGATGAACATCAACAAAAGCAAAACGAGGATAATGGAATGTAGTCGAATTAAATCGGGTGATGCTGAGGGAATTAGATTAGGAAATGAGACACTTAAAGTAGTAAAGCAGTTTTGCTATTTGGGGAGCAAAATAACTGATGATGGTCGAAGTAGAGAGGATATCAAATGTAGACTGGCAATGGCAAGGAAAGCGTTTCTGAAGGAGAGAAATTTGTTAACATCGAGTATAGATTTAAATGTCAGGAAGCCATTTCTGAAAGTATTTGTATGGAGTGTAGCCATGTATGGAAGTGAAACATGGACGATAAATAGTTTGGACAAGTAGAGAATAGAAGCTTTTCAAATGTAGTGCTACAGAAGAATGCTGAAGATTAGATGGGTAGATCACATAACTAATGAGGAAGTATTGAATAAGATTGGGGAGAAGAGAAGTTGGTGGCACAACTTGACCAGAAGAAGGGATCGGTTGGTAGGACATGTTCTGAGACATCAAGGAGTCACCAAATTTAGTACTGGAGGGCAGCGTGGAGAGTAAAAATCGTAGAGGGAGACCAAGAGATGAATACACTAAGCAGCTTCTGAAGGATGTAGGTTGCAGTAGGTACTGGGAGATGAAGAACCTTGCACAGGATAGAGTAGCATGGGGAGCTGCATCAAACCAGTCTCAGGACTGAAGACCACAACAACAACAACAGAAAGAAAATGAAAGTAGAATGTTGCAACACATTTATTTTTTTTTTAAAAAAAAGAGGCTCCGATTATTCGCAACTCGAACTATTGAGACTGGAACTATCGGGACTCTACTGTACCGCTGGTAGCCAAAAGGGAAACCGGCTGGTTCAGCCATCAGCGAAACTTTGGCTAGATATACTGAGCAGATCCGGACTGCAGCCTCATCCTTGGAGTTACAGGTTACTGAAAGCCACAGTCGATAATATATCTTAACCTAGAAAACCACCCTCTGAACGACTATTGAAATAACCACCTTTCAGAGTGCCGCATAACCAAAATCAAAAATTTGAAAGGACTAGGCCAGAGTTTTAAGTATACATCATTCACCATTTGACAAACTTTATTACCATTAAAAACATGAACAAGAGCAAATAAGTTAATACAATTTTCCATTTCCTTCGACAAGGACATTTCAGACTTGCCCCACTAGTCTAACTCAAAATTTAAACAACCAGTGAACAAAAGCCCATGGTCTGAATATTAGAATTTAAAAAAATAACCAATATGAAATGTGAGGACTAGACATTGCCTCTGCATCTCCGACGAGAAACAAATTCTCGAGCCGTAGCTAACTATAGAACCTAAGGTGTGAAGGGACAAATTTAGTATTTGGCACTGCAAATTCTTCTTTTCCCATTTTTAATTTATTTATTTTCAAACTTTCGATCTCAACGCATTCCACCCCGCGGAAGACTAGTCACTGTTAAGAACGCGAGGCCACAGTATTCGGCAGTTATAAATCCCTTAAGAACGAGGTTAAGCCACATAATGCAGACAATATGTTTTTTTCCCTTACAATATTTGAGTAGTAACACCAAACACGATAAATAAAACCCAACAGAGAGAGATCTGACAAAATGAGGAATAACTAAAAACAATCAGTTTGTATCAAGGAACAGCGACTGCAAAATGGAGTCAGCTGTGGACAAGCCAGGCACGATTTCCCCAAAGACAGTGCGGTTGTAGCCCACGACAGTAAAAGAAGGCTGGGTTAGGGTGGCGGGGGAGCTGACACATTAAATAAGCTACTAAACAAAACAAAAATGAGTAGTTTACAGCAGAAGTAGGCTAAAGTTGAGTCAGTGTAATAGTACACACCAACTATGGGTGTCATAAAGATGGTAAAATAGAAAAATACTTCCAGATGTACTGCCTAGCATCGACTAAGAAACATAAACAGCCGGAGGAGCCGGGCTATTTGTAAAAGGAAAGGGAGCCGACATGACTCAATCAGAACTGCTATAGCAATTTGGATATCGCATGGAATCAAGCCTTAATATCGTGACATTCGTAGGAACTAAAGAGGCGTACTAGTTTGAGGCATATATAGCTGTAAAATTTGATTTATTCTGCAGTGTATTATAATTTTATATATGAGAGAGGCAGAAACAAAGGCGAATAATTACATTTCTTGTAGTTTCAAGAAAACTGCAGATAAGGTTCACAAGGTCGCAAAATTCTGTTGAGGTTTCAGTGTGGTATTTCAAATTCTTTGTGTATTTTATACCTAAAATACTTTCCTGCGTTTTCTGTTCGCTTGTTGGAATAACAGGATAATACAAAAGGTCAGTTTTATACCACAATTCCTAACAGTCTGCATGCACTTGAATCCCTTTGCATTCAGAATATTACGAAGTAACAATAATGTGATTTATTTTTTCTCTATACTGCTTTATTATTTATTGTTGTCAATTCAGCTATCGTAAAACAGATATTTAGCGCTACGAAGGAACATTTATGGAATGCTACTTGGACACCATACTTTTTATGGCTCACAGTAGTGGAAGAAAATGAGAGAGACTGCTGTTTAAAGGACTATTCCAATATTGAAAATATTTCACACCACATGACTCCCTTCTCTGTTCTTGTGCATCATGGAAAGGTTATTTAGATAATATGCAACGCAAAAATCAGTATAAACATACACGAGCGTAGGTATTTCGTGACATATTGTAATTAGTTTTCCTTTCGTACACCAGGAAGCAGTTCTTCTATACTATTCGCAAATACAACACTATCAGTAAACCTTACGCTACTACATATTTTCCACATAACTTATACATGCTGGTGAGAAGCAGTCTGAAAAATTTGAAGGACGTGCAGGATAGGTTGCCCTGAGCTGTAAATGTCAAGAAAAAAAATTCTATATTTCGCGCCGTTTCCGATTTAATTAGCACTGAAGTTCGCCAAACGAGCCTTTACGCTCGAAAATTCAAACGACCTGCCAGATACAATTAGTGTCAATTGTTCTCGTAGGGTGGATGACAGGGCACGAGATTGCTTAGCCTTTGGCTCATGTTCTATCGTTGCCGTAGAATATTATTTTAGTTCTGAATGACTATTTGATTCTTAAGAACTGTCAACTATTACTGCCTTGCAACTTCTGAAATTTTCCCAGCGTATTTGCCCTTCCAGTAATTTTCGGGTTTGTAGCCGGATCCCATCGACATTCTGCGACGATGTTTCGGCCCAGAGACGTCCGGCCATCCTCAGGTGAATAGACGATGTACTGAAGAGACCTGATGCAGTCATGGTATTTATAGCGAATTCCGCTCGTGCGAATCGCACTGGCGGTTTACGACGCATGCGTTAGGAGGTGACATGCGCGAGGCAACCAAGTTTTGTGTGCTGCCTTTAGTGGTGAAGTAAGAACAGTCTACTCGCTGAGTATCGACTGAGCATTTCTATTGCACTGTAACAGCATAATTTTAATACTTAGATCCCAATTTTTATCCAGCTGAAAGCCGTTATCACGTTTCATTAACTTGTCAGCAAGACGGATTTCCACGGATTCTTTAGTTACAGACTCCCAGAAGGTGGAAACCGATGCTAAAATTTTGGTGCTACTGTATTCCATTGAATGTCCCATGGAAATATAGAATCAGTTGACTGTATATCTTCTCGTTGTAGGCTTCCCTTGTCAAAAGGACCGTAGCATTACACTTATCAGCAGGGAGTACGACCGTACCAATATCTTCGAAGAGCAGTTCTTTCTGCTGCAGAGATGTTGCTCCGTTGCCGTGCACATTTCAGTAAGGGACGACACGATTCCTGTCGAATTTCGTCTGCAGAATCCACGTAAAGAGGTCTAATAGCCTCCTCAATAGAACTGATGAAATCCATTAAATGCGGTGAAGAAGGTGTAGGAGCAAAGTTTAAACCTTTCACAAGCACTGACATCACCGCATCGTCCACCAGCAAAGAGCAGGGCATTAGCTGGATCAGTTAAAGACGATTTACAATTGAGGAAGGCTGGTGTTTATAAAATTCCCTGAGAGTGTGGCTCTGTATATACAGGGTGGTCTGCCTCTGCATGTTGGCAACTGAGATGTGCGACATCGTACGTTTGTATAGTATGAGACTGAAACAATAGTTCTATTACTCCGTTAGAATCCTCTTACAAATTCTTTTCCGACCCTGTTAGTATCATACGCCATCGACATCCTAGAATTTTAATTCGCTTTCCAAATTTCTACTCGTTTTCTTTTGCTGCTTGATCAACGTACAAACTGAATAACATCAGCGTTAGGATACAAGCAGGTCTAAGTGCCTTCTCAGCTACCGCTTCGCTTTCATGTGCATCGCCTCTTACAACTTCAGTCTGGTTACTGTTGTGAATAATCATTTTATCCCTGCTATCTGCACAGTTGCAAATAGTACATTCCGCTCAACATTGCCGAAAGCAGTCTCTAAACCTGTAATCACTTGCCCCTTTTTTTGGAATGTCGTCTACTCCGGGTGCCTTCTTTCGACTTACATCTTTCAGTGCTTTGTCAAATTCGTCTCGCAGTTTCAGTCTCCTGTCTCAGCTTTAATACTTCCTTTTCCGACTCTGTAATATTGTCTTAAATATCAAGTCCCTTAATGGCCTCTTTGGCCGAGCGGTTCTAGGCCCTTCAGTCCGAAACCGCGCTGCTGCTTGATACGGTCGCAGGTTGGAATCTTGCCTCGGGTATGGATGTGTGTGATGTCCTTAGGTTAGTTAGGTTTAGGTGGTTCTAAGTCTAGGGGACTGATGACCTCAGATGTTAAGTCCCATAGTGCTTAGCGCCATTTGAAATATCAAGTCCCTTGCAGAGCCCTTCATATACTCCTCGCACCTGTCCACCTACTCTTCTTTGATTAGATGCTTGCAATAGGAGCTGGCTTGTAATAGGAGCTTTTGACATTCATGGAGCTGCTTTCTGCTTCTTGTAATAGGAGCTTTTGACATTCACGGAGCTGCTTTCTGCTTCTTTCGTATTTTCTTTTCTTCAAACATCTTACTATCTTTCATATACGGAACATCTGTCTTTTCCTCAGTCACTCATGCTTCTGTAATCTTGCAGTTGTCTTCTAGCCATTCCAGTTTGTACTATTTTGCATTTCCTGTCAATATTATTTTTAGGCGTCTGCAGTCCTTTTTCCTTGCCTTATTGGCTGTATTTTGCTACTTTCTCGTCAGTTAAATTCGGTGTCTCGTGTATTATCCCAGGCCATTTTTGCCCATTTGATTCTCGGCTACCTTCACTATTTCCTTTCTCAATGCTATCCATTCCTCTTGTACTGCACTTCCTTCCCCGTTTTTAGTCAGCCTGTCCCTAAGGCTTCCGTTACAGCTTGCTAAAGCCTCTGGTTGTTTCAATTTATGCATATGAGAACTACTTAATATCTTACATGCTGCTTTCTGTTGCATTCCTTAGTCTCAGTCCATGGCCTCTCACTGCTTTTTCTTCAATTCCTTTTCTTACTATCAAGCTTAAATCCCACATCGCAGTTTGATTTTCTTGTCCCTTAACTCCATGAACAACTTCCTTATTTCATCACACAATCATTCAGTTTTTCATCTCTAGTAATCATCACAAACTTATAACTACTGTGGTAGGAGTATGCTTGGTGTCTATCGTGTCCACGAAAAGTTGTTCACTGTTCTGCTCACAGTTGCTCACTTGAGTTCCTAATTTCTTACGTATGATTAGCTCTACATGTGAATTACCAGTATTTGATTTTGAATTCATAGCCCTGTACTTAAGTGACTAGAAATCCTGTTCTTTTGGCCATCTCATTTCATCAATTCCCACTATATCTAAATTCAATCAATCCACTTCCCTTCCTAAATATTCTAATCCACCTATCTCATTTTAACGGATCTAACGATACAAACTCCGACTCGTAGAATGGCATTTTTGTTTGACTGATGACAATATTGTCCGCAGTAGCGGCTACCCATAGATCCATAGCTGGGAACTGTTTTGCCTCCGTAGTATTTCAGTCAAGAAGGTGTTAACATCATAAAGCCATGCAACAGAGCTTCGTGACGTCGGCTAATATAACGAATGTAATTTCCCCTTGCTTTCATCCGTTCACAGTGCCGGCATAGCAAGTCCATCTTGGCTAAATGTTACAGCGGTAGATCAGTAAATTATGCAGACTGTCGTCCTTGCAACTGCTGAAAAGGCTGCTGCTCCTTTTCAGAAACCTCAGGTTTGCCTGGTCTCTTCCCACATACTCCTCCATTGTGATTGCATCTACGATAGAGTTATCATGTATCGGCTAGGTCCATGGTTCATGTGAGGCTTAATATCTGTATTGTACGCTGCAGTTAAATCAGCGAATACGACTGGAAGATTTCTGGTCTCTTCATAACCCAGTTTCAGTAAATGACGTTAGAGCTAAGATGGGCTCACAAGGACTATTTGATCAGAGTCATTCGTGCTCTGGGGGTACTATGCGGTCACAAATTGTATATACTCATTTTCAATTAGCCATTATATGTGTAGGCAAAAATATATGGAAGTATAATTGTGTGAGCCAACTATAGCATGCGGATTTACATTTTATACCATTTCGGGCGAGTACCATCTTTCTCGCAGGCATCCTAGAGTTCTTTTCCTTGATGTTTTAATCTCCTCTTCAGTAGAAAAATATGGCTAAAATTTATAGTTTACTGTAGTTCTTTGTTATTCTGTTCAAGTTCCAACTCAAATATCTTTTTAAAGTGATGATTCAACGGGAATTTTTCTGCAAGGATTTCAGTGTGGTGTTCTATGTCAGAGGGAGTAACTGCATGTGCTTGCTTCGATAGTGGCGTTGACGTCCATTGTCATCACAAAAGATGAACAGCTTTCCAACTTCTTGATTTTACGTTTTCCATCATTTCTTTCTAACTAACATTCTAAGAGTCGTTTACTGTCTGCAACGTCAGGATCATCTGATAGTTGACATTATCTTAAAGATTATTTGTAAATAGAGATATCAACAAGAAGTCTATGCCCCTATACATCCGAGGCGCATTTTCGTTTCGTTATAGTAGCTACGATACCTTGGACTCGGATATAGTTTTTAGCTGATATCCAGCGTAAATTTGAGGCAATTTATTTTGCGTAACACTGTCTGCCTTTATAAAATTGCATCTTCTGGACTTTCTAATCAATGGTAGTCAAATTTCGATGTTACGTATTAGAGGCCGATGCTGATTGCTACCTCTACACTCTCTAGTGTGTAGAAGGGGGGAACAGAATCAGCCAGTCGTAATAATGCATATATGCAGATTTGTGTCACTCCACCATCTTGATAACACGAGAGTGTTTGTGCCTTTGATATCAAAAACCAAATGAGAATCCTATTCTTCTATCCATTCCGCTGTGCTTTTCCCATTTTCGCTTGCTGAAGGTCCCCAGTTATTAGGCTACACTTTGAAATATTCTGAATACATGTTGATGATCAAGAGTCGACAAGACCTGCCAATCGAACTGTTGTTGCTTTCTACGCTAATATTATTATATTGTAACTACTTATGATGATTTCTATTTAAAGTTGGTGGAAGTAGTCAGTTATTCTACATTTCTTCATGTCTTTCCGACCGTTCATTATGGAGACAGAAATGAATAATGTAATGTGAGTTATTATTTAGTTCACTGGCATTTTTGCTCTGTGAGTTGTTCTTCGAATGTGGTATGGAACTCATGCACGATAATTAAGTCCATGTTGTGATCCACAGCCAACAGTAAGAATCTAACTCTCATGAATAAGACAACTTCAAACGTGTCAATACCTTAAAATCAGTTATCGCGTTGAATTCTGACGTTAAGCATGTAAAACGTTCATGAGTGAAGACACAAAATGTTATTGTTTCTGTTAATTTCAGATTATTCAGCCACAAACTAACGAAAAATCTAGTTTTTCACGCATCTCATTATATATAATGTTATTGTCTCCTGAATTATATATCTTATTATGAGATAATTTTGCAAGTACATTCAGTCATATATGTGAATGCTTTCTGAAAATGAGTTGTGATCAGATCTAGAAGTAAAGACGTAATAAGTAGAAACCTCATACCTGAAGCTGTTGTTTTACTGTATAAACAGCGAAAATGTAGCAAGAGATAATTTTTTTTTCCTTTTTTGTTCTTGGGGGTGGAAGTGAGAAAAGTTTCGAAATTATTTGAAACATATGTAAAATTTGTTGGAGGTTTCTAAATGCCCTCATTCTCACGTACTGAATGAATAAAATCTATATAAACTGCGCCCCATGAGCTACGCTACTTTGAAAGTTATACACAGCCTCTAACTTTAATACCTGTCTTATTGTTTTGAGCCTTTAACATTAGATTAATCTTCTTAACGAGTAGTTGGACATCATTTCAAATTTTTAAATTGTGTTAATCATTTTTTTAAATACTGAATATCAATTTTTTGTTTGTTTTTATCTCTGCAACTCATTACACGGCAACCTTCAACTGGGCCTGTGTGACCGAGTGATCGATTTATCCGGTCAGTAATATCGATATGGACGAGTGTTCCGGCCCCAATCATTCTTCGGACGAGTAGCTGAGCTCCAATGTGCTAACTTGGAGACTTACATCTTCTGTTATTCGGTGCTGAGAAGAATATAAAATTAGTTTGTATGTTTTTCTCTGACCTTTATAGAAGCAATATCTAGGCGCTCTGCTCCAACAGAACGTTGCCCGGAGTTTTGGAACTCGGACGTTGTCTACCCGCCCAGTTCCTGGTCAGACAATGTACTAGTGTCAAAGGATACACAGAAACTCCTGTGCTGGAGCAAGACTCCGATATCGTGTCACATATCTAGTTGTGATTACTAGTCAAACGGAGCGGCCTTCCGCCTTTTCCGTTGTAAGACTGATCGATTATAACGTAGACTGTCTAGGACACAGAATTTTCTCCGGGCTGTACCAGCTTGTAGTGTCGGATTCTCTAGCGTTTTACGCAGTGTGCGTAGTGATGCTGGGAGACAATCGAAGACAGGTAATGCCGGCATTCGGATATGTCTCATCTTACTGGAATCTTTTTTTTTTTTTTTTCAAAACGATGCCACAGTTCTAATCAAATGTTATATTTCTGTTGACTAGTATTTACGGCAATGTCCTCCACTAAATTCCATTCATTTCCGTAATGCCGTAATGTCCCATGAAGTGAGGGGAATGCGATACGTTGATGCTTATTCGTCCGTCACATGGGGACGATAAGCTGGGCTGTCCCGTTGGTGCTATTCGAGAGGAGACAATCAACTGGAGTGAATAGAAACAACGCGGTGAATAGAAACGATATTAACACAGAACTTCTGTGCTGTCAGGTCGGACGAAAAATGGTATTGTCACTCAAAAACCTGTTTTTCTGGGTTACTAATAAATCAATCTAACAGGAAAAGTTGGTGACACTGTGAGTTGATGTTTAGTTTACGGTATTGCAAACATCGGATGTCTGCTGAATACGCTCACTTCAAATTCTGTATGTAAGTATCAAAGTAAACTCTGTTGTTTAACTGTACATACCTGGAAAGTAATTTCGCAGTTTCGTTTCACCATCTTATTGTTCAATTTTAAAGTATAATTTAGCCGCATAAATGTTTCGACTATCAGAAACGGTAATGTTATGATTTCGGAATTGGCAGGGCGAATAGAAACAGTAATCGTCAATGTTTATTAGATCATAAAGAATTTGTCGGAAATGAAGAACCACGTTCCACCGTGAATTTGTTATTTGGACGTGAAAGGTCATTTTTTTTAAAAAAATATCAAGGCCGATTATTTTTAACAGGTCATGAGTTACATTCCAGTCAAGGAAATGTTTTTCAACAGCTCTCCGTCACTTCTGGAGTATCTACGACTTGTAGATTCATACACTCATATTAAGAAAAAACAGACAACCTTGAACGACTGGAGACAGAACGTTCGTATTCACGGGACATGTACAATAATACGGTCTGCAGAAATGTTTAGAATTTCAGAAACCTCGGTTCAGCATGTGTCCTATTGCCTAGTAGGCACAGGGTTCACCATATACCCTGATAACCTGTAACATGCCTGATGGCATATACTCGTTAAAACGCCCAAATGGCGTCCTGTCGTATAGCCATCCATGCTACATTCAGTTGATTCCAAAGTTCTTCACTAGTGGTGGGTCACAGCACTGCATCTCTCGTTCCACCATTGCCACACAATTTCGACTGGTGAGAAGTCTGGTGATATGGTGGACCAGGACAAAAGGCTCACGCCCTGTGGCACCAAGAAGGCACGTGTTCGTACAGGAACATGTGGTCGTGCATTTTCTTGCTGAAATATGGCGTATGGGGTGTTGTGCAGAATAGGTGCGTCTACAGGTCGCAGGATGGTAGGTCACACTAGTCACTGAATACTCACCAACTGTTATTTGTCGTTGTACCCAATAGCACGCCATACCATAAGGCCTCCAGTTGGCTCTGTATGTCTTGTGCGAATGCTGTCACTGTGATGCAGCTCACCTTGTCTGTGGCGAACCAAAATGTGGCAGTCTTCTTCACACAAGCAAGCCTGGATTCTCCCGTGTGATGCCGTTCCTGTTTCCAGTGACGTCGTTCCATATACCATTGCCGTATAGCATGTTTCTGCGCATTTGTCAAAGGTAAGCGGAGAAGTGGACGAAGCGCACTAACCCATGCCGTAATAAACGGCGACGGATTGTCACCCTTAGAGCGTACGATGTGTTACACTGTTGGGCCACAGCCGAGAAGGACCCAGATCTGTCCTGTCGTGCAATACCATTCGGATGAGGTGTTGATCTTCTTGGGGGTAGGGGGGGGCTGGGTCTGGGTGGTGCTACCTGACCCATCTCCTGGTGTTCTATGGCCTTCCGTGACCATTCGGCACACACCCGTTGCACTGCCGAAGCACTTTGTCGCATACGAGCAGCAATTTCGCGAATGGATGCGTCACATTCTTTCATGCCAACAATGCGCCCCCTTTCAAGCTCATTAATTTACGGTACGGTTCGCGCAAGCATATGCGAAGCAAGTTGCACGTCTGCTCAATCCATACTGATCCCTTACCGTCAGGTTATAGCAGCAACGAGATACGCATGCACATTTTACCGGTAGGTGGTGTAACGCCGTGATATCGATGCTGACCTTCAACCCGCTGACCGATATGGTTCAAATGTTAATCATTTCTGTAGAACGTAGTACTGTATATGTCCTGCGAATATGAACATTCTATACCTAGTCGTTCAAGTTGTTCTGTTTTTTGTTTGTTTCTTTGTTTTTTTCCCCTTCTGAACATGAGTGTAGATAATGACAGTGACTGAGAGCATTAGCAAACAAATCATGTATCATTGTAATGTTAGGATAACGTAATGAGATATGGGTTACTGTTCATTTGCAAAATCGAACAAAAAATAAACCATTTTTAACCAGAAATATTTTGTTTCTAATTTTCCCAGAACCAAAACAGATTTTGATATTTCTCTTTTCAGCCAAAGAACGAATAATTTAAACATTAGAAAGATTAACACTCCTACTTCTACTCACCCCTTTATGTGGAGTGAATAGTCACCAAGTTCAATTTTTTTATGTTAAAATATCATGAGATAGGTTCCAAAACAAGCTGTATGTTTAAAGTCACTCCAGTATTACTTTGACTTTAATTTTTATTTTTAAGATTGTCTTTTTTTTTCTTGTAAAGCTGGAAACTGTTTCTATTCACCCCATTTTACGATAGGTAATGTGCCGCACAAGGTTTCACCCTCGCCCTTCTGTCACCAATATCACACATCACAAACCTAAAACTACGCTACACACGAATCCATTACACTGGGCTGCATTCTATAAATACACGTACGACACAAATCACATATCCGAAAGGAAAGTGACCAATGCTCGGGGTAAGATCCGCAGATTCGAATCCTGCCTCGGGCGTAGTTGTGTGTGATGTCCTTAGCGTAGCTGGGTTTAAATAGTACTAAGTCTAGGACACTGATGACCTCAGATGTTAAGTCCCATAGTGCTTAGAGCCATTTGAACCATTTTGATGAATACGAGCAGTTCCAGTGACGAAGGGATCACGTGCCAACAAAATCAAATTTTACATAAAATGTCGAAAACACTGACATGGTCGTAGCATTATTTATTATCAACAGAAAACTTGCAAATAACCAGTAGTCAGTGCGAACTTCTGACTGAAATCTGCCAGATACTTAACTGTAGATTAGTGTGAACTGATATTTAAAAAACGGTTGAGTTTCTGTTGTTGAAAATTTTCTAGTGCTATGTACATGTTTACTAGAGGAAAATATGATTCGGAGAAAAGAATAGCATGTAATGATACTCGAAAATTGGGTGGGCGAGTAAGCGCAGTGCATAGCATACCTGACTCTTTAGAGCTAAAAACTAATCCCTAAAACACTTTTGTTTCCTTCCGTCTCTTAATGAACGAATTTATAACAAAACCTAGCCTGGAGAAGCTCTTCACAATTTTAATTAACGAGCAGAGCAAAATGAATACCTCCTAGAAACGAGAGGGGTACTGTATTGTTTCTTTGAATAATACTGCAGGAGAAAATCGGGCTCTACACCCATGAGTGAGAATGAGGGTCGTCATGCCGAGTCATCTAGGGAAAGTTTTGGAGAAACTCCAGGCTGCGGCTGCATAGAATTACAAAGATGCGACGCGTACTATGATTCCTCCCAAACATCGTCCCTACTGCTCCCTTCAGCTTTACTGTAACTCCTTCACGTAGATAAATACACTTTTTCGATGTCAGATATAATAAAGATTAATGATCTAGAATGATCGTGACAGAATTACTACGAATCCACTATCAAAGGTGAAACCTTTTGTAGTAAGTACATTTCCATTTTAAAGAAGAGGTTACCCCGTGTCGCGAGATCTCTGATAAGTTCCCACTATCTTCGCCTATAAATAATAAACGCTTTTTAATTTATTGTATGGCTATAAACAGAATTTTCTCTTTTTTGTTGCACTGGTGTGCTTCAGATCACTATTTTAGACAAGGAAACAAGACATTAAATGAATGCAGGTGTGCCTGATGACATAACTGTCTGAAGTACAGTTTTGTAGGTAACGGATTTTTCTGCAAACCGCTGAATAATATTGTAATGACACTGCCACAACTGATAAAAGTCACATGACGAATGATCAGATCGGCAAAGATTTAATAAGAGGACCACGAAGCATTGTCAAAGAAAATTGCAGTAGAGAGCAATCGTTGAAAAGTATCCAAGAAATCAAATTTTTAGTGTGGAGGACTGAAAGAGAAAGTTATTGATAGTCCTTCGGTACTGAAAACATGATATATTCGTAAAATCGTGCAAGTGATAATGATCTGTGTGATAAATGTTTGTTGATATAAGAGTAAATCCTGGTGATCATGGCAGTCTTTAAATATCTACAAGCTGTGAAGCACCGCTACACATAATTTATATGAAACCATCCTGTTGCCTTTGTGGAGGTACTTGAAATCGAACACAGAAAACATCCATTAACCAGTATATAAGCTTGGTAACAGTCAACTCTCAAGAACACAAGCGAGTGAGTAAGTTTACCGACGACGTCATCGTCGAATTTGAGATCTGTTCCCATGTTTCAATGAAATGATCAGTAAGTTACTTCTTTACTGCTAGGTCACGATTCGTAAAATAAAGACCAACCCCTTCAGTCACAATTGTGATTTTATTTCAATGTATGATGGATTTCGGACCCTGGCGGGTTCATCTTCAGATATTTCGATAGTCTACATCTCTTTATTCTCCTGATTTCGCTTAGTTCTGTCCTGGTAGAGCTACATTGACGTATTACAAAATGACGCGTTGTGAATATAAGTTTACAAATATAAGGAAAATCAAAAAAAAACTTACAGTTTCTAGTGGTGTATACATGGTTTTAATATTACTTATTACTTTCTGGCATTTGGTCATCATCTTACAACCATCCATTACATAGATACATGGTTTTGAAGTATGAGTAGAAATGTGTATGTACATATATACACACCTTCCCTTCTATAGGACATTTATAATAACAAATCGAACAATTTCAAATGTAGAGATGCTCTATTTCTACAAAGGTTCATTTCTTTATTTTACGAAAAGAATACAGTCGTGGAAGAAATACTGACAGCAATGAACAGAACACAGTTGTTTGTTTTCTACACAACAATCTTGCACCTCTTTGTGTACCGACGTCATTGGATTTTCATTTATTATTTCTAGAAGCTCAGATGTATTTGTTTAGATTATCTATCTGGGCAACTTAAATTATAACTACTGTTCAGGAGTTGTATTACGGTCTACTTCACCTTACATCTCTGTTTCCTTTCTTCTTCTGTCAACCGTTATTTCTTGTTGGCATGCTGCAGCCACATTTGTTGGTCTTCCTATGCCTCTATTAACTTACTGAATTTATTGTCAACATCGTAATCTCGACTCATCCATTAACTACCTATGGGATATCCATTTCTGGCAGTTTTCTTAGACCTTTTCGTATATACCAGATATTTTCAGTCCCTTCCTATTTTACTTCATGAGCTAACTTCGTGTATCATGCAATGTTCCAAAGTAACTTCATTTCGTTGCCCTGTCATCTTATTTTATTTCTTTTTCTTCATTATATAAGATTCATTTCCATACATAGATAATAACATAACTTTGCCAAATTTCTGTTCTTACTTAATTCGGGAAAGATCTAACGCTCCAGTGGTACTGTTTAGGTAAGTGCAGTTCTTAGTTTCACTGCTTCAATCTAGGCGTCCTACGTACGTTAGCAGGGTCCCTAAAAACTTAAACCTGTCTACTTGCTGTAAGAGTGCGTTTTCTATTACTGTTTTTGTCTGTACTAGGTTTTCTCCACAGAAAGCCATTGCTTTCCTTTTTTATACTGAAATTGATAAGTGAAATTCTGTAGTTTCACTTTCCACTACCGTACAGTTTCGTCAAGGTATATATGAAAGAGCAGTGGCGAAAGGCTGCAACCTTGTCGTACTCCTGTGTCAATATTCTCTATTGTTTTCTCATTACTTCCAGTTGTTTGGATTCTTCCACTACTATAGATGTTTTACATGTATACTATGTATTGGTGGTGGTTAATACTTCCCATAATAATTGTCTGTTTTCCTTTATTGAAATGTTCCTATGGTTCTCTATAATTTGTTGTATTGTAAATTTATCGTTTATACAACTAGTTACTTTTCTCAGTCCATTTTGCTCCTCCGGTAGAATGCACTCCATTATGGGCTTAAGTCTTTCGGTTGTTGTTCTATATCTTATACGTCGATTTCAATAACAATGTTCCTCTATATTTTGAGGAACTGATTTTTCATCCTTCTTTAAGATTGATTTTATGAGCGATTTTTTAAATTCTTTTGGTATTTCTTTCCTCATACGGAATATATTTAGAAGTCTAAGGAAACTTGTTTAAAATCCTGCTGAAGAGAATTTTATCAATTCGTTTTTTACACTTCTACATTCTACACCCTTTCGGTTCTTTGTATACCTGGGCACCTTTGTGGGTGCCCATCCTCTTCAGGAGACCATCTGCAGCACAAGGATATGTAAGGCAATACTGTGTCGGAAATTACACTTACATCGAGAAATGTTGCTGTTGCAGTTTTCTGCAAATCCTGTCTATGTGCCACGATTTAGAATTTTGGGAGGCTTGTGATCGGTTAATTACGGGAGTTTCAGGATTGCTTCCTGTAATTTTCTCATATTTGCAGTGTTCATGATTCATGGGTAGGTATATTATTCACTGTACTCTAATATCTATAATCATTTCATATTTTCTCCTGTCAATAGATGTATTACTCGCCTGCTTCTTACAATCTGATAAAACAGTTGTGTTGCGCAAGTCAAAATTCTTTCGTTTTCTTTAACGCAAAGAAAGGAAACCTGTTAAAAAATTACAGTATTTGTAAACACTTGTGGCATTACTACTTTGTGCTGAAAGATTAGATAGAATGTGAAGTTATTTGCCAGAATAAAAATTCGCTACTCTTTTCACAACAGTGTTAACTCATTAACAAGGCTTGCTATTTCAGGTACCATTCTGACTTAATACGAAATCTATGTTTAACACAAACCGCAATGCGCAGTACTGAAGCAACGTAATTCATTTCTTTCTCTACAGGGACATACATTTTTGAGCATCTAGTAATCATTGTATTTGTGTGGTGGCGATATTGCAGTGAGAGAACAGAAGTTTCTACAGCTTCGGAATGTTAATCTGCAAAGTTCACATAAATGATGCTTTAATATACTCAGACGGTTGCTGATTATTTGGGGAAATTGTTTTGTATTCTGTACTGTCACCTTTGCCGGAACTGGTGAGACCTTTGTTTTGTGACTTGAAAGGACTAGATAACGCGTATACGTGTGAAACATTAGTTGGAAATTGGAACTGTTTCTACAAAGTTTGTGACTGCTGATCTTGAGTTTAATTTCAGAGGGAATATCTTGTCAAAAGGTAATTAACACACATGAGGCACTCACTAGAGATGGGTGGTTAGATTCTTTTATTTAAAGTTTTTGTCTTTCATGATGTCAGAGGCCAATAATTGAAACAGTTTCTTGTGCTAACTCGTTGAATGCGCACAGATCACACTTCAGCTATTCGTAACCCTGAATCTGTTCTCCACCATCTATCATTATAACCATTACCCCTGCTATAATGGTTATGCCAATATCACCTACGATTTAAGTTATATCACGCTCACATTATATCATAATTTTTGCCCCTATTAGGGATGTCGTCTCGGCGCCTCCTCCTGTCGTTGCTATGGCAACCTCTGCGAGAATCGTGGCACTCACGACCATAGTTTCTATTCCGCAGTGGTTCCAATCAGGATATTAAAACTGATTTTCTCCTCTACTACGATGGGTTTCCTACCTCTCACAATGGTCCACAATTTCGGTCACAACATCGGAAGCGGACGTTGCGAAAAGAATATCACAACAATCTTTTCTCAACATTCCATTCTGCATCAAATTCATCATAACAGATTGTGAAAGAACTTGGGATAATATGCCTTCCTTATTATCACCGTCGTCATCGGTCTTGGAATTCTTCTATCCAGATCTATGAACGACTTACAAGTAAACTGCCGAACGCCTGTTCCGTGGCATTCTTTTTCAAAATTATTATACTGTGATTTTGTGAAATTGGGTTGAGGTAACATTCAGCGGGCTGCTGGAAAACGTAGAGTATGTTGTAAGGTTAACAGGACAGTGACATCATTCACCGTAGGCAAAAATTGCCTGGTGAAGTCTCACAAATTATCGAGTACATTTAAGTCCCTTACTCACGAGCTTTTTCCTGTTTATGTTGTTCCATTCAGAATGGAGCGAATAATGCATGAAAATGTAGTGGTAAGGGAGACGTTAAGGGAGAAAGATGTCAGCAGGTCTGCACTAAGTGTCGGATGTAAATGAGGCTAGCGGGCCTTTTCATAAGACGATTTGATCTGATTTAAAATTTATTTCAAGTTCACGTACATGAGTGTCAAACGTGTTGTTAAATTTGACCACTTTTATCGAGCTCAGGAATCTCCAGGAGTGGAACGGTGATCGTTTGAAATTAAAATTGTAGAGCAGCCAGTAGACATATATAACTTTTTGTTTATAAAGGAAAGTTACATGCAGCTTGTGACTGTTCCACCATTTTCATTTTTAACATGATTTCAGATACGTCCACTGTGTTAGAAGTATTAATTTATATTTTTGTCCATTATATGTTGATTGGGTGACTGTTGAGAGCCGGAGAGTACCTCAACATGAAGTTTCTCGGAAGCTAAAAAATAATTGTAGTAAGTAATAATACGAACTTGGCAATGTAATCTTTCAACTACTGCTGATGTGTAATGTGAGTAATGACTGGGTACTGTCATGTATATCGTAAGAATAATTACTTTCATGATATATTTGTCAGATTCTTTTGTCTGAATTTCGTTCATTAAGTGTAAGTGGAAGGCGATGAATGACACATGTTGTGAGGATGTAGTGCCTCCTATTTATTTTGTTTTAACATTACTTACATTCTCGAGTCGCCGGCCGGGATGGCCGGGCGGTTCTAGGCGCTACAGTCTGGAACCGAGCGACCGCTACGGTCGCAGGTTCGAATCCTGCTCCGGGCATGGATGTGTGTGATGTCCTCAGGTTAGTTAGGTTTAAGTAGTTCTAAGTTCTAGGAGACTGATGACCTCAGAAGTTAAGTCCCATAGTGCTCAGAGCCATTACCGAGTACCATAATACAGAACCTCTTGTTGTAGATATAGAAAGGTTAGAACTTCAATAGTAGCAGCTATTTATTTCAGCTTACGTAAAACAGTTACAGATATCTAAGTCTTACGACCCTTCAAAGCTGCTCGCTGTCAGCCACGTGGAGGTCGCAGGATATCAGTATCGGTTGTGTTAACAGAACGAGTGGAGCGGTCTGTTGCCTAACGAATCTCGATAAAAGTTCAGAAGCAAATGCGAGGTGCTTCTTTCAGCTTAGGAATCAAGTTAAATTCACAAGCGCTGAAGTCCGGAGAGTGTGGTGGGTGGCACAGCACTTTCCAGCCGCATCCTTCGAACAAGTCAACCACAAATTGTGCCACATGCGCCCAAACATTCTCCTGCGAAACTGTTGGTGGATCTTGCACTAAGCGTCACCGAGTTTTCATCTAAGCTGTTCATTCTTGAAACACACCCTTCGACCTTCTTAGAGAAAGAAGCGGAGACAGTTTTATGCAGGCCCCGCCCACCTTGCAGAAAATGCTCGGGCGCATATTGTGCAAGTTGTGACTGATTTTGTTCGTTTGATGACGCTGGGAAGCGCTGAGCCATCTACCTCACTCTGCAGACGTAAGCCCCTGCGCCTTCAACTTGATTTCTAAACTGAAGGAAGCACTTCACGGCATTTGGTTCCGAACGGTTACAGAGATCCGTCGGGCTATAGGCAGCACCACTGGAACTCTCGACACAACTGGCGCTGCTGAAGCTATCCTAAGCCTTTCACATCGCTGACAACGAGTTATACACAATGCTACTGACTACTCTGGAGGGCATCGAAACATTTAAGCATGAATCTGCTCATTATAAATTGTAAATAAATACACTCCTGGAAATTGAAATAAGAACGCCGTGAATTCATTGTCCCAGGAAGGGGAAACTTTATTGACACATTCCTGGGGTCAGATACATCACATGATCACACTGACAGAACCACAGGCACATAGACACAGGCAACAGAGCATGCACAATGTCGGCACTAGTACAGTGTATATCCACCTTTCGCAGCAATGCAGGCTACTATTCTCCCATGGAGACGATCGTAGAGATGCTGGATGTAGTCCTGTGCAACGGCTTGCCATGCCATTTCCACCTGGCGCCTCAGTTGGACCAGCGTTCGTGCTGGACGTGCAGACCGCGTGAGACGGCGCTTCATCCAGTCCCAAACATGCTCAATGGGGGACAGATCCGGAGATCTTGCTGGCCAGGGTAGTTGACTTACACCTTCTAGAGCACGTTGGATGGCACGGGATACATGCGGACGTGCATTGTCCTGTTGGAACAGCAAGTTCCCTTGCCGGTCTAGGAATGGTAGAACGATGGGTTCGATGACGGTTTGGATGTACCGTGCACTATTCAGTGTCCCCTCGACGATCACCAGTGGTGTACGGCCAGTGTAGGAGATCGCTCCCCACACCATGATGCCGGGTGTTGGCCCTGTGTGCCTCGGTCGTTTGCAGTCCTGATTGTGGCGCTCACCTGCACGGCGCCAAACACGCATACGACCATCATTGGCACCAAGGCAGAAGCGACTCTCATCGCTGAAGACGACACGTCTCCATTCGTCCCTCCATTCACGCCTGTCGCGACACCACTGGAGGCGGGCTGCACGATGTTGGGGCGTGAGCGGAAGACGGCCTAACGGTGTGCGGGACCGTAGCCCAGCTTCATGGAGACGGTTGCGAATGGTCCTCGCCGATACCCCAGGAGCAACAGTGTCCCTAATTTGCTGGGAAGTGACGGTGCGGTCCTCTACGGCACTGCGTAGGATCCTACGGTCTTGGCGTGCATCCGTGCGTCGCTGCGGTCCGGTCCCAGGTCGACGGGCACGTGCACCTTCCGCCGACCACTGGCGACAACATCGATGTACTGTGGAGACCTCACGCCCCACGTGTTGAGCAATTCGGCGGTACGTCCACCCGGCCTTCCGCATGCCCACTATACGCCCTCGCTCAAAGTCCGTCAACTGCACATACGGTTCACGTCCACGCTGTCGCGGCATGCTACCAGTGTTAAAGACTGCGATGGAGCTCCGTATGCCACGGCAAACTGGCTGACACTGACGGCGGAGGTGCACAAATGCTGCGCAGCTAGCGCCATTCGACGGCCAACACCGCGGTTCCTGGTGTGTCCGCTGTGCCGTGCGTGTGATCATTGCTTGTACAGCCCTCTCGCAGTGTCCGGAGCAAGTATGGTGGGTCTGACACACCGGTGTCAATGTGTTCTTTTTTCCATTTCCAGGAGTGTAGTTGCCACTATTAAAATTACAACTCTCGTATAATGATTTTATTTCCATTACCAGGTGGTGTGAAGGAGCTATTCTTTAGACAGAACACGTACAGTGTCATTATACTACGCCTTCTACACCCATGCACATAAATTAAGGATAATCCTGATGCATGGTGAAACAACGCTCTGGTGGGCGGTTTGCGGGTTTAAATCACCTCGGGGTATGACCATGCTGTGCATTTGTCCTGCGGTCGTCCCACGGTGGCGCTGGCAGCAGTCCACAAACGCAGAGGTGTGTTGGTGCATGGCAGAGTACGGTGCGAGTACGTGTGCAGACGTTTTCAGACGTGCTAATGGTGACTGTATGTTTAAAATGGATCAAAGAACACATATTGATGACGTTATGAGGCGTAGAATACTAGGGCAACTGGAGGCTGGCCAGTACAGCAGTTCGTAGCATGGGCCTTCCGTATGCCACAAAGTGTGATCTCAAGATTATGACAACGATTCCAGCAGACAGGAAACGTAACCAGGCGCTACAGTACGGGAGTTCCACAGTGCACAACACCACAAGAAGACTGATATCTCACCATCAGTGCCCGCAGACGGCCACGAAGTACTACAGGTAGCCCTGCTCGGAGCTTACCAGAGCCACTGGAACGGTTGTCTCCAGTCACACAGTCTACATACGACTGAACAGACATAGTTTATTCTCCCGGAGACCTGCAAGGTGCGTTCCACTCACCCCTGGTCACAGGAGAGGCCGTAAAGCCTGGTGTCGAGAACACAGTACATGGTCATTGGATCAGTGGTCCCAGGTTATGTTCACGGACGAGTCCAGGTATAGTCTGAACAGTGATTCTCGCCGGGTTTTCATCTGGCGTGAACCAGGAACCAGACAAAAAAGTGGTTCAAATGGCTCTGAGCACTATGGGACTTAACATCTGCGGTCATCAGTCCCCTAGAACTTAGAACTACTTAAACCTAACTAACCTAAGGGCATCACACACATCCATGCCCGAGGCAGGATTCGAACCTGCGACCGTAGCAGTCGCGCGGCTCAGGACTAGGCGCCTAGAAGGAACCAGACACCAACCCCTTAATGTCCTTGAAAGGGACCTGTGTGGAGGTCGTGGTTTGATGGTGTGGGGTGGGATTATGATTGGTGCACGTACACTCCTGCATGTCTTTGACAGAGGAACTGTAACAGGTCAGGTGTATCGGGACGTCATTTTGCACCAGTATGTCCACCTTTTCAGGGGTGCAGTGGGTCCCACTTTCCACCTCATGGATGATAAGGCAGGGCTCCACCGAGCTGCCATTATGGAGGAGTACCTTGAAACAGAAGTTATCAGGCAAATGGAGTTGCCTGCCTGTTCTCCAGACCTAAACCCCATCGAGCACGTCTGGGATGCTCTCGGTCGACGATCGCTGCACGTCTTCAAACCCCTACGACACTTCAAGAGCTCCGACAGGCACTGGTGCAAGAATGGGAGGCTACACCCCAGCAGCTGCTCGACCACCTGATCCAGAGTATGACAACCCGTTGTGCGACCTGTGTACGTGTGCATTGATATCATATCTCATATTGATGTCGGGGTACATACGCAGGAAACGGTGGCGTTTTGTTGCACATGTGTTTCGGGACGGTTTTCTCATCACCAATACCGTGGACTTACAGATCTGTGTCGCATGTGTTCCCTATGTGCCTATGCTATTAGCGCCAGTTTTGTGTAGTGCCACGTTGTGTGGCACCACATTCTGCAATTATCCTTAATTTATGAGCATGAGTGGACATCGCTGGTAACGGGATATACACAATGCTGTTGACCACTTTGAAGGTCAGCAAATATTTGATGCCTGTATCTACTTTTTGTGAACTGTAAATAAACAGTTGTCACTATTATGATTCCAACACTAGTATAATGATTTTATTTCCATTCTCAGGTGGTGTGAAGGAGCTTTTCCCAAGACAGATCTAGTCCTAGTCTAGGAAGCCTACATATTCGGTTCCCTAGACACGCATTCACGGAAATCCTGCTACTGAGTCTTATTACAAAATGAAAATTACAATACTTAACTTTTGCAACGACACAGATTGTTGCAAGCGAACTTCTTCAGTATAGACAATACCAAGTCTGTGCTACATAGAGAGTGCAAGAGAAGGGACTAGAGATGATGCAGCTATACAAGTGTCTAATCTTGAAGCTGCTATTGAACTGGGCCGTCAGTAGTCAGTCGCTGCGCTTATGTCTTCTCCGCATAGGGGCCGATGCTGTCGCGTTGTCGTCCTGGAGAGAGGTCGGTGAGTGTTTGATTGGTTGACGTCTTCTCATAACCATCCCTTCTCTATCGTTCCCGACTGGTTTGCCGGCACTTGACTTAACGCCGTAACAAAACATGTACAGTTGCTTTACACTTAATTTTTCATAGGGTTTCTCCCTTAGGTGGAGCAGATTCAGTAATGTATTCATTTTTATAAGCATATTGCTTGTACTTTTTTTCTCATCAGTTAAAGATTTGCAGAGGTTAAGCTGAAACAGAGTCAAATGACAATGCACCTCGCCAGGTGTACAATAAGGACTAACAATAGCGTCGAGTAATAATGTAATTGGAAGAAGGGGAATTTGTATACTGTAGCTAGAAGTAGGTCTGATGAAGGGTAATCTGTTGTAAAGAAAATGTAGTGAGATTCGTTCACAACTGTCCTGGGGTTAGATCAAGAACAATGAGACCGCAATGATACCACTAACTCAAGAGTGCACATAAAATTTTTGGTATATTGTTTTTATTTTAACGTTACCAATTATGTAAGATTAGTCGTGATGAGGTGCCTGATTTGCTTTTGTAAAACATTTATTTTCTATATTAAAAATAGTATTTTATATTTTAAATCGGTCCACTAATGTGAAACTCATTATCATTAAGTTTCTGTATTGTTATGTGTTGTAATTGTTATTCGCATTCAGCAAGTATTTTATATTTATGGAGGATGTGATTATCTATCGTTCCCACCACTAACATGGAAAATTATGTGCACTAAATGTAATGATTGGTTCTGTTTATATAATTCTGTTAATTTATGCTAAATCTGTTGATAAAAACTTTCGTGCAATGATGTAAAGGAAAGGTACTCAATAAAAACCAACATGAAGGCATAAATGATGACGGGCCATACGCGGTGGTCTAGCGGTTCTAGGCGCTCAGTCCGGAACCGCGCGACTGCTACGGTCGCAGGTTCGAATCCTGCCTCGGGCATGGATGTGTGTGATGTCCTTAGGTTAGTTAGGTTTAAGTAGTTCTAAGTTCTAGGTGACTGATGACCACAGATGTTAAGTCCCATGGTACTCAGAGCCATTTGGACCATGACGGGCCATACTCTGAACTATCATGTAACCAGTCCAAATGGTGTGCATTCTCTATGGAGGAACACTTGTCATATCATACATAGAATATGAGGCAGTGGAATTCGCCCATGCGTAACAACTGGAAACGCCTGGAAGGTGTTTCCAGTTGGAAGCTTTCAAAAGGATGATTGGACTCACAATGCATGGTGAATAACAGAGTTTCGTTCACTGCAGCTGTGCTTTATTGCTATGGATCGACGTCAAATATTACTCTAACGATAGCCATGATTCTGTCTGTGTTCTCTAACGCCAAGTTTCGTCATCAACTACAACAAAATGTTGTTCTGTCCTTTATGATGCCACTTGAGATCCTGGAATAACCAGAATCGGTGATTTGGTTCATTCTAGAAACATCCTCCTAGACTCCATCCGTATGTCAGTGTCTATGTAGGGAATACTACAAATCGTGTAACGAACATAATTCACTTCTTCTCAATCTGTAGCAGATTGTTAACCAAGTGCTTATAGATAAGGTTGTCAAGTATTTAGTTAGAATGTGCATTCAAAAGGACATAGTGGGTTCTGCTTGCTGCTAAAATAGATTTGTGGGGAAATATTTGTGTTCTCGTTGACACAGAAGACTGTAATTCATACTGTGCTGAATGGTCCTTTCTCATAAACGTGTAATAAGCTTCTAGCAACTAACAGGAGAATCCAAAAACGTCAAATTACATTAAGAGCCTCTTAAGAGTCTATTTTTCTTGCTCAGTAACTAACACAAATACTGACAGAGACAATAGTAGTTTACGATTTTCTTAACTTAAACTGCGACTAGTGAATTCCTCCGTGAGCTACGTAAAGTTTGCACCTTACAATAAGGCAGAGTGGTATGTAGCTTGTTTTATTGTTTATCTTCCAATGCTGATCGGGTGCAGCTGATACCGGTCAGCTACTACGATATAAATGTCGAAAGGAAGTAAGTTGGATTCGTGTATGCACACGATAGAGCCGGTCATCTGCAAATGTGATCCATGTCGTAACAAGTAATGTGAAATCATAATACGGCTGCTACAAAGCAATGCACTGAGTAAAACAAAAATGACATTCAAAACGTTTAGTAAACGTTTGTAATCGTGTCTCATGTTGGAATTACTGTTATTAATACAACATTAATTTATGTAGGTTACCAATTGATAGTAAGGTCGGTAGGGGAATGTGTAGTAAAGTGGCCAGGACGGGATAAATGGCAGCTGAATATTTTTTTTTCTTTTTTTTTCCCTAAACAGCGCTTCTGCTCCAGCCGAAGTCGTCAGACTAGTTCTAATTTACATCGCCACTGTTGTCAGAGAGACTGACAGAGTAAGCATGTCCATTATTTTTTAGAACCAACGTTTTTGTTTTTGAGTCTTCCGATATATGATAAGTCATTTATTTCTATTATTCTTTCTACCTCATTCGTATGGAGAGTAACCATTTTTAACGCTATCAACGTTCAAACACAGTCTCCCGGTCTGCAAACATTTCGCTTATTATTCATCGATAGTTTCTTCTGTGGATCACTAATGCCGGCGTGGCGTCGGATAGGAAAGTGGCCACATTACTCTTCGGGAAACGTTGTCAAATGTTTACCCCACGCGTAATACCCGTCTACATCTACATATACACAGCTACTCTCCAGATCATAGTTAAGTGCCTGGCAGAGGCTACATCGAACTAATGTCATACTAATTCTCTATTATTCCACTCTTGAAAAACGCGCGGAAAAAGAACGCCTATACTTTTGCGTGCGAGCTCTGATTTCACTTATTTTATTATGATGGTAGTTTCTTCCTATGCAGGTCGGCTTTAACAACATGTTTTCGCATTCCGAGGAGAATGTTTGTGGTTTCCGTTTCGTGAGAAGCTCCCGCCTCTTCGAAAAACGCCATTGTTTTAATTATTTCCATCCCAAATCCTGCATGATGTCCGTGATACTCACTCCCACGTTTTTCGACAATACGAAACGTGCTCCCATTCTTTGATCTTCTTGATGTATTCCGTTGATCCTGTCTGGTAAGGATTCCACAAAGCACAGCATTACTCCAAAAGAGAAAGGACAAGCGTAGTGTAGGCAGTCTCTTTAATAGATCCGTTGCATCTTCTAAGTGTTTGCCAATAAATCGCAGTGTCTGGTTCGCCTTCACCACAAGATATTCTGCGTGTACTTTCCAATTTAAGTTGTTCGTAATTATAATTCCTAGGTGTTTAGTTGAATTTACAGCCTTTAGAGTTGATTGATTTATCGTGTAACCGAAGTGTAACTGATTACTTTTAGCATTCATATGGATGACCTCAGACTTTTCATTATTTAGGATCAATTGTCAGTTTTAACATCCAAAGCATTTTGCAATCGGTTTTGATCTTCTGATGTCTTTGCTAGGGAATAAAATTCAGCATCATCTGCAAACAACCTAAGACGGCTGCTAAAACTGTCTCTCTTAAAGCATTTATATAGACAAGAAACAGCAGACTGCCTGTAACACAACTTTGGGGAAGGCCAGAAATCACTTCTATTTTACTTGATGACTTTCCTTCAATTACTATTAACTGTGACCTCTCTGCAAGGAAATCACGAATCTAGTCGCGTAACTGAGATGATATTCCGTAAGTTCGCAATCTGATTACAAGCCGCATGTGAGGTACGGTATCACAAGCCCTCTGGAAATATGGAAATACGGAGTCAGTTAGAAATCCTTTGTTGATATCACTCAACACTTCGCTTGAGTAAAGAGCTAGTTTAGTTTCATAAGAACGATGTTTTCTAAATAACTGTTGACTTTGTGCCAATAGAAATTTTCTTCGAGGTGATTCATAGTGTTCGAACACAATACATGCTCCAGAATCCTGCTCCATATGGACGTTAAGGTTGTGGGCCTATGATTTAGTGGATTACTCTTATCGTCTTTCTTGAACATTGGTGGAACCTGTGCCACTTTCTAGTCTTCGGGTACGCATCTTTCGTCGAGCGAGCGCTTGTATATGATTGCTAAGTGTGAAGCTATTGCATCAGCATTACTCTGAAAGGAACGTCATTGGTATACAGTCTAGACCAAAAGACTTGCTTCTATTAAGCGATTTAAGTTTTAAGATTTAAGTATTCAGAGGATATCTACTTCTTCTGTGTTACTCACGTTCTTCGTATTCCTTGGTGAAGAAATTTCGGAAGGCTGTGTTTTGTAACTCTGCTTTAGCAACGCTGTCATCGATAGTATTACCATGGCTATCGCGCAGAGAAGGCATTCACTGCGTCTTGCCACTAGCGTACTTTGCATACGACTAGAATCTCTTTGGATTTTCTTTCTGGTTTCGTAACAAAGTTCTGTTTTGGAAACTTTTATAAGCATCTTACATTGACGTCCAGGCTAAATTTCGAGCTTCTGTTAAGATTGGCGATGTCGGTGATTTTGCGTTCGCTTAGATTTGGTATGGTTTTGTTGTTGTTGTTTCTGCAACAGTGTTTTGACCTGTTTTGTGCGACAAGAAAGTCGTAAGTCATCTTGTATACAAAACTGTCATTGTACCTCTTTGTGACAACTTTGAATTTTAAAACCGTCTCCGTTCTATCGTATTTGGTCTAATACAATAGTTCGACTGGAAAAGATATATGGCAGCCGACTGGTTTTCTTTTATGCACATCGGGCTGTGCCTTGAAAGTATTTCCGCAAATCAGAAAAACAAACACGGGATCATATTGGACTAGCACTGGCCATAGTATCCTCTCAGATAAGGGAAACTAGTCACAATTTATGCCTTCAGAAAAGTGCATATAGATCCCATATATTATTTTCTTATTCTCTTCGAAATATTTGATGTAATATTTTATGATATGCAGATTCAAAATTTATAAGTGATAAACTATCCTACCCCCCCTCCCTCCCCTCCTCGCCGACAATATGCGGCCACAGGTTGCGTCCTCCAATAATGTTAGTATTGGCTCTTCAGCAAAAAGAAGTTTGATGGTCACTGCTCCAGTGAATCACTGTATATTCTGAATTTTTATTTATTTAATTTTTTGGTCGATTACTCGCAAACGAGGGCTCACCAGGGTGAATGGACGTAGGACGTCACACCTAGGATCATAACCTACTCTGCTGTATAGTTAGTTCCAGAATGTCTATACTGTCTATGGGGATCTCTTATTGTAAGAGTTACGTGAGCCTTCGAGGCACGTTAACAGAGAGAACGGTGTATAGAAGTCGCATTGCCGCTTTCACTATTCGAGATGCAACTCGGTCTGCTGAACAACAGCTATATAATACACATTTATAACACAAGTGGATGTGCGTGATGTTTTATGGTGGCAAACCGCTGAGAAGCAGATTTCTGATTTTCAAAAATAAAATGTGAATAAATAAGAACATATATCTCTCCTGTTTGTTTGGATAGATAGTTCTAACATGATTTGTATGTACTGTTAGTGCGAGTACCATTTGATGTTCTTTAATACCAGGAAAATTTTGGGGTCACTTATCTTACCTGTACCAGTAATTTTTGCAGGTCCTTAATCATTTGCACCTTCTGTTGTTCATTTACACCATATGCGAAAAGAAGAGGGTCATCTGCTAATCCTAGTCCGTTAATTTCTGTCCGGTAATTATGTTTCCCCTCTCTTCTTAGTCTGATAGACTACTGGAGTTGCTGTAAATAGTTTTGGTTAGACTGGATCCCCTTGTTCTTCCGTGTCGTAAGGATATGCAGTACCAGAATGAATTCTCAAAAATGACTTTGAGCACTATGGGTCTTAACATCTGAGGTCATCAGCCCCCTAGAACTTAGAACCACTTAAACCTAACTAACCTAAGGACATCACACACATCGATGCCCGAGGCAGGATTCGAACCTGCGAACGTAGTGGTCACGCGGTTCCGGACTGAAGCGCCTAGAACTGCTCGGCCACTCCTGCCGGCAATGAATACTCACTCTGCAGCAGAGTCTGCGCTGATATGAAACTTCTTCGAGTATGTGCTGTGTTGCTGTGTGCTGCATCGGTACTCGAATCTGAAACCTTTGTCGTTCACGGGCAAGTAGTCTGCCGACCGAGTTATGAAATCACGTCTCCTCCTAGCCCTCACAGATGTTCTCCTGCTTGCCTTGCGAGCGTAGCGATTCTGGAAAACTATATTGCGGAGAAATCGAGTCGTGAAACCTCTCCCCCCCCCCCCCCCACTTTCTGGCTACAATAATAATCAAGAAACTCTTCAGCGTATTGCTGATTGGTACGTATTGTGTGGCTGTATTTTTAACATAGAAGTTAATGTGATATCGTTACGCCTTTCTTAGGATTTTTTGCCTTTCTTAGGATACGTGGAATACTTTCCTGGTCAGCTTAATTTTTTCCACGTTTTATTTTACTTGAGGCTGACCTGCCGCTCTCACTACACTGAAGTAAAACAAATTGCAACACCAAAAAATAATTAACATAGAGTAATTAAATTTCGAGAATACATTTGTCTAGGCAACATACTTAAGTGACCAAAATCACAAGATGACAAGTTAATGTGCTCGTAAGCGTGAGATATGCCATTACAAATGTAACATGCTGGTACATTAATCACTGTTGTAACCGCCAGAATATTGAATGCAAGAATGCAAACGTGCATGCGTTGTGTTGCACAGGTGCCAAATGTCAGTTTGTGGTATGGAGTTCCATGACCGTTGCACTTCGTCGATGAACAGAGGGACAGGTAAGGCTGGTAGCGGATGAAGCTGGATTTGTCGTCCGATGATGCCACATATATGGAGACAAATCTGATGATGGAGCCGACCAAGGCAACGTGTCGGCAGTATGTAGAGCATGTTGGGTTACAACTGCGGTACGTGGACGACCTGTATCCTGCTGGAAAACACCTCTGGAATCCTGTTCATGAATGGCAGCACAAAAGGTCTATTCACCAGACTGACGTTCATTTTTGCAGTCAGAATGCGTGGGATAACCACTAGAGCGCTCTTGCTGTCATACGAAATTGTACCCCGGATCGTAAATCCAGGTTTAGGTCCACTGTGCCGAGAAAGCAGACAGGTTGTTTGCGGACCCTGAACTACCTCCTTTTAACCACTACACAGCCTTCACTACTAAAATGTAGACTTTCACGGCCGGAAATATCATGTCCATTGTCGCTTGTGAGCTCTGCAACATCCATGTACTAATTTTTATTTACATGACAAACCCTATTTTCAGGGCTATATTTTATTTTGGACTAATGGATCTATGCAGATATTTGTAAAAACGACAATGATACATCATTCCATATTAATGTAATACTGTATGTACCAGGCGTCCTTCTCATATTTTGTAATACAAGAGCTCTCTAATATGTGTTAAACTCTATTCTTGACTTAAGTTTCATACCTTTTAATGTAAACTACGATGTTCATTGTCCTCAGGCCGCCTTCTGAAGAAGACAGATTTAAATCTGTCGAAACCTAGGTAAAGATTACTTTATCCATTGCAACTGGTCGGTTGTTTTTAGTCTTATTATGGCCATTATAATTATCCGGGCTGCTATGCCGTGGTCGGTTGATGAATTCTGTGTCGATTCCCAACGTTTCGTCTCCGACTGCGGTAGACATCTTCAAGGGGGTCCGTAGCTCAATGGAAGGTCCGACACACCCACTGGCTCGCTACTGACTGCCACTAAATTCCGTGTCCGCGCGCTCCCACGCCGTGGCGTGACGTCACGTGTTTTGAAAACGTCAGTGCAATTGGCCGCTGTCCTTCGCCGTCGATCGCCGTTGGCATCACCCAGTAGTGGGCGGGTGGTACACATCTTCTTTAACACCGGCATCCATATTAATTTCACACCCTCCTTCTTACGGTTGAAATTATTTGGGTGTTTAGCGATTTCGATTGCCTCCCTGTAGAGCCTTTCGTAGTATCCGCTTGTGGCCGCTAGTACTTGCGTCTCCTCGAAACGAATATTGTGGTTCCCTGGCTGGAAAGCATTCTCCGCAACAGCTGATCGTTCCGTTTCTCCTCTTCTACAATTTCCCTTGTGCTCTTCCAAAAGTTTAGAAACAGTTGTTTTAGTGGTACCCACATAAACATCACCACAGCAGCATGGGATCCTATACACTCCAGCTTTTTCCAATGGTTTGCGAGCGTCCTTGGCAGGCTTGAGGTATTCCTGTATCTTCCTGGTGGGCTTGTAAATTACGGTAATATTCCGCTTCGTCAAGATCCTTCCTATTCTTTCCGTTACATCTTTAACAAACGGCAGGAAAACCTTAGATTCTGCAGTAGCCTGTACGTCAGTATGATTTCTGCGTGGCTGCCTCAACGCACGTTTTATTTCGGCGGACGAATATCCGTTCTTCATTAGTGCATTGTGGAGATGTTCCATCTCAGCGTCGAGCAACTCAGGTTCACAAATATTTCTAGCTCTGACCGCTAACGTCTTGATAAACCCCATTTCTGTTGTGTTGCCACGCAGAAATCCTACTGACGTACAGGCTACTGCAAAATCTCAGGTTTTCCTGCCGTTTGTTAAAAATGTAACGGAAAGAATAGGAAGGATCTTGACGAAGCGGAATATTGCCGTAATTTACAAGCCCACCAGGAAGATACAGGAATACCTTAAGCCTGCCAAGGACGCTCGCAAACCATTGGAAAAATCTGTGGTGATGTTTATGTGGGTACCACTAAAAGAACTGTTTCTAAACGTTTGGAAGAGCACAAGGGAAATTGTAGAAGAGGAGAAACGGAACGATCAGCTGTTGCGGAGCACGCTTTCCAGCCAGGAAACCACAATATTCGTTTCGAGGAGACGCAAGTACTAGCGGCCACGAGCGGGTATTAGGAAAGGCTCTACAGGGAGGCAATCGAAATCGCTAAACACCCAAATAATTTCAACCGTAAGGAGGATGGCGTGAAATGAAACGGCAAAAGGATGCCGGTGTTAAAGAAGATGTGTACCACCCGCCCAGTACTGGGTGATGGCAACGGCGATCGAAGGCGACGGACAGCGGCCAATTGCACTGACGTTTCCAAAACACGTGACGTCACGCCGCGGCGTGGGAGCGCGCGGACACGGAATTTAGCGGCAGTCAGTAGCGAGACAGTGTGTGTGTTGGACCTGGCATTGGTCTACGGACTCCTTGAAGATGTCTCCCGCAGTTGGAGACGAAACGTTGGGAATCGACACAGAATTCATCAACCGAGCACGGCATAACAGCCCGGATAATTATAATGGACAGCCTTCACTGCCACCGAGGCAGAAGCAGTTTTCATCAGAAAACACAATTATACCTCCACCCTGCCCTCCAATGCGCTCTCGCTCGACACCTTTTAAGACGCCAACGAAGGTGGTTGAAGCACTCCGTCTTCAGGCCACAAGTGGCCCATCGCGACCATCCGATCGCGGTGTCACCCTCACCTGAGGATGCGGAGAGGAGGGGCGTGTGGTCAGCACACTGCTCTCCCAGTCGTGATGACGGTTTTCTTTGATTGGAGCCGTTACTATTCGGTCTAGTAGCTCCTCAACTGGCATCACGAAGCTGAATGCACCCCGAAAATGGCAACAGCGCAAGACGGCCCGGATGGTCACCCATCCAAGTGCCGGCCACGCCCGACAGCGTTTAACTTCGGTGATCTCACGGGAACCGGTGCATCCACTGCGGCAAGGCCGTTGCCCAAGGTGGTTTAGAGTCAGTGGAATATTGTGCACTACAGGGCGTTTTACTCGGCACTGTCCTTGGAGTACCCCGACTTGCAACAGTTCGATGTGTCATTGTGGTGCCAATCGCTGCTCAAATCGCTACTGCAGATGCAGTACGATGCGCTAGAGGTATACGCCACACACGATGGTTTTCCCTCTCGTTAGTGCAACGTGGTCATCCAAAACCCGGTCTTCTCGCTACCATATATTCCAGTAGCTACATACCTGCCAGGACTTTCCGCAGTATCGCAGAAGGAACATCCAGGTTTTCGTAGCCAAATTACATGACCTCGTTCAAACTAAGTGAGGTGCTGATACCTGCTTCTTTGTCGAATGCCATCTTGAAAGTAGCTAACGGTCACTACCATTACACCGTGTATTTAAAGCTAACCTGATTTGCATCCTCATAGTCGCGCTACTAGCGCCTATGTTACGAGACTGGTTCGAAGTGTAACTAGACATCATCTTTCAGATGTAGCAGCACGCTTTTTAACTTTCACCTATGTCGCACGAATTCTTATTGGTGTTGCCCTCTTTTTCCGACAGTCTATTGGCCATTTTGGCCGATCGATGCAAGACATCAAAAGTTAACAGTTCGAATATTGACACAGAGTCGGTCTGTTTCGATGATGAATGTTAAAAAAAAAGTTGAAAAAAGAAAAAACCGGAATAAACAAGCACTACTCACAAAATATTAGATCTTTTCTAGGAGTTACAATACCGGAACTGGATAACGCCATCATTAACTTTGATAATGGCCTCGCTTCGGCAGAACTGTCAGTTATGCCATATTCATATGCTTCAAGAAGAATATAATAATTCCAATCCCAAAGAAAGTAGGTGTTGACAGATGTGAAAATTACCGAACCATCAGCTTAATAATTCACGGCTGCAAAATACTGCCGGCCGCGGTGGTCTAGCGGTTCTGGCGCTGCAGTCCGGAACCGCGGGACTGCTACGGTCGCAGGTTCGAATCCTGCCTCGGGCATGGGTGTGTGTGATGTCCTTAGGTTAGTTAGGTTTAAGTAGTTCTGAGTTCTAGGGGACTTATGACCTAAGATGTTGAGTCCCATAGTGCTCAGAGCCATTTGAACCATTTTTTTTGCAAAATACTAAGGCGAATTCCTTACAGATTGATGGAAAAACTGATAGAAGCTGACCTCGGGGAAGATCAGTTTGGATTCCGCAGAAATATTGGAACACGTGAGGCAATACTCACCCTACGACTTATCTTAGGAGATAGATTAAGGAAAGGCAAACGTACGTTTCTAGCATTTATAGACTTAGAGAAAGCTTTTGACATTGTAGACTGGAATACTCTCTTTCAAATTCTGAAGGTGACAGGGGTAAAATACAGGGAGCAAAAGGCTATTTACAATTTGTAGAGAAACCAGATGGCAATTATAAGAGTCGAGGGACATGAAAGGGAAGCAGTGGATGGGAAGGGTGTCAGACAGGCTTGTAGGCTATACCCGGTGTTATTCAATCTGTATATTGAGCAAGCAATAAAGGAAACAAAAGAAAAGTTCGGAGTCGGTATTAAAGTCCAAGGAGAAGAAATAAAAATTTTGAGGTTCGCCGATGATATTGTAACTCTGTCAGAGACGGAAAAGCACTTGGAAGAGTAGCTGAACGGAATGGACAGTGCCTTGAAAGGAGGATATAAGATGAACATCAACAAAAGCAAAACGAGGCTAATGGAATGTAGTCGAATTACGTTGGGTGATGGGGAGGGAATTAGATTAGGAAATGAGACACTCAGAGTAGTAAAGGGATTTTGCTATTTGGGGAGCAAAATAACTGATGATGGTCGAAGTAGAGAGGATATAAAATGTAGAATGGCAATGGCAAGGAAAGCGTTTCTGAAGAAGAGAAATTTGGTAACATCGAGTATAGATTTAAGTGTCAGGAAGTCGTTTCTGAAAGTATTTGCGTGGAGTGTAGCCATGTATGGAAGCGAAACATGGACTATAAATAGTTTGGACAAGAAGAGAATAGAAGCTTTCGAAATGTGGTGCTACAGAAGAATGCTGAAGATTAGATGGGTAGATCACATAACTAATGAGGAGGTATTGAATAGGATTGGGGAGAAGAGGAGTTTGTGGCACAACTTGACTAGAAGAAGGGATCGGTAGTAGGACATGTTCTGAATCATCAAGGGATCAACAATTTAGTATTAGAGGGCAGCGTGGAGGGTAAAAATCGTAGAGGCAGACCAAGAGATGAATACACTAAACAGATTCAGAAGGACGTAGGTTGCAATAAATACTGGGAGATGAAGAAGCTTGCACGGGATAGAGTAGCATGGAGAGCTGGATCAAACCAGTCTTAGGACTGAAGACAACAACAATATGTCGTATTCAGATGAAGCAATTAACTGATGTTTAGATCTCCTAGAGCGGCCAAGCCACGGCGGTTTCATTTCGTTCAGCCTGTTGTTCCAAATAGATCCAGGCGTCTTGTATGGAATTCACGTCTGATGATCAACTGATCCAGTCGAGATATGACAGGGTTCTTGAACTTCTTCAAAGCAGGAAGGTATGCGCGCTGCCCTGCTTTTATGGGTATTGTTATCTTGGAAGACGTTAGTGTCTACAGCCTACTCGTCACGAAAACGCTGAAACATTTGTTCACCGAGGATGTTGAAATAAACGTCACAGCAGCCTGAATGACTGGGCCGAGGAGATGTACGAAAAAGACCCCCAAGCCATAGGAGTATTACCTCCAGTCTAAGCTACATCATAAACATACCGTGGGTCGAACGCCTTATTGTGCCATCTGTTCACTCTGTATTTTGCATCTAAATATTCATCTAGATGGATACTATGCAAGTCACACTTCAGTGCTCGGAAGAGAGTTCACCGAAAAACAATCACAATAATTATTATTGGACCCTCGAAGAGCGCTCGGAAAAGCGAACACCTATATGTTTCTACGGACAAGAGAGATCTGTTGCGTCTTCCAAGTCTTCTGACAATAAATTGCAGCCTTTGGTTTGCCTTCCCCACAACATTTTCTATGTCTCCTTTCCAACTTAAGGTTCTCGTAATTCTAGTTCCTAGGCATGTAGTTGAATTTACGGCCTTCAGATTTGACTGGTTTATCGTGTAACCGAAGTTTAAAGGTTTCCTTTTAGCGCCTATGGGGATGACTTCACACTTTTCATTATTTAGGATCAACTGACAATTTTCGCACCGTACAGATATCTTTTCTAAATTTTTTTGTAATTTTATTTTCTGGTGACTTTGCTAGACGACAAACGACTGCATTATCTGCAAACGACTTAAGCCGGCTGCTCGGAATGTCTCCTAAACCGTTGACCTATATCACTACCTCGGGGAACGCCAGAAATCACTTCTTTTACAGTCGATGACTTTCCGTCAATTTCTATGAACTGTGACCTCTATGACAGGAAATCACGAATCTAGTCGCATAACTGAGACGATATTCCACAAGCACGGAATTTCACTATAAGCCATTTGTGTGGTACAGTGTCAAAAGCCATCTCGATATGTGGAAACACAGAACCAATTTAAAATCACTTATGGATAGTACTCAGGACTTCGTGTGAGTAAAGAGCTAGTTGTGTTTCACGAAAACGATGTTTCCTAAATCCATGTTGACTTCGTGTCAACAAGCATTCTCTTCGATTAGTTCATAATGTTCGAGCACAATATATGTTCCAAAATCCTGCTTCATGTCGATGTTACTATATGTGCCTGTAATTTAAAGGATTACTCCTACTGCCTTTCTTGAGTATTGGTGTGTCCTGTGCAATTTTCCAGTACTTGTGTACGGATCGAGCGAGCGGTTGTATATGATTGCTAAAAATGGAGCTATTGCATCAGTATACTCTGAAAGGAACCAGTCTGGACTGGAAGACTTGCTTTTATTGTTTTATGTTGCTTCACTACTGAGAGGATACCTGGTACTAAGTTATTAAGTTGGCATCTGTTCATATTTCTGGAATACTTTCTTCGTCATCTTTGGTGAAGGAATTTCGGAAGGATGTGTTTGCTATCTCTGCTTTGGCAGTACTGTCATCGACAATATTTCCATTGTTATCGGGCAGAGAAGGCATCATAAGAAAAAAAAGTAAAATAGCGACTGGTCTCACAGGGGTACACACCTCGGCACTGTTGTGGTCCAGTTTCAGAGCGTTTTCCCTACAGAAGACGTGCAGAAGCGCTGCTTCCAGCAATGGCCTATTGTGAGGTATCCGGGTGGTCGAGATGGACCTGCATTTACTAACAGAACTAATTCCGTTCAGGTTTGAAATAATAAAAAAAATGCTTCAAATGGCTCTGAGCACTATGGGACTTCACTTCTGAAGTCACCAGTACCCTAGAACTTAGAACTATTTAAACGTAACTAACCTAAAGACTTCACACACATCCATGCCCGAGGCAGGATTCTAACCTGCAACCGTAGCGGTCGCGCGGTTCCAGACTGTAGCGCCTAGAACCGCTCGGCCATCCCGGCCGGCCTGAAATAGTCAGTCACAACGCGTAACACACGTTTCCGGTCCATTCCCTTAGGATCTTTGTGGGACTTTTGTATTTACGTGGTGTTGTAGGCTGTTTCCGAAGCACCACAAGGTCAAGAAATTATTGCAGGAAGTGCTGCATCTGTAAACGAACTCCCAATGAACCTGAAAACCGCAATGGCGATAAATGTTATAACCATTTATGGACATCTCTACAGTACAGTAGCAAAAGATAAAGTAACGCAATGTTCAGAGTTCAGGATTTAGAAGGACCAATCAGGTCCGACCGTCCGCCTTGTTATCCTTGGCTAATGTAGTCAACGGTTGAGGTATTGAGGGGCAGGTAGTCAACACACCTAATTTCCAGTCGTCGTCGTGTTTGTTGAACTTGGAACAGGTACTAATCCTTCGAGTAGCTACTCAGCTGGCCTCGCAAAGTTGAGTGAAGCCCGTTCAGCTCTCCCCATGAAGAAAAAATCTCTGGTGGTATAAGGAATCTAACCCAGGTCCACCACTTGGCAGTTATCCTCATTGACCACTCGGCTGCGAAAGAAAACACGTTCTTATAGAATAACAAAAAACAAAAAAGTAAAACACGTCACGTTCGTATGGAGTAAAAAAAATGAATAGCATAACTTTCAGCGCAACAACTCATCCATTCATTAACATGTAAAGGAGGCCCGCCCGGTTAACCGAGCGGTCTAATGCACGGCTTTCCGGAGTGGGAAGGAGCGCTTGGTCCCCGGCACGAATCCGCCTGGCGGACGTGTGTCGAGGTCCGGTGAGCCGGCCAGGCTGTGGGTGGTTTTTAGGCGGTTTTCCATCTGCCTCGGCGAATGCGGGCTGGTTCCCTTTATTCCGCCTCAGCTACACTATGTCGGCGTGCGCAAATAAGTTTTCCGCAGATGCATACACCACCATTACTCTACCACGCAAACATAGGGGTTACACTCGTCTGGTGTGAGATGTTCCCTGGAGGTCCACCGGGGGCTGAACCGCACAATAACCCTGGGTTCGGTGTGGGGCGGCGGAGGGATGAAGTGGACTGCGGTAGTCATCGTGGGGTGGTGGACCACTGCAGCTGCGGCGGGGACGGAGCCTCTTCGTCGTTTCTAGGTCCCTGGTTAACATACAATATAACATGTAAAAAAAAAATTGTAGTGAACTATGAAGGAATTACATAGTAACCGTCTTATGTACAATTTACCCTCTCACGTTGTTCTTTATTGTAACAGAATATTTTTATGCTTGGGCACACTACATGTATACTTGGAAAAAACCAGTCGATGAGTGGTTGCGTTGCTTATCTCTGTACTGTAATAAATTCAGAAAAAGTGGAGATGTTAATAGGGAATAGCATCATGACTAGAAAACAAAACACGAAAGGTGAAACACAGATACTGTTTTAATGTAAAACGATGTACATTGAAATAGTTCCTCAATAGTCAACTCCATTCCGCCTCTAACCGTAAAATAACGAGGCACCATCTTCCTTATTATAGAATATCGTATCTGACATCACTCACACAGAAACGAGAATTCCAGAACAATTGCC
Source organism: Schistocerca cancellata (assembly GCF_023864275.1). Lineage (NCBI taxonomy): Eukaryota > Metazoa > Arthropoda > Insecta > Orthoptera > Acrididae > Schistocerca > Schistocerca cancellata. The sequence goes on from NC_064632.1 coordinate 536,042,297, forward strand.
AGTCTCTTCGATGACGTATGCTTACCAGTTTCTCTCCGTTTATTGAGGGTTGCACATTACTTTTGATATAGGAATATTACAAGTTCGTCACACTTTCTTCTGTTTAAATTGACAATTTTTGTCCACGTAAAATAGGAAATACGGACAGTTGTGAAGAGTTTCCTTACAGACTAACGAGGTAAGTCACTTAGCGCAGCATGTCACTGCCGTGGTCAGAACACCGGCAGCAAAGTTCCGAACGACACTGCACACAAAAAGTCACTCGTTGGTGCTCGTCATTCATTTGTATTCGCCGGCACACTAATCACACACTTCACTAACACCAAGTTCACCGTTTAACGAACTGATAATGCCCTTCTAGATAATTTTTACAGTGATATGTAGTGGAATGTAGAGGAGAAAAACATACCTCTCAGTCGCTCAGTCTCTCATTTCATTAAATTGTCATTATGTGTCGACGTCATTCATCTTACTCTCGTTCCCGAAAACAAAGACAAAATTTTGCAGTAATTTTGCGATAGAAACGCCCTAACAGAAAAATTAATCGCTAAGAAGTGAAAAATCACATTTCATCAGCGAAAAAGTCCTAGATCAAGTCAAGATGTTTGTTGTACTATTAAGTCACCAGGTATTTAATTTGGGCATATGTAGAACGGATCATTTTTTGCAATGTGAAATAGTGACACTAGCATTTAGGATGTAACATTATAGTGAAAGATTATGTCGATAGAAACAATTACTCAAGTGCATTAGAAGAGTTCGAACAACCATTAAGGAAAAAAAAAGAAAAAAATCCGTTTTAAAGTTGTATTTAAAATGCAGAAAGAAAAATACTGAGGAAACATACATGCATTTCAGAATAAATTCAATCCAGCGTTTGAATGGCAAAAGTGCTGAGGTGATTTTCTTTTGTAGAAAGGCGAGTGATAACTGATGAGCCGACTAAACATATAAACATGGGCAATAGACTCAAGCTTTGGAGAAAGAAAAAAGGAAACGACTGTGGAATCCAAAACCGTGTGCTGATCTCATAAGACTGTACCAAATATCGAATCTTGCTAATTTTGTAGCCAAACAGTATTCACTTTAAGAAATGAATAGTAATCATAATTGTTCCTACACTTCCAGAAATAAAGTAATCCCTATTTGTCAAGTCGGAGTACTGATGTAGGGAACGAATGTAGTGCGAACAGAAAGCAATTCTCATGGAATTTTTATATTCCACGTGGTAGCTATCAAGCGTTAGATCACTCACAAACAGATAGCGTTTACCATAAAGTGTTCTGGATCAGCGTGTTGGTCGAAACCAAACTTGAAGTGCCCTTGCCGAACTTTGTTTCTACAACACATGAGAATGATTTGCAAAATTTAGTGATGACGTAAAATATTGCTACATCTATTAATTAGCAGGTCATTTTCGCTCGTTCTTCAACTCTTATCTAACAACAACATCGATCAATTTCAATGTAGTAATCGATGCGTACGTTTTCACCAGAGCTATAACTCTGCTGACGATGAAGACGTTATATATGAGGTACAGTTTTGCAAATGCCCTCATCTTATTATGAGAGGAAGTAGGTAGAGCGCAAGCGCCATTGTTTTACGGGACTGAACAGCGACGAGCATGTGGACGATGTTACCTTTGAGATAATAAAAGCTAAAACAAATAGCAGTGGGAAAATTATTTTAAATTACAATATAAGGAATAAAAAGTTGAAACTGAAACTAGTCACCAGAGTACAGAAAAGACAACCAGATAGACTTCACATTGAAGTAAATATGCATTGCAATAAAAAGACCTGAAAATAGAATATCTCCAGCGCCAAATGGTTAATATAAAGAATTAATCAAATACGGATGACACGCATTACATCAACAGTTTCATACTTCAATTAACAATATCTCGAAGTAAGGTAGAATATGAAGAGAATGGAGAGAGAATATTACAATTCCAATGTGTAAAAACAGAAATAAGCAAATTTTAGATGATTAACGGGGAATTACCCTGCTTGATACCACCTTGACAGTGTTAGCATTAGTAATTAGAGACAGAACGCAGAATTACATGCGTTGTTGACTTATCAAAATCTTTTGATAGGATCAGAAAAAAGGATATAATTGAAACCTTAATGGACAACAGAGTACCAATGGGTTTACTGAAAGTCATAGAAGATACACACAGGTAATAAAAATATACAAACTATTTACAGACGAAATTATACGAGATAAGGAATTAGACAACGAAATTCATGAAGCCCAATTCTGTTGAGCTTAATAGTGGACGACATCACTGATGACATAAGAAATAAAGCTTGCTATAAAAAGGGAAATAAACTGGTAAATATTTTTTCTTTTGCTGATGATACTGCACTGATAGCAGAAAATGAGGATGGTTGATAAAGGATGCTTCGCTAGTTTAATAAAACAGCTAAGCAATATAACATAGAAATATCTAAAAGAACTAAGTATATGGTAATATCAAAAGCATCTGTGTGATGTAAATTAGAAGTAGATGGTGTTCAGTTCAATAGGTGACGAGTTTTAATTATCTCAGGAGTGTTATTACCAGCCATAAATACTTAACCATGGAGGTGAAATTTCAAGTGGCGAAGCACTTGAAAATACTGTATGGCGAAACAAATTTTTGACCACTCAGTAGAAAATAAAAACGTATAAAACAATGGTGCGTCTGGTTTTCACATATTTGTATGCAGCAGAAGCTGGAACAGAAACGAAGAATATAAAAGAAAAGTTAATTGCAATGGAAATAAAGGTACTAAGATAGATGCAATGAGTAACCATGTCGGAGAAAAGAACAGATGTGTCGATAAGGGGACAGTGTAGAATACGAAATATAAACAAATGGATGAAAACAAGAAAAAGAAATTGTTAGCAACATGTGGAAAAGATGGACCACAGAAGACTAGTTCAAGTACGTAAACACGAACGACTGTGAAGGAAAAGACTACCAAGACGACCACCCAAGACATGGGGCAGCAGTTGGTCCAGTGCATGAGTCACACAAACAGGGCAACCCTGGTCACAAGAAGAGGAAGAAGAAGAAGAAGAAGAAGAAGAAGAAGCAGACGAAGCAAATTGCGCACATATTTTTAAAAATACGATGAACAATTTTTACGGAATAGTAGGGCGACAATTTGTGGATTGTTTTCCTGGTGCTATTTAATATGTGAAATAACAAAATAACTGAATGTACTTGAGAAAATTGGGCCGTTTCCTTCTAGTAAAAAGATAACTCGCTATTTATTGGCACCAATCTCTTATGGATTATAAGCTGCACAGAGAACTGAAGATCCCAGACGTCATTCAGAACTGTAGGACCGTGTGAGAGAACTAGTGGTCAGTGTTTCTCGCTGGTAATACTGAAGTCCCTTTTTCGGTAGCTGCTGACGATCAAGAATGTTGGTCTGGAACGAGGTCCTCTTAGTCTGAGAAACTGAAGAATGCTCCAAGCTCTGTTACAGATAACGACGCCATGCTAGTCGCTAGTGTTATCGTTTACTGCGGGGCTCCATTCGACCTCAATGTGGAGGAATATGTAACTATCAGACGTCGTCCCGGCTGCTCCTTCAGTTCAAATTGATGAAGCACTTCACTGACTTGAGAGTTTGAGTTACTCGATTGTAGTGCCATTCTCTTCAGTCACACCATATATTAATATTAATATGTTGTATGTGACTGATTTCTCTGAGCAAACACCTGCGACATCGATCATGTCATGGCGGCTATTATTGGGGGCTAATTGTTCTTCAGTTGTCTTCAGGAAGTTAGGATGGTACTGCACAAGCCAAAGGAAATTCTGGGAATCGAACACTGATTCATCACACGGGAGTCAGAGACCAGCTACAGAGCTGATCCCAATACAGAAACTGACAGAATAAGTAGCTGGAAAAGTTGACACAGTAGGAGTGCAACTGAAAATATGGATGCCTGCAAACAGATTGGCATCGCAAGAGACTCCTCCGTGTTGCGTAGCTGGGGTGGGCAGCTGAAGATCTCAGCTCAGGAAGAAGTCGCCCCCGCTGAAGCGGCGGTGCTGAGGGGCGGTTGAGCCGGGCGCCGTGGCCTTGGTCGTCCCCAGCCAGTAGGGAGGCGGAGACGTGGCTCCGGCACTGGGCGGGCTGGAGGCGGGGGCCGCCGCCGCCGCCGCCGCCGCAGACACCGTCGCCGCCCCCGCCGCCGCCGACGCGGTGGACGCGGCCCCCAGTCCGCGGCGGCGGTCCACGGCCATCTTCATGCGCGACAGCTGCCGCTGGAGGCTGCGGTACTCCATGAGGAAGCGCTCCAGCTGCTGCGCGTGGTAGTCGTAGGACGCGAGGTCGGCGGCGGCGCGCGCAGGACACGGCGGGCTGGGGGGCGGCTGGCGCTGCAGCAGCGACAGCTGCGACGCCCCCAGCAGCGGCGACTGGCTGCTGTCCGCCCCCGGGCCGCCCCCGCTCGGACCCAGGCCGGAGCCGCCGCTGACACCGCCGCCGTATCGCCCCCGGCGAGGCAGCGTGCTGCTCACGCCGCTGTCGACACAAACAACACGACTCACAATGCTATTCAAAAACCCAGCACACTCCAAACATGTCAAAGGCTATATGTCACATTCGTATGGAACCCGTAGTTCTTAGGTACTTAGTTATGTAGTGTCGCGGAATAGTAAAGAGTTGGAAACGTGGAATATTGTCAGAGTTTCGTTGCCTATGCAGAGAGCCAGAGGCAGTAGGTTAGGTAAGAGGTAGGAGGGTTGCGCATGTATCGGAATGTGTCGTCACGCAGGGGCTATGGCCTGGTTACACACAACAGGCGAGAGAGAATTGCTTAGCACGCGGGTTTTTGTTAGACGGAGACTTTCATAGAGACAGAGGTATAGCGTCAGCTGTACTGGATTTCACAACTTCGCGTAAGTCTGCCGCAACAACTCGTAACTGTCACAAGAAGACCTAAGGGGCAAGTATGACAGATAAGTTAGCAGTATAAGTGGAACGAATGCTTTAATTACAAACGAACATGACGTCTGGACGTCACTCGTTCTTCCTTTAAATACGCCAGCTTTGATAGCAAAAAGGCACTCGCAGTTAGACTTGAAGTTAGATGTGTTCTGGGACGCTGCGTAGCGCTCAGCTCGGAGATCGACATGTTAATCTTTATTAAGGAGATGTTGCAGTAAGGGCGGCCCATCCAGCAGCAGACGTGAGGGGACAGTACCAGCTCTGGTCCTCTCTGCTGCCGTTGGCAATCATCAACCCAGGATTAGCAGACATCGCGGCAGACTCGCTCGCCGCCAATGCTGACCACATCAGTGAGCCGTAGTCGAGATCGTGCGGGGCCTAGGCCTTGTGCATCCGCCGTAACAACAGGGTGAGCCCACGACGCTGGGGGACTGCAGCCCGTTCCGCCCGTCTACCGCGGACGAGCCACCAGGAGGAGCAGGGAAGAAGACGGGGTGGGATAGAGTACACTCCGCACTACGAGAACGCCTCTCGTGCCGACAGCACCGGAACTCGAACCCCGAGCCTCCATGCGCAGCAGCTTGCTGTCCGCCGCCGAGCCGGCCGGCCAGCCGGGTGCTACCTGCCACGCGCGGCCAAAGTACGAAGTAAGGGCATTCCACGCTACGTCACAGCACGCGGCGCTGCGCTAGCAAGACTGTGCGGCCCGGAGCTGGTGTCATCGCTACGAGTCAGCGAGGACTCGGAAAAGGTCGTTGATATCACCAAGCTCAGCCAGCCTGTGTTACGCTGGCCACATTGTACTCGGCAGGAATAAAGGTGTTACGAATTAATAATGTTTCTTTGGCGTTTCTGACGCGTCCACAGTCATTTCCTAGCATCCTGACACCTGTAGAGGTGACTGCTCGGCCTCCAGTCCACCATAGGCGACCGTAACCACCGGAGCGCCTACAGTTACTTCTTTTAACGACGTGATGTTTAACGACTAAGTTTTCAGTATATGTATGCACAATTACCGTTACCCCAATCTACATCTACATGTACATCTACCTCCATACTCCGCAAACCACATAACGGTGTGTGGCGGAGTGTACCTTGAGTACCTCTACCGGTTCTCCCTTCTGTTCCAGTCTCGTATTGTTCGTGGAAAGAAATATTGTCGGTATGCCTCTGTGTGGGCTCTAATCTCCCTGATTTTATCCTCATGGTCTCTTCGCGAGATATACGTAGGAGGGAGCAATATACTGCTTGACTCCTTGGTGAAGGTATGTTCTCGAAACTTCAACAAAAGCCCGTACCGAGCTACTGAGCGCCTCTCCTGCAGAGTCTTCCACTGGAGTTTATCTATTATCTCCGTAACGCTTTCGCGATTACTAAATGATCCTGTAACGAAACGCGCTGCTCTCCGTTGGATCTTCTCTCTCTCTTCTATCAACCCTATCTGGTAGGGATCCCACACCTGTGAGCAGTATCAAGCAGTGGGCGAACAAGTGTACTGTAACCTACTTCCTTTGTTTTCGGACTGCATGCCCTTAAGATTCTTCCAATGAATCTCAGTCTGGCATCTGCTTTACCGACGATTACTTTTATATGGTCATTCCATTTTAAATCATTCCTAATGCCTACTCCAAAGTAATTTATGGAATTAACTGCTTCCAGTCGCTGATCTGCTATATTGCACCTAAATGATAAAGGATCTTTCTTTCTATGTATTCGCAACACGTTACACTTGTCTACATGAGATTCAATGGCCATTCCCTGCACCATGCGTCAATTCGTTGCAGATCCTCCTGCATTTCGGTACAATTTTCCATTGTTACAACCTCTCGATATACTACAGCATCATCCGCAAAAAGCCGCAGTGAACTACCGATGATATCCACAAGGTCCTTTATATATATACATATATTGTGAATAGCAACGGTCCTACGACACTCCCCTGCGGCACACCTGAAATCACTCTTACGTCGGGAGACTTCTCCCGATTGAGAATGACATGCTGCGTTATCTCATCTAAGAATTCTTCAATCCAATCACACAATTGGTCTGATAGTCCATATTCTCTTACTTTGTTCATTAAACGACTGTGGGGAACTGTACCAAACGCCTTGCGGAAGTCAAGAAAGACGGCATCTACCTGGGAACCCGTGTCTATGGCCCTCTGAGTCTCGTGGACGAATAGCGCGAGCTGGGTTTCACATTTTCTGCATTAGTTTTAGTACTGTTTATTCAACAACAGTTAAAAACTATTTTGTTTGCTTTTGAGAGATCTAGGCGTTTGTGCAGGGAGGAGCACGGTAAACTGCTTTTTTTGTAATTTGGAGTGTATTTATCGAATTTCCACTCGATCATTGCAGTGCAGCGTGCTTTTCGTTTGCAATTTGCAGTACCCCAATGCGGACGTTTTCCTAGACGCCAATCAGTTTTAAATTGGGTAAATACATTTAGAATAGCAGGGGATGTGTCATCTGTGCGAAGAGGCCCTGAGAGTAGCGTTATAACATCACAAAATGTCAAACGAGTTAGAGCAGCAGTACTTCAATCTCCGAAATTGCTCGCAAAACACGCACTTGCTCTTGGAATTTCAAGACGTTCTCTCCACCGGACTTTTCATAATGAACTGAGTTAACACCTGTATAAAATGTGCGTGGTCCTGCAGTTGTTAGTACGGTATTATGTAACACGAAGAACATCCTGTGAAGACATGCTTCCAACCATACCCTGCGACGCACCTGTGTTCTTTTCTGATTAGGCACATTTTCACCTCATTGGGTGTGTAAACAAACAGAATGTGCTGTGCTGGAGCGACACGAACCCAGGCAAATTTAACAGAGATCCCTACACTCAGACGTGTGCCATATCACGAGTAGGCATCATTGGCCCTTATTTTTTCCAGGAAAATCTTTGTGCTGTAACTATGAAATCGGATCGTTACTTAACTATGTCTCTGAGCACTATGGGACTCAACATCTTAGGGCATAAGTCCCCTAGAACTTAGAACTACTTAAACCTAACTAACCTAAGGACATCACACACACCCATGCCCGAGGCAGGATTCGAACCTGCGACCCTAGCAGTCCCGCGGTTCCGGACTGCAGCGCCAGAACCGCTAGACCACCGCGGCCGGCCACTTAACTATGATCCAGGAATTTTTCCACCCGGCTTTCGAGGCGAAGCAATTACAGGATTCCCGGTTTCAACAAGACGGTGCCACTGCACATACAGCGGGCTTTACCATGAATTTTTTTAGCCAAACGTTTCCTGCATGGCTTATCTCTCTGATGGGGAATCTCAACTGGCCAGCACGATCACCAGACTTAGCTCGAAGCGATTTTTTTCTTTGGGGTTAGCTGAAATCAAAGGTGCATCGGAACCATCCCAACACCCTGGAAGAACTACAGTACAATACTGAGGCTGAAATTTCAAGAATACGAAGTCATGCATGAAAGAGCGTATGAGAATTTCAGAAAACCATTGTGGCAGTGTGTAGATTGTGAAGGTAGACATTTGCCAGAAGTACTGTTTAAACCATTTGATTAGAAACTTCCTTTATTGTCCAAGATAGAAAAATAAAAATTTAACTTTGTAAGTGTTCATTATTTTTTTATTTAATTCCCAAATCACCAATTTAACGAGCTCTATATTTGAAAATGTACGCTCGCCATTTCTTGCTTCAGTTTTTGTACTTAGAAGATACCAAACTTTATGTGAAATTCGTCCATGGAGTGAAGTCCTTCAGGGGCAATTAATTAAGGTTGGTCTGAAAACCTGGTTTGTTACTTGTCAGATATTTTATGTTATTGCGCAAACGAACAAAAAATATTTTGCTGCATATTGAACTCCTTTCTGAGGCACTGACAGCTCTTATAATCGGTAATAAAGGTCGTCTTTCCTCTAGAGTATTAGGTATGGACATAATTGTTCTTTGTGAAGTGTTATGTATTATTTATGTCGGATTTCACTAGCGAATATATGCATTGAGATGGAGCATCTGCAATGCCTAACTCCTTGAAGATATTCCTAATGATGACCGCAGGTGAATACTACTTGATTCTCGCTTTTGCACAGTCAATACTTTCTTCCTAAGTGTCTTACCACCAAAAACTATTCCATACAAACTTCGCCCCGCAGTGCTACCCACTGTTAAACAGTTATCTACTAAAAAAAGTATGCAGGATTGAATTTATTCCAATCTGCTATTAGCCCATCTTCTCCTTCCGCCTCTGTCCATCACCTGCTTCACCTCTCTCTTCCATCTCCACACTGCTCATCTCCTCCTTTCCATTCTCCTTCCTCTCGCTGTCCATCTCCACCACTATCTTTTCCCTGTCCTTCTCTTCCTTTCCTCTCTCTTTCCTGTCACCTTCTCATCCCTTTCACTATCCAAATCCAATTCCCCTCCCCCTCTCTCTGTTCGTATCCTACTTGCATCCTCTCCGTCGACCCCTCTTCCCACCGTCATTGTCCATCATCACCTTTCCTCTTTCTGACTGTCCATCTCCTCCTCGCCATTCGCTGTCCATATGATCACACCAACTGTAATAAGAGGCTGGTGCTTCTTACCTTCAAAGTATTTCGTTCGACACTGTATCTAATGCGTGTAGCAAATTTGTTCGAAACCGTTCCAGGCGTTTAGGATCAACTTCTTACCCGTGGCTCTGCTTTTTACCCGTGTCTCTGCCCGCATACGCAAATGTCAAATATATTTCGCATGCATTCAACATATTTGACATTAATTTGTACAAATATTTCACCTGTATCACTAGGGAATATTGGACTGCAGTTTCATTTTCAAAGAGCTCAATTTTTATTAAGACATGTATCCTCAACTATGGCTCACACAATGATATCAATTTATAGGTACATCCCGTGGTATATGTCGCTACTGTTTGGGAAATGTGATGTGAATTGAGTTACTAGTAAAGTAGTAACAAATCGAAAAGTCATATGATTCCGCAGTTTCTCATGCATCTCAATATTTGACATAATAGCTTCTAAACTGTGTGTCATGCAACGATATAATTTTTCTGGCAACTTCAGTCGTATATGTGAATACCATCTGCGAAGTATGTCGCTAGCACATTTAGTAGTAAGGAAGTAATAAATTAACATGCAATGCTTCATACGGCAGTTTTACTGCACGGAAAGAGGAAATGTAGTTGGCTATAAAAATTTTTCTTTCATTATTTTGTGGAGGTTTCTCAAAAGTCTGAAACTATGTGCTCCCATTCTCAAATAATGAATGAGCAAATAATGCATAAAGTATGTTTTGATTTGTTAAAATAATAACTAATATACAGTAACTGTCATTGATAATAATGCAACGTGTGCCATATCACGAGTAGGCATCGTTGGCCCTTATTTTTTCCAGGAAAATCTTTGTGCTGTAATTATGAAATCGGATCGTTACTTAACTATGCTCCAGGAGTTTTTCCACCCGGCTTACGAGGCAAATCAATTACAGGATTCCCAACTAAAGGAATACGCACGTTGTGGGCAACACTTCTGATTCACACCGTTACCCCCACCCCTTTCAATAAGTAGGTATATATAAGGTGGCCTGTTTGTTAATCCAGGTTATAAGCTATCTCCATTCCAAATTTCATCCAAATCTGTCCTGCCGTTTCAGCATGAAGGAATAAGAGACATATTAACACACCCACCAACTTTCGTATTTATAATATACATGAGATGACATTATAGAGTGGAAATATGCAAAATATGCTGTTTCTTTCCAAGACTAGGAATTACACGAAGAGCAAAAGTAGCTGAACTTAACTAATTGAGAATCAGTAATAGGCCCTTTCAGTTGTAGTTTTCATCAATTTTTACAACCAGAAACGTGGATGAGCTTTACCCTATTTAGAGACTATCGTGCAGGTGTTACATCAGTTGTTGGTACGGCTATTTGTTCTACAGAATTGAATATAATGTGTGTTCTCAAAATTTAGAGCGATCCCGTTTCCTAAGAACCACTTGGTATCTCCTTGGAAACCACTATTATCAATTTCTTATGTTGCTTTCTTTCTAATGGGTTTTATTGTCACAGTAATATCGTCTGCTAAAGCTACCAATTCAGCTGAATGCTAAGTGGAAGGCCATTAACATAAGTAAGGAATAGTACTGAACCGTGTGGAACTCAGTATCTGATTTCTCTACAGTCACTAAACTTTTGTATATCTCCAAAATTATCACACACACAAACACACCCACACTCACAAACAAACATACAACACACTAATATTTTTCCAGTGACCTCTGTCCCAAAGTTAGCCTCATGAGACCTTCATCTTAACGGAGAAAAGTTCGATGTAAGTTTGACATGCTGTCAAAAGCAGGAAAGGGAAGATGCATAATGAACTGTTGTTTGGCTGGGGGTTGGCTTAATGTCATTTCTGTCTAATTGAGTTTTTGAAGAAACGTCTAAGGATCTCTAATTTGCAGCTATAAAAACATAAAACTGAACCAATAACCTGGAAGAAAACCAAATGGCATTAACGTAAACCGTTTTTTGTAGACGATTGGGCGTAAATAAAATGTGACAGGAGAATAAAATTTTAGGACAAACAGTGAATAGCTCTGGTCTCACAATTTGAGGTTAAAGAAAACAAAAAAAGACAAAATTCATTAAAAGTATGTAAAATTCATCAAAATATATAGGAACTCCAATAGGTAAACCACAATGGATTAGTAGATTTCAATATCTCGGAGAAACTGTACACTAGATAGAAAAATTTGCAGTAGATGTAAGATTTAACAAACTGAGAAGAGCACATGGTTTGGCAAAGTCTATCTGCAGCAAGAAATGCGTATCTAGAAAAACAAAACTAAAACATTATACCACAGTGGTAAGACCAGAGTGAAGAAGTGAAGTGTCGTTAGGCTAGGGCCTCCCGTCGGGTAGACCATTCGCCTGGTGCAGGTCTTTCGATTTGACGCCAGTTCGGCGACCTGCGCGTCGATGGGGATGAAATGATAATGATTAGGACAACACAACACCCAGCCCCTGAGTGGAGAAAATCTCCGACCCAGCCGGGAATCGAACCCGGGCCCTTATGATTGACTGTCTGTCACGCTGACCACTCAGCTACCAGGGGCGGACACCAGAGTGACTATATGCGTGTAGATGCTTCATGATGAACTATAAGCTGAACAGAACAGAGGTACATCAAAGACAGATAATTAGAAATTTAAATGATGCAATACAAGCTACAGATGGTTGGATAATAAGAAGTAATGAGGATATCTAAGAAAATATAAAGAAAACATCAAGCAACGGCAAAGAGAAGTTAAATCTTCTTTAACATATCAGCGAATTGAATGTGGCTAACGTTAAAAATATTCCTGTAGTTCTGGAAAATGGATCAACAATAACGCAGATCGCACAATGTAGCGGTTCGTGTCACGCGAGAGTAAAAGATACGTGTTGGTACAATATATTATTTGAAGCGTACTCTGCGAGACTGACTGCGAAAAAGCAGTATTATCGCTGACGCTTCTGTATTCCTTGAACTAAAAGAGTTTTGGTTCGATGTTAACTATTCTGAAAAGTTGCAGTCTAGCTTCTGATCTTAATGAGTATGGCCGAATGTATTACGGCTTAAGAGAAAGAAGGCATTGATGTGCGATCGCCGTCCTTAACTGAAAGGCATTTCCTGATTTTGTGCGAGAATAATAAGCCAATAAACGAGTTTCTCGGCAGCATAAACAAGGTGTGTATTGCGTAGATTATTCTTCATCTGATGATTTCACACTTTCAAATATTTGCGCTTGCCTACGAAACATTTTTTTGGACTGCGGAAGCTCTCACCTGCAAACTCTATATGGTCATACATTTAAAGACTTTTAATCAAATCCACATCGACAAACAGGCTTCAATAAAAGGAGAATTGGACCGTAGGTAACGCAGACTAAGATTCCTACATCAAGCAATTCGAAGACCAGTAGAGACATCGAGTACAGCTTACAGTCAACGTGTAGCAGCAGATCTCAAGTCTACCACGCACAACCCCCTGAACACAAACGTCGTCTAGTGAGATCTGTATGCTTATTTATTCATTTCAAAAACCTAAGCTCTTTTCATAGAGATACTGAATACTAAACTAACTAATTCCTTGAATCAGTAATAATAGTAATAATAATAAAAATAAAAAAAATAATAATAATTAATTCAAAGCAGTTATTAAATGTATAATAATAATAAAAGCCGTACATCGAGGTTAAGTTTTGTCGCTGAAAGGAAATTTTCTACACAGATCTCCATACAATAACTGGGTGCAGGGTGAAATAATGACTCCTCTCATGAAACATTACGTCTAAGTAAAATTATAACAATTTGCCTTAGACGTGAGAGGGAGTTACAACAAATAAGGAAATAAGTAGAAAGAAACAGTATCAGAGTCGGAAATAACAAATTTTTTTTCCAAAAGATACTAAATTTAGAAAGCTTTCATGGCAGAAGTAGGAAATCGGGAATGATATGGCCAGGATAAAGGAGAAAACCACATGGGGAGGACATGGAGTGCTGGAAAAAGAGGAAACAACAAAGGAAGAACAGGAGTTGAAGCTGTTACATGATTCTAAATGGTTATTATGAAGATAAAATAATTTGTTATTATCACAATTGATCCTGTAGCCGTTAAGTGTTATAATTGGTTAATATGAATATAAAAAAATCTGGCGTACTTATTATTAAAATTGAAGCAATTAATTGATTCTAATTGGTTAATGGTAAGATAAAAGGTATGGCATTATTACAACGGAAGTTAAAGCTGTTGCCTGCAAATAATTGGTTAAAGAGAAGATAAAGAATAATTTATGTAATTATCAACGAACTCGAAACTATTACATGATTCTAATTGGTTTATACTTAATTTAAAATATTTGGTATCATTACCACTGATATGGAGCTGTTACCTAATTCCTGATTCTAGCGGTCAGTAGGAAGGTAAACAAATATGGTATCATTACAATTGAGACATAAGATTCAGACATGTTATTTAAACTGACGATGTGACCATGAGCAGTGTTTATTACTAATCATCATTTTTGTATTCTGATTATACTCCGACAATACGTGTTAGTATAATATCCGTAATCATAAATGTTTTCACGTAAAGAAAAGTATATTGTTAAGACTGTTTCTCTCGCTACTGGTGCCTTCTACCAGAACCTGTTTTTCGCCTATTTTCTTCGCAGATCCTCCTAACTGTACTCACACTCGAATCTCATTATCTGAAAACATTCCTTCCTTCACAGAAATGAGTTTATTTGTCTGTCTTCCAAAACATGTGAACAGTAGCTAGCAGAATACAGTACTTAAGATTAGTGCATACGTCTTCCATCCATTAATCTTTATTTTTCAGTGACTTTTTCCGGCATTACTGCAAGAAGAAAAGACAAACTGGTGAAAAAAAAAGACGGAAGTTCAGGACAGAATAGCGACTCTTACGAAACTGAAATGGAGATGGGCGAGACGAAATGATGGAAGACGGACTGAGAAGATTCCATGTTGGGATCCCTCGTAATATGAAATGACATTGATGACATCATCATTGAGTGACGACATAAGGAACTAAGCAATTTCCATGCGAAAAGCTGAAGATAGTGGCTGCTACTACTGCTGCTGCTGCTTCTGGTGAAGATGATAATGACCATGATGATGCTTGAAGAGTGTCCTTGCCTTCACAATACTCGGAGTAAAGTCGGAGAACTCTTTGTGAAGCAGAATAGTGATGACGGTTGTAAGACATTTTGCTCATGTTTACGAAGATATACAATTATTTTGTGAAATGCACGACTGGCGGTAGGTACAATATTCTGTACGAATACTGTAATACAGCTAGCTCTCATAAATATGGTACTTGTTGTTCTGTGGCGTGTGAAAGTCACTTGATGAAGAGTGACGAGGCGCAGGACAGCACGCAGAGCAAACTGCATCGTGGCTCGAGTCCCGCTGTTGCATATTCATTCTGCGGCTAGATGAACAGCGACGTCGTAGGCGGAAGACTCTGCGAGCGTCCGGCCTAATTACGCATGTCAGGGCAGGAGCAGCAACCGCACTGCAGAAAGGGGCACACCTACGCTGGGTTACAGCCTGCTTTCACGTACTAAACTAGTCAGCCTTCTACCAGTACGGCATTCTTCTACCCCTAAGTCACCCTTACGAAGTGCTAACACAATCTGGGGCCAAGTGAAAGATCATTTTCAACATTCCTCCGTCGTTGGGAACAATGCACAAAGAACCCAACTTCTAAATGATCTTCTACACTTACACTTATTACTTCGCTAGCTACGTTGTCTATACCTTGGGTGCCACAGAAGTGCAGACCATATGGGGCCTGCACTGTGTCTCAGTGCGCTAGTGGCAAACAACAGACAAACTGAGGAACTCAAAGTTTTCCCTCTGATACTAAGTACAGTAGTGTAGTGCTGTGTAGCAAAGTTTTTTATGGTATAGTGTAGTCTACAACTGTGTATTAAAAATCTGTAATGTAGTAAACGGGTACAGTATGACACAGCATTGTAAGCATTAGGAGTTCTACATCTGTGAATGTTGTGTGATATACATTTCAGCTGTAATGAGGGTCAGTTACACAGTTTTATGGTAAAATTGCATTATTTTTCAAACCAGCTACATCAAGTGTGGACAGTTAAAGTATATTTCGTGAGTAATGCACTATCTTGTACCTTGAAACGTCTTCTATGCTGGAACAGGTAATACTTTGCAAATGAACTGAGTTTATTTAGTGTCTTAACAATGCCTCCTATCATGAAAATATAAATTTGTGTTTGTTGCCAGTAACGTTTATTTCAAGAATTGTTGAAAACTTGTAACTGGTTTTTGATGACACGTTTTTTTTTTCAATTTGATGTCAATAAGCTCTTATTGCTGTGTAGTAGAGTAATAACTTAACACATTGGCAATGAAATACACTACTGAGAATATAATTGCGTAGCAACACTTTTAAATTTGCGTACAATATTTGTTCCTAGAAACATACTATATTGTACCCTGGAACACGTTTTCCTACAGTGAATGCTAACTAATTAGCTAGCTTCATGTTGCGTTGAACATTTGCGTGACAAATCAAGATGATGTAGAACGATTCATTTTACAATCATATAGCAAATTAATTTGTAAACATGGCTACATGTTGAAGATTTGTAATGTCTTCAGTTTTAATCTGCCAGGAAGTTTCATCATCAGTAGTAGACGAATTTTTATTTTTTGAGACAAGTTGGTGATACATCTATATAACTGAATTTTATGAGAGTTACTTTTTCAACATACTGCTGTGATCTTGAACTGTTTTTCCTTACACTTGCTACTATGGCCATGAAATAGAATTACTACCTGTAACTAATCATTTTGAGACCTAGCATTCAATTCAGTAGTGATGTTATCCTGTTCTACAGCTGGTTGTCCTGTTCCTTGTTGCACTATGTACAATATAGCCTCAAACATGTTGGCGGAATTACTGATTTCTGACGTAATGTTTATGTTTCTAGACTTTTTCATAATTGTTCTTCGTAATTATGAGTAGTTTTTTGTAGTGTGCTTCTACTGCAGGATCTTTTACAAGATTCTTTAGTCCGTCTAGAGATCCATAGTTCTTTACATGGCTGTATAACGTCCTTTCCGATTAGTTTTTGCGGAAATCTACTTTCAAATAATGCGTTTATCACAGAATAGATTAAATTTCATTATAGGATTTGGTTCACTATAAATTTCATCGCAGGTCATTTCTTGTAAACTGTTCTTAAAATCACTCGCCCTGGAGTCATTAATCATTCTCACTGATTTCCACTGAGGATCACTCATACTGTAAAGCACTACCTTATCTACCCTAACTAACTGTGCATAATGATCACCTGATGGGTAAACAGTTATTTCCTTGCTTTGAGCTTCACCACAGAAAACGTTATCAATTAACGTCTGGCTGTCTTTATCCAACATACATGTTGGAAACACAATTACTGACATCAAACTGCAAAACCAAACACGGTATCCAGATCATTTTTCCTATCACAATCCCTTAGAAAATCTGCACTGAAGTCACCACAGCTTACTATCTGAGAGATAGCTTGCTGCTGTCTGACAGATAGGATAGTAAAGAACCCCGTTTCCTAAGAAACATTTCCAATGTTTTAGGGCCTGTAGTACAATATATGTCAGACTATAACATGGTTACTTGTAGGATACACCAGAACAGCTGCTTGTAATAATTGTAGTAATAAAATAACTAACAGCAGAGTGTTATTCTGTTCATCTCTATAATATTTGTAAAGATATAACGTCATAGACGGCGAACTATCAAACAACAGTCAGACCACAATTCACGTATTATTAATGTCATTCACAACATACTCGAAACTTTGACAGTTATAGGAGAGATCCAGAATGAGATTTTCACTCTGCAGCGGAGTGTGCGCTGATATGAAACTTCCTGGCAGATTAAAACTGTGTGCCTGATCGGGACTCGAACTCGGGACCTTTGCCTTTCGCGGGCAAGTGCTCTACCATCTGAGCGACCGAAGCACGACTCACGCCCGGTCTCACAGCTTTACTTCTGCCAGTTTCTCGTCTCCTACCTTCCAAACTTTACAGAAGCTCTCCTGCGAACCTTGCAGAACTAGCACTCCTGAAAGAAAGGATATTGCGGAGACATGGCTTAGACACAGCCTGGGGGATGTTTCCAGAATGAGATTTTCAGTTTGCAGCGGAGTGTGCGCTGATATAAAACTTCCTGGCAGATTAAAACTTTGTGCCCGACCGAGACTCGAACTCGGGACCTTCGCCTTTCGCGGGCAAGTGCTCTACCATCTGAGCTACCGAAGCACGACTCACGCTCAGTCTCACAGCCGCAAGGTTCGCAGGAGAGCTTCTGTAAAGTTTGGAAGGTAGGAGACGAGATACTGGCAGAAGTAAAGCTGTGAGACCGGGCGTGAGTCGTGCTTTGGTAGCTCAGATGGTAGAGAACTTGCCCGCGAAAGGCAAAGGTCCCGAGTTCGAGTCTCGGTCGGGCACACAGTTTTAATCTGCCAGGAAGTTTCATAGGAGAGATCATTAACTACGTAATATGGACGTCACGTCATTCCAGACGTGAAACAGTATAATCACTTTAAAATAAATGGCATTCACATTTCTAAGCGTTCTCATCAAAATTGTATTCGCAGATACTTGATACCAGCGATAAATGCCGAGTCTGTCTTTAATAAGGATTTATTATTATAATTAGCTATTGTTGTACATCTTTCTAACAATTTCTAATGTTCTGGCGTAAGCTGTCTCCAGCACTCCGATCAGCAAAGAGGTTGCGAGAAGGTCGACAGTACACACCGGAGCAAGCGAGTCTATCAGGGGAGTGGCCAAAGACAGACTCACAAGAAACACACCGCAGCACCCTCTCGGCCCGCAGTATTTAGATCGTCGCCGCGGACTGGAGAACCCAGTCAGTCAGTCATCCAGTGAGTCAAGGGTTCAGTCATCGCTCGCAGCCCAGTGGCAGCCACAGCCGAAGTCAGCTCAACTTCTCGCACAGAGTCAGTCAGTACCCAGCGACCAGAGCAGTGTACTGTAACACCCCAAATATAGAACCCACATTAACCACCCTTTTTGTTGCAAACGAAATAGCAAAATTAGTCGTCCTGACAGTGACGGCAGCTACTGACAACAAAATTTACACTGACAAACTGCCTATTGGCTTCTGTCTCGGGTTCTTCGGCCGACGTTCATCTAATGATGAATATGTGAGCCTCAACACCTCAAACGAGAAATGCAACACCTGGAAACTGTTCTGAGGAGCAATGGGTACTCCACAAATTACATTAGACGTGTAACAGAGCCAAACACTCGGCGAAGTAAGGAACCAGAAAAAGAAATGTCGGGTACGGCCTTTCTGCCATACATTCCCAGAGTGATGGACAGAATCGGCCGTATATTGCGCAAACATGGCGTAAAGACGATTTTCAAACCGACAAGGAAGATCAAAGAGTGTCTTAGATCGACGAAGGAGAAAAGAGACCCACTTGCAATGTCGGGAATATACCGTATACCTTGCACATGCGGAAAAGTTTATGTCGGAATGACTGGACGATCCATTAACACCAGGATCAAAGAGCATAAGCGACATTGCAGGTTGGGGCAGGTGGAGAAATCGGCCGTGGCAGAGCACGCACTGAATGAGACCGACCACGTAACAAAATTCGCCGACACGGAAGTTCTGGCTGTAGAGAAGCACTACCACACGCGCTTGTTCAGAGAAGCTGTAGAAATCCAAAAACACGCGAACAGTTTCAACAAGAAAGAGGAAAGCCTTAAGGTAAACGGATCCTGGCTTCCCGTACTGCAGCGAACGACCATCGCAGGTAGCAAGAGGAGAACCGCACCGGAAATGACCGCGGAGAAGCCCTCGGACGTTGGCGCGCCAGGTACATATAGTCTGCGGCCGCGAGCTCTCCACCAGTTCACCACCGGCAATGGGGGGTGAAGCTTTGACAATGCCAGCCACTCGTGCTGGTGAAACGTCAGAAAAATCATTAAATGAACGTCGGCCGAAGAACCCGAGACAAAAGCCAATAGGCAGTTTGTCAACAAGTGGCCAAGAAAGCCTTAACAATTTTGTAAAATTTACACTCTTCTCAGTTTGAATAACAGGAATGTTATATAAATACGAATGCTTATCATAAAGAACGGACTGAATGAAAGAATACCACGTGATACAAAACAGAAACTCTAAAGAAAGAATTCAAAAATTATTATTTACGAAGGTTAAAGCCAAAGCCATAAATCGACCAAAGACCACATTTATCCTAGAAGAGAGTTGTAGCCGCATAGAGCTGTAAGTTTGCTGTGACTACAATGTAACTCGGCAATGGAGATGTTAACTTGACTTCCCTCTTGTATTCTGCAACAGTAGTACGCATGTTACGCGCTACTATATTGTTTTAAAACCAATCTGAGGTTTAAAGTTTTACGATATAGACTGGAAGTATCAGTCAGAAGTCGGACTAAAGTAGTATCTTCTTACCGTCTGGACAAATAACGGGATTTTGATGTATGTGACAGTGAGAAGTGAATAGTGTGATTACTGATTTGTGACGGTACTTAGTCATCGTGATACTTAATAGTCACGGACATCAAAGGACACAAAAATAGACTGATCGACGACATAAACTCGATTATTAGACTTGAGTAGGCCACAACTAAACGCAATCACGAAGAAATTAAAATTTCGCTGTGCTGTCAGAAGTTAACGTCTAGATCAGAATTACTGGTGTTCATATATGTAATTCCTTGAATGACATGTCGGTATGTGTGCTCCGCATAGGGACAGACAATAATTACGAAGAACAGTAAACCTTAATTGAACTTTAATTCTCCGCGTCGCCTACATCATTTAACGGACAGTTAAAGTGTATTCGTGAAATTAACTGAATGTTCTGATAACATAAAAGTGCCAAGTTATTTAGTGACAATTCAACTGTGAGCAGTAATAACTTTACGCTAAAAATACGACGCATTCTCAACATTGCTCAAGGGTATGTTATCTCTGGAATTACGTCGTGCAGTTGTTGAATACGTGACGTTACGACGCCTTGACGAAGGAATAATAATCAGCATCTTATTATCCTCGCAAGATTCATAATGTGGCCTCGGCTTGGGTGATATAATGATGATTCAAGACACTATTTTTGAACGTTTGAATAACCATTCTCAAACCAGGCATAAGAACTGTAGTCAGCAAGTTTGTGTAAGCTTAAGGGTCTGTCACGAACACGCAAGGGAATTTCGGTTATTTCAGGTCAATGGGGGCATCGCGTTATCGAGTGGTGCAGTCTCTACATTTATAAGTGCAGAAGATCGACAGACAACGAACACAACTGCTTTAATTACAAGCAAGGGCGGCGCACACACTCCGGCGTGCTGCTCCATCGAGACAGTGACATATTTTTCGAAATACAGTATCTGAAAATAACCAAACCACGCGAGGAGTTTCTTTGTTTTTTTTTCTAATAGTTATGTGTTGTCGTGATCGACGGACGCTGTTCCACGTCATCTCGACTGGGACAACCATCAACATCGAGCCGAGAGAGAACAGCGCCACAGTACATAGCGGGAAGTGTACTTCACCAGCAGTGAGGCTAACGTGGACTGTTACGGAAGAGCTTGTACCACCACACATTGACTAGCTTAAAGATAAGTAGTTCTTTGTTGTTGTGAAAAAGAATCCTGTTAATACATGCACGCAGTTTGTGTTATAGAAGAGGATACCAGGCACCAAACAACATCCTCCCCTTGCCTCGCATGGTACAAGCCTACAGTGACAACGATACGACACAAAATCAAAATTTTACGGTGGAAGTCAGTAAACAGATGCTATTAAAGTGAAGTATTTCTCAGGAAGGAGAGGCACACAGCAGTCTGTCGCAATCCCATTAGTTTTTACTATTCTTGAAGATCTAGATTTTATCTGTAAATAGCCATCTTCGGTGAATTTTCGTTACAATTTAACATGCTCGAGGCAATTCATGTCACCACGTGTTCGAATGGTTCAAATGGCTCTAAATACTGTGGGACGTACCATCTGAGGTCATCAGTCCCCTAGAACTTAGAACTACTTAAACCTAACTAACCTAAGGATACACTCACATCCATGTCCTAGACAGGATTCGAATCTGCGACCGTAGCAGCTGCGCGGTTCCGGACTGGAGCGCCTATAACCGCTCGGACACAGCGGCCGGCCATCTTATGTTCTTACAGGTGTATAGCAGGACTCATATGGTGACATGACCTGCCGTACGTCTGTCGAATAGTAGCGAAAATGCACTGAAGATGGTTATTTACAGCTAAAATCTAGATCTGCAAGAGTAGTAAAAACTAGTAGGATTGCGACGGAATGCTGCGTCCCTCTCCTTCCTTATAGTCTACGGTCGCTGTGCACAACGGTTTCTGATGGAATCAAAGTTGGGTAAGTGTTTTTCAGGATTGATTCACAAGTACCACTTCTGTGTGATTACCAAGAACTCAGTGTTTTGATTTTGTGTTGTATCATTTCAAAATGGAATAGGAAAATATATTAACATCTATTTCATTGCTAACTAAATGCAAAAACCTGAAAAACGTTAGAACACACTCACCTATACCATAGTGTTAATGTATCCTAATGGTTTAGAAATTAAAGTAAAACGGTTTACAAATTCATGTGCACTGTTTGATATGTTCCCATAGCTAGATAACAGACTAAAGAAAGTAAAAATTAAATAAATAAATAAATGTCTTTTTCAATCTTGAAGTCTAAGGCAGAGTAGAGAATTACTAGTATCTGCTAGCGTAAAAAAATTGTGTCCTTTCGTCTCTGATCAGACCATTGAGTTGTGTGACACTCGACGACGAAAGTATTGTAAGTAGGCTGTGTAGGTTCTTATATGTAGGCGGTATAGGTTTTTATGTTGGTAACGCCGCCGCCACGTAGCGCTCTCTGTAGGAAAATCACTGGCTGTGCTGTGTGCAGTCTGCGGCTAGTTTGCATTGTTGTCTGCCATTGTAGTGTTGGGCAGCGGCAGCTGGATGTGAACAGCGCGTAGCGTTGCGCAGTTGGAGGTGAGCCGCCAGCAGTGGTGGATGTGGGGAGAGAAATGGCGGAGTTTTGAAATTTGTAAGACTGGATGGCATATATATTATGATTATTAAGGTAAATATATTGTTTGTTCTCTATTAAAATCTTTCATTTGCCAACTATGCCTATCAGTAGTTTGAATCTTTTATTTAGCTGGCAGTAGTGGCGCTCGCTGTATTGCAGTAGTTCGTGTAACGAAGATTTTTGGTGAGGTAAGTGATTTGTGAAAGGTATAGGTTAATGTTAGTCAGGGCCATTCTTTTGTAGAGATTTTTGAAAGTCAGATTGCGCTGCGCTAAAAATATTGTGTGTCAGTTTAAGCACAGTCATGTATAAATTTTTCAAAGGGGACGTTTCAGTATGAATAATCATTCTGAATGCGCGTTGCCGCTTCTGAACGTGCTGTGGGTCGAAGATATCGTACGATGTTGTTTTAGGAGCTACAGATGTGGCAGTAAACATGCCCCGAGGGCCGCAGGTGTTTCTGATGGCCAAAGCAAACTATCCCTGATCGGCTAACGGCGAATGGGACGTTGAAGTATGCCGACGATAATGCCGAGAACACGTGCCGAACGAGCGCTCTGCATAGTTTAACGCGAGGGAAGAAAAACGTCGCACTCAGCCAGCTCCAGAGGTGTAAGGGGTGGGGGGGGGTGTTGGAGGGGGAGTGTGGGTAAAGAAGCCGGGGCGGTTGTGTGGTGGGGGGAACGACTGATCATCTGAGATACGGGCAGGATACCAGGGCAGAGAGTTAGGGGTATCAGATGGTTATGGGAGGCTGTGCGGATGAAATACTCGAGTGGGACGCTAGCACGAGGGTGAAATACGATAAGGCGGCAAGTAGGGGCGGAAGCGTGCCGAAGGGGAAAAGTCGAGGCGCCGATGAGGAACAGCCGCAGCCGCGTGGGAAGCGGGCGCTGTCGAGGTTGGCAGCGACGTCTCATTCTTACAGAGTCATATCACAGCACTGAGCTGCTTCCGTACAAAAATTTAGTGCCTGATAAATATTTTCACCTTATTTATATTATGCCCTTGCCGCTGAGTGAAATATACAATTTTGTGCGTCGGCGGTATACAGGGTGAGTCACCTAACATTACCGCTGGATATATTTCGTAAACCACATCAAATACTGACGAATCGATTCCACAGTCCGAACGTGAGGAGAGGGGCTAGTGTAATTGGTTAATACAAACCATACAAAACTGCACGGAAGTATGTTTTTTAACACAAACCTACGTTTTTTTAAATGGAATCCCGTTAGTTTTGTTAGCACATCTGAACATATAAGCAAATACGTAATCAGTGCCGTTTGTTGCACTGTAAAATGTTAATTACATCCGGAGATATTGTAACCTAAAGTTGACGCTTGAGTACCACTCCTCCGCTGTTCGATCGTGAGTATCGGAGAGCACCGAATTACGTAGGGATCCAAAGGGAACGGTGATGGACCTTAGGTACAGAAGAGACTGGAACAGCACATTACGTCCACATGCTAACACATTTTTATCGGTCTTTTTCACTGACGCACGTGTACATTACCACGAGGGGTGAGGTACACGTGCAAACGTGGTTCCCGTTTTCAATTACGGAGTGGATTAGAGTGTGTCCCGACATGTCAGGCCAATAGATGTTCAATGTGGTGGCCATCATTTGCTGCACACAACTGTAATCTCTGGCGTAATGAATGTCGTACACGCCGCAGTACATCTGGTGTAATGTCGCCGCAGGCTGCCACAATACGTTGTATCATATCCTCTGGGGTTGTAGGCACATCACGGTACACATTCTCCTTTAACGTACCCCACAGAAAGAAGTCCAGAGGTGTAAGATCAGGAGAACGGGCTGGCCAATTTGTGCGTCCTCCACGTCCTATGAAACGCCCGTCGAACATCCTGTCAAGGGTCAGCCTAGTGTTAATTGCGGAATATGCAGGTACACCATCATGCTGATACCACATACGTCGACGCGTTTGCAGTGAGACACACTCTATTCCACTTCGTAATTGAAAACGGAAACCACGTGTGTACGTTTACCTCACCCCTCATGGTAATGTACATGTGCGTCAGTGAAAAGGACCAGTAAAAAGGTGTTAGCATATGGACGTAATGTGCTGTTCCAGTCTCTTCTCTACGTAAGGTCCATCACCGTTCCCTTATGATCCCTACGTAATTCGGTGCTCTCCGATACACACGATCGAACAGCGGAGGAGTGGTACTCAAGCGTCAACTTTAGGTTACAATATCTCCGGATGTAATTAACATTTTACAGTGCAACAAACGACACTGATTACTTATTTGTTTATATGTTCAGATGTACTAACAAAACTAACGGGGTTCCATTTAAAAAATACGTAGGTTTGTGTTACAAAACATACTTCCGTGCATTTTTTTATGGTTTGTATTAACCAATTACACTAGCCCCTCCCCTCACGTTCGGTCTGTGGAATCGATTCGTCAGTATTTGATGTGGTTTACGAAATATATCCAGCGGTAATGTTAGGTGACTCACCCTGTATAATACATACCGGTAATTGTTTGTTCTTCGTGCATGTTTTAAGTTTATCATGACCAAATCCAGTCAACACTTACCACCGAAATTCTGCTCATTACAATCGTCTTTTGATGTCTCGCAGGTATATCCCTTGAGTCACATTAAGGCAAATTCTGTAATTTCTCAATTAACAGACTTAACACTTTGTATACTAGCTTTCCATTGCAGAGAACTAAATGTAATATCCATAACTCCCATAAAAGTTTACGCAGTAAATGAATAGCAACACCTGTAGGTGCACCAGCACTATATTAACACTTATGTTAGATGCTATAAAGCATACTGTGGTACATTCTGCCTCGGCCTCTATGGTATGAAATGAAAAACTAGACTAGAGTCCGCCCCCGGTAGCAGAGTTGGTAGCCGGCACGGTAGCTCAGCGTGTTCGGTCAGAGGGTTACGTGCCCTCTGTAATAAAATAAACGAGTTACTCGATCAACAACGAACTTCAATGGGTGTCTTACGACGTCCGCCCCGAGCAGATGCAACGAACAAAAGCGAAGAAAATGAGATTTTTAAAAAAAGTGGTCAGCGCGACAGACTGTCAATCATAAGAGCCCGGGTTCGATTTCCGGCTGGGTCCGAGATTTTCTCCGCTCCGGGACTGGGTGTTGTGTTGTCCTAATCATTATCATTTCATCCCCATCGACGCGCATGTCTTCGAAGTGGCCTCAAATCGAAGGACTTGCACTCGGCGAACAGTCTACCCGACGGGAGGCCCTAGTCACACAAAATTTACATTAATTTGACTAGACTAGAGAAATATATTTTGTAGACAAGGCACCGTACAGGTCGTTAGTCTTTAAATAAGTCATAGTTTCACAGCCAAGCGCTCATAGTAAATAATTCTTCATTCGCAACCGGTTTCTACCTTTAGATCATAATCACATACCTCACAAGGGACTACATGGGTGCGAGGTCGCAAAAGGCCAATGATGTTTACGGCATTTGACAACCCACATATGGTCTACCACGCAGCTACAATATTGACTTCTTCTTGAACGGGGGAAGGGATTGCAGGTAACCAATGGTGAGCACAGCATGAGGCTACGGAGCACAGTTTTAACTGCTTAGCCGCCGAGTAAATCACAACTTGCTACAGTGCTAGTGGTGTTAATGAAAAACAGAGGAATGGCAACGATAAGCAAAGAAAACATTGCATTATATCTACAAAACAGTTCCCGAAGCTGACATTTCGTCAGAAAGAAACCCTAGGAAATTCGCAGAGTGAAAAAGAAATGGCAGATGAAATATTAGCCTTTCTCCAAGATGATTCAGTGGAATGCGTGTTGTCGTATACGCTCTACTGTGCAGACAATGCACATGAGCAGGACAACGATTACGATACGTGCTTAACAAGTGAAAGTGATACTGAACAGGTGTTAAGCCCCGTAGTTCATCATCCTTGGCGGACAGCGAGTCACAAATCCCGTCTCTGCTGAAATATACTGAAGGGTAATCGTTACCCTAGGATAAATACGTACGTGGAAAATCATCGGCAACATAGTAAGAAAACAATGACGAACAGATTTCGAATACGTCTGCAGCAATATGACCGCGCAGTGCATAAAGGATATTCCAGGGAGGCCACGGCGCGCTTGCTGCAAAAACTGGTGTTTGTGCGTTTCAAGGACGCTCGATACTGCTTACAGGACGTGCCTGATAGTGACCTACTACTTTAAGCACATCAAATTACACGTGACAAAGGTTACAGTGATTTCAAGGAAAGCAGTGGATGGTGGCGTGATTTCAAATAGTGCTACAGAATAGGAATAGCACGATAACGAAATTTCAAACGAAGTGACAACTTGACGATGCACAGCAAACAGCAGAAGCGGCCCGAAAATTTATTGATAAGATAAATAAACGTAGCCCAATGTTCAGTAAGGAATTTGCTTTCAATTCCAAACACTCGGGATTGGGAGAGGAAATGCAAATGAAAGAAACAGTAAAAATTAGGGGTACCGAGAGAGTTGTATCGAGATCAACGAACATCAGTGCCTTGACGCATTTGATAAAATTACACCGCCTGCTAACGTAGGGGATAAATTGGCATGGAAGTTATTTATTGTGGTATTGTAAGTTCTCCTCTACTATTCTTACCCACGTGCGTGTTCCTGCGAGGGCAGTAGCGAATATTTACCTCACTGTGAGTAAGAGTGGAAAAATGGTCGCAAGAGAGCTACAACTATGGCATGAGGAGTGCTTTTGGCCAATAGCTGGTCAAAATAAATCGCTTTAGCTTGATTCCTGATCTGCGTACGAAAATCATACTCCTTTAAAGCAAATCATCCTTCCTGAAGAATGTGTGACACGGTAGTTCATGCCACATGGAACCAAAGGACAAGTTTAGCCTCTGCATGCTTGTTTTTTCTATGCCTATAAAACATATTATTCCACTATCTTCAACAAAGCCTTAAAGGATAGTTTGGCGATAAGCTCCACTACAGATTAGAATGAAATTTTCACTCTACAGCGGGGTGCCAGGAAGTTCCACTACAGATTGTTTCGCATTCGGTAGCATGCCGTCACATTCCAAAAATCCTCATCATCCCGTTACATCAACATGAATCTATATGCACTCGAGGTCTAGGGGTTGTTGTTGTTGTGGTCTTCAGTCCTGAGACTGGTTTGATGCAGCTCTCCATGCTACTCTATCCTGTGCAAGCTTCTTCATCTCCCAGTACGTACTGCAACCTACATCCTTCTGAATCTGCTTAGTGTATTCATCTCTTGGTCTCCCCCTACGATTTTTACCCTCCACGCTGCCCTCCAATACTAAATTGGTGATCCCTTGATGCCTCAGAACATGTCCTACCAACCGATCCCTTCTTCTGGTCAAGTTGTGCCACAAACTTCTCTTCTCCCCAATCCTATTCAATACTTCCTCATTAGTTACGTGGTCTACCCATCTAATCTTCAGCATTCTTCTGTAGCACCACATTTCGAAAGCTTCTATTCTCTTCTTGTCCAGACTATTTACTGTTCATGTTTCACTTCCATACATGGCTACACTCCATACAAATACTTTCAGAAATGACTTCCTGACACTTAAATCTATACTCGATGTTAACAAATTTCTCTTCTTCAGAAACGCTTTCCTTGCCATTGCCAGTCTACATTTTATATCCTCTCTACTTCGACCATCATCAGTTATTTTTCTCCCCAAATAGCAAAACTCCTTTACTACTTTAAGTTTCTCATTTCCTAATCTAATACCCTCAACATCACCCGACTTAATTTGGCTACATTCCATTATCCTTGTTTTGCTTTTGTTGATGTTCATCTTATATACTCCCTTCAAGACACCATCCATTCCGTTCAACTGCTCTTCCAAGTCCTTTGCTGTCTCTGACAGAATTACAATGTCATCGGCGAACCTCAAAGTTTTTATTTCTTCTCCATGGATTTTAATACCTACTCCGAATTTTTCTTTTGTTTCCTTTACTGCTTGCTCAATATACAGATTGAATAAGATCGGGGAGAGGCTACAACCCTGTCTTACTCCCTTCCCAACCACTGCTTCCCTTTCATGTCCCTCGACTCTTATAACTGCCATCTGGTTTCTGTACAAATTGTAAATAGCTTTTCGCTCCCTGTATTTTACCCCTGCCACCTTCAGAATTTGAAAGAGAGTATTCCAGTCAACATTGTCAAAAGCTTTCTCTAAGTCTACAAATGCTAGAAACGTAGGTTTGCCTTTCCTTAATCTAGCTTCTAAGATAAGCCGTAGGGTCAGTATTGCCTCACGTGTTCCAGTATTTCTACGGAATCAAAACTGATCTTCCGCGAAGTCGGCTTCTACTTGTTTTTCCATTAGGGGTAGCGTCTTTGATTACTAATAAAAACGTCTCCCGGGTTCGAAACCGGTCACGTCTTAAATTCCAATTAATAATCAGCATTGGCGGCTGGAGTGTTCCTGCATAAGAAGTCATACTAATTTTGCCAGCGGCCTTGTCAAAGAGAGAGGAAGAGCGAACAGAGGTTCAGGGCAATCTCTTTTCTTGGGGGTGGGGAAACTGCCCGTAAAGACGAAAGAATCAACAATGATCAACGGCTTGAAGGTGCAGAACGCAATGAAAATCGCTGCACTAAATATACATAAAGTGTAACCATATGACATGTGGCCTGTAATTGCTAAAGTGTCATGATGATCTCTCCAGTGGCAAAAGATTCCGGAATAGTCTCCCTTTCGGATCTACTGGAGGGGATTGCCAAGGGGGAGGTGACTATGACAAAAAGGTTCAGTAACCAACGAAGGAATAACGATCAACGGGTCAGGGCGTGGAATGTCAGAAGCTTGAACGTGGCAGGAAATCTAGAAAATCTGAAAAAGTAAATGCAAAGGCTCAATCTAGATAGAGTAGAAGTCAGGATTGATGGTCACGATATAGATGAAGTTAAAGAATTTGCTACCTAGGTCACAAAATAACCATTGACGGACGAAGCAAGGAGGATATCAAGAGCAGACTAGCACTGACAGAAAGGGCATTCCCGGCCAATAAAATTCAACTAGTATCAAACATAGGCCTTAATCTGAGGAAGAAGCAGTTGAGAATGTAAGTATGGAGTACAGCGTTGTATGGCAATGAAACATAAACTGTGGGAAAACCGGAACAGAAAAAAATCGAAGCATTTAAGATGTGGTGCTAGAGACTGAATACTGAAAATTACGTGGACTGATAAGGTAAAGAATGTGGGGATTCTGTGATGAACCGCAGAGGAAAGGAATATGTGGAAAACACTGAGAAGGAGAAGAGACAGGATGAAAGGACAACTGTTAAGGCAATAGGGAATTACTTTCATGGTACTAGAGAGAGCTGCAGAGGACAAATACTGTAGAGGAAGACAGAGATTGGAATACATCCGGCAAATAGTTGACTTAGGTTGCAAGTGCTATACTGAGATGAGGAGTTTGGCATATGACAGGAATATGTGGCGGGCTGCGTCAAATAAGTAAAAGCACTGATGACTAAAAAAAAAAAGCATTCTCTCAGTGTGGATACCTAGTTGAACGCCCTGGACTATTTGTAGTTCCCGAAGAGTTCGCCATTAACCTTGATGGTGCGAACTTTTGTGATCACTGAGGAGCGTCATTTTTCATTCGGTGTTCATGGTGCAAGTTAATGGTTTGCTTTAAACATTTCTCGAATATCGACGACATCCATTTTTTGAAATGTAATTCGTAAATACCATATAAGGTTAATATCTGCACCTCCAGGACATTCATTTTCTATCAGCTTTGTGATACTCATAGTGCATCATTAGCAGCTAATATTTTTCCTGTCATAACTGTTAACACAATATATTTAAATGCGCCTTACTAACGATTGAACTTGTGGGCTCTGATTCATGGGGTTTTGTTGTTAGTTGTTCATAACAGCTTACTAGGCGCTATAAAAGCTACGGTGACAAAGGCAATAAAATCCATTCGGCGTCACTACAGTGAAGCTATAAATTATACAGGGTGGTTCATTGATAGCCAAATATCTAACGAAATAAGCATCATGGAAATGTACATGTGCGTCAGTGAAAAAGACCAATAAAAATGTGTTAGCATGTAGAAGTAATGTGCTCTTCCAGTCTCTTCTGTACCTAAGGTCCATCACCGTTCCCTTTGGATCCCTACGTAATTCGGCGCTCTCCGATACACACGATCGAACAGCGGAGGAGTGGTACTCAAGCGTCAAC
This sequence comes from Schistocerca cancellata, assembly GCF_023864275.1. Classification (NCBI taxonomy): domain Eukaryota; kingdom Metazoa; phylum Arthropoda; class Insecta; order Orthoptera; family Acrididae; genus Schistocerca; species Schistocerca cancellata. The sequence continues at coordinate 536,073,115 of NC_064632.1, forward strand.
TTTATGTTACAATATCTCCGGATGTAATTAACATTTTACAATGCAACAAACGGCACTGATTACGTATTTGTATATATGTTCAGATGTGCTAACAAAACTAACGGGATTCCATTTTAAAAAACGTAGGTTTGTGTTAAAAAACATACTTCCGTGCATTTTTTTATGGTTTGTATTAACCAATTACACTAGCCCCTCTCCTCACGTTCGGTTTGTGGAATCGGTTCGTCAGTATTTGATGTGGTTTACGAAATAAATCCAGCGGTAACGTTAGGTGACTCACCCTGTATATGGATGGTTAATGTTGGTTTTAGATGACGCTGGAGTAATCGTCCGATGATGTTCCATTCGTGCCAAACCTGGTGACCGAACAGGCCGAGACATCGGTCAATATAGAGACGGCTAATGTTGGTTGTAGATGACTCTGAAGTTGTCATCCGATGAAGTTCCATATGTGCTTGATGGGAGACAGGCGTGGTGACCGAACAGGCCGAGACATCATGCCAACACTCCGGGCAGAACGTTCAGTTACAACAGCTTTATGTGGACGAGCGTTATCTTATTAGAAAACTGTTCACGAATGGCAGAATGACATATCGAATCACCAGATTAACGTACAATTTTGCAGTCAGGGTGTGTGGGATGAAACCACGAGAGTGCTCTTGCTGTCATACGAAATCACAAAACAACCAAATCCCCAGGTGGTGATGCAGTGTGTCTCACTCGCTGGCAGGACGGTTGCTGGCCCTCAGCTGCCTCCTTCTAACCAACACACGGCCATCACTGACACTGAGGCAGAAACAACTTCCAGAAAACTTCAGAAAACAACAGACCTCCACCCTACCCTCGCATCAGCTCTCGCTTGACACTGCTGGAAGTCTGTGGTCAGTGCTAAGCGCGCTACGTCGCGTTTGGCTCGGAGCTGTCCTTGTAGTAACCGATTTCTAACAGTTCGTTGCCTCACTGTGGTGCCAACTGCTTCTCAAACTGTTGCTGCAGATGCGGTACAATGCGCCAGACCCATATGATTAACATATTGTGTTCCCTCCCAGCAGTGGCACGTGGCCAGCATATCCTTTTGACCGTATATTATTGCGACTGCAGCTACCAGCAATAATGGAGAGGGGCTACATTTCTGCCACGTCTTTCTGCAATATCGCAGAAGGAACAACCAGCTTCCCATAGCCCAGTTACATGACCTCGTTCAAACTCAATTAGGTGTTGATAATGGCGTCTTTGTCGCCTTAAAGGGATTCTTCATTAACAACAGATCATCACGCCCAGTCTCGAAGATAACTAACGCTCACGATCTACATAGTGCGTATTTAAAGCAAACCTGATTCCTACCCACAAAATAGCGCTACAAGAGCCACTCTCAGCCGTCTGCTGCAAAATTTTTATACACATCATCTTTCAGATGTAGAAACACACCTACTAGCTTTCGTTACTCCTTCTTGGTGCTGCGATTTTTTTATTCTGCCCGTGTGTATACGACAGGCTGGAGAAGATTAGAGCACATGTGAACAGGAACACTGAAGAATTTTAATAGTGAAGACTGTGGTGTCACCGCCAGACACCACACTTGCTAGGTGGTAGCCTTTAAATCGGCCGCGGTCCATTAGTATACGTCGGACCCGCGTGTCGCCACTATCAGTGATTGCAGACCGAGCGCCGCCACACGGCAGGTCTAGAGAGACTTCCTAGCACTCGCCCCAGTTGTACAGCCGACTTCGCTAGCGATGGTTCGCTGACAAATTACGCTCTCATTTGCCGAGACGATAGTTAGCATAGCCTTCAGCTACGTCATTTGCTACGACCTAGCAAGGCGCCATTACCAGTTACTATTGATGCTGTAAAACATGTACCGTCAAGAGCGATGTTCACCAATTATGGATTAGAGTTCAGTATTGCAGCAGCTACGTACTTTTTTTACTAGTCTCAATTCCTTTAACTGTTCCAGACCGCACGCCAGCCTGCGTGAGCTAAAACGCGTGCCTTTCGGCTTCCTCCTAGTGGACTGGCTGTCTTGCCAATCCACAACAAAGACGGAAAAGGCACAAACGAAAGTGACTTGTCCAGAGTGAAGATGGCTAGACATCGTTAAACACGCATGACTATGTACCATTTCAACAAACAATTTGACAATTAAACCAATAATGGTTGGTTAGTTGGATCATTAAATGGACCAAACTACTAGGTCACAGTTCCATTTTCTTCAAACAGACAGGTTTGTATGACTCCAGGTCACAGGTAGCCTACCACACAATTCCCGTGGTAAGAAAACCACAAGGTTTATAAGATCAATGAAGGCGAGATATGGGACAAAAAGAAGACAGGGAAATCGAGAAAGAAAGGAAGACAAGGTGCTCCATCTAGGGAGCAGTGGGAAGCCCCCAAATGCAGAGGTTGGGATATTCAACCGCTAGACCTGTCACTTACCAGAGGTAGCGCACTCAGAGAATGCCTAGGAAAGACTAGCAACACAGACAGAGCAAGAGAGGGACTGACAGGCAGAAGATGAACAAGTCGAATAGACCACATGAGAAGGGGGGAAGAAGAGTAAAACAGCAGGTAGGGTGAGGCCTGGGCTGGGTCACGAAGTCCAGACAGCTACAGTCCAGTTTGGGCTGAGGAGGCAACAGAGTGTTCTCTCAACCCCTCAATGGGCCGAAAGGCTAAGTGGCCCACCGTTAAAGAGAGTGTTAAAAATCCCCTTCACGAATAAAACGTAAAACTAAGTCTGCCACTGGAGTATCTTCTACTAACATCTGGGGTAGAGAGTCAGGGAGATTAAGAGCCCGTCACAGGGCGGCTAGATTGGGACAGCAAAATGTGGACCACCGTCCAAAGGGAACCACATTGGCAGTGGGGTGAATCCTCGCGACGGAGGAGATGAAAATGAATCAGCCAAGTGTGGCCAATTGTGGAGGTGGCAAAGGACTGTCGAGTCCTTGTGTGAGATCAGCAAGAAGGACCTCTACAGATTCGTAGTCTCCTTTCTCACCCATAGTTCCTTTGGTGAAGTCGGAGTGATCCATTCTTTATTCCACATTCCTAAAACTATATTGCGGAATACCCTTTGGAGGTCTGTTTCCGAAACACCGATCGCAAGAGTCGGTTTATGGGTAGCTAGTTTGCCCAGGCTATCAGCAAGTTCAGTCCTTGGGATGTTCATTGTGCCTGGGGTCCAGAGGAAGGTCATTGAGCGTCCACATTTTACAAGTGCATACAGAGAATCCTGGATAGCAATTACCAAGGCATAGCAAAGGTAACACTAGTCGAGAGCATGCAATCTGCTCAAGGAGTCACTGCATATGAGGAAGGATCTATCGGTGCAGGAAAAGATATGATCAAGAACATGAGAGATGGCCACCAACTATGGAGTGAAAACGCTACAACCATCCAGCAAGAAACACAGTTCAGTATGCCCTGTATGAATATACGCAAAGCCCATGTGACCAGTAACGATTGAACCATCAGAATAGGGCCTTGGGAGAAACCAAATATTTTGAACGTTATGACAGCTCAAGACGGAGCTAGTGCCGAGGCGTGCACCACGGAAGTGTACGTGAGTGGCGACGGAAGACAGGTGGAAGACGAAACAACTGAAGTTCAGAGAGGTGGGACTGGATACGGAATGCGATCGTAATCCCTGATCTCAGCCGCCATTGTGGGAGATGGATTTCCGTGTTAGGAAACAGCAGACTATAGTTCAATACCATGAACCATGGACCTTGCCGTTGGTGGGGAGGCTTGCGTGCCTCAGCGATACAGATGGCCGTACCGTAGGTGCAACCACAACGGAGGGGCATCTGTTGAGAGGCCAGACAAACATGTGGTTCCTGAAGAGGGGCAGCAGCCTTTTCAGTAGTTGGAGGGGCAACAGTCTGGATCATTGACTGATCTGGCCTTGTAACATTAACCAAAACGGCCTTGCTGTGCTGGTACTGCGAACGGCTGAAAGCAAGGGGAAACTACAGCCGTAATTTTTCCCGAGGACATGCAGCTCTACTGTATGATTAAATGATGATGGCGTCCTCTTGGGTAAAATATTCCGGAGGTAAAATAGTCCCCCATTCGGATCTCCGGGCGGGGACTACTCAGGAGGACGTCGTTATCAGGAGAAAGAAAACTGGCGTTCTACGGATCGGAGCATGGAATGTCAGATCCCTTAATCGGGCAGGTAGGTTAGAAAATTTAAAAAGGGAAATGGATAGGTTAAAGTTAGATATAGTGGGAATCAGTGAAGTTCGGTGGCAGGAGGAACAAGACTTTTGGTCAGGTGATTACAGGGTTATAAATACAAAATCAAATAGGGGTAATGCAGGAGTAGGTTTAATAATGAATAAAAAAATAGGAGTGCGGGTTAGCTACTACAAACAGCATAGTGAACGCATTATTGTGGCCAAGATAGACACAAAGCCCATGCCTACTACAGTAGTACAAGTTTATATGCCAACTAGCTCTGCAGATGATGAAGAAATAGATGAAATGTATGACGAGATAAAAGAAATTATTCAGGTAGTGAAGGGAGACGAAAATTTAATAGTCATGGGTGACTGGAATTCGTGAGTAGGAAAAGGGAGAGAAGGAAACATAGTAGGTGAATATGGATTGGGGGGAAGGAATGAAAGAGGAAGCCGCCTTGTAGAATTTTGCACAGAGCATAACTTAATCATAGCCAACACTTGGTTCAAGAATCATAAAAGAAGGTTGTATACCTGGAAGAATCCTGGAGATACTAAAAGGTATCAGATAGATTATATAATGGTAAGACAGAGATTTAGGAACCAGGTTTTAAATTGTAAGACATTTCCTGGGGCAGATGTGGATTCTGACCACAATCTATTGGTTATGAACAGCAGATTGAAACTGAAGAAACTGCAAAAAGGAGGGAATTTAAGGAGATGGGACCTGGATAGGCTGAAAGAGCCGGAGGTTGTAGAGAGTTTCAGGGAGAGCATAAGGGAACAATTGACAGGAATGGGGGAAAGAAATACAGTTGAAGAAGGATGGGTAGCTCTGAGGGATGAAGTAGTGAAGGCAGCAGAGGATCAAGTAGGTAAAAAGACGAGGGCTAATAGAAATCCTTGGGTAACAGAAGAAATATTGAATTTAATTGATGAAAGGAGAAAATATAAAAATGCAGTAAATGAAGCAGGCAAAAAGGAATACAAACGTCTCAAAAATGATATCGACAGGAAGTGCAAAATGGCTAAGCAGGGATGGCTAGAGGACAAATGTAAGGATGTAAAGGCTTGTCTCACTAGGGGTAAGATAGATACTGCCTATAGGAAAATTAAAGAGACCTTTGGAGAGAAGAGAACCACTTGTATGAATATCAAGAGCTCAGATGGCAACCCAGTTCTAAGCAAAGAAGGGAAGGCAGAAAGGTGGAAGGAGTATATAGAGGGTTTATACAAGGGCGATGTACTTGAGGACAATATTATGGAAATGGAAGAGGATGTAGATGAAGACGAAATGGGAGATAAGATACTGCGTGAAGAGTTTGACAGAGCACTGAAAGACCTGAGTCGAAACAAGGCCCCGGGAGTAGACAACATTCCATTTGAACTACTGATGGCCTCGGGAGAGCCAGTCATGACAAAACTCTACCATCTGGTGAGCACGATGTATGAGACAGGCGAAATACCCTCAGACTTCAAGAAGAATATAATAATTCCAATCCCAAAGAAAGCAGGTGTTGACAGATGTGAAAATTACCGAACTATCAGTTTAATAAGTCACAGCTGCAAAATACTAACGCGAATTCTTTACAGACGAATGGAAAAACTGGTAGAAGCCGACCTCGGGGAAGATCAGTTTGGATTCCGTAGAAATGTTGGAACACGTGAGGCAATACTGACCTTACGACTTATCTTAGAAGAAAGATTAAGAAAAGGCAAACCTACGTTTCTAGCATTTGTAGACTTAGAGAAAGCTTTTGACAATGTTAACTGGAATACTCTCTTTCAAATTCTGAAGGTGGCAGGGGTAAAATACAGGGAGCGAAAGGCTATTTATAATTTGTACAGAAACCAGATGGCAGTTATAAGAGTCGAGGGCCATGAAAGGGAAGCAGTGGTTGGGAAAGGAGTAAGACAGGGTTGTAGCCTCTCCCCGATGTTATTCAATCTGTATATTGAGCAAGCAGTAAAGGAAACAAAAGAAAAATTCGGAGTAGGTATTAAAATTCATGGAGAACAAGTAAAAACTTTGAGGTTCGCCGATGACATTGTAATTCTGTCAGAGACTGCAAAGGACTTGGAAGAGCAGTTGAACGGAATGGACAGTGTCTTGAAAGGAGGATATAAGATGAACATCAACAAAAGCAAAACGAGGATAATGGAATGTAGTCAAATTAAGTCGGGTGATGCTGAGGGAATTAGATTAGGAAATGAGACACTTAAAGTAGTAAAGGAGTTTTGCTATTTAGGGAGTAAAATAACCGATGATGGTCGAAGTAGAGAGGATATAAAATGTAGACTGGCAATGGCAAGGAAAGCGTTTCTCAAGAAGAGGAATTTGTTTACATCGAGTATAGATTTAAGTGTCAGGAAGTCGTTTCTGAAAGTATTTGTATGGAGTGTAGCCATGTATGGAAGTGAAACATGGACGATAACTAGTTTGGACAAGAAGAGAATAGAAGCTTTCGAAATGTGGTGCTACAGAAGAATGCTGAAGATAAGGTGGGTAGATCACGTAACTAATGAGGAGGTATTGAATAGGATTGGGGAGAAGAGAAGTTTGTGGCACAACTTGATTAGAAGAAGGGATCGGTTGGTAGGACATGTTTTGAGGCATCAAGGGATCACAAATTTAGCATTGGAGGGCAGTGTGGAGGGTAAAAATCGTAGAGGGAGACCAAGAGATGAATACACTAAGCAGATTCAGAAGGATGTAGGTTGCAGTAGATACTGGGAGATGAAGAAGCTTGCACAGGATAGAGTAGCATGGAGAGCTGCATCAAACCAGTCTCAGGACTGAAGACCACAACAACAACAACTTAGAGGAGTTATGAATGTGGATAGCATGGTTGGCAAGCTGTTGTTGAATTCTGATTCGCAATGGAGGAACCTCAGCCTCCACGAGTAACCTGTGCACTAGGCTAGTTTGAAATGCTTCTAACACAAATCCAAGCCCCCAGTGCTGTAACAGATCCAGTAGCCACAGTACTGAGGGTGATGTGAAACTGTATACCAGATCCCACAATCAAGACAGGATTGTATCAGGGCTTTGTGAAGCTGCAGAACGGTAGTGCGATCTGCATCCCAGCCGGTGTTACTGAGGAAGCGAAATGTCTTAAGGTGCAGCCAGCACTTTTGCTTAAGATGGGGAATCAATGTCACCCGAAGAAATGTCCTACAAGTGATAAGTCTCCAGAACAGTGAGTATTTGGTCGTCGAAGTAAATTACCGGTTGTGGGTGAATGATACGACGTCGATAGAAGTACATGACATGAATCTTGGCAGCTTAAAACCTAGAGCCATGGCTAAGGGGCCATGCCAGCGGCTTTCGTATGGTGCTTTGCAGCCGACGTTCAGTGACACCTACACTAAAGGAGCAATAGTACCGGCAACAGTCAGCATACTCAAGACCCCACAATGCTGCTAAACCATTGATGGTACCAGAGGGAGAGGGACATTCAGCACAAATTCCTGCAGGGCACCATGCTCTTGGATATGGGGCGGTACAGTGGGAAGCAACATTGGAACCTGTCAAATACGGCGCGACACAAAATTCTGGATAAAAATTGACCCCAGTGACACCACTCGTGTAAAGTGCCAAGGATGTGATGACACCATACGGTGTCATAACCGTTTTGCACATCGTTATATGGTGTTGATATTGGGCAAAAGCTGTTCGGATGCCAGACTACAGGTAAACCAGATTATCAGTAGTGGAACAGCCTAGGCGAAAACCACTCCGGTATGGAGCGAGAAGACCTCAACACTCAAGGAAGTAACACAGCTGCCAGCTCACCATGCATTGTAGCAACTTACACGGAACGTTGATGCGACTGACTGAGTGATAACTGTCCATCTCTAGATGGTGCTTACCTGGTTTCAGTACTGGGACGATAATGCTTTTCCGCTATTGTGATGGGAACTCACCCTTGCTCCAGTTGCAATTAAAGATGGCAAGGATGTGACGTTGACAATCCCTGAGGCTGTATCAGGGCAGTGGGCTAGGACACTGTCGAATTACCACTCGCTGAATGCAGCATTAGAAACCTCCATGTGGACTATAGTAAAAGATAATTGCTTTCACTCAATCTGCTGTTTTACCATACGAAATGCAGACTGATAATTCTCAGTCGCAGAGGCTCGAACATAATGCAGAGCGAAATATATGGCGACAGCGTCTGGATCAGTGTAGACAACGCCACTCAATATAACATAACGTACACCTGCAGGCTCGTATCCGTAGAGACATCTGATCTTTCACGCAGCCGTTTAATGGCTGCATGACGGATGCCGCTTATGGCACTGGATAGCTTGCCTACGATTTTTAATGGCCTCTGCAATCAATTTCTTACGACCATCTAGGTACTGTCCACCATCCTCTACCGGAGGGGGGGGGGGGGGGAGAAACAGGTCATCGCCGAATCAGCTGCTGAAAGAATCACTGTTGTATTCAATGGTTCATCGATATCTTCTTCAGCAGGGAGCCAACGGTGATGGTAGAGGCGAAAGCATCCTAGTAAACACTGTTGAGGGCCAATCTGGGAAGGATATCCTAGGGGTGACGCTGAGGTAAGGACAGAAAGATCAGGGAAGTTGTGACAACTACACAGATCATTATGGACGCACCAGTGGATGGATGGTAGAAGACAAGGACTGCAAATGGAAAGGTCAATGGCTGGGAAAGTTCTTGCACCACACTGAAATGTGCGGGGGTACCAGTATTCTAGAGAAAAGTATCAAATTGTGCCGGTAAGTTTCTAGGTCTTCACCACAGTCAACGATCATGGTTTCCTCCCACAAAGGGTTATGAGCGATGAAATCACCCAAGATTGGAAAATGTGGGGACAGCTGAGAAACCATTGCAGAAAATATGTTCTGAGATACTTCACTGTAGGGAAGGAGATAAGCACTGCAGATGGTAATAACCTCAAATGCCCTTACCCGAACAGCCACAGCCTCCAGAAGTGTATTCAGATTCGTACGTTCGCTATAGAGTGTCAGGAATATATGTATGTGCTAACTCTGCCCGACACTCTGTCACATTCTGGCGCTGCAGTTCGGAACCGCGCGACTGCTACGGTCGCAGGTTCGAATCCTGCCTCGGGCATGGGTGTGTGTGATGTCCTTAGGTTAGTTAGGTTTAAGTAGTTCTAAGTTCTAGGGGACTTATGACCTAAGATGTTGAGTCCCATAGTGCTCAGAGCCATTTGAACCACTCTGTCACATAATAGCCCTTGTATCAACAAACGGCTGGGGTCTGTTTTGTTGCAATCGAAGCCTCCTGAAGGGCAATTCACAAGGCAGGGGAAGTGCTTAAAAGATGATGATGCTCACACAGGTGGTGGAAAAAGCCGCTGAAATTCCTCTGGACAATAATATTGTAGATGTACTGTCAGATCATGAAGGGTCCAAGGAAGTAGGTTTGCTCTAAGGTCACCTGATGCCACTGATTCGGGGTTGTGACATCAATACACATGTTGTGTGTATGGTGTAAACCAGGGCTTCAGGGGCCACTGGAATCTCCACCTCAGCCACCGGAGTGGAACAGGAGGGATCTGCTGGCATGGGGGACACCAGAATGTCCATCTTGGAGGAAATTTTCTTTTCTTTCCACTCCTTAGAGGATTTTGATGACTGCAAGGGCTTCTTGCCGCTGGTAAACGTTGATTGCGATTCCCTGTGACCAGCAGTCTATGAGTCCTTCAGCCACTGGCTGGTGTCAAATTGTAAGCTGGCAGTAACCTTGGAAGGAAGTCCCGAGCAACCCCTTCCTGGTGAGAGAAGCCAGAGGGAGTTGATTTGTCTCTGGCTGGGAGGTAGGGATCAATATCCCTGATGGTTGGAAGCCATTGATCCCAAAGTAGGTGTGGGGGAAGTAGCACTAGGTGAGCCCCCAACCGTCAGGTGGGCAGGTATGGTTGAGTGGCCCACTGTAGGAGGTGTGATGGGTGAGAGTATTGTCGCCAGTGGGGGCGGCAGCGTCGTAGCTGTAACATATGGACTCCTTCAACCTTTCACCTTTCCCTTCCTTGCCTAACAGTGGTTTTATGTCTGAGCTCTTCATGTCAGCTGCTTCTTTTTTCCCCAAAGGCCTCATTAATTTTCCTGTAGGCGGTATCCATCTTTGCCCTAGTGAAATATGCTTCTAAATCCTTACATTTGTCCTCTAGCCCTTCATGCCCAGCCATTTTGGACTTCCTGTTAATGTCATTAACTAACCTTTTGTATTCTCTTTCACATGCTTTTTAAATTTTCTGCTTTCATCAATTAAATTCAGTATTGTGTTATCCAAGCATTTCCCCTAGGCCTTGTCTTGTTACCTATTTGATCCTCTACTGCCTTCACTATTTCATCTCTTAAAGCTACCCATTCGTCTTCTACTGTATCCCTTTCTCCTGCTATAGCCATCCGTTGCACAATGCTCCCTCTGAAACACACACCAACCCCGGGTTTTTTCAATTTATCGAGGTACCATCTCCGTAATTTCCTAATTTTTTGCAGTTTCTTCAGTTTTAATCTACAGTTCATGACCAATAAATTGTGGGAAGAGTTCACATCTGCCCCTGGAAATGTTTCACAATTTAAAATCTGGTTCCTAAATATCTTCCTAACCATTATATAATCAACGTCGAACCTTTACAGTGTCTCCAGGGCTCTTCACATATACAACCTTCTTTTATGATTCTTAAACCAATTGTTCGTATGATTAAATTATGCTCTGGGCAAAATTCTGCCAGGTCGCTTCCTGTTTCATTCCTTTCCAACAGGCCACATTCATCTACTATTTTCCTTCTATTTTTTTTTCCTACTATCGAATTCCAGTTCCCCATCAGAATTAAATTTTCGTTTCCTTTAAGTATCTGAATAACTTCTAGTATCTCATTTCTCCAATTGCTTCATTATGTGCTGAACTAGTTGGCATATAAACTCGTACTACAATCGTAAGCTAGGGATTTCAGTCTATTTTAACTACGATAATGCGTTCGCTACGCTGTTCATGGTAGCTTGCCCACATTCCTACTTTCTTATTCTTTGTTGAACCCACTCCTGCATTACCCTTATTTGGTTTTCTATTTATAACCCTGTATTCACCTGACCAGAAGTCCTGTTCTTCCTGCTACAGAACTTCACTAATTCCCACCATATATAACTTCAACCTATATATTTCGCTTTTGAAGTTTTCTAACTTACCTACCCGATTAATGGATCTAACATTCCAGGCTCCGATCCGTAGAATGCCAGTTTTGTTTCACCTGACGGTATCCTCCTGAATTATCCTCTCCCAGAGATCCGAATAGGGGACTGTTTAACCTACGGAATATCTTACACGATCATCATTTAACCATACACTATAGCTGCATGCCCTCGGGAGGAATTACGGCTATAGTTTCCCCTTGCTTTCAGCCGTTTACAGTACCAGCACAGCAAGACCGTTTTGGTTGATGTTACAAAGCCATATCAGTCAATCATCCTGACTGCTGCCCCTGCAACTACTGAAAAGGCTGCTGCCTCTCTTCAGGAATCACATATTTGTCTGGCCTCATACAAATACCCCTCCGTTATGGTTGCCCCTACGGTATGGTATCTGTATCGCTGAGGCACGCAAGTCATCCCACAGACGTCAAGGTCCATGGTTCACGTGAAGGGGGGGGTAGTTGCCTACTACTTGCGTAATGTAGTACTATCGCTACGAGTAATCACCGAGCAGGAGATGAATAAAGATACGGCAGCATAATAGAGAGAAACAAAAAGTACACTCGCATCTACCCTGGACACGCTATATACAAATGACAATTTCGAACCATCATCATGATATACAAACTGTTATTTCCGTTTGTGAACACCCTAAAAGGAACCTTTCACCAATGTGGCGTCTGCCGTGTATCTCATTCTCTCTCTTCATTTATTTAATGGTATTGAATACATCGTCATCTTGTTCACCATGCGAGATACAATACTGGCCATTAAAATTGCTACACCACGAAGATGACGTGCTACAGACGCGAAATTTAACCGACAGGAAGATGATGCTGTGATGTGCAAATGATTAGCTTTTCAGAGCATTCGCACAAGGTTGGCGCCGATGGCGACACCTACAACATGCTGACATAGGAAAGTTTCCAACCGATCTCTCATACACAAACAGCAGTTGACCGGAGTTGCCTGGTGAAACGTAGTTGTGATGCCTCGTGTAAGAAGGAGAAACGTGTACTATCACGTTTCCCCCTTTAATAAGGTCGGATTTTAGCCTATCGCGATTGCGGTTTATCCTATCGTGACACTGCTACTCGCGTTGGTTCAGGAGGGTAATACGGAACGCCGTGCTGGATCCCAACGGCCTCGTATCACTAGCAGTCGAGATGGCAGGCATCTTATCCGCATGGCTGTAACGGATCGTGCAGCAACGTCTCGATCCCTGAGTAAACAAATGGGGACGTTTGCAAGACAACCACCATCTGCACGAACAGTTCGACGACGTTTGCAGCAGCATGGACTATCTGCTCGGGGACCATGGCTGCGATGGTGTGCTCAACGACGAACCTGGGTGCACGAATGGCAAAACGTCAGTTTTTTTTTTGGATGGATCCAGGTTCTGTTTACAGCATCATGACGGTCGCATCCGTGTTTGGCGACATCGCGGTTGACGCACATTGGAAGCGTGTATTCGTCATCGCCATACTGGCGCATCACCCGTCGTGTTGGTATGGGGTGCCATTGGTTACACGTCTCGGTCACCTCTTGTTCGCATTGACGGCACTTTGAACAGTGGGCGCTACGTTTCAGATGTGTTACGACCCGTGGCTCTACCTTTCGTTCCATCCCTGCGAAACCCTACATTTCAGCAGGATAATGCACGACCGCATGTTTTAGGTCCTGAACGGGCCTTTCTGGATACAGAAAATGTTCGACTGCTGCCCTGGCCAGCACATTCTCCACATTTCTCACCAATGGAGAACGTCTGGCCAAAGGTGGCCGAGCAACTGGCTCGTCACAATACGTCAGTCACTATTCTTGATGAAATGTGGTATCGTGTTGAAGCTGCATGGGCAGCTCTACCTGTACACGCCATCCAAGGTGTTTGACTCACTGCCCAGGCGTATCAAGGCCGTTATTACGGCCAGAGGTGGTTGTTCTGGGTACTTATTTCTCCGTATCTATGCACCCAAATTGCGTGAAAATGTAATCACACGTCAGTTCTAGTATAATATATTTGTCCAATGAATACCCGTTAGTCTTCTGCATTTCTTATTAGTGTAGCAATTTTAATGGCCAGTAGTGTATATTGTCATCAATTTCTGACTCTTAATAACTAATACGTTCTGAGAAAAAAGTTAGGCATGGCTTACTGAACGACCCTCGTATTTGTCGGGGTGTGAGCATTTTGATGTGTGCGAGTGGTTGCGCCCCAGTGATCGCGGCTGTGTACATCACGGTAGGTGTCTAGTTAAACGTGTGACTCATCTACCTCTGGATCATAGCTGAATGAACTGATCTTCTTTCGCGCAACTGCGTTTAACCGAAAACAGCTGTGATGAATAGATCACGGCCTACATTGCTGTGGATAGCATGTTGCAACTGTGTTTAATACGGTAGTAAGCGTCTGAGCTCTCCGTGTACTTTTTGCATACTACAGCTGTTGTTTAAACTATTTTGCAATTATTATCTGCTCACTTTTAGAGGTATGGTTCGAATTATTTCGTAATCATTATCAGATCACTTTAAGACCTGTTGTTCGAATCATTTTGTAGTCATTAACTGTTATCCCTTAGAATGACTATGTCGTTTTGGACGATGATAGCAGATTCTAAAATGCTATTCTTGTAAGAATTTTTAAGGGTATTAAGTTATTGCTATTTTATACTATAGCGTTTTTCTGCCGCAGGTTAGAAGCTGTCAGAGGAATAATTTGGCAGTTGATGACGCTTACAGTTAGTTGACTGAAGTCATGTGACAGCGACATACATATATGCCGATGACGGTAGTACGGTGTACACAAGATATAAAATGGTAGAGCATTGGTGGAACTGTCCTTTGCACTCGCCTTATTCATGTGAAAAGGTTTCCGACGGGATTATGACAGCACGACGAGAATTAACAGACTTTGAACGCGGAATGCTAGTTGCAGCTGTACGCAGGGGACATTTCATTTCGGAGATCGTTAGGGAATTCAATATTTCGAGACTCACAATGTCAACATTGTGCCGATCATACCAGATTTCAAACGTTATTTCTCACGACGATTGAGAGAAACGGCGTTTGGGAAGAGTAGTCGGTGCTAACAGACAAGCAGGCTTGGTGAAAAAACCGCAGAAATCAATGTGGGACGTTCGACGAAAGTATCCTTTAGGACAGTGCTGCGAAATTTGGTGTTAATGGGCTATGGCAGCAGACGGCCGACGAGAGTGTCTTTGCTAACAGCACGTCATCGCCTGTAGCTCCTATTGTGGGCTCGTTGGACCCTTGACGACAGCTGCGTGATCAAATGAGTCCCAATTTCAGTTGGTGAGAGCTGATGGTAAGTTTCGAGTGTGGCGCAGACTCCATGAAGCTATGAACACGTCAACAAGGCAATGTGCAAGTTTTGGTGGCTCCATATTGGTTTGGGCAATGTTTACATGGTAAGGCCTGGTTCCTCTGGGGGGTCTGGCGATTTGGAGACCATTTGCAGCCACTTACGATCCCAAACGAGGATGAAATTTTTATGGATAATATTGCACAGCGCATCACCGGACCACAACTGTTCGCGACTGGTCTGAAGAATCTTCTGGACGCTTCAAGCGAATGGACTTGCCAACCAGATCGCCCGACATGAATCCCATTGAAAATTTATGAGACATAATCGAGAGTTCGCACTGGCAGCAGTTTCCCAATTACGGACGGCGACATTTCTGTGGGGGACTTCCAACGACATGTTCAGTCCTAGCCACGTCAAGTTGCTGCACTGCACTGGACGAAAGCAGGTGCGACACGATGTTAGAAGGTATCCAAAGACGTTTGTCCCGTCAGTGCAAAGAGCACGACGATAGTGTGCTGAATTTTATCATTAATTAATTGAATACTGTGGAGCTGTGTTACGACCTACTTTCTTTTAATGAAACTTGAAAGAAAGTTACTTTTTTATAATCTTAATGTTTTAATTTTTATTGATCTTTTTGCGCTACTCTTATATTGGGTTTGTGCGCTAATGTATTCAGGAGAACTTCTGTAAAGTTTGGAAGGTAGGAGACGAGGTACTGGCGGAAGTAAAGCTGTGAGGACGGGGCGTGAGTCGTGCTTGGGTAGCTGAGATGGTAGAGGACTTGCCCGCGAAAGGCAAAGGTCCCGAGTTGGAGTCTCGGTCCGGAACACAGTTTTAATCTGTCAAGAAGTTTCATATCAGCGCACACTCCGCTGCACAGTGAAAATCTCATTCTGGTATTCAGTAATTGTTATTACGAATTACACCTGCAAGAAACTGATGAGTGTTCCCTGCTTGGTTACTCCTCAGAAGGACCATTCATAGAAAAGTACTTTACACAGGTTCTGTTGTAAAGCAGCAATTTTGTGGGAGAATTTGCACAGTTAAATCGTTTCACAGGGCTCGCCCGGCTGCACTAACCAGATTAAAGATGTTAAGCACTAAGAGAATGTGTTGACAAGTGTACATCGAAATCGTCGATTGTTTGGAAACCGACGACTGCTTGCGTAAATGGAGACTCCAGTCTAAGCCATATAAAACTGAAATTGCAGTATTCTTTCTAAATACTACAGAAGCTTGAAACAAGGTATCTGCGACTTTCAGCGGAATTTCGGTTCTCCGTCAACCTGGGTCGATCTTCGACATTCAAACAACATTGAATTAAGTTATCTAAGAAACTTGGCTCAGTTGTGACACTACTTCGCAAGACTGCACGAAGCTTTTGGGGTACGGACGCCAACGCTCTACGCTCTGCTGCACTCGCTCTTGCGTATTCTGCTGGTAGGAATTGTGCTCCTGTGTGGGAAAACTGCTACCAGACAACAATGACTGAGATGCCCCTAACGGAAGCCAGGATAGTTATAACTGGCAGGGTTAAGTCTTCTCCTATTCAGTGGTTACCTGTCCTCAGTAGCATTGCTCCGCAAGATCAAAGGAGGAAGCAGCTGAAGTAATTTTCTATAGAAGATCACTTCTATGAGAACGCTCCCTTCTACGACGCCCTACATGCCCAATCAACAAATCGTCTGAAATCACGCATACCACCTGGACTGATCCATGAAGTATCAGTTCCTTCATCGTAATCTCCAAGTTGCGACAACGCTCAAACGAACATCCAACCAAAAGTGCTTACCTGGATTAAGACCCACAACAAGTTTAACGGATTCGAACCGCCGCGTCAAGTCTGGCCGAAGCTGAACCGTTTGTGGACAGGTCAGGATAGGTGTGGTCACACCATGGAGAGGTAGGGCAGACTGTGACCGCGGGGCAGAGGAGTAAACAGTAGAAATGATTATTAAGCAGTGCCCACTTCGAGCATTTGACCATGATCTGAGACGCTATACGAAGTGACTGAGAGTCTCTGGAATGGTTAATAAATTCAGACATTTCCATCTGATTGTAGATACCTTAATGAGGGTATTCGTAAACGTGCTTCTCGTCCAGGCTGTGGAGCCCCAATGGATGACTATCAACCACCGTGTCATCCCCTGCCTTGAGGCTTCACGCTGATGCGCTATGTAGGGACACGTTGTCAACACAACGCTCTGCTGGCCGTTACGCAGACTTTCCAGGCCGTGTGGCCGTTCCTCTCGGTCACGTAGCCCCTCTGTTGGCTTCACGAGGCTGAGCACCCCCCTTCCCGTCATCCAGTCAACAAAAAATCCGTGGCAGTCCCGTGTACCGGACCAGCGTCCTCCGCATAGCAGCCATCTATGCTGACCACTTAGCTATGCAGGTGGACTGTATATTCGTGAAGCCTTATACATACAGGGATCCATTGATCGTGACCGTGCCAAATATGTCACAAAATAAGCGTCAAACGCAAAAACTACAAAGAACGAAACTTGTCTAACTTGAAGCGGAAAACCAGATGGCGCTATGGTTGGCCCGCTAGATGGCGCTGCCATTGGTCAAACGGATATCAACTACCTTTTTTTTAAATAGGAACCCCCATTTTTTATTACATATTCGTTTTATACATAAGCTTGAAAAATACAGATACCAATGAAGAAATACAAGATAATCTCAGGAAACTCGACCTTTCTGGATGTACATCCAAACAAGAAGAGACAAACTGGTAGGACACATTTGAATACACAAGAAAATTATCAGTACCCT
Organism: Schistocerca cancellata; assembly: GCF_023864275.1. Classification (NCBI taxonomy): domain Eukaryota; kingdom Metazoa; phylum Arthropoda; class Insecta; order Orthoptera; family Acrididae; genus Schistocerca; species Schistocerca cancellata. Next base: position 536,090,596 of record NC_064632.1, read on the forward strand.
AGCAGAAGCAGTTTTTGGCGGAAGGCATAATTTAAGGGGACACAGTCGCGAGGGAACTCCCATACGGAATTAATGCTAAAACGAGCAAACGTCAGGTACACTTTCTGAAGTAACTGATGGAGATAAAAACCTGAAACTTTTACCATGTACAGCTGAAACATCATTCTCAAATCACATAAAAAATGGTTAATGTATTTTATATATTTCATGAGTAATCATTTTTTTGTTCTATGAGACAAAAAATTAAAATTTTTCTAAACACCTTGGAGCTTGTAAATCTGTTCTTTTTATCACTACTGGTCTATTTTTTAATCTAAATAATTATCGTTTGTATTAACAAGAGATACTGTAAGTCTGATGTCTGTAGGAGTCATAGTTTTTGAGAAAAGTGTACCAGAAGGTCCAAAAATGTAGTTTTGAGAAAAATGGTATTAAAGTTTTACATGCAAGAAAGTAATGTACAATGTCATACAGACACACTTTTAAAACATTCCAGGGCTATACTGTGGCTCAGCTTCTTGATATTTATCTTCTTTTCTTTGATCTTCTGGCTATCCTGGCCTCCTTGGTAGCATTTCCTGCAGAAATATCAGCATAACGGATACGGTCCATGTCAATCTTTTTCAGTCCTGTTTCAGTATTGATACCATCCTTTGTTCCCAAGAGTCTTAATACATCAGTCTTCTTTGACACACCAGCATTGAAGCACATCACTGCATCATGAACACCTAATTTTAGTGTTTCTTTTCTAACGAAAACAGTTTTTGGTAGCCTTGTCCAAATGACAGAATTCAAACTTTCATTTGGGTTTTGAGTTTTTCCATGGAGACACTTTTTCAAGAGCTCTTGTTAGCTAAGGTATCTGAAAATGGGTTTCACAGCTAGCAGGATTTTTTCGGGAACTGAGTGTTTGTGCGTATAGCTGGAAGATGTAGCTGGGTTATTGAATTTGCACCAGCTGTCAGGTCCCCGTGGGCAAAGGTTATGTTGTGGTTCCTCATCTGTTGAAATTTTGTGAAAGAATATAGCCCAGATGGCTCTCCTCATTGCTTGTACATTGTTGGAGTTATTTCTAATGGCCATACCATAATAAGTCTGGATCCTGTCTATTTCAGACTTTCAAACTTTCATTTGGGTTTTGAGTTTTTCCATGGAGACACTTTTTCAAGAGCTCTTGTTGGCTAAGGTCTCTGAAAATGGGTTTCATAGCTAGCAGGGTTTTTTCTGGAACTGAGTGTTTGTGCTTATAGCTGGAAGATGTAGCTGGGTTGTTGAATTTGCAGCAGCTGTCAGGTCACCGTGGGCAAAGGTTATGTTGTGGTTCCTCATCTGTTGAAATTTTATTTTTACCACTTAACTTTTTTTTTCCTTACATATCTTTAGAAGTCGTGATCCCAATCTTTTCTGTACATGTCCTCTACATTCCAGTTTATTAATTTTGACTCTAGGCCCATACGGTTTATCTTCTACCACTTTCTGATAAGCCTTACTATCCCCGTCCCCAAGATAGTCTGTATAGAGGATACCTCTTGACTGCACAGACCTTTTGAAAATGTTAGCAACACCAGCCACTTCCATGCCTCCACTAGAACCATCATAGTCCTTTTTGCACACTTGTTGTACAGTGGGATTTTTGCTACAGATGTCACAGAACTTAGTAATAATTTCAATATCCAGAACCTTCCCAGTATCAAAAGAAGTTGTTGACACAATGCCATTTAGGGATGTATGCCAACTGCCACCAAAACCAGCAGAAATTTGCCTTGGGTCAGATTTCGTATCATTCAACTGAACTGCTTCTTTGGCTGCTTTCAACATTGTAGGTTCACTTACCTCAGCTACAACTGCACCAACAGTCTTGTCTTAATCATCAAACTTTCTTGGAGGTGGAGGAATGTTCATCACTGCACAAACAACAGCACCTGCCCTTCGCCCTTTTCCAATAGATCTAAGCGCATACACTAATCTTATATTGTTTTCATACAATCTGCTTCTTGTTACGTGGGATGACATTGTATTGGCAGTACACCTACATTCCAAACATGTCAAAACTAAATTATAAACAATTCCCTTGGTTTTCACCACATCTTCGTGCAAAGTAACGATTCCACCACAGTTTGTACAATTCGTGTGTTTTTCGATAAGTTCACGTAATAACCTCATGGAGATCAGAATGTTTGTGTCAGTAACAACAGAAACACTGTTCACACCACATATTGCATTGTCACACATTTGAGAGGCACTTGGAAAACTGGCAGCACCTATAAGCTTCTTGCTTGAAGCACTGACACTCACACTGACTTAACTTTCAATGTAATTTTCTGCCCTCTGTTCAAAACTAGCAGTTTCGTGGTTTATTTTTACATATTTATTTCCACGAAACTTAGGCTTCTATCCAAACTTCTTTATTCTACCCATTGTGTTATAACGTTTCACAAAATCATTACATTTGTATCACCCAAACGTAAACAACTAGGATGAAGAAACTGACAAACGATAGTCGACAATGCAGACAGGCTGGCAAACATCAGAATAACAATTCTCTCTTGCAACCCAAATAAAGAATGTTTATATCCGTGGAACATAAATGATTGTTGTACTATAGTCAATGCTGACTACTGCTCAAGACACAACAAAAATGGACGTGGCGCTAGTTACCAGGCTTCACGAACAAATTAATAACTCCGAATCTAATAATCAGATTTGTATGAAACAAACGGCATTTTGTAGCCAAGTAATTGGAGCATAGATTAAGACTAAAAAGGTCGATTTTTTTTTAGCCTGTTTGCGACTCTGTCCCCTAAACATGATCAAGGATGCTATTCATTTCATACCAAGAGTGATACAGAAAAGGCAGATAGAAGAATGGAATGGCGTACTGCTGCAAACGAGTTTCATGGTTGAACACTGAAGAAGAAGAAACAGCAGTTACACCGTCATCGCCTACGTTTTATGTTAAATCATGAAACAAAATTTATTTTACTTTAATAACTATTCTATTATTTGTAAGAGTAAAAAAGCTACATATTTAAAATTTTAATGCCATTTGGCTGAAGATCAGCAATATACGTACTAACGAGCCAGCCACTTGTGTGGGGGAGCCGCGCGGGCTTAGCCGAGCGGTCTCAGGCGCTGCAGTCGTGGACTGTGCGGCTGATCCCGGCGGAGGTTCGAGTCCTCCCTCGGACATGGGTGTGTGTGTTTGTCCTTAGCATAATTTAGGTTAAGTAGTGTGTAAGCTTAGGGACTGATGACCTTAGCAGTTAAGTCCCATAAGATTTCACACACATTAGAACATTGTGTGGGGGAATAAAACGGTCAGTAAAGAAAAAAAAGCGGAACTGGTAGATCGCTGGCGAGGCAGGAAAACCTTTTACCACTCGCTTTGACGCCGAATCACATCCTCTGTTACTATCTCTGGATTTTTTGACAACTCTGCACGCTGAATATTGAATGCTAGTGCAATTTCAGAACTTTTCCTGGACCTTCAGGATCATTATTTGGCAGATTACTGATCAGTTGGTCGGCGGCTCGGCTACAACAGGTTTTCCTCGGATGTGTAAAATTTGCGAATTTCGTGCTTTGTCATTAATTGCTGTGTGATGTTGCCACAATGACCAATTCTACACTATGCTTTCAAATCTTCTGTTCAAGTATCGTTCTGCGCGGTTGAGGGTCGCTGACTTCTTCGTGACGAAAAGGAAAAACAAATGTCCTCTGCGTTGTTCTACTGAGATGAAAGTTTATAAAGGCGCTTACTTCATAAACAGTGAACAATACCGGGAGCCATGTAAGTCTGGACGTATTCTTTGAGTGCATAAATATGCTCTGTATGTATCTACATATAAACACTTGTTCCATATTGCATTAACGCCGTAAGCAGAATGTTCTGAACGCATTGCTTCCTCATACACAATGCTGGCAAAAATTATGATCTAAACTACATAAATTTATTTTGTTTCATGTCTATGAAAGCACAGGTCCTCAGACAACCGGTTTCGGTCAGCAATGACCGTCTTCATATCTGTTTTAAAATAACCAGTAGTCTGTGGACTTACATGTTTGTGTCCATAGATGTGAAATAAAAGAAATTTATTCTTCTTTTTCGGGTCACTGTTCCATTCGTGACCATGTCGCAGCTTGTGAATATTGTGTAAACCGTCTGCCTCGATCCCATCGCCTTTGATCCACAGCGACTAAAATACACTAGGCATACCGAGCAAATCAACGACTTTGCTCTTTATACAAAGAAAACAATACGATTACATAATACAGAAGTTTTCCATTTTTGTGTGGGACATATTGCTCCCGTGTTAAATTGAAAATAGTTCACATCTTTGCTTTTGAGCCAGGTTTCTTGGTAGTTTTTCTTGGCTTATATGACAGTTTCTGGAACACAAGACTTTCCCAACTGATACTTCCTTTGGCTGCTAAAAACTCGTTTGGTAATTTGCCGCCAAGAGTCTGACCCTGCAAGAGATCAGAGCCCGCTCTAGCCTTAGGGGCAAGAAATTAAGAAAACAAACAGAAGCTCTACCTTTAGGTGTAGAGAATTAACGAAAATATGTATTATTTTGGTGCAAATTATTGTGAGATGCTGTAATTTAACGCCATCCGCTGCGGAAAGGGCGTTACGAGAAATGGTAGATTGCAGTATAGTGTACTAACCTCCCGGAACACACTGCAATCCTTTCTGTGGCCACCAGGTTCGGATGTTCACAGAAGTGTAGAGGCCATATTGAAATGGGGTGTAGTATACTTACTTGGGTTGCCACTGAGTGTGGCCACCAGCTATCATGTGCAGATATCCTATAAAGATGTGGAGTGTTCACTGTAGTGTAGGTTAGAGCAGTTTACTGTCCTCCTAGAGACCCACTGTGGACTGCCAGTGGCTAGAAAGTCCCGGTAGAACAGGGGCGGGCAAACGTTGCACGCCGCTCGTGAGCGCACAGCGCTGCACGTGTGCTGCTCGCGTACTATTGCCGAATGGGGCAGTGGCGACAGCCGGCAGGTTGCGGCAGTGTAGCACAAGGCTAAGCCGCGGACGTTGATGCGTAGCGACCACTACGTAGTGAACGTTGTATTTCAAGAACCGGAAAATGCAGAGTGAATCAAGGAAACGGAGACGTGGAGATTTGCTATCTTTTAAAAAGTAATGGGAGAATCATTTTTTCTTTGTGAAAAGACATGAAAATTCGAAATGTTTAATATGCGGCAGTTCGCTGGTCAGCGGAAGTTTAGCATTGAAGGCCATTATAATAAATTTCACAAGGACGAGTACAATTTATTGTCGGATTCTGAGCGGATGGGGAAATTGACTGAGCTTAAGAAGAGCGACCTGACGATATTAGATGCATCTGTCCTAATTGCCGTTGTCACGAGAGATCTGCGACTTTCTCTCGTCATGTCTCTCATCTAACTGATTTAACATTTTATGGAGCACTGTTTTCAATTTTTCAGGACGACAATAATAGCCCAGCGGTACGTACAAGCTATAAAATTGCGCTTACTATAGTGAGAGCTGGAAAACCATTTGCCGAATTAATAAGCCTCGGTTAAGAGCAAACATAAGTGATGAAAATTTACGTAACTGTTTGCGTTTGTCTGTATGCAGAAATTTTGTTCCAGATATTAAACGTATTGTAACCTCCACCTGTGATAATTAAATAAAACTTATCGTAGTTAATAGGTACTCTTTCGAACCATGATTTATTTCAAGCACTCCTGCTAACCTTATTCCATCATTCAATAAAGCAAGCTAGAAAAACAAAACGCATTACAGAGGAAGGAGTGGACAGAAGGTATAGTGGGGAGGGGAGGTAAGCGGGTGGCCAGCTTGCCCCTGTGTGCACGCAGAACACCTGTTAACTGCACACATGCAAGTGCGCCGTACACGTGCAGGATTCCTGCCCGCCCCTGCGGTAGAAGATTCAGTGCGGTTTCATGTAATATAATAACCTCCCAGTGCAGCACAGCGCTATCTCTGGCCAGTACGTCTAGCAGTCCAAGAAGATGTATTGCTGAAATGTAACGTGGTGCAGTCTGCAACAGCATGCTGACTTGCTGGTTCACCACAGGAACACTTTACCAGCCGCAAGTTCAGATAGTCTGCCGACATGTAGAGGCCACAGCGTAGTGTAGAGTGCTGACATCTTAGGCACGTACATGTCCTCGGCCAAGAGGCGGAAGTGTAATGTGACTAGCGTAGTTAAGTGTGATGTGGTGTAACATAGTGGTCTTCCAGAGCCACTGTACATATCGCCACAGATCCAAGGCTCATGGTAGTACACTGACATGTAGAGACAGGAATGTAGTGTAACGTAATGTAGTGTAGTGTTCTGACTTCCAGGATCCCCACTGCACACTGCCGCCTGGCCAGTAGATCTGTGTAATCTAAGTGGATGTAGGGGATTGAGTGTAATGTAGGTAGTGTAGCGGACTGATCTGTACATTCCTGCTAGAGGGCATAACCGGCTAGTCCATAAAGGCTGGAATGTACACTACTGGTCACTAAAATTGCTACACCAAGAAGATGACGTGCTACAGACGCGAAATTTAACCGACAAGAAGAAGATGCTGTGATATGCAAATGATTAGGTTTTCAGAGCATTCACACAAGGTCAACGCCGGTGGCGACCCCTACAACGTGCTGACATGAGGACAGTTTCCAACCGATTTCTCATACACAAACAGCAGTTGACCGGCATTGCCTGGTGAAACGTTGCTGTGCTGCCTCGTGTAAGGAGGAGAAATACGAACCATCACGTTTCCGACTTTGATAAAGGTCGGATTATAGCCTATCGCGATTGCTGTTTATCGTATGGCGACATTGCTGCTTGCGTTGGTCGAGATCCAATGAATATGGAGATCCAGAATATGGAATCGGTGGGTTCAGGAAAGTAATACGGAACGCCGTGCTGGATCCCACCGGCCTCGTATCACTAGCAGTCGAGATGACAGGCATCTTATCCGCATGGCTGTAACGGATCGTGCAGCCACGTCTCGATTCCTGAGTCAACAGATGGGGACGTCTGCAAGACAACAACCATCTGCACGAACAGTTTGACGACGTTTGCAGCAGCATGGGCTATCAGCTCGGAGACCATGGCTGAGGTTACCCTTGACGCTGCATCACAGACAGGAGCGCCTGCGATGGTGTACTCAACGACGAAGCTTAGTGCACGAATGCCAAAACATCATTTTTTCGGATGAATCCAGGTTCAGTTTACAGCATCATGATGGTCGCATCCGTGTTTGGCGACATCGCGGTGAACGCACATTGGATGCGTGTAATCGTCAACGCCATACTGGTGTATCACCCGGCGTGATGGTATGGGGTGCCATTGTTTACACGTCTCGGTCACCTCTTGTTCGCATTGACAGCACTTTGAACAGTGGACGTTACATTTCAGATGTGTTACGACCTGCATGTTGTAGGTCCTGTGCGGGCCTTTCTGGATACAGAAAATGTTCGACTGCTGCCCTGGCCAGCACATTCGCCAGATCTCTCACCAGTTAAAATGTCTGGTCCATGGTGGCCGAGCTACTGGCTCGTCACAATACGCCTGTCACTACTCTTGATGAACTGTGGTATCGTGTTGAAGCTGCATGGGCAGCTGTATCTGTACACGCCATCCAAGCTCTGTTTGAGTCAATGCCCAGGCGTATCAGGGCCGTTATTACGGCCAGAGGTGGTTGTTCTGGGTACTGATTTCTCAGGAGCTATGCACCCAAACTGCGTCAAAATGTAATCACATGTTAGTTCTAGTATATTTGCCCAATGAATACCCGTTGATCATCTGCATTTCTTCTTGGTGTAGCAATTTTAATGGCCAGTAGTGTAGTTTAGTGTATTGAAATGTGGTGTACTGATCTCACGGACACGCAGTGGACTCTGCTGCCAGTCGGCAAATCCGGGTGCTCCAGATTGGTGTAAGTGCTGCAGTGTAGTGTACTATAGTGTAGAGGACTGACCTTGCTGACCCCCACTGGGCGCCACCGCCGGCCAGCAGGTCCGGGTAGTCCACAGAGGTGTACAGGTTTCCGCCCCCAGGGCCCAGGTCCCGCCGCCGCATCACGTGCGCCGTCAGCGTGGAAGCGGACAGCAGCGCGGGCGCGGGGGCGGAGGATGGCGCCGGAGGCGGCGGCGGGCTGCGGCCGGACGGCTGCGGGGGCGGCGGGGACAGCGGCGCCGGCGGCGGCGACTTGAGCTGCCCCTGCAGCTGCACCCAGCTGCTCGACGTCGTGCTGGGCGTCGTGTCCCTGCAGATACGACAGGTCAGTGTCCAGCGTCACTGGCACGAGAGACACGTAACACACAGTGTTGAAGTCCGCAACAGATACAAGGTCTACAATGACCATAACTGCAAAATTTTTATTTTCGTGGCTGTCCACAGCCTCAAACTGTTTTGAGAATGAATAGGTGTTCAAGTAGACTATAATCTGTTTGTTTTCCTTGCAATTATCCAATTTCTGCTGTGGGTCATTTTCAATGGTGAAGCTTAAAATGTTGTTGTTATTGTGGTCTTCAGTCCTGCGACTGGTTTGATGCAGCTCTCCATGCTACTCTATCCTGTGCAAGCTTCTTCATCTCCCAGTACCTACTGCAACCTACATCCTTCTGAATCTGCTTAGTGTATTCCTCAATTGGTCTCCCCCTACGATTTTTACCCTCCACGCTGTCCTCCAATACTAAATTGGTGATCCCTTGATGCCTCAGAGCATGTCCTACCAACCGGTCCCTTCTTCTGGTCAAGTTGTGTCACAAACTTCTCTTCTCCCCAATCCTATTCAATACTTCCTCATTAGTTATGTGATCTAGCCATCTAATCTTCAGCATTCTTCTGTAGCACCACATTTCGAAAGCTCCTATTCTCTTCTTGTCCAAACAATTAACCGTCCATGTTTCACTTCCATACAAGGCTACACTCCATACAAATACTTTCAGAAATGACTTCCTGACACTTAAATCTATAGTCGATGTTAACAAATTTCTCTTCTTCAGAAATGCTTTGCTTGCCATTGCCAGTCTACATTTTATATCCTCTCTACTTCGACCATCATCAGTTATTTTGCTGTAGTAGGTGTGGGCTTCGTATCTATCTTGGCCACAATAATGCGTTCACTATGCTGTTTGTAGTAGCTTACCTGCATTCCTACTTTCCTATTCATTATTAAACCTAATCCTGCATTACCCCTATCTGAATTTGTGTTTATAACCCTGTAGTCACCTGACCAGAAGTCTTGTTCCTCCTGCCACCGAACTTCATTAATTCCCACTATATCTAACTTTAACCTACCCATTTCCCTTTTTAAATTTTCTAACCTACCTGCCCGATTAAAGGATCTGACATTCCACGCTCCGATCCGTAGAACGGCAGTTTTCTTACTCCTGATAACGACATCCTCTTGAGTAGTCCTCGCCCGGAGATCCGAATGGGGGACTATTTTACCTCGGGAATATTTTACCCAAGAGGACGCCATCATCATTTAATCATACAGTAAAGCTGCATGACCTCGGGAAAAATTACGGCCGTAGTTTCCCCTTGATTTCAGCCGTTCGCAGTACCAGCACAGCAAGGCCGTTTTGGTTATTGTTACAAGGCCAGATCAGTCCATCATCCAGACTGTAGCCCTTGCAACTACTGAAAAGGCTGCTGCCCTTCTTCAGGAACCACACGTTTGTCTGGCCTCTCAACCGATACCCCTCCGTTGTGGTTGTACCTACGGTACGACTATCTGTATCGCTGAGGCACGCAAGCCTCCCCACCAACGGCAAGGTCCATGGTTCATGGGGGGAGGAAGCTTAAAATATGTCACTGAAAATGACCCACAGCTGTAATTGGCTAAGTTCATTAATAATGAACAGATTATAAACCACCTGGAGTACGTTTTCATTCTCTAGCCATAATTTTGATTTTGATGTAACTACTGAAAACATATTTAAGACTACCTGGGTATCAACGAAAGTGTGCTATATTCAGAGGGTGCTTCAAAGGAAAGAGTAACTTTATGACACTGAAAATAAATACTGCACTATCAAATAAAATTAATATTTTAAATGTGTGAGTAAAAAGGGTGAGCAAAAAGTTTCAGTTCAAGGACCGGACAGTTCAGTATCAGTATGTCAATTAAGCAAAGTCGCCGCAAACAATGAGGCTATCATCTCACCGCTCACCGACATACCAGGTTGAAGATACCCCTCTGGTAAAACGCCGTGTCGTGCTGTGTGAAGAAGTCCGTAACTCGACCTTTCACGGCATTTTCTATAGGACCGAAGGCGCTATAATCACATGGAGATAAATTAGGACTATAGGCGGGTATTCGAGGTCCCGCTCTTGAGTTGTCTGTAATGGGTGACATATACCGCTCTGCGTCTTGTGTCGAATCGCAACCAGAACTGAACTGGGCGCAGCATTTTTCGACAGATATGTTGTCCCATACACATTCTTCATTCGCCGATGGATGTCTACCAGTGTTAGCTGTTCAGCAGCCTAGAAAATAATAACAGCACGTTGGCCCTCTTTGGGCGCACTTTGGTAATAACTTCGTCATAGTTCACGTTTCCGCATTTACCGCACACGCGTCGGAAAGACACGAATGCCGCACTAGTGTACCTGTCGGCGCTTGTACAGGGTGGTCCATTGATAGTGGCCGGGCTAAATATCTCACGAAATAAGCATAAAACGAAAAAACTACAAAGAACTAAATTCGTCTAGCTTGAAGGGGCAAACCAGATAACGCTATGGTTAGCCCGCTAGATGGCGCTGCCATAGGTCAAACAGATATCAACTGCGTTTTTTTTTTAATATATCTCCATTTTTATTACATACTCGTGTAGTACGTAAAGAAATATCAATGTTTTAGTTGGACCACCTTTTTTAGCTTTGTGACAGATGGCGCTGTAACAGTCACAAACGTATAAGTACGTAATGTCACGTAACATTCCACCAGTGCGGACGGTATTTGCTTAGTGATACATTACCCGTGTTAAAATGGACCGTTGTCCAATTGCGGAAAAGGTCGATATGGTATTGATGTATCGCTATTGTGATCAACATGCCCAACGGGCGTATGCTATGTATGCTGCTCGGTATCCTGGGCGACATCATTCAAGTGTCCGGACCGTTCGCCGGATAGTTACGTTATTTACGGAAACAGGAAGTGTTCAGCCACATGTGAAACGTCAACCACGACCTGCAGCAAATGATGATGCCCAAGTGGGTGTTTTAGCTCCTGTCGCGGCAAATCCGCAGATCAGTAGCAAAGAAATTGCGCGAGAATCAGGAATCTCAAAAAAGTCTGTGTTGAGAATGCTACATCAACGGCGATTGCACCCGTACCATATTTCTATGCACCAGGAATTGCATGGCGACGACTTTGAACGTCGTGTATAGTACTGCCACTGGGCACAAGAGAAATTACTGGACGATGACAGATTGTTTGCACGCGTTCTATTTAGCGATGAAGCGTCATTCACCAACAGCCGTAACGTAAACCGGCATAATATGCACTATTGGGCAACGGAAAATCCACGATGGCTGCGACCTCGGCTGGTTAGTGAATGGTGCGTCATTATGGGAGGAAGGATAATTGGCCCCCATTTTATCGATGGCAATCTGAATGGTGCAATGTATGCTGATTTCCTACGTAATGTTCTACCGATGTTACTACAAGATGTTTCACTGCATGACAGAATGGCAATGTACTTCCTACAGGATGGATGTCCGGCACATAGCTCGCGTGCGGTTGAAGCGGTATTGAATAGCATATTTCATGACAGGTGGATTGGTCGTCGAAGCACCATATCATGGCCCGCACGTTCACCGGATCTGACGTCTCCGGATTTCTTTCTGTGGGGAAAGTTGAAGGATGTTTGCTATCGTGATCCACCGACAACGCCTGACAACATGCGTCAGCGCATGTCAATGCATGTGAGAACATTACCGAAGGCCAACTACTCGCTGTTGAGAGGAATGTCGTTAGACGTATTGCCAAATGCATTGAGGTTGACGGACTTAATTTTGAGCATTTATTGCATTAATGTGGTATTTACAGGTAATCACGCTGTAACAGCATGCGTTCTCAGAAATGATAAAATCACAAAGGCACATGTATCACATTGGAACACCCGAAATAAAATATTCAAACGTATCTACGTTCTGTATTTTAATTTAAAAAACCTACCTCTTACCAACTGTTCGTTTAAAATTGTGAGCCATATGTTTGTGACTATTACAGCGCCGACTGTCACAAAGCGAAAAATGTGGTCCAACTAAAACATTCATATTTCTTTACGTACAACACGAATATGTAATAAAAATGGGGGTTCCTATTTTTAAAAAAACGCAGTTGATATCCGTTTGACCTATGGCAGCGCCATCAAGTGGGCCAACCATAACGCCATCTGGTTTCCCCCTTCAAGCTAGACGAGTTTCGTTCTTTGTAGTTTTTTGGTTTGATGCTTATTTCGTGAGATATTTGGTCCGGTCACGATCAATGGACCACCAGGAATATCCGCCTCGGAGCATCGCTACGTGGCAAATACGCTGCAGCAACGTGCTCAAAGGGAAATGTTTTCATCTCCCCTCACATTTTGTTCGAAAGCAAACATCTTAGTGCACCTGTAACATTCGGTATCGTGTTACTCTTTCGGTGCAGGGTAACGAGTTTCGACCCTTCTCGTCATGTTGTCCAGAATAACACGGAGATGTCGCTGCTTATGCGGGTACCTCTCCTTGACAACAACTCTCGTTATTTTCTGGTCACAAGCAAGTTCTGTAAGTAGGCTGTTTGTGTTTTCTTTATGTAAGTAGGCTGTTTATGTTTTCTTATTGGCAACGTTACGTAGCGCTCTATATGAAAATCACTGGCTGTGCTGTGTGCAGTCTGTGGCTAGTTTGCATTGTTGTCTGCCATTGTAGTGTTGGGCAGCGGCAGCTGGATGTGAACAGCGCGTAGCGTTGCGCAGTTGGAGGTGAGCCGCCAGCAGTGGTGGATGTGGGGAGAGAGATGGCGGAGTTTTGAAATTGAACTGCTATATATATTATGATTATTAAGGTAAATACAGTGTTTGTTCTCTATTAAAACCTTTCATTTGCTAACTATCCCTATCAGTAGTTAGTGACTTCCGTAGTTTGAATCTTTTATTTAGCTGACAGTAGTGGCGCTCGCTGTATTGCAGTAGTTCGAGTAAGGAAGATTTTTGGTGAGGTAAGTGATTTGTGAAACGTATAGGTTAATGTTAGTCAGGGCCATTCTTTTGTAGGCATTTTTGAAAGTCAGATTGCGTTGCGCTAAAAATATTGTGTCAGTTTAAGCACAGTCGTTATAAATGCTCAAAAGGGAACGTTTCAGTTCAATCGGGTTTATTCATCAGATAACGCAGGCCTTTCCATTCGGTCAATTCCTGCCACCTGGAGGAAACTGTTCATGACGTGAACCCGCAGTTTACGTGCACTATCGTCTCGGAAGACGAATGCGTCACTGATATGTTAACTGTACAGCTGTACAATCTATTGGATAACCCTGTACCGAAACTTTACATTTATCACATTTTCCTCAACAGTGAAAAAGTTTGGCTGACGTGGTATGTATGCTACTGACTCGAGGGACAGCTTAACCGCCTCCTGTTAACCCCGTTGTACTACATATGCCATACATTCGTGGTGTATGGCCGCTTCTGTCGCTTCTGCGGTCTAATACGATAATCATCAGTGTTCGGACAGGTGTCCTGCAAGCGTCAATAAGGAGAACTCGACGTCTCTGTTCCAGGTACTGTTCCAAGTGTTCCCTGGCTCACCCCCTTTCCGCACCAAGTTCTGGTTTGTGCTGTTGTTCGTAAAAGACAAGTACAGGCAAAATCGATTGAAGATGTTTGCGTACTGTCGCAGTTGGCCCAGTTGTTTCACAAAAGAAAGCACATATTTCTGTTTCATTGTCCTCTGTGTTCGTATGTTCCGCAATAGACACCATTGTTCACCATGGGCGACAGCTTCGAGGCAGGTTTCCAGGTTTCTCACGATACCATTTCATCATGATTGCCTCGTATTCGAGAAACGTGGACCGTCTAACTGTAAGATTAAACCTCATTCTAAGGCGTTTTACAACTATTTGACCATAGATATCCACTTTGTATTTCGAAGGAAATGATATTTTTCCTCATTTCAATAATTTTATTTGTACGTCTGCGACACAATATCCCCAATATTCATCTCTATACTGGTTATTCTTTAATATGACTTTTGTACCTCTCTTCCTCATACCACATGAGTAATCATGTATCTCAGCTATCTGCCTTCACTGTTCTGGGCAGTGACCATGCAATAATTTCTGTACTTGTTAACTCTAGAACTACGGAAAACTTTTTTTAAAAACACTAACGATATTTTACATTCATGGTTTTCTTCAGCACAGTGCTGCTTCTAGGAATTGACAGGTAACTTCAGCATCTATTGTTTTGCGATTACGAAAACAGTTGGTATATCTCAGATATTTATCGTCAATTTGGTATTAACATCATCTTCATTAGCCATTTTAGTTCTATTGTTCTACAAAGGCCATAAAAATTTTCTTTTATAGAAATGCATATCGCTCCGCTACGTTCTTTAATGTCTTCAATCTTCCTTTAAGCCATCGACTAGGTCCTATTTCTTGGAATCGACATCTTATCTTCCTGTATAATCTTCCATCCATTCGTCTCGCTACATGTTATGCACACTCCCGTTTCATTACACTCATAATTACAGTCCTGTACAAGAACTAAGTTCCTTGAGAAAATTTGTTTGATTTCATGTCTTTCCAGGTAAACCAGCTCACGTGTCTGTGTCTTTCAAGCCGAGCAGGCCATTCGTTTCTGATAGATTTACGGATAGATCGTCTACATTTCACTGCCGTACAGCAACACTTTAATACACTGAACCCATTTTACGTTTCAGACGCATTTTCGTTTTCAAAATCTTATTTACCATAAGAATTCGAGGTCTCTTTCAGTCTTTCATTAACTTTTGTTCGTTTCAGTTTGAATTATGGAGCCGGCCGCGGTGGCCGAGCGGCTCTAGGCGCTCCAGTCCGAAACCGCGTGACTGCTACGGTCGCAGGTTAGAATCCTGCCTCGGGCATGGATGTGTGTGATGTCCTTAGGTTAGTTAGGTTTAAGTAGTTCTAAGTTCTAGGGGACTGATGACCTAAGATCTTAAGTCCCATGGTGCTCCGCTATTTTTCTTCTACGTTTTGCATTACGGACCTCGTTGGAGTTTTGGCAGAAACATTTCTAGTATTAAACTCTTTACAAAACTGTTCCGTACGAACTGTGCTTCGTATAATACTCGAGAATGAACAGTCGCTGCTTTGTCGTGAGCACCATCTTGTGCTGCATTCAGCTGGTCACTAAACACGTCTGCCCTCTCACTCAAACATAAACGGGTGAGGAAGTGAAGTATAGAGTGCTTGTAAATTACTTATACAAAAGTAACCTTTAAATGTGGAAAAGGTAAATAGCTTACATAAATATACAGAATTCAATGCAATATGTACTCGGGTTTCATATACAAATTTCAATGTCGCTACCTTTTGTAACATGAAAAACGTCTGGCCTGTAATCAGTTTCTTGCAAAGTCCTACGAAGGAAATTTAGTTATGTGGTGGCATGAGCTTGTGCTGTCAGTTCTCGCAGCTCGTCAACGTTTCCTGGGAGTGGAAGACAGACACACACTATATCTCTCTCTTTAATCTAACCCAATACATTGAAGCCCATTGGGGTTAAATCAGGTGCTCGTGGTGACTAGCGCTTGGTTCACCATTTCCAAACCAAGCCGGCACTCTCCTACGGAGATACGGTACAACTTCACGGTCGTAATGTGGTGGCGCGCCATCATGCTGGAAAATAAATTGTATCCTATTGTAATTGGGTCATCAGATAATTTTCATGGATTTCCTGGTACGATATGGCTATTACAGTTGGTTCGCAACAAAGAAAGAGCCACCAATCTTGTTACAGCTTGCAGTGCAAAAAATTTATCTCACTTGAGTACCGTACGTGTTTCTGTTCACCCCGTATCCGACACAATGACGGTTCACTTTACCGCAGATATGGAAGGTGGCTTCGTCACTGAACACAATTTTACTATGTTCTCCGTTAAACATTTCTGTACAAAACTCAGTTTGTTTTTCTATGTCAGTTCCTCTTAAAGCTTGCCACAGTTCCAGCTTTTACGGCTTCAGTGACAGACGTTTCCGTAATACCTTCCACATAACACATTCCATACTATTTCACTAGGCATATAATTCTAAGCTGGTAAGTCACGTTCATTTACCCGGACTGCGAATGTAAGACTACTGAACTTGTTCAGCTGCTGCGTAAGCGACTCCTCACCCACTATGACCCAGCGTCCTTTGTGAAATGATTGTTCCAATTTATAACAGTTTGTCTAGCAGATTTGGATTCATGAAACCATGAATAACACTGAGCACGCTCTGCGCCATTATACACTCCTGGAAATTGAAATAAGAACACAGTGAATTCATTGTTCCAGGAAGGGGAAACTTTATTGACACATTCCTGGGGTCAGATACATCACATGATCACACTGACAGAACCACAGGCACATAGACACAGGCAACAGAGCATGCACAATGTCGGCACTAGTACAGTGTATATCCACCTTTCGCAGCAATGCAGGCTGCTATTCTCCCATGGAGACGATCGTAGAGATGCTGGATGTAGTCCTGTGGAACGGCTTGCCATGCCATTTCCACCTGGCGCCTCAGTTGGACCAGCGTTCGTGCTGGACGTGCAGACCGCGTGAGACGACGCTTCATCCAGTCCCAAACATGCTCAATGGGGGACAGATCCGGAGATCTTGCTGGCCAGGGTAGTTGACTTACACCTTCTAGAGCACGTTGGGTGGCACGGGATACATGCGGACGTGCATTGTCCTGTTGGAACAGCAAGTTCCCTTGCCGGTCTAGGAATGGTAGAACGATGGGTTCGATGACGGTTTGGATGTACCGTGCACTATTCAGTGTCCCCTCGACGATCACCAGTGGTGTACGGCCAGTGTAGGAGATCGCTCCCCACACCATGATGCCGGGTGTTGGCCCTGTGTGCCTCGGTCGTATGCAGTCCTGATTGTGGCGCTCACCTGCACGGTGCCAAATACGCATACGCCCATCATTGGCACCAAGGCAGAAGCGACTCTCATCGCTGAAGACGACACGTCTCCATTCGTCCCTCCATTCACGCCTGTCGCGACACCACTGGAGGCGGGCTGCACGATGTTGGGGCGTGATCGAAGACGGCCTAACGGTGTGCGGGACCGTAGCCCAGCTTCATGGAGACAGCTGCGAATGGTCCTCGCCGATACCCCAGGAGCAACAGTGTCCCTAATTTGCTGGGAAGTGGCGGTGCGGTCCCCTACGGCATTGCGTAGGATCCTACGGTCTTGGCGTGCATTCGTGCGTCACTGCGGTCCGGTCCCAGGTCGACGGGCACGTGCACCTTCCGCCGACCACTGGCGACAACATCGATGTACTGTGGAGACCTCACGCCCCACGTGTTGAGCAATTCGGCGGTACGTCCACCCGGCCTCCCGCATGCACACTATACGCCCTCGCTCAAAGTCCGTCAACTGCACATACGGTTCACGTCCACGCTGTCGCGGCATGCTACCAGTGTTAAAGACTGCGATGGAGCTCCGTATGCCACGACAAACTGGTTGACACTGACGGCAGCGGTGCACAAATGCTGCGCAGCTAGCGCCATTCGACCGCGGTTCCTGGTGTGTCCGCTGTGCCGTGCGTGTGATCATTGCTTGTACAGCCCTCTCGCAGTGTCCGGAGCAAGTATGGTGGGTCTGACACACCGGTGTCAATGTGTTCTTTTTTTCATTTCCAGGAGTGTATGACTCCGCGATGACTGTCGGAAAAACTCGTTCGCGCATGCCACCGAGCAGGGTGGTCGCGAGTTAACAGCATTAGGCGGGAATGAAACTTGAAGGTATAAGGCATTCACTGTTGTGTCAAACATCTGTGTAAATTATTTGCCCTTTTCACAGTGAAATGTTAGTTCTGTGTAACTAATCTGAAAACGTCATGAGCTTGTGACTGAGCAGGTGGGATATGTGCAAGCGCAGAAATCTGACAGAAACCTCACGGTATATGGAAATCACGAGTTTCAGCATTTTCTGTGACTGGCAGTTCTCTTCATTAATAACGGACAATTTCGCGTCAGTCTTATAAATGTTTCGAACGAAACTGTACGAATTCGGCGACCTTTTCAAGTCACAAACATCTTTGATGCATATATGCAGACTAAGGTGACGAATTAAATTTTGAACCAGGGCTGGTATTCGAACCCAGGTCCCTTGCTCACGAGGAAGATGCACTAACCACTACGCCATCGTGGCACAGCGCATTTGCACAACAGCTCGGACTATCCTAGAACGCTTCCCTCCACAGTCCAAATTCCCTTGTACACTTACGATGCTGAGGAGCTATTGCACTACAGTCGGAAAGCCTGTGCAGTGCTGTTAAAGTTTAGGGGGAATAACAAACGGACTGAGGCATGAATGGTAATTTGGACTCAGGAGGAATGCATGCTCGTGTAGTCCATGCAACTGCGCAAAACTGTGCTAGGCTGGCGTAGTGGTAAGCGCGTCTGCCTGTGACCTTGGTTCGAATCCTACTGTTGGTACAAATTTTGATTAACCGCTTCTGTCTGCATATGTACGTTATTAATATTTTCCAAGCCAGTTTTATTTTATTCACTCTGTGCAAATAAACTGGCAACCAATTTATTTGTATTTAAAAGACAATAAAATATTTAATAGATAACATTAAGTAAAGACTATTATATAACATGCCACTAAAACGACAGCTGTTCCATATTTAGGCAAAGCTGATAGGAACATGAAAATCAGGTGATTTCCAAGAATGTCGGCCTATCGAAGGTGCGGGCTCCAAACGATAGATATCGAACGTCCAAATGCAAATCGATCACGCGACTGTGGTGGCGGGCGTTATGATAAACTGTTTGTGACTTGCTAGGGAAACCCAAACGATTGATTCCGTAGTGAGTGGGATGTCTGGTATTGTAAATGTTCCTTCGGACGAGTGCCTCACATGGAAGAGTCTAGTTCCATGCTTATGCAATGTAGAAAATTGTTTGAATTTCTGTCGGAAATATCAACTAATACCGGATGACGAAAGGAGAGACTGGCTAGACTGCGGTGGGGCGAAGTCTGTAAAAGTTCTTAAGAAGTGTTCTGATAGTGAAATTCCTTCACAATTTTATTGCGGAAACTGTGGTAAACGAACGCCTATCAGGAAGAATACACGGTTTGACTATTCCAAATTATCGATCAGGACCAATATAATTCATGCATCTTGCTGGATTATGGACTACACCAGCAAGTAACAGCATCGGAAACTGACTTATCTAACAATACCGTGTGGGACTATTTCGGGTTTTGCAGAGAAGTGTGTTATGTAATACTGACGAACGACAATGTACCGACCGGTGGACCAAATAAAGTTGTTGAAGTGGACGAATCGTACACAGCAAGAAGGAACAACCAGAGAGGACGACCTTTAAGGAATGAAATCAAACATATTTGGGTGTTCGGTGGTATAGAACGAGAGTCTCGGAAGTGCTATGTGGTAAGAGTGTTCTCCAGAGACAAGGTAACTTTAGTCAGTTTGATAAAGTACTTTATAAAGCCCGGTAGCAAAGTGATTACCGACGGCTCTCAGTCCTACAAGACAATGAAAGCAGAAGGATTCAACAAGGAGTCCGTCAACCACTCTGTAGAGTTCGCGTCTTCCGATGACCCCATTGTGCGCCCGCAGAATATCGGGAGGCTGTGGAAATCAGTGTAATCTTCCTTGTATCAGTATTTCCTTAACTTACGGTCCAAGGAGAAGTTGACGCTTGTGACACACTACCCACATTTTGCCTTACATTGGCAGAGTCTACCCAGATTACGGCAAAAAGGGAATGCTTCCCGTAGGATACACATCAAATGGGCTTTTACATGACGACATCGTCGACAACGAGTGAGTTAAGTCGGTTCCTTTCTAATTGCATGTATTTTTCGTTGCTATAGTGACCATTATAAACGTGCTCATAGTGCTCGCCATCACAGTCGCGTGATCGATTTAGAATCGGAGGTTCGATATCTATCGTTTGGAGCCCGCGGCTTCGATAGGCCGACATTCTTGGGAATTATCGAAAATCAGTACACCTAGTAGATAGTGTCGGAAGTTCCATGCGGCTTTTCGCGGATGATGCTGTAGTATACAGAGACGTTGCGGCATTAGAAGATTACAGCGAAATGCAGGAAGATCTGCAGCGGATAGACACTTGGTGCAGGGAGTGGCAACTGACCCTTAATATAGAAAAATGTTGTATTGCGAATACATAGAGAGAAGGATCCTTTATTGTATGATTATACGATAGCAGAACAAACACTGGTAGCAGTTACTTCTGTAAAATATCTGGGAGTATGCGTACGGAACGATTTGAAGTGAAATGATCATATAAAATTAATTGTTGGTAAGGCCGTTGTCAGGTTGAGATTCATTGGGAGAGTCCTAAGAAAATGTAGTCCACGAACAAAGGAGGTAACTTACAAAACACTCGTTCGACCAACACTTGAGCATTGCTCATCAGTGTGGGATCCGTACCAGGTCGGGTTGACAGAGTAGATAGAGAAGATCCAAAGAATAGCGGCGTTTCGTCATGTGGTTATTTGGTAAGCGTGATAGCGTTACGGAGATGTTTAGCAAACTCAAAATGGGTCAAATGGCTCTGAGCACTATGGGACTCAACTGCTGAGGTCATTAGTCCCCTAGAACTTAGAACTAGATAAACCTAACTAACCTAAGGACATCACACACATCCATGCCCGAGGCAGGATTCGAACCTGCGACCGTAGCGGTCTCGCGGTTCCAGACTGCAGCGCCAGAACCGCGCGGCCACTTCGGCCGGCTAGCAAACTCAAGTGGAAGACTCTGCAAGATAGGCGCCCTGCATCGCGGTGTAGCTTGCTGTCCAGGTTTCGAGAGGGTGCGTTTCTCGATGAGGTATCGAATATATTGCTTCCCCCTACTTATACCTCCCGAGGAGATCACGAACGTAAAACTAGAGAGAATCGAGCTGGCTTTCTGGCAGTCGTTCTTCCCGCGAACCATACGCGACTGGAACAGGAAAGGGAGGTAGTGACAGTGGCACGTGAAGTTCCCTCCGCCATACACCGTTGGGTGGCTTGCGGAGTATAAATGTAGATGTAGATGTAGAAGAAAATAGGTTTTTCAAATGTCGAACCAACGTCTGAGTAAACACTGAGAAAGTGTTATTTTCATAACTTTACTGCCATTACACCCATGAACAAAGTTACGTAAATTTCTGACACTACAGTTTTTAATTCAAGTCGTCATTCCTACGAACAAACTTAAATAAGTGGTGCAGACATGAAGGAATGCTTAACGTAATGCTGCTGGCTCACCTTACATAAATGGTACAGAGAATAGGTATCAATTAAAGCTTATTAACTTAGTGAGCTAATCTAGCGTCATTCATCTGATGTCGACTGCGAATGAATTCCGCTAAAAGGAAGCGGACGGAGAAAAATAATAGCTAGAAATTAAAGCGTGTATCTGCTTTTTTTTCGGTGTATCTGGCTGGATTTGCCGCTCCCGTGCCGCGGGCATGAGCGGCATTGTGAAACTATGGCCTGAGAGTGCCGGCAGCCGAGGCTGGGGTTCCCGCTGCTTTGCCCGCCCGCCTGCTACAGACCGTTGCTACGTGACGAGACTGGGGGTTCGTCCCTCTGCCGGCGCAGAACACCCGGAGCTGGCCGGGCCGTATTGAAAAATCGCGCCGTCTCACTGCGACCCGTTTCACAATTCTGTTACGGAAATTCCGAGTGCGCCGAATGGCGACCGACATCTGACTTGATTTAAGAGCCAGAACAGAGTGCAGCGTTCGTGATCCGCATATCCAGTGGTCGCCGCGGCTTCCGCCGTTGCCACCGCTGTACCGTTTTCCGTGCCGCGGAATATCCACCTTATCTGTGTTCGGCGGGCAGAAAATGAATTATAGTTTTTACAGAAATTTCTTTGTTTGCTGATAATTTCGTGTCGTCGTCTACAGAGTGAGACATAGCTTCAGTGAGACAATGGTTTTAAAGCAGCGTGTACCGAGAGAAAAGGAAAGAAATCAGATAAAATGAAATGTATAACAAACTCTATTTGTCGCTGTACTCTCATTCGATCGATAATGCCTCAACATAGCGATCTTGCGATCTTCCAGCCCATACACCTGTGAGTGTGTGGGTTTTATTCCGTCAAGTTGCAAATAGGTTGATCCAACAAGTACCCTTTGGCTCCTGCAAGAAACAATTTCCACCTCACAACACTACAGAAGTCAGACAGACGTTCCTAATCTGCCAACAAGAACTGCTTGAAAAACATTCAGCAATAAATACCTTCTGGAGTCGTCCGCTGTAAGGAAAAGACACAAAAATATTCTATATATTCTTACCTAACTAGTGGGATACTTGGGTGCAGGAGTATTGCTAGTTAGTGTAAGAAAAACATTAAACGAACGAAAAATATTATTTATTACAAAAAATTCTGAGAAATCAAATGAAACTTTTTCATATAAAATAATAATAAATTTCCGGGTTCTTTTAGGAACATAGAGTGCCTCTTATGAATAGGAATGCTATTATTTTACAAAGTACGGATAGATTCTTTTCTCCCTTTTCTTTAAGAATGTTATTTACTGGGCAGGATGGCTGAGAGCCGCGCCTACAAACTTGAGTAACTTTTATAGGTACGGTCAAGGCTGTCACATGAGAACTGTAGTGGAGTGTACTGTTAGGGAGGACAGCTGGGGCTCGCATACACTGTAGCACACAATACCGTGAGCTGCGATGACTCCTGCCTGCATCGCTCGCTGCTGACAAATAACACAACTATCTCTTTCTATCTGGATTGACGTTCGCCAATCAAACTCTCCCTACGCTTCAATGAAGTCAAGGACTCCTATCTGCCCCTAGTCTATTGGCGTGGTACACTGGTCAGATAATCAGTCCACTGCGATGACACTCAATACTCGCTCGCAGGCGTTTAACTAGTCGAGTGTCACTCCGATTTGCTAACGACACAGGTGCTCTCCCAGTGAAGTACTGAGGAGAGACTTTGTTCCTCGCTCTTTGCGTACACGTACGAGCGCACTCGCTCTCGTTATGTGTTCCTGCTCCAAGAGCGACGATGGAACGGCCACTTTTTCTGGAAAAGTTGCAAAGGTATATCATTCGCTGCCTTCCCTCACTCCTCTGACTCTTTGCATCAGAAATATTCCACCAATCAGCGTTGCTCTTTTAAACGGGAGAATGACGTTTCGTTTAAGTCGACCAATGCGGAAATCTGTACCATCTCAGTTAGGTGTATATTGTCCTCCTGTGAGAACTCTGTAACTACGCAGTCAGTCCTTGAAAATATGCGTCTTCTGGGCGCTCCCACAAAATGTAGCGGAATTTGCTTTTAAGTCGAACACAGGGGTCGTTATCCCTTCGCTCCTGTGAAAGCTGTCTTCTCTTTGGGCGGTTGTTTCGGCCGAAGTAGGTATGTTGTTGACCCAGCCCTCTCAAGGGACAGTATTCCCAGCAGGTTGGTTTCCTCTCCAGAACGAAAATTCCTGTGGCCGCCATGATGTGTACGCCAGCCTCGACTTTTACAACCCTGGTGCACACTTGCGATTTACCTATTAGATTTGCATATCGTTTACATGAATTCATACAAAATTGACTCTGCCTTATCGAGTTTGGATTCAAAAGAAGCTTCTTGATGTGCAGAATTCGATTGTGAGGACGGAATATGTTAGAAATGATGGTCAGGAGACCACACCACCTTACACACCGTTTTGATCCATCGCTACCACTGCCACGAGGGCTGTTCGGAAAGTAAGACTCGATACGTCGCGAAATGGGAACGACAACGAAAATCCGATGAATCTGTGTACAGTTGTGTCGGGGGGTGTCTAGCATGCCTGTAGATCATGTCAAGTCGCTCTTTTCATTTCTGGGCACATAGTGAGCACGCAAAGACGCCTAGAACAATAGTGCCTCCCGCCAAGTATCGGTGGCTGCTGAGAGGTTTCGTCCGATTTCGTGCATCCCCACATAAGTCCCTGTCATGCATTTTCTCCTTCACGACAATTCTCGACCGCTCACTGCAGGAGCAATGAGTACGGCCCGGCAGCGTTTTCGCAGGCCGCTAAGGCCGAACGGTTCTAGGCGCTTCAGTCCCGAACTACGCTGCTGCTACGGTCGCAGGTTTGAATCCTGCATCGGTGACGGGTGTGTTTGATGTCCTTCGGTTAGTTAGGTTTAAGTAGTTTAAAGTCTAGGGGGCTGATGACCTCAGATGTTATGTCCCATAGTGCTTAGAGCCATTTGAACCATTTGCAGGTTTTTCGATGGTAAGTCCTTGATGACCCACGATACAGCCCGTACTTGGCTCCCTCTAATTTTCGTCTCAGCTCATATGAACTGCTTGCTATGAAGACAACATTTTGGCACAGACAACAAACTGAAGACCAGCGAAGAGAACTGGATGAAAGCACAGGTCGCTGCCTTGTACGACGCGGGTATTAGTAAATTTGTACAACGCTATGACAAATGTCTATGGCGGACCGGCGACAATGTAGACAAGTTGCTGGATGGTGTAGTAAACTCTTGCAAAGGAAAACATCTTTTTATTTTCACTGTCGTCCCCATTTTGCGACCGATATGATCTTACTTCCCGAATAGGCCTCGTATTTCAGTACAACTCTTTTCTGCACAAACAACTAACGATGAGATACACATGTCTTTTCTGAAATTATTTTCTTTCCTCTAAGAATTTCAGCTCCCTTGGTTTGTTCACTTTACAATAGCAACGCCCAATGTCTTCGGTAGCAGAATATAGACCTTATTTTGGAAGGAACATTCGTTTAGATTATTTGCAATGTTTAAATTGCAAGTTAAAATTGAACGAATACGCTCCAAAGTATCTGAATATAATTCCTTGTCAGTTATCTGTCAATTAATGAATCTTATTCTTCGTTACTCCAAGCAAACAACAGGGCAACGGACTACAATAAATTGGTTTAATTACCTTAGAAGTTTAAATGTTTCTATGCGGCATAAACTTTCTGTTCTCACTCTTATTATAGGTTTCCCTTGTGACGTAGTTACCATTTGCTTAAACGAGTATTGTGGAGCGATGTTTAAAACAGTGAAGTTTCTGTTTCTTTGTCCTACGACCGTATAATCCTCAACTAGGAATATTGACGCAATCAAGTGAGATATTTCTTTAAAGTCAACACCGCCATTAGACTGTTGTTTATTTACAGTTTTACATTTACATTTACACAGTCATGATTTCGGCTTCGAAGTGCAAATATCAAGTGTTTTAACTGTTATAAATTGCCTAAGATGGCATACTGTTGTATTAAAGTACACTATTAGACTCTTAGAAAACTTGTGAACGAAACAGCGAAAGTAACTGCATGCTTTGGACATCAGAAATAGAATACTTCGCTAAAGCACATTATTCAGACAGGAACACAAAGCATCGTGTCTTCAACTGACGAAAAAATACAGAAACTATTTAGCAGCTGGCTGGACTAAAAACGGTGTAAGAAAAGAATGTAATCTTTCGCCCCTTCTGTTCGATCTGTACGTCGAAGTTGCAGTGACAGAAGTAAAAGCGAGGTTCAGAAGTAGCATTAAAATTCAGGGTGAAAGGATGTCAATGTAAGATTCGCCAATGACTTTGCTATCCTCAATGAAAGTGAAGAAGAATTACAAGACCTGTCGAATGGAATGATCAATCTTAATGAGAACAAAATACTGACTGACAGTGAATCGAAGGATGACTAAAGACATCAGAAGCAGCAGAAATGAGAACAGAGAGAATCTTAACATCTTAATTGCTGATCTGGAAGAATTCAAAACTTCTGGTAGTCTTTTCTGAGAATAGCGAACTGAAAATTAGTGAAAACAGTCTAGGTAATGGTTGCCTGCTTGTGGAATATCGTCTCAGTTATGTGACTGGATTTGTGATTTCCTATCAGAGAGGTCACAGTTCGTAGTAACTGACGGAAAGTCATCGAGTAAAACAGAAGTGATTTCTGGCGTTCCCCAGGATAGTGTTATAGGCACTTTGCTGTTCCTTATCTATATAAACGATTTGGGAGACAATCTGAGCAGCCGTCTTAGGTTGTTTGCAGATGACGCTGCCGTTTATCGACTAATAAAGTCATCAGAAGATCAAAACAAAATGCAAAACGATTTAGAAAAGATATCTGAATGGTGCGAAAAGTGGCAGTTGACCCTAAATAACGAAAAGAGTGGGGTCATCCACTTGAGTGCTAAAAGGAATTCGGTAAACTTCGGTTACACATAAATCAGTCTAATCTAAATACCGTAAATTCAACTGAACGCCTAGTTATTACAATTACGAGCAACTTAAATTGGAAGGGACACATAGAAAATGTTGTGGGGAAGGCTGCGTTTTATTGGCAGGACACTTAGAAAAAAAACAGATCTCGTAAGAAGACTGCCTACACTACTCTTGTCCGTCCTCTTTTAGAATACTCCTGCGCGGTGTGGGATCTTTACCAGATAGGACTGACGGAGTACATCGTAAAAGTTCAAAGAAGGGCAACACGTTTTGTATTATCGCGAAATATGGGAGAGAGTGTCACAGAAATGATACAGGATTTTGGCTGGACATCATTTAAAGAAAGGCGTTTTTCGTTGGGACGGAATCTTCTCACGTAATTCCAATCACCAACTTTCTCCTCCTAAAGCGAAAATATTTTGTTGACACCGACCTACATAGGGAGAAACGACCACCACGATAAAATAATAGAAATAGGGCTCACGCGGAAAGGTAGAGGTGTTCGTTCTTTCCGCGCGCTATAAGAGATTGGAATAATAGAGAATTGTGAAGGTGGTTCTATGAACCCTCTGCCAGGCACTTAAACGTGATTTGCAGAGTATCCATGTAGATGTAGATGTATATGGTTATTTTATTTCAAAATGACCATTTTCGGCCTAGTCTTAGGCCATCTTCAGAATAGCACCATCAGCTGTAGCTGACGATGTCGAGAACAGTCAGTAGACTTCAGTCGCGGAAACTGCTGATCGGTAAGTAGATGAAAAAGAAATTCTGCTATCTAGGTGGCAAAATAACCCATGGCGGAGGGAATAAGGAAGACATAAAAGGCAGACAAGTACTGGCAATAAGTGCGTTCCTGGCCAAGAGAAGTCTACTAGTATCAAACATAAGTCTTAATTTGTGGAAGAAACTTCTGGAAATGTACGTTTGGGGCACAGAATTGTATGGCAGTGAGACATGGACTGTGGGACAATCGAAACAGAAGACAACATAAGCATCTGAGATGTGAACTGATAAGGTAGGGTAGACGAGGTTCTCCACAGAATCGTTGAGGAAACAAATATGTGGAAAACACTGCCAAAAAGAAGGGACAAGATAAGGCAGGATAATAGGTTATCTGTTAAGACATCAGGGAATAAATTCGATGGTTCAAGAGGGAGAAGTAGATGGTAAAAATTGTAGAGGAAAACCGAAATTGTAATAATACAGCCATCAAATACTTTAGGAAGTAGGATGCAATACTACGGTGAGAGGAAAGGATTGGCACAGGAGAGGAAATCCTTAGCCGGCCGCATCAAAGCAATCAGAAGACTGATGCGTGAAAAAAAAAAGAAAGAAAGAAAAGAGCTGGCTGATGGCGTATTATGTGGTCCGTTATAAGTCATGGTTTTAGATCGTTTGAAGTGGTGTTAAGAGTCGAGTACCACGATGGTCCTACGATTCGTTCAACGCCCAATGCGTGGAGGATGCAGCTCAAACCATAGGTGGTCCCGTGATATGCCATGATTGGGACCCCTCATTCAGCGTTGTTTATTTTAACATTATTGGTTCAAATAGTTCTGAGCACTACGGGACATAATATCGGATGTCATAAGGGCCCTATAACTTAGAACTACTTAAACCTAACTAAACTAAGGATATCACACACATCCATGCCCAAGGCAGGATTCGCACTTGCGATCGTAGTAGTCGCGCGGTTCCCGACTGAAGCGCCTAGAACCGCTCGGCCACATCGGCCGGCCATTAATGGTGAGAAAGACCAGCTTTGGAAACAATTTCATGATGACTATCCTGCAGACGCGCCATCCAATTCCAGAACAGCTGTGTTCACAGGGCTGGCCACACTGTTTGTGGTTTGACAAACACCCCGGCTCGTTAAATCACCCTATCGTAAACGTACAGAAAATGTCTGTCTCTATTTGGAACAGTGTATAAACGAAGCATTCATCTCTCCCGCAGTTTGGCAATTTTACAGAAACTGATCGAAGACTGGCAGCAGCCGGAAATGTTACATCTGAAGAAAACTTTCTAAAGCCAAGCTCCCATAAATATTTCTTTATTTATAAACAATCGGTTTCGACAGGCTTTTCATTATCTTCAGGTCTTTAAAATGTAATGTCATAGAGTTGTACCTCACGCCCAGTTATCATGCAGATAAAATGTAGCACATAATATATGACAATTTTGCGTGAGGCCCAACTCAAAATGAAAATATTCTATAACATAAGACCTTAAGATGACAGCGAAGTCCGTCGAAACCAGATGTCCGTAAATGAAGATCTTGGCTGTAGCTAGGTTCTTACCAAGCAAAACAGATCGCTCTTTGTAATTACTCAGCATGAGAAAATTCATTAACAGAAGATTGTTGAGGACTCGCTTTCTCGCTGAATTGCGACCGCTATGTAAGCTACAGTCTGGATTACATGGTACTGGCATGATATATCCCAGGCCGTGGAAATCTTTTTCGTGTGGAGTGCTTACTACGATCATGACAGGTATGCTGATATTAGAATGTAAGTAGGAATTGTTCTACTACTTGCCAAGAGATGAAAACTACACTACTGGCCATTAAAATTACTACACCACGAAGATGACGTGCTACAGACGCAAATTTAACCGACAGGAAGAAGAAGCTGTGATATGCAAATGATTAGCTTTCCAGAGCATTCACACAATGTTGGCGCCGGTGGCGACACCTACAACGTGCTGACATGAGGAAAATTTCCAACCGATTTCTCATACACAAACAGCAGTTGACCGGCGTTTCCTGGTGAAACTTTGTTGTGATGCCTCGTGTAAGGAGGAGAAATCCATACCATCACGTTTCTGGCTTTGATAAAGGTCGCATTGTAGCCTATCGTGATTGCGGTTTATCGTATCACGACATTGCTGCTCGCGTTGGTCGTGACCGAAAGACTGTTAGCAGAATATGGAATATATGGGTTCAGGAGGCTAATACGGAACGCCGTGCTGGATCCCAACGCCTCGTATCACTAGCAGTCGAGATGACATGCATCTTATCCGCATGGCTGTAACGGATCGTGCAGCCACGTCTCGATCCGTGAGTCAACAGATGGGGACGTTAAAAAGACAACTGCAAGACCATCTGCATGAACCGTTCGACGACGTGTGCAGCAGCATGGACTATCAGCTCGGAGACCATGGCTACAGTTACCCTTGATGCTGCATCACAGACAGGACCACCTGCGATGGTATACTCACCGACGAACCTGGTGCACGAATGGCAAAACGTCACTTTTTCGGATGAATCCAGGTTCTGTTCACAGCATCATGATGGTCGCATCCGTGTTTGGCAACATCGCCGTGAACGCACATGAGAAGCGTGTGTTCTTCATCGCGATACTGGCGTATCACCCGGGCGTGATGATATGGGGTGCCATTGGTTGCATGTCTCGGTCACCTCTTGTTTGCATTGACGGCACTTTGAACAGTGGACGTTACATTTCAGATGTGTTACGACCCGTGGTTCTACCCTTCATTCGATCCCTGCGTAACCCTACATTTCAGCACGATAATGCACGACCGCATCTTGCAGGTCCTGTACGAACCTTTCTGGATACAGAAAATGTTCGACTGCTGCTCTGGCCAGCACATTCGCCAGATCTCTCACCAACTAAAAACATCTGGTCAATGGTGGCCGAGCAACTGGCTCGTCACAATATGCCAGTCACTACTCTTGATGAACTGTGGTATCGTGTTGAAGCTGCATGGGCAAGTGTACCTGCACATGCCATCTAAGCTCTGTTTGACTCAATGCCAAGGCTTATCAAGGCCGTTATTACGGTCAGAGGTGGTTGTTGTGGGTACTGGTTTCTCAGGATGTATGCACCCAAATTGCGTGAAAATGTGATCACCTGTCAGTTCTAGTATAATATATTTGTCCAATGAATACCCTTTTCTTCATGGGGTAGCAATTTTAATGGCCAGTAGTCTATGTCTGATGGCGTAGATATGTGTTTTAGCAGTGAATAGTAAAAACAGACCTCATTAATGACAGCTTGGAAGCTGTTACTCATTGATTCTATACATTCTGAATACGCATTCACGTCATAAGCTCTAGGAAAAGTGGAGATAAGTGTGACTCAGAGTAGTAGCGCTATGGCAGGTACAGTGCAAGCAGGTGCTGTGCAAGCTGAGGGCGAGCGTACCAGCTGTTGATGCGCGGGATGTGGAGGTCCGCGGAGGGTGTGGTCGTCTCCTGCTCGTCCTCCTCGTAGCCTGCCTCGTCCTCCACGTCTTCGTCCTCGTCATCAGTGTCGGGCACTCCGCGGTACTCGCGCATCCGCGGATGCGACACCACAGCAGTTTCGGCCGTGCCCACCTGAAAAACAACTTGCAATTTAAAGGCTCACTAACAGTTACTGGCATTTTACCTAATGATAACTTTCAGTCATTTCGTAACGTTACAGTGATCATTTTACTCTCAAATGAATTACGAAAAATATGAGATCAAACGGTGAAATCGAGTATAAGAATGCTCCTATGAAGTCTCATTGATTCGCAAATACAGATAAAAAACAAAACAAAAAAGAAAACTGTGACAAAGAGATACAAAGATGCTGTTTCACCACGATAACTTGGCGATTTGGCAAGTGCTGCCAGAAGCACAGAAAATCTTCCCTACTTGAAACGTATTGCCGCGCGGGATTAGCCGAGCGGTCTGTGGCGCTGCCGTCATGGACTGTGCGGCTGGTCCTGGTGGAGGTTCGATTCCTCCCTCGGGGATGGGTGTGTTTGTTTGTCCTTACGATAATTTAGGTTAAGTAGTGTGTAAGCTTACGGACTGATGACTTTAGCAGTTAAGTCCCATAAGATCTCACTCACTTTTTTTTAAACGTATTTGTTTGTCTCCGAGCGCTGCCAACGTCAAGCTGCCTCTTGATGCGAAGTGTTGCGGAAGGATTGTGTTGACTAGCAAGTACCTTCTGTAAGCACTTGCTGAGATGTTTGCATTAGAACAGAAATTTACTCAAGTTTGCTTCTTCACGTCACAGGGGCAAGTTTAATTCAGAAACTTGCTACAAATAATTGTTGCAGAAGTGCTGTTGTTCTTAAAAACCAGAGCAGTCGCCACTGTTGTTGCATTATTATTACTGAATAAAAATGGTATCGTAACAAAAAAATTAATTAATAGAAAAAATATTTGAGGGGCACAGAAACAATATTCAGTTGACTGAAATCAGAGGACTTGCCGGATAGAAATATTTGAGGTTTTCGTACGTAAATTTCGCATATCTCTTGTCTATTGTACAGTCAAATATTCGATAATAGGAAATAAAAATGCAGCGCTGTATTTCACCAAGAGCCTGCCTTCTAATTACTCTTCGGTTTTTGCAATCAATACTTATTACTTTTATCACGAAGATAATGCATTTATGTTTCCGGTAACATTAAAAAAAATAAGCTAAAATTTAAAGACGTCTGTACTGCCATTCTACTTTCCCTTCTGGAGAAACAAATTGAACAGTAAACTCACTTCGCACTTCCTTGGGTCGTGATGCCAATTATAAGTGTTTAGGGGTCCCAACGGTACATTGGTTCCACCAATCTGCGAACTTCTTGAAGTCAACGAAACTAATGGAATTCCGCCGGAGGTGGGGATTGCAGACACGGTGGTTCCTGAATGAGATTTTCACTCTGCAGCGGAGTGTGTGCTGATATGAAACTTCCTGGCAGATTAAAACTGTGTGCCGCACAGAGACTCGAAATCGGTCCGGCACACAGTTTTAATCTGCCAGGAAGTTTCATGGTGGTTCCTAATATTCCACTTATTCCACTTAATTGTACGAATAACGCGCCATACCACTGCAGGAAGTTCGACATAATCCTTAATAAACATGATTTCAGGATTAAAAAGTTAGAGTACTTGCGAGTTATGCGAACGTGTCTTGACTCAGTTAGGAAGACTAGCCTATTATCTAAAACAAAAGAAAAGAAACGAGCCTTGGAAATGTACGTCGTGGGTAAAAACGCTGAGACCAGAACCAAAGCCGGCAGGTGTGGCCGAGCTGTTCTAGGCGCTACAGTCTGGAACCGCGGGACCGTTGCTGTCGCAGGTTCGAATCCTGCCTCGGGCATGGATGTGTGTGATGTCCTTAGGTTAGTTAGGTTTAAGTAGTTCAAAGTTCTAGGGGACTGATGACCTCAGAAGTTAAGTCCCATAGTGCTCAGAGCTATTTGAACCAGAACCACAAAGTAGTCCGTTTACAATTGCGATCTAAATCCGATATAACTGGCATAGACCAAAATAAAACACAATTTCAATGAGATAAATGTCACTGGTCAAGACTGCAGAATCTTGTCAATTCTGCTTTCCTTTCAGCTACTGCGCAGGACTGGCAAGGTTAGTGCAGGAAAGTGTAGCGGCTGGAGCAAGAATACTGGAAACGAGGTGGAATAATGACAGTGGCTATGGATGAAGATACTATTAGTGCCACGCCCTCAGGCGTGATGATGACGATGATGATGGTGATAATGATGTTGAATCGAACACAAATGACAGTTATCTTAAGCGAACATTATTTTGACAGTTCTTTCAGGCACAGTTAATTACAGTTCATAAACATTACTACTGTGTTGTGTTCAATAAATGCTGTGTCCAAACGGATTCCGTAAACCAGTTTTTGACTTTCATTCATAGTGTCGTATGTTGTACATTCATCTACGTCAATTTTTCATTATTTTTGATAAATAAATTATACAGAAGTTGTAGGTAAAACACTCGAACATGAATATGTCAACAAATTAGACGATTTGCTATCCAACGGAAGTGTCACTTAAGCGGTCAATATTTCCACGAATGTCGCCTCTGATTTCGTGTTGAGCATAAAACGCGGGTGTGGGGCCATGGCCGTTCCCGACAGCCACTGCGCCAATCGTCAGCTTATGGTGGATGAACAGTTATTGATCTTATGCCATCATGTAATTGAACTAACAAAGTTTTGTACAAAACGTTACACTTCTAATGGGATCCTTTCGTGAGTCATAAAATGTCAAGACCTTATTGTAGCTTAGCCGATGTCTGCACGTCATGTGTGTGGTCATTGAGGCTATTCCATCGACATATCTTCTACAGAGATCGCAATGGCCACGTACAGGCAAGACACCCACAATGTCTTTCACATAATCCCACAGGATGAAATCTAGAGGGGTTATGTCCAGAGGCAGCTGTGACCACTTGGTTGGTCCATTACGTCCTATCTATTGCTGTGGAAGCGTTCGGTCCAGTAAGTCACGCAAATGTAAACTTTAGTGTGGTGGTGCACCATCCTGCTGGAAGTTCATTTCTGGCTGAAGGGGAGGAAACTGAGGGACAGCAAATTACCAAACCATGTTCCTTACAAACGGTCCCCGTTAATGTTCGCTCGATGAAGAAAAAGTCTCTTTGTTTTTCATCAGAGCACACCACGCATGAAAATTCTCAGTGTCTCTGACCACCTTGACTATTTATCTGGTGGTGCTCTGACATGTCCTCAAAAACTGTGGTTCTTACTCGAAACGCAGATGCCAATGATGTGCTAATTAACACTCCCCTGTGGAAGAATGTTTCATCAGAGCAAACTTAACTTTCTGTATATTTGAGGTTGTATCCAACCCGATCTAAGATCACAATAGTCGACTGGTGGCGAAGCCGCAAGCCGTTTCTGTACAGTGCTTTGTAAGAGCGCAAGCGAAGTCGTTTATGCACCCTTGTGAACTGTTGAACAAGGGGTATTTAGCCATGATATTGATGGCGGACTGCCTTTGATGGACTTATTTAGAACATCTCTCTGATTTCCTCTACCTTTTTTATCAGATGTTCGCTTTCTCCCATAACCTGTTTACACTTTAATCGGCTTAATATCTGGTGGTTCTCGTTAGAATTCGCCTCTGACATTGCTTTACACGGGGGTAGTCTTTCTGAGGCATAGTAATTTCTGGTATTTATTTGGCATCCTAAACAAAAAATGGTCAGTCTACAAGAAATTTTGACAGAACGTTCTGAATTAATTTACATGATGCTCAAATCGCTACTATTTACGTCTCTATGGGTTTCTACTGCATTCGGTAATCAGGGACGTTTCATGTGGACGTCCCCTTAAGTCAGTCCCCTCCCGGAGATCGGAATGGGACACTAGGCCGGTATCTTCTGCCATGAAGACACTTCTTCAGCTACAGGCGTATCCTATAGATATTCATTACTTATCTTTTGCATACTCATGCCGTTGATCATTGCTGCTTCATCCACCTTTCAGAGGCAGTTTCCCACCTTATGGGCAAGAGAGTGCTCTGAATCTCTGCCGTCTTTGACAAGGTCGTTGGAAGAACGAAGGTGATTCTTATCCGGACGTCTTCGGTCGACATTGGTGACGCTTTTTATTCGAAATTTAAGTAGTGGCAGGTTCTTTTCCTGGACTCAAGACGTTTTGATCACTAATCAAAGACGCTACACCTAGACCATATGTTTAGTAGCTCGTAAAGGAAGAGCTTAGGGTCAGGCCAGGGAGTTCATGGAAACATTTCGTAAAACAACAGGGAAATGTGTTACTCGTGAAAGTGAGACTGCAGATCTTCACCTCCATTGCAACGTGAACGCGTCACAGTTCAGCTGTGTCTGGTTATTTTCTAATTCCTTTTTGGCACATATTCTCATACAAGGAAGAATCTCTTGCTGCACGTCCACGCGATAATTCTGTGTTCTTAGAAACCGGGAAGAACAAAAGAAGGACACTGGAAACAAATTCCTACATTTTCAAGTCACGAGATTCTTCGTATTCCATGTCAAATACGGTCCCCTCTTGCGGATTGTGAGCACATACGAAGGATATAAAGTCAGATACCTTTTGCAACGAAAACTATACATATGTACATCCAGTATGAATGTGATAAATAAAAATTAACAATAAAAAATAATTATCAGCAGAGAAGCATGGATATGATGTTTCAAAATTGGGAAAGAAGCGACTTGAGTAGTTTTCTGGTCCATTACTGATGCCTTCCTGGAGTCGCGGAATGAAGCGTTACCCATTGGGTTTGCTTCTGTCAAACTCGTAAATATGCCACTGGAAATAACACTTACGGAAAAATATCGCAACACAAAAAAAAAAAAAAAGTAAATGTAGAGTAATGATATTTTTGGAGGACATTTGTCTAGATAACATATTTTAGTGATTAACATTGCGAATTCGCAGGTTAATTTAAGCAAGTCGCTGCAAATGGGAAATGCTGGTACATCAATAACCGCTGTAACCGTCAGAATGTTGAATGCAGGCGAGCTAACGCGCATGCATTATATTGTACGTATGCCGGATGTCAGTGTGTGTCATGCAGTACCATGCCTGCTGCACTTGGTTGTTCAGTACAGAGACGGTTAATACTGTAGGTGGATGACGCTGGAGATATCGTCCGATGATCCCACATGTGCTCGACAGAAGACTGATCACGTTATCGTGCAGCTCTAGGCAATCTGGCGGCACTCTGTAGAGAATGTTGAGTTACAACAGTAGTATGTGGGCGGGCTTTATCCCGGCGGTGTTGTTCACGAATGGCAGCACAACAGGTCGAATCATAAGACAGATTTGCAATTAGGATGTGAGGGATAACCAATGCGTGGGATAACCACGAAAATACTCTTTTTGCCGGCCGGAGTGGCCGAGCGGTTCTAGGCGCTACAGTCTGGAACCGGGCTACCGCTATGGTCGCAGGTTCAATCCTGCCTCGGGCATGGATGTGTGTGATGTCCTTAGGTTAGTTAGGTTTAATTAATTCTAAGTTCTAGGTGACTGATGACCTCAGAAGTTAAGTCGCATAGTGCTCAGAGCCATTTGAACCATTTGAACGATTGTAGATAACGATAAAGCGCCGTGCATGTAACTGACAGAAAAATTCCACAAAAATATCAGAAAATACGTAACCTAAAGAGGCAGTTCGATTTAATATAGTAGCATAATACATTGCTACACAGCTACAAAATGTAAACTATACTGGTAACGTTACAGCGGACTCACAGATTGCATTTATGCTAGGGCAGGGTAGGCAGTCACTGTGGTGTGCACGAAACAGTGCAAACATTCGCAGGAAACAGACGCTACAGTAGAGGGTTAGCAGTTGCACTGTGAAATTAACCGTGGAATTACACACCTAGCGGATTTCATTGCGTCCGCTTACGGTGCAAGTTTCTACAGCACACGAGAACCGTAGCGAAAGAGCATGCTGTGAACAGCTAAAATTAGCCAGAGTTTGTTCCTAGCTGATGAAAATGGAAGCTAAGTAGACTCGCAAGAGACGGACTCGTATTAAATTTCACAACTTAAAACCGTATGGCGGCTTGAGAGCTGGTACGAGATGGCGGCAATGTAATTGGTTAGCAAAGATTATATACTCTTTGATTAATACATCTAAAGTAACGCAAAAACTTCTGCTTGTGTTTATGCCGTAAGCACACAGGGCTTGCTAGCTCCGTCTTATCGTTCTTTCGCTAAACTTTCACGTATATTTAAACATCCACCAATAAGACATTTTTATCCGAGAGCTTGGATGGAGAGCCGGTGACTGTTGTAGTTTGGGTTTAGGATTCGTGCAGGTAATGTCAAACGGTAGTTGTGGCACTAAATGAGAAAAACCGGACAAGAGCGAGTAAGACTTTCGCTCTGAGAATTCCACGCGAACTTTGTTATGTACATAAACAGTTCGTCTATAAAACTTCCTGGCAGATTAAAACTGTGTGCCCGACCGGGACTCGAACTCGGGACCTTTGCCTTTCGCGGGCAAGTGCTCTACCATCTGAGCTACCGAAGCACGACTCACGCCCGGTTCCACAGCTTCACTTCTGCCAGTATCTCGTCTCCTACCTTCCTAACTTTACAGAAGCTCTCCTGCGAACCTTGCAGAACTAGCACTCCTGAAAGAAAGGATATAGCGGAGACATGGCTTAGCCACAGCCGGGGGGATGTTTCCAGAATGAGATTTTCACTCTGCAGCGGAGTGTGCACTGATATGAAACTTCCTGGTAGATTAAAACTGTGTGCCCGACCGAGACTCGAACTCGGGACCTTTGCCTTTCGCGGGCAAGTGCTCTACTGAGCTACCGAAGCACGACTCACGCCCGGACCCACAGCTTCACTTCTGCCAGTATCTCGTCTCCTACCTTCCAAACTTTACAGAAGCTCTCCTGCGAACCTTGCAGGAGAGCACTTGCTCGCGAAAGCAAAGGTCCCGAATTCGAGTCTCGGTCGGGCACACAGTTTTAATCTGCCAGGAAGTTTCATATCAGCGCACACTCCGCTGCAGAGTGAAAATCTCATTCCAGTTCGTCTATAGCTTTCGAAGAGTGACTTTGCGAGGAATAAGTTTATGTGCCATATATGGCGGGCCGGCCGGTGTGGCCGAGCGGTTCTAGGCGTTTCAGTCTGGAACCGCGCAACCGCTACAGTTGTAGGTTCAAATCCTGCATCGGGCTTGGATGTGTGTGATGTCCTTAGGTTAGTTAGGTTTAAGTGGTTCTAAGTTCTAGGGGACTGATGACCTCAGATGTTAAGTCCCATAGTGCTCAGAGCCATTTGAACCTTTTGAACCATATATGGCGGTATTTTTTTTTATTACCGTAGAGCTTAGTATTTGACTTAAATATCAATTTGATACTTCTGCCCGTTCTTGTAAGAAGACAGTTCTTAATACATGGACAGACAGACGGAAAATATAGTGATACTATAAGAGCTCCGTTTATACCTTTTGAAGTACGGATCCCTCAAAAATGGACGCTGAAACACTAGAGAGATATCACCAACACAAGTAGTTAGACAATGGTGGTATTGTAGAAGTTGCAACGGGAGAGTAAATATTGAGGGGTCACGGGAATTCGGGTGTGATGGAGGGAGAGGCCTGTTGGCAAACTGCTGTTTAAGGCTGGATGTGTTTTAATGTTACAAAAGTCGAAACTCAGCTTCGCGAGAGTGACCTACAAATACGAACTTATTTCTCAACAAGTTCACTTCGTAATGCAGTGTGTTTTAACTCAAATGGTACAGTTAACAGCCAAAGAAACGGGTTCACCTGCCTAATATCGTGCAGGGCCCCGCGAGCACGTAGAAGTGCCGCAACACGACGTGGTATTCACTGGAATAATGTCTGAATAATTACTGGAGGAAACTAACACCATGAATCCTGCAGTGCTGTTCATAAATCCGCGAGAAAATGAGGGGGTGGAGATCTCTTCTGTGCAGCACCTTTCAAGGCATCTCAGATATGCGTAATAATGTTCAAGTCTGGGGAGTTCAGGGCCCAGCGCAAGTGTTTAAACTCAGAAAAATGTTCCTGGAGCCACTCTGAAGCAATTCTGGAGGTGGAGTGTCGACGTGTTCTGCTGGAATTTGGAATTGCCCAAGCCCGACTGAATGCACAATAGACATGAATGGATGCAGGTGATCAGACAGGATGCTTGCGTACGTGTCACCTGTCAGAGTCGTATATCTAGACGTATCAGGGGTCCCACATCACACCAGCTGCACACGCCCCACACTATTACAGAGCCTACATCAGCTTGAACGGTTCCCGGTTGATAAGCAGGGTCCATGGGCTCATGACGTTGTCTCCATACCCGAACGCGTCCATCCGCTCGACACAATTCGAAATGGGACTCGCCTGACCAGGCAACATGTTTCCAGTCATCAACACTGCAATCTCGGTGTTGACGGGCCCAGGCGAGTCGTAAAGCTTTGTGCCGTGCAGTCATCAAGGGTGCACGAGTGGGCCTTCGGCTTCGAAAGCCCATGTCGACGATGTTTCGTTGAATGGTTCGCACGCTGACACTTATTGATGGCCCAGCAATGAAATCTACAGCAATCTGATGAAGTGCTGCATTTCTGTCACGCTGAAAGATTCTCTTCATTTGTCGTTGATTCTGTTCCTGCAGGATCTTTTTCCGGCCGCAGTGATGTCGCAAATTTGATATTTTGCCAAATTCCTGATATTCACGGTACACTCGTGAAATGGTCGTACGGTGAAATCCCCACTTCATCGCTACCTCGGAGATACTGCGTTCCATCGCTCGTGTGCTGACTGTAACACCACATTCAAACTCACTTAAATCTTGATAACCTGCCGTTGCAGCAGCAGTAACCGATCTAACAACTGCGCCAGACAGTTGTCTATTATAGGCGTTGCCGACCGCAGCGCCGTATTCTGCCTGTTTAGATACACTATGTGATCAAAAGTATCTGGACACTCCCAAAAACATACGTCTTCCATATTAGGCGCATTGTGCTGCCACCTGCTGCCAGGTACTCCTTGTCAGCGACCTCAGTAGTCATTAGACATCGGAAGAAACAGAACAGGGCGCAGCGTGGAACTCAAGGAGTTCGAATGTGGATGGGTGATTGGGTGCCACATGTGTCATACGTCTGTACGCGAGATTTCCACACTCCTAAACATCCCTAGATCCACTGTTTCCGATGTGATAGTGAAGTGGTAATGTTTTTTTTGTGGTTTTAGGGCGCACAACTTCAATGGTCATTAGCGCCCAGACTACGTTAGGAATGCACCGCGAGGCGAAGGGACAAATACAGCAGAAAAGCGTACAGCTGACCCCGTCTGTTGACTGACAGAGATCGCCGACAGTTTGAAGAGGGTCGTAATGTGTAATAGGCAGACACGTATCCATATCATCATACCATCATATAGGACAGTCAGGCGGGAGGTGAGAAAACTGGGATTTCATGGTCGAGTTGCTGCTCATAAGCCTCACATCACGACGGTAAATGCCGAACGACGCCTCGCTTGGTGTAAGGAGCGTAAACATTGGACGATTGAACAGTGGAGTGACGAATCACGGCATACAATGTGGCGATCCAACGGCAGTGAGTGAGTATGGCGAATGCCCGGTGAATGTCATCTGCCAGCGTGTGAAGTGCCAACAGCAAAATTCGGAGGTGGCGGTGTTATGGTGTGGTCGTGTTTTTCATTGAGGGGGCTGGCATCTCTTATTGTTTTGCGTGGCACTATCGCAGCACAGGCCTACATTGATGTTTTAAACACCTTATTGCTTCCCACTATTGAAGAGCAATTCGGGGATGGTGACTGCATCTTTCACTACGATCGAGCACCTGTTCATAATGTACGGCCGGTGGCGGAGTGCTTACGCGACAATACCATCCCTGTAATGGACCTACCTGCAGAGAGTCCTGACTTAAAACCTATAGAACACTTCTGGGATGTTTTGTACGCCGACTCCGTTCCAGACCTCACCAACCGACATCGATACCTCTCCTCAGTGCAGCACTCCGTGAAGAATGGGCTGCCATTCCACAAGAAACCTTCCAGCACCTGATTGAACGTATGCCTGTGAGAGTTTAAGCTGTCATCAAGACTAAGGTTGGGCTAGCACCATATTGAATTCCTACATTTCCGAAGGAGGGCGCCACGATCTTGTAAGTCATTTTCAGCCAGGTGTCCGGATAGTTTTGATCATAGTGTATCTCTGTATTTCAATACGCATGCCTATACCAGTTTCTTTGGCGTTGCAGTGTATATCTTATTATGAATGAATGTAGTCAAAAGTGTGAGTAAGTAGAATAGTCCATGGATAGATATTGTTCTAGAATCCACCTTAAACTTGAACCCAACATTCTTAAGTAGTTACATAAATGAACACATCATTGCAATGTAATAATATGAACGTAATATAATTTTTTAACGAGGTAAGCAAGCAAAATAAAACAGTGTAAGTACATAGCAGAGCACAAAACGCATATTACGCAATTATACAAAATTAGTTGAGCTACTACTTAAAAAATATTCAAGATTTTACTACAAAAATATTTTTGTAAGATAGATCTACATCTACTACATCTACATTTATACTCCGCAAGCCACCCAACGGTGTGTGGCGGAGGGCACTTTACGTGCCACTGTCATTACCTCCCTTTCCTGTTCCAGTCGCGTATGGTTCGCGGGAAGAACGACTGTCTGAAAGCCTCCGTGCACGCTCTAATCTCTCTAATTTTACATTCGTGGTCTCCTCGGGAGGTATAAGTAGGGGGAAGCAATATATTCGATACCTCATCCAGAAACGCACCCTCTCGAAACCTGGCGAGCAAGCTACACCGCGATGCAGAGCGCCTCTCTTGCAGAGTCTGCCACTTGAGTTTGTTAAACATCTCCGTAACGCTATCACGGTTACCAAATAACCCTGTGACGAAACGCGCCGCTCTTCTTTGGATCTTCTCTATCTCCTCCGTCAACCCGATCTGGTACGGATCCCACACTGATGCGCAATACTCAAGTATAGGTCGAACGAGTGTTTTGTAAGCCACCTCCTTTGTTGATGGACTACATTTTCTAAGTACTCTCCCAATGAATCTCAACCTGGTACCCGCCTTACCAACAATTAATTTTATATGATCATTCCACTTCAAATCGTTCCGCACGCATACTTCCAGATATTTTACAGAAGTAACTGCTACCAGTGTTTGTTCTGCTATCATATAATCATACAATAAAGGATCCTTCTTTCTATGTATTCGCAATACATTACATTTGTCTATGTTAAGGGTCAGTTGCCACTCCCTGCACCAAGTGCCTATAGATATTAGGTTAGTGGTGGCTTGTTCTTCCTCCAGCAGCTATGTAGGAGCAGTAAGTAACTTAATTACATTACACTGCAGCAGGATGTTGTTCCAAAGCCGTGTTTACTAAATAACCTGGTAGTAGTTGTTATGTAACCTAACGACCATCAACTAACACAGCTCTCTAAGAAACAGTACTGACATATTCGATCCGAGTGAAATGAACAAATCGAGTATTCCCGAAGTGGGATGTGAATAATTACTAAACTTGGAAGCACCACATGGGGACGCTGGACTTGAAGTTCAGTTCCAAGTCCCCTTCCCCAGGGGGTGACAGTGAAGGTATATCTATCTACTCTTTCCTGTCGTCTTTCATTCTCTTCCTAAATTATGCTATAAATTTATATTTCCTACTTCCAAAGTAGAAAATTTCTCTTTAGAAAGTAAGTGTAATTGCTGTAAGTAAAGCAAATATAACACCAAGTTGCAGACAAAAGATCTCCAAGCTGCCCCACCTCCACGTGATGGTGCATGGGCAACAGTGCCCGTGGCCTCAACTGCACAACACAATTTTGCTGCGCAACGGTAAACATGGATACTGGCTAAGGTGTAAACTTGATCTTCATCTCACGTTAACGACATGAGGTAGTTTGAAACGGAAATTGTCTTTGTGTTTTTATTTATTTAAGTATTTTTAATTAATATTTTAACGTTTTCTAAAATATGTAAATTTTATATTTCTGTAATTGAACCACTATGTCCAGAGAAATTAATAATAATGTAAAATCAGTAGAACATGGACAACTGAAGTAGTGAAGTGTTGCACGCGAGACGAGTAGAGGCGACTGTTGAACTGGTGTGCGTGTGGCAAGCGCCAAACGTTACACAAGAGAAAACTAAGAGTAACTGTCGGTGTGAAATGTGGCGCGAAGTGAACGAAAACGAAGGACAATGTGCAGTCGTATGAAGCTGTGAGAGAGGGAATATGGCGGGTTTTTCGGAGACTGGTGATATGTTGCGCAAAGAGAATAGATAAATTTAATACAAAGACATAAGGAATTTTCTCTGTGGAGAGTGTTTTGAGTTCTGGTTATTGGATCTCAAAGAATAACTTTCGAACTAACTTATCAGGAATCTATCTTTCAGTTGTGCAATACTTCAACAAAAACAACTTTACATAATTGATAATTTATATAGTCATTTTTGTAGAAGGATGAATATATTTGCATATGGTTACATTTCGAAGGCAGAGTGCGAAATCAATAAATAATCGCACACATTTATTGCATTAAACACCGAATGTGTTACCTACACAAATACAGCCAGTGTTTGTGTGACTTTTGTATCCAGACCAACTGAATACCCTCCCATCAGTGGCGGATTCAGGAAAACCTCAAGGAGGCGGCGCTAAAGATATCTTGAGCTACCTTTACTTTTACCGTAATAAAAAATAATCGTGTCACATGCAAAGTTTAAGAAAGTGTTATTTAAACTGATTATACACATATACAAGACAATGCCATCTTATGATATAAAAAAATTACAATTGTGGTTCTCTTCTTTAAATGATGAATTCTATGCGCCTGTTCTTCCTAGCAAATTGGTTAATTATATCGTCAATAGGACAATCAATGTCAGAGTCAGTATTACGAGTTAGGTACGGGAAACTATTGTTACATTATATGTAAAAATATTGTTACGAGTCTCAAAACAATATTTTTACTGAGAAATGACTGAATTGCTATTATTAATACTTCACAATCAATTGATCACTCTCACTCTTGGCTAATCTCCACACCTTGATTTGCTACGGCTAGGACTTTTTACATATTCATTCTTCGGTCTTAATATTTCTGCTTCTGAATGTAAACTAGCTTCCTATTCGGCGAATAGTCCGTATTTATAACGCTACGCATCAAAGGTCCTCTGTACAAGAAAGCAGTAGAATATTCGCGACTTCTCTCGAACAAATGTCAGACGGAATAACGTATCGAAATCACTAGAATAGCCGCGACTTTTCTCGTACGTATATGTTAGCTATCTATGTGCCAGACAGAAACGTATAAATGACGCGGAAGCTCGTGCTACATAGGAAAGTACAACTACTCCAGTATCCGCCACTGCCTCCCATAAGTTGTTCACCGTTTCGTAGTTTTGAAACCGAAAAACTTTAGCGTTCCATCACACACTTTGCGACTATCAATAATTTTTAATACAAAAAATTTCTGCTATTTAAAGTGGAGAATCACCATTTTGACTGCAGCGACACAGAAGAAATAATGGAACAAATAATCGCAGCATCCAAACAATTTACATGCGTAGTCATGAAGAATGATTTTTGGTATTCACATCTTTGGTTGCCGAGCAACAAGTATTAACAAACAGCAGAGTGATGCAAATAAACGATAGCTTTACCTGTTACTAGTAAATACGTCAGTTCAGTTAAACGTTTGAATCAGTATTAAATCGGAAAGACTACTTCCATTAATTTTGTGAGAGTCGTGAATGGTACGATCTTTCTCGCAGGCGAAAGACTTGAACTATTTTACATATAATGGGGAAATGTACACAGAACCACGTTTTAGTATTGCAGTAATTGAATACGATGGTATTTTCAGTACCTTACAAAATTTGACTGATGTTTTCAGAGAGTGATTTCTGCGTTAAAAGACTTGTATTTGACATTACATTGCTTACTGCCATCATAGAAACAACGTCGGTAGATTACAGAGTACTTTGAGCCCCTTTACAATGCGATTAATTTCGATTTATTAAAACTGTGCACACATGGTGGAATTTTAATAACTTCATTCAGAAGGGTCGCCCATAGGCAACACGTTGCTAATATACTGTCGTTAAAATTTCCTCATATGATGCTTGTCTGGTGTTCAATGATGATAACTATGGAAGAAATCAGGACGTTTATGA
The DNA here is from genome assembly GCF_023864275.1 of Schistocerca cancellata. Lineage (NCBI taxonomy): Eukaryota > Metazoa > Arthropoda > Insecta > Orthoptera > Acrididae > Schistocerca > Schistocerca cancellata. The sequence continues at coordinate 536,135,535 of NC_064632.1, forward strand.
GACCAGGATTTTATGCTGGTTGCTTCATTGAAAACTTATTGAAGAAGACTGATTATGTGCGTATTGTTAGTTCCGAAAAGTAAGCGGCGAAGGATATTGGCAAAAGAGCACGCCGGACGCATCAGTCTAGACGTTACGAACTACATAAAGACCAAAACGGCTAAATGTATTATTATGCCCAATATTAAGCACTTGTTTCTGGCATAAATGCTTTTCACACAACTTAAATTTTTCAGTATATAAGGAACACTTTCTTCTAAACCATTGCGGAGGAAGAGGTGAAATTTGCTACAGGCTTTGTAGAAACCATAACACAAGTTCCTATGGTGCAAAATTTTTCTACGTGCGTTACTATCAGATTTTTAAAAATTTTTGTGAAATAAAAACTGCTGTGTACCACGGACATAAATTTATAAAAGAATGTAGAGGGAGTTCTAAGACTGATATTAAAAACTGGTACACAGATTTGTTCATATAATTAAAAACTGGTACACAGATTTGTTCATATAATTACTGAGAATAACCTACAATGGAAAATCCAGGATGGAATGTAACAATATCATGAAAAAGAAAGTTGCCACTCACCATTTGAAAGAGTGATGAGTCGCAGATAGGCACAACAACGAGGCCTTTGTCGAAAATAGACAACACACACACACGCGACTGCAGCTGAAGGCAGACTTGGGAGTGTGGCTCCAGCTGCCAGAGGTTGCAGTCGTGTATGTGTTAGCTGCGTTTGTGTTTGTGTGTCTGTCGTCTATTTTCGACAAAGGCCTTAATGGGCGAAAGCTTACATTGTGACAGTCTTCTTGTTGTGCCTATCTGCGACTCAGCATCTCCGCTATATGGTGATTAGCAACTATCCTTTTCATAATATTGAGAATGACGTACGATATTTTTAAAGCGGTAAGTAAAGTGACCCTTGGGAAAATATTCCTCATTTGCTAGTTTGTGTATTCTAAAATAATCGAGCAAGGTTCTGATCAAATTATTTGACAAAAAATTTAAAGAAGGTCCAGATTATTGCCAATACCGTAATGGAAACATGTGCAAAATTACGTTCAGATATCTGTCAACTGACCTTAGGTTGTGCGTGCCCATATACTTTTTCATACATCCCCCCTTCATTGGTTGCTTTTTTTGACATCACTTGGTATTACAGTTTAATATCTCGAGTAGTATGGTATCATTAACTTAGAGAGTTGTCGACATTATGCATTTTTGCGATGAATATCATCAGTGAGTCAATTATTCCGCTAATGTAAAGAGTAGCAGTGGGAGTACAATTTTGTCAATATGAAGAGAGGGTAGTACAGCTATAAGCTAAGGGCCGAGTTGAGAAGTAGCTGCAAATTCTCTGCTATGCAAGTTATTGGTGTGTGGATTAGACATCTCAGTGTCTTCTGCCCCGTAAATAAATTTCAAGCTGCTGCAGATACGTGGGCGCTGACCTGTTCGCGGTGGTTGAGTATCCTGGGCGATGGCGCCTTATGGTTGAGCTCTATCTTCTCGTAGCTGCCGCCGCCGCCGCCTCCGCCGCCGCCGCCCGCCCCCGGGCCGGACAGACCGCCCCCGCTGTCGCAGCCACCAGCAGCCTGCGTACTCAGGCTCTCCTCACCCTGCAACGTCACAAAACGAGATGGCACGCTTTCTTCTCACAAATTACTTCACGATATATGCTGCGTCCTCCGGAAGATGTGGGACAATGCCAACACTTAAGACCGCCGATCCGCCTCTAAGTCAGGCCCAGCATAAGCGTAGATTCCAGAGAGGGCGCACACGACAAAGTCTACATTAAGTTTCCTTTAATTTACGTCTATGGTCACAATCTTTTCTGTTTAACAGATTACCGGTTTCGGTCTTTAATGACCATCATCAGATCTGCAGCAAAAATGGGAAAAATATAAATACACTCGCAAACTGTATACAGCTTAAGAACAATACGTAGAGCATATTGAAAAGTAGTACTGACAAAATTTACATTCGTGCGCTTTAAATGTGAAGAGGCATACCTGTCTCATAAAAACAAGGTCCTAATGCACTACAGCCATAGTGGCATAGTCAACTGTTAAATGCGGAATCAGCACCAGCATCGTCAAATACATATAAATCACATCACATGCACGAGCTTGAAATTTATAAAGCAAAAAATAGAGAGCCAAGTGAACTGCTTAAGCGGCAAAATGATTTTGTGCCCAATGCCTACTTTGCTTTATCTGACAATGTTTTACCCAAATCACTTTTTTTTTCCTTTATTGGGTTTCGATTCCCCCTAAAGGGGGAGGGCTGGCAGCAGCCTATTACGCCGCTCTTAAGCCTACAGAATTTTTTAAAAAGAAGAAGATAATAAAAAATAATAACAGTTGGCGATAAAATCGGTGACTTAAAGGTAAAAATGGCAGAAAATTTTGGAGCGTAAAACATAAAACACAGGGTCGATGAAGCTAATAAAACACACAGGAAGCAGAAAAACAATAGACAGACAATAAAAAAAACACGGCGACAGTCTGGGTTCTGTTCGCAAGAGATATAAAAAGCACACCCAGCGACAGCATGATTTCTGTTCGCAACACTATGGAAGGACGCACAACACCAAACACTCACTTAAACACTGCGCTAAAAGTTGGCACAAATACGACATACCACACCCGAGAGCAGGTGGGGGAAACTGGTCAGATGCGGAGTGCATGACGCTCAAGGATTTGGAGGGACTTATAGAATTTGGGGGGGGGGGGGGCAGATATCCAGGCAGGACTGGCATAACAGAGGATGGGACGGGGACGTGCGCAGACAGTAAGGGAGAAATCCAGGAGCCGGAAGGAACGAGTGGTACGACCTACGATGATTGCCTGGGTCTTGGAAGGATTGAGTTTCAGGAGCCACTGGTTACACCATGCAGCAAAATGGTCAAGGTGATTCTGGAGATGGCGTTGGGACCGTTGGAGGATAGGAGCGAGGGCGAGGAATGCGGTGTCATCAGCATATTGCAAGAGGTGTACTGGAGGGAGGGTGGGGGGCTGGGGCATATATGCCGTGTACAGGAGGTAGAGGAGAGGGGAGAGGACAGAGCCCTGGGGCACACCTGCAGAGGGGTAGAAGGTGTGGGAATTGGCATTATGGACGGTAACATAGGAGGGGCGGTGGGAGAGGAAGGAGGCCATCAGACGGATGTAGTTGATAGGAAGGGCGTAGGTTTGGAGTTTAAACAGGAGACCGGGATGCCAGACACGGTCGTAGGCCTTTTCGAGGTCAAGTGAGACAAAAATGGCGGAGCGACGGGAGTTAAGCTGGAGGGAGAGGAGATGAGTGAGGCGGAGGAGTTGGTCATCAGCAGAGAAGGAAGGTCGAAAGCCACATTGGGTGTTTGGGAGGAGGTGGTTTTGGTGGAGGTGGCCTAATCACTCCACGCCTCTGTTACATATAGTGTGTTCGCAAGTTCACCTAGTATTGAGTGTATCACATATTAATTTCGTTTTCATACGTTTTACACATGACTCTAGTAGGTTCTTGTTCCTTGTTTATTCATTTCATAGACTGCATTAATCAGATGATGTAGATCATTCTTTGCTTGCAACGAAGTACCGCAGGGTACAAGGGGCCCTCCGCCAGTCACGTTCCTCCAGCTACTTCCCGCCTGTGCGGAATTCTACAGTTAGCGCTAACAGAGGGCGCTGATTATGTGCAGAACTATATTTCCTTTCATTTGTGACTCCTTTAGCGATTTGTTTTACTTTGTTTATATTACCCGGTGCAATATCAACGGTGTTTAATATTTATGTCATTGCCTAGAATATTGGCACTAGAGCATATGTCAACCACTGGTTTTTAAGTCTTTGTCTTTTTAACAATATTATTTTGTCGTGTTCTTCTTTTATTGCTTTTTATTACTGTAACACTTTTTATACTTTATAAGCTTATTACAGACTTTAACTATTGTATTCCCCTTTTATTTTCGCTGTTTCAATTAATTATTAAAAACTAGTGTATGCTGACATTAGCGACATCTGGTCTACTTACTACACAAACATCTTGTGGCTACTGTACGGCAGCTTGTTTTAAACAGTTGTTTTACTGACAACATGACTCGTGCACGTGATGTGATTTATGTGTATTTGACGATGCTGGTGCTGATTCCGCATTTAACACGTGACTATGCCACTGTGGCTGCAGTGCATTAGGACCTTGTTTTTATGAGACAGGTATGCTTCTTCACATTTAAAGCGCACAAATGTAAATTTTGTCAGTACTACTTTTCAATATGCTCTATGTATTGTTCTTAAGCTGTATACAGTTTGCGAGTGTATTTATATTTTTCCCATTTTTGCTGCAGATCTGATGATGGTCATTAAAGACCGAAACCGGTATTCTGTTAAACAGAAAGGATTGTGACCATAGACGTAAATTAAAGGAAACTGATTACATACACGGGTCACTGTATGTTTTCGCGACGATGTCGCAGTTTGTGAAAAAAGGCTACATTATGCATCTGCCTTACGTCACACAAATAGTTCCCAAGCAGACATCCTTCCGCAAGCAGACACTGGGCTCCACTCACCAGACAGTATCTAAAGGCAATCCTTGTACAATCGCCATACCGCATTAGGACAGTACTCTGAGGAGACAAAGAGTCACCGGATAGGGATGTGCACATACAAAGGTGACGGTAGCATCGCGTACACAACGTGTAAGAGGGCAATACGCTGGCGGATCATCACTTGTACTCATTCATGTGGAACCTAGCACTCATTGAACGCTGCATAGTAGTTGGAGCTGCGAAAATCGTTAGGGAACTCAATATTCCGAGATTCACAGGGTCAATCAAGAGTGTGCCGAGAATACCAGATTTCAGGCATTATCTCTCATCACGGTCAACGCTAGCGTCCGGCCTTCACTTAAGGGGAGCCGGAGGTGGTCAAATCCTAAAAATTACGATCTTTTTTTTTGCTACCGAAAATTAATTGGAGCAATCCTCTTTAATGTAAATTTTGAATTATTGTTCTACTCGCCCTAGAAGTGGAGTTATTACCAGTTTCCCCCACGTCTGCAGAGGAAATGGGCGGCCGCTGAATGCATCTAACACCCTCTCGTGACTTCCTGGCGAACTGCTTGGGATTTTTCTCGGCCTGTTGCCGGCCGTAGTGGCCGAGCGGTTCTAGGCGCTACAGTCTGGAACCGCGCGACCGCTACGGTCGCAGGTTCGAATCATGCCCCGGGCATGGGTGTGTGTGATTTCCTTAGGTTAGTTAGGTTTAAGTAGTTCTAAGTTCTAGGGGACTGATGACCACAGCAGTTAAGTCCCATAGTGCTCAGAGCCATTTGAACCATTTGAACCATTCTCGGCCTGTTACGCATACAGCGCCTTATGTTACGCACACAGCGAGTGTGCAAGGGTTGGCTACATTGTTTTCTGCGACAAATGAAGCGCTAAGAGCGCGGAAAATCGTCTCTTTGCTGTTTACCGTTTCTAATTAGTTCAGTGTTGCGCCTCTTGTTGGTAGTATTATACTTCTTGTGTAAAGCGTTGTTCTGGTTACGATGCCACGTTTTAGTAACCGTGTATATGAGAAGGGGAAGAACGTAGGGAAAAGAAAATTAACACTAATACCAAGTAGCGATACTACAATTACTGAAACAGTGCGTTCTTCTGCTAAGCAACACATGGCCGACCATAGCCCTGTGACATCTTCTAGCAAATACTACCTTGGGGATGGTGACTCCAAAGGTTTCAAGACTATAGAGGAACTGAAACCATATGGAAACGAATTTGTAGTTGAAAAGTTGGAATGCATTGGGCATGTGCAAAAGCGTATGGGTGCACGGCTTCGAAGGCTCAAACAAACTTTGGGTTCAAGTAAGCTCAGTGATGGAAAGACAATAGGAGGGAGAGGCAGGCTTACTGATGAGGTGATTGAACGTCTACAGAGATACTATGGGTATGCTATAAGGCAAAATACTAGCAATGTTAGTTACATGCGAAAAGCAGTGTGGGCATTGTTCCTTCATACTGCCTCTTCCAATGAATACCCTCAACACAGCCTGTGCCCAAAAGATTCCTGGCGCAAATATAATGGAAAAAAGGACTATGATCACAAACATGGTTTGCCAGCAGCTGTGATAAATGCAATAAAACCAATTTTTCATGACTTAGCACTGCCAGAATTGTTGCACAAATGTCTACACGGAAAAACGCAGAATCCTAATGAGAGCGTAAACAATCTGATTTGGAAAGTGATTCCTAAAAGGGTGTTTGTAAGCATAAAAACACTGCACTTTGGCATTTATGATGCAATAGCAACCTACAACCAAGGGAAAAGTGTGAAGTGTGAAGTTCTGAAGGCATTAGGATTTACAGCTGGGGTGAACACTGTACGAGCACTAAGAAATATTGACAGAGAAAGGATAAGAGGAGCAGAAAGAAGAGAAAGGCATATGAAGTATAATGGAACAACAGGCCAGAAAAGAAGACAGAAGAGGAAGCTTTTGGAGGATGAAGAAGAAGACCCTGATAATCCATCCTATAGTGCAGGAATGTATTGAGAAACTTTGACAGCCATTTCCCGTAAATTAGAGTTCTTCGAATATAAGGAACATTTTCTCAAAATCCACTCAAGGTAGAAAGATGAAATTTTTATACGGCACTCCTAGTGGTCAAACGTACATTGTAAAACAGCTATTTGGCAATATATCCAGTAGTTTCATTTCAGTTTAATTATAAAGCAATTATTTGTAAAAAAATTTGGGTCATTAATAAAAAAATAATTGGAAGGAAAGTAGAAAAGATACTCCAAAATCCCTCTATCATAACTGCAATACTAAACCACTCTATATATTAAAAAATTCAAATTTTTCTATTTGGTAGTTTATTCATGAATGTTCCTCAAACTTAGTGATTTTAAAATGGGCAGCATAGGCACCTCCGGCTCCCCTTAACGACCGAAGCCACCGTCGTTTGCGTAAGGTTGTCAGTGCCAACAGAAAAGCAACACTGCGCGAAATAACCGCAGAAATCAATGTGGGAAGTACGACGAACGTATGCGTTAGGAAAGTTCGGCGATATCTGGCGTTAGTGGGCTATGGCAGCAGACGAACGACGCGAGTGCCTATGCAGATAGCACTATGTCGCCTGCAGCACTTCTCCTGCGCTCGTGACCATACTGATTAGACACTAGACGACTGGAAGACCGTGGGCTGGTCAGATGAATTCCGATTTCGGTTTGGTAAGAGTTGATGAGAGGGTTGGAGTGTGGCGCAGATCACACGAAGCCACGGACCCAAATTGTCAACAAAGCACTGTGCGAGCTGGTGGTGGCTCCATAATGGTATGGACTGTGTCTACATGAAATGGACTGGGTCCTCTGGTCCAACTGAACCGATCATTGGCTTGAAATGGTTACGTCCGAATACTTGGAGAGCATTTTGCAGCCATTCCTGTACTTAATGTTCCACCGATGACCGTAGCAGTCTGGTCCCTTTAATCCCCCCCCCCCTCCCCTGTACTTTATGTTCCCAAACAGTGATGGAATTTTTGTGGATTGAAACGCCCAGCTTAAATCCGCAGGTAGTGGGAATTGTGGAAAGGGGTCTAAAGGGGGGTGTCAGTTACACTCAAACACATATAACTTTATTTAGTTGTCCAAACAAATACAGTAAAAATTTTGGAACTTAGTTATCGGCTGAATAGGCCACACTATCTGATGCCACTCAAATTTAAATACGGCGGAGAGCCATTAACTCAAAAATCAGACTCAAAACCGAATATTTAGAGGGCGGAAGGCCTCACGTAAGTAAGGTCTATAATTTGGCTGAAGGCCCAACAAATCTAACACTTGAAAATCATAAAAGTTTAATTTAAAGACGGCTGAAGGCCCATGATTTAAGACTGCAGGTGAAATAAATTTTCAAAAACACCTGGCAGAAGGCCTCATCTTCAATTAGGCTGAAGGCCCCATACAGTCTATACTTGAAAGACAGTAACATTAATTTAAAACCGGCTGAAGGCCGATTACTTAAAACAACTAAAATAATTTTTAGTAGGCAGAAGGCCCAAAGATTTATCTTTAAACAATATTTTACACAGGCTGGCTCAAACAGTCTAAGATTTAAGAAGTAAGGAATTTAAATTTTAAAGCGCCTGAAGGCCCATTATTGAAAAACACAACTATAATAAATTTTCAAAAGGCAGAAGCTCCAAAGCTTTATCCAAAAAAAATAAAAGGCAGTACAGCCAGCGGCGCTCAGAAGTTTCCGGGGGTCGGTCTACACTTGAAATATTAACGTTCGCTTAGGGGAGACAGGTAGTCGGCCCAACTATACCCAATCCGCGGCGACCCAACCAAGAGACAGTTAACGGAGCCAACGACAAGACGAATTGCCTTCCACCCGACCTGAGCACAAGGAACTCCAAAGGCAAAACGTAAAAGGCATAGCCGCCCACAACCAAGTATGCATAAGCTGTCAACACTACACTACACACACGTGTTGGATAGCGTCAACACGGTGAGGAAAGGACACTGTCTGAATTTTACGTCAGCGGCCAGGGCAGGTAACCGAAACACTAACGGCCACAAGGCAGAAAATTCCGCTGGTGCACTTGGACTTCAAATAATTAAAATACAATTAAACTCCACCGGATGGTGGCCAAACTTTCGCCAACTCAAACACTTGCTGTTACTCACAGGAATAACCCACAACAGTCAACCATGAAACACAATGTGAACAGTCTGGATTCGGTAATTAAATCAGCACTCAACTTTGATGTCCTGGGTCAGTGAGCCACGAACCTCGTAGCAATCGGAACAACTCCCCCACACTCCGACACTGCTTAGAGACCGCCAGCGGACCCGGCCCACAGGGAGATTTCCTGGCTGATCCACACCAACCGACCGACTGCTCAGAGCCAGTACACCGACAACATTTAAAATAATTTTTCAATCAAAATCACACAAACCACACGCAGTTTCACGAACACTTGCACGAAGAATTAGACAGTGCCAGCGGCAGTGTCTGTACAACAACAGGGACCAATCACGAGGCGGCACACACATCGAACCAATAAGCGCTCGTCGGCCAAATACACGTCGTCCGGCAAGACGACCGACCGACGACCAACCACAGTCGTCGCTACTCCAATCACGTGCGTCGGCAACCGTCGGGCGAGTCATGGCTGACCTGACCTCACTGCTGCCGCGCCCCGACTGAACTTGTGCCGCGTGCCAACTCAAACACTGTCAGGTCCGAACTAACTGCAGGTATGTTCCAACTCACTGGCAGATCCGAACTAACGCCTAACAAACGACAACCGGAAAGTAATAGTAGTCAACAATGATAATACGCCAGGGCTTATATCGATAAGCGCCGTTGCTGCCGCTCGCGGGCAGGCAAGGCGGCAACTCAGTGACACCAGTAATTGAAATTAAGATAACGAGATGGTAGTACAGTAAAAAAAAGGGTGTGAAATGAGATATGGCACGAACACGAGCCACGCACGGCTCTTGGATGATAATGCGCCAAGCCACGGCACGACAGTTATTTGTCGCTGGTTTCAAGAACATTCCGGGCAAATCGAGCAAATCATTTGCCCATTCAGAGTGCAAAGATTTTGCATTTATGGACGGCTGTGGAGGCAGCATGGCTCAATATTTCTGCAGAGGACTTCCAAAGACACGTTGAAACCATGCCTCTTCGTGTTACTGCACTACGACGGGCTAAAGAAGGTCCGACATGATATTAGGAGGTATTCGATGACTTTAGTCATCTTAGTGTATCTTAGCGTATTCCTCAAGACTTATCTCCACTAGTTGCAGAAATAAATCATTGTAAATTGTCACTAATCTGCGTTACCATCTATTTTTTATTAACTGTTGTCTGAAGCTGTTTAGTCCTGTGATGGATCTGTATAGATGCTGCGCGCAAGCCAGCCATCGCGTAACAACTGCTTCTGGGGGGGTTCTCATCTTGATACATTTATATGTTTGGCGTCATGATTATCTGATGAATACGACAGTGGATCCAATTATTTTAGCACAGCAGCAATTAACTTCTATATCGGCGGGAAGTGACAGCGGATGTCCTAGGTAAAGAGAAAGTGTGCGTCTACTCTTAGGGTAGTAATGCCAACGGCCTTGCCGCAGTGGTAACGCAGGTTCCCGTCAGATCACCGAAGTTAAGCGCTGTCGGGCTGGGCTAGCACTTGGATGGGTGACCATCCTGTCTGCCGAGCGTTGTTGGCAAGTGCGGTGCACTCAGCCCTTGTGAGGCAAATTTGGGAGCTACTCCATCGGGCAGTAGCGGCTCCGGCCTCGGAAACTGGCATACAGCCGGGAGAGCGATGTGCTGACCAATGCCCCTCCATATGCGCATCCAGTGACGCCTGTGGGCTGAGGACGACACGTCGGCCGGTCGGTCCCTTTGGGCCTTCATGGCCTGTTCGGGAGGGGTTTAGGGTAGTAATCGTTATAGGCTACATAAGCTTCTGTGGTGCACTTTGCAGCTTTCCTTCCACAGTAACCGGCAGAAAGGTGGTACCCCCTAAATGAGCGGTACTGATATTAGCAGCCCCGCTATTGGTAAACTACAGTTGAACTAGGCGTCAGGCACCGACGGAAATCCATTTCGATTTTTGATTAAATACGCTGCGGAGATAGCTTCTGTGCCAGCTGATTTTTATCGAGACCTGGTTGCACAGCGACTAGTGGAAAACTGCACAAGTCACTCCTGTTTACAAAAAGTGCGAATGGTCAGCTGCAAAGAATTATAGATCAACCTCACTGACGACCGTCTGTTACTGAATTTTGGAGCAAAAACTACGGCTATCAGAGGAGTACAAGCGACAGTCATTGTACTTATGTAAAATGGGCATGAAGAAATAATAACATGCGCTCCTGCCATAGATACTCAACGAAATCAAGCACCCCAGTAGTGAGAGGCGAGACGATTCAGAGAAATCAAGCACCGAGATGGTGAAAGGCAAGGTGGCTCACCGGAATCAATGATCCAGAGGGTAAGAGGCGAAGGGACTCCTTAACATCAAGCCCCCGCAATGGTGGGAGGCAAGGGTACTCACCGAAATCAAGCACACTGACAGTGAAGGTCAAGGAACCTCGCCGATATCAAGTATCCCGATGGCAACAGAAAACTCTTACGTCCACGTCGTTGTTCCTGGATCAAGCTACACGTAGTTTCAAACCAGACATTGAATCGGCTACTCACACTGTACCGTACAATCAAAGTTGCAAACGTAAAGTAAATTTTGGATTTCAATATAAGTCGTTAGAACACAAAGGTTTATACTTACGAAGCAATTTAAATGTAGAACCAGATAGGTAATTTCTTAATTGAAACTTCCTGGCAGATTAAAACTGTGTGCCCGACCGAGAATCGAACTCGGGACCTTTGCCTTTCGCGGGCAAGTGCTCTACCATCTGAGCTACCGAAGCACGACTCTTTCAGGAGTGCTAGTTCTGCAAGGTTCGCAGGAGAGCTTCTGTAAAGTTTGGAAGGTAGGAGACGAGATACAGGCAGAAGTAAAGCTGTGAGTACCGGGCGTGAGTCGTGCTTCGGTAGCTCAGATGGGAGAGCACTTGCCCGCGGGAGGCAAAAGTCCCGAGTTCGAGTCTCGGTCGGGCACACAGTTTTAATCTGCTAGGAAGTTTCATATCAGCGCACACTCCGCTGCAGAGTGAAAATCTCATTCTGGAATTTCTTAATTGCAAGAACAGGCAGAGTTGACATTTCCCGATTACAGTGCGATCTAAAATGAATGTAAAACAATGGTTTGCTTCATCGTACGTATTTTTTGGCTTAGAATCCAAATACACTATAAAATGGAGGGGGGAGGGCGGTCCCAGTTGAAATACAGATTTGTATACTGCCACGCGCAGGAGAGGTGGTTAGGTAGTGAACAGTTAACAGTTGTTTCACAGACAATTTCCTCTTTTCTAAAATTAACTTTTCAACTAGATCGGTTTTTTTTCGTACGATGTGTCGTTTTCGAGACATTTCCTTGTCTCAAGTTAAAACGAACACCCTTTATGTAAACCATGTATCAGATAGGATCAACAGCACCATTAGACTGTTCGTTGACGATGCAGTTGTGTGCAGGCAAGTTCCGTCGTTGGAAGATCGCAAAGAATTTCAAAAAACCATGGAAATAGTTTACATTTGTTGTTCACAATAAAGGATGACAGCCAAAACAGTTGCAGGATAAAAATTTATTAAAATTCTCGACCAAGGTTTCGGTATATATAAATATACCTTCATCAGAAGTAAAAAATTTAAAATTACATTATGCAGTGGAGATTAATAAAACAATTGTGCCAAAGGCGTCGTCAATAATTAAGACGTATTTTTCGCTGAACCATGTAAACCTTGAAAATCTGCACTCGAAAATGATTGCGCGACTATTCTATTCCCACCAACCTATATCTCGTGTAGGAAACTTCAGGAAAAAAAGAAGAGAAATTAGGGAGCATACACGGGTTCATAGACAGTAATTTTTCACTCGCTAAACATGTGAATTGTATAGGAAGTGAATACAGGAAATTATATTGGTCTACATATACATCTACATCTACAATTCACACTTAAGTGCCTGGCAGAGGGTTCATCAACTATTTTCAGACTACTTATCTACCATTCCACTCTCGAATGGCACGTGGGAAAAAGAAACATCTAAATCTTTCCGTTCGAGCTCTGATTTCTCTTATTTAATTATGATGATCATTTCTCCCTACGTAGGTGGGTGTCAACAAAATATTTTCGCATTCGGAAGATAAAGTTGATGATAGAAATTTCGTAAATAGATCTCGCCGCAAATGAAACCGCCTTTGTTTCAGTAACTGCCACCCCAACTAGCGTATATCAGTGACACTCTCATGCCTATTACGCGATAACACAAAACGAGCTGCCCTTCTTTGCACTTTTGCGATGTCCTCCGCCAGTCCTACCTGGTAAAGATTCCACACTGCGCAACAGTATTCCAGCAGAGGACGGACAAATGTATTGTAGGTTGTCTCTTTAGTGGGTTTGTCGCATCTTCTAAGTGTACTGCCAACAAAGCGCAGTCTTTGTTTCGCCTTCCACACAATATTATCTATGTGGTCTTTCCAATTTAAGTTGCTCGTACTTGTAATTCCTAGGTATTTAGTCGAATTAAAAGCCTTTAGATTTGTGCGATTTTTCGTATACCCAAAATTTATCGGATTTCTTTTAGTACCCATGTGGATGACCCCCCACTGTACAATGGCATGCAGGATATTAACGCTCATTTCATCGATTAACGAATTTTCAAGAGAAAAAGAGTGGCACAATAAACAGACCTGGCAGATAAAAACTTAAGCCGGTCTCGGGACCTTTGCCTTCGCAGGCAAATGTTCTACCAGATGACACCTCCAAGGACGATCCACGACTCGCCTTCACAGCTCTATTTCCAGCAGTATCTCATCTCCGACCTTCCAAACTTTACAGAAGTTTCGTCGAGGAGTACTAGTTCCGCAAGCGACGCAAGAGAACTACCGTGAAGCTTAGAACTTAGGAGATAAGGCACTAGCGGAAGTAAAGCCGTGAGGATGGGTCGTGAGTCGTACATTGGTAGCACAGTTGGTAGAGGATCTGCGCGCTACATGTAAATGTCCCGGGTTCGAGTCTGGAACTCAGATCTTATCTGCCATCACTTTTCATATCGGCGCGAACCTCGCTGTACAGTAAAAAACACATTCTGGAAGTAGCACAATATACTGGAGATGTGTGATTTTGTAATAATCCAGCAGTTAAGGTGCTACGGTGTCATTTTTAAATTGATCAATTAATAAATTTTAGGATTTTTAATTGATAGACCGACATCGTTTCCATCAGAGCACTCAAGAAGATGATGTCGATGACTCATTCCCATTATGAGATTTACATTGCGATCAGCTGTAGCGCCACCATTGCATAGGCCTGCGGGTAAGAACAACCTACTTGCAAAGGTTTGGGGTAGGGGTGAAATAGAAGCAAAGCCCAAGACGCGTAAATTCCCAAAATTTTATTCACCCAATATTTGAGAATCAGTGACTTGCTACAAACCCTACAGAATCGAGAAAGGAAAAATATTTATCGTTTACTACTTTTCCACTGTTCATACGCCAGAAGTGCCATATGAGACATTACGCAATTTTTTTTTTTACTTCTTTGCTAGTAGCTGTATTCGCGGCACATCTTCCACACTGTATGATCATATGCCACTGAATGTAAGTGCAAAATTATGTCACTGTATGAAACATGGTTCAGGAAATATGATGTCAAGCCGGCCTGGGTGACCGAGCGGTTCTAGGCGCTTGAGTCTGGATGTGCGCGACCTCTACGGTCGCAGGTTCGCATCCTGCCTCGGGCATAGATGTGTGTGATGTCCTTAGGTTAGTTAGGTTTAAGCAGTTCTAAGTTCTAGGGGACTTATGACCTCAGTCCTATAGTGCTCAGAGCCATAGGAACCAAATATGAGGTCATAAACAATCAGATGAGAGGAAAAGCATCGCCTCATATATGACTTTTAAATTTATTACTTTCTTTGCTCCTAATTCTATTCGCAATAAATTTCGCAGACGGTATCCACGTATGCACCCGAATGTACCTGCAGTACTGTAACTTTGTACGACAGATGGCTCAGGAGGTATCACATTAAGCATTAAGCCAGTTGTTGCAATGTACGGACGTGGATCCACAGCTACCAATAAATACCTAGACAACGCCGGTTTACTCTGCTAGTATATTTAAAAATGTCTTAAATAACACAAATTATTGATGATTATTTTCGTTCACAAAAAAACCGAGCGGAGACCGAATTTCATATCCTCGGATGATCAACATTATTTAGACTACGCTTAAGACGAATGCCGTGGTGGTAAGTGTATATCGAGTGGATGCTGCGATGTCTATGGAATATCGATAGTCTGCCGCTGCTTGCAAAATGCGACGCCAGAAGCGGGCGCCGCAAACAGCACCACCACGCGTCTCGCCGGTAACCATCCATCATCCACCAGCAACCGGCCAATTAAATCTGCGCTGCCTGTTCCGGTCCAGCCGGTGCGCCTCCAAATCTCACCTGGCTACAGTCGTTCACCATGGCACAGACTTCCGCTCTGGATTTCGATCTGGACTTACACTGTCATCTGTTCACGTACTCGCTTTTTATTGTGTATTTTCGGGCACAGACTGTAACTTCGTTCACTCCCCTAACGGGATTAGATCAGTACACGGTTACTGAGCACTTACTCTATTTAGTAAATGTGGCGAACGGTGATACAACGTTTTCCCCACTCGGGAGGGACATCATTCTGTGACGTACCCTGGCAACACATTCACAAAATCGTTGTAATATATGTAAAAAAACGAAACATTTATCTGTATTTTTATTATTATTCATTTCTGTACGAACGTTTATCGATTATGTAGACTCTGTAAAAAAATATCTTTTTTCATTTTATGTTTGTGCAATAATTATGCACTTGCCCGCGAAAGGCAAAGGTCCCGAGTTCGAGTCTCGGTCGGGCACACAGTTTTAATCTGCCAGGAAGTTTCATATCAGCGCACACTCCGCTGCAGAGTGAAAATCTCATTCTGGAAACATCCCCCATGCTGTGGCTAAGCCATGTCTCCGCTATATCCTTTCTTTCAGGAGTGCTAGTTCTGCAAGGTTCGCAGGAGAGCTTCTGTAAAGTTTGGAAGGTAGGAGACCAGATACTGGCAGAAGTAAAGCTGTGAGTACCGGGCGTGAGTCGTGCTTCGGTAGCTCAGATGGTAGAGCACTTGTCCGCGAAAGGCAAAGGTCCCGAGTTCGAGTCTCGGTCGGGCACACAGTTTTCATCTGCCAGGAAGTTTCATATCAGCGCACACTCCGCTGCAGAGAGAAAATCTCATTCTGGAAACATCCCCCAGGCTGTGGCTAAGCCATGTCTCCGCTATATCCTTTCTTTCAGGAGTGCTAGTTCTGCAAGGTTCGCAGGAGAGCTTCTGTAAAGTTTGGAAGGTAGGAGACGAGATACTGGCAGAAGTAAAGCTGTGAGTACCGGGTGTGAGTCGTGCTTCGGTAGCTCATTCATCAACTCCTGCGTTTTGTCTAAAGCGTATTTCACTGCGCAGGTATTTCCAATCCCTAAACTAGTAGCGAAAGGGATCATGTCCACTGTTACCAATTATTTATGGCGAGGAGACATATTCAGGGTTGGTGCGACTACGGTTATACTGGATGTCAGAAACGGGGGCCTCGGTTTGGTGGATATTCGCAATAAAGCGTCTGCTCTGTTCCTCAAACGGACTTTCCATATACTCAGAGAACTTCCACAATGTATAACCGCAAAGCTCTTTGAGGCTGTGACACCCCATAGCCTGCAAGCACCGATTGATGTGCGAAGGATTAATGCCCGTCTGCAGTATGTGAGGAACTTTTTCCTCGAAGCAAGTTATCTTAGTGACGAAATCAGAAGCAACACACGTATCACAGCGCGCGACATCATACTCGAAAGGAAGTTAAATGAGGGTAGAAACAAAATTGAAACGAAATTCCCAAATTGTGACTGGAAAGCTGTATGGCGGAACATCAACTATGCCGGGCTATCTACAGACGCTATTTACGCATGGTACAAAACAGTTAATAATGTCATCAGCACCAACGAGAGACTATATGGGATCGGTTTAAACCAGACACACCTTTGTGGAAAATGCAATCTGGTGGATACACTCAGCCACAGATTCACCTGTGGTGGCAATGTGCATAACTGGAATTGGATCAGGCAACAAATCGCCTTTCTCACCAGATCCTCTACGCAATACATAACGCCGTCGCTCCTCCTGAGACCGGACATGACATACTTTCCGAAATTAAAAACCAACGCCATTAGCTGGTTACTGGGAAAATATGTTAGTTATGTCATCCACACACTTGGGTCGGACAACGAGATAGAATTCCGCGTTTACATGAAGTGTGAATATGCAAAAATCAGCACGTATCGCAACCACAAGAAGCACTATGGCAACATGCTGAAGATCATTTTTGAAAGAATGGGTGTTGGTTAAATATGTGAACCACTACAACACCTTGAACGAGAACGAACAGAAGAAAAATAAAAGTCACTTGGTTCCTTATTATTATTTACTTTAACCTTGCTTCCGGAACTTTTTTTTGTGTGTTATTGTATGTGTTTAATTGGATTGTATTTAAACTGGTTCATAGTCAAGAAAACTGGTATTAAATATGCTATTATTTTTTATTCAATGGACAGTTTACAAATTAAACAGTGAATTCAACTTTGTAGACAAACCCACTGGTTGGGTGACAATAGTTTGCACCTTAGAATAATCTCAGTTATCTTGAGCAAAATTTATACTGTAACCCACTTTTAAAGTTTGTTTTACCATTATTACTGTATTAGACATATTTAGCATATAAATAGTTTAAAACTGGTTCATTTTTTAATGTTGAAAATGGTTTAATCATTAATTGTACTGTTGAATACTTGAAATGTATGTTTTAGTAAAATAAAAAAAGATGTATAGAGAGAAAAAAAAAAAAGAGGTAGAGCACTTTCCCGCGAAAGGCAAAGGTCCCGAGTTCGAGTCTCGGTCGGGCACACAGTTTTAATCTGCCAGGAAGTTTCATATCAGCGCACACTCCGCTGCAGAGTGAAAATCTCATCCTGGAGTTATGTATCTATATTTTGCAAATAACGTCTGTGGTTGGCGAGTGTTGAAATCAAAACAGACAATGATAATCAAAAAGATAAGAAAGATGCATATTAAACTGCCTATAAGCAGTGGGAGGTTAAAACATTACTCTGTCTTCTTGTAGCCGCCAAAGTTGCAATAGCCTGCAACGCTCTATTGAATGCTTGATTAGCTTTTTTTTGTTCCTTTTTTGAGAACGACGCCATTGGAGGCTGATGAATAAAAAAGGTGTGTACTTTAAATTTATGTTGATTTTTGAATATTGAGATTGTTAAAAACACTTGTAATAAGTTATTGCTAGCTTGCCCGGAATTTCATTCAACATTTTAGCCGTTTTCAGCATGTTTAGAATTTTTCATGACACAGCTGTGCAGAGATCGCGGGAGCCGCTGCCGCGGCAAATTCAAATTAAACTGAATGAAAGCAGTTTTCCCGTAATTAAGCGGGCAGGTAACGGGTACAATGAAATTATTTCTTTCAGCTTCCCGGAGACCTCTGAGGTGAATGGTGAATTTTATTACGTCATTTTCAGGTGGACATGGGCAACTGCTATTACAAAATCAGTGACGTAAATAATGTAAGTAAATCAGAGCAATAAAAGATACTTGTGTGATATCAAAGACTGCTCTCATGAAACCTGTTCTGGCTAGTAATGCAAAAACCAAATTTCATTTTCACTTTGACGCTCTCGTGATAGTCGCGGCAATCAATAGTGTTCATATATTGAAAAATCCACTGTGGCTTTTACGTTTAGTGAACATAGCATACTGTAACTTCTGTACGTGTAATAAGAGTAATTTTCAGTGCATTTCAGAGATGAAAGTAGCAAAGAACATGTTTAATTTTATAATTAGTTACAGTAATGATACCCTGTTCCATTTATAACAAGCCAGACCAGGGTTATATAAAAATCGCTTACAAATTAAAGATCATGCGTACACAGCAGGAAATCTTTTAGTGTTGTGTGAATCCCCACGTAATAGATCAAGTTAAAATATTTTCAGCTGCAGAAACTAACAATGAGAACCGCATTTTATCGGTTGTGCTCGCAACAATAAGCAATATACAGTTAATTAAATATTATGCCATATAAACTGCATATAAAGTGAAAAGCGCGGTGGGGATTACGCGCCAATTCCCTCACCACCGCGTTGTTAACGGGATGTAATTTCTAGCCTTCCTTCCAGATCTAAAAATATGTTTAAATATACAGTGTTATGACAATCCATCTCCCGAATTTTGAAAAGGTAATTTACAGTTTTTAGTGTTCACAACTGATATTCATCACTGCCCATGTAATCTACAGGTAATATAAAGGACTAGTGTCACATGTAACTCCGTAGCCATTTCGAGAAATGAGGTTGCTTGTGCCTTTCCATAAATGTGAAATTAGTCGCTTTAAATTAAAAACAGAGAGTAAGAAAGGAGAAAAATCCAAATTTACAGTAGAACGCGTCCACTACATTCAGTGTTGTGAATCTAATACTGGTACATTTTTCAAAATGCATTCGAAGAAGCGTACTGCACAGCGGAGGAGTAAAACCCCACTGGGTGATCAGTCTGCATTTAGCGAAGGTAAGGTTCAAATGGCTCTGAGCACTATGGGACTTGCCGCGCGGGATTAGCCGAGCGGGCTAAGGCGCTGCAGTGATGGACTGTGCGGCTGGTCCCGGCGGAGGTTCGAGTCCTCCCTCGGGCATGGGTATGTGTGTTTGTCCTTAGGATAATTTAGGTTAAGTAGTGTGTAAGCTTAGGGACTGATGACCTTAGCAGTTAAGTTCCATAAGATTTCACACACTATGGGACTTAACATCTGAGGTCATCAGTCTCCTAGAACTTAGAGCTACTTAAACCTAACTAACATAAGGACATCACACACATCCATGCCCGAGGCAGGATTCGAATCTGCGACCGCAGCGGTCGCGCGGTTCCAGACTGAAGCGCCTAGAACCGCTCGGACAAACTGGCCGGCCAGCGAAGGTAAGGGCAGCAGATTGACATTACGCGTCACTCCTGTTAACACAAACAAGAATTGTTTCTGCAGCGAACTTCCAGCGACTTGTTCAGTCCTTGCTACGTCGAGCTGCAACACTACGCCGGACAAAAGAGGGTCCGACACGATATCAGCAGGTATCCCATGATTTTTGTCATCTGAGTCTAAAACAGATTGTAAATCAGAGAAAAGTGCAATTTTACTACATCGCATGTCCAGTAAATCCGGTGTAGTTAATCTGAGACCAGTACAATTTTCTAAATCAGTTTTAAGGAGTGAACCGTGTGCGCCTCGTGTTCGTGCCGTTTCTTGCTTGACAGCTTCTCTTTACGGAACTGTCGCCTCGTTTCTTATTCGATTTACTGGCGTCACTAAGTTGCTGGCTTGCCCGCCCGTGAGTGGCAGCAGTAGCGCGTATCGATAAGAGCACTGTCGTATTATCTTTAAAGTGACCGCTAGTACAGGGTTATTACAAATGATTGAAGCGATTTCACAGCTCTACAATAGCTTTATTATTTGAGATATTTTCACAATGCTTTGCACACACATACAAAAACTCAAAAGGTTTTTTAGGCATTCACAAATGTTCGATATGTGCCCCTTTAGTGATTCGGCAGACATCAAGCCGATAATCAATTTCCTCCCACACTCGGCGTAGCATGTCCCCATCAATGAGTTCGAAAGCATCGTTGATGCGAGCTCGCAGTTTTGGCACGTTTCTTGGTAGAGGAGGTTTAAACACTGAATCTTTCACATAACCCCACAGAAAGAAATCGCATCGGGTTAAGTCGGGAGAGCGTGGCGGCCATGACATGAATTGCTGATCATGATCTCCACCACGACCGATCCATCGGATTTCCAATCTCCTGTTTAAGAAATGCTAAACATCATGATGGAAGTGCGGTGGAGCACCATCCTGTTGAAAGATGAAGTCGGCGCTGTCGGTCTCCAGTTGTGGCATGAGCCAATTTTCCAGCATGTCCAGATACACGTGTCCTGTAACGTTTTTTTCGCAGAAGAAAAAGGGGCCGTAAACTTTAAACCGTGAGATTGCACAAAACACGTTAACTTTTGGCGAATAGCGAATTTGCTGCACGAATGCATGAGGATTCTCTACCGCCCAGATTCGCACATTGTGTCTGTTCACTTCACCATTAACAAAAAATGTTTCTTCATCACTGAAAACAAGTTTCGCACTGAACGCATCCTCTTCCATGAGCTGTTGCAACCGCGCCGAAAATTCAAAGCGTTTGACTTTGTCATCGGGTGTCAGGGCTTGTAGCAATTGTAAACGGTAAGGCTTCTGCTTTAGCCTTTCCCGTAAGATTTTCCAAACCGTCAGCTGTGGTACGTTTAACTCCCTGCTTGCTTTATTCGTCGACTTCCGCGGGCTACGTGTGAAACTTGCCCGCACGCGTTCAACCGTTTCTTCGCTCACTGCCTTACAGAGGCATCGAGAAGCTATAAACTGCGCATAGCATCGCCGAATGGAGTTAGCAGTTGGTGGATCTTTGTTGAACTTCGTCCTGAAGTGTCATTGCACTGTTATGACTGACTGACGTGAGTGCATTTCAAGCACGACATACGCTTTCTCGCCTCCTGTCGCCATTTTGTCTCACTGCGCTCTCGAGCGCTCTGGCGGCAGAAACCTGAAGTGCGGCTTCAGCCGAACAAAACTTTATGAGTTTTTCTACGTATCTGTAGTGTGTCGTGACCATCTGTCAATGAATGGAGCTACAGTGAATTTATGAAATCGCTTCAATCATTTGTAATAGCCCTGTATTTCCTGGTCATCGCGTCGCGGTGGTTCAGTCGGGACGCAGCGCCAGTGAGGTCCGGACAGCCAGTACTCGCCTACCGCTTGCGACACACATGCACAGTCCGACGGAAGGAGACTGGAGCGGGAACGACCATTGGTTGGTCGTTCGGTTGGTCGTCTCATCGGACGACGTGTATTTGGTCTTTTGACCGTTTGTGGGCCTCATCAGTTGGTCATCTTGCCGCATCTGGGTCGTTTCCTTCCTTGTGCAGGAATGTCGGGCGGCCAATGGGCAAGAGTTACCTCTGCATGGTTGGGTCCGAGCCAGTGTGCCTGGGTTGGCGTGTCTCCGAGTTCCGAACGGACATATGGCTGAGTCGGGATGGAGCTGCAGTGAGGTCCTCACAGCCAAGACTCGGCCGACTGTTGCAGACACACATGACTTGGGTGGGGACGACCTTGGTTGATGGTTCTGTCGGTCGTCTTATCGGACGACGTATATTTGGTCGCCGACCGCTTCAGGTTCTCTCTCTCTCTCTCTCTCTCTCTCTCTCTCTGTGTGTGTGTGTGTGTGTGTGTGTGTGTGTGTGTGTGTCGATTTGTCATTCGTCCTGGTTGTTCCACAGTGATTGCTTCCACGATTCTTCGAGTTGTTGTGGAGGTCTTTTTGAGGAACTGTTTCTAGCTTTTGTAATTTCGACTCAGCAGTTATGATAATGCTGTTTGCTTACTGCAGTAGGCAGTCGGTCGGTTGGGACACAGCAGCGAGAAAGTCTCCGCGGCGAGGTCATTAGCGTAGTGTTCCACAGTGTGTTTTCCCTTGCCGTGTTGATGCTGTCCGTACCGCGTGTAGTTCGACAGCCTTTGGTGTTGTTCATGTTTTTGAGTGGTTGCTGTGCCTTGGCTGTTTTTAGACGCCAATTTTGAAGACGTAGTGCTGCTGCTATCTTCGTCCTCGGCTGATATTTTCCGTTGTCGTGCCGTTGGTCGGGGCAGTGGAATTAATTAGGTAATTGGTCGGTTCTTCAGCCGTCCCTGCGTCAGGTTGCCATCTGATTACTTAGTCTTATTCTTCGCTGCCTATCTCACCTAACCTTACGTTAGAGTTACCTCCTCAGGACGACTGAGCACTATTGTTCTGTTGTTTTTAGATTGTAATTTTTGTATCAAGTACTGTGCGAGGCCTTTAGACGCCTATTAATTCAGGTTGTTTTACTTTTAAAATAAGGCCTTCAGCCGTCTTAAGTTAAAACCTTGAAGGTTCTTGTTTGAATTAATTTGCTTTTAAAAACAAAGAAGGGGTATTTTGCTCTATTGCAAATCCTTGTTGTCCAGGACTTAAGCCTTGAGTTGTTCTATGTTCAGTGTGTGGCCTTCAGCCGAGTTTTTACGTCGAATACTTTTAAGATAATGCCTTCAGCATTCTTATATTAAAATTTGAAAATTCACTTGATAAAATTTAACTTTTCTTCTTTATTGGAAATTTTTGTCATCCTTATCTGTGTCTTGTTATCCTATGTCTAGTATGTGGCCTTCAGCCGAGTATTTATGTAAAATTTTGTAATTAAGGCCTTCAGGCGTGCGTATTCCTTAAGGCAATTTAATAACTTGTGTTCGAGCCTTTAGCCGTATTGATTTGAATGCTTTTAAACGCATGTGTGATTAAGTGTTTTAGGAAAATAAAGTTTGTATGTTTTACGTAACTGACAGAAACTGATTTTGGCCCCTTTCCATAACTTTAACCTGATCCGCTCTGTACTCCGAAACCAGATTTCAAGGAGCATATTGCACAACGGAGGAGCAAAACACGACTGAATGATCAGTTTGCCTTCAGGAAAGGTAAAGGCAGTCGAGAGACATTGCGTCATTACGCTTGTTAACGGAAGGAAGCCTTAAGGAAAATCAAGCCAGGTTTATAAGATTTACCGACCAACAAAAAGCGTTCGACATTCTCAAATGGTGCAAGATGTTCGAAATTCACAGAAAAATTGTTGCAGGCAAAAAGGGAAGACGGATAATATACAATATGTGTAAAAACCAAAAAGGAAAAATAAGAATAGAGAACGAAGAACGAAGCGCTAACATTAGAAATCACATTTAACAGAGACGCAGTCTTTCTTCACAACCGCCCATTCCTACTGCATCGAGGAAGCAATGACGGAAATAAAAATAAGAGTCAGGATTGAGAATAAAATTTAGGATAAAATGATACCAACAATAGACTTCACTGGTGACATTGCTATTCTCAGGGAAAGCGCGGAAGAATTACAGGATCTGGTGAATGGAATGAACTGTCTAATGGGCACAGAACATAGACTGGGAGTAGATCGAAAAAAGACGAAAGTAATGAAAGTAGCAGAAACGATAACAGCGAGAAACTTAACATCAAAACTGGATACAAAGAAGTAGACGAAGTTAAGGAATTCTGCTACCTAGGCAGCAAAATAACCCATGACGGACGGAGAATGGAGGACGTGGAAAGTAGACCTGCATAGGAAAAGGAATTTTCTCTGGAAATGTGATTGGAAAACTGGAAAAGAAGAATCGAAGCGTTTGATATGTAGTAGTATACAAGGGTGTTGAAAATTAGGTGGACGGGTAAGATATATAATAAAGAGATTGTCCGCAGAATCGGTGAGGAGAGAAAGATGAGGAACTATTGGCAAGAAGAAGGGAGTGGAGGATATGACATATGAGTGGAAGTGCTATTCTCAGATGACTGACTGATTGATTTGTGGGAGTGTCCAAACAGCGAGATTATCGGTCCCATCGGATTAGGGAAGGATGGGGAAGAAAGTCGGCAGTACCCTTTCAGAGGAACCTTCACGGCATTTGCCTGAAGCTATACAGGGAAATCACGAAGAACCTAAATCAGGGTGGCCGGACGCGGGTTTGAACCGTCTTCCTCCCGCATGCGAGTCCAATGTGCAAACCACTATGACTGTGGCCCCGCATTATGAAAAAAAATTATTAATTGTCATGGTAAATGTCACGGTGCTCATTATGTGTAAAATGAAATAATATTGAGTTTTCGCGTTAAGTACGAGTAGTGACTATAGATGTCGCAGTTACGAACGTTGTAAGATGTCCATGATTAAGGAATTTGTTGCTAGCACACTCGAGCAGATGTAATTTCGATGGAATGCTCACGCGCTGCCTGCGATATGTAGGCTACAATACAAGCTCAGACCAAAGAGCAGTGTTGGCTGCAGTGGAAACTGTGTAGCCGTTGTAGTAGTTGCTAGCGAGCAGTCTGGTGTATCGAGTTGACTGGGCCCGTCGTGGTGGAGCGGTGGCGGAGCCTGACCGTTGTAGTATAAGATAAAAGCAGCCTCGCGCATATGTACTATTGTAATATCAAGTCCCATGTAAATAATTTTTAAAAATCTCTTAATAATAAACTTTCTCATAAAAAATTAACTTTTGACAATCATTCATCTCAATTTAAAGAATTTTCTAATTTTTCCAACCATGGTCATCCCGATTATTGTAAACGAAAAATCAGTGGTTTCTTTTTATACATGACCAATCTATCGGCCAGCATTGCACTGAGCTGTGCCAGAAAAATTTCTTATAGGTGCAGATATATACGCGTTATAAGGCGACCCATTAAGAGATTTTTTAAAACATTTACATGGGACTCGATAAAACAATAGTATAGTATAAGAAAGATTATTATTAAGAGATTTTTTAAAACATACTACAACGGTCAGGCTCCGCCATCGCTCCCCACGACCGGCCCAGCCAACACGATACACATCACTGATCGCTACTACTACAACGGCTACACGGTTTCCACTGCAGCCAATACTGCTCTTTGGTCTGAGATTCTCTTATAGCTTACATATCGCAGGCAGCGCGTGAGCATTCCATCGAAATTACATCTGCTCGAGTGCGCTAGCAACAAATTCCTTAAACATGGACCTCTTACAACGTTTTTATGAAAGTTTGAAGTTTCTGGATTTTTTTTATTGGAAAGTTACTTGCGTATGAACTTTCAGCCTTAGTGAAAATTCCGCTTGGCATATTCTGTATTCATTTATGGAGTATTTGGCGAGCACGTCTTTTATATAAGACCACTGAGTGAGATCGAATGTAGAAATCGCAAATAGTGGTGAATCAGAGACTGAGAGGTTGCAAACATGAACTGGTCGGACTTGTGTAGATTTCTGGCTGCTTTCCGCATGAAATTTGTTGTTTGACTGGGAACGGAGAAGCATAGAATAGTACCTTACTAAATGTGGACTTGATAGCCATAAACATGTGTTATTAAGCAATAAACATTACTGGTCTTGAAATTTTAAGACGCTTATTTCAGTCAAAATTCACCATGTTACCACCCGAAATATTGATAAATAGTAACTTACAGGAACTGTTTCCACTACTAGTGTTACGCGGACTCGGCAGGGTAGATATTAGGCGACGTTTTCTTCAACGCTGCTTTTTCGCCGTCTAGTAAATACCTACGATTGCAGAGAGAAGAGACGTCGAGCGGAAGCAGTGCTGAGGCAGGTGGACATTTAATATGAACAGTTCGACGAATGTTCTAGAGATATATTTTTAACCCGCTCCGCCGTAGCGTCACACATCAACTGCACTCTTCCAATGGCTGACGGGTACTGTACAGTAATTCAGATTGTCTAGCTGTTTGTAGCATCTAACACTGCCTGCCTCTTAGCAATTTTAACCTCCATGTTTAGTACAGTTACAGGCTTGATCCGTTTCGTTTGGTACACAGCCTCTTTTAAGCGTAAAGTGAAGTGTTAACTGCCTGCTTAGCACCTTACTTTTGGTCACATGTTTTAGTATTTTTACGTAACAAATTAGACGCGGAAAGTGTAATGTGGCATTTAATTCAGATGTCGTCATGTTTTGGTGTGATAAATTAACTGCATTCTTCCGGTAGCTGACAGTTACAGAACAGAAATTCAGAATGCCACAATTGTTTGTGTGGTTTCCTCTTAGGGTAGTATTTTGAACATATGTGTTTTATACAGTTACAGAGCTGGTCAATTCTTGAATGTGCAATGCCTGTCCGTCTAGGATGAATTATTAAGTGACAGTTTACCTCGTTATTTTAGCCACATGTGTTTTGCACAGTTCGATTATATATTTCTACTGTAGTACATGATGCGTTACCCTCTTACCTCCTAACATACTGTTTAGTGAGGTGATCCATTATTGAAAACATTCTAAGAATATCAGGTGATTACAATCGACCGTTGTACCATGAGGAACATAGCCTCAAATAGGCATAAGATGAAATGTTTATGTAGTTTGAAAGATAATGTAGATGTAATATTTAATTGTGCCCTACTTCAAGTGTATTACACAGATCGAACTTCACTTACCACACGAGCTGTTTAAGCTATAAGTTGTATCAACAGTAGTGTCGCACTGTTTTGACAAATAATACAACATTTTAAATGTGGAAATATTAAATTTTAGCGTCCATTCGTGCCTTGCACCGAGTGCGGTAAATTAATCGAGCAAAGCTGGCTGACAAGTGCAGCTTAATTCTTAAGTTAGAGAATCTTCCATATTTTTGACGTGGAGATACGGTAGGTGAGTATCTTTACGTATTGTGTTAAATAATCGGACTCTTTGGACCAGACGCAAAATTCGCATCGTCTGTACCGCATGTCTGGCTGTTTAGTTTTAATGGGTGGTAAAATACGAGGATTTGTTTGTCTGTTTCATTTTAATGTCTGGTAAAATACTGCGTTGTGCTCTGCTGTTTCGTTTTAGTGGCTGTTAATGTATTGGGCTGCGACTGTCTGTTTCGTTTTATTGGTCGGTAAATCAGTGGGATATGGTTGGCTCTTCGAGCTTAACAGCCAGAAGAGTACTTGGCTGGTCGTGGCTTACCACCATCTTGGTTTGTCACGTACATCAGAGAGAGAGAGAGAGAGAGAGAGAGATGGGGCGGGGGAAGACACGTGACCTTCGGCTGACACAGTATGAACCCGCATCTGGGTACTGGCACCTGACACATTAACGTTATCCTTATCTTTATCCTATATGTTCAAATAGTAAGCAGCAATTTGTCATTTATTTAATACAAAGACATAAAAAAGCAACTGATAATGTTGTAACTTCATTGAAACGTGTCTCGGTAAAAAAAAAAAGGGAAGGCGTGGCAAGACGGGGAGGTGGGGTAAGACGGGGAAGGGCTATAAGTTACAATTAGAGTAATGCCATCTGTGGATAGCTACGTCAACATCATCAATACACAGGTCCCAGTGTGTTGACATTGCTGAACTTCAGTTTCGCGGCGGTTTCTGTGAGCTTTTCAAGGTACGTACAATTGTTATACTTATTTGCAATGTTTTCCACCTTTAGAGGTCCTAAAACATGTGTTTCTTGAACATTTGTCCAGACTGTATATATTGCACTGAATAGTACGTCTTATTAACAGTAAACTGCTGTGTCAGTAGTCAATGTTCACTGCATAGTGTTCATGTAGGCGTAACATAACCTGACAGAATGGTAGGGGGCAAGACGGGGTGGGGCAAGATGGGGAGCTTCCCCGTCTTGTCCATACTATTTGTCCAACCATTACGTTCTTATCGTCTCATGTGTTTACCTCGCTGCGGGTTTTGAACACGTACATTATACGTTGAATACAATTGTAAATAGAATGGTATTCGTTATTCCAACACTTTCCTAATTAATTACAAAGTATGCCTTAGGCTATATGGTGAATAAAAATACACAAAGCTTGCAAAGTCAGTATTCTTGCCATGTTTTAACGACTGACTATTGGAAATATGGTATATACTGTATAATATAGATTACCAGGAATCACCTGACTCAATAGTAGGTTCCACGTGTTTAATTTCAGATGGTTCTCAAGTTTCGGTGACAAACGTCTAGGCAAGATTGGTCATTGGAGTCAATCGAAGGCGCTGTAAATGCTGTTATGGAAGGTCATATGGGTCCTTTCAGGGCTGCTCGACAGTTCAACGTGCCAGAGAAATATGTGTTTCAGCGTCGGGGTGCCCACGACACTTGTGCAGCGACAGAAAGTGATGATGACGAGGCTGTCCACAATTGTGTACTATGTGAAAGTAAGAGGCCTAAATAAAACGTAATAAAAAATGGCTCTGAGCACTATGCGTCTTAACTTCTGAGGTCATCAGTCGCCTAGAACTTAGAACTAATTAAACCTAACTTACCTAAGGACATCACATACATCCATGCCCGAGGCAGGATTCGAACCTGCGACCGTAGCGGTCGCTCGGCTACAGACTGTAGCGCCTACAACCGCACGGCCACTCTGCCCGGCTAAAACGTAATACCTGATTCTACAATTCGCAGAACCATGTTTCGAAACCTTATCGTCACATGATTTCGTTATTCCAGTCCTTATTTAAGCTTTAGAGATGAATTCATGCTAGTTCCCCATCTTACCCCGCATATGGGGCAAGATGGGGAATTGGTAGTTTATGTTTCAAATCGAGATATTTCTAACTAAATGTTACAAGTTTGCAGGTTTCTTTGTATGCTATTGTAATTCAATGGTTAAATAAACAAATGATAATCAGACCTACTTGAATTTGTTTGTTTTTGTCCGTTTTGTAAGGGTTTAAGGTTAGCTTCCCCATCTTGCCCCGCCTTCCCCTATTTGCCCAAGGCGGTATGTATCTGAAAACAAATTTAGTCCCCTAGTTTTCGGGCTACAGGGACGTATAAAGAGAGTGGTACCCTTCGACCAAATACACATGTTACAGCAGCGTATTCCATACGTTTGAGTAAATCCGAAGTAGCTACGTGTGTTCGCGCTCGTATGTGTTTCTTTCAGACGGAGAGCCTAAGTAAGTATATGAAGGAGTGGAAACCAGTCTGAGCAACTCCTATAGAGCAGACAGGCAGATGACTTCCGACGGGTAATATGGCCCATATTTCATATTTGGTGGCAGACTCACGTTTGTACATATTATAGTTCTGAATAATACTGTCCTCCCTGAAAATATGAGAAACTATTTAGAACACCCATGTAAGTAAGGAGTACATCTTTCCATCAAGAAATAACGCCAAGTCTCTAATCTATTCTGAAGTAAAACCTCACATAGGATATACGTCATGGTAGGAGCATGTATTCGCTAGAGTCACAAAGCTTTTAACTGATTTGAACTGCGTTACTCATAACGGACTGTAGCACAGAATAGGAGGTAGAATTAAACAGTGGCATAGCGCGTGAAATAAGACTGTGATACACCAGGGCGATAAAACACGATGAGCTGGAGAGAAAAAATTTTAATCTCTGTAGCGTATTCTAAAAAAAAAGAGTTACGATATTAGTTGATGAATTGAAAACCTTTGTTGGGTGCTACCTCCATCGATTATTTCGTTCTTTCTCGTAATAATATCTCAGTGCTGCCCTATTTATATTCCGACGCAAGGTTTCAGTGCAAATTGTGGTTTAATCTAGCTGTAATAGATAAAGGGCTGCCCGTAGTGCCTTAGTGTTTATATTATTACGGCCGTTATTTACCCCCGGATTATGTGATCTAGATCTCGACATTATTTCGAGTACACTCTGAACTTGCAGATAATACCTATCGCAGTTTTCCTGCCTTCTTCCCTAGAAACGTCTCTGAAACTATTGTTCATCACTTTAGCGAAATGTGCGATCACGAAGAAAGATGGTTACGTGCGCTGTCTCTTATAACATCGTCATCGACGGTACGTTACAACCTAACTCATCCTCCTTCACGTTTCCAGTTTACCCATTTCACAGTTTACTGCCATAAAGAACGAGGTTTAAGTACGTTACTGCACAAACTATCTCAACAAAAGAGCGCCCTACAGTAGCAGGAATATCAGTTTTAGTATAGAAAATGCACGCACCCTGTTTCTCGGGTATTAGTAACTAGACAACGTTACCACGAAGTGTCACACTCGGTGATGCCCGGATTAAAGTCACCAGAGCATATTGAACTGTGAGGCCACAGTCTGCAACTTTACGTCACATAATAGAAAAGTAGACTGCTTACAATATTACACCTCACATACGTGTTCAAAAATGGTTGGTGGCACCGTTTCAGAGCTACGCATTGCGCTAAGAACCTCGATGTTGAGTGCCCTAAACTGTCTACATCAATAGCAGCTACGCCATCTTTGAGGATTAGTGTACAGCCTCTGGACGGATTCACTAAATCAGAAGTGGTTCAGTCGTACATTTACACTCCTGGAAATGGAAAAAAGAACACATTGACACCGGTGTGTCAGACCCACCATACTTGCTCCGGACACTGCGAGAGGGCTGTACAAGCAATGATCACACGCACGGCACAGCGGACACACCAGGAACCGCGGTGTTGGCCGTCGAATGGCGCTAGCTGCGCAGCATTTGTGCACCGCCGCCGTCAGTGTCAGCCAGTTTGCCGTGGCATACGGAGCTCCATCGCAGTCTTTAACACTGGTAGCATGCCGCGACAGCGTGGACGTGAACCGTATGTGCAGTTGACGGACTTTGAGCGAGGGCGTATAGTGGGCATGCGGGAGGCCGGGTGGACGTACCGCCGAATTGCTCAACACGTGGGGCGTGAGGTCTCCACAGTACATCGATGTTGTCGCCAGTGGTCGGCGGAAGGTGCACGTGCCCGTCGACCTGGGACCGGACCGCAGCGACGCACGGATGCACGCCAAGACCGTAGGATCCTACGCAGTGCCGTAGGGGACCGCACCGCCACTTCCCAGCAAATTAGGGACACTGTTGCTCCTGGGGTATCGGCGAGGACCATTCGCAACCGTCTCCATGAAGCTGGGCTACGGTCCCGCACACCGTTAGGCCGTCTTCCGCTCACGCCCCAACATCGTGCAGCCCGCCTCCAGTGGTGTCGCGACAGGCGTGAATGGAGGGACGAATGGAGACGTGTCGTCTTCAGCGATGAGAGTCGCTTCTGCCTTGGTGCCAATGATGGTCGTATGCGTGTTTGGCGCCGTGCAGGTGAGCGCCACAATCAGGACTGCATACGACCGAGGCACACAGGGCCAACACCCGGCATCATGGTGTGGGGAGCGATTTCCTACACTGGCCGCACACCACTGGTGATCGTCGAGGGGACACTGAATAGTGCACGGTACATCCAAACCGTCATCGAACCCATCGTTCTACCATTCCTAGACCGGCAAGGGAACTTGCTGTTCCAACAGGACAATGCACGTCCGCATGTATCCCGTGCCACCCAACGTGCTCTAGAAGGTGTAAGTCAACTACCCTGGCCAGCAAGATCTCCGGATCTGTCCCCCATTGAGCATGTTTGGGACTGGATGAAGCGCCGTCTCACGCGGTCTGCACGTCCAGCACGAACGCTGGTCCAACTGAGGCGCCAGGTGGAAATGGCATGGCAAGCCGTTCCACAAGACTACATCCAGCACCTCTACGATCGTCTCCATGGGAGAATAGCAGCCTGCATTGCTGCGAAAGGTGAATATACACTGTACTAGTGCCGACATTGTGCATGCTCTGTTGCCTGTGTCTATGTGCCTGTGGTTCTGTCAGTGTGATCATGTGATGTGTCTGACCCCAGGAATGTGTCAATCAAGTTTCCCCTTCCTGGGACAATGAATTCACGGTGTTCTTATTTCAATTTCCAGGAGTGTATTTCTCTAGTGCTTTTTGAAAATTAGTACTTAATTTCCTCAGTTTTTGCTGATGTATCATAGTAGATAGTAATTACAGACTTACTTCTCTAGCTCCGAACTTAAACATTACTGCATCGTCATGAAAATCACGGCAACATCCAACATACAAAAAAGCCATGAAGGAATTGGTATGAAGTACGCTGTTGATACAGGAGGGCTACACAGTTGTCCGCGAGAATATAACAAGTATAATATAAGGAGATGGGATATGGATAAACTGAAAGAACCAGAGGTTGTACAGAGTTTCAGGAAGAGCATAAGGGAGCAATTGACAGGAATGGGGGAAAGAAATACAGTAGAGGAACAATGGGTAGCTCTTAGGGATGAAGTAGTGAAGGCAGCAGAGGATCAAGTAGGTAAAAAGAGGAGGGCTAGTAGGAAATCCTTGTGTAACAGAAGAAATACTGAATTTAATTGATGAAAGGAGAAAATATAAAAATACAGTAAATGCAACAGGCAAAAAAGAATACAAACGTCTCCAAAATGAGATCAACAGGAAGTGCAAAATGACTAAGCAGGGATGGCTAGAGGACAAATGTAAGGATGTAGAGGCTTATCTCACTAGGGCAAAATAGATACTGCCTACAGGAAAATTAAAGAGACCTTTGGAGAAAAGAGAGCCACTTGTATGAACATCAAGAGCTCAGATGGAAACCCAGTTCTAAGCAAAGTAGGGAAAGCAGAAAGGTGGAAGGAGTATACAGAGGGTCTATACAAGGGCGATGTACTTGAGGACAATATTATAGAAATGGAAGAGGATGTAGATGAAGAGGAAATGGGAGATACGATACTGCGTGATGAGTTTGACAGAGCTCTGAAAGACCTAAGTCGAAACAAGGCCCCGGGAGTAGACAACATCCCATTAGAACAACTGACGGCCTTGGGAGAGCCAGTCCTGACAAAACTCTACCATCTGGTGTGCAAGATGTATGAGACAGGCGAAATATCGTCAGACTTCAAGAAGAATATAATAATTCCAATCCCGAAGGAAACAGGTGTTGACAGATGTAAAAATTACCGAACGATCAGTTTAATAAGTCACAGCTGCAAAATACTAACACGAATTCTTTACAGGCGAAGGGAAACGCTGGTAGAAGCCGACCTCGGGGAAGATCAGTTTGGATTCCGTAGAAATGTTGGAACACGTGAGGCAGTACTGACCTTCCGACTTATCTTAGAAAAAAGATTAAGGAAAGGCAAACCTACGTTTCTAGCATATGTAGACTTAGAGAAAGCTTTTGACAATGTTGACTGGAATACTCTCATCACATTCTAAAGGTGGCAGGGGTAAAATACAGGGAGCGAAAGGCTATTTACAATTTGTACAGAAACCAGATGGCAGTTATAAGAGTCGAGGGACATGAAAGGGAAGCAGTGGTTGGGAAGGGAGTGAGACAGGGTTGTAGCCTCTCCCCAATGTTATTCATCTGTATAC
Organism: Schistocerca cancellata; assembly: GCF_023864275.1. Lineage (NCBI taxonomy): Eukaryota > Metazoa > Arthropoda > Insecta > Orthoptera > Acrididae > Schistocerca > Schistocerca cancellata. The sequence goes on from NC_064632.1 coordinate 536,169,069, forward strand.
TGAGAAAGCAGTAAAGGAAACAAAAGAAAAATTTGGTGTAGATATTAAAACCCATGGAGAAGAAATAAAAACTTTGAGGTTTGCCGATGACATTGTAATTCTGTCAGACACAGCAAAGGACTTGGAAGAGCAGTTGAACGAAATTGACAGTATCTTGAAAGGAGGATATAAGATGAACATCAACAAAAGCAAAACGAGGATAATGTAGTCGAATTAAGTCGGGTGATGTTGAGGGTATTAGATTAGGAAATGAGACACTTAAAGTAGTAAGGGAGTTTTGCTATTTGGGGAGCAAAATAACTGATGATGGTCGAAGTAGAGAGGATATAAAATGTAGACTAGCAATGGTAAGGAAAGCGTTTCTGAAGAAGAGAAATTTGTTAACATCGAGATTAGACTTAAGTGTCAGGAAGTCGTTTCTGAAAGTATTTGTATGGAGTGTAGCCATGTCTGGAAGTGAAACATGGACGATAAATAGTTTGGACAAGAAGAGAATAGAAGCTTTCGAAATGTGGTGCTACAGAAGAATGCTGAAGATTAGATGGGTAGATCACATAACTAATGAGGAGGTATTGAATAGAATTGGGGAGAAGAGGAGTTTGTGGCACAACTTGACAAGAAGAAGGGACCGGTTGGTAGAACATGTTCTGAGGCATCAGAGGATCACAAATTTAGCATTGGAGGGCAGTTTGGCGGGTAAAAATCGTTGTGGGAGACCAAGAGATGGATATACTAAGCAGATTCAGAAGGATGTAGGTTGCAGTAAGTACTGGGAGATGAAGGAGCTTGCACAGAATAGAGTAGCATGGAGAGCTGCATCATACCAGTCTCAGGACTGAAGACCACAACAGCAACAACAACAATATGCTTTCGTTACCATGTGGTAGCATCCCATTGCTCACTACAAATGGTACAGTGGCAGTCTGGTATACCACAGGGTATACTACTGAACAAGTTCCTTACCAGAGTAACTGGTAGGAGCAGTGCCACAGCGATAAACCAATGTAAACCTCAGTCAGTAGCAAACCGAAATTCCAAATTCATCATGCGGCCTTCCACAGCCATGCCCATAGCTTCTTCGGGAAACTACACTCACGCTCATAAATTAATTATAATGCTGATACATGGTGAAACAACGCTCTGGTGGGCGGTTTGCGGGCTTGAATCACCTCGGGGTAAGACCATGCGGTGCCTTTGAACTACGGTCGTCGCACGGCGGCGCTGGTAGTAGGTTCAAATGGCTCTGAGCACTATGGGACTCAACTGCTGTGGTCATAAGTCCCCTAGAACTTAGAACTACTTAAACCTAACTAACCTAAGGACATTACACACATCCATGCCCGAGGCAGGATTCGAACCTGCGACCGTAGCGGTCGTGCGGTGCTGGTAGTAGTCCACATACGCAGGGGTGTGTTGGTGCATGTTTGTATTTACGGCAGATTGAAAACTACTACTGGCTAAGCCTCAAGACGAAAAAAAAAAAAGTCTGCAAACCATGTGATAAATTACGCTGAGGTGAAAAAGATTCTGGGATACTTCCTTCTAGTGTGACGGACCTCCTTCTGCCCTGCGCTGCGCAGGAGCCCTACGTGGTATGCTCAACAAGTCGCAGGAAGTCCCTTGTAGAAATACAGAGCCATGCTGCCTCTATAGCTGTCCAAAATGGCGAATGTATATCCGGCGCAGGATTTTGTGCACGAACTGACCTCTAGATTATGTACCGGAAATGTTCGATGGAATTAATGTCGGGCGATCCGGCTGACCAAATACTTCGTTCGAATTGTCCAGAATGTACTTCAAACCAAAAGCGAACCACTGTGCTCCGATGACATAGCGCAATGTCACCCATATTGTCCATAAATCAAAGTCCGTGAACGCTGCAAGTAACCCGACATGAACATTTCCAGTCAATTATCGGTTCAGTTGGGTGAGGGGACCGGGTCTGTTACATGTCAACACAGCCCACACCGTTTTGGAGACATTACGAGCTTGCACAATGCCCTGTTGACAACTTGGGTCCATGGCTTCGTGTGGCTTGCTCCACACTGGAACCTATCATCAGGTATTACCCAGTGAAATCGGGACTCATCTGACCAGGCCACAGTTTTCCAGTCGTCTACAGTCCAATAGATATGGTGACGAGTCCAGGAGAAGAGATGCAGATGTTGTCGTGCTGTTAGCAAAGGCACTCGCGTCGGTCGTCGGCTGCCACAGCGCATTAACGCCAAATTTCGCAGTACTGTCCTAACTGAGACGTCAGTCGTATACCCTATACCTATTTCTGCGGTTGTTTCACACAATGTTGCTCGTCTGCATGAACTAAAAACTCTACGGAAACGTCGCTGTTCTCGGCCGTTAAGTGAAAGCCACCGTATTGTCCATGGTGACACGTAATGCCTGAAATTTGGTATTCCCGGCGCACTCTTGACAAGGTTGCTCTCCGGAAATTGAATTAGCTCTCCCCGATGTTATTCAATCTGTATATTGAGCAAGCAGTAAAGGAAACGAAAGAAAAATTCGGAGTAGGTATTAAAATCCATGGAGAAGAAATAAAAACGTTGAGGTTCGCCGATGACATTGTAATTCTGTCAGAGACAGCAAAGGACTTGGAAGAGCAGTTGAACGGAATGGATGCTGTCTTGAAGGGAGGATATAAGATGAACATCAACAAAAGCAAAACGAGGATAATGGAATGTAGTCGAATTAAGTCGGGTGATGTTGAGGGTATTAGATTAGGAAATGAGACACTTAAAGTAGTAAGGGAGTTTTGCTATTTGGGGAGCAAAATAACTGATGATGGTCGAAGTAGAGAGGATATAAAATGTAGACTGGCAATGGCAAGGAAAGCGTTTCTGAAGAAGAGACATTTGTTAACATCGAGTATAGATTTAAGTGTCAGGAAGTCATTTCTGAAAGTATTTATATGGAGTGTAGCCATGTATCGAAGTGAAACATGGACGGTAAATAGTTTGGACAAGAAGAGAATAGAAGCTTTCGAAATGTGGTGCTACAGAAGAATGCTGAAGATTAGATGGGTAGATTACATAACTAATGAGGAACTATTGAATAGGATTGGGGAGAAGAGAAGTTTGTGGCACAACTTGACCAGAAGAAGGGATCGGTTGGTAGGACATGTTCTGAGGCCTCAAGGGATCACCAATTTAGTATTGGAGGGCAGCGTGGAGGGTAAAAATCGTAGGGGGAGACCAAGAGATGAATACACTAAGCAGATTCAGAAGGATGTAGGTTGCAGTAGGTACTGGGAGATGAAGAAGCTTGCACAGGATTGAGTAGCATGGAGAGCTGCATCAAACCAGTCTCAGGACTGAAGACCACAACAACAACAACAACGACTGACAAAATTTGAATGAGCCAAGCGTTTAGCTCCAACGACCGTTCCATATTCAACGTCTGTTAATTCGTGTCTTGCGACCATAGCCACGTCGGAAACCGTTTCATATTAATCACCTGGGAACAAATGACAGCTCCGTCTATGCACTAGCCATTTATAGCTGTTGCACACGAGACTACCGCCATCTGTATATGTGCATATACCCAAGGACTTTTGTCACCTCCGTGTAAATAGATTTTTCAATGACTCTGAAACTAAAATTTCACTATCAGGGCTTTTTACCGGTTGGGCTCGAAGACATGGGCTTTTAACGCGAAAACCACACTTATATGAGCAATGAAGAGATACATAATGGTTATTGCTGTGACAGGCGGAAAAGCAAACATACAGAGGAGACAGATCATAGTGGAAGAAATACACAGAATGATGAAGAAAGTGAAGCGCACGCAAGACGTGGTTAAATGCCTGCCTAACTTCTTACACTTCCAAACAATCGTCAGGCGGGTAAATTACTAGAGATGTAGTTTTCTGTGACAGCTAGAACGGACAGTTGTGTGCTTCTGTGATGTTCGCGTTTGGTGTTGTTACGTAGCTGGGAAGCAGACACAAGGAGCGTACATAAACGTCCGATGTTGTGTGATCACTTTGAAGGACGCGGAGACGTCACATAAAAGAAAGACACAGCGCTATCAGCACTGTCAGTGTTCCGGTGGGCAAAGTGATCACCAAGTCTGCGCTCGACCAAGTCTGATCACGGCAAGGGAGGACCACTGCACTGTGCACAGAGCACATCGTAGCCCTTTCACATTTCCACCTGCCACCCAAGAAGAAATAATGACTCCGTGAAATTTTCTGTGTCATCGCTCACCATTGATCAGAGACTATCATCAGCGTAACTAGGGAATTACCGCCACATGCGTAGGCTGCAGTTAAGACCACACCACAAACTGCTTAGTTTGGAGTGTTTCGTGACCAGGAAGCATCAGTTTAGGTCACGGCTGGTAGTGTGATTGAGGGAAATCTGAAGTCACAACTGTGTGATACCGACCTTCCGCCTACCCATCCGTTACCTCCCATCAGAAGGTAACGTGGTGTCATTTCTTACACTGAGGCGCCAAAGAAACAAACTAGTACATGCTTGCGAATTCAAATACAGACATGTAAACAGGGAGAATACGGCACTGCGGTCGGCAACGGCTACATAAGACAAGTTTTTAGCGCAGTTGTTAGATCGGTTACTGCTGCTACAATGGCAGGTTATCAACATTTAAGTGAGTTTGAACATGGTGTAAGTCGGCACATGAGCGATGCGACACAGCATCTTCGAGGTAGCGATGAAGTGGGGATTTTCTCGCACGACCATTTCACAAGTGTATCGTGAATATCAGGAATCCGGTAAAACATCAATTCTCCGACATCGCTGCGGCTGGAAAAAGAACCTGCAAGAACGGGACCAACGACGACTGAAGAGATTTTTTCAACGTGACACAAGCGCAACCCTTCCGCAGATTTCAGTGCCGGGCCATCAACAACTGTCAGTGTCCGAACCATTCAACGAAACATCATCGACATGGGCTTTCGAAGCCGAAGTCTCACTCGTGTTTCCTTGATGACTGCACGACACAAAGCTTTACGCCTCGCCTGGGCCCTTCAACAGCTACATTGGACTGTTGACGACAGGAAACATGTTGCCTGGTCGGACGAGTCTCGTTTCAAATTGTATCAAGCCGGCAGCTGTGGTCCAGCGGTTCTACGAGCTTCAGTCTGGAACCACGCGGCTGCTACGATGGCAGGTTCGAATCCTGCCTCGATCATGGATGTGTGTGATGTCCTTATGTTAGTTAGGTTTAAGTAGTTCTAAGTCTAGGGGACCTCGGATGTTAAGTCCCATAGTGCTTAGAGCCATGTGAACCATTTGAAATTGTATAGAACGGATGGAAGTGCACAGGGATGAAGATAACTTTATTAAACCAATCTACCCAGCATGTCAGTAGGAGACAGTTCAAATTTGTGGACGCTCTGTATTGGCATGGGGCGTATGAAGTTGGAGTAGTATGGGACCCTGATAAGTCTAGATACGACTCTGACAGGTGCACGTACATAAGCATCCCGTCTGATCAACTGCATCCATTCATGTCCATTGTGCACTACGACGAACTTGAGCAACTCCAGCAGGACAGTGCGACACCCGACACGTCCATAATTGCTACAGAGTCGCTCCAGGATCACTCTTCTGAGTTTAAGTACTTCAGTCGGCCACCGAACTCCCCAGACATGAAAATTATGGAGCACATCTAGGATGTCTCGTAACGTTCTGTTCCGCAGAGATTTCCACCCCCTCTTACTCTTACGGATTTATGGATAGCCCTGTAGGATTCATTGTGTCAGTTCCCTCTAGCAGTACTTCAGACATTAGTATAGTCCATGCCACGTCGTGTTGCGGTACTTCTGTGTGCTCGCGGGGGCCCTACACGGTATTAACCAGGTGAACCAGTTTCTTTGCCTCTTCAGTGTAATAGGCCTACGCTCGTTAACACGGAGTACTGGCCGCTATGAAATGTCTGTGTGATGTTGAAGTACAAGCATAACCAGCAAGGATCCCAGATCTGACCAGCAGCTCGGGTGTCCCAGAGCCAGTATATCACGGACCAGTTACAATAATTGTTGGCCAGCTTGCCTCAGGCGAGAATACAACAGGTTTATGACATTAGGGTCAGATGGTCTGCAAGTTACATCGACTAGTGGGCTCTTACTGCCAAGTTCTTTCTAAATTTGTCTGAATTCTGTTATCACTAAAATAACATCACATACTCTCTCTCTCTACCTGTGAAGTTTCATGTTGTTTCCTCCTGCCCTTCTGGTGATTCACATTTTATTCAGGGGTTGTGTTGATGGCTGGAACCAAATGACGTGAATGTTGGTAAAACATACAGGCAGGCGAATGGACGGTCGACGGAGCTACAGCGGCGTATTTTCATTAATTACTGTGCAGTCAACAAAAAATATGTGTGTGTTTGAATAATCTGTTAGAGAGTTTTAGGCACCCAGCGGCCATTCTAAATGCTGTGGGCGGCATTCGCTGAACAAAATCTCATGTATTATCAAAGTTTGACAATGCGATCATTGGTTCTCAAAACGCTACCCATAGCACCAGAAGATGGCCACTGAGGGCGGAAACTGGTTATGAGTGTAACATCTAAGTGATTGTCTCGTCCATATTCAAAACTTTACAACAAGACCATCACCGTCTCCTCAAACGGAATGTTGATTTCTCAATCATCTGAATTATTATATCTGAAGTATGAGAAATGGCTACATCAGTACGGATTGTTAAAACCGAAATACACTGCCTGACAAAAAGATGAACAACACAGAAGACATGGTCGGATGTCAATGTATCTTTGTACACATACACACACTGGGTGAGTATATAATTGATTACCGCGCTGAGTGGCCGCGCGGTTCGAGGCGCCATGTCACGGATTGCGCGGCCGGTTCGAGTCCTCCCTCGGGCATGGATGTGTGTTTGTTGTTCTTAGCATAAGTTTGTTTAAGTACTGTGTAAGTCTAGGAGCCGGTGACCTCAGAAGTTTGGTCCCTTAGGAATTCACACATATTTGAATTATTTTCTTTTTTTTTTATAAATGATTGCAGTTGCAATACTCTGTAACAGGTGGCCACGAGCAGTGCCTTAATGGTGTTACCAAGCCTGGTAGGGTATACGAAGGGGTGTGAACAGTGTCACGTATACAATGATACCTGTGAAGGACAAGCACATGTCTATTAATCGTGTGAGACAGCGTTATCGGCGCCTAACAGAATGCGACAGAAGTCTCATTTGTTGGTCTCCATTTGGGCGTGTGTTCGAATCGGCAAATATCAAGATTTTTGGGGCAATCGGATTTCTCAGTGGCGCATTGTTGGTCTGCGAGGGAACATAAGGGCAAGGAGAATTTTCGTCAACGTTCCGATCGACCACGTCCAACAACATCAATGTAGGATCGCCGTATTGTGCATCAAACGCACGGTGTCCCCTCCACAACTGCTCCTGCCATCCGAGAATAATTAAAGGTCTCCCTACAATACGTGTCATTCCATACCATCAACGGAATTTAACAGCAACCGGAATAGAGAATCACCATCCCATTCGCAGGCTACCGTAGTTACAAGAGGAAAGGCTGAGTTCGGAGTCATGCCGTAACCGACAGTCACTGACTCAATGGCAACCTGCGTAATAATTTGTTATCTCTAATGTGACAATATCGTGATGTCATTTTTCAACAGGATAATGCTTGTCCATAAAAAGCACGTGTGTCTATGAACTGCCTGTGTGATTTTGAGGTACTCCTATTGTCAGAAGATGTGTCCACGATCGAACATGTGTTTCAGCTCGGACATCGATTTCGTACCAGTCGCGATATCCAGGATATCAAGAGGCAGTTTCAACTGTGGTGGAACAGTTTGTTTCTGTAGATAATACAACAGCTTTATGATAACCTTCCGGATTCAGGCAGATGCTTCCAGACAAGAAGTGTTGCAACCCACACTTATAACAGACAAGTTCTTGGTAGATTTGACTCTAATTTGTAATAACTGAAATAACATCATTTTTGGGTGCTTTACATTTACTGTCAAGCTAAGTATTTTATATGTACTCCATAGTCTCAGCAGGACAGTAATTTCTTTTACGAGTAGTTTCAGTCATCACTTGATTGTCATCATATATACATCGGCTCGTACACAGTATGTCCACACAGAGCTACACATTACTTATTTGTGCAGCTCAGACTGGACGCAATTTAATTTTTAAAGTAGCTGCTGTGTCTTTTGCCAAGTGTATATCAGCATTAGCGGGAATGAAATATTTGTTTCATGAAGTGTAAAATAATAATGTTTTGGCCAAGCATTTCTAAAACGAGTGAAATAAAAATAATGGCTAACGAGCAATCGACCGGTAGTTACTCTTTCGTACAGCTTACGACTAACGTTTCTTATTTCACCAATTATCTTCAGCAGCGTGAACTGTGTTCGTTCATATTTGTAAGCAGATTTCAGGCTGTATCGATTTTCTTCTGTGGTTTTGCTCACATTCTGTACAGAAAATATTTGCTAAGCTGGACTATGCTTTAGTAATGCCAAACCGGAAAAATATTTTCGGAATTACCCGATGCCATCTACTGCAGAATACAAACAAACTTTCTGTCTACCTCTTTATAGATATTATAATTAAATTTTTCTCGAGGCATTTAAGTTTCATCTTTATCTGCGATATGGTGTAACCTGAATAAATGGCTTACACCATTATCGTAGATAAGGATGAGACTTAAATGTCTCGAGGAAAATTTAATAACAAGATCTATACGATAAAATGAGGTACAGGATTTCTCCATTATGACCAACGCTGGGGTGTAGTTCCAATGGCACAGATCCTTGGTAATAGTGACGATTTAAGGGGAAAATAAACTGAAGATATGAACTGAAGTTTGTATTGGGGAGGGTATTTGACTTAAGCGGTCCGTGCAGCAATGCTGTCCATAATGCTGCCGTTGTGTGATGGTCAGAATTACTACGTACACCTGGGTTCCAGTCCCGGCTGTGGTACAAACTTCAGTTCATTTATTCACCTTACACCATTATCGTACAACCCCTTTGTTACATTCGTCTTTTTCTTCCGTAAATTGCAATAGTACCAACTAATAGGCATACGTAAAAATTAAACGTTTTCTGTTTCTGTAGAGGTTAATGTATAACTAGTTTTCTTACTTGAAATATACTTGGAAACACATTCAATTAAGTTTCTTCCACTGAAGTGCTAAGCATGCCCCGTTTTAAGCTGATTTATGACAATGTCAACAGCAAAGCAAACAATCATTTGGACTATACTTACTATTTATTCATTTGCTTTAAAATATTAAGTTGGAAACATGTTTAATCCGCAACGCATTCGGGCTGCGATAATGTGACCTATCCGAATGAAAACGTTGTCAGCTGTTGTTTCAACTTCAACTCTAATACTCAAAAGTACTGTTCATTCAATTACTTCCGCATTATGTATAACGGCTCAAATGGCTCTGAGCACTATGGGACTTAACATCTGAGGTCATCAGTCCCCTAGAACTTAGGACTACTTAAACCTAACTAACCTAAGGACATCACACACATCCATGCCCGAGGCAGGATTCGAACCTGCGACCGTAGCGGTCACGCGGTTCCAGACTGAAGCGCCTAGAACCGCTTGGCCACACCGGCCGGCCTTATGTATAATGCCTTAAGATGACAAAAATAGTTATTTTGTCTTATATTCTATGTTGAGACATTTATAGTAAATCGTGTAACATACTGTCTATGAAGTATGAATAACTATGGGACAACGTATCGAAAAATATCACGACAGGTTCCCTTTGCAGAAGGAAATTACAAGACGCGAATACTGAAGTCAGTTTCGGTTCACTACAACCCCTTTAAGTCCTCCGCTCAGTTACGACAGAATTTTTACTTGAGATATCTAATAAAAATTTAACTGCGTCTTGCTGCTGTATTTCGATGAAGCCCCGCTTTAATAAAACCGTAAAATAATATCCCAGCCGCGTTTTATCTGTCAGCTTTAATGAGAAATGGGAAGCTACTGAACAATAAATAGTCAATCGACCGAAGCTATTAAAATTATCGAGTGTCACAAAGCTCAAACATTAAAAAATCGAAATTATTTCATAGGTTTAGTGAATTTTGGAATATATATATATTGTAAATTGTTACCCCTCTCATTAGTACTTGACACGTGTAATGACCGTAACTCTAACACATCAGTCGTTCTTGAACTCTTGTTCTCTAAAATATTTTCCATAATTTTTGTACTGTGTCGGGACAACTATCTAAAAGCTGTTGTCCCTATTAACGAACCTGGAAAGATGTTAAAAAGGGTTTCATTCCCAAGTAACAAACTTGAAATGACGTAATTTATGTGACGGATGGTGATTCGAAGCCACCAAACCCGACTGTTATTCAAGCACAGGCAAAGGCTAGATATCTAATGTTCTCACCAGTATTGAGATATTTCTAACTGGAGTAACGAGAAAATTAATAATTTATGCCTTCCCAGGATTCGAACTCGGCACCGTTCGTCATTGTTTTCTAGCCGAGAATGGACACTAAATATAAGCTTCTTTCCTCAGACGCAAGATGTGCGCATGTTTTAGCTACGAGTGACGCAACGAAGAGTACAGTGACGATTAAAAATCGGATCCTCCACGTATCATTGTTGACTTCACAAGAAGACACTTTAACTGTTGAATTCTCTTTCACCATTAGCTAGGAGTGGTTAAGTCTGAATTTGAAGTGATGTGACGAAAAGATCTGTCTCTCACTGGGAGTCGAATCTATTACATATCTGTATTGACAATGAATGAAGAGACGTTAAGAACCAAAGCGAATTTCCATCAACAGTTAGGTGTGCTCAAGCTAAAGCCTGAAGGGAAATTATGAAAATTTTTATGCCCAACCAGTGCTCGAAACCTTACAAGTGCGTTACGTGGAGAGGGCCGGCCGGTGTGGCCATGCGGTTCTAGGCGCGTCAGTCTGGCGCCGCGTGACCGCTACGGTCGCAGGTTCGAATCCTGCCTCGGGCATGGATGTGTGTAATGTCCTTAGGTTAGTTAGGTTTAAGTAGTTCTGAGTTCTAGGGCACTGATGACCACAGATGTTTAGTCCCATAGTGCTCAGAGCCATTTGAACCTTACGTGGAGAACTTAAGGCGTTTTGAACCTTGAGTAAACAAGGAACTAATGGCAATATGTGGTCACGAAGGAGTCAAATTCCGTGTAACCAGAAAAATATGTACTACATCTCAATCTGAAGTAAAAGATAAAATATTTGCCCAGTAACCTTACATGACGTTTTTTGCCTTAACTAAAGTAAACGTACTACAGTAAGAAAGGTTACAGGTGACGGAGTTTCTAAATGCTGCCACTTAAACCCTTGTCATGGCCAACCATAAGGTGTGATCGGTAGCGAAGGGACATCACGTTTCATGTGAATCTGCAGCTACAGTGGAATCGTATAGTCTCCATTTGTCTTAATCAGGGGTAAATAGGATCTTCCAGAGCCAATCAAAACTCGCGCCTGAAGTGTGAATTGAACCCTCACACTACGGAAAATAACAAGGCATCCAGTGCCAAGACCAATGGGTCACTATTTTGTCGCAGCACTGGTACACCACACCGGACGAGAATTCTGGCTTGGTGTGTCCTGGAGAAGATTACAGTCGGTTCAATACATTTAATTCTAGCTCAATTGAATCGCCATTAACCAGCTACCTCAGCTACCCAGTGCGTTCATTCAATCTGATTCTATAATTAGTGAAATAAAGTCGCATAATGGCCATCTACAAAATCTGCCTACCCTGTAGTATGGGGAAGTTTCCACAGGAAGTGTTGCTTCCACTTAAACTACTCTCTATGGTAAACATCGCGCAGTGGAAAAGAAAAGCCGAGTTATTGAACCCAATGCTTCCATAATTTAGTAAGCTACGAATGCAACTCGTCGGTCTGGTAACGGTATCAATCTATTCTAAGCTGAGAAAAAATGTACTTCATTTTGGAGCCAGCCAGTAACAGTAAAATCTCGGGAAACGTTTCCGCGAAGAGATCGTGGATGCCTGTCCAGCTCGGAATAAGTTCTCCTTCGCCGTCCTGGCGCTACCCGGCGTTAGCCCTAGGACTGGCGACGGATTCCGCCTTGACCTATAATTTGCAGCGGACGTTTGTACAATCGCGGTGGCAAACATGAGGTTATTTAAAATTGTAGCTTCGCCTTCAGCATGACTTATTTTCTATAAGCAGTGTGTACACCATGCAGTAACAACATCGTTCTAAACAGTACGACACGAGGCTTAGGCACTAATATAAAGTTCACAGATGGGATGGAGAGAGAAGGGAAATTATCAGTTTTAGTTGTTCTACCTGAAGGAAACTCTGATGGGCGGCTAGGGCACCCTGTTCTCCGGAAGGCACCACATACTGTGTATTAAACCGGGGACCTAGAAACGACGATGAGGCTTCGTCCCGTCGTAGCTCTCAGTGGTTCGCAACCCCACAACAGGCCACAGCAGTCCACCCACCCCACCGCCGCCCCACACCGAACTCAGGGCTACTGTGTGGTTCGGCCCACAGTGGGATCACCCCCCCCCCCCCCCCCCCCCCCGGGAACGTCTCATAACGGACGTGCGTAACCGACTTAAAAACCATCCACAGGCTGGCCGGCACTCCGGACCTCGAAACTAATCTGCCGGGAAAATTTGGCCAGGAACTGGCATGCCTTCCCACTCGGGAAGCAGCTCGTTAGACCGCGCGGTTAGTCGGGCGGGCATACATACTACGTTACTTGTAGAATGAGATTTTCACTCTGCAGCGGAGTGTGCGCTGATATGAAACTTCCTGGCAGATTAAAACTGTGTGCCCGACCGAGACTCGAACTCGGGACCTTTGCCTTTCGCGGGCAAGTGCTCTACCAACTGAGCTACCGAAGCACGACTCACGCCCGGTACTCACAGCTTTACTTCTGCCAATACCTCGTCTCCTACCTTCCAAACTTTACAGAAGCTCTCCTGCGAACCCTGCAGAACTAGCACTCCTGAAAGAATGGATATTGCGGAGACATGGCTTAGCCACAGCCTGGGGGATGTTTCCAGAATGAGATTTTCACTCTGCAGCGGAGTGTGCGCTGATATGAAGCTTCCTGGCAGATTAAAACTGTGTGCCCGACCGAGACTCTAACTCGGGACCTTTGCCTTTCGCCGGCAAAGAGCACTTGCCCGCGAAAGGCAAAGGTTCCGAGTTCGAGTCTCGGTCGGGCACACAGTTTTAATCTACCAGGAAGTTACGTTACTTGTATTTTAAACGCAACTCACGAGCTCTTGAGCACAGCTACCACGAAAGTGAAGAATTTTGTTTATTTATTTTCTCTTCCTTAACAACAACATCAGTTTTTACAAATGACCAAGTAGTCGACTTTAGTCAAATTATCACAACTATTTCCGTTAATAAAAAAGCATTTTTAGAACGAAGAGAGATAAAGGATTTCAGAAGAAGCGGATGTTGCTTTACTTTTCAGTTTAACAAACTGCTGTATTTTCCTTGGCATTCAGTTTAAAATTAAGAAGAAACTTAATTTCAATAAATAAAAAAGGGAGTTTCCATATGACGGGAAATAGTTATGTCTCTTAATTCCTTACGCGATAATTATTACCGTTTAACAGTCAAAATAAATATCACAGAAGCCAGGCTGAGAAGGCAACTAAAGCTGAGCGAATGGCACCGCTGTAAGAAGAGATAAGGAGGCAGAATAAAACAGAAAAGCGGTAAAGTGCGAGAACGTAGACCGTAAGGCCGTGAGATCGAATCATAGTCAGGTATTGGAATTATTCAGTGTGTCTTAACGCTAGTCTTCACATCATTGTTGTGAAGATATACCGGCAAAGAAACTCGTTCGTATCACTCCTACTCCCGAAGTACCAACAACTTGCAGAGAGCCTTGTTGACATCTTGGCTTCGTGGGTTCTGCACAACACTCGAACTCTTGTATCACCTCTTACTAACTGAAATCGTGGCTCATCTCATCATGCCACGGTTTTCCAGTCGTCTAGGGTGTCGCTGATATGGTCACGACAATAGGAGAGGCGCTGAAGGCTGTGTCGTGCTTTTAGCAAAGGCACTGACGTCGGGAGTCTGCTGCCATGGCTTATTAAAGCCGTATTTCACCGCAGTGTCCACTGGATACGTTAGTCTAACGTCCTGCATTGGTTTCTATGGTTTTCTCAAGCATTGTTGCTTCTCCTTGCACTAACAACTCTACACAAACGCCGCTGCTCTAAATCGTACAGTGAAGACCGTCGACCACTTTGTTTTCTGAGGTGATATGTGACGCCTGAAATTTGGTATTCTCGGTACGCTCTTGACACTGTCGATTTCGGATTACCGAATTTCATCACTATTTCGGAAATGTAATGTCCCATTTGTACAGAAACCAGATGGCTGTTATAAGAGTCGAGGGACATGAAAGGGAAGCAGCGGTGGGGAAGGGAGTAAGACAGGGTTGTAGCCTCTCCCCGATGTTATTCAATCTGTAAATTGAGCAAGCAGTAAAGGAAACAAAAGAAAATTTCGGAGTAGGTATTAAAATCCATGGAGAAGAAATAAAAACTTTGAGGTTTGCCGATGACATTGTAATTCTGTCAGAGACAGCAAAGGACTTGGAAGAGCAGTTGAATGGAATGGATGGTATCTTGAAGGGAGGATATAAGATGAACATCAACAAGAGCAAAACGAGGATAATGGAATGTAGTGGAATTAAGTCGGGTGATGCTGAGGGAATTAGATTAGGAAATGAGACACTTAAAGTAGTAAAGGAGTTTTGCTATTTGGGGAGCAAAATAACTGATGATGGTCGAAGTAGAGAGGATATAAAATGTAGACTGGCAATGGCAAGGAAAGCGTTTCTGAAGAAGAGAAATTTGTTAACATCGAGTATAGATTTAAGTGTCAGGAAGTCATTTCTGAAAGTATTTGTATGGAGTGTAGCCATGTATGGAAGTGAAACATGGACGGTAAATAGTTTGGAGAAGAAGAGAATAGAAGCTTTCGAAATGTGGTGCTACAGAAGAATGCTGAAGATTAGATGGGTAGATCACATAACTAATGAGGAAGTATTGAATAGGATTGGGGAGAAGAGAAGTTTGTGGCACAACTTGACCAGAAGAAGGGCTCGGTTGGTAGGACATGTTCTGAGGCATCAAGGGATCACCAATTTAGTATTGGAGGGCAGCGTGGAGGGTAAAAATCGTAGGGGGAGACCAAGAGATGAATACACTAAGCAGATTCAGAAGGATGTAGGTTGCAGTAGGTACTGGGAGATGAAGAAGCTTGCACAGGATAGAGTAGCATGGAGAGCTGCATCAAACCAGTCTCAGGACTGAAGACCACAACAACAACAACAATGTCCCATGGGTCTACCTCCAACTAACATTCGTCGTTCAAAATCTGTTAATTCCCGTCGCAGAGGAAGTTGCAACGTTGCGATTCGTAATGGAAGCAAGACTAAAGAAAAATCAAGACACGTTCATAGGATTTGTCGACCTGGAAAAAGGATTCGACATTATTAAATGGTGTAAGATGTTAGAAATTCGGAGGAAAACAGAGGTAAGTGATAGGGACAGAGAAGTAACGTACAACATTTAAAAGATCCAAGAGGGAATAATAAGAGTGGAACACCAAGAATAAAGTGCCCGTATTAAAAACGGTGCACGACCGTGATGTAGTCTTTTGCTCCTTGTGTTCAGTTTGTACATCGAAGAAGAAATGATGGAAATGAAAGAAATATTCAAGAGTGGAATTAAAATTGAAGGTGAAAGGATATCAATAATAAGATTCGCCGATGAAATTTCTATCCTCTGTGAAAGTGAAGAAGAGTTACAGGACCTGATGAAGGTAACGATCAGTCTAATGAGTACAGAATATAGAAAAAGACGAAAGTAAAGAGAAATAGCAGAAATGAGAACAGCGAGAAACATCAGGATTGGTGGTCACGAAGCAGATGAAGTTACGGAATTCGGCTAACTTGGCAGCAAAATATCGTATGGCGGAGGGAGCAAGGAGGACATGAAAAGTAGATAAGCACTGGCAAAATGTTCATTCCTGGCCATGAGAAATCTACTAGTGTCAAACAAAGGCCTTAATTTGAGGAAGAAACTTCTGTGAATGTATGTTTGGAGGACAGAATTGTATGGATAGTGAAACATGGACTATGGGAAAACCGGAACAGAAGAAAATCGAAGCATTTGAGATGTGGTGCTACAGACGAATATTGAAAATTAGGTGGAGTGATAAGGTAAAGAATGACGGGGTTCTGCACAGAATCGGAGAGGAAAGGAATATGTGGGAAACACTGACGAGGAGAAGGAATAGGATGATAGGACATCTGTTAAGACCATCTTACCATAGGGAGCTGTAGAGATTAATAACTGCAGAGGAAGACAGAGGTTTGCAATACATCCAGCAAAGAATTGAGTACGTAGGTTGCAAGTGTTGCTCTGAGATTTAGAGATTGGCACAGGGGAGAAATTCGTGACGGGCCGCTTCAAACCAGTGAGAAGACTGATGACTCAAAAGAAAAAAAAAAAAAAACTTTGGGTCTGCGCCACATTCGAACCATAGCTTCATCTCTTAGCAACAGAGATATCTGAAATCTGGACTCATCATGGCACGGTTTTTCAATCGTCTATGGTCCATCCGATACGGTCACGACTCCACTAGAGGCGCTACAGGAGATGTGCTGTTAGCAAAGGCACTCGAGTCGGTAGTCTGCTGCCGTAGCCCAGTAACTCCAAATTTCAACGCACTGTCCTAACGTATACGCTCCGCCGCTGTTCTCGGTTGTTAAGTGAATGCCGTTAGCCGCAGCGTTGTGAGTGGTGACAAGCGCTGCCTGAAATTTGGTATTCTCGGGGCACTCTTGACAATGTGGATCTCGCAGTACTGATCTCCCTAACGATTTCCAATATTTTGAATGACACACGCGTTTAGCTCCAACTACCATTCCTCGCTCAAAGCTTGTTGATTCCCGTCGTGCGGCCATAGTCACGTTGGGAACGTTTTCACATGAATCACATGAGTAAAAATAACAACTCAGCTAAGGGACTGCTCATTTTATACTTTGCGTGGGCGAACTTTAATTTGTAGCACGATGTCTCGTGTTCATACGTTTTATCAAGCAATTAGCAAATTGAAGTATCGTCGGGGAGCCTGAGGGTTCTTGTTTGGTCTAGAGGGACTCCCAGCTAGTGCTGCTGCACAGATTTACACTGCTGGCCATTAGAATTGCTACACCAAGAAGAAATGCAGATGATAAACGGGTATTCGTTGGACCAATATATTATACTAGAACCGACATGTGATTACATTTTCACGAAATTTGGGTGCATAGACACTGAGAAATCAGTATCCAGAACAACCACCTCTGGTCGTAATAACGGCCTTGATACGGCTGGGCATTGAGTCAAACAGAGCTTGGATTTCATGTACAGGTACAGCTGCCCATGCAGCTTCAACACGATACCACAGTTCATAAGAGTAGTGACAGGCGTATTGTAACGAACCAGTTGCTCGGCCATCATTGACCAAACGTTTTCAATTGGTAAGAGATCTGGAGAATGTGCTGGCCAGGGCAGCAGTCGAACATTTTCTGTATCCAGAAACGCCAGTACAGGACTTGTAACTCGCGGTCGTGCATTATTCTGCTGAAATGTAGGGTTTCGCAGGGATGGAATGAAGGGTAGAGCCACGGGTCGTAACACATCTGAAATGTAACGTCCACTGTTCAATGTGCCATCAATGCGAACAAGAGGTGAGCGAGACGTGTGACCAATGGCATCCCATACCATCATGCCGGGTGATACGCCAGTAAAGGGATAACGAATATACGCTTCTAATGTGCGATGTCGCCACACACGGATGCGACCATCATGATGCTGTAAACAGAACCTGGATTCATCCGAAAAAATTACGTCTTCCCATTCGTGCACCCAGGTTCGTCGTTGAGTACACCGTCGCAGGTGATCCTGACTGTGATGCAGCGTCAAGGGTAACCGCAGCAGTGGTCTCCGAGCTGATTGTCCATGCTGCTGCAAACGTCGGCGAACTGTTCGTGCAGATGGTTGTTGTCTTGCAAACGTGCCCATCTGTTGACTCAGGGATGGAGATGTGGCTGCACGATCCGTTACAGCCATGCGGATAAGATGCTTGTCATCTAGACTGCTAGTGATACGAGGCCGTTGGGATCCAGCACGGCGTTCCGTATTACCCTCCTGAACCCACCGATTCCATATTCTGCTATCAGTCATTGGATCTCGACCAACGTGAGCAGCAATGTCGGGATACGATAAACCGCAATCGCGATAGCCTACAATCGACCTTTATGAACGTCGGAAACGTGATGGTACGCATTTCTCCTCGTTACACGAGGCATTACCACCACGTTTCACCAGGCAACGCCGGTCAACTGCTGTTTGTGTATGGGAAATCGGTTGGAAACTTCCCTCATGTCAGCACGTTGTAGGTGCCGCCACTGGCGCCACTCTTGTGTGAATGCTCTGGAAAGCTAATCATTTTCATATCATAGGAACGTGATCGTGTCGGTTAAATTTCGCGTCTGTAGCACGTCATCTTCGTGGTGTAGCAGTTTTAACGGCCAGTAGTGTGCTTTGCCCTAGCACCGCAGCTGGCGGCGAGCGAGGCGCGGACTGACCTCTGCGGCGTCGTGCCGGCGGCGGCGGCGCTTCCTGGCGAGGGCGCCGTGCAGCGCGCAGGCGGCCAGCAGCCCGGCGGCCAGCACCAGCAGCGCCGCGACGGCGACGCCCGCCGCCAGCACGCGGCCCGACAGCGCGGCGGCCGGGGGCGGCGCCGCGGCGCGCCGGCGCACCTCCAGCGTGACGGCGCCCAGCGCGCGGCCCGCGCGGTTCTCGCCCACGCACTGGTAGGAGCCCGCGTCCGACGCCTCCAGCCGCAGCACGGTCAGCGCGCCCCCGGACGCGTTCACCACGTACCGGCCCGGCGACGACCTGCCGGCGAAACGGCGCTGCACTGCACTCACTACCCCGTGTCTACATCTACATCTACATGATTATTCTGCAGTTCACATTTAAGTGCTTGGCAGAGGGTTCATCAAAGCACAATCGTACTATCTCTCTACCACTCCACTCCCGAACAGCGCGCGGTAAAAATGAACACCTCAACCTTTCTGTTAGAGCTCTGATTTCTCTTATTTTATTTTGATGATGATTCCTACCTATGTAGGTTGGGCTCAACAAAATATTTTCGCATTCGGATAAGAAAATTGGTGACTGAAATTTCGTAAATAGATCTCGCCGCGACGAAAAACCTCTTTGCTTTAATGACTTTCATCCCAACTCGCGTATCATATCTGCCACACTCTCTCCCCTATTACGTGATAATACAAAACGAGCTGCCCTTTTTTGCACCCTTTCGATGTCCTCCGTCAATCCCACCTGGCAAGGATCCCACACCGCGCAGCAATATTCTAACAGAGTACGAACGAGTGTAGTGTAAGCTGTCTCTTTAGTGGACTTGTTGCATCTTCTGAGTGTCCTGCCAATGAAACGCAACCTTCGGCTCGCCTTCCCCACAATATTATCTATGTGGTCTTTCCAACTGAAGTTGTTCGTAATTTTAACACCCACGTACTAGTTGAATTGACAGCCTTGAGAATTGTACTATTTATAGAGTAATCTAATTCCAACGGATTTCTTTTGTAACTGATGTGGTTCGCCTCACACGTTTCGTTATTTAGCGTCAACTGCCACCTGCCACACCATATAGCAATCTTTTCTAAATCGCTTTGCAACTGATACTGGTCTTCGGATGACCTTACTAGACGGTAAATTACAGCATCATCTGCGAACAACCTAAGAGAATTTCTGAGATTGTCTCCCAGGTCATTAATATAGATCTGGAACAGCAGAGGTCCAAGGACGCTTCCCTGGGGAACACCTCATATCACTTCAGTTTTACTCGATGATTTGCCGTCTATTACTACGAACTGCGACCTTTCTGACAGGAAATCACGAATCCAGTCGCATAACTGAGACGATACCCCGTAGGCCCGCAGCTTGATTAGAAGTCGCTTGTGAGGAACGGTGTCAAAAGCTTTCCGGAAACCTAGAAATACGGAATCAACTTGAGATCCCCTGTCGATAGCGGCCATTACTTCGTACAAATAAAGAGCTAGCTGCGTTGCACAAGAACGATGTTTTCTGAAACCATGCTGATTACGTATCAATAGATCGTTCCCTTCGAGGTGATTCATAATGTTTGAATACAGTATATGCTCCAAAACCCTACTGCAAACCGACGTCAATGATATAGGTCTCCAGTTCGATAGATTACTCCTAGTACCCTTCTTAAACACTGGTGCGATCTGCGCAATTTTCCAATCTATAGGTACAGATCTATCGGTGAGCGAGCGGTTGTATATGATTCCTAAGTAGGGAGCTATTGTATCAGCGTAATCTGAAATGAATCTAATCGGTATACAATCTGGACCTGAAGACTTGCCCGCATCAAGCGATTTGAGTTTCTTCGCAACCTCTAACGTATCTACTTCTAAGAAACTCATGCTAGCACCTGTTCGTGTTTCAAATTCTGGAATATTCCATTCGTCTTTCCTGGTGAAGGAATTTCGGAAAACTGCGTTCAATAACTCCGCTTTAGCGGCACAGTCGTCGGTAACAGTAATATCGGCACTGCGCAGCGAAGGTATTGACTGCGTCTTGCCACTTGTGTACTTACATACGACCAAAATTTCATTTTTCTTGTCTCAGGGAAGTACGGGAAATAACATAGCACGACACCTGCTGCAATTCCTCTCAAAGGTCCTTCCCCGGGAGCAAATACTAAAACTACCGATGCGAGATGATAAATACCGAGAAGTGAGGGATCACATATAATCCTCCCCCCTCCACCAAAAAGCAAAAGCAAAGGGTACGACATGGCAAAGCAGTGTAATTTAACTGACTGAGACTCACGTGTAGTACTACACGAGAAACAACATGATACACTTTACTGAGATTGAAAGGTCTCTGTTGGATTCCTTTCATGTTAATTTTTTAAAACTGTTGTCATTTACGGCATACATTCCACTTCAAAATTTACTGTGGTGTTTCTATCTCGGAGGAGACTGAGCAGTGGAACGTGATACTGAACGTGATCAAGAACGATCTGTCACATTACTACACTTTAAAACACAGTTTATATGTAATTCATGTCACACAGTCTCATACGGAACCTACATGCGCTTTCTTTTATATACTGTATATGATAAGATACTGCCATTCCCCTTCCCTTCTGTGTGAAAGGTTGAATGATCAAATGTATTTCCAGTTGCATGCTTGATGGTAACAGACAAACCTGTCTGCTAGAGAACAGTAGGACCAACGTCGGAATAGGTAGCTACGCTTTATAAAAGCAAAGAGGTTTCTATTCTTAGTTTGGTCCTGTCTGTCCCTTGTCATGTTGGTATAAGAAGCTGCATCTCTGGTCACTTCCGTTTTGTATCAGGAAGCACTCTCGGTAGGGGCCCACGGGCAGTCGGTCCGCGGCGAGCGTCTGAAGTTGTAAGATCTCTGGCTAGGCGCGTCTCTGCTAACTCCGAAGGACAATGGAATTCTTAAGTTCAGCCTAACTGAAAATTTAACCACCTTTATTTCAGGTTTATATCTAAAATATCTAATGTTATCTTAAATTGCAACGCAGTGTAATTCGAGTGTGAAGTTCAGAATATCTTCCAGTAGTTGCATCGTCACTACTTTGTGAGTAAAGTAGAACCCTGTGTTGATCAGTAACTCTAAGATCATCAATCTTAAATGCGAATGTGCGTGAGATTATAACGTCTCGTCTTGACAATATTTTTCAATATAGCAACTTTTCTTTCTGTTCAACCCACGTGGGGTGTACTTTGTGAGACCAGTACCACGTGCTTATACAATTGTTTGACCCATCAGGTTAATAGTAAGACGATAGTAACCAGTTCGAGGTTTTTCTTTTGTAATGTGTGTTTCGATGTAATTTATTTTAATTATCAAAATTGTTGTGGAGTTACACTCTTTGTGTAAACCAAGTTGACCACGTGGAGCATGTAGTGTAATCATCAAAACAGTCCTCAGCTATTCTTTTCGGGAAGATTTCACAGAGAGTTAGTATGAATTTAGTATACCAGTGTGTGGTAATTTCATGATAGACAGGATTGCGCTGTGGTTAATTTTCTCTTGCATATGTTTCAACGTTATTCGTGTGTTATTTTATGAATACAGTGTTGTATGCAGTATCTCAATCTTGGCTCCATATTTGATGTGTTCCGTAAGATTACAAACTCACATTTTCACAATCCTAAATAAGGCACCAGTTTACTTATGAATCATGTTTAATATGCTGAAATTTTAACGGAACAATGACCAATGTTAAAATAAATGTCCAAATATAAACCGATTTCTTTCTTTTTTTTAAATTCTGTTTTACATATATATCACCGGTTGTCGTAAGATGACTATTAAAAGATTATAATTAATGTTAGTCTGGTTGGGAATTTGGTAAGCTAGACTGGATACCTGGTGAAACAGTTGCTCAGTAATGCAAGGTTAACCTCCCCAGATAGCTCACACCTTTTAACCCGCTTTTATTGTCTTGAATATCAGCACCGCTTTCAGAACAAATTAATGCATCAACATTACAAGATGTTCGTGGTATTCTTACGTGACTACATTCATGAAAAAATAATGAACCGTATGTCCACTGACGTTAAATACTACGTGTCTTTGACGTTCTTAAAAAAAAGCACTCCATCTTCAGGCCACGAGCGGCCTACCGGGACCATCCGACCGCCGTGTCATCCTCAATTGGCATCACGAGGCTGAGTGCACCCCGAAAAATGGCAACAGCGCATGGCAGCCTGGATGGTCACCCATCCAAGTGCCGACCTCGCCCGACAGCGCTTAACCTCGGTGATCTTACGGGAACCGGTGTATCCACTGCGGCAAGGCCGTGTCTTGGACATTATTACAAAATTTTATTAATTTATAACAATGTTTTTATGAGGAAATTAAAGAAAAATAAGAAAAGGGATTTCGGTTTTGCAGTGCAGATATTTTCTTGTAAAAATTATCCTTTGGAATATTCGAGAGAAATGACAAAGAAATATTAGTACAGTGTTTTCAGAATATAGCATAACATGCTAGAAAACCAGCTCAGCCGATATAAGAACTACTGAGGGAGATGTGGTCTAAATGTTAGCAATTAATATAATTATATAACGGGTACGGAATATGATGTTTTGAAAACCAATAGGGATAAAATTTTCTAAATTTAGCTTAGAATATCAAGCCTTCGTAAAATTCAGCTGACGTCAAAGACTTTTCTTGTTTTTGTAGAGAGCACTGTCACATTTGAAAATCGTAATTTTTCATTGTGGGTTACCTAAAGTATCTGTTTTTATGATTCGTATATACAGGGTCTTAGATTATTTTGTCTAATATATATATATATATATATATATATATATATATATATATATATATATATATATATATATATATATATATATATATGTGTGTGTGTGTGTGTGTGTGTGTGTGTGTGTGTGTGTGTGTGTGTGTTGAAGAGGCAAAGAAATTGTACCCCTGCCTAATACCATGTAGGGCCCCCGCGAGCACGCATTAATGCCGCAGCATGACGTGGCATGGACTCAACTAATGTCTGAAGTAGTGGTGGAGGGAATTGACACCAAGAATCCTGTAGGGCTGTCCATAAATCTGTTAGAGTACGAAGGATGGAAATATCATCTGAACAGCAAATTGCAACACACCCCAGATACGCTCAATAATGTTGACGTCTGGGGAGTTTCGTGGCCAGCAGAAGTGTTTAAACCCAGAAGAGTGTTCCTGGAACCACTCTGTAGCAATTCAGAACGTTGGTGTGTCCCATTGCCCTGCTGGAACTGCCCAACTACCGGATTCACGGTACACTCGTGAAATGGTGTACAGGGAAATCCCCACTTGTGGTCATCGCTCGTGCACCGACTATAACACAACGTTCAGACTCACTTAAATCTGGGTAACCAGTCATTGTAACAGCAGTAACCGATGTAACAATAGCGCCACTCATTTGTTGTCTTATATAGGCGTTTCCGACTGCAGCGCCGCATTGTGCCTGTTTACGTATTTGAATATGCATGCCTAAGCCACTTTCTTTGGCGCTTCAGTATATATGGGTGTTCGTAAAAAGCGTCAGGTAATAATTCGAGAGCTGATTATACTAATCGTAACAAGAAAAACAAGTCCACGTGTTTACGGTAGGCGTTCAACGTGGCGCCCATTCATGACGACGCAGCCCTCAGTCCTCCGGTGTAAGGAACGACGCACCCTTTGAAGTACACCCAGTTGTTGTTATTCCTGCTGGCACGCGTTGTAGACGCGACCCTGTGGTGTCCGCATATCGTTGATTGGCGTGGCGTACATCAATTCCGTCAAGTGTCCCCATAACAAGAAGTCTAGGGGATTGAGGGCTGGCGAACGTGCAGGCCAAGGTGTGCCCTCCCCTCTCCCACCCCGCACCCCCCCAAACCAACACAGTGGCCCCGAAATGCCTGCGTAAGATGTTCCCGTACATTGTGATGAAAGTGTGCTGGGCGCTATCATGCATAAACCACATTTGTATTCGTTGCTGCAATGGCACATCCTCCAGCAAGGTAGACAACACATTAATGCAAAAGTGCAAGTAATGAGGCCCAATTAATCTCTGTGGTAGCACGTGTTTACCTGTTAATCTATAGCTATGTATGCCTGCCCATACGTTGACTGAGAATCCGTATTGATGCCCTCTTTCCTGAAGTGCTTGGGGATTTATATCTGCCCATATGTGCGGCTTGTGGAAATTCACACCATCTCTTCTTGTGAAACGTGCATCATCGGCGTATAAAATCTTGGATGTGAACAGTGGATCTTTGGTACACTTCTGCAACAGCCACTGACAGAACCGCCGTCTGCCGTGATGATGCTTGGCCCTTCAGTCTGAACGCGCAGTAGGTGATATGGGTGCTGCAATTGCTCATGAAGTACCCCCACCCCCTACAGAAAAAGAGAATGAGACACGCCATCTGCTGCTTTTATCTGTCGCACGCTGGTCCCAGGGGTTTCTTCCACCGAACGCAGCACACGATTATCGGTGTCAGGCGTGCGGACTGTGCGGGTTCTTCCACTGTCAGTCTTTCAGGTGCAAGGGTACCTGTGCCCGTCAGACGCTGGAATAATCTGCCGAACAGCTTATCATAGGGTACTCTGTGCTAACGGTATTTTTCCGTATAGAGGGCACGGGGAAGCAGGCTACGTCAATTTGCTAAACCATAGCAGAATAACGTATCCGTCATTTCACTTGTCGAGTAGTGGGCTCCCACTGCTAACAAGTTCGTGGAAGGGGCTAAATGTAAATGTATTGCACTATTTGTACGTACAAACAGCGCAGCACCATTAAACACATTAGTGTGCCCACGTTTGGCAGAAGATAAAAGACCATGATACGTAGCCAGGGTTGATATCACTGCACAATATGTCACACAAACACAACGAAAATTAATGTAGCCTACAGCACGACACGAACCATACAACGGACTGCAGACCCCCTGGTAGGTAGAGCACTGCGAGTAATACAGAGAAACATCCTGTCGACAAATATGACGGAACCCCAATGCAGCGTCTGTGCCAATATTGGTCACCAACCTTCGCGCAGGTCTTCTTACAAACACGTGCGTTTCCGTACACATGTTTGTCGGACTTGTGTTTTTTGTTTCGATGAGTACTATCACCTCTCAAATTATTGGACACTTTTGTTTTTTTTTTTGAACATTCTATACAGAGTGTTACAAAAAGGTACGGCCAAACTTTCAGGAAACATTCCTCACACACAAATAAAGAAAAGATGTTATGTGGACATGAGTCCGGAAACTCTTAATTTCCATGTTAGAGCTCATTTTAGTTCCGTCCACCTACGCTCAATGGAGCACGTTATCATGTTTTCATACGGGATACTTTACCTGTGCTGCTAGAACATGTGCCTTTACAAGTACGACACAACATGTGGTTTATGCACGATGGAGCTCTTGCACATTTCAGTCGAAGTGCGGATGCGTGTATCCTCGCTAACGGAGGACATTTCCTGTAACAAAGCGTTTGAAGTCACGCTGGTACGTTCTTTTGCTGTGTGTTTCCATTCCATGATTAATGTGAATTGAAGAGAAGTAATAGAATGAGCTCTAACATGGAAAGTAAGCGTTTCCGGACACATGTCCACATAACATATTTTCTTTCTTTGTGTGTGAGGAACGTTTCCTGAAAGTTTGGCAGTACCTTTTTGTAACACCCTGTATAAGCAGCTGCATCTGCTTCACCAGTCAGTCAGTATGGCACAATTCTTGGCACGAGGGCCGTTTGGCGCGAGGGTAGTTCGGTTAGTCATTGCTTCATCTTTACGCCATGGCTGATATAATGTTTATAAGTAATCTCGAACATCGGATACAACCAATGAGTGTTAATGAAAGGTAGGACTGTGAATATTTCTGCTACATCTGTGAAGAATAAACTGAAAGTGACGTGGAAATGTCGTCACGTTATTAAGTTCGACGAAGAACCTTTGACCTTATTATTCGACAATTAATTTAGGTTTTCCAATTGCCTTGTTCTAACCTTCTCCGATCCAATATTGACTGTTGGGATTATAAACTGAGATTACATTTCAAGTCAATCACCGGATAAATAAAAACATCTTACGCTTTCAAAAGCCAATTCTTTTTATCTAATTAACTGAATAGTAATGTTAGGCTGTGCTGATGACCTGTCCAGGGTTCTTGCACCGTCTTGTTACTCCCGACAAAGTCCTACTTTACATCTACGTCTACAGCCATAACCTACAGTCCACTGTGGACTGCACAACAAAAGGTACTTCGCATTGCACCGGTTATTAGGCCTTCTTCACGTCCTTTTCACTAATTGATCGCGGGAAGAATGATTATTTATACGCCTCTGTGTGCATTGGAATTAGTCTTGTTTTCGCACTGGAGTGGTATATAAGTGATTGTTGTATATTCCTAGGTTCTTCACTTTAAATTGGTTCTTGAAAGTTTCCGTAATTGGGCTTACTCGGGGTAATTTATGTCCATCTCCAGCGTATGCAAGCTCACATTTTTCAGCATTCCCGTAGCACTCCCGTCCACAGCTGAAACAAACCTCTAACCATTCGTACCGCTCATTTTTGAATACATTAAATACTCCCTGTTAGCCCTATTTTCTCCAATTTCGGCTGCACACAACAAAACGACATTTTAGGATGGGTGGTACACATGTTTTGTAAGCAATCCCCATCGTAGGCTTTTTGCATTTCTCTAGCATTCTACAAAGTCTGGTGCTTACATTAACTAAGACCGAGTCTTTTTTTTTCTTTTGCTACTGCCGTTATCCCGCATTGTGCGCAGGGTCGGCAGTGTTAAGTACGGAATTGGCATGGTTAATTTCAAGGGGTGGCCGGATGCCCTTCCTGCCGCCACCCCATACCCCCTGGGACGGAAGTAGTGTACCCCAGCTGTCTGCGTCTAGTGTAAATCGTGAAATAGTGTGAATGTGTTTCATATGTCTGCGAGACGTGTGAGGCGGGACGTGAGGACCAGACCGGTATTCACCTAGTAGGATGTGGAAAACCGCCTAAAAACCACATCCAGGCTGGGCGGCACACTGGCCG
The DNA here is from genome assembly GCF_023864275.1 of Schistocerca cancellata. NCBI lineage: Eukaryota > Metazoa > Arthropoda > Insecta > Orthoptera > Acrididae > Schistocerca > Schistocerca cancellata. The sequence goes on from NC_064632.1 coordinate 536,196,762, forward strand.
CCGTCGTTAATCCGCCAGGCGGATTCGATCCGGGGCCGGCGAGGCGCTTCAGTCTGGAACCGCGCAACCGCTACGGTCGCAGGTTCTAATCCTGCCTCGGGCGTGGATGTGTGTGATGTCCTTAGGTTAGTTAGGTTTAAGTAGTTCTACGTTCTAGGGGACTGATGACGTCAGATGTTAAGTCCTATAGTGCTCAGAGCCATTTTAACCATTTTTTGAACTAATTCCTCTCCTGCGCTAAGCTATTCATCTTAAAGTAGCACTTGCACCCTATGTCCTCAATTATTTGTTGAATTTATTTCAATCTCAGTCCTCCCCTGCAGATTTTATCCTCTATAGTTCGCTCTGCGACCCTAGAAGTTATTGCCTGATGCCTGAAAACATGTTCCATCATCCTACTCCTTCTTTTTGTCAGTGTTTTCCAAATGTTTCTGTCTCAGGCCATTCTGCGAAGAACGTGCCAAGTCCTCATCCCATCAGTCGACCTCAGTTTCAACATCTTTGCAGACCGTCACATCTCAAATGTTTCGATTCTCTTCTGTACCAGTTTTCGCACAGTTCATGATTCACCAACATGCAAATTGATTCCTCAGACAAGCGCCAATGGTTGTCACAAGCAGATTTCTCTTGTCATGAATGCCCTTTTTGCCCCAATGAGCTGCTTTTATGTGCTCCTAATATCATGTGCTACGTTTCATTTTCCTTCCAAGGTAACAGAACTTTCTTAAGAAACTTCCTGGCGGATTAAAACTGTGTGCCGGACCGAGACTCGAAGTCGGGACCTTTGCCTTTCGCGGGCAAGTGCACTACCATCTGAGCTACCCGAGAAAGACTCACGACCCGTTCTCACAGCTTTAGTTCTGCCAGTACCTCGTCTCCTTTATTCCAAACTTCACAGAAGCTCTTTTACGAACCTTTCACAACTAGCACTCCTGGAAGAAAGGATATTGCGGAGACATAGCTTAGCCACAGCCTGGGGGATGTTTCCAGAATGACATTCTCACTCTGCAGCAGAAGAGCTTCTGTGAAGTTTGGTAGGTAGGAGACGAGGTACTGGCACAATTGAAACTGTGAGGACGGGGCGTGAGTCGTGCTGGGGTAGCTAAGATGGCCGGTCCGGTATACAGGCCGGCACGGTAGTTCAGCGTATTCGGTCAGAGGGTCTAAATATCCTCTGTAATAAAAAAAATGAATAAACGGATCAACGAACAACCTGAACGAGTGTCATCGGGCGTCCGCCACGAACAAATTCAACGAACAATATAGAACAAAATGAGATAAAAAAAAAAGATGGTAGAGCCCTTGCCCGCTAAAGGCAGAGGTTCCGAGTTCTAGACTCGGTCGGGCACAAAGTTTTTATCTTCCAGGAAGTTTCATATCAGTGCACACTCCGCTGCAGAGTGAAAATCTCATTCTAGAATTGCTTAATTTCGTGAAAGAGTGCTCCTGAATTTTGACATTAAGCCACATTCCATTTCATTTCTTGTACTCTACACCTACATCTACATCTACACGGATACTCTGCAAATTACATTTAAGTGCTTGGCAGAGGGTTCATCGAACAACCTTCACAATAATTCTCTGTTATTCAAATCTCAAAAGCGTGCGGAAGAAGCGAACACGTAAATCTTTCCATGCGAGATGTAATTTCCCTTATTTTATTATGATGGCCGTTTCTCCCTATGCAGGTAGGCGTCAACAAAATATTTTCGCATTCGGAGAAGAAAATTGGCGATTGAAATTTCGTGAGAAGATTCTTCCGAAACGAAAAACGCCTTTGTTTTAATGAAGTCCAGTCTAAATCCTGTACCATTTCAGTGACACTCCCCTGTTTCAGGATAATACAGAACGTGCCGCTCTTCTTTGAAGTTACTCGATGCGCTCCGTCAGTCCTATCTGGTAAGGATCCCACACCGCTCAGCAGTGTTCTGGAAAAGGACCGACAAGCGTAGTGTATGCAGTCTCTTTAGTAGATATGTTACATTTTCTAGGTGTCCTGCCAGTAAAACGCAGGCTTTGGTTACCCTTCCCCACAACAGCTTCTATGTGCTCTTTCCAGTTTAAATTGTTCATAATTGTAATTCCTAGGTATTTTGTTGAATTTACAGCCTTTAGATTTGATTGATTTATCGTTTTACTGAAATTTAAGGGATTACTTTTAGCACTCATGTGGATGACTTCACACTTTTCGTTATTTACGGTCAATTGCCAATTTTTGCATGATACGGATATATTTTCTAAACCGTTTTGCAATTTGTTTTGACCTTCTGATGGCTTTACTGGTCGACAAATGGCAGCATCATTTGCAAACAACCTAAGACAGCTGCTGAGATTGCCTCCTAAATCGTTTATATACATAAGTTACAGAAAAGGGCCTATAACACTACCTTGGGGAACACCTGAAAACACATCTGTTTCACTTGATGACTTTCCGTCAGTTACTACGAACTGTGACCTTTCTGACAGAAAATCACGAATCAAGTCACATAACACAGACGATTTTCCATAAGCTCGCATTTTCAGTACAAGCCACTTGTGTGGTACAGGGTCAAAAGCCTTCCAGAAATCTAGAAATACGGAATTAATTTGAAATCCCTTGTCAATAGCACTCAGCATATCGTGTGAGTAGAGAGCTAGTTGTGTTTCACAAGAACTATGTTTTCTTAATCGGTGTTGACTGTGTGACAATAGACTGTTTTCCTCCAAGTCATACGTACTGTTCGAAAACAATATATGCTCCAAAATCCTGCTGCATATCGACGTTAATGATATGGGCATGTAATTTAGTGCATTACTCCAACTACCATTCTTGAATAGTGTTGTGACCAGTACAACTTCCCAGTCTCTGGGTACGGACCTTTCGTCGAGCGAACGGTTGTATATGATTTTAGGAGCTGCTGTATCAGCATGCTCTGAAAGGAACCTAACTGGTATACAGTCTGGACTGGAACACTTGTTTTTGTTACGTGATTTAAGTTGATTCACTGCTCGGAGGATATCTACTTCCACGTTACTCATGTTGGCAGCTGTTCTTGATTCGAATTCTAGAATATTTACTTCGTCTTCTTTGGTTAAGTAGTTTCGGGATGCTTTGTTTAGTAACTCTGCTTTGGCAGCACTGTCGTCTGTAGTATTTCCATCGCTTTCGGGCAGAGAATATATTTTATCAAAACTAGACATAGTTGTCTCACTGGGAATTCCGCGATCGTTCATTAAGTAAAATATGGAGTTCAGTCTTCGATCGCTATTCTTTATTTTCAATTACCGGTTTCGGGGCTAGCTGCCCATCTTCAGATCATATGTTGTAGTTACAGAGTAACTTGTCCGTACAGAACACACAGTTCACTGTCATAAGTAACTTATGACAGTGAACTGTGTGTTCTGTACGGACAAGTTACTCTGTAACTACAACATATGATCTGAAGATGGGCAGCTAGCCCGAAACCGGTAATTGAAAATAAAGAATAGCAATCGAAGACTGAAACTCCATATTTTACTTAGAGAATATATTGCTTGTGTCTTGCCGCTCCTCTTTACTTTCGTCTTTCTTTGGTTATTCTTAATCCGTAATTTGTACTAATTACACTGTTCACTATTTTCAGTATTTCCTGTAATCTATTTTCATTTTCACTGAGGATAACAATGTGATCAGCAAATCTTATTGATATGCCCTCGTAATGAATTTTATCCCCCTCTTGAACTTTTATTTCCGTCGTTGTTTATCCGATTTACAGACTGAACAATAGGGACGAAAGACTACATCTCTGTGTTACATGTTTTGAAACCAAGTATTCCTTGTTGGTCTTCCATTCCCATTGTCCCCCTTTAGTTTTTCTGCATACTTTGTATTAGCCGTCTTATAGCTTACTCCTACCTTCCTATCTTTCCAGAATTTCGAACATCGTACTGCATGTTACGTTGTGGAACTCTTTTTGTAGTTCAACAAATGCTATTAACATGTAATTTTTTTTCTTTCTTATTCTTCAGCCCCCTCAGGTGTCTTTACCTTTTCAAAAAGCAAGATGATGGTCTAAGATCCGTATTTTCTTCAGTCTCTAAGTATTCTTTTCGTCAGTAATACATGAGCTGCTAAGCTGATTGTGCGATAGTTCTCGTACTTACTTTGGAATTTTTAGAATGGATTTTTCCGAAAGTCTTCTTATATGTCTCCAGTCTCATATGTTCGTCATAGCAATTTGAATTGTCGCTTGGTTGATCGCAGGTCTTCATGGCTCTCTTAAACACTGACTAACAGTTTATCCGCTATGGCTTCCACATCGACACCATTTCTTCTTGTATCACTTGTACATGTCATCTCCCTCGTAGAGACCAATGCACTCTTTCCATCCATCCACTCTCTCCTCTGCGTTTTAAAGTGGAATTCTCATTGCACTCGTAAAGTTGACGCTCTTCTTTTCATTCCACCGAAGATTGTTACGAATTTTCTATAAGCTAAATCTGTCCTTCTGACGACTACTTCTTCATTGATTTCTCGAAACGTTCCTTTCTCTCAGCCGTTTTGCCTCTGCTTCCATGTACATCCCATTCATTTCATCCCCGAGCGACTTCTATTCTGTATTTCTGTGTCTCCCTGAAAGTATTTTTCCTCTTTCTGTCGTCGATCAATTGAAGTATTTCTTCTGTTACCTAGCTTTTCTTGGTAATTATCTTCCTTGCACTATGGTTGCCTGTGTAGCTTCAATGATTGCCCTTTTTAGAGGCGTCCAGTGCTCTTCCACTGAACCTACTGCGGTACTCCTTATAGAAGTATCTACAACTTTAGAGAACATCAGACACATCCGATCATGCCTCAGCTCTGAGGGAACCCTCTCCATTCCAAACTGATTTTTACAGATTATTATCTTAAACTTGAGGCTGCTCTCCATTATCACGAAATTGCGATCACCCATCTACGTACAACAAGATCGGAACGGCATACGCCAGATATAAGTATAGAGTAAATTTCCACGAGACAGAGGATATACAGAACGCTCATTTTCTTCCCAGGAGTGGCCCATAGCTTCAGATTGTGGCCACAACGAAACTGTTTTGAGGTACCGGGACCGGACTAATGTAATACAGACAAACAGCAGTTTTGTAGTAGAAGTATGATGTGAGTGAATCCTGCCAATATAATCGTCACGTGCAGTAGTGCAGGCTACTGCTTGCGTAAAAGAAGTCACTGGAAAGGTGGAATAGACCAGTGGGAAAAAGTCATGAATAACAGTTAAAGTCCTGGATAACCAGTTAGTGGCAAAGGTGGCAAACAGACTGTGAGAGTAACGATAATGTCCATCGTGCCGAACTGTTTCCAGATATTCACGAAAGTATGAATCCTTAAATATGAATCTATCTAGACGCATGGCCCAGTATGTACGCTTAGCAGTTTTCTTTAAATGATTTCGTACCGACATCTGCCACCATTTTTATTTATTTTTGTACTACTGTAGCCGGCCGGAGTGGCCGAGCGCTTCTAGGCGCTACAGTCTGGAGCTGCGCGACCGCTACGGTCGCAGGTTCGAATCCTGCCTCGGGCATGGATGTGTGTGATGTCCTTAGGTTAGTTAGGTTTAAGTAGTTCTAAGTTCTAGGGGACTGATGACCTCAGAAGTTAAGTCCCATAGTGCTCAGAGCCATTCGAACCATTCGTACTACTGTATGCACAGTTTCGGTCGTAGACGATTTTCAGGTACCTGAATTAGAAGCATTATATGTACAATGTGTTAGCATTAGTCAAGAATTAAACACGAAGCTTGCCAGTTCTTAAAACATTCTGATAATGCTCAAATATACAAAGCTGATACGTTCAACGGACATAGATGGTGCAAACTGGTGTTATTCTGTCATATGGACTTAAAAGTAGTAAGATCAAGTAAATTAAAATAAAGCAAAGGTATATAATTTACGATTTCGGTATACAAACTTTTGAAACTGCGCTGTTACTAAAGGAACAGGAAAGAAAAATGTGAAATTACAATAAGAATGTCACAATGTATTATAAGGTTATATAATCTTCTTTGTACTGTGGCTCTATGTGATCATAGCAGTAGCACTGACTGGGGTTGGTATGACTATGCAACTGACGTAAAACCGTCTAGAAATTTTCCGCTGCGTAGTTCTTTTTGCTCGCGTAAAATTCTGTCCAACTAGTCCTTTAGATGGATATAAATTTCATTGACTGCCCCGTCTGTTCTTGATATAATATCTCATGCACTATGAAGGAAAACACTCACGTCACTGGTGCACTGTACTAAAATATTTATTATTCTACACTTTTATCCCAGAGGTGAACAGAGTACTTCAGCTTTGGAAAAGAGTAACACTTATAATTGTGTCAATTCCATAGAGGACGGTCTAGCAGGGTAACATGGACCCATCTGAAGAAAACAGTATAAAAGTTGGAAACTTAGGAAAGAAGGCTGTAATTTTGCAGACCATCTGCTTCAAGAAAGCCATAGTCACAAGGTGCAAAATGACGTATTGCATCAAATCTGTAAACGGGGAAGATGAACTGTGTTGAAATAACGGAAATTTATAAACATACTGGTATATCCATTTGCGCAAACTTGGTAATGAACTATCAGACAGTTTCATAACTCGATACTTCTAACTGCAGTTACTACTCATAATCCGAACCAGACAATGTTGTAAACTACTACTCCTACTCGCACGCCCCATTTTTTTCCTTTACTTTAGTTGTTATAGTTTCACTAGCTCAGTTTTTTCCTTTGTATATTCATAGCTGCTCCACTTCCCTTCTTGTTCTCAAAAGTATGTCTACTTATTTGTCATACTGGGCCCGTTGAAGACAAGAGTAATTTGTTCAACATGTATTTGTTATATAGTTCATTATTTAATGTTCAGTAGTTTAGTAGTTATACATCGCATTTTCACTCAAATAATTCCTCTCGTTTTAGCCCTCATCAAAGATTGACAACAATTATCTTTGGGAACCAACAGGGCTACAGTGTGGAAGCACCTGTTGAAACCTTCGTTGGTTCAAAAATCTCACAGTCACACATATTTATGTTTGTATCTGATGATGGCGTGACACCCCAAAGCCGGTCTTTACTAGAAAATAATAAATATTGAAATATATTACACCAGTGTCACGTGTTTTGTCTTTCACAAGACATAAATTTCAATCTTTTCCATCACGTCCATAACTTTAACTTTCTGTATTTTATTCAGGATCTGTAGCGATTTATCAACATTCGGTATTTTGCGACTGATGTCTTTTAAATGTGCAGAAAAGGTGGAGGGGTTACTTTCGCTTATTGTTGTGTGTACTTATCCGAGTACTAATCTATTTTCCCACTTGCCCAATACAAAGTTTTGGGATTCTGGATTGCGGAAAAGGAATGTATGCGTCTCAAAAAGATTTGTAAACTTTTAATGTTCCTGTATCTAGATTTTACTTTTGTGTTCTTGGAACAACGAGCTATTTTGTCTCAAATTATACCTAAAAAAGGGCGTAAAGAACTTCGTTTATCTGTAGGTCGCTTGTATTTGAGATTAATGTTATTTCAAGTACAGGGTTGGGGCATGTCTTATTGGTTTTCTTTTTAAAGAATGTGTCCACCAAGTCTACTGGAAAATCATCATTTATAGCTACGTTGCGGAAAATATTCGTTGTTCAGTTTTTTCCTTTTGACAGTGGCAAAATGACCGGCTTGTGTATCATGGTGTGACAATATGCTTGTTTATGTGCACTTGGATGGCACGATCAGTTGAGGATAACGTCTTTTTCATAGGTTTACGAATAATATCGAATGTGTGAGATACTTAAATCAAAAATGTTGATGCCTTTGTAATTCAGTTTTATAATGTAAATTGTTGAATTGTGATTGACTGACACGCTTTGCGTAGAGTAGGTTTAGAATGTCGTCGATGTACTGCACCTACAATAATAAAGTATTTTTCCAGTTGTGCGGAAGACCCTCCTAAAATTTTTTTATTCTAGTGTTCATGAAGTATCAGGTAAAGTACACGCGAGGCGTGAATCCATTGCCACACCATTCTCTTGGAGGTAAATTCAGTTCTGGAATCAGAAGTAGCTTCGAAGCTACTTTCAGCGAATATTATAGTAATTTTTCCTCAGTGGTAGTACGAGTTTTGTTAGCCATACATCAGGTACACATCAGAAAGCTGTACGGCCTTCTACCAGTAACTGCTGCTGTATATAGGATGTTTCAATCTTACATGCAAACCCATCTTGAGGTTATTCCTTGGCAAAAAGAAATACCTCAAAATATATGCAATGTAGTCTAAGATGAATTTTCAGAGCGTTAGGTTCCCTAGATATGTTTAGTTGCAATGTGCTCATGAACAATAAACCGGGAAGGGGAAAAAAAACTAGCAGCTCACTGTTCAGAAGATACGGTGCCAAACAACAGTCCGTGTCGGAGACTACGTGTACATCTCATGTGTTGAACAGGGAGCCAAGCGAGGTAGAGCAGTGGTAACACAATGATACCGTACTTAGGAGGACGACGGATCAAATCCTCTGTCCGAACATCCATATTTAGATTTCCCTTGGTTTTCCCAGAAAACTTAAGGCAAATAACTAGCTCTGTGAAATCTCATTCGTGATTTGAATTCCTGTTCTTTCCAAATGCGAATTTGCAATCCGTCTCTAGTGATGGTAGGACGTTAAACACTCACTTTCTTACTTTAACAGGTGCCCTTCTTCAGAAAGTACCCTACTGGCCATTAAATTTGCTACACCAAGAAGAAATGTAGATGATAAACGGGTATTCATTCGACAAATATATTATACTAGAACTGACATATGATTACATTTTAACGCAATTTGGGTGCATAGATCCTGAGAAATCAGTACCCAGAACAACCACCTCTGGCCCTAATAACGGCCTTGATACGCCTGGGCATTGAGTCAAACAGAGCCTGGATGGCGTGTACAGGTACAGCTGCCCATGCAGCTTCAACACGATACCACAGTTCAACAAGAGTAATGACTGGCGTATTGTGACGAGCCAGTTGCTCGGGCACCATTGACCTGACGTTTCCAATTAGTGAGAGATCTGGAGAATGTGCTGGCCAGGGCAGCAGTCGAACATTTTCTGTATCCAGAAAGGCCCGTACAGGACCTGCAACACGCGGTCGTGTATTATCCTGCTGAAATGTAGGGTTTCGCAGGGATCGAATGAAGGGTAGAGCTACGGGTCGTAACACATCTGAAATGTAACGTCCACTGTTCAAAGTGCCGTCAATGCTAACAAGAGGAGACCGAGACGGTTAACCAATGGCACCCCATACCATCATGCCGGGTGATACGCCAGTATGGCGATGACGATTACACACCCTTCCAACGTGCGTTCACAGCGTTGTCGCCACACACGGATGCCACCATCAGGATGCTGTAAACAGAACCAGGATTCAGCCGAAAGCATGACGTTTTGTCTTGAGTACACCATAGCAGGCTCTCCTGTCTGTGATGCAGCGTCAAGGGTAATTGCAGCCATGGTCTCCACCGAGCTGATAGTCCATGCTGCTGCAAACGTTGTCGAACTGTTCGTGCAGGTGGTTGTTGTCTTGCAATCGTCCCCATGTGTTGACTCAGGGTTCGAGACGTGGCTGCACTATCCGTTACAGCCATGCGGATAAGATGCCTGTCATGTCGACTGCTAGTGATACGAGGCCGTTGGGATCCAGCACAGCGTTTCGTATTACTCTCCTGAACCCACCGATTCCATATTCTGCTAACAGTCATTGGATCTCGACCAATGCGAGCAGCAATGTCGCGATACGATAAACCCCAATCGCGATAGGCTACAATCCGACCTTTATCAAAGTCGGAAAAGTGATGGTACGCATTCTACCTCCTTACACGAGGCATCACAGCAACGTTTCACCAGGCAACGCCGGTCGACGGCTGTTTGTGTATGAGAAATCGGTTGGAAACTTTCCTTATGCCAGCACGTTGTAGGTGTCACCACCGGCGCCAACCTTGTGTGAATTCTCTGAAAAGTTAATCATTTGCATATCACAGCATCGTCTTCTTGTCGGTTAAATTTCGCGTCTGCAGCACGTCATCTTCGTAGTGCAGTAATTTTAATGGGTAATAGTGTATTACGTTACACTCTTTTCGAGAGACTGGCCCGAGAGAGATCAGCTGTACTGAAATTTAAAAAATGATGTACCATTTATTTTTCAGTCCAACTTGCACTTTATTTTTATACACTATGTTCAGTTTCGACGTCTACGGATCATCTTCAGATATACACTCCTGGAAATGGAAAAAAGAACACATTGACACCGGTGTGTCAGACCCACCATACTTGCTCCGGACACTGCGAGAGGGCTGTACAAGCAATGATCACACGCACGGCACAGCGGACACACCAGGAACCGCGGTGTTGGCCGTCGAATGGCGCTAGCTGCGCAGCATTTGTGCACCGCCGCCGTCAGTGTCAGTCAGTTTGCCGTGGCATACGGAGCTCCATCGCAGTCTTTAACACTGGTAGCATGCCGCGACAGCGTGGACGTGAACCGTATGTGCAGTTGACGGACTTTGAGCGAGGGCGTATAGTGGGCATGCGGGAGGCCGGGTGGGCGTACCGCCGAATTGCTCAACACGTGGGGCGTGAGGTCTCCACAGTACATCCATGTTGTCGCCAGTGGTCGGCGGAAGGTGCACGTGCCCGTCGACCTGGGACCGGACCGCAGCGACGCACGGATGCACGCCAAGACCGTAGGATCCTACGCAGTGCCGTAGGGGACCGCACCGCCACTTCCCAGCAAATTAGGGACACTGTTGCTCCTGGGGTAACGGCGAGGACCATTCGCAACCGTCTCCATGAAGCTGAGCTACGGTCCCGCACACCGTTAGGCCGTCTTCCGCTCACGCCCCAACATCGTGCAGCCCGCCTCCAGTGGTGTCGCGACAGGCGTGAATGGAGGGACGAATGGAGACGTGTCGTCTTCAGCGATGAGAGTCGCTTCTGCCTTGGTGCCAATGATGGTCGTATGCGTGTTTGGCGCCGTGCAGGTGAGCGCCACAATCAGGACTGCATACGACCGAGGCACACCGGGCCAACACCCGGCATCATGGTGTGGGGAGCGATCTCCTACACTGGCCGTACACCACTGGTGATCGTTGAGGGGACACTGAATAGTGCACGGTACATCCAAACCGTCATCGAACCCATCGTTCTACCATTCCTAGACCGGCAGGGAACTTGCTGTTCCAACAGGACAATGCACGTCCGCATGAATCCCGTGCCACCCAACGTGCTCTAGAAGGTGTAAGTCAACTACCCTGGCCAGCAAGATCTCCGGATCTGTCCCCCATTGAGAATGTTTGGGACTGGATGAAGCGTCGTCTCACGCGGTCTGCACGTCCAGCACGAACGCTGGTCCTACTGAGGCGCCAGGTGGAAATGGCATGGCAAGCCGTTCCACAGGACTACATCCAGCATCTCTACGATCGTCTCCATGGGAGAATAGCAGCCTGCATTGCTGCGAAAGGTGGATATACACTGTACTAGTGCCGACATTGTGCATGCTCTGTTGCCTGTGTCTATGTGCCTGTGGTTCTGTCAGTGTGATCATGTGATGTATCTGACCCCAGGAATGTGTCAATAAAGTTTCCCCTTCCTGGGACAATGAATTCACGGTGTTCTTATTTCAATTTCCAGGAGTGTATGTAATCATGTGTGTGGCATCGTCCAGAGATTTCGATGCCGTACCGAAGTCGACAACGCGAATCTACAGCGAAGCGCCAAAGAAACTGTATAGGCATGCGTTTTCAAACACAGAAATACCGAAACGGCAGAATACGGCACGGTGGTCGGCAACACCTATACAAGACAACATTTGTCTGGTGTAGTTGTTGGATCGGTTACTGTTCCTACAATTACAGGTTATCAAGATTTAAGTGAGTTTGAACGTGGTGCTATAGACACACAGCATCTCAGAGGTAGCGATGAAGTGGGCATTTTCCCGTACGACTATTTCACTAGTGTACTGTGAACATCAGAAATCCGCTAAAACATCAAATCTCCGACATCGCTGCGGCCGGAAAGAAATCCTGCAAGAACTGATGAGCATCGTGATAGAAGTGCAATCCTGGTCCATCCACAAGTGGCAGCGTGCGAACCATGCAACGAAAAATCGTCGATATGGGCTTTCGGAGCCGAAGACCACTCGTGTAGTCTTAATGTCTGCACGACACAGAGCTTCACGACTCACCTGGGACCGTCAACACCGACACTGGACTGTTGAGAACTGGAAACACGCTGCCTGGTCGGACAAGTCTCCTTTCAAATTGTATAGTGCGGATGGACATGTACGGGTATGGAGACAACCTCAAAAATCGATGGATCCTCTATGTGATCAAGCTACTGTTCAAGTTGGTGGAGGCTCTGTAATGGTTTGGGGCGTGCGGTGTTGAAGTGATATGGGACCCCTGATACGTCTAGATATGATTCTGACTGGTGACACGTAAGTAAGCATCCTGTCTGATCACCTGCATCCTTCATGTCCACTGCACAGTCCGACGTAATTGGGCAATTCTAGCAGGACAACGCAACACCCCACAATTCCATAATTGCTACAGAGTGGCTCGAGGAACACTCTTCTGAGTTTAAACACCTCTGCTGGCCGTCAACTCTCAGACACGAACATTACTGAGCATATCTGGGATGTCTTGCAACGTGCTGTTCAGAAGAGATCACCACCCTCTCGTACTCTTACGGATTTACAGACAGCCCTGCACGATTCATATGGTCAATTCCCTCCAGCACTACTTCAGACATTAGTCGAATCCTTCTGCGTGCTCGCGGGGCCCCTACAGGACATTAGACAGGTGTACCAGTTTCTTCGGTTCTTCAGTGTGTATCAGAGACATTAGGGAGGGATCGCTACAATCTACAACGCTCCAGGAGACAACGCCAGCCTCCCAGCAACAGCAAAATCTTCATGTTGAAGTCAGCACAGAGTTCAGCATGCAGAAGCTCAGTCAGTTCGAGGTCTCAGCTATAACAGTCACCACCGTAGTGTAGGACAAAGGAATTGTTAAAGTTACAGATAACTTTCACTGTTGTAAATGTCGAACATGGTGCCTTCGGAGAATATTAATATGTCAAGTGGTGATTCACTAATTAATGACATTTGTAAATTATAGATTCCTGTGGAAAAGAAGTGTGTCAAAGTTAAGTAATTCTTTTATTTATTGTTATAATAAACTGAACTAATGTTTCATGTGTTCTGTTCTGATGAGCCATCTCCCAGGGAAATCAAAGAACCCACAGTGTCTGTATCGGAACTATACACTCGATGTTTGTAACTGAAGAATTGGAACTACGCAGAAATGAAGTGAATCCAGAGAAATCATTGGAACACTGGAACAACCAGGACACAGTCTTGAGCCAGTTTCACCAATGTATTAATTTGTGAAACTCTTACCATCGTTTCAGCTAAAGATATCATTTCGGCTAACGATATTTGGTGCGTCGGGGACAATAACGAATGTGAAGGTGAATGTCATGGCATAGTGCATAGTGTCAGAAATATATCGCGAGTAGGTCCATTAGGGTTAAAATGTTGCAGCCAGTGTCTGCCGCCACTGGGAGAAACGTCTCAAATACTGAGCTCTCTTTCACCCATCACAGTTTGTAAATTTGGGTCAATGACAACAGTGAATACAGTACCTTGAAAACTGTGCGAGACAACAATAATATGCGAGCAGTCATACTATACAGAACCAGGCCACCGTATGGGATAAAGAAGCCAAGACTTGCACGTTCACCTCTGTCCACTGCACATTTCATGGAACAGCGATTGGCATGGGAAATCGCCGATACTCGAAGCATAAAATCAAATTTGGTTGCACAAATGTATCGCTGCAACACGCTCACTGACAGCCGCAACTAAATAATTAACCACATGTAGGAATGAATGAATCAGGTTTGCCAACAGAGTACACTTTACGCAGATGCTGGCAGGATTCTCGGTAGCGGGTTTCTGATAGGTTTGTCGTATTCTGTCATCGGAGAACCTCAGAAGAACCTATCGCCTTATAATGTATATCCATTTCATCGCTCAGTGCGTCCTGGAGGTAAAAATACCTTGAATATGACCACACTATGTCTTACCGTAAACGAATTGTATCAGAGCGACTTGATGGCCCCGACCACGAACATGTGTATGCTTCTACAGCCACTTAGGTTATTAGAAATGAATCCTACTGAGTTCAAATGAGATGTCACCAAGACAAATTTGTTTCCATGTATTCGGTCACTTTCTAAGCAGGTATGATTCAAGATAGTTAGCCGGACCCTCTGCGTTTTGTGGAATCCTCGCCACGACTGCTAGCTGCCATGATCATGACTTTTAATTCCATTTACAGATATCATTTGAGTGACTATTTCTAGTTTTGTAAATTTTCCACATGCTAAATAATATATGTCACCTAGTGTCGATTAATTGTTCGTTTCTGCTTAGGAAATCATCGAACATTGTTAAATGCTGACTTTCAACATATGATGATGATAACCACCATCATATTGATTTCTGCTCAAGCAAGTAATTTCTTTTACAAGGTATTAGTAAACAGTGAATCACGTGAGGTGATAAATCCGACTTCCGAATGGGATACATTAACCGCAGGCCTTGATTTTGATATATCACAAGCTGAACGATATCCTGGTTGGTATAACTGCTCACAGATCGTTGATATAAAGGATCATAATTACTTTATTTTACGTACCGTCAACAATATGGCCGTTTGTAAGTCTCACACCTACAAACGTAAACGGATTTCGTAAGAGGTTACTAGTCAAACAAACCGTAAATCTACTCCAGCCATTACCGATCCGTATTACTTTTATCCTGTTACCGGACGTAGATGGAGAATTTTGTGCCTGCTCTTGACACACGTCTGCAGCGCAGAATACTGTTATTGAGTTTCTGGGTTGCTAAAAACAGTTGAAAGAAGCTTCCACATTAAACGGGAAATTTTTCGCGAAACTGTAGCTTTCGACCACAGCACAGGTACGTGCTCAACACAAAGTTCGTATGTCAAGAGGATGAGTTCTAGCACTCTGAATTCCCTGCGTGGTATTGCATTGCGCCGGGCAAATGCGTCACAAGCGGGTAAAATTTCCACGTTGTCGAGTGATACGTAGATTAATTAAACGACACTATAAGCATACTCTAGAAAAAAAGGTAAATTCAGAATGACAGTCAAACTTAGACTCTTGTAACATAACCATTATACCATCTCACTTTGAGAAATAACTGGTTAATAACACAGAATACTAAAGTGAACAGACAGCTGAACGTCTAAATCTACAAGATACAGTAAAAAAGTTAAGGGATTATGTGTTTAGGAAACAGGAATATAAAAGTCATCTGAAGTAAGAAATGAGTGATAAGATAATACAGATCAAAACTGCGTACCTCAGTTTAATATATCTGATGGCACCAATCGTGAACTTCTTCTTTGCACTGCCCTCGTCTATGTTGGTCATGTTTATTATCATCAACATTTATCGTTACCAGTAAGAGTGACTTATCGTCCAGTGCGGAATAAATACATGTATTACAAATCCCTCCGTATATTGATAAATTCATTATGTGTATTGAGAGGTACCTACTTGCAAAAATGAAATTAAAAGAAAACATATTATTTTCAAAATTTGTTTTATCATTTGTGCCTACTTTCATAATTTCGTACAATACTTCGTGCCAAACTGACATAGTAAACAGAAAGATCTTCCGTTTCACTGAAGGAACTTTAAATTTTTGCCCGCAGCCAGGCAAACGTTTTGGTCACAGATATGGCAGTGTGCCAGTCGTATGCCAGTGGCGTGCTAGGAAAACACGTGTCAGGTGGAAGGTGTGTATAGGTAGCTGGCGTGAGAGGGCAGCAATCGAACAATGGCTTTTATTAGATCGATTACTTGTTTGACAGTTAGATACAAATTTTGCAATTCATTCCAAACTAACGTCCAGGTGAGCTACAGGCTGCAATATTAACTCCCTTCCTTTTCGCTCCTTTCGGTAGTTGTGGTAATGAAGGTGTAAAAGTTTTGTAACGCCTGACATCCTGGCTGTGTTGCAGGCCGTGAATACAGGGTGTTTCGAAAAGAATGACCTGATATCAGAACTCTATATTTTTATATAGAAACAAACTACAAACATGGGATAAATTATGTTTTAACTATGCTAACACAAATTCTGTATGCGTCCACCAGCAGCGGCACGAGTAACAACCAGATGCTAAATAAATTCCTCATAAACAAAGCTCACATGTTGCGAAAATTGGCAGTTGATCCTAAATAACGAAAAGTGTGACGTCATCCACATGAGTGCTAAAAGGAGTCCGTTAAACTTCGATTATACGATAAATCAGTCAAACCTAAAGGCCGTAAATTCAACTAAACATGAAGAACTTAAATTGGAAAGAACAGGTAGATAAAGGTGTGGGAAGGCTGACCAAAGACTGCATTTTATTGGCAGGACAGTTAGAAAATGTAAAAGGTCTACTAAAGAGACTGCCAACACTACGATTTTCCGTCCTCTTTTAGCATAATGCTAGGCTGTGTGGGATCCTTGCCAGATAGAATTGATAGAGCACATCGAAAAAGTTTAAAGAAGAACTGATCGTTATATCATCGAGAAATAGGGAAATGACACAGGATTTGGAATTTACACCATTAAATCAATGGCGTTTTTCGTTGCGGCGGAGTCATCTCACGAAATTTCAATCACCCACTTTCTCCTCCGGATGCGAAAATATTTTGTTGACGTCGACCTAATTAGGGAGTAACGGTCACCATAAATAATGGTAATCAGAGATCGCTAGGAAAGATATTCGTTTTCTCCGCTCGCTATACGAAACTGGAATAATAACGTATTGTGAAGGTGGTTCGATGAACCCTCTTTCAGGCACTTAAACGTGATTTGTAGAGTATCCATGTAGATATAGATGTAGATAAACCTTACATAATGCACCTGCTTTTACAGAAGCTATGCGGACTGTTATTTTTTTCTTCACTTCTTTTGCGTCATGAGGTGAAGAGGAGATGAACACACTTTCCGTCACAAATCCTCGCAAGACAAAATCGCATGGGTTCATGTCTGACGATCTTGGAGGACAGAAATGCAGGGCAGAGTCTTGGGATCCCGTGCAACCCATCCAGCGTTGAGGCGCACTAGAAACTGACGTACATTATTGTGCCAGTGTGTTGGAAAATTAAGTGATCGGGTTCTCATGAAGTTGTTGGAAAAAGTCATTTCCGCACCATTTGAAGATAGTTCAGTGCCGGATAGGGAACACAGAACCCCGAGATACAGCCCTACATTCCTGGCTCCAAGATCGTCAGACATGACCCCATGAGTTTTTTGTTGTTGTTCGGATATGTAAAGGAAAGTACGTTCACATCTCCTTTACCTCTTGATGCAGAAAAAAAGTTAAGAACTGAATAACCGCCGGCATAACATCTGTAAAAGCATCTACATTCTGTAACGTTTATGACTAATTTAGCTAGTGTCTAGAAGTTGTTCGAGCTGTACCCCTAGGGTACTTGTAATAGCATAGCTAAGACTTCAAGATTTTGTGAGTATTTTGCCATTCATCCCATGTTTGTGGTATATTTTTATCAAAAAAATACAGAGTTTTGATGTCAGATTATTCTTTTTGATACACCCTCTATTGTGCGATAAGTATTAAATTGCGTTCAAGGAGCTGTGCAAGCGGACGAGCGAAGTTGAGCAGGCAGAGGAGGAATGAGATGGCTATCGCTTTCTTGTCTGCCTATTCAGTACAAACTGTCGAACTGATATTAAACTAACTTCCCAATGAACTAGATACTTGAAACCTTAAAGATAGGTCAGGCCTGGCAATGACAACACAATGTTGACAAACCTACTACTCTTGTGTGTGGTGGAGAGGATTTTGTGTATCACTGCGATTTCACCCTGTAGCTGTTTCAGTCACGAATGGTACATGGGAAAAAAAGATTGCTGGTAAACTTCCGTGTGACCTCTAGTTTCTCTAATTTTTCCCTTCACTGTCTTTTCACGAGATATGCATAGGAGGAAGCAAATTATTGATTGGGTCAGATGGAGAGAAACTGAGACAAAGTTACAAAGTTGAAATTTACCACATGATCTTGTTGTAATCTCATCTAAATGTTTGAAATAGACCGAAAAGTATTGCAAACTCAAAACTAAGAAGCAGAAAATAACGATTTAAATAAAAATTAATTTTTTATCCTCCACGTTTTAAACTGGATAATTATTAAATATTTTTTCCTATACCCATACAGACTCCTTTCCCCATGCAGACAATTTTGCAAATTTGTGATTGTAGATTTTTAATACGATTGAAAATACTTATAAATTTAAAACGAGAAACGTGGGGCCCTGGCAGTAGATAACTGATGCATGAATATTTCACCTCCTTACTATTACACTACTTACTAAATGATCCATGAATAGTTCACGTCCTTACGATTATCTGTTGTATGTGCCCAACGTGTTACGTTTCCAATCTTAAAAGTGGGGTACACGAAAGGAGCCTCCCCGAATATCATGACAACGATCGGGCGTACCCTGGGCAACGTTAGGCCTGTGCCCAACGGCCAATCCTTTCAACACCAAGACACCACAAAAAGGCTTCTATCAAAGCCAGCGCTAAATGTAATGTCCATAAACATTGAAGGGCTCTCTCATGAGAAAGAAGTGCTACTTGCTGTAGCATGTAAAACTCACAACTGTGATCTCTTACTAATCCAAGAGACCCACATTGGCCCCACAAATAGAAGACCAAAGATCCACGGAATTAAATTAGTAATTGAAAGACCACACGAGCAATATGGCAGCGCAATCTTCGCCAAAATGGGCTTAGGTATTATATCTGCACAACTGACATCTCAAGAAGACATCGAAATCTTGACTGTAGAGCTACAGTCCTGCACTGTGACGTCTATATATAAGCCACCGAGCAGGGAGTTCAGATTCAGTGAGCCAACCGACTTCAACTCACAACCAACGAAAATAGTAATGGGCGACTTCAACTCTCATGGATCAGCCTGGGGGTGCAGGCACACAGACAAAAGTGGGGACGACCTAGAAACCTGGGCAGACTCAACTGGCCTTAAATTAATACACGACCCCAAACTTCCATATTATTTCAACAGCAGCAGGTAGAACCGTGGATACAATCCAGATAACATCTTTGTCAGCGAAAACGTAGCACATCAAACCAGGAAGGATGTGGGAGAACCCCTCCCACCCACACAGCACCGAGCTATATTATGTCTGGTCGAAGCAGTTGTTAAACCAGCAACCACCCATTTCCAAAGACGTTTTAATTTTAAACGTGCCCTATGGGACAAATTCTCTGAAGAACATGACAAAGAGGTGCAGAACCTTGATGCTAACCCGGAAAAATATGACACTTTCATTGAATTAGTTAACACTGTCTCCCGAAGAAATATCCCCCGAGGCTGCAGAACTAGTTATATCCCTGGACTTGACGGAAACTCAAAGGTTCTTCTGGAACATTACCAACAGCTCTTCAAGGAAAACCCTTTTTCAGAGGAAACAACTATGGCGGGAGAAGAACTCCTCCATGCCATATCAGCCTCAAGAACAACGAAATGGTGTAATCTAATCACAAACCTAGACATGAAACAGAATAGCCGAAAGGACTGGCAACACCTTAAAAACATCAATAATGACCCCTCATTTAATACACAAAATTTGTATAAGGTCACACCAAATCAAATAGCAAATCAACTTCTACTTAATGGTAAAACCAACAGGAAGCACCCAAGAAAGAAACTACAGAGAGGCACTCAAGGAAAAGACCACCTAGGCACCCCCTTTACTCTGAAAGAATTAGAAGATTCCATCTCCATAATGAAAATTAATAAAGCCGCTGGCATAGATGATCTACGCCCAGAACAAATAAAAATGTTCGGACCTGTTACCAGACGGTGGTTACTAGATATGATGAACAAATGTGTTCTTGAAATGAAAATCCCCAAGACTTGGCGGATGGCAAATATAGTAGCTATACCAAAACCTGGAAAAAAAAACACAGACCCTAAAAATTTTCGGCCCATTTCCCTGCTCTGTCAGCTCTATAAAGTCTTAGAAAGAATGATCCGTAACCGCATCTCAGAACACGTAGACAAGAATATAATTAAAGTGCAAGCAGGATTCCGCCCAGGAAGGTCATGCTGTGGACAAATCCTCAACCTTACACAGTACATAGAAGATGGATACGAGCGGAAACAAATTTCAGGTGCAGCCTTTATCGACCTTACAGCAGCTTACGACACCATAAACCACAGGAAGTTAATATCAAAAATATATAACACCACAAAAGACTACCGACTGGCGCAATTCATCCAGCGCCTGTTGCAGAATAGACGGTATTATGACACACTGCAGTCGAAGAAGAGCCGATGGCGGACCCAGAAAAACGGCCTACCTCAAGGTAGCGTCCTCGCCCCATTGCTGTATAATATTTATACCAATGACCATCCGATCAGCATGGACGCTCGCTCCTTCATGTATGCAGACGATACAGTCGTTGCCACCCAGGGAAAAACCTTTGAAGAGGTAGAAAGTAAATTAACTTTAGCTATTGAAAAGCTGGGTGACTATTATGATAATAACCACCTCAAACCAAACCCAGCAAAAACCCAGGTCTGTGCTTTTCATCTACGTAATAAGGAAGCAAGGAGGAAACTCAACATAAGCTGGAAGGGACAACATCTATCTCACTGCGACACACCAAAATATCTTGGGATTAAACTTGACCGTGCCCTCACCTACAAGGAACACTGTTTGGCCACAAAGATGAAAGTGAGTGCCAGGAACAACATCATCCACAAGATAACAATAGCGCAACCTACAGTTCTCCGCACGTCAGCTTTAGCTTTATGTTTCTCCACTGCGGAGTACTCGGCACCCGTTCGGCAAAATTCCATCCATGCTGAACAAGTAAATATAGCATTGAATGAAACTGGACGCATCGTGACAGGATGCCTCCCCCCAACTCCCACAAAGCAGCTGTACCACCTCATGGGCATGGCCCCGCCAGACATCAGAAGAAGGACTGCCGCAGAAATCGAGAAACATAAACAGGAGACAGATTCCAGGCATCCAATGTTCGGATACAATCTTCAACCTCGCCGACTTAAATGAAGGAAGAGTTTCCTACGAACAACTGAAGCAACTCTTTTATCACCTAGAGCATGACGAGAAGAGCTGTGGTACAATGTGGACCCAGGAAGACCAGGGAATAGCCCCAGGGAAGAACCCACAGCTGGCTCTGAACTCCAATATACGACCTGGAAAGCCCTGAATAGACTACGAACAGGCGTATCAAGATGCAGAGCAAACTTGGAAAAATGGGGCTACATCAGAGCAGACGAGCCCTGCGAGTGTGGAGAACAGCAAGACCCACAACACCTACTGGTCTGCAGGAAACTAAACAACCCGTGTTCGACTCAAGACCTATTTGAAGCAAATGACAAGGCTATTCAAGCTGCAGTGTATTGGGCTTCAGGTGAGATATGAAAATCGCTGTTTCGCATCCTTAGCGCTTATCATTATATGTTACATACTTTCCTACATTATTGTCGTTAATTTACCTTATAACCATGTATTATTGTATTATAACTGCTTCTCTTGCATTGTAATATAATTTTTTTTTAAATGGTGATGGCTTGGATACGATAAATAAATAAATAAAATCTTAAAAGTATTTTCAAAGCTATTAAAAATGCACAATCACAGTTTTTCAGGACTATCTGTACAGCATTGGGAATCTGTAATCGGTTAGAAGAGATAATTTTATACATTTCAACCAGATTTAAAAACGAGAGATATTAAAGTTCATTTTTATTTAAATAATTATTCGTATTGCTGAAACACCGAAGAGTAGTCTGTGTTTACTCGTGACTTAAATGTTTACTGTAATTACCCTTTCCGTGCGGTGCTTTCGCAGGAGAGGAGAATTAACTTGTTATTTCATTTTTTACCGTTAGAATCTCTCAGTCGAATATTCTGAGTAACTACTTGTTTTGTAAATAAAACTGCCTTTTCCTGCTGCTAGTTAGCAGGAAAAGGCAGTTTTATTTACAAAACAAGTATTTACATGCTTGCTGCGGAGGATGGCCACACAAACAAACTTGTTATTCTGAGTAACGTTTGTTATCGGATTCAAAAAATTAATTGTTACAATTCATTTTCTTGGCGGTGCCTCTTCTGAACCGACGAGGCTCCTAGCCTATTGCTAGCTATTGCTCATTCATTATGTTAACGCTATGCACTGCACAACTGTTTTAAAACAGTTTCAGAGGATGTTATGCTTTGTAAACAGATGTACCAAGTCAGTTACTCTCCTTCTGATTCCTTTATGTAAGCTGATGTGGCGTTACTGTGGCTGCATTATTTACATGTGTTGCGGAGATGGCTATGGAATCTTTCAACCGAAATGTTACCTATATTTGCGAAATTTCTGGATGTAAATTGTTACAGTAGTTCGTAATCTTGAGCACCAAATCGTTATTAGTAAGCATTGTAACAGGTGCTTTGTCTAATGGACATACCTGTAAGAAGGCCTAGAGAAGTGTAAACTCGACGAGCAGAAGACGGACTTTCGGAGTGCAAGCTATTTCTGTAATGCTTTCAAGTCACGCTAATTGATTTTTATTTGAGTGAATGTGGGAAGATGGGATCTGTCCATCATTCACGCGCATAGGTAGCACCTGCTTTTGGGGATGCGACTGCATCGTGGATTCCTTGAGTGTATCTCTTGAATGTTACTGCTGTTATTCAGGTTCTACTGCAAACAGTAAATGGTAAATTAATCTAGCGTTTCCACAGGGGGGTTATATAGAATCACACAGGTTCAGGTATGAAAGAATGAAAGCAGAAACAGAAGACAGTATCAATCACTGAGAAATGTTATTCGTTATTTGTTTCTGTTAAATAACTGTGCAGTAATTCAGTAGTAATTCATGGTTTTATCCCTAGAGGTTTCTGACGGATCTTGACGGTTATTTCTTCAGTTTTTATGATTGCGTAGTAGATTGTGCTCTGTAATGTAATGTACAACCTTATGAGGTATACTTTGATTGGTGGGGTTATGTACTCAGTTGCGTTTAGCTGCTTAATGCACAGCATTACCAGTTCACTTGCGCTTTAGTGGGTCCTTTCGAGGTAGGAGGTCCTTTTGTCAGAAGCAGTATTGAACATCTTTAAAGAACTGAACCCCCCTGTGTAAAAAAGTTTGTAAAAGCCGATTACAAACGGCGTTCAGCATGTAAGCGAGAAAAAGTTTAGTAAAGGTTTGAAATTATGTTTAAATTATGTTGGAAGTCTCTTAGTGCTCCCATTATCAAACACTGGATGAATACAGTCTAGGTAATTGACACTATGTTTTATAGAAAAGCTAGTTTTTCACGCATCTCAATGTTTATGATGTGGTATCTCCCAAATGGTAGAATTTTGCTCGTACATTTTGTCATATTTGTGGACACTGTCTACAAATTTAATTAGTAGTAAACAAGTAATAGCTGCGGCTAAAGTTTTACTGCGTGAACAGCGAAAATATAGTAAGCGATTAACATTATTCCTTTCATCAATAGGCGGGGAGTGTCACCAAGAATAAGCTCGGTAAAAATTTGGAATTATGTTTAAAATTTGTCACTTGGTACATTCGTTCCCAAATACAGGATGAAAATAGTCTGGGTATTTACCCGCCGTTATTTACGCTGCCTTATGACATATACAGGGTGCTCCATTGATAGTGACCGGGCCAACTATCTCACGAAATAAGCATCAAACGAAAAAAACAAGAAAGAACGAAACTTGTTTAGCTTGAAGGGGGAAACCAGATGGCGTTATGGTTGGCCCGCTAGATGGCGCTGCCATAGGTCAAACGGATATCAACAGCGTTTTTTTTTTTAAATAGGAACACCCATTTTTATTACATATTCGTGTAGTACGTAAAGAAATATGAATATTTTAGTTGGATCACTTTTTTCGCTTTGCGATAGATGGCGCTGTAATAGTTACAAACGTAAAATTACGTGGTATCACGTAACATTCCGCCAGTGCGGATGGTATTTGCTTCGTGATACATTACCCGTGTTAAAATGGACCGTTTACCAATAGCGGGAAAGGTCGGTATAATATGCATTATTGGGCAACGGAAAAATCCACGATGCCTGCGACAACATCAGCGACCTTGGCGGGTTAATGTACGGTGCGGCATTATAGGAGGATGGATAATTGGCCCCCATTTTATCGATGGCAATCTAAATGGTGCAATGTATGCTGATTTCCTACGTAATGTCCTACCGATGTTACTACAATATGTTTCACTGCATGACTAAATGGCGATGTACTTCCAACATGATGGACGACCGGCACATAGCTCGCGTGCGGTTGAAGCGGTAGTGAATAGCATATTTCATGATAGGTGGATTGGTCGTCGAAGCACCATACCATGGCCTGCACGTTCACCGGATCTGACATCCCCGGATTTCGTCCTGGGGGGAAAGTCGCAGGCTATTTGCTATCGTGATCCACCGACAACGCCTGACAACATGCGTCAGGGCATTGTCAATGCATGTGCGAATATTACGGAAGGCGAAGTACTCGCTGTTGAGAGGAATGTAGTTAGACGTATTGTCAAATGCATTGAGGTTGACGGATACCATTTTGAGCATTTATTGCATTAATGTGGTATTTACAGTTAATCACGCTGTAACAGCATGCGTTCTCAGAAATGATACGCTCACAAAGGTATATGTATCACATTGTAACACCCGAAATAAAATGTTCAAACGTACCTACGTTCTGCATTTTAATTTTAAAAAACCTACCTGTTACCAACTGTTCGTCTAAAATTGTGAGCCATATGTTTGTGACTATTACAGCGCCATCTATCACAAAGCGAAAAAAGTGGTCCAACTAAAACATTCATAAGTCTTTATAAAAAAATGGGGGCTCCTATTAAAAAAAACGCAGTTGAAATCTGTTTAACCTATGGAAGCGCCATCTAGCGGGCCAACCATAGCGCCATCTGGTTTCCCCCTTCAAGGAAGACAAGTTTCGTTCTTTGTAGTTTTTTCATTTGACGCTTATTGCGTGAGATATTTGGTCCGGTCACGATCAGTGGACCACCCTGTATAATAAAATGTACAAAAATCAGCGGTGTTTGTTACATTTTCTTAGTGACAGTGTAATATAGTGTGCCTGACAAGAAAGTGATGCATGCAGAAGACATGGTGGGATGTCACATACTCTCTGTCTTGCGTACTATCATCCGAAGGATTCCGACACGTTGTTTTTAGATGCCTAGTTGATTATGTTTATTTGTATTAAGCTGAAACTGCGAGAACTCTGGTAAAATGGGGATTTTCAAAAATGGGTCAGTTGGCTCTGAGCACTATGGGTCTTAATTTCTCAGGTCATTAGTCCCCTAGAACTTAGAACTACTTAAACCTAACTAACCTAAGGGCATAACACACATCCATGCCCGTGGCAGGTTTCGAATCTGCGACCGCAGCGGTCGCGCGGTTCCAGACTGTAGCGCATAGAACCGCTTGGCCACACGGGTTTTCATTCCGATATTTATAATTTTTTAGTTTTGTATGATAAATAGGTAAGATATAAGCTCTGGTTCTGATGTTGTAAAGTCATGTTTCAGCAGGACTAATACATTCATTATTGCTAAAGTATGCGTCCAGGGATCACAACGTTTAGAATTACACGAGAAGCAGCTTTAATTAATAGCCTCATTTAGAAAACTATGAATTATATTTCATCATTTTCTGTTGGTAACTGCTCGCATCTACAATGAAAAATTCAAAACGTTATATGATGAAGCACGAATACGATATTAATCAAAAACGTTTCGGAAATTTTCATCGCATAATGGGTAATATATAATTTCTTTTAAAATTCCATTCAGAATTGTGTTACCCCATGAGCATGAATACAACAGGTTGGTATCACTAAATCGATAAAATGAAATGCGGCGTGCTTCCTCTGAAAACCCACAGCGGACTTCACTAATTCTCATCATTGCTCCACTTGATCTTGTGTTCAGACCATCTCATTGTCTAGCCCAGGGGTTCGCAACAAAATTTTCTCGAGGACCCCCTCATCGAGCATTATTGTTACCTTGTCATATCACAGCATCAAGTACCTAAAAAAGCCAAATTAAGAGTCTTTTTATACGTTTTCTATTTTTGGTACTTACAAAAGGCATTGACATATTAATTATTGAAAAAATATTGAGCTTAAAATTACGTGGTATCACGTAACATTCCGCCAGTGCGGATGGTATTTGCTTCGTGATACATTACCCGTGTTAAAATGGACCGTTTACCAATAGCGGGAAAGGTCGGTATAATATGCATTATTGGGCAACGGAAAAATCCACGATGCCTGCGACAACATCAGCGACCTTGGCGGGTTAATGTACGGTGCGGCATTATAGGAGGATGGATAATTGGCCCCCATTTTATCGATGGCAATCTAAATGGTGCAATGTATGCTGATTTCCTACGTAATGTCCTACCGATGTTACTACAATATGTTTCACTGCATGACTAAATGGCGATGTACTTCCAACATGATGGACGACCGGCACATAGCTCGCGTGCGGTTGAAGCGGTAGTGAATAGCATATTTCATGATAGGTGGATTGGTCGTCGAAGCACCATACCATGGCCTGCACGTTCACCGGATCTGACATCCCCGGATTTCGTCCTGGGGGGAAAGTCGCAGGCTATTTGCTATCGTGATCCACCGACAACGCCTGACAACATGCGTCAGGGCATTGTCAATGCATGTGCGAATATTACGGAAGGCGAAGTACTCGCTGTTGAGAGGAATGTCGTTACACGTATTCCCAAATGCATTGAGTTTGACGGACATCATTTTGCGCATTTATTGCATTAATGTGGTATTTACAGGTAATCATGCTGTAACAGCATGCGTTCTCAGAAATGAGAAGTTCACAAAGGTACATGTATCGCATTGGAACAACCTAAATAAAATGTTCAAACGTACGTACGCTTTGTACGTTAATTTAAAAAACCTAAATGTAACCAACTGTTCGTCTAAAACTGTGAGCCATATGTTTGTGACTATTAAAGCGCCATGTATCACAAAGCGAAAAAAGCGGTCCAACTAAAACATTCATATTTCTTTACGTACTACACGAATATGCAATGAAAATGGGGGTTCCTATTTTAAAAAACGCAGTTGAAATCTGTTTGAGCTATGGCAGCGACATCTAACGGGCCAACCAAAGCGCCATCTGGTTTCCACCTTCAAGGTAGATAAGTTTCGGTCTTTGTAGTTTTTTCGTTTGACGCTTATTTCGTGAGATATTTGGCCGGGTCACGGTTAATGGACCACCCTGGTATTTGCGCAGCTTCTAACTGTAATATTTGTCTTACTGTCTTAAACCTTTAACATGGGACTATACTTTTTAATAAGTCGATCTTGATAGCACTTCAAAATTTTAAGTTCAGTCCATAATTATATGAAATATAATTCAAATTTTTGTTGGCCTTGAAAACCGTTAAACATGCAACCGGCACGTTGTAAAGCGCATCAGGAACAATAAACCGGGTTACTAGTTTACGAGCATAAGTATAAATTATCAGCCAGATGTGATGTCAGTCAGATATAACACAAATCGATTACACACACATACTGTCATCCAGAACACTACGTCCCCCGAACATTATGACCACCGACCTACAATCGATATTTTACTCCTACGGGCGATAGCAGCCTCACCTGACGAGGAATGACTGCTAGTCAGACACACGCACGGTGCATATAGCATCAATGAATGTCCTGTCCGCATGTAGAATGGGGAAGGCGCATCATACAGTCCTGGAAATGGAAAAAAGAACACATTGACACCGGTGTGTCAGACCCACCATACTTGCTCCGGACACTGCGAGAGGGCTGTACAAGCAATGATCACACGCACGGCACAGCGGACACACCAGGAACCGCGGTGTTGGCCGTCGAATGGCGCTAGCTGCGCAGCATTTGTGCACCGCCGCCGTCAGTGTCAGCCAGTTTGCCTTGGCATACGGAGCTCCATCGCAGTCTTTAACACTGGTAGCATGCCGCGACAGCGTGGACTTGAACCGTATGTGCAGTTGACGGACTTTGAGCGAGGGCGTATAGTGGGCATGCGGGAGGCCGGGTGGACGTACCGCCGAATTGCTCAACACGTGGGGCGTGAGGTCTCCACAGTACATCGATGTTGTCGCCAGTGGTCGGCGGAAGGTGCACGTGCCCGTCGACCTGGGACCGGACCGCAGCGACGCACGGATGCACGCCAAGACCGTAGGATCCTACACAGTGCCGTAGGGGACCGCACCGCCACTTCCCAGCAAATTAGGGACACTGTTGCTCCTGGGGTATCGGCGAGGACCATTCGCAACCGTCTCCATGAAGCTGGGCTCCAGTGGTGTCGCGACAGGCGTGAATGGAGGGACGAATGGAGACGTGTCGTCTTCAGCGATGAGAGTCGCTTCTGCCTTGGTGCCAATGATGGTCGTATGCGTGTTTGGCGCCGTGCAGGTGAGCGCCACAATCAGGACTGCATACGACCGAGGCACACAGGGCCAACACCCGGCATCATGGTGTGGGGAGCGATCTCCTACACTGGCCGTACACCACTGGTGATCGTCGAGGGGACACTGAGTAGTGCACGGTACATCCAAACCGTCATCGAACCCATCGTTCTACCATTCCTAGACCGGCAGGGAACTTGCTGTTCCAACAGGACAATGCACGTCCGCATGTATCACGTGCCACCCAACGTGCTCTAGAAGGTGTAAGTCAACTACCCTGGCCAGCAAGATATCCGGATCTGTCCCCCATTGAGCATGTTTGGGACTGGATGAAGCGTCGTCTCACGCAGTCTGCACGTCCAGCACGAACGCTGGTCCAACTGAGGCGCCAGGTGGAAATGGCATGGCAAGCCGTTCCACAGGACTACATCCAGCATCTCTACGATCGTCTCCATGGGAGAATAGCAGCCTGCATTGCTACGAAAGGTGGATATATACTGTACTAGTGCCGACATTGTGCATGCTCTGTTGCCTGTGTCTATGTGCCTGTGGTTCTGTCAGTGTGATCATTGTCCCCTTCCTGGGACAATGAATTCACGGTGTTCTTATTTGAATTTCCAGGAGTGTATATCTGAGTTCGACGATGGGCAAATTGTGATGACCCGGAGGCTCGGTACGAGCGTTTCGGAAGCTGCACAACTTGCCAGGTGTAAGAGGAGTGGTGCGGTGAGCGTCTTCAACACGTGGCGAAACCAAGGTGAATCCACGTCCAGACGTTGTCGAGTCGGCCGGTCACCCCTCATAACAGATGTCGGATGTCGCAGGTTGGGCAGACTGGTACAATGGGACAGGCGGAGAACTGTAGCGGAACTAACGTCAGACTTTAATGCTGGGCAGAGTACAAGTGTGTCTGAACACACAACCCACCAGACACTACTAGCGATGGGACGCCGCAGCACACCATCCATACTTGTGCCAATGTTAACACCGCGACATCGGCATCTACGACTGGAACGGACACGTGACCATCGGCACTGGACTTTGGCGCAGTGGCAGACGGTTGCATGGTCAGATCGGCCCCGGTACCTCCTTCATCTTACCGATGGGAGGGAACCAATCCGTCGGCTTTCAGGGCAACAGCTCTTTGATACTTGTACTGCCTGACCGAGACAAGTTGGTGACTCCGTTATTCTCTGGGGAACATTTACGTGGTCATCCATGGGTCCTGTGGAGCCCGTGCAACGCACCATAACGACCAAGGAGTATCGCAATCTGGTTGCAGACCATGTACAGTCCTTCATGACGATCATGTTTCCCGACGTTAGTGGGACTTCTCAGCAGGCTAATCCGCCGTGTCAAGAGACTAGGAGTGTCATGGAGTGGTCCGAGGGAAATAGAGACGAGATCCAGTAGATTTGCTGGCCAACCAACTGGCCAGATCTGGATCCTGTTGTATACACATCTGGAATGTGATTGAATAATGCGTCTGAGTTCATCGCCCCTCTCCTCGGAATTTACGGGAACTGGGTTACTTGTGAACACGTGAGGCAATACTGACCCTACGACTTATCTTAGAAGCTAGATTAAGAAAAGGCAAACCTACGTTTCTAGCATTTGTAGACTTAGAGAAAGCTTTTGAATAGGCTGACTGGAATACCCTCTTTCCAATCCTGAAGGTGGTAGGGGTAAAATACAAGGAGCGAAGGGCTATTTATAATTTGTACAGAAACCAGATGGCAGTTATAAGAGTCGAGGGACATGAAAGGGAAGCAGTGGATGGGAAGGGAGTGAGAAAATAGTGTAGCCTCTCCCCGATGTTGTTCAATCTGTATATTGAGCAAGCAGTAGAGGAAACAAAAGAAAATTCGGAGTAGGAATTAAAATCCATGGAGAAGAAATAAAAACTTTGAGGTTCGCCGATGACATTGTAATTCCGTCAGAGACAGCAAAGGACTTGGAAGAGCAGTTGAACGGAATGGATGCTGTCTTGAAAGGAGGATATAAGATGAACATCAACAAAAGCAAAACAAGGATAATGGAATGTAGTCGAATTAAGTCGGGTGATGCTGAGGGAATTAGATTAGGAAATGAGACACTTAAAGTAGTAAAGGAGTTCTACTATTTGGGGAGGGTGTGAGACACTGCACATCTTAACCCCTTAGATCCTTTTACATCCAAGAACGTTTGTATTGTTCTTCGATTCAAATGTCTTCCTCTTAGTTCTTTTACAACACATATATTAACCGCTTTTCCTTTGGCTTTTCCTGTCAGTTTAAGACATTTGGCGCTTTTTAACGTAGTCTAAGGTTTTTTCTAGGAATATACATTTTACATCGATGTCTACTTTGGTGAAGTCTTGCTTCCATAATCAAACGCAACGTTAGAGTTGCCTCTTGGTATCTTTACCAGTCCGGAAACAAGACAGGATCCTCAGTTTTCATTTCTGTTCTTCTGCATACTAATTGTGTCGCTTGTCTGTCATTGCTTTCTTCAGGACTGCGTGGATAGATTGAATCTGTTTCTCCGGTCTCATAGATTCTGCTCACTAACAGGATTCATCATTTGGTTGCCATTTTCCTCACTAACTAAAAATACCATACGAATGATGTTTCTCTTTATATTGCCATGAAATAGAGGACAGAGTGTCATGGATATGAGAAGGGAGTTAGTGCAACAATTATTAATCCAAAGCAACTTGTACGTATGAGCTATTAAGCCGATTGTAGGACGATTATAGCACCTGATGTCTCCCGGATTACGTGGGTATTTTTCTGAAAGTTTGATTCTGTATCTCCAGTTTCATAAGTTCTGCAAACTAATTGGAATCATCGTTTGGTTGCCACTTCTCCCATTAACTAGAATTTCCGTAAGAATGAAACAGAGGAGTCTATCATGGATATGACAAACGAGTTACGGCAGCAATCATTAAACCCAAAGGCGTGTTTTGGTGCGGTGACGAAATATCGGTCATCCCCGATTAAATTATCAGCGGCTTTCTCAACTCGCCTATGGCATTTCGGGATGGTTCCTTTGAAGAGGCTACGGCTGATTTCCTTCCCCGCCTTTACCTATTCCGTACTTGTGTTCCGTCCTTAATAATCTCGTTTTCGACGGAATAGCTAAATTATCTTTTCAGAGTTCACATAGGAAGATTTAGGCGCTTCACACACTATTCGAGAGCGTAAAAGTTAAAAGCTGGGAAGTTGTTCTATGCATGAAATATCAAACATTTAAGTCTTAAATGCAGAGTAACTCTGCAGATATAAATTTTTCCCATCTGCTTTGTTTGAGCCCAAGTCTTAGCCAATGCTCTCACAACACCCAGTCATCCACCGCTCCACTCCCTCCCCCCCCCCCCTGCCGCATCCTACTTCCCACCTTCTGCGCAATCTCTCGCAGCAAGTCGCTACGCAGCTCACAGGAGGCGACAGCCATAGCTTTCCAGGTTTTCTATGTTTAGTTCTTTCTTCCTCTTCTCATCAACTACTAGGGGATTCTGCTTTTTGCGGTACCCATCTTTGCCGAGGTCATCCCCTATCTCTTCTTCCTTGGCATTTATAATTTCTAGCCTTCATGGGAAGTCCCTCACTCTTCATTCTTTCTAAGAGCTCATACTAGTTTTTTCTATAACACAGAATTTTATCATTTAGACTGAAACTCTTAGCTCTTCCCTACTATCTCGATCTGCTAGCCTGCTATGGAACCTTTAACTCGTCTCAGGAATTTCATTTCATATGCCTGAATAAGGTTTTCTTGCTGTTTGCTAAACACTCAAGTCTCGCTTCTATAGAGCTGTCTGGTTACTGGTACTATCCCGCAGAATTTAAATATCTTTCCTAGCTTTGTTTTTAAGTTATCTGTTCCATACACCCGGCTGAATTTACTAAGTTTGATTTCCATATGTTTGTTGTAGCCACCTCACATCCTGAGAAACTGAAGTGCTTTACTTGCTCTAAAATATTTTGATCTACCACTATTTTGGTTCTACGGTGTTCTTTCGCCATGAAGGCCATCGTCTTAATCTTTTCTATTGACAGCTGCATGTCAAAGTTCGTTTCAGTAAGAAAATTCCTTTCTAAAGCTCCTCTTCTTTATCTGCTAGGATCACTGCAGCGTCAGCATATAATAAATCCTTCTGTCTAGATATATACCTTTAGGGAAACCTGTTTTCCATAAACGCATTGTTTTATGTATGTTAACATGAAACAAATTTTGGAAGAGACAGCAGCCTTGTCGTACTCCTTTGTTAGACGGTATCTCATTAGCCATTTTCCGTTAAGGTCTAGAGTGATAGTCGTAGTTCTGATATAATCTTTTTATCGCATTTATTAGATATTTAGGACATCCGCAATTCGTAATTATCTTCCATAACTTCTGTATATTGAAACTGTCAAAAGCTTTTTCAGAATCGATAAAAACAATGTGCGTTCCTTTATTACTTCCTCTGCGTTTTTGTATTATCTGCTGTAAAATGAAATCTGCGTATATCGTGGAGCGCTTTCCTAAAACACATTTTTCACCATGTAGGACTCCTTCTTGAATGTTTTTAAGTCTTGTGTTTAATATCTTAGCACATATCTTGTATTATGACTCCAGTAAACTTATTCCTCTTTTGTTACAGCGTAGGCCTCTTCTCCTTTTTTTAAAAAAACTGATATCACACTTGCAATCTTACAGTTTTTGTTGATACTACCTTCTTCTAACATCGGTTTCAGAGATGCAACAGTTGTCTTTGTGGCGTCATTCCTCCATATTTTAGCACTTCGGCGTCGGTACCATCTCTTCCGCTCGCTTTTCTCTTCTGAAGTTATATTATGGCTGATGTTACACCGTCAGACCATATTTCATGCAATCCCTTGTCATCTATTGGTTCAATTTTAATTTCTTGTGCTATATCATCATACCAAAATCCTTTGCAATAAGTTAACCCCAGTGTCCTTCAGCAGCGCTTACTACACTTTTAAATGTGGATTCACATACATATGTGTTCAGTACATATTGAACACACCCCCTTCTCCACCTCTCTGTGCCCAACTCTTCCTCATTCTGTATGTCCACGTATTAGTCCTTCTGTCTGTACATCTCATCTTCTACTCTATCTGACTCTCTCCCCCTCTTCACTCTCTTTGCTTCATCTCCTCCTCCCCCTCTCTGCTTCCATTTCCTCCTCCCCTTCTCTGACTATCTTCCTCCTCGTTCCCCTGAGCAGATCCTACTCACCCTCTCTCATTCCATCTGTGCCTACCCCTCATCTTTTTCCATCTGTCCCTACCTCTCTACACTTTCCACCTGCCTCATGCATCTCTCAATCTGCCCCTCAAAAAAAAAAAAAAAAAAAAATGTTCAAATGTGTGTGAGATCTTATGGGACTTAACAGCTAAGGTCATCAGTCTCTAAGCTTACACACTAATTAACCTAATTTATCCTAAGGACAAACACACACACCTATGCCCGAGGAGCACTCGAACCTCCGCTGGGATCAGCCACACAGTCCATGGCTGTGCGCCTTAGACCGCTCGGCTAATCCTGCGCGGCAATCTGCCCCTCCAGTCTTCCTCTCTGCCCATTGCCTCTATCCACAATCAACCTGTCCCCAGCTGTGCTCATCAGAATGTGTAGCCCCTACTATACAGTTCAATAAAGCAGGCAAAGAATACTCCCACAACAAACCTATCATGGAGGGTACACTAAATATAAAGGCTTGAAAATCGTTTATTTGCCACTGATGTAGAGACAGCCATGCAAAGAAGGTCGAGAAAGTAGGCAAATAGTATCCAACATAGCCCACCTGTCATACAGGGCAGTCTAAATGCCATGGGCTGCAAAACAGTTTCTTGCCGTTGAAGTGTAGGGTGCTATCCATACCAGGTTGATTTTGCTGGTGCATACTGTTCCCTAACAATACGTTTGTTTCACAGGGCAGCCTATAAGCTAGGATCAGGGATTTGCCCACATCTCAAATTCCAGAGGAATCTGCCCATATCTCAAACCCAAAAGCGCTGCCACTCATGAGTCCTATTGTTTCTGTGACAAATTTATTGGAAAGCAGTCTATGGGTCTGTGAGCAAATAAATACATTTTGCTTTACAAAGGGTGCTCAGAAACGGCTTGAAAAGCTTATAAGGTTGTTTCAGGATAGACTGTGCTGAGAAATAATGGTTAAGAAAAAATTAGGTATATTTTGCCATTTTTGAGATAATTACCACAGAAGTTGGCGAGACAGGTTCTTAAGCATGTAAATCTTTGTGGCCCAGACGGTGTCCCCAAATATGTGATTCATTTGGTTTTCTAAAACCGAAAAAGAGAACAATAAAGAAACTGGGCATGGGACAGTAGTAAGGATCGATCCCAAGCCAAGGCTGAGCAGTCTTGTGTACTATTATCTTTCTCTTGAGAACAACTGACGCTAATTCTATATTGCAGGCACCCCAAATATGCATGGAAAAAGGCTTGACAGACTAGCTTCAGTACTAATTGACTCAGAAATGGGGTAATGTATTAAATTTTTTTCTTAAAATTTATCTCAGCACAGCCCACATTGCCACAAACTTACAAGTTTTAAGAGTGTTTGTGACCACCATGTGTATGTTACATATTTGTAGTTTCCAAAGTTTTTAAAACATCACAGACCGTTTGCTGTCTACTGTGAACATCATTCTCGATTTTGCAAATGATGTTACGTTTTTTTATTGCCCGGTCATGATATCGAGGTGGATAGTTACAGAACTTCATCCTGTTCAGTCAATACGCCACTAGACTGAGAATGGGGCAAAGGGTATTTGCCACCTGAGTAAGGACTAACTCCTTGAAGAAGCTGACAGAATGATGGGGAGGGACAAATTTTTAATTACTTTGTACTAGCTAAAAGTAAAGACAAATTTTTAATTCCAGTGTACGAGCTAGCAATAAAGAATGTGTGAGATTGTTCCTGCGCACGCGTGCGAGTACATATATATAGGGTGTTACCAAAAAGTACGGCCAAACCTTCAGGAAACATTCCTCACACACAAAGAAAGAATATATGTTACGTGGACATGTGTCCGGAAACGCTTACTTTCCATGTTAGAGCTCATTTTATTACTTCTCTTCAAATGACATTAATCATGGAATGGAAACACACAGCTACAGAACGTACCAGCGTGACTTCAAACACATTGTTACAGGAAATGTTCAAAATGTCCTCCGTTAGCGAGGATACATGCATCCACCCTCCGTCGTATGGAATCCCTGATGCGCTGATGCAGCCCTGGAGAATGGCGTATTGTATCACAGCCGTCCACAATACGAGCACAAAGAGTGTCTACATTTGATACCGGGGTTGCATACACACGAGCTTTCAAATGCCCCCATAAATGAAAGTCAAGAGGGTTGAGGTCAGGAGAGCGTGGAGGCCATGGAATTGGTCCGCTCAAAATGGGTCTGAGCACTATGGGACTTAACTTCTAAGGTCATCAGTCCCCTAGAACTTAGAACTACTTAAACCTAACTAACCTAAAGACATCACACACATCCATGCCCAAGGCAGGATTCGAACCTGCGACCGTAGTGGTCGTGCGTTTCCAGACTGTAGCGCCTTTAACCGCTTGGCCACCCCGGCCGGCAATTGGTCCGCCTCTACCAATCCATCGGTCACCGAATCTGTTGTTGAGAAGCGTACGAACACTTTGACTGAAATGTGCAGGAGCTCCATAGTGCATGAACCACATGTTGTGTCGTTCTTGTAAAGACACATGTTCTAGCAGCACAGGTAGAGTATCCCATATGAAATCATGGCGGTGAATCGAGGAAGTATAGTACATACTGACGAAACTGAAATGAGCTCTAACATGGAAATTAAGCGTTTCCGGACACATGCCCACATAACATCTTTTCTTTATTTGTGTGTGAGGAATGTTTCCTGAAAGTTTGGCCGTACCCCTTGTAACACCATATATATATATATATATATATATATATATATATATATATATATATATATATATATCTATAGTGTGTGTGTGTGTGTGTGTCCGTGGAGGGTGGAATGCAGAACTTGTGGAGAAGCTGTTACAGTGCAGTCGTTGCCTCGCGCACCTGTTGACGAGCGGCCGCCCGCGCCAGAGCCACTTGACGGTGGGCGGCGGGTCCGCGCTGACGGGGCAGCGCAGCTGGGCGGCGCCGCCCTCCTGCGCGCTGACCAGGGGCGGCGGCGCGGGCCGCGGCCGGCAGGCGAAGTCCTCGGCGGACAGGCGGTCCCAGGCGCGGCCGCGCAGCCTCGCCGGCTCGCGGCACGCGGGCGGCTCGTCGCCCAGGGGCACGCGCTGCTCGGTGAGCCAGCGGCGCAGCGGCCGCAGCGCGCAGCTGCAGTTCCAGGGGTTGCCGGCCAGCGCCAGGCCGTGCAGCGCGCGCAGCGTCGTCAGCGCCGACACCCCGGACTCGGAGGCGGTGGACGCCGCGGCAGAGGGCGCCGCGCCGGCGCTACCAGCACCCGCCTCCGTGCCGGTCAGCTCGTTGCCGTCCAGTCGCCTGCACAGGCAGCAACCATTAATCGTCCCCCACCAATATAGCCGTCCGCTCAAATTTATCCAATAGGGGGCAAGATCCTAAAATTACCTATTTTTCTATGACTCTGTATTTGAATTTAAAGTGTCCCGAGAACTAATCTTGATACCAAGTATCAAAAACATGTATGCAACGAGCTGAGAATGCCGGCATTCATCGAGTATTTATTTATTCTAGTCTTCTATTAGTACATCCCTCCCCACTTCTCTCTCTCTCTCCACCTCCACTTTCCCACTCTCTCCGTCCATCTTCTCCACCCTGTCCCTATCCACACATATATTCCTCCTCTCCTCCCTCCTCTCTCCATCCATCCCCTAGTTCCTCTCCATCACCTCCACCCCTCCCTCTCTGGGTACATCTCTACCACTCCCTCTCTGCCCCCATTCTGTCCATCTCCTTCTCCCCCTCTTTCTGTGCATCTCCTCCCTGTCCCTCTCTCTGTCTGCTGCGCTCCCTTCTGCCCATCTGCTCCTTCTACATCTACATCTTCATGACTACTCTGCAATTCACATTTAAGTGCTTGGCAGAGGGTTCGTCGAACCACAATCATACTATCTCTCTACCATTCCACTCCCGAACAGCGCGCGGGAAAAACGAACACCTAAACCTTTCTGTTCGAGCTCTGATTTCTCTTATTTTATTTTGATGATCATTCCTACCTATGTAGATTGGGCTCAACAAAATATTTTCGCATTCTGAAGAGAAAGTTGGTGTCTGAAATTTCGTAAATAGATCTAGCCCCGACGAAAAACGTCTTTGCTTTAATGACTTCCATCCCAATTCGCGTACCATATGTGCCACACTCTCTCCCCTATTACGTGGTAATACAAAACGAGCTGCCCTTTTTTGCACTTTAGTGGACTTGTTGCATCTTCCAAGTGTCCTGCCAATGAAATGCAGCCTTTAGCTCGCCTTCCCTACAATATTATCTATGAGGTCTTTCCAACTGAAGTTGTTCGTAATTTTAACACCCAGGTACATAGTTGAATTGACAGCCTTGAGAATTGTACTATTTATCGAGTAATCGATTTCCAACGGATTTCTTTTGGAACTCATGTGGATCACCTCACACTTTTCGTTATTTAGCGTCAACTGGCACCTGCCACACCATACTGCAATATTTTCTAAATCGCTTTGCAACTGACACTGGTCTTCGGATGACCTTACTAAACGGTAAATTACGGCATCATCTGCGAACAACCTAAGAGAACTGATCAGATTGTCACCCAGGTCATTTATATAGATCAGGAACAGCAGAGGTCCCAGGACGCTTCCCTGGGGAACACGTGATATCACTTCAGTTTTACTCGACGATTTGCCGTCTATTACTACGAACTGCGACCTTTCTGACAGGAAATCACGAATCCAGTCCTTCCTGTCCTGTTCATCTGCTGCTCCCACCCCAAATTCCATATTTACCTCCCCCTCTTTTTGTCGATGTTCTCTCTGTCCATCCCCTCCTAGCCCTTTGTCACTATCCCTCCCTCTCCCTCTGCTCATCTCCTATGCCTTCCTCTCCTCCTCTCTTTCCATCTCCTCCTCTTCGCTCTCTTTGTCCATTTCCTCCTCCCCTCTGTCTTTTCATCTCCTTCTCCTTCATCTCTCTGGCTATCTCCATGCAGCGCCTACTCTTTTCTTTCTCACTACAGCTCCTCATCCTCTCTCCTGTGCCTGTCTCCTCCTACACCCTCGCATTCTGTCCATCCTTTGTCCTCCTTCTCTCTCTACTTTACTATCGCTACGATCGTTCTTTCTAGACTGTAACTAACATGTGTACTAAATTTGATTCAAATCGTTCCAAAGATTTAGGATGAGCCTTCTACCTGTAGATTTGCTTGCATACGCACATGTGAAAAACATGCCACACAAACTTCTCATGTATCACGCGTTTTTGGTCACGTATTTTTCCTCTACATCTAGCGAATTTCTCCCTGCAGTTTCATTTTCACGCAGCTCGACGTTTATGACATTGCATCTTTTGAACTATGTGTGAACTATGTGCTGTAAATGATATAATTTTGTAGGTACATCCAGTGGTACATATGACAACTGTCTTCGAAATGCGTTGAGTATAGAGGTAGCAGCAAAGAAGTTATAAATTAAAGCGTCATGGACGATGAGTCAGTTTCTCACGCATCTAACGTTTATGATTTCGTTCTCTTGGACTACAGGCCGTACAATGACATATTTTTGCAGGTACATTTAGTGGCAAATGTTGATACTCTCTGTGAAAAGTGCTGGGAATAGAGTTTGTAGCAACGAAGTAATAAATTTAAACGTCTTGCATGATGCTCTAGCCTTCCACACATTAACTGTTTATGTCGTCGTAGCTACTGAATCAAGTGTCTTACAGTGATGCACTTTTCCTGGTACCTTCAGTGTTACGTGTGAATACTGTATGCGAACACTGTTAGTAATAAACGGGGTAATAAATTAAAACGTCACGTTTCGTGCGACAGTCTTACTGCATGAACAGTGAAAATTTAGCAAACGATAAACTTTTTTCCTTTCGTCATTTTTCAGGGTCATCAGCGAGAAAAATATTTCGTAAGGGTTTATGTGTCAGATTGGTTGCAAATGTCTAAGTGCTCTCATTCACAGATATGCTAATATATATGTATCCTCGCATCGTCCACTACACTGCCTTTTCATCCCCACCACTTTGGTAAGTGGGTGGTTATTACCCCCATGGTGATTCTTTCCAGACACTGAAAGATATGTGTACCCAGTTTGGTTGAAACGATCAAATGCTTTAGCAGGAGATGTGGAAAATACATACACACATTTATATAATTTGTGTGGATGCTGATATGGATGTCACCATTTTGATTCAACAATCTGAAATTACGCTCTTGAATGACAATCCAGTCTATCCTAAAAGTAGGAAATAAAGACAAAAATGTATTTATTAATATACCTATAACGATAAGTTGATATTGGAAATTAAAGAACCAACATTTAAAGGAAAACTAAGACCGATCATGCGAATCATGCCATGAAATAGACGAAAACTATTTACAAAATGCATCATTACACATATTCCTGTCATGTTAGCTTGATACTAAAGATAAATAAAAAAATCAGCTCAATTAACAAAAACCTATGAGACATCAACTAAAGTAAGCCAAAAGAAAAAACATCATCATCAGCTTCCTTTCGATGATTAGGCTGCTGCCTGTTCTGAACTGATAAACAAAATCATTTCCATTTTTCTCTAGATCATCCTAT
Source organism: Schistocerca cancellata (assembly GCF_023864275.1). Lineage (NCBI taxonomy): Eukaryota > Metazoa > Arthropoda > Insecta > Orthoptera > Acrididae > Schistocerca > Schistocerca cancellata. The sequence continues at coordinate 536,237,141 of NC_064632.1, forward strand.
CTGTTTTTCCCATTCGGTTTTCAGTTCATGATTTTCTGGAGAATTGTGTGACCTAGCATTCTCGTGAGGTATCTTGTCCAGTCTTCATCACACCTTTAATTTTTCTCATTCATTGAAATATTTAACTCTATTCTAATATCTTTAGTTCTAATCGTATCTCCTCTTGTACAGGCCTTCTGTAGGGACCTCATCTCTGATGTCTGAGTTTCATTTTCTTATTTCGTTGTTGTAACTCAGCTTTGACTTTTACATTATAGTACAGGAGCCACCATCAGCCCAGTGAATTTAATGATGATCTCCTTTTGTGCTTTATGGGTGAATGTTCTGCTAATGGTACCACAGACAGATCGAAGTTTGTGAATGTAATTTTCAGCTTCAGAGGCAAAATCAAAACATATATCACTGTCTAAAACTGAATTTCCCAAAACAAGTTTTTATCTGGCTCGATAGTTCACCAGAATCCCATTATTTTAGTTTTATTACTAGAAATTTTAAATTTGTATTTTTGGCCTGTTTTTTTCAGTCAGTACAATGATGTCTGGAGGTCATCTTCATTCACGTGAAAAATAACAATATCATCTGCAGCAGAAGCATATCGAGGCATTCATCAGTTTTACTTAAATCCTTTGATTTCGTTACGTTTCCACTTATGAACAATGAAGCCAACATAAATTTTAAGAAATGGGTAGCTAATAGTTCACAACTTGTCTCTCATTTACAGTCATAATTACTTCTTCCTGTTGATTTCAAACTGCATTTGTTATAAAGCGTGTATTTTTCTGAAGACTTTCCACAACCTCTATCAGGTGATAAGCATATCCACATTCACACATTATCTTCCATAGATTGCGAAGGCTCTCACGGTCAAAAACCTTCTCGAGGTCGATAAACGCCACATGGATTACTCTATGTTTTTAATAATATTCTTCTGTAATTCAAGTGTCCAAAATCTAAGTTGTTTTTCCCATCTGCTTCCTTCCCATTACGAAGTGCTTCTGGGACTGCTTCGATGATGCAGGTATTAATAATATCCCGTTATATACAGATGCCTTTATTGAGTGGTAGTGTTACTAAAGTTTCGTAACATCTCATTTTGTCGCTTGTTTTGGACTTTCTTTGTTTTCCTCTATTTTCATAGTAGCTTCATCTTACTGCCTAAAATGATGTGGTCGTTACCTATGTATTTTCCTCCATAAATACGTAAAACTTACACAAGTTTCTCCATATCTGCATCTATTTATATACAATCAGTCACAGACCTTGATCCTCGAGCATTCCATGTAAACTTATAATATCTTTCTTTTTGTAAAATGTGTTAGTAATTTCAAAATTATTAAAAGTGGCAAACTGATGTGACTCCTATTATTATTGAGAGTTTTTCTCCAAATAACCCCACATTCCTTGTATAGATATGTTTTCAACTCTTGCATTGAAGTCGCCAGCGATGACAACAGATCTGTCTTGCTAATTTTGTTCAATTTTTTCTGAAGGTCATCTCAAGAGCATCATTTTCGTTCTTCCTTCCACTGATTGATATTTTTCAAAGGAGGTAAACCTGAAAAAGAGCTTTTTCAACTTTGGTGCCGCCTATATACTTAATTTTGCTTACAAAACTTAAGAATTCATTGTGTTTGCTGGTTAGTTTTGTTAGTAGCTTTGTGGGAGAGTTTTAAGCACTTTCTGTAACGATGACCGTTTTATCATGACGTTTGTAATGGAGTATCTTGTATGTATGACAACATATTTTTACAGCTAATATGATATTTTTTGCTGTGATCATTAATTTGAAGAAGTGTTAATGAGACTGTTTCATCCCTAAACACACTATGTACAATAAATCACACATTTGGGCAACAGCTGCATGTTACCGTTGTTTTTACGGGCTGTGGCTCCCAGTACGAATACATTACTCGTGGGGTTACCCGAGTTTACCTTACACAGACTGTTATTAAATCTAAGGTGTTTTCATTCTGTTATTTACCTTTTACTGTGCTTTAATAAGGTACTGATCTCTATACATCTGATAAACAAAAGATCCTCTATGATAACCTTTGCATACTTATGTCCTGCTCTGCCATTCTTATTTTTCCTAACTACAGCCCCTTTCAGCACCAGATTAATTATTCCTGGTTTCCATAATAGGTGACCCACTTGTCAGACCCTTGTTCTAGTAAATATCTTGCGCAGACTTCTGTCTGCATTATGGTGGAAACTAATTAACTGATATATATTGCGGTGATCAAACAGTTTCCGTTTTTGGGTGTTGCTGCAACATAAATGCAACTCAGCGTGACTCCTATGCGGGTATATAAGCACCGACATGTAGGCAGGTATCAGTCTGACCTTCGAACGGAAAATGTTTGATTGCCCCTTATATTTACCAAATGCAGTCAAGACAATAATCAGTGAATGAGTAAAATTTATTCATTCGAGACTTCAGTTCTCCTTACTCGTTTTGCAACAAAGGTAACGAGTTTGGAAAATTCTGTATCATCATAATTCAAAGAGAATCCACAAGAATCTTCTTATATCCACTTAGTGCCATTGTGTTCCAGATGTTGCCTTTTCTCCTTCACCTTCACAGATCCAATACTGAATAGGAGTATCTGTGTGAAAGTGTTGAACAAGGTTACCGAAGCAATTTAGGTATCAAACGCACGTTACTGGGGACATATCCTCTGAAAATGAGACAGCAAAATATATTTTCCCTTTCTTCACTCAACTAATACGCCTGATGACTGGCATGTTGCTATGCTTTTAAACTCAACTCCCCCATTCTGCCTTAAATTGTTATACTTATTCTTAGTGTAGGAATGAACCTAAACAATACACACAGTGAGTGTAGAGGTATTAGCTCTCCTCGTATACGCTATTACTCATAAATACCTCTCGGTTTCAGAAGGTGACTACGTGAAAACTACAAGCCACATAGAAAACTGACAGTGCATAGAGCATGTCTTCAAGTTTCAATGCATACTGTGCCCCATGCGATAGTTTCACTAGGGATCACGCCTGTCAGAACAATTAGACAAATGATCCGCTCCATATTGTCACATCGAACTGGTACACGCCTGCAGATGGGCAAGCCAATTATCATTGTTCCAAAGCGAGATGCTGTAATTGTGCCTTCCTTGGGGGAAGCATCACAAGTTAATTCAGTACTGGGTACGTGTTACGCAACCGTCTACCCGAAACTGTCCTGAAGCTAACGTAACAAGTGTATGAAAAATTCACAGTAAACAGGAATAAATCAATGTTTATCGGTGACCGTGATTATCAATACCTGGATACGTAGATTTCAACACTGAGCTCCATGTGCACGATAACAAACAGTGTCCATGAAATCCAGTTGCACTTGGCTGTCTAAGTGGATGCACCACAGGTCATAAAACTGATTTGGGAGAAAGTCCACAGCATAATTCGTGGAAGCTTCGCCCCTCACAAGTGGAACGGAGCACGCCTTGAGGTCGGAGCAGACAGTACTTTGAAAGATTCAAATGGCTCTGAGCACTATGGGACTTAACATCTGAGGTCATCAGTCCCCTAGAACTTAGAACTACTTAAACCTAACTAACCTAAGGACATCACACACATCCATGCCCGAGGCAAGATTCGAACCTACGACCGTAGCGGTCGCGCGGTTCCGGACTGAAGCGATTAGAACCACTCGGTCACAGCAGCCGGCGTGCCTTGAAAGAAGCCGCCTTGGCGGCGGACACCCCAAACTCACAACGCAGATATATTTGGGGCAACGAAAACTGATTTTAGTGAGATGTGTGTGGTCTGAGGGTGGTGTACCGTTTTTGGCAGAGTCCTAGAAGAGCGCCTATTGTAGAAATATTTGCGGTCAGTCAGAATTCGTCGAACCATATTGTGTTAGAGATTGGAATGGGAACAGAAAAATTTAGGGACCTTTGAAAACAATGAGACACTGACACCGCAACCAGCTCTTATAAGACATAATGTTGAACGAAATAATCTAGAAGTGTGAATCAAAACATGGCTGTCCTTACAGAGGTCCACCTTTATTCACCAGAACACGAACATAGATGGAGCGAGGGGGAGAATAGTCTACAGTTCTGTGGTGCCAAGTATAACAAATTGTGTAACTGTTTAATCTCGTGATATGTTAGTAATGGATGGACAGCGTCTTTTAAGACAATTTCTTACTGGTTTGCACTCGCAGTATTTTTTCCTCAGCCAACCAAAATTACGTGACAATAGAAAAATGAAGAGGATCGAATCTTACTTGTTGGAAGCGCTATGCAGAAAGTTACTCCTCCTCCAGCAGACTTCTTGGCAGTAGCCTTAATGGATGCACTTTACTTCGGAGACGCTCTAATCTGGCTGAGTTCAACTCAGATGAAGATGCAAGTTTTGGTACAGAACCTATGGCTGATTTTGCAGCCTCTTCAGCCGCTGCTAGCAGGTTATGAGTACGGTGAGACCAAGCCGCTACACTGAGGCGAGCCGTAGTGAAATTCCAGTCATTTTTGACGATATTCTGTAATTTCCGTCTTCGTTATGAAGACTTTCTTGCAGGTCGACATTCAACTTCATTTCAACTCTGGCTATAGATGGTAATGCGTACCGTACTGTAGCGCATTCTGTCTGTGAACAGTAATACGAGGGTTGCCCAAAAACTAACGTACCGCATTTTTTTCTTCAACAATTCAGTAAGTGGCTCGAAACAGTGTATCCAGACACTCTGGGGTGATGAAGGCATTGAAACAGAGGATGACACGCATAAAGCTGAAAACTAAACATCTTTTTCCAAATGTGTTTCACAGACCGCACTGCAATTCCTTCTCTAAATCCTCGCGCAAACGAAAAAATGGCTGACATCGAAATAAGTGTCCAAGGAATAGAAAAGCAACTGGAATCACTCAACAGAGGAAAGTCCACTGGACCTCATGGAATACCAGTTCGATTCTACACAGAGTACGCGAAAGAACTTGCCCCCCTTCTAACAGCCGTGTACCGCAAGTCTCTAGAGGAGCGGAAGGTTCCAAATGATTGGAAAAGAGCACAGGTAGTCCCAGTCTTCCAGAAGGGTCGTTGAGCAGATGCGCAAAACTATAGACCTATATCTCTGACGTCGATCTGTCGTAGAATTTTAGAACATGTTTTTTGCTCGAGTATCATGTCGTTTTTGGAAACCCAGAATCAACTATGTAGGAATCAACATGGATTCCGGAAACAGCGGTCGTGTGAGACCCAACTCGCTTTATTTGTTCATGAGAATCAGAAAATATTAGATACAGGCTCCCAGGTAGATGCTAATTTTCTCGACTTCCGGAAGGCGTTCGATACAGTTCCGCACTGTCGCCTGATAAACAAAGTAGGAGCCTACGGAATATCAGACCAGCTGTGTGGCTGGATTGAAGAGTTTTTAGCAAACACAGCATGTTGTTATCAATGAAGAGACGTCTACAGACGTTAAAGTAACCTCTGGTGTGCCACAGGGGATTGTTATGGGACCATTGCTTTTCACAATATATATAAATGACCTAGTAGATAGAGTCGGAAGTTCCATGCGGCTTTTCGCAGATGATGCTGTAGTATACAGAGAAGTTGCAGCATTAGAAAATTGTAGCGAAATGCAGGAAGATCTGCAGCGGATAGGCACTTGGTGCAGGGAGTGGCAACTGACCCTTAACATAGACAAATGTAATGTATTGCGAATACATAGAAAGAAGGATCCTTTATTGTATGATTATATGATAGCGGAACAAACACTGGTAGCAGTTACTTCTGTAAAATATCTGGGAGTATGCGTGCGGAATGATCTGAAGTCGAATGATCATATAAAATTAATTGTTGGTAAGGTGGGTACCAGGTTGAGATCCTCTGGGAGAGTTCTTAGAAAATGTAGTCCATCAACAAAGGAGGTGGCTTACAAAACACTCGTTCGACCTATACTTGAGTATTGCTCATCAGTGTGGGATCCGCACCAGATCGGTTTGACGGAGTAGATAGAGAAGATCCAAAGAAGAGCATCGCGTTTGGTCACAGGGTTATTTGGTAACCGTGACAGCGTTACGGAAATGTTTAACAAACTCAAGTGGCAGACTCTGCAAGAGAGGCGCTCTGCATCGCGGTGTAGCTTGCTCGCCAGGTTTCGTGAGGGTGCGTTTGTGGATGAGGTATCTAATATATTGCTTTCCCCTACTTATACCTCCCGATGAGATAACGAATGTAAAATGAGAGAGATCAGAGCTCGCACGGAGGCTTTCAGACAGTCGTTCTTCCCGCGAACCATACGCGAGTGGAACAGGAAAGGGAGGTAATGACAGTGGCACGTAAAGTGCCCTCTGCCACACACCGTTGGGTGGCTTGCGGAGTATAAATGTAGATGTAGATGTATTGAACATAGTGAGACCTACATACACAAAAAAATGGTCTTTTATCTACACACACTATTTTCCGCGCCATCTCCATCCCGTTGTATGGCATTCCTCCAGCGTGAAACAAGGGCATAAACGCCCTGTCGGTACCGATCCTTGTCACGGTGACGGAGCCAGTGCTTCACTGCGTGAATTTCCTTTGCTGATTGACAGATGCAGTTTCAACTGCTGAGTCGTGATGCGTCTGTCCTCGGAATGATAACATCAGCTCGCTGCGACACGTCTAGTGCGACAGCCGTGGATGGTCTCCCCGGCAGCTGCAAATTCATGGAGCTCCGCCGAATCGCGTTCTGTTGATCTCAACCTCCGTGCCCAGCGAATAACTGTAGCTCTGTCGATAGCAGATGCTCTGTAGACTTGGCATAAGTGTTTGTGAATATTCCCCGCTGTTGCTTTCTCTGCAGTGAGAAATTCAATGACGGCACGTTGCTTGTATCGTACATCACCTACACACGCCATTTTTGAAACTACCCTGCAGCTGTGCTATCTGCCGGTTCAAATGGCTCTGAGCACTATGGGACTTAACTGCTGAGGTCATCAGTCCCCTAGAACTTAGAACTACTTAAACCTTACTAACCTAAGGACATCACACACATCCATGCGCGACGCAGGATTTGAACCTGCGACCGTAGCGGTCGTGCGGTTCCAGACTGTAGCGCCTAGAACAGCTCGGCCACTGCGGCCGGCTCCATCTGCCAGAAGTGACGGAAATTTGGCGCGCTCACTCAGGGAACTTCAAATAATGTGATGCGTATACCTACGTGTCGTTTCGCATTCGTGCATTGTTATCGACAGAGAAAAAAATGCGTTCCATTAGTTTCTGGGCAACCCTCGTACTTTGGCAATCGTGGTACGACTTTCCTGAATGTAATTTTTTTATACAGATGCGTACTTATTTGAATCTCATTCTAGTTCCGCCATTCAGGCTTGCAAAGGTGTTAGCTTAACATAATAAATGATTGTCAAACCATTTTTCATGGATTTTCATAGGGTAAACTGTGGTTTTGGAGGGCAACGATTTACTAATGGCGACTATACAGAGCCACATTGATAAATTCAATAAATGATTGAATATTAAAGCACCTACCGCCAGTGACTCCTTACATACACAGGTCGGTGCAGTTATGGTTCACCTCTACCGTGACTTGACAACCTTGAGATATGGTCTAACCATTGCCGTGTAATTTTTGTGTATGTCTTGTAGTTCTGTGCAGTTGTGTTCTGAAACCATACTTACGAATAACCATGTATCTCTCTACGTAATAGGGGTCAAGGGCTATAAGACTGTATATTATTACAACTACTTTAAAAAAAATATATTTATTCATCATAACCAATACTATACCCAATAACCCACCCCCTAAAACATTTGTGGGTCGAAGCAACATACAAAGTACTAATTACCAAGCAGCATTTACCATACCTTTATCTACTTAATATTAGTATTGCCTACAGGATGGAAGGTTAGCTACTCTATGGGCATGCCTACTATTTGACCTACTACACTATCTACTCTAGTAAGCTACATCCTGCAGCGTTACAAGTGTGCCAGCAGAATAAAAACCTACTATCTCTTGGCCGTGCCCACCGAGCTAATCCCAGTGGGCGTGCCCCTGGCACTGGGCTGGCCTTAATTGAAAATCGCTGCTGATCTTTCAGGAGCATCCTAAAAGCTATTTTGTACTAATAAATTCTAACTACTGAGTCATAATTAGTGTGCGGTGTCTATGATCGGTAAGTTCACACCCTCCCCCTAATCCTGGACTCGACGGATCCCGATCGTCAGGATGGTCGACCAATACGCGCCCCTGCGGAATGGGATAGGTGTGTGATGTCATTTTATTTCTCATCAATCATTCTACCTCCCTACGGTATTCTCACAGGACTTTGGCAAGTCTGTCGATGGTAGTAAAGGTAACCAGATTCCTGATCAGATGAAAGGTGTCTGTGTGAGGCAGCAAATTCCTTAAATCCGTGGCAACATCATCAAAAATGGGGCACTCGTAGACCGCGTGCTCCAGTATACCTATCCCGGCACCACAGTCTCACGAGGGAGTCGCCCTTTTCCCGAAACGGCAAAGATATGCCGGATACGGACCATGCCCCATGAGGAAGTGCTGGAGTCCCTTACTAGATTGAAAGTGTTTCATTCGCAGACGTTCCTGGATGTTTGGTAGTAACTGGTATGTTCTCATGCCTGTCTCATCCCTATCCCAGAACTCTTGCTATAATTCCTCTCCCCTTCTTCTAATCGATGGTTTATCCCCTACTCGAACCCCCATGATGTTCTCAGTTTTTTCCATCTGTCCCCTTTTCGTCCAAAACCATGCAGATTGCTCCCTGATTTTTACATCTAGGGGGCACAACCCCATGAGAATCAGTAATGTTCCTCCTGGGGATGTACGGTAGGCTCCGATCGAACGTAATAGCGTGTTGCGCTGCACTCTCCTCACAGCAGGAACGACCCTCGTGAGCCTGTGAGCCCAGACACTGGACCCATAGCCCACGATGGAGGCGAGGATTGTGTTATGATACAATTTGATGAGGTTTGGAGGAAGGTAGTATCGCCTATGTCCAATCACGATGAGATTATTTAGGATTATTTAGGACCTCTAACGACATAGTGGGTGAATATGGATTGGGGGACAGAAATGAAAGAGGAAGCCGCCTGGTAGAGTTTTGCGCTGAGCATAACTTAATCATAGCTAACACTTGGTTCAAGAATCATGAAAGAAGGTTGTATACATGGAAGAACCCTGGAGATACTAAAAGGTATCAGATAGATTATATAATGGCAAGACAGAGGTTTAGGAACCAGGTTTTAAATTGTAAGACATTTCGAGGAGCAGATGTGGACTCTGACCACAATCTATTGGTTATGAACTGTAGATTAAAACTGAAGAAACTACAAAAAGGGTGGGAATTTACGGAGATGGGACCTGGATAAACTGAAAGAACCAGAGGTTGTACAGAGTTTCAGGGAGAGCATAAGGGAACAATTGGCAGGAATGGGGGAAAGAAATACAGTAGAAGAGGAATGGGTAGCTTTGAGGGATGAAATAGTGAAGGCACCGGAGGATCAAATAGGTAAAAAGACAAAGGGTGGTAGAAACCCTTGGGTAACAGAAGAATTATTGAATTAAATTGATGGAAAGAGAAAATATAGAAATGCAATAACTGAAGCAGGCAAAAAGGAATACAAACGTCTCAAAAATGTTATTGACAGGAAGTGCAAAATGGCTAAGCAGACATGGCTAGAGGACAAATGTAAGGATGTAGAGGCTTATCTCACTAGGGATAAGATAGATACTGTCTACAGGAAAATTAAAGAGACCTTTGGAGAAAGGAGAACCACTTGCATGAATATCAAAAACTTTGACGGAAACCCAGTTCTAAGCAAAGAATGAAAAGCAGAAAGGTGGAAGGAGTATATAGAGGGACAATACAAGGGCGATGTACTTCAGGACAATATTACGGAAATGGAAGAGGATGTAGATGAAGATGAAATGGGAGATATGATACTGCGTGAAGAGTTTGACAGAGCACTGAAAGACCTGAGTCGTAACAAGGCCCCTGGACTAGACAACATTCCATTATAACTACTGACGGCCTTGGGAGAGCCAGTCCTGACAAAACTCTACTATCTGGTGAGCAAGATGTGTTAGACAGGTGAAATACCCTCAGACTTCAAGAAGAATATAATAATTCCAATCCCAAAGAAAGCAGGTGTTGACAGATGTCAAAATTATTGAACTATCAGTTTAATAAGTCACAGCTGCAAAATACTAACACGAATTCTTTACAGACGAATGGAAAAACTGATAGAAGCCAACCTTGGGGAAGATCAATTTGGATTCCGTAGAAATATTGGAACATGTGAGGTAATACTGACCCTACGACTTAGAAGAAAGATTAATGAAAGACAAACCTACGTTTGTAGCATTTGTAGACTTAGAGAAAGCTTTTGACAATGTTGATTGGAATACTCTCTTTCAAATGATGAAGGTGGCAGGGGTACAATACAGGGAGCGAAAGGCTATTTACAATTTGTACAGAAAGTAGATGGCAGTTATAAGAGTCGAAGGGTATGAAGGGAAGCAGTCATTGGGAAGGGAGTGAGAGAGGGTTGTAGCCTATCCCCGATGTTATTCAATCTGTATATTGAGCAAGCAATAAAGGAAACCAAAAAAAGTTCGGAGTAGGTATTAAAATCCATGGAGAAGAAATAAAAACTTTGAGGTTCGCCGATAACATTGTAATTCTGTCAGAGACAGCAAAGGACTTGGAAGAGCAGTTAAACGCAATGGACAGTGTCTTGAAAAGAGGGTATAAGATGAACATCAACAAAATCAAAACGAGGATAATGGAATGTAGTCGAATTAAGTCGGGTGATGCTGAGGGAATTAGATTAGGAAATGAGACACTTAAAGTAGTAAAGGAGTTTTGCTATTTTGGAAGCAAAATAACTCATGATGAACGAAGTAGAGAGGATATAAAATGTAGACTGGCAATGGCAAGGAAAGCGTTTCTGAAGAAGAAAAATTTGTTAACATCAAGTATAGATTTAAATGTCAGGAAGTCGTTTCTGTAAGTATTGGTGTGGAGTGTAGCCATGTATGGAAGTAAAACGTGGACGATAAGTAGTTTAGACAAAAAGAGAACAGAAGCTTTCGAAATGTGGTGCTACAGAAGAATGCTGAAGATTAGATGGGTGGATCTTATAACTAATGAGGAGGTATTGAATAGAATTGGGGAGAAGAGGAGCTTGTGGCACAACTTGACTAGAAGAAGGGATCGGTTGGTAAGACATGTTCTGAGACATCGAGGGATCACCAATTTAGTATTGGAGGGCAGCGCGGAGGGTAAAAATCGTAGAGGAAGACCAAGAGATGAATACACTAAGCAGATAGAGAAGGATGTAGGCTGCAGGAGGTACTGGGAGATGAAGAAGCTTGCACAGGATAGAGTGGCATGGAGAGCTGCATCAAACCAGTCTGAGGACTGAAGACCATAACAACAACAAGCAACAACGACCTGTGCATTGTTACTTCAATGTGCTGGGTGGAGCTCCATTTCTCATCTAGTATAACTCCCAGGTATCGTGCCTCTCGACGGCATATTACCGGTGTGCACTCAATCCTGATGGTTGGGTTTCTGTCCAGTTGGCCTTTTGAGAGCAAATAGGTTAACTCATTTGGTGCAACTTTAAGTTAAGTCCTGTGGCATGATTGCGACAATATTGTCACATTTCTTTCTATTTCAGGTTTAAGTTCCTCTCGGCTACGGCCGCCAACCAACAGGAGGAGGGCATCAATGTAGGCTATCACCTCTAGCACATCTACAGTGTTCTCCAAGGTGTGAAGGGGAGGCTCCATATTAAAATCCCAAAAGAGTAGCCCCAGGACACAGTATCTTCTTGCCCACTGTCCCGCTGGGAATGATAGCCAGATCTCCCTATCCATATAATAGCTCCTAAGACATCAATATAGCGGCCGTGGACACTCCTTCTCCTGCAAGTGAGAGACGAGTGAAGGCCACCACAGGTTGCCGAGCGTGCCACTGATATCCACCATGATGCCAATTACGTACTTATGTGTGGACGTCCCGCAGACCTCAGCCGCCATGGCGATTGCGGCAAATGCAGAACGCCCTGGCCAGAAGCCGAATTGGCTACTGCTCATCCCACAGAGCACCTGGTGTTCCATGAGTCTGTCAGCCCGCAACCGCTCCAGCAATTTCCCAAGCAGATCCATCAGACATATCGGTCCGTAGGACTTGTCTTCTTTCGGATCTTTATCCTGCCCTTTTTTGATAACTAAGACTTTGGCCTGTTTTCAGATGGTGGGAAACGTTCTGAGGCTCAGGGCCTCGTTGTAAATTCTTGCTAGAGGTGTTACTAGTTGAGGAGCGAGGTATTGCACCACCTCCGTTATGATGCTGTCTGGTCCTGGGGCTTTACCTATTTGAAGTGATTTAATGTGTGTCACTACCTCGTTACCTGAGAATGGGTACACTGCATTGTTACTTTGATATTCTTCTTGAAGAGTCCACCTAATTAGGTCTTGCTCTTCGGTGTCCTCCTCTTCCTTGTCGTCCGGAAGCCGGGACTGGAGGAGGACCTTCACAGTTTCCTGCCATGATCCCGTCATCCGATTCCCATCCCTCACAGTTGAAAGTGCCATTGGCGACCGAGTATTTTCGCTAACTATTTTGTAGGGTATGCCCCAGGGGTCTATAGCCAATTGGCTTTTGGTTTTGGACATATTTTTCCCACCTTTGGAGTCTGAAGTTTTTGAGTTCCCTTTGGAATTCTTCCTTAGCGTTCCTATAAATTTGCAGCCATCGCTGTTTCTCTTCCCAGACGACATTTCGCTTGTAGTACCTCCTCGACCTCCTGACAGACTGACGCATCCGCCCTAGTTCACCGGACCATGGGGATGCCGCCACGGCCCTCCTGGTTGTTACTGCTCCCTTCTCTGCTCTCGTAATCGCTCCAACTAGCTCTTTGTCGTGCTTATCGTCATATTCATCACTATCTGGCCATGTCGGGATGACAAACTTTCTTGCTAGGCGCTCCCAGTTTGTTTTGTTGTAGTTGAACTGAACTTCCCGCCACTACTTGTTATGTTATTCAAAGTATTGAGCCTGTTGTAGTGAAGATATACTCACAGCCATTCGAGAGAGGACTCGACACCTTCGAAGGCTCGCGGGTCGATGCGGCTGATGCGGCAGTTGGAGAGCTCGAGGCGCACGAGCCGGGGCAGCAGGTGGAAGGCGCGCGCGGGCAGGCGGTCGAGCGGGTTGGCGGAGAGGCGCAGCTCGCGCAGCTCGGGCACGGGCTGGAAGGCGGCCGAGGGCACGGCCAGCAGCAGGTTGCCGCTGACGTCCAGCTCGACCAGGTTGGCGAGCCCGGCGAGCGCGGCGGCGGCGAGCGCGCGCAGCCCGCAGCGCGCCAGGTGCAGGCGCTGCAGGTGGGCCAGCCCGCGCGACACGAAGGCGCGCGCCGCCAGCGGCGCCAGCGCGTTGCCCGACAGGTCGAGCAGCTGCGTGCCCGCGTCCAGGCCGGCGGGCACGGCCGTCACGTTGCGGCACCACGCCGCCTCCTTGCCCGAGCGCCACTTGCACTCGCACGCCGGCGGGCAGCCCGACGCCGACGCGGCCAGCAGCGCCGCGGCCGCCGCCAGCAGCAGCGCCGACGGCCGCCTCATGGCACCGCCCCCGCCCCCGCCGCCGCCGCCGCTGCCGCCCCGCCGTCAGGAGCTCGACACGCCCCCCGACGCCCGCCGACGCCGCCGCCATGCACGCGCCCCGACGCCGACGCCGTCGCCGCCCACAGGCGCGACCTGATGGCACGAGGTGACGCCGCTCTCAGTAATTTATTGTGCAGTTATAACGTATACTGATCAGTAAAAACATTATGACCACAGTCCATAGTGACCTTGGATGCTGCCTAGCAGCTTTGAGGGCACGTGATGTGCCAGCAGATACCGGGTGATCAGAAAGTCAGTATAATTTGAAAACAATAAATCACGGAATAATGTAGACAGAGAGGTACAAAACTTCCTGGCTGATTAAAACTGTGTGCCGGACCGAGACTCGGGACCTTTGCCTTTCGCGGGCAGGTGCAGAAGTAAAGCTGTGAGGACCGGGGGTGAGTCGTGCTTGGGTAGCTCAGTTGGTGGAGCACTTGTCCGTGAAAGGCAAAGGTCCCGATTTCGAGTCTCGGTCCGGCACACAGTTTTAATCTGCCTGGAAGTTTCATATCAGCGCACACTCCGCTGCAGAGTGAAAATCTCATTCTAGAGAGGTACAAATTGACACACGTGCTTGCAAAGACATGGACTTTTATTAGGACCAAAAAAATACAAAAGTTCAAAAAATATCCGACAGATGGCGCTTCATCTGACCAGAATAGCAATAATTAGCATTACAAAGTAAGACAAAACAAAGATGATGTTCTTTGCAGGAAATGCTCAATAAGTCCACCATCATTCCTCAACAATAGCTGTAGTCGAGGAATAATGTTGTGAACAGCACTGTACAGCATGTTTGGAGTTATGGTGAGGCATTGGCGTCGGATGTTGTCTTTCAGGATCCCTAGAGATGTGAATTTTAACCAACAGTTTTTTGGCGGTATGTGAATGACACTTTCATAGTGTGGCCTCATGGAGAAGATAAATTAATGGAGTTTCTACATCACCTCAACTCAATTCATAGCAACATCCGGTTCACCATGGAAATAGAGAAAGATGGTTTTTTGCCTTTCTTGGATGTCCTGGTTCGAAGGAAGAATGATGGTTCTCTAGGGCATTCAGTTTACTGGAAACCCGCTAATACTGATTTGTACCTGCAAGCATCTACTGGCCATCACCCATCGAAAACCATGAGTTTGCTTAAAACACTTGTTCATAGAGCTCATACTGTCTGAGATATAGATAGCTTACCTCTCCCATCTAAAGACAGTATTCAGCGAAAATGGGTATTCTATCCGGCATATTAAGAGGGCACTAACAGTTTAAACTAAGAAGCAGGAAGTGGATAAAGAGGAGAACATGCCGGAACAATCTTTAGATTTTCTTTTTTTGTTGGCAAGACTTCGTTTAAAATAGCAAGAATCCTCCAAAAATTTCAGGTAAAAGTGGTTTTCCGCCCACCATAGAAGATTGGGGTCCTTGTGGGATCAGTTCAGGACAATCTGTTACTACGAAAGGCCGGAATTTACAAGATACCGTGCCAATGTGGTATGGCTTACATAGGTGAAACCACAGGCACCATGAAAGAACACTGCACTGAACATCAACGTTACACCCGCCTTTTGCAGCCAAGCAAGTCCGTTATTGCTGAACATTGTAATTCTACTGGACATTCAATGGAGTATGAGAAAACAATGATTTTGTCCACAGCAACGTCTTTCTGGGACTCCATTATTAAAGAATCCGCAGAAATACGACTGGCGGAAAATCTGTTAAACCGTGACAGCGGCTACCAGCTCGACAGTGCATGGAATCCCATCATCTCCACGATTTGCTCAAATCGAAAACGACAGAGTGCGTCGACGGCCGTGGCAAACAGCAACGCAGAGGGCGACTGAGTTCCGCTATTCCACCAGCGAGGGCGCTGCCGGCGGGCAGTGTGGTACATCTATCAAGTTTTCGACGCATGCGCAGAATAGTTACAGTACGCTAGATATTGCGGAACGGAGGACGTTTTCGCCAATCTGCGACGGCTCACCTGAAGATGACTGGCAGGTGCCCAGTTGAAATATCGTGCGAAGTATTGAACAACGACCGGCTGCAAGCCCGAAATTTGTTTGAGCATCCCTAAAGATGTCGGTCGATCACGATACACTTGTGACTTCAGGTAACCCCAAAGCCAATAATCGCACGGACTGAGGTCTGGGGACCTGGGAGGCCAAGCATGACGAACGTGGCGGCTGAGCACACGATCATCACCAAACGGCACGCGCAAGAGATCTTTCACACGTCTAGCAATTTGGGGTGGAGCGCCATCCTGCCTAAACATCGTACGTTCCAGCACGTGTTTATCAGCCAGGCTGGGGATGATGCGATTCTGTAACATATCGGCGTACCTCTCACCCGTCACGGTAGCCGTTACAAAACCTGAATAATGCATTTCCTCGAAGAAAAAAGGCCCGATAACGGTAGATGTGGTAAATCCAACCCATACCGTGACTTTCTCGTCGTGCACTGGAGTTTCCACGACAGTCCTAGGATTTTCGGTAGCCCAAATTCTGCAGTTGTGGGCGTTGACAGACCCTCAGAGCGTGAAATGAGTGCTGTCGGTCCACAACACGTTACTCAACCAATCATCTTCCACCATCTTTTGAAACACCCACACCGCAAATGCCCTACGCTTCACTAAATCGCCAGGTGACAGTTCATGATGCCGATGGATTTTGTATGGAAGCATCGAAGGGTACGCCTAAGTGACAACCAAACAGTACTGTATGGAATGCCGGTGCGACGTGTGACTGCACGAGCGCTGATTTCCCCGTGCATAGACGAACGCGCTACAGTCTCCATATCATCCTGAACTTTCGCAGCAGCATTACGCCTTGTGCTCGGTCGGCCACTACGGGGTCTATCGTCTAAACAACCCTTTGGCTTCGAAATCATTCTCGCCACAGCTGCATTTGTCAATGGACCTTTACCCATTCGAATTCCCTTCCTATGGCGATAGGATCGTAAGGCTGAACTAGCACATTCCCCATTCTGATAATACAGCTTCACTAAAAGCGCCTTTTCAGGTAACGTCAACATGATGCGACTGCTGGCGCATCCCATTCTCTCTCTCATTACAGCTCCTTTTATACACGATTCCCATCTGCAGTCACTGACGTTTTGCTGCCCAGCGCCATCTGTCGGACATTTTATGAAATTTGTTTTTTTTTTCTAATAAAACCCCATGTAATTCCAAGCATGTATGTCAATTTTTACCTCTCTATCTACTTTATTCCGTGGTTTATTACGTTTCAAATTTATACTTACTTTTTGATCACCCAGTATATGTAAGCGGAGCACACACGAACGGGGGATCGCCCTATCGATGATATGAGCTGCAAGTCAGGAAATCCATTGAGATAAACAAATCTGACAGTGGACAGATTAATATTACGTAGTGTCTGTGACCGAGTATTTCGAAACCGGCGAAGCTGGTCGAATGTTCACGTGCTACTGTCGTGAACATTTGCAGAACGTGACAGTAGGACACTGAAACTACCACTAGACGCTAAATGGCTGCACGACTCTTCAGGGAACGTGGGTTTCGTACGCTTCTCTGCTCTCTAAAGTACGAGAGATCGCGATCTGTGGCAACTCTGCTGAAAGAGCACAATGATGGTGCACGCACAAGTGTTTTGGAACACACCGTCCATCGTACATTGTTGAACAAGGAGCTCCACAGCATACCACCCCTACGTGTACACATGTTGACCCCAACGATACCGTCAATTACGATTGCAGTGCGCACGGGACCATCGAGATTCGACCGTCGATCAGTGGAAAAGTGTCGGCTCTTCAGGTAAATCACATTTTTGCTACACTTACGCCGTCATCAAGGCGAAACGGGCAGTGCGCCACGAACGCGCGCTGGTGGGAGCAATATTACGGTCTGGGAGACATTCTCCTGGGCTTGCAAATGACCTGTTCTAGTAATCAAAAATATGCTGACAGCTGCAAGCCACCCACATCCCCTAATACTTGATGTCTTCTCCGACGGCGATGTCATTTGTCAGCAGTATAATTGCCCGTGTCTCGGAACGAGAACCGTGTTACAGTGGTTTCATTAGTATTAGAATGAACTCACGTTGATGTCTTGGCTACCAAATTCGCCTGATGTAAATTCTATGGGACCCTAATGAGTCGCCATCAGGCTCCATCCCGAGTACGCAAATCAGCGGCCCGTTATTTTCGCGATTTACAGAACCTGTGTGTAGACATCCTATACCACATACCTCCACAAACCTACCAAGGAACTGTCTGATCCCTGATACGCAGAATCAGTGATGTATTTGGTTCGAAATACGGACGAACAAGCTGTTAAGCCGGTGGTTTTAATGTTTTGGCTCATCAGTGTATGTTGGAAATGACGCCCACTGGAGGCTATATAAGACGAACCAGATTAATTTAATTGTTTAATACTTTCTGCAGGTCTGATTGTGATTTAAGTCTCATGTACACACTTATTTCTGTCTTTAAGTGTCAAGCCATGTCCGGGCCACTGTGATACAATATACTCTCCTAGAAATGGAAAAAAGAACACATTGACACCGGTGTGTCAGACCCACCATACTTGCTCCGGACACTGCGAGAGGGCTGTACAAGCAATGATCACACGCACGGCACAGCGGACACACCCGGAACCGCGGTGTTGGCCGTCGAATGGCGCTAGCTGCGCAGCATTTGTGCACCGCCGCCGTCAGTGTCAGCCAGTTTGCCGTGGCATACGGAGCTCCATCGCAGTCTTTAACACTGGTAGCATGCCGCGACAGCGTGGAAATGAACCGTATGTGCAATTGACGGACTTTGAGCGAGGGCGTATAGTGGGCATGCGGGAGGCCGGGTGGACGTACCGCCGAATTGCTCAACACGTGGGGCGTGAGGTCTCCACAGTACATCGATGTTGTCGCCAGTGGTCGGCGGAAGGTGCACGTGCCCGTCGACCTGGGACCGGACCGCAGCGACGCACGGATGCACGCCAAGACAGTAGGATCCTACGCAGTGCCGTAGGGGACCCCACCGCCACTTCCCAGCAAATTAGGGACACTGTTGCTCCTGGGGTATCGGCGAGGACCATTCGCAACCGTCTCCATGAAGCTGGGCTACGGTCCCGCACACCATTAGGCCGTCTTCCGCTCACGCCCCAACATCGTGCAGCCCGCCTCCAGTGGTGTCGCGACAGGCGTGAATGGAGGGACGAATGGAGACGTGTCGTCTTCAGCGATTCTGCCTTGGTGCCAATGATGGTCGTGTACGTGTTTGGCGCCGTGCAGGTGAGCGCCACAATCAGGACTGCATACGACCGAGGCACACAGGGCCAACACCCGGCATCATGGTGTGGGGAGCGATCTCCTACACTGGCCGTACACCACTGGTGATCGTCGAGGGGACACTGAATAGTGCACGGTACATCCAAACCGTCATCGAACCCATCGTTCTACCATTCCTAGACCGGCAAGGGAACTTGCTGTTCCAACAGGACAGTGCACGTCCGCATGTATCCCGTGCCACCCAACGTGCTCTAGAAGGTGTAAGTCAACTACCCTGGCCAGCAAGATCTCCGAATCTGTCCCCCATTGAGCATGTTTGGGACTGGATGAAGCGTCGTCTCACGCGGTCTGCACGTCCAGCACGAACGCTGGTCTAACTGAGGCGCCAGGTGGAAATGGCATGGCAAGCCGTTCCACAGGACTACATCCAGCATCTCTACGATCGTCTCCATGGGAGAATAGCAGCCTGCATTGCTGCGAAAGGTGGATATATACTGTACTAGTGCCGACATTGTGCATGCTCTTTTGCCTGTGTCTATGTGCCTGTGGTTCTGTCAGTGTGATCATGTGATGTATCTGACCCCAGGAATGTGTCAATAAAGTTTCCCCTTCCTGGGACAATGAATTCACGGTGTTCTTATTTCAATTTCCAGGAGTGTAGATTTTGCTGCTCTTCGAGGAACGGTGTGGTGGACTAAGTCAGACTACCGAGGGCGCCAAAGACTTTTAGAGACGATAAATTACCCAAAAATCCCCCTTAGAAGACGCGTAGTATTGTTAGCCGTGATCGCAGTAGTACCACCTGTTCAAGCCGTGAGTAGTTGATTTCGTCTTCCTTTAGCTAGCCAAAAAAAGCCGTCGATCATTAAACACTAGCGTTGTCTGTTCATTATGTCTTCATAAACTAAATGTCCAATAATGAGCGATTAGGAGGTTGTTACCCACACTTTGATTTTCTGATCATGCACTGGTGTCCCACGTAAAACACGTCGTTTTTATATTGACCATAATCATGTGTTCAGTGTATTAACACCAACTGGTTGGACGTTTACATCATATAGTCAAAGTTTTTTGGTCGTTTTCGCTGTCAGGCATGTTTGCGAATCGCTCTTCATGATATGTTTTAATGCGTGCACTGCTATCACTTTATACAGAAACATTTTCCGTGTTAGGCAAACTGCTTAATACAAGACAGAAACACTGTCAACCTTTTCTTGTGCCAACTTATACAATGATTTTGTTGGACTCTGCTGCACAGGCTCAGAAATATAAAAAAAAATTCATTTGATTTCGGTGGTCTTTCAGTTCCTTCAGCATCTGACACATCCTGTTTCTAGAAATTTCTCAGTACTTCGATGAACCACATTACGATCGGGGTAGAGCTGTTTCTGGGTCTACTGAGCAAAAGCCTTCTACTCTAAATCTGTGTATTTATCTCCTTGTCGAAACACTTTTTCAACAAGTAAAAGACGTTCCTCAATTGTAATCAATATAATTTGAAACAAATTGGACATCTAAATACTACACGGCCCATTCAGTAGCATTCATCAACTGAGTCAAAGAGACTAGTGTAACGCAACAGTAGAAAGAATTAAACGACAATCACACGCCAACAAAAAAAACAGTTCTGCCTATTGTGTTCCGCCAACTTTGTTTCTAACCACCAATGTAACCAACATTCTTAGTATGCAGTCCTGACTTTTCGGACGCACTGTACTTCAGGTCGAAATATACCACTTTTTATTGAAACTTTACGGCATCACTTCCAGTTTTCGCCACTAAGTGCAACACAGATTAGACTTTTCTGATCACTGTGCGTGTGCACGTGTGCATGTGTGTGTGTGTTTGTGTGCGCGTGATTGTGTGTGTGCGTGCGCCATTTCGCGTCGCTGCTGTGGCACTCTCTATTCTGTGACGTAGTCTGGTAAGAAATTCTACTGTATTCTGAGCCCTATACGTTACGAAGAAACAAGAAGCACATTCGACTTTGCACTGGCAGCACTAAGTCTCTACGGCCAGATCACTTTTGTGTTGTACTAGCAATTTAGTTTATCGACCGTAGCCGGCCGCTGTGGCCGAGCGGTTCTTGGCACTTCAGTCCGGAACTGCACTGCTGCTGCGGTCTCAGGTTCGAATCCTGCCTCGGGCATGGATGTGTGTGATGTCCTTAGATTAGATACGTTCAAGTAGTTCTAAGTCTAAGGGACTGATGACGTCAGATGTTAAGTCCCATAGTGGTTAGAGCCATTTGAATCATTTTTTTATCGACCGCTGAATGGACATATGATTAAATTCAGAAAAAATGTTAAGTAGCTGAATATTATCACTGCGACATAACATGAAGGATTTAAGCAGCGCATACCAACACTTGAGAGCTCGCTTAAATAACAAATCCGAGAAAATCGTACCGCGATTTAACACGCGTCAGAAGTAAAATGCGATTGATGATAACAGTGCGTTCCCTTCCTCTCGCTCTGTTTCCGGAAATAATGCTGGGTGCTGGTCAGTCTTTGTGCCCAATTGTTATCTCTAACTGTGACGCACTTCCCGGATAAATTGTAATGAGAGGATAGTAGATGTCCTCATTTACTTAATAAATGCATTTAACTTTGTAAGCCATATAAAAATTTGGGAAAAATTTTCAAACAAAAAAATTTGCATCAACTGAAATACAAAAATTGCAGCAACCAGTCGTTCAGTTATCTTTCCACAATGAAAGTTTTTGCTAACATTTTTTAAACACAAAAGTTGTGTACGTGTGATTCACTATGAAGCGTGGGACAAAGTCTTCAAAAAAAATGGTTCAAATGGCTCTGAGCACTATGGGACTTAACATCTATGGTCATCAGTCCCCTAGAACTTAGAACTACTTAAACCTAACTAACCTAAGGACAGCACACAACACCCAGCCATCACGAGGCAGAGAAAATCCCCGACCCCGCCGGGAATCGAACCCGGGAACCCGAGCGTGGGAAGCGAGAACGCTACCGCACGACCACGAGATGCGGGCGGCAAAGTCTGGCGGCAGAATCCGAAAAAAAAGTAATTTAATATGTGTAAATTATTTTAATATGTGTAGCACATTGAAACTGTGTATCGAACTGGGACACTTATCTGTCGTGGGCTAGTGCTTTGGGGTGTCTAAGCATAGCTTCACCTCCACCAGTGCTTCTTTAACATTCCACATAGCTCCAGCATACGTTGCTGGAATAACACTTCTGGACGAAAATATTTGCCGGGGAAACAGCTTTGAGCCATATAATAAAATATTTTAGCATTATCCTTTTCCTGACACCCAGTGCAAAAGGTTTTTTTGAAAATGAGACGTAAAATACGGCGTGCCGCAAAAGCCGTCAGGCGCCGACGCCACTCTGTAATACACCGCCGTCGGGTGGGTTGCCACCTCAGCCCCTGCGACTACACGACGTTCCGGCTCCTCCATTTGTACCGTGACCAGCAGGCCTTCGCATACACCGGACCAAACCACAAAGGGCCTGTAAATCAGCAAGAGAGGTCGCTCCTGCCATGAACCTTCTGCTGCACCCGCCAATGTTACGTACAGCCAGTTAGGAGGAAGTGCACATCCGCCGTGCGAGTATTTAGGACCGCGCCGCATCGATCACTGAAGTTACGACGCAGCCAGCCAAGAGAAGAAGTCTCTCCCGGATCCCGAGCTTCGTCGATCGCACGCAACCTTTGCCACCAAGAAACCTAGGCAAAGTGTTCGCGGATATGTTGATCTTATCAGAATTATTTGGCAAGACAGCAAAAACTATGAATTCGTACAGATTCTAACTTGCATGTTAGTCTGTTCCAATGTTCTCTTTTCAACGATAGCGAGGGTTTAAAAATTTGGTAGTCGAGAACGAACTCTGACTGTAGATGCTTTCGTTCTGTTATTTCCTCAACCAAGACGTGTATTCCAAGTACTTGCAATTATTCGTGAACTTACTCTCCTGTTAGGAACTAGTTACAAAGTTTGCTACTTGATTGTGACTGTGAACGAACAGCGTTTATGTTGAATTCATTGTGTTCTTAAATATAGAGTGTTAACTGCATGCTCGTGTTTAGCCGGCCGAAGTGGCCGTGCGGTTAAAGGCGCTGCAGTCTGGAACCGCAAGACCGCTACGGTCGCAGGTTCGAATCCTGCCTCGGGCATGGATGTTTGTGATGTCCTTAGGTTAGTTAGGTTTAACTTGTTCTAAGTTCTAGGGGACTAATGACCTCAGCAGTTGAGTCCCATAGTGCTCAGAGCCATTTGAACCATTTTTTGCTCGTGTTTCTTGCGGAAGTGTTCCAAGTTCCAGATACTTCAAAAAACCTACGTCACTATTATTTATGGGCACTCACTACATGATGCTTTGTAAACATGTAACTTGATATTCATAATAGTCACAGTTAGGCCTATACTGAGATACGTTCTAAGTTCGGACATTTTATAATAGGGGCTGCACTTACAAGTCTTTCAAATGGTACGCAGACAATGAAGTTAAAGGACAATAAATTATCTCACTGGAGGGTCTCAACGTCGGTTGTGGCACACGGATGAGTTTTACAGGCTGCCGCAGACCGGCGGTGCGTGAACTTCCTCTCGGACAACGTGCTGCCGTTTGTTGTGGCAAACGGATTACGACAAGTACAACGCCGAATTTTTTGAATACAAATTCATCATCAGAATTTCAAATGGGAACATAGGAAAATGTTAGTTCCGTTAAAAAGATATCTCAAAACTGATTCAGTAACATCACCCGGCAAGGCGCGTCTCTACATTACTCAACCCACGTCAGTGGAAAATGTTATCAAAGGACAGCGTAACATGTGTTTCTTCCTAGCTAATGCCATTAGTCTCGTCTAACATTTGGAAATTTGGTGGTACATTTTCTTTCCATTTCTCTTTTTTTTTTTAAGTAAAGGCATATTCTAACGAAAAGGAACTTGATATGATATCTACTCAGAGTGTATCGCCAGCGATAACTATAAGTAGAGCGACTTTGCGAAAGTCGTCCGTGCTGGTCGTGGCACGCTTTTCGGCGACCGTAGCCACGGACTCGCGATAGTGACCAGGCTCAACCGATCCACAATTGTAGCTAATCAAGTCAGAATACATGTTAGTGACATTAGAAGCAGTGATATTCAAGTTGCGTTAAATCTAGACCCAGCTGATAAACGAGTAATAGCTGGGAATTTAGGGTGAACAGTAGAATCGTCAGAAGAATTCTATATGTTGGTTGTCCACGTCTTTACTACATCCATGCTCATCGAAACACGCAGAATTGTAAAGAGAAATAGAAAAAAATAATAAATCAGTCTGTACGTTGATTATACTCTATTTTTAATACTATAATCTACCAGTTTGCTCTTACTCACGCACTCGTATTTGGCAAACATTTTAACTTGTCAAGACCTGATTATTTAGTTCTCTCTCCACATTTTGCATCACTCATTCACATACCCTGATGTATTCGTATATCCAATCGGGAAAATTTAATTAGTATAATGTATTACTTTCACAGTACCATTTTCATACTGTCAACGATCATATGGAATGTATTATACTACACATAATGCAAAATTTACACTGACTATAAATCATTCCGAACTATAAGGCCTCATAATGGTAATATAAGTGGTATGGATAACAAAAAGAAATATTAAAATAATTCCTGTATTTGCTAATTTTAACTATTATTACCATTATGAAGTGCTGACCTCAGTATCGTTTTGTGTGTAGGTCATTCTCGTCTTCCAGGTGAGCAGTATAACAGGCGCATATATTTATTGGCCTATATTGTTGATTTCAGCCTGTTGTAGAATTTTAGACAAATGTTATAATGTGGTGTATTGTGACATTGCTGTAGGAGTCACCATGTTTTCGCAAACGATATTCGTGCGAAATCCAGTTCGCTCTGTTCGTCCACAAGATCAAGAGGGCAGTAGATACTGCCGACCATGTTGAAGCTGCGGTATCGGCCACTGTCCGAAAGGCCGCACTATCAAATATGACCGCCGCCAGTTACGCTGCCGCGTTTGCTACACTCGCCACTGAGGCATGAGGGCGCTGCCTGGAAAGATTACTCCGCGGCCAATTAGATGAAAGCGTCCGCTGTCCGGAGCTCCAGCGCCGCTTGTGCTTAAGTTCGAGCATTCATGCACTGACCGCTTGTTGTGCATTTACCAGTTGAGTATCATTTACTGACTTTCACAGTGGCCACGGCTCGTGGTCTACTGAATAGTTATTGTATTGAAGACTGACTGATTTGTAAATCTGTGGTATCTGTTTATCTTTCGATATTCAAAGCTACTCTATGCAACTGACGCTGCAACTCAGCAACAAAATTAGGTTTTATTTTCAGTATTTGATATTAGATATACAAGAAATTAATGTCTAAATTCTCTGTTCGTGAACAGCACCTGTTCCTGTTTCCTGTATCCTCTAAAGAACAACATAGCGTGCAAGGAAGTTATAACAGATGTTTTGCTCCTTGACTTCTAGTTTTCGCTACAGTTCGGTATCTCCACATAAGGAAAAAATTACGACGGTTCGCAATATGTGACCAGCTTAATGACTTCACTGAAGAGTTCCTGGCAAACGGAACACAGCATCACCTTATGAACGGAAAGAAATCTACCATTACTTTTCACTCTAAATGTAAATGACCCAGTGATTAAAGTCGATAGCTCTGCCAGAAAATTCCAGGATGATATTATTCTGTATAGAGAAAGTATATTCCTAGAAAACTGAATAGAAACGGAGGGAGAAGTGAAGAGAATCAACGCCAGGTGCCCCTCATCTTAAAACATAAAGCTCCCTGCACATAAATATGAGTATTAACCCGTTATGTTATGATTGCACTATAGCAAAATAAATATTGCTAGCAGCTACAACTATTAAATTTCTGGGAGTATGTCTCTGGAGTGATTTAAACTGTAACGACCATGTAATCATAGGAATGCCCGATGGCAACTAATTAAATGGAAAATTTCTCAGAAAGTGCAGTAAAACCACGAAGAAGGTAGCTACTAAAGCGATCCTTCGACTTTAACGTGAATAATTTACGTCAGTCTGACACACGTGGCAGACAGCTGTAGTGGAGGAAATGGAGACGATCCAAAGAAGAGCGTGGAAGACTACACTGGTCCTGAGATATGAGCTGAAAGGCTACACGCGACTACGAGTTTACGCGCTGACAACAATCACTTTAGTCTTCCACTGGCACCTGGCCCATGCGTCTGCTAAATGGATTTTGTCCTTTGACAGTGGTTGTTGTTGTTGTCAGCCTGCATTAGAGGTTATTACTATTGTCAGAACCTAAATGAACTTGAACGCTGAAATAATTTAACGAAATCATGGCCCTGTGATTAATATATCAACCCGGGATTCATAAAAATTATGGCAAAAATCTATAGAACATAAAATAGGACAAACAATACTTGTTAAATGTGTGACAAATCATGAACTATTGGCAACACAAACAGATGCAACAAATAGTTGGTTGGTAAAGACTAAGGTTTGTTTGATTAAACTATTTACTCTGGCTCAAAACATGGATAATGCAATCTGAAACTATCTAACGCTGAACAGACTTTCATTGATTTACTCTACACAGAAGTTGTACAACGCTGGTGTAGCTGAGAGCAAGTAGTGAGACTGTGGTTCTGCTTGCCCTAACAAGCTGGAGCAGCAACGCTATATCCCTTTCTCGATGTGTAGCGCTGTTTCAGGTAACGGTCGTGGTGCAAGCGTCTGCAGAGTTGCGATGTGCAGTGGCTATAAATCGTTATCACAGGCATGAAATATGCAAAGACGCGTCAGGCGATCTGTTAGACGGATCGGATGTACTTTTTAACGAAGCCCTGAAATCTCAGCAGATTCCAGCATGTGACACTACCGTTCGCCTGTCATACCATGGACCAGTTTGACTCACTTACAGGCCAGTTCACATAAGAAGATCAAACGTCAAGATGGCAGCCCTGACACGATTAAGGTTGCCTTCAGAACAGCGAGTTGTCCGAGGTCTAAACTGTTGGTAAATCTAAGTCCTCATCAAAGCGCTCCCAAGTCAAGACCAATGCCACTGTGAAGTCATGCTCAGAATGATAGCCCCAGGTACAAACCACTCATAACAAGAGACCAGAACCTTCTTCAGCCCACAGTCCGAATCAGAAGACCAAGCTTCTCGGCTCCTCACTTTCCAGCAAACCGCGTTAAACTCCACAAAATCAATCACGCAATCACCCCCACAAGGATTTCGTACCAATCACAAGACCCCACGAACTCCATGTGTCCTTCTAATGCCAGCCGGTGTGGCCGAGCGATTCTAGGCGCTTCAGTCTGGAACCACGCGACCGCTACGGACGCAGGTTCGAATCCTGCCTGGGGCATGGATGTGTGTCATGTCCTTAGGTTAGTTAGGTTTAAGTAGTTCTAAGTCCTAGGGGACTGATGACCTCAGCTGTTAAGTCCCATAGTGCTCAGAGCCATTTGAACCATTTGAATTTGTCCCTCTAACGCGTCTGCTCTACCCACTGACCAATCTCTATCAAAGTTAACAATATTCTTCCCTTTTCTCAAGAAGCAGCGAACCCCTGACTTGCAAATGCCGCACAGAGAGTAGAAGAAGTTGTGCTCCTGATTTATTTTTTCCCGGGACGCTTCAGGTAGCTTGTTTTGAGTTTCAATTTAGCATTAAAGTGAACAACACATTTGTCACGGAGAGCAATATCTGGATGGGCCAAACGTTTCTGCGTGTCTGACCAGGGGCCTCGGCTAAACTAAGAGAAGTGCTTTTGCGACCCAACATAGACCATTTCAGAGTCGCCATAGATGTTGCATTCCATTCTAAAATTTTTTTCAGGCCCTGAGGATTCCCAAAAAACTCGGCAGGCAGATAGACGACGGCACCTGATGGCTGTCGATAGCGTCTGATCCATGGTGGCCATGGAAACTCGCGAATTCTTATGCCCACCATCATTGGTTACAAATGTCCAACCTTGGCTGCGCGATGTAAGTCTTTCTTACCTTTCTACCCTTGCTGTGTCTAGACGCGCCTAACAGGTAGATCCAGGTAGGCAATTGTTTCATTTCTTTGGCTGAAAGCACTGTCTGCTCACCGGTGCGAGACATTCTTGGGACAGGCGTTCTGTCCACAGTTAATGCTTTGAGATGTTATCTTTTAAAATAGCTGCATGTGGCTTCCAAGCGCCAAACGTCCACTACAAGACTTACTGTTAAATAGCCAAACTGCGTGCTTGTTCTCAACTCCAGAAAAAATGGTTCAAATCGCTCTGAGCACTATGGGACTCAACATCTTAAGTCATTAAGTCCCCTAGAACTTAGAACTACTTAAACCTAACTAACCTAAGGACATCACACACACCCATGCCCGAGGCAGGATTCGAACCTGCGACCGTAGCAGTCCCGCGGTTCCGGACTGCAGCGCCAGAACCGCTAGACCACCGCCGGCCTCAACTCCAAAAAATACTGTCTGAAAGAGAGCCACCTTAAAGATCCCATATGCTTTAACAATGTCAATGCTCCCATCAATACTTGCTCATCTACATCTACATCTACAGTTATACTCCGCAAGCCACCCAACGGTGTGTGGCGGAGGGCACTTTACGTGCCACTGTCATTACCTCCCTTTCCTGTTCCAGTCGCGTATGGTTCGCGGGAAGAACGACTGTCTGAAAGCCTCCGTGCGCGCTCTAATCTCTCTAATTTTACATTCGTGATCTGTTCGGGAGGTATAAGTAGGCGGAAGCAATATATTCGATACCTCATCCAGAAACGCACCCTCTGGAAACCTGGCGAGCAAGCTACACCGCGATGCAGAGCGCCTCTCTTGCAGAGTCTGCCACTTGAGTTTGTTAAACATCTCCGTAACGCTATCACGGTTACCAACTAACCCTGTGACGAAACGCGCCGCTCTCCTTTGGATCGTCTCTATCTCCTCCGTCAACCCGATCTGCTACGGATCCCACACTGATGAGCAATACTCAAGTATAGGTCGAACGAGTGTTTTGTAAGCCACCTCCTTTGTTGATGGACTACATTTTCTAAGGACTCTCCCAATGAATCTCAACCTGGTACCCGCCCTACCAACAATTAATTTTATATGATCATTCCACTTCAAATCGTTCCGCACGCATACTCCCAGATATTTTACAGAAGTAACTGCTACCAGTGTTTGTTCCGCTATCATATAATCATACAATAAAGGATCCTTCTTTCTATGTATTCGCAATACATTACATTTGTCTATGTTAAGGGTCAGTTGCCACTCCCTGCACCAAGTGCCTATCCGCTGAAGATCTTCCTGCATTTCGCTACAATTTTCTAATGCTGCAACTTCTCTGTATACTACAGCATCAACCGCAAAAAGCAGCATGGAACTTCCGCCACTATCTACTAGGTCATTTATATATATTGTGAAAAACAATTGTCCCATAACACTCCCCTGTGGCACGCCAGAGGTTACTTTAACGTCTGTTGACGTCTCTCCATTGATGACAACATGCTGTGTTCTGTTTGCTAAAAACTCTTCAATCCAGTCACACAGCTGGTCTGATATTCCGTACGCTCTTACTTTGTTTATCAGGCGACAGTGCGGAACTATATCAAATGCCTTCCGGAAGTCAAAGAAAATAGCATCTACCTGGGAGCCTGTATCTAATATTTTCTGGGTCTCATGAACAAATAAAGCGAGTTGGGTCTCACACGATCGCTGTTTCCGGAATCCATGTTGATTCCTACATAGTAGATTCTGGGTTTCAAAAAACGACATGATACTCGAGCAAAAAACATGTTCTAAAATCCTACAACAGATCGACGTCAGAGATATAGGTCTATAGTTTTGCGCATCTGTTCGACGACCCTTCTTGAAGACTGGGACTACCTGTGCTCTTTTCCAATCATTTGGAACCTTCCGTTCCTCTAGAGACTTGCGGTACACGGCTGTTAGAAGGGGGGCAAGTTCTTTCGCGTACTCTGTGTAGAATCGAATTGGTATCCCGTCAGGTCCAGTGGACTTTCCTCTGTTGAGTGATTCCAGTTGCTTTTCTATTTCTTGGACACTTATTTCGATGTCAGCCATTTTTTCGTTTGTGCGAGGATCTAGAGAAGGAACTGCAGTGCGGTTTTCCTCTGTGAAACAGCTTTGGAAAAAGGTGTTTAGTATTTCAGCTTTACGCGTGTCATCCTCTGTTTCAATGCCTTCATCATCCCGGAGTGTCTGGATATGCTGTTTCGAGCCACTTACTGATTTAACGTAAGACCAGAACTTCCTAGGATTTTCTGTCAAGTCGGTACATAGAATTTTACTTTCGAATTCACTGAACGCTTCTCGCATAGCCCTCCTTACGCTTATTTTGATATCGTTTAGCTTCTGTTTGTCTGAGAGGTTTTGGCTGCGTTTAAACTTGGAGTGAAGCTCTCTTTGCTTTCGCAGTAGTTTCCTAACTTTGTTGTTGTACCACGGTGGGTTTTTCCCGTCCCTCACAGTTTTACTCGGCACGTACCTGTCTACAACGCATTTTACGATTGCCTTGAACTTTTTCCATAAACACTCAACATTGTCAGTGTCGGAACAGAAATTTTCGTTTTGATCTGTCAGGTAGTCTGAAATCTGCCTTCTATTACTCTTGCTAAACAGATAAACCTTCCACCCATTTTTTATACTCCTATTAACTTCCATATTCAGGGATGCTGCAACGGCCTTATGATCACTGAATCCCTGTTCTGCACATACAGAGTCGAAAAGTTCGGGTCTGTTTGTTGATAAGTTCCTGTCGTCTCACAAAAATGATGTCTTGGGTGTAAAATCAGCATAAAAGTGTATCCCTGACTATGAAAAGTAGAGAGGGGCTCGTCCTGTCTCAAACGTTTCCTGACAGTAAGCGCAAAAACGTTAGAGATTCTCATACAGTTGCAATGAAGACGCTAAAAGATAGATGCTGTACACTACGCGGATTTATGATTTAGACTCCGTAAGTGTACGTTCTTAGAAGTGTTAACCAATATACTGCTTTCTACAACATATACCTCTCAGAAAGGCCGTCTGGTTAAAGTTAGAATGTTCTAGCTCACTCTGAGATTTAACGCCAACCGTTACTGGGACAGGAAAGAGGGAGGGGTAAGGTAAGAGTAATCCAAAAAGTACCATCCATTACACATTGTATGTTCTCTTGAAAAGTATTGATTTAAATGTGGAATGCGCTTATCATGCTCTATGGGGAGCGCGTAATCCAGGCCAGAGGGGTTTGTGCAATGGTCTATTTCTTATCATAACTTGAATTCATTTGTTAGGTTATCGTCAACATAAGGTAACACATTTGTTTCAGCATTATCAGTGACCAAGTGTTGCTCCTTGTTCTGCTTCTTTTCGAGTGTGTTGTGGAGTTTCACATCTTATATAATGACTGCAGCCGTGTTCACAAAGCCCCTGGTTTAACCAGCACTGTGAAACCCTACCGCAATACGATTGGCCACTTAAATCACCCGTTCTTAATTCCGCAAGAAACATCTGGGACTATTTATAACAGCAACTGAAATGTGGGTTTAAGATGACTATTAACATGTTGACGCTCCAGCAAGTAGTCCTCAGGTCATTATCAAGACTAGAGGCAGTGCTACACAGAGTCAGTGAGATATCTCGTGATAGTGACAATTTTTTTCTGATATGGTTATACATCGTGTAACGGATGTAAGTGCAGATATTTTAGACGTAGTACCTTAATATGTACACATGTCAATGCGTTGGCTGTTTTCTTTCTGAGTCGAGCAGTCTCCCCACAAATAGGTCACAAATTTTACAACCTGATATTTTGTACATGGTTGTAACTGCACAACGAACTGGACTACACGTGTCAGTGTAGACTAATCTTTTTGTGAGCACGTGTCCACATTTCAACATCTGACCTGCTGCACAGGAGAAAATAAGCATTAACGGCTTTCTCTTGCCCCCCATACTTGGACGTACCAACTAGCACTCAAGATCTGTCTTTCAAACAAAGAAGAGGTACTAATGAAAGAAATGAAACTATCATTTTTCCAGCAGTAGGAGGCCATGCAATATCGCTAAGAGGCGTCTCGGAAGTATGAGAGAGATCAACCAAATGAGTGTTCTGTGAACATTGCATTCCAGCAGATTTAAACCTCTTCACATTTTGCTGCATCTACAGCTTCATGGCAATGATTTCCAAAATTGGGTACAGTTCTCTGGATACTATCGACAAATGAGCAAACTGATGCGGCACACTTAGGTAACATTTTCATTAAGGAACAAGCACGGTCAAGTCAATCTTTGTAATATGCACTAGTAGTCAGTTGAAAATCAACGCTAACTCAAAGTAGTGAATAAAAAAATGCTCTTGGTCTATGAATTTTGGTGCTTGTTTTTCGAAACACGTGTCACTGGACCCCATTTTATTGGTGGAACTCTAAATACTCTCAAGTATCTCGAGTTTCTAAGACACACTGCTGCCGCAGTTACTGAAAGAGGTCCTACTGGACAAAAGGCAGTCATTATGGTACCAACATGACGGATGTACCCCCCCGTCCCCCCATTTCACAAATTTGATGACCGACCCACTTAAGAGAGCATTTGGAGAGTACTGGAATGATCATCCAGGAAATACAAAGTGTTCTGCACACTCACCAACATTAACACTGTAATACTTTTATGTATGGGAAAAATAAAAACACGAAGTCTATTAGGAAACATTCCCGAAGACATAGAATGCCTTATAACACGGGCCTTCGTTGCCCTTAACTCCAGATGAAACATAACGTGCAGTGTTATTTATCCAGGTTCACATTATCTCGTGTAGAAGAGTTCAAGCCAACTTTTGAGCACGTAGTATGGTTCAAATGGCTCTGAGGACTATGGGACTCAACTTCTGAGGTCATCAGTCCCCTAGAACTTAGAACTACTTAAACCTAACTAACCTAAGGACATCACACACATCCATGCCCGAGGCAAGATTCGAACCTGCGACCGTAGCGGTCTCGCGGTTCCAGACCGTAGTGCCTAGAACCGCTCGGCCACCCCGGCCGGCAGCACGTAGTATGACAGCCTTTATAACAAACACACGCACGGTATGTGAGTTACGTGCTGCCTTACATTTCGTACAATAGGGCAGACGTTTGTATAATTTTTTCTCCTGACAGCGGAGTCCTATAGATGTCAGTTCTCTTAGAACCTACGTTCAAATGCCACAGAACGAAACTGTACAGTGCCAATAGAAAATAATAAAGTCGGAGTCGTCATTCGGCCACTGTTGTTGTTGTTGTTGTTGTGGTCTTCAGTCCTGAGACTGGTTTGATGCAGCTCTCCATGCTACTCTATCCTGTGCAAGCTTCTTCATCTCCCAGTATCTACTGCAACCTACATCCTTCTGAATCTGCTTAGTGTATTCATCTCTTGGTCTCCCTCTACGATTTTTACCCTCCACACTGCCCTCCAATGCTAAATTTGCGATCCCTTGATGCCTCAGAACATGTCCTACCAACCGGTCCCTTCTTCCGGTCAAGTTGTGCCACAAACTTCTCTTCTCCCCAATCCTATTCAATACCTCCTCATTAGTTACGTGATCTACCCACCTTATCTTCAGCATTCTTCTGTAGCACCACATTTCGAAAGCTTCTATTCTCTTCTTGTCCAAACTAGTTATCGTCCATGTTTCACTTCCATACATGGCTACACTCCATACAAATACTTTCAGAAACGACTTCCTGACCCTTAAATCTATACTCGATGTTAACAAATTCCTCTTCTTGAGAAACGCTTTCCTTGCCATTGCCAGTCTACATTTTATATCCTCTCTACTTCGACCATCATCGGGCACTATAAATGTTAAAAATTACTCCCGAACGTCAGGAAAGTTGCCATATTGCCCGCTGCAACTTCGCGAAAACAGCACTTAGATGTATTTATTCATTGTGGATATGTTCGGGCGGATTGTCTTCGCTGCCTCACCCCGTGTACATACAGACAGATCAGAAAGTAAGCTGCACATGTCGTCCCACGCTAAGACGATTGCTCAACAGTAGTGGCACACTGCAAGAGATCGTAAAATATGTGAGAACGTGTGTGTTGTGTGTGTGTGTGTGTGTGTGTGTGTGTGTGTGTGTGTGTGTGTGTGTGTGTGTGTGTGTATGTGTGTGTCTCTTTGTGTTTCAGATTTGTGTATTGGAGATTCTGCTGTATAACCATTTAGTATGACTGTGCAGAAATTGTATAGTAAAAATCAATTTAAAACTAGATTTACATGATGCTGTTGAGCTAGGTTGAATACACACCATCCAAAAGTTTATCCTTTTCTCAGCAATAAACTGTTTAGCCGAGAGTGAAAACACAAAAAAACTATTGAAACGTCTCTGTTAGATTCGTTTCATATTATTTAGCTTGCATTTCGTGCTGTTCAAAGTCAATCATTTGTGTTTTAGTTTTCTACTTTTTCCCCATTAGTAGTATAAAGCTGCATTAAAGTACCAGTTTTTCAGTAAGTACCCAATACCCTGTATGTTACCCACATCTCGTGCTCCCAAATTTTCTTTGTCTCTTCCTGTGTATGACTGAGTGAGTGTCCGTGTTGCATTTGTCTTTTATGTGGTAGCACTCAGCATCTGGCTGTCTGCTGTGGTAGTAACACTGCAGCCACCGTACTTTCTCTCTCGACACAAAGACATCTGTACCCTTTCGGTAGCCATTGGGCAGTAGTTAATTTGGTGGCGGAAGGGACCCCTGTGGTCTCTTCCAGCTGCCTGCGGAAGTTCGTTACAAGGAGACCGTGATCTTCTCTCTCGAGACTGAACCTTTGGTGAGCGAAGATAGTCTTAAGAGTAATTTGGCGCTTTTCAGTGTGTTAACATGTGATGGTGTGTAGCTGTTCTAATTGACGTACGACTTTAATTTCCTAGTTCATTTTCTAGTTCGGTTCTCGAATACTTATTTATGTATTAATTTAGTCACGGGTACATTTTCAGTACTCAGTAAGAGGTTGCAATGTCACTGTGTGTAATTTCTGTACCATCTTATATAAGTTCCATCCTTAACTCCACATGATATAACTCCACTGCTATGTCTATGTGGTTTACATATTTTGTGTTCTTGAAGTTTTCGCGAGTCTTAGTAACTATGTTTTTTGTCGAATGGTCACGGCGTTTTCGGGTGTTTCGCGCCAGCGTACCTTATTTTCATGTGGAAGACGATTCAGTTAAATTTATATGTCGGAAAGTGTTCCACAATGTTAGTATTCACAATAATAGAATCATAGCTATGGGGATGAATCTCTGAGTCTTTGACTTATTGTGATGGCCAAAATTCTTTTTATTTCTATGCTTGTGTGTGTGAATTGTGAATGTTTTTGTGAACTTTTCCAGTGCACGTCGAAGACTTTTTTTTTTTTTTTTTGTATCTGCGCAATATGCCTGAGCACTCAGTATAATAATACTACAAGCTAGTTGAATAACTACGTAACAGACAACAAAAAATCATAGTTTAAAACTACTTTGTAAATTTTTAATAAGATGTTTAATTTCAATAAGCTGTGATGACTCTATCTCAGACAAACACCTCCCCTTTTGTAAGATTCTTTCAGTACATCGAAACTGACGTTTCTGATGCGCAAAAGGCAGGTCTGATATTTCCCGATTATTGTCTGATTATCTTACTTTTCGTTGAGATTTAAGCTACTGCTTGCTCTGAATAATTTGATTTATCGTGTGTACTTAAATAGTTTACAAAAGCTTATTCGATCTATTCACTTGAATATTTTTATTAGTATTAGCACGTTAGTGATTCTTATCAATGCAGTTCTGTTTTATATTAATTATTCCCAGCTTTAATTAGCTGGGTTTCGACCCAGCAAAATTTTGTGGTACACAGAACTTACAGCAGACTGAAGAGTTTCACGCTGGCTAACTTCCTCCCGTTTCAGTTTGAACAATAATCACTTTCCAGTTAACTTTTCACTCATTATCAACCATTCACTGTGAGTGTTGCAATTCTGAAAATTTGAATAAACTGTAATTGAAGCAAGTTCTGTGTCGCTCAGTCGTATTTAGATATATGTATGAAGCTGACTGAATTTATACTATTCATATAGTTTTTAGTGCCGTAGTATTGATAATGTGTAAATGATTTAGTGGCATACAGTGACATTGAATAAATAACGACTGTTTGGATGATAATGTACCAGTTTAAGAAGAATGATTAAAGAGAAGTGGAACTCATCTACATTTCGTATACTGGATCCAAAGAGTTCAAAGACTTATTTGAAAATAAAGAAATTACTACGTGCATCTCGTTGATTACTGAGGTTATTATGAAATGCTGTTCATAATTGTATGAAACCATACTGACATTTTGTGACAGTGAAAGTAGATTGTGAGTATAATGTGTGTATAAACTTATGTAACAAGCACGTAGCTTGGCAATCGGATTCTTGTAATTTTTTTAAATTTATTTTTCGTTTAGAAAGGAAAAAAACACGTATGTGTGTTCGAACGTTGCTACTGTTAAGTTTTGAATAAAAATCGTCAGCACCGGCGGCCGAACACTTCCAACATAAGAATTTACCGTCGTTCTGCCAACGGCCTTGTCATAGAGGTCGAAGGTCAAGTCACTCTGTTTCTCTGGGGGAGAAAATACCCCTAAAAGGCAGAAAGAATTAGTAATGATCAACACCAAGCCGATGTAGAAGGCAATGGAAACCACTGCACTGCAGACGTATCACGTATATCAACAGCTCCTGTGGCCTGTTAATGGAAAAAGGTTCATGATAGTCTCTCCATTGGCATAAGATTCATGACCATTCCCCTTACGAATCTCTGGGAGGGGACTGCCACGGTGGAAGTGAGCAGGAGAAAAAGACTGCATCGCCAACCAAAGGATAAAGTTCTTCGAGTCGGGGAGCGAACTGCCAGAAATTTAAACGTGGTATCGAAGCTGGAAAAGCAGAAAACGGAAAAGCAAAGGCTCAGTCTATATTGGAGGCCTTTAATGTGAAATCGAAACAAGAAAAATATTCGTTATGAATACGAAGGTAGGGCACAGAGTGCATTACTGTGAACGTTTAGTGATAGGGTTGTTCTCTATAGCATTGACAGTAAACCTACACCCACAACGATAGTTCAGTTATACATGCAGAAGACGAAGAGAGAGAGAAAGTATATGAGGCTATTAAAGGGGTAATTCACTACTTAAACCGAGATGAAAATCTCATGATTGTAGGGGATTAGAATGTGGCTGTAGGGGAAGGAGCAGAAGAAAAGTAAACTGAAAAATACGGACTTAGTAGTAGGAAGAAGAGAAGAGAAACACTAATAGAGTTCCACAACAAATATCAACAAGTAATAGTGAATACTCCGTTCAAGAGACATATGAGGAAGAGATATACTTGGAAAAGGCCGGGAGAAATGGGTAGATTACAGTTAGATTACATTACCGCTAGAAATTGGATTCCAATGTGTAAGGCGTACCCGGTAGCGGATATAGACTAAGATCACAATTTAGTAATGGTAAAGAGTAGGCTGAAATTTAAGAGATTAGTTAGGAAGAATCAGTGTCTAAAGAAGTGGGATACGAAAGTAGTAAGGAATGAAGAGATATACTTGAAGTTCTTTGAGGCTATAGATACTGCAATATTGAATAACTCAGTAGGCAGATCAGTTGAAGAGGAATCGACATTACTAGAAACTGCAGTCACAGAATTTTGTAGAAAAAGTAGAACGAGGAAGGTAACTGCAAAGAACCATAGGTAACAGAAGAAATAATTCAGGTGATTGATGAAAAAAAGAAGTACAAAAATGGTCAGTTGGTTTAGGAATACACAATTACAAGTCACTTGAAAGAAAGAAGAAGTGCTTGGAAGCTTCGGGGTTAAGTAAAGGGAAGATAAGGCGAAATGTCTGCATGAAAGATGTGGAGAAATCGAAAAAGAAATGATTGTCAGAAGGGCTGACTCAACATATAGAAAAGTGAAAATAACCTTCGGAGAAATTAAAAGCAAGGGTGGTAACATTAAGAGAGCAATGGGAATTACACTGTTAAATGCAGAGGAGTGAGCGGCTAGCTGGAAAGAGTACACTGAAGGCCTCTATGAGGGGGAGAGTTGTCTGATGACGTGACAGAAGAAGAAACAGGAGTCGAGGAAGAAGAGATAGGTGATCCAGTATTAGAAACAGAATTAAAGAAAGCTCTGGACGAGTTAAGATCGAAGGAATAGATAACATTTGATCGGAATTTCTAAAATCATTGGAGGAGGTGACATCAGGACGACTATTCACGTTGGTGTGTGGGATGCATGAGACTAGCGATATACCACTAGATTTTCAGAAAAAGATTATCCACACAACTCTGTAGATTGTAAAAGCGGACATGTGTGAGAATTATCACACAATAAGCTTAACATTTCATACGTCCAAGTGCCTGGCAAACCCAGTCACTGAAAATAGGAAAATGAAGTTAAGGATCTGTTATATGACGGTCATTCTGGCGTTAGGAAAGATAAAGG
This sequence comes from Schistocerca cancellata, assembly GCF_023864275.1. Classification (NCBI taxonomy): domain Eukaryota; kingdom Metazoa; phylum Arthropoda; class Insecta; order Orthoptera; family Acrididae; genus Schistocerca; species Schistocerca cancellata. Next base: position 536,275,571 of record NC_064632.1, read on the forward strand.
CACGAGTGGAGCTGTTCTGATGTTGCGGTTTGTAATGGAATCGCGACAGAAGAAAAATCACGACATGTTCATAGGATTCGTAGACCTGGAAAAAGCGTTCGACAATGTCAGACGCTGCAAGAAATTCGAAATTCTGAGAAAAGTAGGAGTAAGCCATGGGCAAAGACAGGTAACGTACATTTTGTACAAGAACCAAAAGGATACAGTAAGACTGGAAGACCAAGAGCGAAATGCTAGGATTATAAATGGTGTATGACAGGGATTAGGCTTTCTCCCCAATTGTTCAGTCTATACATCGAAGAAGCAGTGACTAAAATAAAAGTAAGATTCAAAAGTGGTATTAAAATTGAGGATGAAAGGATATCGACGGCACGATTCTATGATGATGACATTGCAATCTTAAGTGAAAGAGAAGAAGAAAAAGTGGTTCAAATGGCTCTGAGCACTATGGGACTTAACATCTGAGGTTATCAGTCCCCGAGAACTGAGAACTACTTAAACCTAACTAACCTAAGGACATCACACACACCCATGTCCGGGGCAGGATTCGAACCTGCGACCGTAGCGGTCGCGCGGTTCCAGACTGTAGCGCCTAGAACCACTCGGCCACTCTGGCCGTGGAAAGAAAAGAAGAACTGCAGGATGTGTTGAAGGAAATGGACAGTCAAATGAGTACAGAATATGGATGGAGTAAATCGAAGAAAAATGAAAATAATGAGAAGTAGTAGAAATAAGAGCGGGAAACAAGATCAGAAATAGGGATCATGTAGACGAAGTTAAGGTATTCTGCAACCTAGGAATCAAAATAAGCCATGATGGACCTTGAAAGAAGGACATAAAGGGCAGACTAGCACTATCAAAAACAGCATTCCTGGATAAGTGAAGTCACCAAGTATCAACAATAGGTCGCCATTTGAGGAAGAAATTTCTGACAGTGTACGTTTGGAGCACAGAATTGTATGGCAGTGATACATGGACTTGGGAGAACCCGACGAGAAAAGGGTCGGAGCATTTAAGTTGTATTGTTACAGAAGAAAGTTGAAAATTACGTTGATCAATAAGGTAAGGAATGAGGACATTCTCCTCACAATCGGGGAGGGAACGAATATATGGAAAACACTGAAGAGAAGGACGGACAGGGTGATAGGTCAGGTCTTAAGACGTCAAGGAATAACCCGCATCGTCCTAGAAAGAGCTGTAGAGAGTGAAAGCTACAGAGGAAGAAAATGGCTCTGAGCACTATGGGACTTGACTCCTGAGGTCACCAGTCCCCTAGAACTTAGAACTACTTAAATCTAACTAACCTATGGACATGACACACATCCATACCCGAGGCAGGATTCGAACCTCCGACCGTAGCAGTCTCGCGGTTCCGGACTGAAGCGCCTAGAACCGCTCGGCCACGTCGGCCGGCACAGATGAAGACAGAGCCTGGAATATGTCCAACAAATAATTGAGGACATAGGTTGCAATTGCAGCTCAGAGATTAAAAAGGTTGGCTTTCATATGTGGGTCCAGAAGCTCCAAGAATTTTGTGAAAGAAACCATTGTCTCTAACACTCTACATCTACATCTACATCTACATTTATACTCCGCAAGCCACCCAACGGTGTGTAGCGGAGGGCACTTTACGTGCCACTGTCATTACCTCCCTTCCCTGTTCCAGTCGCGTATGGTTCGCGGGAAAAACGACTGTCTGAAAGCCTCTGTGCGCACTCTAATTTCTCTAATTTTACATTCGTGATCTCCTCGGGAGGTATAAGGTGGGGGGAAGCAATATATTCGATACCTCATCCAGAAACGCACCCTCTCGAAACCTGGCGAGCAAGCTACACCGCGATGCAGAGCGCCTCTCTTGCAGAGTCTGCCACTTGAGTTTGTTAAACATCTCCGTAACGCTATCACGGTTACCAACTAACCCTGTGACGAAACGCGCCGCTCTTCTTTGGATCTTCTCTATCTCCTCCGTCAACCCGATCTGGTGCGGATCCCACACTGATGAGCAATACTCAAGTATAGGTCGAACGAGTGTTTTGTAAGCCACCTCCTTTGTTGATGGACTACATTTTCTAAGGACTCTCCCAATGAATCTCAACCTGGTACCCGCCTTATCAACAATTAATTTTATATGATCATTCCACTTCAAATCGTTCCGCACGCATACTCCCAGATATTTTACAGAAGTAACTGCTACCAGTGTTTGTTCCGCTATAATCATACAATAAAGGATCCTTCTTTCTATGCATTCTCAATACATTACATTTTTCTATATTAAGGGTCAGTTGCCACTCCCTGCACCAAGTGCCTATTCGCTGCAGATCTTCCTGCATTTCGCTACAATTTTCTAATGCTGCAACTTCTCTGTATACTACAGCATCATCCGCGAAAAGCCGCATGGAACTTCCGACATTATCTACTAGGTCATTTATATATATTGTGAAAAGCAATGGTCCCATAACACTCTCCTGTGGCACGCCAGAGGTTACTTTAACGTCTGTAGACGTCTCTCCGTTGATAACAACATGCTGTGTTCTGTTTGCTAAAAACTCTTCAATCCAGCCACACAGCTGGTCTGATACTCCGTAGGCTCTTACTTTGTTTATCAGGCGACAGTGCGGAACTGTATCGAACGCCTTCCGGAAGTCGAGAAAAATAGCATCTACCTGGGAGCCTGTATCTAATATTTTCTGGGTCTCATGAACAAATAGAGCGAGTTGGGTCTCACACGATCGCTGTTTCCGGAATCCATGTTGATTCCTACATAGTAGATTCTGAGTTTCCAAAAACGACATGATACTCGAGCAAAAAACATGTTCTAAAATTCTACAACAGATCGACGTCAGAGATATAGGTCTATAGTTTTGCGCATCTGCTCGACGACCCTTCTTGAAGACTGGGACTACCTGTGCTCTTTTCCAATCATTTGGAACCTTCCGTTCCTCTAGAGACTTGCGGTACACGGCTGTTAGAAGGGGGGCAAGTTCTTTCGCGTACTCTGTGTAGAATCGAATTGGTATCCCGTCAGGTCCAGTGGACTTTCCTCTGTTGAGTGATTCCAGTTGCTTTTCTATTTCTTGGACACTTATTTCGATGTCAGCCATTTTTTCGTTTGTGCGAGGATTTAGAGAAGGAACTGCAGTGCGGTCTTCCTCTGTGAAACAGCTTTGGAAAAAGGTGTTTAGTATTTCAGCTTTACGCTTGTCATCCTCTGTTTCAATGCCATCATCATCCCGGAGTGTCTGGACATGCTGTTTCGAGCCACTTACTGATTTAACGTAAGACCAGAACTTCCTAGGATTTTCTGTCAAGTCGGTACCTAGTATTTTACTTTCGAATTCACTAAACGCTTCACGCATAGCCCTCCTTACGCTAACTTTGACATCGTTTAGCTTCTGTTTGTCTGAGAGGTTTTGGCTGCGTTTAAATTTGGAGTGAAGCTCTCTTTGCTTTCGCAGTAATTTCCTAACTTTGTTGTTGTACCACGGTGGGTTTTTCCCGTCCCTCACAGTTTTACTCGGCACGTACCTGTCTAAAACGCATTTTACGATTGCCTTGAACTTTTTCCATAAACACTCAGCATTGTCAGTGTCGGAACAGAAATTTTCGTTTTGATCTGTTAGGTAGCCTGAAATCTGCCTTCTATTACTCTTGCTAAACAGATAAACCTTCCTCCCTTTTTTTATATTCCTATTAACTTCCATATTCAGGGATGCTGCAACGGCCTTATGATCACTGATTCCCTGTTCTGCGCTTACAGAGTCGAAAAGTTCGGGTCTGTTTGTTATCAGTAGGTCCAAGATGTTATCTCCACGAGTTGGTTCTCTGTTTAATTGCTCGAGGTAATTTTCGGATAGTGCACTCAGTATAATGTCACTCGATGCTCTGTCCCTACCACCCATCGTCAACATCTGAGTGTCCCTGTCTATATCTGGTAAATTGAAATCTCCACCTAAGACTATAACATGCTGAGAAAATTTATGTGAAATGTATTCCAAATTTTCTCTCAGCTGTTCTGCCACTAATGCTGCTGAGTCGGGGGGTCGGTAAAAGGAGCCAATTATTAACCTAGCTCGTTTGTTGAGTGTAACCTCCACCCATAATAATTCACAGGAACTATCCACTTCTACTTCACTACAGGATAAACTACTACTAACAGCAACGAACACTCCACCACCGGTTGCATGCAATCTATCCTTTCTAAACACCGTCTGTACGTTTGCAAAAATTTCGGGAGAATTTATCTCTGGCTTCAGCCAGCTTTCTGTACCTATAACGATTTCAGCTTCGGTGCTTTCTATCAGCGCTTGAAGTTCTGTATATCCACCTTCATACAGATGGTTGCGGTATCTCGGGTGTTCAGTACAGAATGCCGAATCGAAACATCTTTCAGTCGTCCACATTATCGATCCTTAGTTTACTGTGCAACCACTCTCGGCGATATATTACGCCGTCTTCAGGCCCTCTGAACATCGTGGAGGAAGATTCCCCCCTCTTCTACTTGACATAGCGATGTCTTCGATCATCACTTGACTCTATTGTCCGTAGTAAGCTGTGTAGTGAAACTTCATTTGTTGTGCGATTGGCCAATATCGACTCTTAAGTCATTTTCCATCATCTAAAAAACTAAATGAACATGGATGAGTACTACATTAAAATATATACGCTGTGAAATATCGTTAACAATAACTGTAATTGTGTTTTAATTCCTCAGAGGCAGTGTTACATATTCACAAGTAGTACGCTATACTCTCTACGTGTAGCGCCATAGAATCGGAAAAACCATTCCATATGTTCATTCATACATGGAATGAAACATTTGCATTGCAATCTGAGAGCGAAAACGTCGTACTAGGAGCAAATAATCACTTCATTTCACGTGTAAATAACCATACTTCTACATTCAGACTGACAGAAATCAGCTGCTCTAATATCCAGCAAAGAATACACTCAAAGATAAGATAAATGACTATAGATAATGTACCTTTCTGTAGATTACATGCTTTGCCACTAACTGCAATCTAAACTAACGTCTAAAAATAATTCTTGTGAAACATGTATTACAATGTCAAAATAGATTAGTGAACCATGTGTTACAGCCTCAAGGTGGCATACTTAAAATACACGTAATAAAATACTACTTAAAGATACTGAAGGGAGAAAACCAATTATGCATTTTAAGTGACAAACATTACGAGGAGTTACAAAATGAAATAATGCACTTATCAAGGCTAATAGCGATCGCAGAGGGATGGATATCTTCATATTCTTCAACTAAAATGCAATATATACACCCATCTTATATAAATACATCTGCTTAGTGAATTATAATAAATGAATACAATGTCTGCTTTCACCTGTACAGATTCCTGTTATTTCTCATTGTAGTATATTACAGGATGAACCTATAATTGAACTGTAGTAGTGTACAGCCGGCCCGAGTGGCCGAGCAGTTCTAGGCGCTACAGTCTGGAACCGCGCGACCGCTACGGTCGCAGGTTCGAATCCTGCCTCGGACATGGATGTGTGTGATGTCCTTAGGTTAGTTAGGTTTAAGTAGTTCTAAGTTCTAGGGGACTGATGACCTCAGCAGTGAAGTCCCATAGTGCTCAGAGCCATTTTGTAGTGTACATTCCTTATTTACGAAGAAAGTGAGTTAAGCAACTGTGGAAAAACATTTAGTTACGGATGACACATGCCCTTAAAATAGGGCTTTGTTAGACATTCAGTAATTATATTTAAATAACATTTACAAAACACGTTTTTCTAATTATCCATGGGTTCAGCAAGTAATTTTAGGGAAGTAAAGCCATAACATACTTACAGGAGTCATGAATAGTTATTTGTACGTACATTTGTAGCTGGAAGAGAATAAACACGCAGGGGGGCGGGGGAAGTGAGTCAGGCACATATACTATACCAAGTCCACACCAATGAACTACATTTTAGTCTTCAACGTATCACCTACATGAAGTTTTCTAAGAAATTTTTGTTTCTTAAATCGGCTTGTTCCTTGAGCATGCGTTCTAGCTGTTTGTTAAAGGCAGTGTAAATTTCAAAAAATGGCTCTGAGCTCTATGGGACTTAACTACTGAGGTCATCACTCCCCTAGAACTTAGCACTACTTAAACCTAACTAACGTAAGGACATCACACACATCCATGCCCGAGGCTCGATTCGAACCTGCGACCGTACAGGTCTCGCGGTTCCAAACTGTAGCGCCTAGAACCGCTCGGCCACTCTGGCCGGCAGTGTAGATTTCGATTTCTTCTTAAATGGTCATAAGTCTGCCCTTATTGCGTAGGTGTAATACTACTAGTGTATCATCCTTTTTAGTTGTATCTTTACTCATACTTAGCTGATTACTGAATTACGATTTATTGTTTATACTGGCAATCAAAATTTCTCTCATCCTCACACCAAAGTTTCTACCCGTTTGCTTTATATAGAACGTATTAAAACTGTCACATTTAATCATATAAATGCATGACTCTGTCATAGATAGCATTTTTTGAGTACCATAGTGCAGGATTTTTTCTTTTTCCATTTCCATTTCCTCTGATATACGTCCATAGAATAGCAATATCTCAATCCTAGCTTTGGTCTCTGGTTGTTACGGTAATTAGGTCATCAGGTCTCATTTATACTACGTCCGCCCCCGGTATCTGAGTGGTCAGCGCGACAGAATGTCCATCCTAAGGGCCCGTGTTCGATTCCCGGCTGTGTCGGAGATTTCCTCCGCTCAGGGACTGGGTGTTGTGTTGTCCTAATCATCCTCATTTCATCCCCATCGACGAGCAAGTCGCCGAAGTGGCGTCAAATCGAAAGACTTGCACCAGGCTAACGGTCTACCCGACGGGAGGCCCTAGTCACACGACATTATTATTTACTTATACTACTCTGGTTTCTCTGGTACATTGTCTTAATCATTCCTTTTTAGTGCCCATTTCTAATAGCTGCTTCTTTCAGTGTACTTAACGCTTTGTGAGATTCATTTGTGTTAAGCGGAACGATTAAAATCCTACCCACCAAGGAATGAAAGAGAGCTCTTTTATGTGATCGTGGGTGTCAGGAGTTGTTATGGATAGTTGCATCCTTCGTCATTGGTTTGCAATAAACACCTAAGCGTTTTTTATACACGTGTTTATGGTACATGTAGTTTAGAACCTATATAACAATAAGCCAAATCAATTCGATGCAATTCTCAATAGTGCTCAAGACAATCGACTTCAAGTCACCGAAATGAAGTCTTGTTTTCATGTTGGTAGCTTCAGAGAATGGTAAGCGATGGTTCGAAATTTGCTGTGTTCTGTTTTCCGTTCCATTCTAATACCTATTGCATTTAAATATAAAATTAATCATATTTATTCTAATTAACACATATCTAAGCATTATTTGAGAAAAATTCAAGCCTCCTTGTTTCTAACTACATTTCCCACAAATCGCAAATTTAAATTCTTAAATATCGATATTATCTGAAAGTTTGCTAATAACTAATGTTTTATGAAAAAGCTTTCTGAAGCTATTAACACTATTTTATAACGTATCAACAATTAAGCTTTTGTAGAAGGTGTATGAAAAAGATTCATCCCATTTTAAAAAATTGTGGTGTCACCGCCAAACACCACACTTGCTAGGTGGTAGCCTTTAAGTCGGCCGCGGTCCGTTAGTATACGTCGGACCCGCGTGTCGCCGCTATCAGTGATTGCAGACCGAGCGCCGCCATACGGCACGTCTAGTCTAGAGAGACTCCCTAGCACTCGCCCCAGTTGTACAGCCGACTTTGCTAGCGGTGGTTCACTGTCTACATACGCTCTCATTTGCAGAGACGACAGTTTAGCATAGCCGTCAGCTACGTCATTTGCTACGACCTAGCAAGTCACCATATTAAGTTACTATAATTACTTCAAGAATACATTCTGAACAGATAATATTGTGAATCCTGTACCGTCAAGTGCGACGTTCATCATTAATGGATTAAAGTTAAGTATCAAACTAATAATGTCAGCTTTCTGAATTCTCATTCCTTGTCATGTTCCAGACCTCACGTCAGTATAGTTCTTCTCTCTTCACCCCAGACTGCGTGAGCTAAAACGCGTGCATTTCGGCCTCCACTTGTAACACAGTGTTAGCTCTTCTGCTAACACAAAAAAAATCATAACTATTATGTTATTTGAGATATGTTCCTGAACAACATACGATGGTTACACATGAAACCATACAAAATTCAGCTACTGCAAGCTCTTCGTGAAGGCCACAAACAACGACGTGTGAAGTTCCGTAATTTCATTCTTAGCAAGATGGAGGATGACAATTTTCTTCTACGCTTAGTATTTAGTGACGAGGCAACAGTCCATTTAAATGGAAAGGAGAACCGTCATATTGTGAGAATATGAGGTACGAAACAACCACATGACGTTGTACAACATGAGAGGTACTCTCAAAAACGTAATGTGTATTGTGCAGCTTTACGGGGAAATGTGTATGGTCCATTTTTCTTTGCTGAAAAGCACATACCTCGAAATGTTTGAGAACTTTATTTTCCCACAGATGGAGGATGATTCAACCGATTTCATTTACCAGCAACATGGGGCACGGCCACAGTGGCATCTGGAAGTGCGGGAATTTTTTAAATGAACGATGGATCGGTCGCACTGGGCCAGATGCTTGAGCCTTGCATTACTGGACTCCTATGTCAACGGTCCTGACTCTACGTGATTATTTCTTGTGGGGGCTTATAACAGACTGTTTATGTGCCTACGTTACCCACAACAATGAATGAACTGAGACATCGCATGACAGCAGCTGTGGAAGCTGTGACTCAAGACATGCTCGCTGTAGTGTGGGAACAATTTGAGTACCGCTTTGATATATGCTGTCCATCTCAAGGGAGGCATACTGAACAGCTATGAAAAAATATAAAAAAGAAACTTTTTGAGTTTCCCGTTTATCAGAAAATAAAATTCATTGTATATGTTTATTAGTTTTAGTAATATGGGATGATTCTTTTTTGATGCACCCTGTATTTGCTATGAGAAATTGGAATTTTACATATGAAATGTAATTTCAAACAAAAGACATTCATTTTTCATAAAAAATGTTATTAGATATGTGTTAAATGTATATGTGCATGAATTTTATATTTGAATTATGTAGGTATTCGAACAGAAAGAAATTAACAGAACGAAAGAAGAAAAGACATTCGTACCCGTTATTTATTGATTCTCCAATTACCATTTTCCAAAAGCCCACGTCCAGTTTTGAAAAATCACCTAAATTTTAGTAAATGCAACTTCCTCAGAAAACCGTAAAGTCTATATTCTCGGGAATCTTATCGAATTGCTTCGGAACATTGATATCTGACGTCCTTCTTCAAACAAGTCGAGGCCACGACGTTTCGATCACCGACTTACTTCAAACTTTGTACACCTTCAGTAGGCCTTTAAAAAAACATAATCTGAAAGTAGGGAGGTGCACTACCCCGGCAATTCCGAGAAAATCGCAAGAGAAGTTTTACGCGTCGCCGGCCGGAGTGGTCGAGCGGTTCTAGGCGCTTCGGCCTGGAACCGCGCGACCGATACGGTCGCAGGTTAGAATCCTGCCTCGGGCATGGGTGTGTGTGTGGTGTCCTTAGGCTAGTTAGGTTTAAGCAGTTATAAGTTCTAGGGGACTGATTACCTCAGATGTTAAGTCCCATAGTACTCAGAGCCATTTTTTACGCGTCTATTATGTAAATCACGTGTCTGTGCGAAGGTACTGGCTGTAAGAAGTTCAAATGGTTCAAATGGCTCAGAGCACTATGGGACTTAACATCTGAGGTCATCAGTCCCCTAGAACGTAGAACTACTTAAACCCAACCAACCTAAGGACATCACACACATCCATGCCCGAGGAAGGATTCGAACCTGCGACCGTTGCGGTCGCACGGTTCCAGATTGAAGCGCCTAGAACCGCTCGGCCACAACAGCCGGCCGCTGTAAGAAGTCACTGTAGTCATGTGGTTAGCGTTCGTGCTATGCAGGAGGGTTGTCTTCGTGGCCTACTAAAGGTGTATTAAGTTTGTAGTAAATCCGTGATTCCAGCGTCGTGGCCCGCCCTTGTAAGTCTGAAAGTCGCATCGTCTGTCTGTCTCCCATTAATCGTCCAGTTACTTCTGCTTTAGCACTCGATAATCAGACATCATAATTTGGGAATCAGAGCGTCTGAACAGGTCTTGAAGGCCAAACAGTACCGACCGACCGCCGTGTCATGCTCAGACCTTAGGCGTCACTAGATGCAGATACGGAGGGGCATGTGGTCAGCACACCATTCTCCTGGCCGTTGCCAGTTTTCGGTACCGGAGACGCTACTTCTCAGTCAAGTAGCTCCTCAGTTTGCCTCACAAGGGCTGATTGCTCCCCACTTGCCAACAGCACTCGGCAGACCTGGACGGTGACCCATCCAAGTGCTAGCCAAGGCCGACAGCGTTTAACTACAGTGATCTGACGGCAAGCACTGTTACCACAAAGGCCGTTGGCATTTTCGAATCATGTTGTTCTCGTTGTTGTTGTTGTGGCCTTCAGTCCTGAGACTGGTTTGATGCATCTCTCCATGCTACTCTATCCTTTGCAACATGCTTCATCTCCCAGTGCGTACTGCAGCCTACATCCTTCTGAATTTCCTTAGTGTATTCATCTCTTGGTCTCCCTTTACGATTTTTACCCTCCACACAGCCCTCCAATACTAAATTGGTGATGCCTTGATGCCTCAGAACATGTCCTACCAACCGATCCCTTCTTCTGGTCAAATTGTGTCACAAACTCTTCTCCCCAATTCTATTGAATACCTCCTCATTAGTTATGTGATCTACCCATCTAATCTTCAACGTTCTTCTGTAGCATCACATTTCGAAAACTTCAATTCTCTTCTTGGCCACACTATTTATCGTCGCTTCCATACATGGCTATATTCCATACAAATACTTTTAGAAACGACTATCTGACACTTAAATCTATACTCGATGTTAACAAATTTCTCTTTTTCAGAAACGCATTCCTTGTCATTGCCAGTCTACATTTTATATCCTCTGTACTTCGAACATCATCAGTTATTTTTCTCCCCAAATAGAAAAACTCCTTCACTACTTTGTCTAATTCCCTAATCTAATTCCCTCATCATCACCCGAGTTAACTCGGCTACATTCCCTTATCCTCGTTTTCTTTTGGTTATGTTCATCTCATATCCTCCTTTCAAGACACGAACCATTCTGTTCAACTGCTCTTTCAAATCCTTTGCTGTCTGTGAAAGAATTACAATGTCATCGGCGAACCTCCAAGTTTTTATTTCTTCTCCATGGATTTTAATTAATGCCCCGAATTTTTCGTTCGTTTCCTTTACTGCTTGCTCAATATACAGATTAAATAACATCGGTGAGAGGCTACAACCCTGTCTCAGTCCCTTCCCAACCACTGCTTCCCTTTCATTCACCTCGACTCTTGTAACTGCCATCTGGTTTCTGTACAAATTGTAAATAGCTTTTCGCTCCCTGTATTTTACCCCTGCTACCTTCACAATTTGAAAGAGAGTATTCCAGTCAACATTGTCAAAACCTTTCTCTAAGTCTACAAATGCTAGAAACGTCGGTTTGCCTTTTCTTAATCTAGCTTCTAAGATAAGTCGTAGAGTCGAAACATATTTTGTTAATATTGAAACGTCCCCTTAGAAAAATTATACAAGACTATGCTTAATCTGACACACAATATTTTTAGCGCAACGCAATCTGACTTTCAATAATCCCTACAAAACAATGGCCCTGGTTAACATTAACCCATACCTTTCACAAATCACTTACCTCACAAAAATCTTCGTTACTCGAACTACAGCAATACACCGAGCGCCACTACTGCCAGCTAAATAACAGATTCAAACTACGGAAAGCACTAACTACTAGTAGACATATTTAGCAAATGAAAGATTTTAATAGAGAACAAACAATGTATTTACCTTAATAGTCATCAAAAGTCATAATATATACAGCTGTTCATGATATCCATTTTTACAAATTTCAAAACTCCGCCATTTCTCTCCCCACATCCACCACTGCTGGCGACTCACCTCCAGCTGCTCAACGCTACGCGCTGTTCACATCCAGCTGCCCAACACTACAATGGCAGACAACAATGCTAACTAGCCACAGACTGCACACAGCACAGCCAGTGATTTTCATACAGATCGCTACGTAACGTTGCCAATAAGAAAATATAAACAGCCTACTTACATAGCCCCCATGCTCCCCACAAAAAATTTTACAAATTGTTTTGGGCAGTGGCCAATAATGATTTTATAAAATTTTTCATAATTACAAATACAAAGATATCAAATGCACACACTTATTAATACAATGTTGGTCAAAAGCTAAAATTTTCTCACAGTCCATAAAGACAGTCCTGATCATTCATCACAGTAAAACTGCCGTTTCTTTTCTCAAAGTCTGAGCAGTAAAAGACAATGCACACGGAAGTAGTGGATTTCCATGCAGTCTTGAAGAAGTAGTGTTGTCCTTCCAACGGAAAGACAGTGCTGACTCTTGACATGCTGCAGGTAATGGGCCACAACAGAGCAAACCCACAGCAGAGTCATTCGACGTTTTGAAGAATATTGGTTGGTAGATCATCACAGAGCAGACCCATTGTAGACCTGGTAGAGATTACGGTATTGGTGGGCCACCAGAGGTGCAGACCCACTGCAGTCCTTGCAGAAATAATGGTATTGGTGGGTCATCAAACGTGCAGACCCACTTCAGTCCTCGTAGAGATAGCTACCAGCTATCTGTTGCGACTGTGCAGGTGCACAATCACCATCGAAGAGTCTTGCAGAGAATATAGCAAGTCCATAAACCACCACTTGTACACTCAGAAAGTTTTTGGAATTGTCCTTAGAACCAGCAATGCTGTTATCCAGTCCCTTGCTGAATTATTAACACACATGCAAACACTAACAGTCCCTACTTCTCACATGTTGCCCATATACCATGACCAACAGAAAAGTGTGCAGTGAAATGGAACTTACAAGTTACTTAATTTCATGAACTGGTGTCAATTACAATTTTATAACATAAGAATACAATAACAAAGGTACAAAATACATCATTAAAGAACATAACAATAGAGATAACATTTGTAGTACAGGCTTTACAACAGAATAGAAATAAACATATAGATCAGTGTTACAGGAATTATGACATAAGTAAATACATAAAAGATCAGAATAATTATTGAAACATCAACTTCACACATGAGCATTAAAACAGAACAGAATTAATAATGTCTAAACATCTTTACAAAGAAAATAACATAGTATTTTCTAAACACATAAAGACAGGAAAAAGACAAATACACAAGGGTACATAAACACAAAGCGGAATAATACAAAAGGAAAGACAGTTCGTTTTCAGTGTAACATTTGGTACTGCAGTCCAACCCAAAACTTCATTCCATAGATCTTTTCTCTTATTTCAACATTTGTTTCCATCAAAATGTCCTATCCAAGCATGCTTTCTGTATTTATACATTCACATATTTCTTACCTCATTATTTATTTTCCATTAGCTTACCTCATCATTTATTTCCAAGAAAATCCTACCTAAACCTGTTGTCCATAAACCCTACTTTTTTGTTCATATCCTTTTTCCAAATACTATTTTGGCCAAACCATTTTCTTATAGCTTCTCAATGCATTTCTTCCAATTCATCACAACTCATTCTCTTATATAGCCTACCCCATCTTAAGTTAACTTAAATCTACTGAGCTCAGATGTATAAACTAATGGACGAGGCAATGCAGCAGCACAAAACAATTAACACAAGCAGCAATGACAAAAAAATTCAAAGTAAAAAGTAAAACTGGCTTAACAGAGTAATACAAAGTGAAATTTAGTAGCACTATGCCTGGCAAACAGCAGCAGCAAATGCAGTAACTAATATCTAAACATGACAAAGCTCAAGCAGAAAGAATATTACACTAAAGACAACAATGCAGATAAGGGAAATGTATATTCACATCTTAATGTCTATGTAATTAAAGTGGTGCACCACAACTTATTCTACAAAAGAAATTATCAAGTACTTGAAAGGAAAATTCTGTATGCAATTCCTGTGAAGGGAAATGTCTTTTTGTGCTTCTTCATTTATTTGAAGTACGTCATAAAGTTAGTCTTTACTGGGTCTGTAGGCATAAAATATTTATATTAGTGCATCTATAAAATTTTATTTTAACCATTACTGCAGTGCAGCTTGAAACTAGATATTAAACAAATGAGCAAATATATATAGCCTACATAGAGCAATGCATGAAACGTCATTCACTGGGCAAATGTCGTCTCCAAAGGCAAAAGAATCTCTCAACTAGAAAGACAATAAATGTAAAATGTTTCTCATCATTTCATTAGGCAATTCAGTAAATATCATAAATTAAGAGCTCCACAGTGTAATCATATGTTTTCAAGTTTGAGTGTGTCGTATTTGTGATGCTTTCTACAAAGGAATGTCAATAGCGAGGATAATGGCCTCCCCTTTTTTTTTCTACCTGTGCCTTTGAAAAGGCACACACTAATGGCTTTTTCTCCAGGCGTCTGACACAGCTGGGTGCCCACGACGTATTACGTGCAGGTGGTCACGTAACGTTCTTACAGAAATATTTACGACAGCAGTTTTCGCTACAGTGACAGTCTCATATAAAAATATTTCACAGGTCAAGAATTTGCGTTACAAATCTGTAGAAACAAAATCCTATAAATATAACAGTGTCCAAAAAATTTTCGCCAGCATTGTGATACATTCACGCATTTACACACATTTCATAACTCTTAAAGTACGATTCTTGGTTTCCAACATCCTTTATCACAAGTCAGAGTCCCTAACCACTACTCATTATTCCTTACCTTATTACACATATACATATTCGTCGACACTTCTTCAATATTTCATCATAATAAATACGTAGCATAATAAACATTCCTCAACAGCACAATACACATCGTCGTTGTAATAATAACATCATAACACCTCAGTCAAATCTCAGAAACGTCGTAGCTTTCTGCAATAATTTCAAAACCTAAAAAAAATTCTCTGCTCATTTCAATAGCGCCATTTACCTCGAACGTACTTTAAAAATCATGATCTCATACCAAATACATCATTCAAAGCACTCATAGTATCACAATGGTTCTGAAAAAATATGAAGATTTCATAAAGTACAGACAAAATACAGTTTCATAAGTGTGACGTTATCCAACTGTGTAATTGCGTAAACATGTGTCACTGATGTAGTAAAAAATGTTTATCTCTCAGTTAAATGATCAGATAGCTGTGTAATTTGTCTGTTAGAGAAATATGGTACCGATGTGTAAAGTTGTATAAGCAAATACCATTTTAGCTAGGGCTCCTTGTGCTTGCCAAACACATGATACACAAAGTACGCGTGTACCCCCCTCAGGATTAATGTAATTATACCCTCAGGTGTTACAGATTACAGCAATGGAATGAAATGTATAACCGAAAACCTTTGTATCATTGTACTTCAAATATCTTTAAAAATAAATGTTTTAAGTACAAAATTAATCACTCAAATACGTGTACTGTAGCGCTAAATGTGCGTCTTGTTGTAAGATAATCTCTGTGGAAGTGTCGTAGATATCGTCCTCCAAAAGCTAATTGCCGTGATGAAGAAGGTACTGTGCTGTAACGTATTGTCGTGCTACGGAAAAGGCTGTGTCATTGTAGCTATACCACAAAAGTTACTACTAAAACATGTTTTACTTTCCAGAATAATACAGAAAAACTGTGCAGATATGAAACAGAAACACCGCAAAAGCAACATTGTAAATTGTCACTCATTAGTAGGGTCGTGATAAAATCGTGTAGCTGTCACATAAACTAACCACTGTGTCATCTGGTATTTCACAGAAAGTACTTTAAATCCAGAATGTATTTTCAAGTAAAGCAAAATGTTGCATTAAAATCTCATTATCAGTACTGGTAAACGTTCCAAGTATGTGAGCCTTATAGCCCGCATCTCATGGTCGTGCAGTAGCGTTCTCGCTTCCCACGCCCGGGTTCCCGGGTTCGATCCCCGGTGGGGTCAGGGATTTTCTCTGCCTCGTGATGGCTGGGTGTTGTGTGCTGTCCTTAGGTTAGTTAGGTTTAAGTAGTTCTAAGTTCTAGGGGACTTATGACCACAGCAGTTGAGTCCCATAGTGTTCAGAGCCATTTTTGTGAGCCTTATAGTCGTTATGTAATCGTGCAACTAACAAGCAAGAATGTACAAATAAGAACATTGTGTCGTCTGTTCACTATAACAATGCATTCATAATTTCTGTTGAAATAAGTTCTCTTGGTTCTTAACTGGATATTTAACTTCAAAACATTGTTGCATGTTAACAGTTTCTCAGTGTGACGAATTGTACTAGTAGCGTGAAGTGAAAAGTTTTATGGCAAAGACAAAGTTAAAAAGCAGATTATCTTTCAATAAACGGTTTTACATGTGAAATGTGGTGTAAACCTTTACTCTTCCTAGTATGCAGAGTTTCAACCTGAACGCAATTATCATGTGGTGTACGTCGGTAAAGAATACTGGAATTTTTCTCAAGGTTAGCGTCTATGTTATTTATCCCTGAGCCAGCGGGGGCACGTGGCTGCCTGCAGTGCGAGTCATTGTCTGTTCCTTTGTTGGCGTGCATCGTTATTGGGATTAAGACACCTAACTTCTACAAATTCACCTTGCCGAGAGTGCCCTGCTCTGTTTGAATCTCGCCAGTTCTGATGCAATTCAGCTCTGTCGTTCCAATCATATCATCTGTCGTCATGTCGGTAGATTCCATAGTTTCTTTCTTGTCGCTCACGTGGTGGAGAATTTCTCCCTGAATCGTAACTGCGTGCTGGACCGTTGCGTCTAAAGTTATTGTGTCGCCCTTGATAATAATTATTTTGGTTCCCAAATTGTCTGTTTCTCTGATTGTCTCTGTGATAGTCACTACCACGGAGAGGTGATCTTTCCCTGTAATTATTACTACTCTGCCAACGGTTGTCATACTGGTGGTGTCTGTTTTGGTCACGATTTGTGTTGTGAGAATAGCCTTGTCGTGTCCAGTTATTACTTCTTTCATCACGGAATTGTGACGGATGTGACCTGTAATTGTTGTATTCCTGTTTTCGCGTCCTGCGATTGTCAGTGTCAATTTCCAGTTCTTGTAACAGTCCCTGAAATGCTTCAATGTCGTCTTTGCAACGTCCTGCCAAAATAATATGTCGTAAATGTTCAGGTAATTTGATTAAGCAAATGCGGATAAGTTCTAAGGGGCTGTATGGGTTTGACAGGTACTGATTCTTGTGCAATATGTCTTCAAAATATTTCACAAGACTGGAAAATTCAGATTGTTCGAAATGTTTCATCATTATGATGCTATGTTTTACTCGGTCTTGTGTAGTTTGAGACCAATATGCTGAGAGGAAGGCATGATAAAATTCTCCTTCACTGTGGCAATCGTGAATGACCGATCGCATTCTTACAGCTGGTTCATTCTGTAAATAGCCACACATAAATTCTAATCTGTCCTCTAATGACCAGTTGGGAGGAAAACAATGAGAGAATTGATGGAGCCACGCTTGTGGATGAATGTCGTTGCCAGAATTCTTAAATGTTTTAAATCTACGTGTAGTTATAGTCAAAATCATCATGTCGGAGAGTCGCATATCGGTCATTGTTACGTCGTTTCGGCGGTTCTGTTTCAAAATTCTGTGCACCTTGCTAATTTCTTTCATAATTTCCGAAATGCCCTGTGTCATTATTATGTGGCTTTTCCATATTTCTATGTCCCTCTTCCCATATCGGGGCGCGAGTGTCCTCTGAAATACGTAATTCTTGTATTACCTGTGTCAGCTGATCTTGTACTTTCCGGATTTCTCTTTGGTGTTGCGTATTTATTTGATTCTGATTTTGTTTGAATTTCCTAATTTGTTCGCACTCTTCTGTGTCATTAAAGACTACCGGTTTTGTGTCATTCAGATTATCATCTACCTTCGTAGATAAATTATTTAGCTTATCCGAAAGTTCAACTACTTTCTCTGATAATGAATTAGTTTCCTCCATGTGTCTTTCTGAACCAAGTTTCAGAGTGTCCATTTGTGTTGAAATCGAATGTACTGTGTCCTTTAAGTTTTCCTGAGTTTTTGCAAGTTGCGTAACCGAATCGGTAGATGCAACTGAGTCAAATTTAGCCCACAAGGTCTCATGATTTTCATGAACAACGGTTTGCAGTTCTTTTATGGCTGCTTCGTGATTCTGTAATGCATTTTCATGCCGCGAAAAAATAGGTTGAAAATGCTCACAAATTTGTGTTTTTAAGTCATTACAGACTTTTTGACATTTCTATTCAATGTTATGTAACTCAGTAGTTAAAACTTCACGTGTTTGTTCAAGTGGGGTGTCTAACTTCCGAAGATTTTGTTCCATTGTGTCTAACTGTTGCTGTGTTTGTCTCTGGTGTTGTTCCATTGTGTCTAACTTTTGAAGCTTTTGCTGTGTTTGTCCCTGATTTTTTTCCATTGTGTCTAATGTTTGAAGATTTTTTCCATTGTGTCTAACTTTTGAAGATTTTGTCCCATTTGTTTCTGATTTTGTTCAAGTGTTGTGTCTAACTTTTGTAGCCTTTGTCCCATTTGTTGCATTAACTGTAATAACAGTGCACTGGTGTCTGAAACATGTTCCTCAGTGCTATTCGGCAGTGCATTTTGAAAAGCAGAAAATGTGTCTTGATTTATTTGAGAAAATGGTGAGGACGCAAAAATCTGAATCTACAGTATTTGCAAGATTGTGTCCTGTCATTTCGGAATCCTGAGGCGAGCTGTTGCCGACCGATCGATCGATAATGCTTCCCTGTTCACTAATAATTTCACTGCCTACACCATTATTTGACGCCCGCTCCATTTCCCTATGCACAGTTACCAAATTACTACTTTGAATATTTGTTAATACATTACATGGTGGCGTTAACACACTGCTTTAGTCTTCACTGTTATTTCTCAGTTTACTTTGGAGCCTAGTATTACGTTTTTTACACGCCATTATTGTCACAATATTTCACACGACAACACAGAAAAACACACTTTGAAGAGCAAAAATAAGAGAACACATTAACATAGCACTGAAAATAATATCTAGTTAATTGCAAGCGCAGCTGCAAAATACTTGGTGCAAATTTACATGCGTGCCACACCTGTTTTACTGTACAACAATGAAAGACTGCAACTACAAAGAAGATTCTCTCTACATTTACGCGCTAGCAATAAACAATAGCTACACTAATTACACAAACTACAAGAAAAAATCAGAAGATTCCAGTGAGGTATCCTCGGCTAAGGGTCCACATATGAATCGTCCGCTTAGAAAAATTATACAAGACTATGCTTAAACTGACACACAATATTTTTAGTGCAACGCAATCTGACTTTCAATAATCCCTACGAAACAATGGCCCTGACTAACATTAACCTATACCTTTCACAAATCACTTACCTCACAAAAATCTTCGTTACTCGAACTACAGCAATACAGCGAGCGCCACTACTGCCAGCTAAATAACAGATTCAAACTACGGAAGGCACTAACTACTAGTAGGCATAGTTAGCAAATGAAAGATTTTAATAGAGAACAAACAATGTATTTACCTTAATAGTCATCAAAAGTCATAATACGATATATACAGCAGTTCATGACATCCATTTTTACAAATTTCAAAACTCCGCCATTTCTCTCCCCATATCCACCACTGCTGGCGGCTCACCTCCAACTGTACAACGCTACGCGCTGTTCACATCCAGCTGCCCAACACTACAATGGCAGACAACAATGCTAACTAGCCACAGACTGCACACAGCACAGCCAGTGATTTTCATATAGATCGCTACGTAACGTTGCCAATAAGAAAATATAAACAGCCTACTTACAATATTCACGAACTAGTGCTTATATTCAAATTTAACTCGTGGAAAGGTATCTTGCACACAAGTATCGCTAACTAACGTGTTAAATGTAATTAAATTAGTAATATTCTGTCTAGGTCTTGGAAAACAAATTCGTTCTGCCACTGAATAGCCTTGACACTAGCTTCTACATTTAAGCGAGCATTATTACCATTTCTTTTTTTGTTTAGTTCGTCTTTGGAGTCGTCATTAATGGATATACACTACTGGCCATTAAAATTGCTACACCACGAAGATGACGTGCTACAGATCCGAAATTTAACAGAGAGGAAGAAGATGCTGTGATATGCAAATGATTAGCTTTTCTGAGCATTCACATAAGGTTGGCGCCGGTGGCGACGCCTACAACGTGCTGACATGAGGAAAGATTCCAACCGATTTCTCATACACAAACAGCAATTGACTGGCGTTTTCTGGTGAAACGTTGTTGTGATTCCTCGTGTAAGGTGGAGAAATGCGTACCATCACGTTTCCGACTTTGATAAAGGTCGGATTGTAGCCTATCACGAAAGCAGTTTATCGTATCGCGACATTGCTGCTCGCCTTGGTCGAGATCCAATGACTGTTAGCAGAATATGGAATCGGTTGGTTCAGGAGGGTAATACGGAACGCCTTGCTGGATCCCAACGGCCACGTATCACAAGCAGTCGAGATGACAGGCATCTTATCCACATGGCTGTAACTGATCGTTCAGCCACGACTCGATCTCTGAGTCAACAGATGGGGACGTTTGCAAGACAACAATCATCTGCACGAACAGTTCGACGACGTTTGCAGCAGCATGGACTATCAGACCATGGCTGCAGTCACCCTTGCCGCTGCATCACAGACAGGGGCGCCTGCGATGGCGTACTCAAGGACAAACCTGGCTGCACGAATGGCAAAACGTCATTCTTTGAAATGAATCCAGGTTCAGTTTACAGCATCATAATGGTCGCATCCGTGTTTGGCGACATCGCGGTGAACGCACATTGGAAGCGTGTATTCGTCATCGCCGTACTGGCGTATCACCCGGCGTGATGGTATCGAGTGCCATTGGTTACACGTCTCGGTCACGTCTTGTTCGCATTGACGGCACTTTGAACAGTGGAAGTTACATTTCAGATGTTTTCCGACCCGTGGCTCTACCCTCCATTCGATCCCTGTGAAACTCTGCATTTCAGCAGGATAATGCACGACCACATGTTGCAAGTCCTGTACGGACCTTTCTGGATACAGAAAATGTTCGGCTGCTGCCCTGGCCAGCACATTATCCAGATCTCTCACCAACTGAAAATGTCTGGTTAATGGTGGACGAGCAACTGTCTCGTCACAATGCGCCAGTCACTACTCTTGGTGAACTGTGGTATGATGTTGAAGCTGCATGGGCAGCTGTACCTGTACACGCCATCCAAGCTCTGTTTGACTCAATGCCAAGGCGTATCAAGGCCGTTTTTATTGTGAGAGGTGGTTGTTATGGGTACTGATTTCTCAGGATCTTTGCACCGAAATTGCGTAAAAATGTAATCATATGTCAGTTCTAGTATAATATATTTGTCCAATGAATACCCGTTTATCATCTGCATTTCTTATTGGTGTAGCAATTTTAATGGCCAGTAGTGTAACAATCAAGCAGGTATATTTTGGGCTTTTTATAAGGTAAACCGCTTTTCGTGTGTTCCGCAGTGGCCCTAGGGCTGGGAATAGATGTAATGAGGCACCACTCTAGCTCTCTAACGTGTCTGGGCGTTTAGATATGTAGGTTGACAGGGGAGCGTGCGGGGCACCGCATATTACATTTCGCGTTAAAACGAGGCACTCGGCCCTGTCGCGCCTGATTTCAGCCATTGACAGAGCGCTGTCAGCGCTGAAGCGTGGCGCCAGAGCACAGCCGTACTGTGCGCGACCACCTCTCGCGTTTCGGCAGAAAGGGGCGCCGCCGCTGTCGGGGAGAATTTTTTTGTGGAGCGCTGCGCAGAGCCGGGCCCAGAGTCGACAGCCGGCTGACATATTGTTTCCAAAACACGACAAATGATTGGGCGCACGACGGACAGTCAGAGCTCCCGAGAGAAAGAGCGAAAAAATAAAAATGATCAAACAAGTACGTATGAGAGGCAGCCTCTAGCTTTTATATCCGGATGCTCTGACATCCAGCGCGCTACAGCGATTCCACTGCGTATGCAGCTTTTAAAATGGCTTGAAAGAAAGATGCAATTGTAGTTCTATCGTCACCATGCCGCTACAAACTATGTGCAAGTTTGCGTTAACTGCATTTCGCATAAATGTTTTATATCTTCATATTCATCCTCATCATTTACCTGCTATATTAGCAGGTCCTTTCCCTCTCCATTTTCTGCGATCCATTGCTTCCTTCTTAAGGCTTCTGTATGTTGTACCGTCCATCAAGTCATCCAGTATCTGGAATCTCTTCCTTCCTCGCTTCTTTTTCCCTTCTACATAACCTTCTAAAACTGTTTTTAACAGTACGTGATTCTTTCTTAATATATGCCCAATCCAATTTCTTTTTCTTCTCTTTATTACATTTAGTAACTGTCTTTTCTCTCCCACTCTTACCAGTACCTCTTCATTTTTTACTCTGTCCATCCAACTTATTCTTTCCATTCTCCGCCATGTCCAGATCTCAAAAGCCTCCAGCCTTTCTCTGTCTTTCTTCCTCATAGTCCATGTTTCAGCGCCATATAGAGAAACACTGCATACAAGGCATTTTATGAGTCTCTTCCTGAGTCCTCTGTCCAGACCGCTTCAGAAAATTCTTCTTTTCTTATAAAACGTCTCTTTTGGCCATTGCTATCATGTTTTAATTTCTGTTGTGCGCTTCCAGTCGGTGTCCATCCTGCTTCCAAGATACTTAGAATTTTGCAATTGTTCCAGTATTTCTCCATTCAGCATAATTTTTATTTCCTTATTTCTTCCTAGTGCCAATACTTTTGTTTTATTTGTGTTAATTTTCATTTCATTTTTTCCCGTTAGTTTCAATGGTGTCCACCAAACCCAGTAATTCTTTTCCTCCTGTGGCTGGAAGGACCATGTCATCAGCAAACGTCAAACACCCTACTCTTCTTCCTCCAATTTCTATGCCTTTGTCATCTAATGAGTATTGGTCAATCATATTTTCCAAGTAGAGGTTTAAAAGAGTGGGGGGACTATTTTACCTCCGGACACTGATTTAACATGAGAGGAAGCCATTTCTGTGCATAAAATGGAGGCTGCATTATGCAGGGAAGATAATCTGCGGTGGTATTCCGTTGCCTTCCGCAGTTCTGGAGGCCGCCCCTAACATGGGATACAGACTCGTTTTGCAGCCGCCCGCTCCGGGTCAGACGCTGCATGAGAAGTATGAGTTGGAAAATGAAAGACCCCTAGCCCTCGAAACCTAATAGCGTCAGGGTCGGAAAAGAACAAGAGCTGGCCGAGGGTGGCCAAATAGGAAAGATAAAAGTGAGGAGGCTGGCATAAGTAAGTGGAAGCAATGCCAGGACTCAGCTCGGGCCCCCGATGTCGCCAGCCACGTATCACTAGGTGTGAGTCCCTGAGGTAATCTTCATATTACTCATTTTAATGAATTCATTTAATCATTCCTTCATTGCGTTACATGGGTCCCATCAATAAACTGAAACTTCAGGTACGGGATGAGTCAAGGTATGCACTAACGAAAGACCAAGAAATCGTACACAGTTTATCTGTATACTGTATTATCAGTTAACTGTCAACAAACTGCTTAGCTTTGTGGTGTCGAAATTTACTCGAGTGAATTAGAAATAAAACTGCTTCATAGATAAAAGTAGCTGCCTCTGAGTTATATCATGTAGCCGTTGTTTATCGTCTGTCAATAGCTCAATATTTACTTGATAACAATGATAATTTTTAAAGACAATATTTTGCTACATGTGTAAATACTATTTACAGAAATATAGAAACACTGCTATTTGTGACACAGATAAAAAAAAATTCAGTCCTTGAATCTAGATATTCTAATAATCTGTAGAAAGAGGGGCTGAGGAATCTTTTTTTAAATCTTCTTTTGAATTGGTAGGGATTCGCAAATTCTTGTGTTAAGTTAAACAGGAGCTTCGTGAAAATCTTATTACCAGAGTACGCAACTCCATTCTGTACCCTAGACGTGACAGCTGTTACGTAGCAAGTTATATATAAATTATCACATATCATTTTTTCTAACACTATACGTACATCCTCATAGCCATTGCAGTGGATGCTTTAACAGTGCATCACAACTGCAGACAGTATTCAGTATTATGAGTGACTGCCAAAATAATTACTTCTTCTCTTCCCTTTCCATTATTAAAGTGATGAGCCTGTAATTTTCTTCAGCCTTGAAGGCTACCTAACTGGCTAGGTCGACACAGAAGTTTATTGAAAAGGACTGTGGAGGGTAATCAACATATTCAGAGCTGAGAGCTGACCTTCAAAGCACGTAGAGTGTTCAGAATTCGTTTCTCCCCAGCTCCACACACCAGGCAGCCCCAGAGCCAATTTAGGTGTTGGAAGACGCCATTGTATGAGGCACCTAAGTAAATTATTTTCAAAAGATAATGTCTGAAAGCTAGGTGCAGTCGCCAGAATGGGAAAAGTGTGGGATTTTCAGTTTCTCAGTAATCATTCAATGTGAGACTACGAAAGAATGTTAGTTTAAAATTCTTGCAAATGACTTTCTCGTTGGCTCACATTATTTATTTCTGTAGAACACACACTTCCCTGTCTGTGCCTATATGCAATCCATTCAGTTGGCTGGGGGTAGGAACCCCTTTCATGCAGTGGAAGAGACTTTTTGGCTTCCCTCGTTGCATTAGCCCCTCATTGTTTAACCAAGGCACAATCCAGCTCAGTAGGAGTTTGTTTAACTTATTTTCAAAATTATGATTAGTAGGAAGTCGCAAGACCTGCTATAACTGGCCAACAAAACTCCTCTAATGGCAGACAAGGCCTATCTTAAGAGAGTTAAGTCGGAGGACACTTGCTACTCAGAGACTGATGATTAAAGACTTGCTGACAGGGGAATCGTGCAGACAGATGTCTCCATATTACAACAGAGTACAGAGATAAATCTTGACTCTGAATTTCCAGCCTTTATTCCCACCATCTTCCACATACTCGCTGTATAAGATCCAGCGACGCAATAAGCGAATCAAGGGGTACTGAAGGACAGTTAACTTCCATCACAGTTTAAATCCACAGTTTTAACGTTCACACACAAGTAATTGCTTCCATGATGCACGCTGGCGAGTCCACTGGTGGTCCTACTTATTTTTCACATGTTGAACAACTAATCATACTTGAAGCCACTGACCATCTCTGTGACTTATGATTATATTTTTACTGTGTTCACCCATCTGTGCCACTGTTAGATTTCATAATTATAGTTCTTTGTCCACTTAATAAATGTTGAGATACTTGACACAGTGCAAAAATTCATATACTTTTACAGTAATAAAACAAATAGTTACCTTGACTGCTTGATTCTGTTTAGATAGATGAGCAGCTGTAGGTCACTAGGGATGAGACTTACAGCATCTTCAAGGTATGCTAAACATCTGATCTGGCATCTCACAAACTGAACGGCGAATGAAAATTACTTTGGTGTGTTCTATTGTGACTGTTTAAATCAATGTTCAGTTGACAGTGATTTTTATTAGCAGCAAAAAGCTTTTAATGAGTCAGCTTATTTGGAACTGCATGTAATAATTCCGTGATGAGGTTGAGCTTCGACACTTGATCTGTGTGCTTGTGACATCAGCAGACATAATTTTTGAATCGCATTTTAAATTCATTGGGAGAATGGTTACGTAGTTTGGAACCAAGGCTGAGTAGAGTACAGGTCCTTTTGGGCACTCTACATCTTAAGTTTCCCCATTCTGAGCTTAGAGTTACAGTGTGTTATTGAGACCTTCTGCTTGCTGTTATCAAGATAAGATTGCGTTCATGCGAGAGGGATATAATTAATGCCATAACATTTTGCCTTGTATAGTATAATTTTGTGATCGAAGGCCTTTGGAAGGTCACATATCGTACCAACAAGTTAATTATTCCTCTATAACTGTTGGTTCAAGATAGCAGAAGCTTAGACCGTAGAAAACTGACTCAGAGTTCAATGATCAGTTGTGACTGAAAATCCTTGTTAATAAGTACACAATGATGTTGTCCACGTCTCTAAAAACAGGATGTAAAGATACTGGCGTATTGCTGGAAATAAAAAAACACAGTCATATTCCACAAACTAAAATTGTATATTTAACTGAACGAATTCCTTAATCTTTACTTTGTGTTACGCAAACTGCAACTACACAGAGAGAACTAAACAACAATTACAGTATAACATTCCTTTTAGTTTTAGCAATTTTCTGTTTTACATTAACTAAATTTTAATGGAGTCTGTGTAACATCAACTTCCCGTTTGTAAATGGCTTCAGTTGTGTATCACCTTGTGTCGAGGGTCTCTACATTTTTTGGCGACAGAACTAATTTGAAATACTAAATTTTTACTGACTATTAAAGTAACCAAACCTGGTTGGACTATTAAAGTAACCAAACCTGGTTGGACTATTAAAGTAACCAAACCTGCGTTTATGATCATTCTTTAACTATAGCCATTCAATGAAAATCATACAAATCGCTACATTATATACTTCTGACCTACAAATATACTCAGAAGATGCATACTAATTGAATACACAAAATAATAACGTATTGATTCAACTGTAAATTGATAAAATAGTTTCTGTTTAATGGGAGGTATGAAGCTGTTTTTCTTTTTACCAATTTACTATTTAATGTCAGGCCTGATAGAAGAGAGGTGAAGACACTTGTCAGGTTCAACAATCAGTCTACTGCGGTTCTTTGTCTTTGTATCTACATGTGCTTGAAATCGCGTTTCATACTAGTATGTTATTGGTAGTTGAAGAGGAACCCATGTGACAAATTGTGGATATTCGTCACGAACCCTGCAACAAAAGTCATTAAGTGACGTTTTGAACAAGTATTCGAAGCTTGAATCTGATGTCATTTGTAAAAAGGATACATAGGTTTCGTTCGAAATATTTTCTGGCTTCTGCAAGAGTATTCTGAACCCAAGAATTAATTTTCAGTTTCGCATTCTGCTCTTCATGAAAAACATCTCAATATACGCTTGCATATCATAAAGATATTACACCAGTTTTTCAGATATTTCCTTTGGAAATTCTGCTCTCTCGCCAACAAACACGTTAAGTTTAGCTTTCTGTTTCCCTCTTGCTAGCACAAGTCATCAACAAATGTAAATTTTATGGTGGTCATTTTGTTGTTGAAAACAGATATCTGTTGTCCTTGAAAGGATAGATTTATTTACTAATTTTGCAAACGTACCAGCCAATGAAACTGGGTTGAACAACGATGACCCATCGCTCAAAAGAAATGTCAGTCCTAAAAGCTTGGAATTCAGTTCTTACTGGAATAATCTTGTTAAGGTTTTACAGTGAGATAACCATCTAACGCCGGTACGGAGTAGTAGTTTTTTGTGTCTGCTCCCATAATTATCAAATAATATTGAAAATAATTAACAGCGAAGAGGGTGTGATTTAAGGTAATTGATTATTTTCACTCGTTCACCAAGATTTTAGATCTGTTTTAGATTTGACGGTATCTTCTTTATGGTGAGTGCTTTTCGTGCTGACATGTATCCAGGTGGTCAGCACACGCTGACTCATGCGCAGTACGCTATATGCCGCGTGATATTATCATTAAAACACTGTTTGTGGCGAAATACTGTGTTTTTGTGTTTTATCTGTTTCGTGGCGCAGATGCTGCAAGCTGAGAAGCTGGTCATTACACAACACACAGCCACGTGCCGGCAGCGGAAGCCGCTGGCACTGTGGCCGTCTCCCACAAGTGTTATTAAAATACGAATTGATGCACTTTTGATGTAAACGAAAAAATATTACGTATGCTTCATTGAAGTCGGTTTACATTTGTACTTCGACCAACATTCAGCAGTTACGATATCAGTATTCACCTGTAATAGCAAACGACTAATACGCAATAGAGGTAAATGGGAGAGTTGTTACTGAGAAAGTAGAGAACTGTGATGTCGTCAGTCATACGCCCACGCCGTCGCCTGAGAGATCGATCCGCCGGATGCGATTTTCTCGATAAACGGAACGGAAGAACGGCTGTGCTAGCCGAAGAGTACACAGCCAGTCGCAGTACTTACGCTCGCCGCCAGACGCCGCTAGGCCACTTCATGTGTAGCAGGAGATTAGTGCAGCTGTACCAGTCTACATGGGTCTTTCTCATGTCCTAAGAACTTTGTAACGACTTGCTTGAATGATACCCATGCTTCTTTCTCACTTAAGGTAACTGTGGATTCAAGGTTAACAGCAAACATCGATTTTCTAATGTCAGGTCCGACAAAGACGCCTTCTTTTAGTTTAGCTTCTGAAAGGTGTGTAATTTCTGGTAGAGATACTTAAAACATGGTCCACCTTTAGGCAAAGCCTTTGCAAACTGTGTTATTAGGCCTAACTTTATATGTAGGGTTGGTAGGAGTACGTTTTTTGTATCTACAAGGTTTTTGCGTAGAATGTTCTTCTCACCAAGATTTAAAGACTTTCTCACAGGCCAGTTCTTTTTGCACCAGCGTTGATCCCTAGCCCTACTGTCCCATTCATACAAGAAACATGAAAATTTGGTAAAGCCATCTTGCTGACCAAGGAGCATGCATGTTACTTTTAGATCGCCACATATAGGTTTTCATAGCTTTCTTTCACATGTACAGAATGTCCAACAGGTACAGATGCATACATGTTACCATTGTGTAATAAAACAGCCTTTAAACTAGTTCTGGATGAATTAATAAACTGCCTCCTGTCTTCCTTTTTGTATTCAATACCAAATTCGTTCACCAGACCAGAAATGGCTGAGCAGTACACAAAATCACCTTCTTGTTGAAAAAACTTGCAAAACTGCTGCCTTCTCTTTCTGTACATGTATATGCTGGTTCCAACTGCCAGTAAGTTCTTAAGTTCTTTTCTTTTAATCTAGAGCTAAGAAACTCAGCTTTTTCTTTCGTTAAGCCCAGATCCCTAATCAAATCGTTAAGCTCTGTCTGAGTAAACAATTTGGGTTCTATACATTCTGTATTACAATGGAATTCATCATCATCTGGGATATCTAAGTCACATTGTACATCAGAAAATACTTCTGCTGGAATAGAATTTAAATCATCTGGTGGTTCAGGAACCAGCAAACCCATACCATGCCCTACTGGTCAGATGGCAGACGGAGGGTTAGGTTAGCTTATTGCCTTCTTGTTTTTCGAATTATGAGCAGTAATATCAACAATGCAAATCTAGCAGTCATCGGAATGATTTCTTGGCTCCCTCCATATCATAGGGACAGCAAACCTAAAGGCTCTTTTCTCCTTTTTAGACCATTTTCTCAGATCTTCAATAGACAGATAACATATCTTGATCACCAAGTTTTGATCGAAAGTATGATAGATAAACATTTTACACAAAGTCAGTAATGTTTCTTTGGTGGTTTTTAATCACAAATTCACCACAAATATAACAAAAACTGTCAGCAGAGTTTATAAGACCACGATTAGACATTGAACTGAGCACATTTACAGGAAACGGGAAAATGAGGTTAGGTTGACTGTAAGCAAAACACCAACTGCTAACACAAAAATAGAATCGACCTTTTTTGCCAGTAAATGTTTTTCAGCAGTGCTGTCAACGTCATCCACATTCATTACACCTCATTTTTAAACCATTTTAAATATAACAAAGCTGTTAAATTCCTTTAAAAAATCGCTTAATTTAATAAATGTATTTGTAAAATGTGAAGAAATGGTGGATGATATAGTTTTTGCAGTATCATATTTGGATTTCCCACCCTAAGAATAAGGCATTTTCAGCAAAAAAAGTTTTTCCATCGTTGGCCTGTGTTATCAGTGTATCTGCAGAATACATAAGGAACTTAAGCAATGTTGATAAGATGTACAGAAATAAATAAACGCAGGAAAATGGAGGCATTTGAGGGAACATACAGTAAATGCAATCTTTGAGAGTGTAGTGGTACTGCATTTTAACAGTAACATTATATCCAAACTATATCTATGTATTGCATTAAATAAATGGACAAAGTAAAATATGAACAATATTTGATGAGACAGCTACATGAGGTGTTAAACATGGGCAGTAATACAAGTTAAAAGAAAGCCTTAACAATTGAAGCTACAGTCTATATGTAATACATAGACAACTTCAATAAAACAAAATAACTTAATGAATACAGGAAAATGGGAATATGTAGGAACAGACACTGTGGGGAGTAATGAACAACAGGGATGATTATATGAAGTTTAGGAGAGGGGAAGTGTTGAGCTTTGTCTGGTCATTTAGAATTAGATATGGACTGTGAGCAAGATGTTTGTTAATCTCCAGGGCTTCCAGGAGACTGAGTTTATGGCGTTTGTTTGCTAAAAGAAGTACGTAGGACACTGACTGGTATTTGTGACTCTCACTCAGTACATGCTCAGCAAATGCGAAGTCAGAATTCTGCAACTTCCAGCTGTGTTCATGTTCAGCCAGCCTAGTTGCTATGTCTCTGCCTGACTGACCGATGTAAAACTTGTCAAAATCAGAACAGGTGGTTATGTATACCCCACTGTTGGCTAATAACTGGATCTTATCTTTGCTGTCGTTTTCTTAATATAGTGGGAAAGCCTACACTTGCAGACTTTCAATGCTTTGGCTACAATCTGTGATACCTCACCTAGAAATGGTAGTGTACATCATTTCTCGCAGACAGTGGATGGGGAAGCAGGTGGGGCTTAGAGGAGGGGTATAATTTTTATTTTTTGTTTCCTGTGCAAATGTGGCCAATAAGAACTGGACTGTAGGAATTGGTTGTGTCAATAAATTCTATTGTATCTAACTCTGCTCTGACGTGGTGTAACGAGAAACGTTATTCATCCCTGGCAACACATTTCCATTGTTAGCCCGTCCAGTCTCGATGATCCCTTGCTCACTGCGATCGTGATAGACATTGTGCAGAGTGGGGACGTCCCTGACTTCCGCGTTCTGGGATAACGTATTGACGTCAAACATGTTATCACCTACTCGTAAATCGGCCGTGACACTTTCTATAGATGGTCACAACAGCAGCATTTCAGAGCTACTCCGTCGCAGGTGCAAGGCCATAACAATCTACTCTTTGTCAAGGTCTATGATGTTAGGGGATTTCCATGTTAACTGTTTCCTAGTTTCTCGACTTCATTTTTACAGTAGTCCGCTGGTCCGGACAGGAATTTATTTCTTATTTCTGGGAGTTACACAGCACTTTTAAGCCTTGGTGAGCATCACAGGGAAAGCAGCGATTCAGCAGGATGAAAATGAAGAGTACGACAAGGGTTTAGCAGTTCGTTGATAATGGAGTCGTTAGGTATGGAGCAGAAGCTCCAATTGGATAACGACAGGAAAGGACTTGAGTCATGCTCTTCCATTTGCGTTAAACGAATTAGGAGAAAAATATTAAAAGGAATGGAAGTTAGACAAACGCAAGGAAACCTATGGTGAAATGGCAACCTAGATATTGCCATACCAGTGGCATGACGTCTGAGGGAAAGAGAGAGGAGAATAGGACGGAACTATAAGAATGATTAGCGCATGTAAATAAAAAGAAAAGACTGAAAGGAACAGAGAAAGAAAACAAAGAACTTTAGTGAGGAATGCACCGAAATGATAAGTAAAATCACAGCAAAAAAGAAAAGTTTCTGTTTAGGGCATTAGAATAAAAAGAAACAGAATAAAAAAATTCTAAAAAGAATATGTGTGTGACTGACGGTTGGAAATGAAGAGAAAAGTGCATAGGGAGCAAATAGAAAGAATAACAATGGTACAGGAAAAGAAGTAAGTCGAAAGAAAAGTATGTGAGGTTACAATGAATACTGTAATAGTATAACTAATTTGCTGGATGCGGTAATATTTACTGTGGAAGAACAGTTGGGGTATAGCAAGCACAAGTCAATATATTTATGGAGTCACCTTCTTGATAAAGAGAGGAGGCAGCATATAACAGTTTCACATTGAATTACTTAGTTACATAATTGCCTATGTCTCAGTGCATAACTTGGTACATATGTTAATAATGTAAGGTGTGCTTGTCTTGCTAATCATTAGATTTGCTGGGTATCTGATCACTGAAATAGGAGTACTCCATAAACATTAGAGCTCTTCAAAATAGTTCAAAACTCAAATTTAAAGCATAGTAGCAGGGATAATATTTTGGACGTTAAAGAACATCTTTTATGTAAAAATTAATTTGTAAGGATGTTTGAGAACCTCTGCATAATACGTTATTGCCTTTTATTGTGAAGGTACTGTTCAGGTTTCGATCTATGTAGAGCAAAATGAGTATTTTGTATGCCACACCTTTTCGGCAAAGAAGTGATTAAACCAAAGAAGAGGGGTGAAACTGCCAAAAAGTGGAGTGCCCTTAAATATTGAAATCATCTGATGATTGTCTACAAAATAATTTAAGGTATTTAGTTTTACGTATTTTAATATTGTAACATTGTAAATGCGTGTTGGCCATGTTTAGAAATAATATATTTGAATAATGTAGTGTCACGTGACCAGACACAGGACAGGGCATAGGGGACAAAGGTCGTGGTCTTTGGATCGTGGTCCATCGGTGCGGATAACAGCCGCCGACATACTATCACTTGGCCATCGGTTTGTTTTGTGGATGTGATTTAGTAAAATAAAAACGTTTTCATTCTAAACTGTTGTCGGTGTAGATCATTTGCGAACGATCGTGATTTAGACAAATACTTGAATTCATTCACTGCTGTACTTAGGCTGGCTATTTACTCAAAATAGGGCGCGAATGCAGCTGTCCACAACCGAACCCCTTTTGCAGACGAGTCATGATAAAAAAAAATGGTTCAAATGGCTCTGAGCACTATGGGACTTGACTGCTGAGGTCATCAGTCCCCTAGAACTACTTAAACCTAACTAACCTAAGGACATCACACACATCCATGCCCGACGCAGGATTCGAACCTGCGACCGTAGCGGTCGCGTCATGATAAAAGGTTGTGTACAAGGCCGAGTGAAGTTGCAATTACAAAAGAACATGAAAAGAAAAAAATGAACTAATGGAGTTATTAATACACGCAAATTATAAGATAAGTGTAAGAACAATGGAGAGTAAAAAAAAAAATAACCTTACAATATACAGGGTATTACAAAAAGGTACGGCCAAACTTTCAGGAAACATTTCTCACACACAAATAAAGAAAAGATGTTATGTGGACATGTGTCTGGAAACGCTTAATTTCCATGTTAGAGCTCATTTTAGTTTGTTCTTCCAACTTCGCTCAAGGGAGCACGTTATCATGATTTCATACGGGATACTCTGCCTGGGGTGCTAGAACATGTGCCTTTACAAGTACGACACAACATGTGGTTCATGCACGATGGAGCTCCTGCACATTTCAGTCGAAGTGTTCGTACGCTTCTCAACAACAGATTCGGTGACCGATGGATTGGTAAAGGCGGACCAATTCCATGGCCTCCACGCTCTCCTGACCTCAACCCTCTTGACTTTCATTTATGGGGGCATTTGAAAGCTCTTGTCTACGCAACCCCGGTACCAAATGTAGAGACTCTTCGTGCTCGTATTGTGGACGGCTGTGATACAATACGCCATTCACCAGGGCTGCATCAGCGCATCAGGGATTCCATGCGACGGAGGGTGGATGTATATATCCTCGCTAACGGATGACATTTTGAACATTTCCTGTAAGAAAGTGTTTGAAGTCACGCTGGTACGTTCTGTTGCTGTGTGTTTCCATTCCATGATTAATGTGATTTGAAGAGAAGTAATAGAATGAGCTCTAACATGGAAAGTAAGCGCTTCCGGACCCATGTTCACATAACATATTTTCTTTCTTTGTGTGTGAGGAATGTTTCCTGAAAGTTTGGCAGTACCTTTTTGTAACACACTGTATAGCGCATATTAATCAGGAGAGGAATAAAAGCAATAACGTTAAGAAAATAAATTGTGTGAGTAGTGTGTGAAAGAAAGAGACAAGTGTAAAAAGAATCGAGAAAGGAAAGGAGAGCATTTAGGGAAGAAAGTGAGTGATTTGTCAGTGCAAATGAATGGGAACAGAAGAAAAAGTACACGAAAAAAAGGGGGGGGGGGGGGAAATCTTCAGTGAAAGTAAAGTATCGTAACGCAACGCTCGCACCAGACAGGCTTATTTCATCAGGTTTCCAGTAGTCGGCCCAGGAGAAATGAAATATTGAGGTAGGTGAAATAGTGTAGTAATTATCTAAAGGACCCCACACACAACAGTGGTTGGCAACTCGGCGAAAAACGCATTTCACTCAGCATTAATCTAAAAACGAACAGAATGCAAGACACGGAAACACGCGAGCAACTGCTTGAGGTAGAGTATATTGTGGGGAGGGCGGGGAGAGCGAACTGGCCGGTCGTGTGTGGAACTGGGGGGAGAGGGGGGGGGTTAATGGAAAGAAACGGCCCGTGTCCGGCGCAGGCCGGAAGCGGAAACGATCGCCGCCACGTGTGCCAGAGCGGCCGAGGATATCGAGGAGCGGGGGCGGAGAATTTAATAACTGACAAGTGGCGGCGCCCGGTGCCAAGTGCGCGGACAGACCACGCCGCAGTTGTTATTGCATATCGGTCGCGCCTGCGCGCCGCCGTGCCAGCAGTCACGGCCGGCTTATTAAATTCCTCCTCCGCGACTTGCAGCGCACACACGCGCCTAACAGCCCTTTGGGCTTGTTCTTTGGGGCCCTCTGATGTTGCTTACAGCGGGATGCCCGAACACTGTGGCACAACTCCCTCTTCGGTATTAAATGAAATCGCTTCGCCTCGTCGTATCTTAATACGAGACAGCATCATCCACGGAGTGTTTACAGAGGCTGCCCTAAGTATTTGGGACCAAGATGGAGTAGCCGATCCCAAATGAAAAACCCCGAAAAAGTGTTATGGGCGCTCGGCTTTTTCTAATCTCTACAATCTTCACCAGTGGTCTCCAAACTAGACTTGGCCACTGTTTCTATGTTTCGATACAGTGTATCGATACCTGGCACTGTTTCAGTGTTTCGGAACGGCTATGGTTCACTGTTTCGAAACAGTGGTGTTTCATTCCGCTCTGTGTCGGACGAGATTCGGGCTCGGCACAGGTACTGAAACACAACATATCACTTCATGAAACACTTTCAAGAGTGTCGAAATCTTTTGACAAGCAATAACATGAAGCTCAAGATATCCGAAAATAAAGCTTCGTTTCTAGCTGACTGTCCTATTCCGAAATGGCGTAACATCTGCTTTATAAACACTAACCAAACAATAAAACAATGCATACTATTCGCATTCAAAATAATAAATATGTGAAAATCATTCAGTTAAATTACAGTTTTTTTATAACATACGCTTCTCTGTTCATGTACAGTTATCATATTAAGAAACGCAAGTAAGACTACAACATTTTAAATAAAAATAGGCGTAGAGTGACAGTTATTAGACATGTATATAAATTTGATGTAGGTATAATTGCAAGCAATCTGTTTGACATATCACTGACAGAGTAATGGTGAACGGGAAGCATCGCAAATTCATAGTAACGGTTCGAAACACCTTGAAACACAATTTTTTCTGTTATATTTTCTTATTTATTCGAATTATTTGGCGTTATTTGTGAGTCTATAGTCACTGTTCCTATTATCCACAATGATTCCCTTTGTGTGCATGGAAATTAGCAGGATGGGTATAGTAGCCATACTAATGGAATGTGGGAGTCCCAGTAGCATATCTGTTGTTTCTGCAGTTTGCTCCTACCTCCAGTTCCGTTCGTGATGGTTCTTCTGTCTTCAGCTAAGGCTTTCCTCAGCCAATTGAAAAGTATGAAAGTCACATGACACAAAAGCAGCGCATTTGCTGCAGGAAATACGAAACTGCCAAGACGCCTAAGTGATAGTTTCATACTTTCTGCGATATGATTAGCGCTCTCGCACCTCATTTGTGTTTATATGGACATACTTATACAGTAGATATTCAAGATGATAAAATGTGTAGGTTTATTAGATTACAAAACAAACTGTTTCACTGTTTCGAAACACCGTATCGAAACATTACATTGTACTGTTTCATTTGTTTCGAAACATTTACGTGTTTCAGTTTGCCCATCTCTACTCCAAATTAAGGCCCGTGGGCCGAAACCGGCCCGCGAGAGCCGGAAAACCAGCCCGCCAAATATTTGAGGTGGTACCTATACTGCCAACAATTGAGTTAAGAGGCCTATCGCGACCAATACACCGCGACATTGGCTCTGCTACTCGCTACAAGACTACATAACTAAACTTATTGTTGCGCCGCTTGAAATAACAATGCGTTGACATACTCTACCTCTGTTACGTCTTGCACTAATATTGTTGCCAACAATAATTTTGAGATTTCGTTAACTTTGCAGGACGCTTTCGTGAAGAATGTGCAGTGACATACTTTTTTGTCGGTGAAATTCGCCAGAATAAAATACGCCAGAATTTCGGTCAGGTACGTCCACCAATCAAAATTATGTAATTAAATAAAAATAGTAGTTCGTTTTAGTGCTACCTATTCCCACAACCTTAGATTTTAGCGATTTCATCTTTCCTTTAGCCTTACATTACGGTGATCATGGAGTGCTAGAGTGCTTTAATCCCATTAGGTACATCTTGCCCGTTATGACTTCGTGGAGGAGTCAATGTGGACCGCGGACTAAAAAGTTTGGAGACCCCTGATCTACACTATGAGATCAAAAGAATCCGGACACCCCCAATTCGGTTTTACAGAGACTACTCTACAGCATTGGCTCCTTACTTAGCTTGCATTTATCGCGAATCGCTTGTCCGACGTAATGTCCCGAGCGACTGGAAAAAAGCGCAGGTGACGCCTGTTTATAAGAAGGGTAGAAGGACGGATCCTCAAAATTACAGACCAATATCCTTAACATCGGTTTGTTGCAGGATTCTCGGACATATTCTCAGTTCGAATATAATGATTTTCCTTGAGACCGAGAAGTTGCTGTCCATGCATCACACGGCTTCAGAAAGCATCGCTCCTGCGAAACGCAACTCGCCTTTTTTCACGTGATATCTTGCGAATCATGGATGAAGGATATCAGACGGATGCCATATTCCTTGACTTCCGGAAAGTGTTTGACTCGTTGCCCCACTGCAGACTCCTAACTAAGGTACGAGCATGTGGGATTGGTTACCAAATATGTGAGTGGCTCGAAGACTTCTTAAGTAATAGAACCCAGTACGTTGTCCTCGATGGTGTGTTCATCGGAGGTGAGGGTATCATCTGGAGTGCCCCAGGGAAGTGTGGCAGGTCCGCTGTTGGTTTGGCTCTGAGCACTACGTGACTTAACTTCTGAGGTCATCAGTCGCCTAGAACTTAGAACTAATTAAACCTAACTAACCTAAGGACATCACACACAACCATGCCCGACGCTATTGTTTTCTTTCTACATAAATGATGTTTTGGATAGGGTGGATAGCAATGTGCGGCTGTTTGCTGATGGAAGGTGTCGTCGTTGAGTGACTGTAGGAGGATACAAGATGACTTGTACAAGATTTGTCATTGGTGTACAGAATGACAGCTAACTCTAAATGTAGATAAATGTTAATTAATGCAGATGAATAGGAAAAAGAATCCTGTAATGTTAGAATACTCCATTAGTAGTGTAGCGCTTGACACAGTCACGTCGATTAAATATTTGGGCGTAACATTGCAGAGCGGTATGAAGTGGGACAAGCATGTAATGGCACTTGTGGGGAAGGCGGATAGTCGTCTTCAGTTCGTTGGTAGCATTCTGGGAAGATGTGGTTCATCTGCAAAGGAGACCGCTTGTAAAACACTAATACGACCTACTCTTGAGTACTAATCGAGAATTTGGGATACCCTCTCAGGTCGGATTGAGGGAGGACGAAGAAGCAATTCAGTTGTGGGCTGCTAGATTTGTTACAGGCAGGTTTGATCATCACACGAGTGTTACGGAAACGCTTCAGGAACTCGGGTGGGAGTCTCTGGAGTAAAGGAGGCGTTCTTTTTGTGAATCGCTATTGGGGAAATTTAGAGAACCAGCATTTGAGATTGACTGCAATAAAATTTTACTGCAGCCAACTTTATATTTCGCGGAAAGACCACAAAGATAAGATAAGAGAGATTCGGGCTAGTACAGAGGCATATAGGCAGTCATTTTTCCCTCGTTCTGTTTGGGAGTGGGACAGGGAGAGATGCTAGTTGTGGTACGAGGTGCCCTCCGCCACGCACCGTTCGGTGGATTGCGGAGTATTTATGTAGATGTAGACGTAGAAGACACAGGTTTTTCATATTAGGTACATAGTGCAGCCACCTACTGCCTGGTACTCCACATCAGCTACCTCAATAGTCATTAGACATCGCGAGAGATCAGAATGGGGTACTCCGCTGAACTGACGGACTTCGAACGTGGTCAGGTGATTGGGGGTCACTTGTGTCATACGTCTGTACGCGAGGTTTCCACACTGCTAAACATTGCCTAGGTCCACTGTTTCCGATGCAGTAGGGAAGTCGAAACGTAAAGGGACAGGTACAGCACAAAAGCGTACAGGCCGACCTCGTATGTTGACTGACAGAGACCGCCGACAATTAAAGAAGGTCGTAATCTATAATACGTACACATCTATCTATACCATCACACAGGAATTCCAAACTGCATAAGGATCCACTGCAAGTACTATGACAATTAGGCGGGAGGTGAGAAAACCTGGATTTTAAGGTCGAGCGGATGCTTATAAGCCACACATCATGCCGGTAAACGCCAAACGACGCCCCGCTCGGTGTAAGGAGCGCAAACACTGGACGATTGAACAGTGCAAAAACGTTGTGTGGAGTGACGAATAACGGTACACAATGTGGCGATCCGATGACAGGGTGTAGGTATGGCGAATGCCCGGTGAACGTCATCTGCGAGCGTGTGTAGTGCCAACAGTAAAATTCGGAGACGGTGGTGTTATGGTGTGTTAATTTTTTTCATGGAGGGTGCTTGCACGTCTTGTTCTTTTTCGTGGCACTATCATAGCACAGGCCTACATTGCCTTCTTCCTTCCCACTGTTGAAGAGCAACTCGGGGATGGTGGTTGCATCTTTCTACACGATCGAGAACCTGTTCATAATGCACGGCCTGTTTCGGAGTGGTTCCACGACGATAACATCCCTGTAATGGTCTGGCCTGCACAGAGTCCTGACCTGAACAGTATAGAACACCTTTCGGAAGTTTTTGAATGCTGACCTCGTGCCAGGCCTCGCCGACAGACATCGACACCTCTCCTCAGTGCAGCACTCCGTGAAGAATGGGCTGCCATCCCCCAGGAAACCTTCCAGCACCTGATTGAACGTGTGCCTGCGAGACTGGAAGCTGTAATCAAGGTTAAGGGTGGGCCAACACCATATTGAATTCCATCATTACCGATGGAGGGCGCCACGAACCTGTAAGTCATTTTCAGACAGTTGTCCGGATACTTTTGATCACATAGTGTATTTGAACGATGTAGGAGACAATCTTGGTAGCCATTATAGATTATCTACAGGTGATGCTATCGTTTACCATCTAGTAAAGTCATCAGAAGACCAAAAACCACTTGCAGAATGATCACAAAAGACATCCGTATTACATGATCCATCACTCAAATCAAGATGGGAATGCAACTGCTCATAAAGTTGTAGAAAAAACGAATACCAACAGCCGTACTTCTTATAAAATACAGAAACTGGAGACAGTGTCTCGGATATAAAGAGGAGATGAACTGGCAGTCATTAAAATGAAGGTGTTTCTCGTTGAGGTGAGACCTTTCCACGAAATTTCAGTCCTCATATTCCTCATCCAATTGCGAAAATAATTTGTTGCATCACACCTGGTAAAACTGGTCATAAGCAGAATGCAAAATATACCCATTATGAACGACACAAAAAACCCGAATAAGGCCGGGGGGGGGGGGGGGGGGGGGGGGGCGGGGGTGTTACGGATTAAAAAGAAGGGAACTAGCTTTTCGGAATATATGGCAGCTTCAAAGGAATTTCAATCAAAACATGTTAACATATTCGCGCTTTTCTACTTGTTGGAATTAGTACCCATGTTGTGTAACATAATGCATCCACCCCGAGAAAAAACCTTTTTGGGTCACATGCACACTCTTCAGCCGTATGATATTATCTACTGCTTACTACGGTTGACGAATCTTCTCGATTTTGGGCACAGGATCAAGGACTGCAGCCTACCAATTGTGAGGTGCAAGAGCACCAACGCTTGGCAACTAAGAGAGTTGACTGCTCTGGGGAACTATGGTTGATTCTCAAAGAAGCGCTAATACGTCAGGATGATCTGATTAAAATATCTTTGAAATTGCCAGATAAGTCGAAAAGCTAGTTCCCCTGTTTTACATACCTGACTTTGCCCACTACATATTCGCCTTTTCTGGGGTACAATAGGAGCATTTTTCGTTCTGGTTCCCAAATTTACATTAACGTAATTTTAAAATTAGACCGCCATAGTTAGCACGTCACGGAGATTTTTTCGACTCGGGCTACGACTGATCTGGTGTCTTTCGAGCCATGTTGGTTACATCGTCGCAACGGATAAAGCTTTCAGAAATCAATAGGGCGGCTGTGAATTATCTGTATTCCTCCTCCTTCTTTCATAATTCCCAACCGATTCGCAAAAGTTAGTAACATACAAGTGGCGCTAGATTTTTGAACGAGAGATTTCAGTTTTATCGTAAGAATGTATTTTTATTTATCTGAGTCACTGTAAACCGCTTGCAAGCTAACTGCAACGATTCTGTGCGATAAAATTTGCGACAGTAGTTACGCAGTGATGCATTGTATTATTTTTATGTAAACTGCTTTCGTGTAAGTAAAGTATAAATGGTTCAAATGGTCATCAGTCCCCTAGAACTTAGAACTACTTAAACCTAACTAACCTAAGGACATCACACACACCCATGCCCGAGGCAGGATTCGAACCTGCGACCGTAGCAGCAGTGCGGCTCCGGACTGGAGCGCCTAGAACCGCACGACCACCGCGGCCGGCTATAAATGGTTCAAATGGCTCTAAGCACAATGGGACTTAACATTTGAGATCATCAGTCCACTCGACTTAGAACTACTTAAACCTAACTAAACTAAGGACATCAAACACATCCATGCCCGAGGCAGAATTCGAACCTGCGACCGTAGCAGTAGCGCGGTTCCGGGCTGAAGCGTCTAGAACCGCTCGGCCACAACGGCCGGCTAGTAAATTATAATTTTTGATTTGTTAAACTGATGTGACTCATTATGTTCTAAGTCCGAAGACGACGTGGAAACGTAAAACCAGCTACATATGAAATGAAGGCAGGAAATCAACAGAGGAATGAATTTTAACCACATGATGCTCTTATCTGAAAATCAGAACCTGGATATTACTATGTGGCTGCAACATTATTATTTCAGCTACACATTTTCGACGAGGAGCCGCAAGCTACAGATGAGTAAAGAAATTTTTATGATGCAACCTTGTTTCCCAATCTTTCTGGCTGCACTACACGAGAGCTATCTTTTCTAAAAACTTGCACTAGATTGAAACAAAAACTAAATACGGTTCTCAGGTTCGTAAATTTAACTCTTTTGTACATTAATAGAGGGGATGGTCGTAACAAACAGCTGCAGTATACAGGAAACGTAGACACTTGTTGCTGTTTACACTGTTTTAAGAAATAGGGGCCGATGATGCGGTTGCTGAGGAGTCCACAACATGGGTTGGCAGCTCAAGATCATTTTTTGTGCACTTGTCTCAGCTATTACCTATTTTCAATGGGCCATTGCGTATATTGCTAAAATTGATAGTTCAGTTCTTGGTAAGTGTCATCCTTAAACAAAACGTTGCACAGAAACGCCGTATTTCTTTGCTATTTCCGTAGACACGATTCGAACTGTAACCTATCTTGTAAGTCGCCGCCATGATTTTGGTAATGGAGAAACGTATGCAAAGAATGAACTGCGCTGAGATATTTTATTTCCTAAACAGTCCTTTCACTAGCCTCACCCGGTTTGTAGTGGCACAAGGATTGTAGATAATCTCCGCTAAAATATTAGTCGTCTTTCTGCCATCTTTTGCCGATCGTATTTGTTGGTGTATTTCATTCTTCATGCCTCCAGTTTAGTCAAAGATTTTTTGATATTGTTTGGTAAGACGGATCATGAGGGATTCGCACGATCAGGATAATTTTCGGAATAGAAACGCACTTTAAAATGCTCCAAGACATCAGCGTTATTCCCCATGAAGAAAACAATGTCCATTTTTTCGATGGTCGCATAAATTATGAAGTCGAAAGGACTTCAGGAGTATGGTGCCTGATTACTACAACATAAGAACACAGGCTGATGGGCTTCAAGCTTACTTGGAAACACACGAAACGTTCCTGAGTTACGCGTCTGATTATATTTAGTAATTTAGTACAGTCCGGCAGAAAATGGTAAGACTTCTTCTCCTTATGGCAGAGCTATGGCTTACGGTAGTGTTACCTCATTCCTTTGATAAAGTTCAACGCATGTTATCCTGCTGAGGCATCGAAGACTTTTGACAATGACACAGAAAGAAGTGTATAGTTTTATTCGAAACCAAAACGGAACACAAAGACGTAGTCGTAATTTGGCTACTACTAACTTAAAAATTACTTGCTTACGTCTGAAAATTCGCCATACTGTCCGCTGTAATTTAGCAAAACCGTGCCTTATATTGTACGAAATATCCTGCGTGGATTGATAACGCCTCATTAGCATCGTTCCTATTTACCTCACTGAAGCATCTACAATCTACACTTACAACGACGAATCAAATTAAAAAGAAACAAGCAGGTAACCTGTTTATCTTTCCCAAAGTAATCATCATCATTGTTCATACATTTATCTCCCTGTGAGAGAAGATGGTCAATGCCTTCATGGAAAGATGTATGCTGTTGTCTATGGAACCATGGTTATACTCGGATGCGCATCTCTTCGTGCAAAAGCAAATATAAGGCCACGAATGTCTTTTTCCAGGGCTCTATGTAAATTGAATAGGGAGAGATCGGGACTGTATGGA
Organism: Schistocerca cancellata; assembly: GCF_023864275.1. Classification (NCBI taxonomy): domain Eukaryota; kingdom Metazoa; phylum Arthropoda; class Insecta; order Orthoptera; family Acrididae; genus Schistocerca; species Schistocerca cancellata. Next base: position 536,318,756 of record NC_064632.1, read on the forward strand.
GAATGATTAAGGGACTCCAAGCAAGCTTCTCCAGCACGGTCGTAAGAAAATTGGAAACATATGGGCCCGCACAAATGTTTCGACTATACCGTAGAATGGCGCTGTTGTCCATACAGTATCAATCTCTTCCCATGTGATTTTCCCGTTTTTGGAACCCTGAAGAAAGACATTTGTGGGTGTCGATTTACTCGGGCGAAGGGGTGCGCACCTGGACACAATCACGTTTTCCTAGGTGACACCAAACATTTTTCCATGAAGTCATTCATCGTCTTCCCTTACAGTGTGATAAACCTACTGCCAGTTATGGCGATTTATTTTTTTTTGACATCCGTCTAGTTTTAATTTGATTGTCTCTTGTTCTTTAATGTTTTCGTACCACTTTAAACTACTATCGTACGTCTCATTTTCGTTAAACCAATTTCAGTTTAACAATATCTAAGAGTATTCTGTGATAAACGAGTTACTGTGAAACAGTTTACTCACACAAATTTTGATTTAATTTTTAATTATTCAGTATTTTAAATTTGTTGCCCTACAGCAACATGTTAGACAGAAGAGTCTCAGTAGCTTTATTCAGTGATAAGTAGAACCTATTACAATGGAGAACCGAAGAAACTGGTACGCCTGCCTAATGTCGTGAAGGGCTCAAATGGCTCTGAGCACTATGGGACTTAACTGCTGTGGTCATCAGTCCCCTAGAACTTAGAACTACTTAAACCTAACTAACCTAAGGACATCACACACATCCATGCCCGAGGCAGGATTCGAACCTGCGACCGTAGTGGTCGCGCGGTTCCAGACTGTAGCGCCTAGAACCGCTCGGCCACTCCGACTGGCTGTCGTGAAGGGCCCCGCGAGCACGCGATATGCGTGGCATGGGCTCGATTGCTGTATGAAGTAGTGCTGGAGGGAATTAACACCATGAATCCTGCAGGACTGTCCAGAAATCCGTAAGAGTGCAACGGGGTGGAGATCTCTTCTGATCAGCACGTTGCAAGTCATCCCAGATATGCTAAATAATGTTTATGTCTGGGGAGTTTGGTTCAAATGGTTCAAATGGCTCTGAGCACTATGGGACTTAACTGCTGAGGCCATCAGTCCCCTAGAACGTAGAACTACTTAAACCTAGCCGGCCGGTGTGGCTGAGCGGTTCTAGGCACTACAGTCTGGAACCGCGAGACCGCTACGGTCGCAGGTTCGAATCCTGCCTCGGGCATGGATGTGTGTGATGTCCTTAGGTTCGTTAGGTTTAAATAGTTCTAAGTTCTAGGGGACTGATGACCTCAGAAGTTAAGTCCCATAGTGCTCAGAGCCTTTTTTTTTTTTTTTTTTTTTTTTTGAATCCATAAGATGTACACCTCGCACGAAATGATTATACTGTGCAATCACTTCGGGTTAACCATCTTAATTGATTTATTTAAATCCTTGTCATATCTTTCCCCTCACAAAATTTCTGAGAAACGTTACAAATCGGTTGTCATGCCACTTCAAGCAGAATAATAATAATATTTCTCACGGAACACTTTATTGCATCTGTTGCAGACCTTCCATAGCTTCATTTTCTTGACGCAAATAGACACTCCTCTATACGGCTGTATCGAACAGTACCTAGGCTGTAGATTCCTCTTTCAGTTAGTCGCATTTGCAAACGTAAGTACAGGACCAATTGAAAAATAAATAAATTAACAAAATAAAATAAAATTTGTGCTCTTATACTACAGTAGCAAATTTTAGCGCAACATTTCCACTGATTTCTTTGTCAGGAAAGTATTTAGGCTACTCCTACGAGTCAGCATTTCAAACTAGTACTCTAAGCCATTCACATCAGATAGTACCAACATTTTGATTGGACATATACCTCGGGATACACGAGTTTATTGACTCAGATCAATTTGTCTGAATGAACTCCTTATACTACATTTATTTATCTGGTCGGACATATAAATGTTGGATCTATAGTAGCAGGTAAGGAAAATTAGTAGGAAAAACTTTGCAAATTAAACTCAGTGCATAGAATAGATAAAAAAGATAAGGCTACTGATTATCATAAAGATTAACTTACATATAACAGCCAATTGTTCTCGTCGAGAAAATGGACAACCATAAGTAAATGAAATAAGTCTTTGCTCCAAAAGGAGAATATCTTCAGTTCTCGTGCAGATCAGACCAACGAATTGCTTTAGTGAAAGATAACGTAGCAGTCGAATCAAAGGACCCGTTATGGGGTAAAGAAGATTCAGATAACATCCAACATAAATATTAAATATTTTCCATTCCTCCACAGAATTGCTTTAGGCGAATGCTGCAACGGTTCCTATGAAAAGGCAAGAACCGATTTCCTGTTCTGTCCCAGTTTGCGCTCCACTGACATCGTTGCCCATGGCAAGTTAATCTTTCGTTCCTCGTGCAGTAACTTATTCCATAGGAACAGCGCTCAGATCCTCGTGTGCCATTCCCACCTTATTTTTTCTGTAATTTCTTTCCATCACCCCACAAAAATGCCGGAAACGCTATAGCTTCTCATAACAATTGACGTCAAATGAACTAATTCTCAATATATAGTTACTTCTACGTGTAGTAGATGTTAAGAACCAATCGCTGTCCCAGTTTAGGTTAACACAGTCTGTTAAGTAAGAGCGTGGTCCGCATTACACACAGACGGTAACAGATATCGTCTCAGTTCTTTCACAACCCAACAGAGGGAACTTCCGTCCTTCACTCAGTATCCATAAATAATTAGTTTACTTTGAATTCTTGACAGAGGTGCACAAGAAGAGACACGAGTGCAGCTTACGCGTAGCGTTTACCAAAGATGTTTCATGTCGACTGCCAAATTTTGCTTCATCGTCAAAAATGAAGGCTGAATACTGCAGAAGGCTTTGTAGCGACCAGGAAAAGCAGATCGCTGTCCCAGTACTGGATTGGCCTTCGATTGGTCTTCACAGTCGCCTGACGCTGATCCTGTTGACAAAGTACGGCCTTACATAAAAAAGTTGTAAGGGAATAATATGTTCACTTTGGAACTGCTGTCAACGAAGATTAGACGCATTTGGAGGTCTCTTTCACGTGAATACGAGGAAAACTTGGTTTCATGCATGTCTCGGAGATGCCAAGCAATTATCGACGCTGCGGGTGACTGGACGTACTGTTAATTGTACTTCCATTTTTCTTTCGTTCATATGTGATATACGTATATGGTTTAATACGTTGTCAAATACATTTTTCTACTGACTAACCCGACTACGATCTTACTTACTGACTATACAGGGTGGTCCATTAATCGTGACCGCGCCAAATATCTCACAAAATAATCATCAAACGAAAAAACTACATAGAACAAAACTTATCTAGCTTGAAGGGGGAAACTAGATGGCGCTATGGTTGACCCGCTAGATGGCGCTGCCATAGGTCAAATGGATATCAACTGCGTTTTCTTAAATAGACACCCGCATTTTTATCACATTTTCGTGTACTAGGTAAAGAAATATAAATGTTTTAGTTGGACCACTTTTTTCGCATTGTGATAGATGGCGCTGTAATAGCCACAAACATATGGCTCACAATTTCAAACGAACAGTTGGTAACAGGTAGGTTTTTTAAATTAAAATACAGAACGTAGGTACGTTTGAACATTTCATTTCGGTTGTTCCAATGTGATACATGTACCTTTGTGAACTTATCATTTCTGAGAACGTATGTTGTTACAGCGTGATAACCTGTAAATACCACATTAATGCAATAAATGCTCAAAATGATGTCCGTCAACCTCAATGCATTTGACATTACGTGTAACGACATTCCTCTCAACAGAGAGTAGTTCGCCTTCCGTATTTTCGCACATGCATTGACAATGCGCTTGACGCATGTTGTCAGGCGTTGTCGGTGGATCACGATAGCAACTATCTTTCAACTTTCCCCACAGAAAGAAATCCAGTGACGTCAGATACGGTGAACGTGCGGGCCATGGTATGGTACTTCGACGACCAATCCACCTGTCATGAAATATGCTATTTAATGCAGCCTCAACCGCACGCGAGCTATGTGCCAGACATCCATCATGTTGGAAGTACACCGCCAATCTGTCATGGAGTGAAACATCTTGTGGTAACATCCGTAGATCATTACGTAGGAAATCAGCATACATTGAACCATTTAGATTGCCATCGATAAAACGGGAGCCAATTATACTTCCTCCCATAATGCCGCACCATACATTAACCCGCCAAGGACACTGATGTTCCACTTGTCGCAGACATAGCGGATTTTTCGTTGCCCAATAGTGCATATTATGCCGGTTTACGTTGCCGCTGTTGGTCAATGACGCTTCGTCGCTAAATAGAACGCGTGCAAAAAATCTGTCATCGTCCCGTAATTTCTCAGTGGCAGAACTGTACACGACGTTCAAAGTCGTGGCCATGCAATTGCTGGTGCATAGAAATATGGTACAGGTGCAATCGATGTTGATGTAGCATTCTCAAGACCGACGTTTTTGAGATCGCCAATTCTTGCGCAATTTGTCTGCTACTGATGTGTGGATTAGCCGCGACAACAGCTAAAACCCCTACTTGGGCATCAACATTTGTTGTAGGTCGTGGTTGACGTTTCACATGTGGCTGAACACTTCCAGTTTCCTTAAATAACGTAACTATCCAGCGAAAGGTCCGGACACTTGAATGATGACGTGCAGGATACCGAGCAGCACACGCCCGTTGGACATTTTGATCACAATAGCCATAAATCAACACGATACCGACGTTTTCCGCAATTGGTAAACGGTCCATTTTAATACGGGTAATGTATCACGAAGCAAATACCGTCCGCACTGGCGGAATGTTGCGTGATACCACGTACTTATACGTTTGTGACTATTACAGCGCCATTTATCACAAACAGAAAAAAATGATCCAACTGAAACATTCATATTTCTTTACGTACTAAACGAATCTGTAATAAAAATGAGGGTTCCTATTCAAAAGAACGCAGTTGATATCCGTTTAACCTATGGCAGTGCTATCTAGCGGGTCAACCATAGCGCCATCTGGTTTCCCCCTTCAAGTTAGACGAGTTTCCTTCTTTGTAGTTTTTTCGTTTGATGGTTATTTCATGAGATATTTGAACCGGTCACTATCAATGGACCACCCTGTATATGTGCCAGTCTGGGAACCTGTCTACTTTAAAGTGACACCAGCTAGTGCTGTCGCACCACACTGTGGCGGCAAGTACATCAAATACACTTCTATGTGTGATTCGTCATCCCGACAAAAGTATACGATTCAGGTCGAGCTGCGAACGCGCACCATATGCAAATACAAAAGAAATCTGGCTGCAAAGACCACTGCCGGAAAGTAGTTTGTAATCAACAGCTTTTCATTGTCGTAATAAAGGGGCCATTTGAAACGGTTAATATTGTCCTCCAAAGCTGGCGCGTAAAATGACCGTTCTCGCTGGCGCACAGAAGGGGAGGAAAATAGACACAAAAAGGCCAGTAAATTTAACTCTTTCTGTCTTTCTCTCTCTTCAACTCTCTCTCTCTCTCTCTCTCTCTCTCTCTCTCTCTCTCTTCTTACTCCCAGCACTGGACGCTTCTGAATGAATAATTTCCATAGACGGCGCTTTCATTAGGGCCGAAATGCGCCAGTTTCTGGCAACCCTTTCCTTCCCCAACCGCCCCCACCCGTGCAATACATTTCTTTGCCTCCTTCTACGCTGCAAAACGAAATATGTAATTGCCCACTCGTAGCCTTTGTTGGGCGCCTGGCGGATTTAGGTGGAAGGGTGAGAGATTGAGTGTGAAAGACGGGAGGGGGGTGGTGGTGAAGAAAACGACGAGGGGTGCTGTTAAGTGTTTGACTTTTCCAAAGGAAATGAACAGAACATTCTCGTTGTGCCTTGTCACATCTTCGGAATCGGTCTCCTAGCATTCAGGACAGAGTCACACGGCTGCATTGCTACTGAGGAGATATTTCGTATTTACTTTAGGAGGTAACGACGGAAGGCTGCAGTCATTTTAATTCGCTCCATCCCCCCCACCCCCCCGCAACCCCCTCCCAGCCTCGGTGCTATGTTCCGGCCGAGTACGTCCAATCACCGACTGGTTCGTGGGCCCACACCCCGCTAGAGTCTTGCCTCGGCGTACGACCAGAAGCTTCCGTTTCTCTCCTTTTCCTCTCCCCATCGCTACCTCTCTCCGTCTCTCTCTCTCTCTCTCTCTCTCTCTCTCTCTCTCTCTCCCCCTATGCTTCCCCCTACTCCCCTTTTTTCACCCCTACTACACTCGCCACCCTCTCATCCGTACCCCATCCGGAGCCATCTCCTTCTCCCGCGAAACGTTTCTTACAGCTCGGTCCGACTATCTCCAGGATACACGCTGCGCAGCAAATTTCGACCGACCTGCAGGATGCGCAGGAGAAGAACTTCTTTTTTTTTTTTTCTTTGCGGCCTCGTCTTCGTTCTTTCCCTTGGAATCCTCTACCAAATTCGCCATTGCGTGGAACTTGTTGCGAGCCTGCAGGGTTCTGAGGAAAGGGGAGTCCAAGAGACGGGAGGGAACTTTTAGTTTCTTGGGTGTCTACACAGAAATCCCAATTATAAACAATCAGTCTTTTCGTCGAAGCGAATCTCTACGGGAGCTGTCTTTACAGAAGTCGCCGAAGGAGTGAATCATTACCACCAACGCGCTATTTCAACGGCTGCAGTAATTCCGAGAGAAAAACCCACAAAAAGTTCTTCCTGGCAACACCCTTATTGCGTCGCTTCGCCTCTCTCTCTCTCTCTCTCTCTCTCTCTCTCTCTCTCTCTCTCTTTGTTTCTCTCTCTTTCTCTCCTTATGTATCTATCTATCATCTCCTCCCATAAACGCACAAGCTCATCTTCAAGCTGTTGATCAAGTGACATAGTCCTGTGTGTGCTAACATTACGGCAAGTAAAAAAGAATAAACGAATTTGCAGTTAATAACGGAGGAAGTGAAGTACTTTATTATTTTATTATGAATCCAGTCGCTGACAATGAATGTTTATCAGTCAGATTGATAAACGTATGTAGTCCTTGACTGGAGTTTTAATAAATTTTCTTGCGTCACTGGAATACCTTACTGCGACTATACCGCTACTTGTGAAGTACTTTTTAGTCCACTGGTTTTACTCTTATCCTTTATTCCTCCACCATGCTATCAGTTTCAGAGCCTGCGTGGAGGCGCCTACTGTCAGATGACAGATAGGTGTATAATCCTTGATCTGCTAACGTCTATTTCACGAATAGCATCGTTGTGCCTGTTTTATTGAGGGTGCTGTGAATATTCCAATGAAAACGAGATAAGTGGAGAAAACGTAAGTAAACTATTTTTATTTCGAAAGTAATCGTCATTACTGTTAATACATTTGACCCACTGTATGACATGACGCGCAATTCCTTCATGGAAAAATGTTTTTGTTTGTCTACGGAACCAGAATTGTCCGAAGCAAATCGGAGGCCACGACTGTCTTTCTTCATTTCTCCAAAAGTGAAGAAACCGCATGGCGAGTGAAAGGGACTATATGGAGGATGTGTAAGGGCTTATGAACGAAACCCAACAGAAGTGCGCTATCATGCCCAAATGCCGAGAAATGATTAATGGGGGCCTTATTTGGTTGCAGCGTGGTGCCCTTCCCCCCCCCCCCCCCCTCAGTCATTGATAAAGCAGTTTCGATTACGCTGCAGAAATTTTGCTGTGGAGCTCTTACGTATCCTGAATACTGTACCGATCTCTCACCATCCGTGTTCGTCTAGTTGCTTCGGACGAAGATACCCACCGAGCGATGTGGCGCAGTGGTTAGCACACTGTACTCGCTTTGGAGGGGACGACGGTTCACACCAGCGCCTGACCATCCTGATTTAGGTTTTCCGTAATATCCCTATATCGCTTCAGGCAAGTGTTGGGAAGGTTCCTTTGAAAGGACACGACCGTCTTCCTCCCCCATAGTTCCCTAATCCGATGGGACCGATGACCTCGCTGTCCGGGCCCCTCCCCCAAATCAACTAACCAACCAACGAAGAATTGGACGCCTGGGTACAGTCATGTTTCCGTAGGCAATCGCAAACATTTTTCCATGAAGGCACTAATCGTCTTGCCTCATAGTGATATAAATTAATTAACAGCTATGGCGATTACTTTTGAAATAATACACTACTGGCCATTAGAAATACTACACAACGAAGATGACGTGCTACAGACGCAAAATTTAACCAACAGGAAGAAGATGCTGTGATATGCAAATGATTATCTTTTCAGAGCATTCACACAAGGCTGGCGCCGGTGGCGACACCTGTAACGTGCTGACATGAGGAACGTTTCCAAGAGATTTCTCATATACAAACAGCAATTGACTGGCGTTTTCTCGTGAAACGTTGTTGTGATTCCTGGTGTAAGGAGGAGAAATGCGTACCATCACGATTCCGACTTTGATAAAGGTAGGATTGTAGCCTATCGCGATTGCGGTTTGTCGTATCGCGACATTGCTGCTCGCGTTGGTCGAGATCCAATGACTGTTAGCAGAATATGGAATCGGTGGGTTCAGGAGGGTAATACGGAACGCCGCGCTGGATGCCAACGGCCTCGTATCACTAGCAGTCGAGATCGCAGGCATCTTATCCGCATGGCTGTAACGGATCGTGCAGCCACGTCTCGATCCCTGAGTCAACAGATGGGGACGTTTGCGAAACAACAACCATCTGCACGAACAGTTCGACGGCGTTTGCACCAGCATGGACTATCAGCTCGGAGATCGTGGCTCCAGTTACCCTTGACGCTACATCACAGACAGGAACGCCTGCGATGGTGTACTCAACGACGAACCTGGGTACACGAATGGCAAAACGTCATTTTTTCGGATGAATCCAGGTTCCGTTTACAGCATCATGATGGTCGTATCCGTGTTTGCCGACATCGCAGTGAACGCACATTGGAAGCGTGTATTCGTCATCGCCATACTGGCGTATCACCCGGCGTGATGGTATGGAGTGCCATTGGTTACACGTCTTGGTCACATCTTGTTCGCATTGACGGCACTTCGAACAGTGGACGTTACATTTCAGATGTGTTACGTCCCGTGGCTCTACCCTTCATTCGATCCCTGCGAAACCCTACATTTCAGCAGGATAATGCACGAGCGCATGTTGCAGGTCTTGTACGGGCTTTTCTGGATACAGAAAATGTTCGACTGCTGCCCTGGCCAGCACGTTCTCCAGATCTCTCACCGACTGAAAAGTCTGGTCAATGGTGTCCGATCAACTCGCTCGTCACTATACGCAAAAAAAAAAAAAAAGGTTCAAATGGCTCTGAGCACTATGGGACTTAACATCTATAGTCATCAGTCCCCTAGAACTTAGAACTACTTAAACCGAACTAACCTAAGGGCACCACACAACAGCCAGTCATCACGAGGCAGAGAAAATCCCTGACCCCGCCGGGAATCGAACCCGGGAACCCGGGCGCGGGAAGCGAGAACGCTACCGCACGACCACGAGCTGCGGACCACTATACGCCAGTGTCTACTCTTGATGAACTGTGGTATCGTGTTGAAGCTGCGTAGGGCAGCTGTACCTGTACACGCCATCCAAGGTCTGTTTGACTCAATGCCCAGGCGTATCAAGGCCGTTATTACGGCCAGAGGTGGTTGTTCCGGGTACTGATTTCTCAGGATCTATGCACGCAAATTGCGTGAAAATGTAATCACATGTCAGTTCTAGTACATTTGTCCAATGAATTCCCGTTTATCATCTGCATTTCTTCTTGGTGTAGCAATTTCAATGGCCAGTAGTGTAATCAGTTCCCTTACCTCTTTCGATCTGTTTAGTTTTGGATTGACTGGCCTTTACATCAGCAGTTGCTAACACATACGGTGCCGCAGTGATTGGAAGATATCTCACTGAACTTAAGATATTCCATGTGGCACCGACATGAAACGTGTCCACTCCACTACCCGTAGACAATTACAGATATTCTAAACATTTCGAGATCATTTGGTTGGTCATTTTGGAAACAATCTCACTAGACTTAACATTTTTCGACTTTCGTCTGTAGTAAAAATTAAAACAAGACATCTGACGTTATGAAATGATGTGTTAGACCCAGATGAAATTCAGTGGGCATTACCGTGTGTCCAGGATCGCCTTATGGATTATATCATTACTCGAGGTCAACGAACTGAGTGACAGTCTTAATAATAAACGCATTAACCGTATCCAGTTTACAAGTATGGTTACATTTCTGACAGTAAAGAAGGCGTTTGTGAGAGTTTTTTCCTGATGTTGAGATAATGGTTAACGGCACTGTCTTGTTCTTACTATTTCTACACATTTTGTGTAGTTGAAATTCTCTTCGAAGGTTTTACCACGTAGAGAAGACCATATAGTTCAGTAATGAAACTCAGTGTCATAATTCGACACGTAGAAACGTCAAATATTAGATGCGTCCATCAAAAATTTTTCCATACTCTCCGCTACAATTTAGCTAAAACCACCGCTCAAATGGTTCAAATGGCTCTGAGCACTATGGGACTCAACATCTTAGGTCATAAGTCCTCTAGAACTTAGAACTACTTAAACCTAACTAACCTAAGGACATCACACACATCCATGCCCGAGGCAGGATTCGAACCTGCGACCGTAGCAGTCCCGCGGTTCCGGACTGCAGCGCCAGAACCGCTAGACCACCGCGGCCGGCTAAAACCACCGCTCGATAAGTTTACTCATATATGTTTAAGATGATGTGTCTTACCTGATTCACCCTTATCCTATAACTCTTGTGTGTTAGGTATCGTATCAGGCTTTGAAAATCAAAATGCGTTTCGCGTTTGTTTTTTATTAGAGCACACTTTTCATCTGGTAATTGTGATTAACATTCCTCAGACCCGTGTTGATACTGTTATCATATCTAATTGCTGTCACATTGCATGTTAGTATGATCGAAACAACTTTTTATAGTTCCGCATAATGGAAACATTTCACACTTTACTACAGGTCAATGTACTTCTGAATCACAAAGATGCCGATAACCATATCATCACTGTAGTCTGCTACAGTAAACCATGTGTGGCCGCAGAAATTTATTTGGAGTCTGTGAGCGTGCGTGGGTGTCTGGTGCGGGGGGGGGGGGGGGTGGAGAGGAGTGGCTGAGGGGGGGGGGGGCAAGTTCACAACTTGGAGGCGGACACATCTCCTCGATTTGACAGTTTTTATATAGATAAAGTAATTGGTCAGATTAAAGCCATAATATTGTCTTACTGCGGATAGCCACGTATTGCTACAATCGACTAAACGAGAGGTCTCACAGAATCAGAAGTTTATGAGAGTTCTGTAATGACTAAAAGCTGTTATTTGAGATTGCAAAGGAAGAGGGAGGAAAGCTCACCCTCTTTCCTTTACCCCTAGCAGACGCGTCTGTAGTGAACGTAAATAGTAATAATCGTCCTAAGCACACTTCAGACCCCATATCAGTGTTCTAAAACTGTAATCTACGTAGCGGTAAAGGCATTTCGGGACTGGAGTAAGGGAGTTTTTTACAATGTACTGTTCGAAGACTAATTTTAACATGGTAGGCAGTATAGCTACGGAATCCATCGATTATATCTCGCTCCCATATAATAATTACGTAATCATAAGGCAGCTGCGAAACACACTACATAGTCTCGTAGCATAGGCTCGTAGCACACTCACATTGACACACACACACTCAAACACACACACACACACACACACTCAAACACACACACACACACATATATATGTATATATATATATATATATATATATATATATATATATATATATATGAACGCACTTAATTTTTACTTTTTCTCTGGCATGATTAACAACATTGGTCACAGGTAACTGAAATAATCCCAGTCTCCCTGTTCAGAACAAGTTCCTGGGGGAGAGGGGCTTTCCTTGGTTATCAAGCTAATGCCGGTACTGGAAATCCCGTCACCCTTATTTGCTATTGGGTTTCCTTCTCCTCCAGTCGGAGCCTGATTTGACAGTTGAGTGAAAAGATACGAGTGTCAAACAGGCTAATTTGTTGCTAGAAATAGAGAATGAAAACGGATCCTACATACATCTGACGAAAATTGTTAGGATGACTGTTTCAGCCTTTCTTTCTCCAGTTGCCTTACGTCATTTGAGTGTACTGGGACGTAAAACGCTCGACATTGAGACGTTTATCACTTTCCTCGATCGCAACACCTACCATATACTGAAAAAAAAATTGCTGTGTTTAGAATACTATTTCTGTATTCCCATAATTATATTATCAGTGATCTTACCAAGTAAATAATTATGTAGTGAAACGTTTGAAGAATTTCTGGATTTCCTTATAAAATTCTTTATGCTTACTACATGATGAACACAGTTTCCTTTAACACAACCAGTAGCTGTCTCACTACTTATGTGACCGAGATGATGTCACAAACGATATAAGCAGTACCTCCTTCTCCGTCGGCACGTGATTCGAAACCTCCGTCTGTCGGAGAAGAACTTACTTGTACCTCACTATAAAAATTTTACTTCTTACAGAAAAGACGAACAAATTATTACAGAGATCAGAAAATCACCGAAGACTAAAATGAAAGATCTCAAGCATCGGTTCTAGAAACACTGCTACACAAAATACACTCCTGGAAATTGAAATAAGAACACCGTGAATTCATTGTCCCAGGAAGGGGAAACTTTATTGACACATTCCTGGGGTCAGATACATCACATGATCACACTGACAGAACCACAGGCACATAGACACAGGCAACAGAGCATGCACAATGTCGGCACTAGTACAGTGTATATCCACCTTTCGCAGCAATGCAGGCTGCTATTCTCCCATGGAGACGATCGTACAGATGCTGGATGTAGTCCTGTGGAACGGCTTGCCATGCCATTTCCACCTGGCGCCTCAGTTGGACCAGCGTTCGTGCTGGACGTGCAGACCGCGTGAGACGACGCTTCATCCAGTCCCAAACATGCTCAATGGGGGACAGATCCGGAGATCTTGCTGGCCAGGGTAGTTGACTTACACCTTCTAGAGCACGTTGGGTGGCACGGGATACATGCGGACGTGCATTGTCCTGTTGGAACAGCAAGTTCCCTTGCCGGTCTAGGAATGGTAGAACGATGGGTTCGATGACGGTTTGGATGTACCGTGCACTATTCAGTGTCCCCTCGACGATCACCAGTGGTGTACGGCCAGTGTAGGAGATCGCTCCCCACACCATGATGCCGGGTGTTGGCCCTGTGTGCCTCGGTCGTATGCAGTCCTGATTGTGGCGCTCACCTGCACGGCGCCAAACACGCATACGACCATCATTGGCACCAAGGCAGAAGCGACTCTCATCGCTGAAGACGACACGTCTCCATTCGTCCCTCCATTCACGCCTGTCGTGACACCACTGGAGGCGGGCTGCACGATGTTGGGGCGTGAGCGGAAGACGGCCTAACGGTGTGCGGGACCGTAGCCCAGCTTCATGGAAACGGTTGCGAATGGTCCTCGCCGATACCCCAGGAGCAACAGTGTCCCTAATTTGCTGGGAAGTGGCGGTGCGGTCCCCTACGGCACTGCGTAGAATCCTACGGTCTTGGCGTGCATCCGTGCGTCGCTGCGGTCCGGTCCCAGGTCGACGGGCACGTGCACCTTCCGCCGACCACTGGCGACAACATCGATGTACTGTGGAGACCTCACGCCCCACGTGTTGAGCAATTCGGCGGTACGTCCACCCGGCCTCCCGCATGCCCACTATACGCCCTCGCTCAAAGTCCGTCAACTGCACATACGGTTCACGTCCACACTGTCGCGGCATGCTACCAGTGTTAAAGACTGCGATGGAGCTCCGTATGCCACGGCAAACTGGCTGACACTGACGGCGGCGGTGCACAAATGCTGCGCAGCTAGCGCCATTCGACGACCAACACCGCGGTTCCTGGTGTGTCCGCTGTGCCGTGCGTGTGATCATTGCTTGTACAGCCCTCTCGCAGTGTCCGGAGCAAGTATGGTGGGTCTGACACACCGGTGTCAATGTGTTCTTTTTTCCATTTCCAGGAGTGTATTAAATCCAAGGAGAAGTTCTGTGTCAAAAATTAATTATAAACAATGAAAAATCAGTGGAATGTGAGACACCGTGTGCACGCCTGCCTGTTCACTGGGCCGTAACCATAGTCAACACACTACTTTGAGACTGCCTCCGAAGACAGGTCGCATACCACGCTCACTAACTGGAACCTTCGGAGTCAGGACTCCAGGGGGAATTCCTGCATGTCTTGCTTTCTTTTGTTCTTTGCCGTGGCTAGGTCGATCGATTTATGCTTAAAATTGAAAGGGACAGCTGGAATTTCCGAACATACTGTGTTGTATAGAGGCGTTCATCGATATAAATCATATGATAAATAGTTTATCATAAAGAATAACACTCGCCCACAGATAAAAGCAATGTGGCTATTTCAGCACCTCATAAGTTTGATTAGTGAACTCAACTTTGACGTGATAATCTGACGTTAAAATATTTCTTGTTGTCGTCTTCTGACTGAAGACTTGTCTGATGCAGCTGCGGATGGTAGTGTATCCTGTGCAAGCGTTTTCATCTCTGCATAGCTACTGCTATCTGCAAAGAAATGAATTTCCTTGCTGTAATCAAGGTTGGTCTCTCTCTCTACAATTTTAACCCCCCCCCGTCTCTCCTCCTCAGAACCGCAGCTATGTTCAGTTCCAAAGGTGGACCATAGCGCGATTACAAAGTTGGTCTCAACTGGCTTGTAAGTACACTCAGCTCCTCACACACTACGATTTTTTCGTTATTTAGTTGCCCTACTATGCACTACTTCGTTTCACAATTTGTCTTCGGTGACACACTGCGTAAAATCTAAAAATCTATAGCAACAATTTCAAATTATTTATCGACAAACCTTGTCCAGCGTCACGCCTCAAAGTATGTCGCCTGTTGGTGGCTGAGGCGGGTTACGTCCAAGTCCATGTACCCTCCATAGCATTCCTGCAACAACGCAGAAGAGGTATGTTTTGAATAACTTCCTATTTTACGACGCCTTTCTATCACTCGTATCACAATTCACAATGTAATTTGTGTATAATCACAGTTAAATTTTACTATCAAATCAACATATTAAAAATAAAGTAAACTGTGTAAGGATTGCTGACGGCAGGTGGATTACGAAAGCTACGCCGAACTTCGTGACAACATTTTAGGAGATAATATACATTTTGTTCAATAAAATAAAAGTTCCAAGTTCACTGCCTGACGAAAAAAAGTGACTCACTTACAAGAAGAGGAGATTGTTGTTGTTGTTGTTGTTGTGGTCTTCAGTCCTGAGACTGGTTTGATGCAGCTCTCCATGCTACTCTAGCCTGTGCAAGCTTCTTCATCTCCCAGTACCTACTGCAACCTACATCCTTCTGAATCTGCTTAGTGTATTCATCTACTGGTCTCCCCCTACGATTTTTACCCTCCACGCTGCCCTCCAATACTAAATTGGTGATCCCTTGACGCCTCAGAGCATGTCCTACCAACCGATCCCATCTTCTGGTCAAATTGTGCCACAAACTTCTCTTCTCCCCAATACTATTCAATACTTCCTCATTAGTTATGTGATCTACCCATCTAATCTTCAGCATTCTTCTGTAGCACCACATTTCGAAAGCTTCTATTCTCTTCTCGTCCAAACTATTTATCGTCCATGTTTCACTTCCATACACGGCTACACTCCATACACGTACTTTCAGAAATGACTTCCTGATACTTAAATCTATACTCGATGTTAAAAAATTTCTCTTCTTCAGAAACGCTTTCCTTGCCATTGCCAGTCTACATTTTATATCCTCTCTACTTCGACCATCATCAGTTATTTTTCTCCCCAAATAGCAAAACTCCTTTACTACTTTAAGTGTCTCATTTCCTAATCTAATTCCCTCAGCATCACCCGATTTAATTCGACTACATTCCATTATCCTCGTTTTGCTTTTGTTGATGTTCACCTTATACCCTCCCTTCAAGACACCATCCATTCCGTTGAACTGCTCTTCCAAGTCCTTTGCTGTCTCTGACAGAATTACAATGTCATCGGCGAACCTCAAAGTTTTTATTTCTTCTCCATGGATTTCAATGCCTACTCCGAATTTTTCTTTTATTTCCTTTACTGCTTGCTCAATATACAGATTGAATAACATCGGGGAGAGGCTACAACCCTGTCTTACTCCCTTCCCAACCACTGCTACCCTTTCATGTCCCTCGACTCTTATAACTGCCATCTGGTTTCTGTACAAATTGTAAATAGCCTTTCGCTTCCTGTATTTTACCCATGCCACCTTTAGAATTTGAAAGAGAGTACTGCAGTCAACATTGTCAAAACCTTTCTCTAAGTCTACAAATGCTAGAAACGTAGGTTTGCCTTTCCTTAATCTTTCTTCTAAGATAAGTCGTTAGGTCAGTATTGCCTCACGTGTTCCAGTATTTCTACGGAATCCAAACTGATCTTCCCCGAGGTCGGCTTCTACTAGTTTTTCCATTCGTCTGTAAAGAATTCGCGTTAGTATTTTGCAGCTGTGGCTTATTAAACTGATTGTTCGGTAATTTTCACATCTGTCGACACCTGCTTTCTTTGGGATTGGAATTATTATTTTCTTCTTGAAGTCTGAGGGTATTTCGCCTGTTTCATACATCTTGCTCACCAGATGGTAGAGTTTAGTCAGGACTGGCTCTCCCAAGGCCGTCAGTAGTTCCAATGGAATGTTGTCTATTCCGGGGGCCTTGTTTCGACTCAGGTCTTTCAGTGCTCTGTCAAACTCTTCACGCAGTATCGTATCTCCCATTTCATCTACATCCTCTTCCATTACCATAATGTTGTCCGCAAGTACATCGCCCTTGTATAGAACCTCTATATACTCCTTCAACCTTTCTGCTTTCCCTTCTTTGCTTAGAACTGGGCATCCATCTGCGCTCTTGATGTTCATACAAGTGGTTCTCTTTTCTCCAAAGGAGATAATGATAAGAATCTCCACAGTTGGAGCAGATTACAAAATGAGGCTCTTTGCACGGTCCGCGCGGCTCCCCCTGTCGGAGGTTCGAGTCCTCCCCCGGGCATCGGTGTGTGTGTTGTCCATAGTATAAGTTAGTTTAAATTAGATTAACTAGCGCGTAAGCCTAGGGACCGATGGCCTCAGCAGTTTAGTCCCTTAAGACCTTACAACAAATCTCCAAAAATTTCCAAAATGGGGTCAAATTTAAGAAGAACTCGGCAGTAAGACCCACTTATCAGTTTGATGTTGCGACCTCTCTGACCTGTATACAAGCACTCATTCGGTTGGAGAGTTCGTCATGAATTCATCGAACCCTGTCCAGAGAGACGTTCGCCAGCAGCTGGCCCTTAATATCGTCCATACTGCCACTGAGAGGCAGTTGATGTCAGACCTAGTCCCACATATGTTCTGTAGGGATGTTCTTTGGATCTTTCTGTCCAGAAGAGTACCTCAGTATCACGCAGACAGTTCACAGACGCCTAACACGTGTGTGGACGAGCATTGTCCTGTTGAAAATTCTCACCATATACTCTCAAATGAGGGGTAACGCATAAGGATGCAAGATTGTGACGTATTTTGTTTCGTCAGAGCTCCCTCAATTGCTATCTCCCACAGGTTATAATCACACCTGATATCTCTTCACACCATAACGGTAAGGTAATACCGTGGTGCTCTTCCAAAACACTGCAAGGGTGGGACTTCTCCCTGAGTCATCAACATACTTACCGACAATGGTCATCCCTGGGTAATACAGAATCGCAATTATTCGTTCAGTACAGTGCCACGCCATTAAATCAGCAACTCACATTCCCGGCCATGAAAACACTTCTAACACCGCCGTTTGTTTAGAGAAAAGCATTTTTATTTGTCATCAGCTGTATTTACTCTTGACCGGTTTTGATCATTTCAGCCACCACCAAACGTAAGACGGTGCAAACAGAAAAAAATCTATGTAAGGTATTTACAAATGAAAAGGATCGAAATATACGACTTCTACCTCTGAACATCAGTGTAATATACAGTAATTACAAATTTATAAAATCTTTTGGTCTAAAAATGCAGTATTATTTCCTTTACAAGAAACTGGAAAACAGGTTTAGTTATTCCCACAATTCCAGCCATCAATGCTATCATTATCATCATAAACAGCAACTCCATTTCCTCCTCTACATTACAGGTTTGATTTGGGGTACCATAAAGAAATTCATTGTAGAAGTCTTTGGTTTATTCTTTCAGGAACTGCATCAAATTAGGAAAATCTCATTCTTTAGCTGCCTGAATATCTTGGTTCTTGTCGTAGAACTGATGTAGGTCGAAAGCAGTACATTCTGCAGTAGTATTTCTCTTAATAATGATTTGAATGTACCACGGGCCAAAGTAAGAGTTACGCAGTGAGACAAAAACGTATCATCCACATCATTGTGAGTCATCTATACCTGCTGCAGTTTGAGTGGAAATTTAGGCCTTATCAAACAGAATGGCTCAATAACACGTTTGCTGTTAATGGAATCATCATGTTTCACTATTTTCCCGGCGGAGGTTCGAGTCCTCCCTCGGGCATGGGTGTGTGTGTTTGTTCTTAGGATAATTTAGGTTAAGTAGAGTGTAAGCTTAGGGACTGATGACCTTGTCAGTTAAGTCCCACAAGATTTCACACACATTTGACCATTTTTTCCATTATTTTCAGCTGGACTGGGTAAGTAATGTACGGGCTTCAACAGTTTTCCCGACCCAAATTTCGGATGTTTCTTTAATCTTTGTCTTGCGCTTCCCTATCGGTGTGAAGTCTTTATCGTTTGGTAAACAGCTGTATCCTCACGCTGGAACAAATATGTGATCCTTTTGTAGATTTTCAAGATGTTCACTTGACTGAACAATAACTGAAACATAACTTTATTGTTGTTCAGCCTAGGACACTGTAATGGTACTTGAATTACGTAACCATTACGGCACCTCATCTCAACCTCTCGATACCAGCAATATTCTACTGTGTTTCTGTAAAATACACTCCTGGAAATGAAAAAATAACACATTGACACCGGTGTGTCAGACCCACCATACTTGCTCCGGACACTGCGAGAGGGCTGCACAAGCAATGATCACACGCACGGCACAGCGGACACACCAGGAACCGCGGTGTTGGCCGTCGAATGGCGCTAGCTGCGCAGCATTTGTGCACCGCCGCCGTCAGTGTCAGCCAGTTTGCCGTGGCATACGGAGCTCCATCGCAGTATTTAACACTGGTAGCATGCCGCGACAGCGTGGACGTGAACCGTATGTGCAGTTGACGGACTTTGAGCGAGGGCGTATAGTGGGCATGCGGGAGGCCGGGTGGACGTACCGCCGAATTGCTCAACACGTGGGGCGTGAGGTCTCCACAGTACATCGATGTTGTCGCCAGTGGTCGGCGGAAGGTGCACGTGCCCGTCGACCTGGGACCGGACCGCAGCGACGCTCGGATGCACGCCAAGACCGTAGGATCCTACGCAGTGCCGTAGGGGACCGCACCGCCACTTCCCAGCAAATTAGGGACACTGTTGCTCCTGGGGTATCGGCGAGGACCTTTCGCAATCGTCTCCATGAAGCTGGGCTACGGTCCCGCACACCGTTAGGCCGTCTTCCGCTCACGCCCCAACATCGTGCAGCCCGCCTCCAGTGGTGTCGCGACAGGCGTGAATGGAGGGACGAATGGAGACGTGTCGTCTTCAGCGATGAGAGTCGCTTCTGCCTTGGTGCCAATGATGGTCGTATGCGTGTTTGGCGCCGTGCAGGTGAGCGCCACAATCAGGACTGCATACGACCGAGGCACACAGGGCCAACACCCGGCATCATGGTGTGGGGAGCGATCTCCTACACTGGCCGTACACCACTGGTGATCGTCGAGGGGACCCTGAATAGTGCACGGTACATCCAAACCGTCATCGAACCCATCGTTCTACCATTCCTAGACCGGCAAGGGAACTTGTTGTTCCAACAGGACAATGCACGTCCGCATGTATCCCGTGCCACCCAACGTGCTCTAGAAGGTGTAAGTCAACTATCCTGGCCAGCAAGATCTCCGGATCTGTCCCCCATTGAGCATGTTTGGGACTGGATGAAGCGTCGTCTCACGCGGTCTGCACGTCCAGCACGAACGCTGGTCCAACTGAGGCGCCAGGTGGAAATGGCATGGCAAGCCGTTCCACAGGACTACATCCAGCATCTGTACGATCGTCTCCATGGGAGAATAGCAGCCTGCATTGCTGCGAAAGGTGGATATACACTATACTAGTGCCGACATTGTGCATGCTCTGTTGCCTGTGTCTATGTGCCTGTGGTTCAGTCAGTGTGATCATGTGATGTATCTGACCCCAGGAATGTGTCAATAAAGTTTCCCCTTCCTGGGACAATGAATTCACGGTGTTCTTATTTCAATTTCCAGGAGTGTAGTTAACATATTTCTGTGACAACATTCAGATTTGATTCCATTAATGTAGAGGTACTTCGATACATCAATATGTGTATATATGGCAATGATATTATTCTTATGTGTATTCTTTCTTTTGTCACTATGATCTTTGACGTACGCGTTTGGGCGCGTAAGCGGTTATTGGAGAGTCAAGCTTTGGTCGTCATGTTAAAAATACGCAAATTGTAGTCATTTTATGAAATGTGAATTTTAACACTGAGGAAGATATTTTCAAGTATGTTTTATATTGTGAAGTCATGTTTTGGAACGAGTTACGTGATATTGCAACAAAAGTAAAAAAAAATAAATGTAACTTAAATTCGGAGTGCTGATTTTTTTTACGTCACCTTTGTCCTAACTTGCAAAAGTTTAATCTTCCAGAATGGTTTACGAAACAAATCTATAAAACTTTTTAATATCGCAGAATAACACCTATTCCTCTTTGCATCCGAGCTTGGAATTATCACTATCTAGATTTTTGACGACTGAGCCATGAGTTCACAACGAGACCAGCGTGGGAAACACGAAAAGATGAGTGCCTAGTTTATTCATTATATCAAGAAATGACTTTATTAACTGTGCACTAATGATACCTGCCACATAATATAACTTTGTTGTTGCCCGTAAATGCAATATTTAGCAGCGTGAGCAACACTACAATCATAATTAATTTTTGACCTTTGTTGTGGTAGGTTTGTTAGAACACCCATCACTAAGCAGAACAAACTCATCACCTGGGTTTCCTAATGGAATGTTGTTTAAGTAGTTCAGAATCATGCACGTGACTTAGTTAGGACCCTTCCTTCCTTCATTTTCAAGATACCGGTAAACATAACTGAGTCATCTGCCAGATGGTGAGCCCAGAAGCATGGTACCATAATTTCCATGCGTAGTAAATGGCATTTAATTGTAAGTGTGGTAGGGACCATTTTACATAAAATCAAATGAAATACAGTTAATGAGCCCTTGTTTCACTTTTACAATGTAGTTTAGTTTCATGCTTACAAAAGCTTCTGCCCTTTTCAAGTGGACTGTCTTTTGAACTACTAATTGCTTCTTATCAAAATCTCTTTCCTCAGCTTTTATTACACTGTGCAATGAATTACATATGGTACATGTATGAGACACTGGGATACCCAAAATGCATGTTAAAAGATTTGTATACTGTTCAGTAGCTTAAGCAGAGAAGACTCATATTGTACTTGTGTAAAAGCTCAGGATGCATACCATTTATGGTCGAATCTTGTGGCAGGTACTTTCTGTTTTATCAAGCAGGGATGAGTGTGGTTGCCTTGATTAAAGAAGTTTATATGGTGTTCAGTCAACTAAACAATCGGCTCTGGTATCTTTTTTCGGTCTGTTTTGGGAATCATTTTTATCTCTTGAACACTGTCCGTACATTACAGTACTATTTAAGTTAAAATGAACGGTCTTCATCGCAGTAATATTTTTTTTTCCTTTTTATTTATCGGTTTCGGCTTATGTAAGACCCGTCTTCAGAATTTTTGTCCCCCTCTGGCTGGTGCTGGTTCTACATAAGCCGAAGCCGGTAAATAAAAAAAAGATATTATTGCGATCTTGACTGTTCATTTTAACCAAAATATACGAGCATCAGATCGCTATTCTCCATACACTATGTGGTCTAAATTTGTATACTGTGGTCTAAATTTGTGTACTGTGGTCTAAATTTGGGTACTGTTCCGGACTCTGTACAGCCTGTGCTTCATTATTCCATGAAAGCTAACGGAAACTACTTTACAAATCAGAATACCCCTAACCTTCAATTTTCTACTTGTAGGGAAATGCAGCTGCAAGATTACAACTTCCCATCTGCACTCCTGCGACGTTTGAACTTAATGTATTGCTCAGTAATCAGTCTAGCAAAATGATAACAGGGAGCCAAGAACGGGAAACCAACGAATTCTGGACTTTTCCGGCTTTTGTAGGAAAAACAAGTGACTAGCGTGCTTTTTATGGAATAGTAATGATTTCAATGGATTTTCCTTTGGATCTTTATGGCTTCTGCCGATACTAATTCCGTCATGATATAGATTTGAAGACGGAGAAGAGCAAGTCGGTATTAGCTCCAAAAAAAAATGGTTTTGAAACCTTGCCAATTTTTATAGTAAAACCCTCAACTGAAGAGACAGAGGATCTCAGGCAGTTGTATGAGATAATAAACCTACATTACAGGTCAATAAGGAATGCATGTAGCACAACATAGACCTCGAGTTACAACTGACATGAAGCTAAAACCTCGTTACCAGTAACATAAAACCAAGACCTATTATTATGGATGTAATATACATTGGTTGTAACTGATTATACATCAAATCTACAATATTTACATAACATTAATGATAAAAACAGAAACATCTAACCAATAACAGAGACAGAAATAACACTTTTCTTCATTATGTCAGTCACACAGACGTATCATCTACTGAATAATAACAACAAAATTGTGTGAAAATAGAAATATGAACTGGTCAGTAATGAAGCGTCATATTTCACGATTTACACATGCCATGAAACTTCAGTCCATCCATTGCTAAATCATACTGTAACATAAAAAAATGGCTCTGAGCACTATGGGACTTAACATCTGTGGTCATTAGTCCCCTAGAACTTAGAACTACTTAAACCTAACTAACCTAAGGACATCACACACATCCATGCCCGAGGCAGGATTCGAACTTGTGACCGTAGCAGTCCCGCGGTTCCGGACTGCGCGCCTAGATACTGTAACATAACTGTAGGAAAACCTTGGTCTCGGGTTACAGTCGATAAAACATTTGGGTTACAAATAACGTTAATTTTGGTGATACGTATGCAAATGTGAAGAATACTTACAGAATGGAACAAGCTATGTAGACCTTTCAACTGTCAAGACCACAAGGTACAATGTGTATACTTAGGGTCTACGTTACAATCCCTATGAAATGTTTTATAACATAGCAGTTGATGGTAAGGAACACCCTAAATATGTTGAATACAGCAGTATCATCTCCTACACACATGACATAAAACACGACAGCAAAATAACGCTTTACAATTGCTAAAACCTTAATACGTGTTAATTATTTGAAAATTACAAATGAAGGTATTAATCAGGTCACAAATGCAACTTATAAGTCACTTAACAAGGGAGAAACTTCATGTAAACTGTAGTAAGACGAAATAATGGTAATGAGACGAAGAAAGTTAATGTAGATAGCTTAAACACAAATGAAGTAATTTCATCAGCACCTTCTTTGTGTGTATTTTCTAAACCTTTATCCTCCATTTCTGGCCATGATTTGAACCTTAAAATACTTTCACTAGAAATGAAACTTTTATTCAAAGACACCGTGATCCATGACGGTCCCCTGTACATTACTAAAGGCAGGACTTGGTTCTTATTAGGGTACGCGATCACCACCGACGGCAGTACACGTTCTGCAACTTACTACCATGCCGGACGTAAGATAGGTAAGCAGCTCTTGTGTTAGGGCGTTAGATTCCTCTACCAGTGCGGTTGACAACAGGTGAATGGTCATTGGAGCACATGGACGTGCTACGCATCTCACAGGTGATCGATGCGATTTAAGTCAACGGCAGGGGCATGCCAATCCACTCGCCGAATTACCTCTCGTTGCAAGATCTCTCCCATATGCGCTGTTCCATGTGGTCGCGTATCATCACAAATGAAGTCAGAGCCGAATGCAGCCCTGAAGAGACGCACGTGAGAAAGGACGGCCGAGTCACATTAACGTTGACTGTTGAGTGTACCACGTCCAGTGACGTTGGTGTCGTTATTCCCACTCATCCTCACACCACAACACAAGCGCCGACAAAACGATCATGTTCAGCAGCGCTGGATGTATCTGTACATGGAGAGACGTGGCAACAGGCAATGCATCCAAGAACATTGTATAAGATTACTGAAAAACTACCAACTTAGACAGGTGTCTAGACGCCGCTTCGCACCACCACTCAGCCCAGAGTTCCGCATCACTGACAGGAAGAGCGCGTGATCACATTTTTCTTAGGTGAAGATTGATGTCTGATGGCTATGATGATCTAACCATAAATTGGGCCGTCAAACGGAGCCCTCATAATACACTCCTGGAAATGGAAAAAAGAACACATAGACACCGGTGTGGCAGACCCACCATACTTGCTCCGGACACTGCGAGAGGGCTGTACAAGCAATGATCACACGCACGGCACAGCGGACACACCAGGAACCGCGGTGTTGGCCGTCGAATGGCGCTAGCTGCGCAGCATTTGTGCACCGCCGCCGTCAGTGTCAGCCAGTTTGCCGTGGCATACGGAGCTCCATCGCAGTCTTTAACACTGGTAGCATGCCGCGACAGCGTGGACGTGAACCGTATGTGCAGTTGACGGACTTTGAGCGAGGGCGTATAGTGGGCATGCGGGAGGCCGGGTGGACGTACCGCCGAATTGCTCAACACGTGGGGCGTGAGGTCTCCACAGTACATCGATGTTGTCGCCAGTGGTCGGCGGAAGGTGCACGTGCCCGTCGACCTGGGACCGGACCGCAGCGACGCACGGATGCACGCCCAGACCGTAGGATCCTACGCAGTGCCGTAGGGGACCGCACCGCCACTTCCCAGCAAATTAGGGACACTGTTGCTCCTGGGGTATCGGCGAGGACCATTCGCAACCGTCTCCATGAAGCTGGGCTACGGTCCCGCACACCGTTAGGCCGTCTTCCGCTCACGCCCCAACATCGTGCAGCCCGCCTCCAGTGGTGTCGCGACAGGCGTGAATGGAGGGACGAATGGAGACGTGTCGTCTTCAGCGATGAGAGTCGCTTCTGCCTTGGTGCCAATGATGGTCGTATGCGTGTTTGGCGCCGTGCAGGTGAGCGCCACAATCAGGACTGCATACGACCGAGGCACACAGGGCCAACACCCGGCGTCATGGTGTGGGGAGCGATCTCCTACACTGGCCGTACACCACTGGTGATCGTCGAGGGGACACTGAATAGTGCACGGTGCATCCAAATCGTCATCGAACCCATCGTTCTACCATTCCTAGACCGGCAAGGGAACTTGCTGTTCCAACAGGACAATGCACGTCCGCATGTATC
This sequence comes from Schistocerca cancellata, assembly GCF_023864275.1. Taxonomy (NCBI): domain Eukaryota; kingdom Metazoa; phylum Arthropoda; class Insecta; order Orthoptera; family Acrididae; genus Schistocerca; species Schistocerca cancellata. Next base: position 536,344,347 of record NC_064632.1, read on the forward strand.
CCGTGCCACCCAACGTGCTCTAGAAGGTGTAAGTCAACTACCCTGGCCAGCAAGATATCCGGATCTGTCCCCCATTGAGCATGTTTGGGACTGGATGAAGCGTCGTCTCACGCGGTCTGCACGTCCAGCACGAACGCTGGTCCAACTGAGGCGCCAGGTGGAAATGGCATGGCAAGCCGTTCCACAGGACTACATCCAGCATCTGTACGATCGTCTCCATGGGAGAATAGCAGCCTGCATTGCTGCGAAAGGTGGATATACACTGTACTAGTGCCGACATTGTGCATGCTCTGTTGCCTGTGTCTATGTGCCTGTGGTTCTGTCAGTGTGATCATGTGATGTATCTGACCCCAGGAATGTGTCAATAAAGTTTCCCCTTCCTGGGACAATGAATTCACGGTGTTCTTATTTCAATTTCCAGGAGTGCAATAACGCAAACAAGAAGAACGAGTAAACTACTGCACTTTCTGTAAGGTTGCATTTGCAAGTGGCTCATAGGCAGAGGCTTTGAAAAGAATAGTTTTTCTGTTAACCCAAGGTAATCGACTTCAGCCTATCTACATCGGACGTGCTTCACCGCCTTCGCACCCTGCAACTGCGGGAAAGTATTAATCAGCAACGCTAAGTGGTTACCCGTCCATTACAAGAACTAATTCTGTTATGGGACACGGTGCAGTTACATTATAGATCAAATAGTATGCTGTTACGTCGCAGTCCGATCGTGAAACGTGAGCACAGAAAATACGTTCAGGGGAAGCTGTGACAACTTGCTGCCAACATCTAATTTTACTAATTGTTGCCCAGCAGAGCAGTCAATAATGCCTTGCAGTGTGGAGCCACAAGACGCAACATCAGAGCTCAGCCACTACACAGTAGTCCATCAGTGACGGAGGATGCGTAGGTAAGAGGCACTCGTCAAAACTGTGGCACCACGGCGGAGACAAGTCCATTGACACCTCTGGGTAAATGAGGTGAAATGATGATATCGCCGGCTGCATTGATGTTACGTCGAGCTTAAACACTCGATTTCTGAGGCCTCAGCCTCAGTGTCTGCTCGTCCCATCCGTATCTCTGCAGGATAACGTGGATGGCGAATATGATATCCTGCCTGCCGCCTGAGTGTAAACTTCGCTTCCGAGACCACCAAGTGCATTGGAACTTCGCAGCTGGAAACTGCCACTGTTGTTTGGTCACTTCCATAACTGATTCACGATGGCGACGATCCAGGGATTTACCCTGCTGGAGAGCCATAACAAGTTCCTGCCGTCAGCCTTATGGGTAAGGCCCCTGAGTACCGCCTCCCCGGCTGTACGTGGTACCACCTCTCTGCTGATTTTGGTCCAGGGCTATCACATCTGCCGTATGTGATATGATGTTGGCACATGTATAAGCACACATCTGCCTTCGAGGGCAATGATGCGGCCAGCACGAATTGCTGCTGGGCTGTGGTTAGCTCGCGCCTGTTCCAGCTACCTGCACGAAATGACAGCTGGTTCCTGATCAACGCAAAGCCGGGGTGCTCCGTCCACATTCCTTGTAGCAGTTGAGTGAGCAACACAGCGCACCCTCCGCTGTGCCGGAGAAGACAATAAACAGGGTCGTCCATTGATCGTGACCGGGCCAAATATCTCACGAAATAAGCATCAAACGAAAAAACTACTCAGAACGAAACTCGTCTAGCTTGAAGGGGGAAACCAGATGGCGCTATGTTTCGCCCGTTAGATGGCGCTGCCATAGGTCAAACGGATATCAACGGCGTTTTTTTTTTAAATAGGAACCCACATTTTTTATTGCATATTTCTATGCAGCAGGAATTGCATGGCGACGACTTTGAACGTCGTGTACAGTTCTGCCACTGGGCACAAGAGAAATTACAGGACGATGACAGATTTTTTGCGCGCGTTCTATTTAGCGACGGAGCATCATTCACCAACAGCGGTAACGTAAACTGGCATAATATGCACAATTGGGCAACGGAAAATCCACGATGGCTGCGACAAGTGGAACATCAGCGACCTTGGCAGGTTAATGTATGGTGCGGCATTATGGGAGGAAGGATAAATGGTCCCCATTTCATCGATGGCAATCTAAATGGTGCAATGTATGCTGATTCCTATGTAATGTTCTACCGATGTTACTACAAGATGTTTCTCTGCATGACAGAAACGCGATGTACTTCCAACATGATTGAAGTCCGGCACATAGCTCACTTGAGGTTGAAGCGGTATTGAATAGCATAATTCGTGACAGGTGGATTGGTCGTCGAAGCACCATACCATGGACCGCATGTAAACCGGATCTGACGTCCCCTGATTTCTTTCTGTGGGGAAAGTTGAAGGATATTTGCTATCGTGATCCACCGACAACGCCTGACAACATGCGTTAGCGCATTGTCATGCATGTGCGAACATTACGGAAGGCGAACTACTCGCTGTTGAGAGGAATGTCGGTACACGTATTGTCAAATGCATTGAGGTTGACGGACATTATTTTGAGCATTTATTGCATTAATGTGGTATTTACAGGTAATCACGCTGTAACAGCATGCGTTCTCAGAAATGATAAGTTCACAAAGGTACATGTATCGCATTGGAACAACCGAAATAAAATGTTCAAACGTACCTACGTTCTGTATTTTAATTTAAAAAACCTACCTGTTACCAACTGTTCGTCTAAAATTGTGAGCCATGTGTTTGTGACTATTACAGCGCCATCTATCACAAACCGGAAAAAGTGGTCCAACTAAAACATTCATATTTCTTTACGTACTACACGAATATGTAATAAAAATGGGGGTTCCTATTTAAAAAACCGCAGTTGATATCCGTTTGACCTATGGCAGCGCCATCTAGTGGGCCAACCATGGCGCTATATGGGTTCCCCCTTCAAGCTAGACAAGTTTCTTTTTTTTAGTTTTTTCGTTTGACGTTTATTTAGTGAGATATTTGGCCCGTTCACGATCAGTGGACCACCCTGTATACCGTAAAATCACTAATAATAAATATGTCTTAGATAGTGGTTTCTAGATGACATCTTCGGGCATACGATAGCTGCCTTCACCAGCTCCCAAGCGCTGCTTCCTACACCTATAGCCACTACCAACCAAGTTCAGCCTTCAAGCCTGCTAAAATTCGTGACCTAAGGAGTGACCACTACATAACACTGAGAACGAGAACGGGGTGATAGTGGCAACAGAGAAAACCATGGAAGGTGCAGACAAATGTTGACAAGAAAAACTTAAGTAAATGAAAGGTCCCCAAATTACAGAATCAGCGACTAAGATGCTTAATGGAGCATGTTACAAACGCAATACATAAATATTTCGTTGATGATATAGACAATGTGTTATTAGACAGCAGTTTCCGCGCTATTATGAACAATGCATCCACGTACCATCTTTGTAAAAATTCCACAGTTTTTGTCAAATAGAACTGCAACAGCAAAATCTGTTCCATCCATAGGATTATATTTCAATAAAGTTCCCGATCCAAAGAGTCACTGTGATTGGCTAAGTACATATTAGCAGGAACAGCGCACTACATCAGGATTTTTATGGAAAATGGAGCATGAGAATTAAAGCGGCCAGTAGTTTGATTAGATGAATGGTTGATTTATATACACTATTCCGTGGATAGATTTTCCACAGTGGCACTATAGTGATAAGCAACAGTGGTGATCAATCTTACATTGTTGTGAATGCAGAGTTTACTTTCGTGTGTTTTTCTCCTGCATGGTTAAAACAGGAAATCTTCAAGCCATCTCGTGGCAATACAGAGAAATAAATTATTCAGAGACGAGAAAAACCGAAATTTTGACATTAATTAATGAACAGAAACTTTCCTTTTTATATCACTGAAATGTTTTGCGATAAAATGGTTCCCTTCTTGATTTCGCCGTATCATCTAGACTTAAACCCTGACCAGAAAGTCCGGGTACTTGCGAAGAATAAGATCCGTAGTCCTAATGCGGCAATCATGTATCTCTTTAACTCGGAAAAATAACGGCTGAAATTTTTGGTGTTAATAAATTAGCTGCTGCAAGTCTTTCGACATAAACTGCTACTTCGGAGAACTGGGAAACTATTTCTCTGTGTTACATTCGGTTTGTTTCAAAGCTGGCCTCAAAAGGCTGAGTGGACCTCCTTCTAGAACTTTTCGCCATAGAAAAAATTAGTCATTACAAATCGACCATACGATTTTGCGTATCTTGCTTGCAAAGGGACGATACTAAATTCTCTGTATCGTTGCAGCCTTAATATGTCTACTACAGAAGCGAGTGCAGACCACACGGATAGTTTGCGTTTCGTGTTGTCACATTAAGTTTCAGTAAGCTTACGTTAGAAAACTACAAATTCTTTTTACTCGTATTGCGCCAAAAGTGTGTGATGACTACTGGAGAGAGATACTTTGTCGGACGAGGAAATTGAAAGTGTAACAAAATCTGCCAGCATGGATTCGAAAAATTATGCACGAATGAAACAGCAGACGATGAATCGACATACCCAACTGTGGAAAATAGCGGCATCACTGGGGAAGGATCTCCTGATCTCCCATGGTAACCCCCCCCCCCAACTCCTGTTTCTGCTCTGGCTCTAAATGGGCACTTCATTTAGTGGCACATAGTGACGAATAGTGCGTCGTAGGGCTCCACTTGCGAAGGTACTTGAGTGTACGCTCTTCTGACATTTCTCCCAACCTTTGCCCCCTGATTTTCGGAAGGGCATCCGGCCACCCCTTAAATTAACCCTGACAAATATGACCGTAACCATGCCGACCCTGCGAAGCCGTTGGACAAAGGCACAAGGAAAAAAGTCTTGCCCCCTGCTTTCGAGCGTTAACTCGACCGTGGTGACTTTCTGGAAACTGACCGTTTCGCCTTGCCAAATAATACACGAAACTGGATGAACGGTAAAAGAACGAGTTAAAAAAATGTTTAAGACAAGATGTAAATTCAGCAGTATTGTAACACTAAGCATAACGTGACTAGATTATAGATTTTTTGAAGATGTATACATGCTAACCAGAGAAAGTTAAATATGCACAAGACCACGAAGCAGTCGAAACATTGAATAACGATCACAGAAGATAAGACGAACAAAGTTTAATTCACAAACAGAATTTCTGCTTCACAAAAGTTTTGATAAATACACAATGTTTCATTTCCTTTCTTTTATAATGCATTGTATCATAGACTTTATATACATTTACGTACGTATTCCCACCATTACTATATAGTCGAATTTTATATTGCTGGAAGATATAGCTACAACAAGGAAGTGAATGGTTTCAATACTAAGTACAAGAACCCCATGGCAAAGCGTAGTTAGCGAATATCACCCTAAATTTTCGAATCTTCTGCAGTTCATCGTGCAATGCAGCGAGTCTGTATCTGAATTCCAAGAGCTCTGGCTTGCTCCCGATCACTACATTCTGAACAAACTGACCAGGTAATCATACTGTGTTTGAGGATTGCAAATCGCCTTACAGCTGCCCGCTATAACTGTTCTATACGATCGTGCTGTACCGCCGTTCTTACTATGATATCAAGGCTTCCTTGAAGCCTCTACCATACTTCGTGAGTCGTGTAAAATGTAAACCTGTGTGTTGAGGTGTCTTCGTTGTTACATTTACACAGTTAGGAGAACAGTGTGTAGCTTATTATGTACTGGAATAGTTTCCTTGACAGCGTTTTACCACGTCGATCTGGTATTTGTTGTTAATTGATGGTTATTAACGCTTTTCAAGCCGTCAGCTCGATTGAAATTCTTCCAATCCATATGTGACATACATCAAACCACTGCTTAACAGTATTGGTTAAAAACAGTACTGGTTGCAATTTTTTTTTCAACTACGCGTTTCGCCTTATTTAGGCATCTTCAGGTTATCTACATAGAAATCAGAGAATAAATACATCTATTTAAGAATCCCGATCGCGTTGTGCAGACTTGGATAACCTAAAAGCATGTATAAACAGATCAAATACTGAAAAAGCAAATAACTTAATTTGGTATTTCTTAGAAGGATCATTTAGTCAGTGTAGCCAAAGGGCATCGTCGAATATATCAGACCAACATCGCCATCGTTAAACTCAGTAAAAACTAGAAATATAAAATAGTAAAATCGTATAAAAATTCACATGTGATCGGACACTCAGAAATGCAATAATATTGCCGAAGCCTTATTATAAGGCCTTACCTTTTCTGGATGGACGCGAGTGACTCCAAGATCTGCATAATTCGTTCCCGTTCACATAGTAACAGAATAAGATGGGGCTCAGGTAGTAAGCATAATGCTTGCTGGATATACGTACCCACTAAAACTTGTAATGCACATAAAACATTGATAAGATGGAATTACCAGGGGCAGCACCTGTGCAATAACTTACCCTAAAATATAAATGAAGGCGGTAAATTTAAAATGAGAAAACAAGATGTATAATACAACACACAGATGCAGTACATAAACAGATTTTATGTATCATATACCACTGGAACGAGAACCTCAAAAACACAGGACCGTAATTTCAGATATAGAGGCCGCCCATATGACACTGAATACTGCGTCATTCGGAGCTGGAACTTCTAACAAGAAAACTTTTTTATAAAATACAAGTAAAATTATTAGGCTTAAAATACACACCCACGTGGAAGACGGACGTTATGCAGGTGAACTTTTCCTCCCTTTTTAATAGCTACATTGAAATGTGTAAAATGCGTCATCATTTAAAGCGACAAACTCGCAAGTATCCTATTTGAGACAAAAACCCTAATGGCTTGGCCAGCAAGACGACGTAAGACCAGAGAGGAACCGGGCTCAAATTTAGGCAGAATTACGAGAGCTCCAGGATTACATTAATAACATAGATTTCATAACTTCTAAAAAGGACTGGATGGCGCCAAATATTTGGCCGTTAAGGAGAGACAAATCTTTGTCTTCCATATGCCTAAATATTTCAATTTCTTCCAAAATGTTTAACTTCTTAACCTTTTGCGGAAATTGCAAAACCTTAAGATTTTATACTTGCGGAGCACTGCGGCCACTGCCTTTAAGGTGTTGGGCAAAGGCAGAGCTCTGCTTTACCTGTCCCCATCTATTAAGAAGATGTTCTTGCAGTCTAATTTTGTAGGTTCTGCCTGTTTGTCCCACATACCCTACATTACAATCGCGACACTCCAGCAGATATACCCCAGATGCCAAAAGGTTGTTCTTCTTAGGAGATTCATTATGTATTTACATAAACTGAAGATTGGTATCCGCGGAAAATACTATACGGGAGCCCACTCCCCGCAAAAGTTTTGCCATTTCATAACAAAAATTGCCCGTAAATGGCAAAGACATGGAATTGTGCTCCGCGACAGAAGGTGCAATGGGTGTACTCCGAAGGGGCATCGCTGTTTTGTCTAGGTATATATTATCAACGAGCGCAACACTGTAGCCTTTAAATCTGTTAATGTACTGCATCTCTGTGTTATATTATACATCTTGTTTTCTCATTTTAAATTTACCGCCTTCATTTATATTTTACTTCGTCAAAACTTTAGAATAAGTTATTGCACAGGTGTTGCCCCTAGTAATTCCATCTTATCAATGTTTTACGTGCACTACATTTATAAAGTTTTAGTGGGTACTTATATCCAGTTTACGATCTCTCATTCTTATCACTGCTGCGTGGCAGCGCCTCCTATTGAGGTGATTCTGTTTTAGGTGTCAGTACTAGCACACGACGGTGTGGTGCATTATGCTTACTACCTGAGCCTCATCTTATTCTGTTACTAGCTCCCGTGAACGGGAACGCGTTATGCAGATATTGGTGTCACTCGCGTCCATCTAGAAAAGGTAAAGCCTTATCATAAGGCTTCGGCAATATGACTGCATTTCTGAGTGTCTGATCACTGGTGAACTTTTATGTGATTTTACTATTTTATATTTCTAGTTCTTACTGAGTTTAACGAAGGCGATGTTGACCTGATATATTCGACGATGCCCTTTGGCTACACTGACTAAAGGATCCTTCTAAGAAATACCAAATTAAGGTATTTGCTCTTTCAGTATTTGATCTGTTTGTACAAGCTTTTAGATTATCCAAGTGTGCACAACGCGATCCCGATTCTTAAATAGATGTATTTGTTCCCTGTTTTCTATTTAGATAACCTGAAGATGCATAAATAAGGCGAAACGCGTAGTTGAAAAATAAAAAAAAACTAAAATGGCAACCAAGATTGTTTTTAACCAATACTGTCAGCTCAATTAAAAAATGATACTTGTTCTGGATTCTGTGGGTGTTTCGAGATGTTGGTTATGTAAAGTAGTCATACCATTGCCTTGCTATACACATTTTATTGTTCCGACTTACGTAGTTACTCTACATTCCTGCCGTTCTCAAGATGCTAAGTTTTGGACGTATTTTTCCAGCGTCAGGAGTAAAAGAGTTTGTAAGGATAGCCATCAAATTTGGGAAGTTTACTTTCGTTCTTTCAATAACACTGTGTAGTACCAAAGCCTTCCACGTTTTCCTGTAAATCACTCAAGCCAATTCCTGTTTTCTCGCAAGGTATTGTATTTTACTTTGAAATATCCAAGAGCTGACATGATACTCTCAACTACTCGTATTTTTGACGATACTGGCAGTATTGATGCGACATAGAAATCCCAGGATACGATTCAGCCTTCTACCAGATTTGCCTTTTGATGCATTTCAGACTACTCATTGAGGCTTCTTCGATGCTGGCTCAAACTTTGTGCAACACTGAACTCCAATTGCAGGTCGGCATCTTTAGTGGATCTGAGACGTGGTCGATCCCTAGACTTTGGATCTTCGTCGCTACAAGGATCCACTGTCTAACCGTACACCAAGACCAAGGTTCATTATTCGAGATTTGTTATGGTGGATAATGGCTCCAGTATCTATGGCTGTCAAGACTGATTCTGACAGATACTATCTGATTCTGTGCCGAAATAAATACGCTTAAATCCTCGGCGAATGACCCGCACACAAACTTTTTCTATAATAACGCCAAAGTCGGGATCACCCTGTTAATTTTCCTCAATAATAGCATCACTGCGTCTGCGTTAGGAGAGCCAGTGGTAGTGGACAACCCTGTATCATTGATCGCTTAATGCCAACGGCTCCTGTTATTTTCCCGTTGTCATTATATTTGATTTTGTCCCGTTCAACAAGAGTTTGATGATCTGTCTGAATTTGTTACTAATTTCAAAAGCCTCCACAGTTTTCAACAGGCATATCCTGTCAAATGCTTTAGAGAAGGCAATAGAATGTATGGAGGCTTTTAATCTGCAGTTGTTCGTTATTGCTATTATTTTACGGAAGTCGCTTAATGTGTCTATGACAATTCTTCCGGGTACTGGGAAGGTATAGTGTTCCCCTCTCAATTTTGTCCCCCTATCAATTTTTTCATTACCTGCTTTAGTCTGGAATTAATAGCTCGGATCATAATTTCGTACCCTGCTTTCATCAAAGTTATCTTCTCTAGGATACTACGCTTTTTGGTGGATACTTCTTCAGTATTAAAACTGATAGTCCATCCAGAAAACTTGCAGGGAGTTGTCAGATGTTCCAAGCATACTTAAATACGTCAATAACTTCCTCTTTTTGAATGCCCCAATAAGGATGACAGAATTCTGCTGGTAATCCATCTCAACCTGGCGATTTTGGACAGCTTGTTGTGTATCACTATGTAGCATTGCTGTGTATAACGCAGAGTGTCCTCCATTCTCATCAGACAATCATTGTTATCGTACAGTAATGCTATCCATTATCATAACAGGTCCACTTAAGTGACTAAATAAAACTGTGAAGCTTGTCATCATATAAGAGAACTACATGCGCAGATCGTTATGGTTGGGACAACCACATCTAGGACTGAGTGACGCTGTCTCAGCGGAGAGTTGGGTGAACAGTAGAAGCAAAGTACAGGAAACAGAGATTACATCAGCAAATCAGCGGAGATAGGCATGGAACTTTCCGGCAGGTTAACACTGTATGCCAGTTCGCGAACTCTGCCATTCTCAGGGAACACGTGCAGAACTAAAGATGTGATAACGGATCACGAGTCGTGTTTAGATAGCTCAGTCAGACATTACCTGCGAAAGGCAAAGTTCTGGGTTCGATTCCCAGTCCGTCAAACAATGTGCCAGGAAATTTCTAAACAGCGCACGTTCTACTGCATATAGGGAGATTCATTCTAGAATTCCTCGTGGTCCATGGTCATCCGGCAAGGAGGAGATAGGTCACTAGTCATCTGTCAGACAAGCGTCCGAATGGATGATATCAGATATGGTCACACACGATGCACACCAAAGACGCAAAAGGTGCATCAGTATTGGGAAAGTTGAACGCTGATACTACATTCATTTTGACATCCAAAAAACCCTTACGGACTCTTGCACTTCAATGTATTCTTTCCTCAGCTTCTACCCCTATACACGGTCTCATAAGAAGTACCCGAAGACCCCTACAGCATGTCTAATTGAGCACTAGATCTCATGGGAGGCAGATCCAGCAGTTTAAAAAGGAGGTGGAGGTATTGTGTTGCCAGTATAAACACTAAAACAGCAGAAAGGGCCAGACAGGAAAATTCAGGTGACTTCGAATGTAGACTAGGCACTGGATGTTGCCTAAGTAACAAATCCATCCGCGACATTTCATCCCTTCTAAAGTTGCCCAAGACGACTGTTCTAACGAGCAGTGGAAACGCACACATCCATGCCCGAGGGCCCGCAGCTCGTGGTCGTGCGGTAGCGATCTCGCTCCCCGCGCTCGGGTTCCCGGGTTCGATGCCCGGTGGGGTCAGGGATTTTCTCTGCTTCGTGATGGCTGGGTGTTGTGTGATGTCCTTAGGTTAGTTAGGTTTAAGTAGTTCTAAGTTCTAGGGGGCTGATGACCATAGATGTTAAGTCCCATAGTGCTCAGAGCCATTTGAACCATGCCCGAGGCAGGATTCGAACCTGCGATCGTAGCAGCAGCGCGGTTCCGAACTGAAGCGCCTAGAACCGCTCGGTCACAGCGGCTGGCAAATCAGCAGAAAGACTCACTCGTGAGTTCCAAACTGCTCCCAGGAGTCCAGTTAGTGCAATGACTGTGTGTATCGGGCAGAAAAGAGTAGGTTTCGACGGTCGAGCGGTTCCTCATAGTACACACATTTATGTAGTGAGTTCTACGCTACGTTGGAGGTGGTGTAAGGCGCCGCGCCACTGTTGTACCACGCTATACCCTCTGGCCGTCCAATGAAAGGGCTTAGTTTGGCGAATGTTTCCTGTCATCATGTGTCAGTGAAGTTTGGAGCAGGTGGTGTCACGGTTTAGGTGTATTTTTCGCTGCTAGCGTGTGGGAAAATGCTAAATGTGGAAGGACATGAACACTGCGGAATAGAGTAATTGTTCGGAGATGATGGTAGTTCGTGTCCGTATGACAATGCACCTTTCATAAACCAACATCTTTGAGGCAATGGTTTGTGCACAATAACTTTCCTAAACTGGATTGCTCTGGCCAGTTACGATCTGAACCTACGGAGCCATTTTCGGGGTGAGTTACAATGTCGAATTCCCTCCATAACTCAGGGTTCAGTATCACTACCTTCTCAGGTTTAGGCTGTTGAGAATGTATGGGCTGCCATTCCTCCATAGACATACTCACTGTGTGTGTCTCCAGCAGAGTTTCAGCAGTCATAAAGGGAAGGGTGGATGCACAACATATTGACGTCCGCATATAGACGTCGGGACACTTTTGAGCAGGTATTATATTTCTATTAATACAGTAGCGACAGAAACAAAGAAAACTAGTGGCGAGTAAGACTAACGCTACGAGGGTCCGTACATACTTAATTATATACATAGACAATTCATTTATCCCAGCAGTCGATAATCTAGACGATTTTTGCTTGTAAATGTAAATGTCGTGTGAGTAGGGTCTCCCGTCGGGTAGACCGGTAGCCGGGTGCAAGTCTTTCGATTTGACGCCAGTTCGGCGACTTGCGCGTCGGTGGAGATGAAATGATGATGATTAGGACCACACAACACCCAGTCTCTGAACGGAGAAAATCTCCGACCCAGTTGGGAATCGAACCCGCGCCCTTAGGATTGGCATTCTGTCGCGCTGACCACTCAGCTTCCGGGGGCGGACGTAATATAAATGAGACCTGATGATCTAATTACCGTAACAACCAGAGACCAAAGCTAGGATAGCGATATTGCTATTCTATGGACGTATATCACAGGAAATGGAAATGGAAAAAGAAATAATCCTGCACTATGATACTCAAAAAATACTGTCTGTGACAGAGTCATGCATTTATATGATTAAATGTGACAATTTTAATACGTTCTATATAAGGCAAACGGGTAGAAACTTTGGTATGAGGATGAGAGAAATTTTGATTGCCAGTATAAATAATACGAGTAAATCGTTGATACTGGCAAGAAATCTGTTCCGGGAAAGTTTAGTTTAATGTTTGACGTCGATGACAAATGACAGAAGTCAAATAGTTAAAAAGTTACAGTTCTGTAAGCGTAGAACTGCATTGTTGACTATCGATAGTCGCCTGTCCGCCGAGCGCAGAATAATAGTGGGCAGTCGTGGCGTAGCTTTCGTGGAACGCGGGCGAAGTGTTGTGTTGATACCGTAGCTGCAGCACGTATCTTCAAAGTTACGGTAAAGTAATTTTAAATGTTTGCCACACAAGTTTTGCGTTTAATGGCAGTGTTCACGACTCAGTATCAATGTTTATCCAAAAGGTGTTGTTCCTCGATTTCGTGTGTCGTGTCGGGAGAACAACAATCAATCGCGTCGTGACGGCTACGGAAAAAAGAATGTGAACTGGTATGACCCTAATTGCAAGATCTAAGTTAAAGAAACACACATCGTTTTATCAAGAGTGCAGGTACCTTCTCGTTCGTAAATCGTACCGAAAATTTTATGGAGCATCCGCGTCGCGATTCGGTCACGGTACGCATTATAGCACGCAGTGCAGAGAGCAGCAGATCAACCGCCGCGGGAAGGACTAGTTACGTGGGTTTAGGCACACGGTCGTTAAATATCCACCCCCGTTCCTGTGTCTAGGGAGTGTTGTACAGTCTCGAGTGTTAAAGTACTGCATACCGATGCCCCTTTCCTCCCGGGCGTGTTTGCAAGTCTTCCTTTTTCCCCTTTACGTGCACTGTGAAAACCATAATCCATATGGTTCAAATGGCTCTGAGCACTATGGGGCTTAACATCTGAGGTTATCAGTCCCCTAGAACTTAGAACTACTTAAACCTAACTAACCTAAGGACATCACACACATCCATGCCCGAGGCAGGATTCGAACATGCGACCGTAGCAGTCGCGCGGTTCCGGACTAAAGCGCCTAGAACCGCTTGGCTACCGCAGCTGGCCAAACCATAATCCTTCCCGAATTGCACGATTGTAAGTTTTAATGAGCCAGTTTGCAATTTTCAAAATATGTGACGCAAATGGCCGTATCATTTTATTTCACTGACACCAACAGGGGACCATAGGCCGTAGTATGTGATGTATACTTCAACTTGATACGTACACACGATTCTGAGAAACAGAGGTGTCAATAAACGGTCTGACAGTCAGTCTGATAACTAATGACAAAATTTTTTTTTCTTCTGATATGAATACAGATCTACTATCTTCTGATTTTTTCCTTTGCATTATGAAGACTAGCTTCTTGCAAAATTTTGTAATTCTAGGCCAGCGGGCAGTACCTTACAGGTTTTCATGGGTGAGCTTACGACTATCAAAATATGTTGGTTGGTTGGTTGGTTGTTTCGGGGAAGGAGACCAGACAGCGAGGTCATCGGTCTCATCGGATTAGGGAAGGACGGGGAAGGAAGTCGGCCGTGCCCTTTGAAAGGAACCATCCCGACTTTTGCCTGGAGCGAATTAGGGAAATCACGGAAAACCTAGTCCCCAGGGGCTCACCATTCATTTGCTGGGTACGGGCTTGGCGACCCCGGGGTTCCTGAGCTGGGAACTGGTAAGCGCCGCCATCCCCTATCACCGTCAGCTCTGGGCATACTTCAACGACCACCATGCGGCGCGGCGGTGGAATGTTGTGTGTCGCAGGGAATGGGGATCTTGGCTTGACCGCCTGGATCGCGAGGATGGAATAAACCTCTATAAACAACCCCTCAATCTCAAGGTGTGCTGCGTGCTGATGAGATGCATGGCTGTTGAGGTGGAACAGTCGTTAGCGGGCAACCTCTGGGGAACCTGCCGCACCGCAGTTGTATAAGGCTTACCTAGGCACGCGGGGCTCTGTCTAGGTGGACTCCTATTTCCCTAGCTGCTCGTGGGACCGAGATGGAACCCTCGAACTTTTCTTCTTCTCCTCCCAGCGGAAAGGGTGGGCCGCTGGTAGGTTCTAACACCCAATCTCACAAGAGGGCTCGTGTAGCCAGTCCTCCTGATTCAGGTAATTGTAACAGAACACATGCTGCTTCGCAGAATGTGTTTCTCATAATTAGACGAAAAGATGGGAGTTTTGAAAAAGTTTCGCCATTTTATATACAGAAGGGCTTAGAAGGTATTGCTGGCACATTAAAATCTGTAAAGCGCTTGCGAAATGGCACCTTGTTGGTTGAAACATCTAGCTTCCAGCAAGTCCAGAACCTTCAGAAGGCACAATTTTGTCGGGGAGTTTGCGATTGAGACTGAATTTCACAACACCTTGAACTACAGCAAGGGTGTTGTGACTTGCAGAGATCTCGTTGACATTCCCCACGACGAACTGAGGGCTGAATGGTCCCGGGAAGGGATTGTAGACATGCAACATGTTATGAAACGGGTGGATGGTGCTCTCATGAAATCTGACTCGTTTATCCTTACGTTTAACAGCACCAAATTGCCCGAGCATGTGAAGGCAGGTTACCTACGTCTCAGTGTCCTGCCTTATTACCCCAACCCCATGCGGTGTTTTAAATGCCAACACTTTGGACACACTACTCTCGGCTGTAGAGGGGAAGCCACTTGCGGGAATTGTGGTAAAGCCGCCCATGAGGGAGTTGGTTGCTCCTCTCCTCCCAAGTGTGTCAACTGCTCTGGGAATCACCCTGTGTGGAGTAGGGAATGTAGAGTTTTCCTTGAGGAACGGAAGATCCAGGAACTTAAAACCACCAAACGCATCCCGTACGGTGAGGCAAAGAAAATCTACAAATCCATGCAGCCGCCCACGTTCGCTGCCTCCTTTTCTTCCATTCTGAAACAGCCAGTCCTGAAAACTGATGCCGCTACACAAACGGAGGTTGCTACTGTCAGCACTAGCACCTGCATTTGTCAATGTACGTGTGCTGCTGCTGTTCCTGTGAAGCCTGCTGCTCCTCCCCGGCCTTCTGACCAGGCCATAGTAGCTGACGTCATGGAACTTCCTGCCCCTTCCCAGGTCCAGTCTTGTGCAATGTCCAGCGCTGCTACACCCCCTACTGCTTCTGAGGTTTTGGCTCCAATGCCACCTCAGGCCAGAAAATCGAAACCCAAGCCAAAGGTGAAGACTCGCCCGATAAAGGAGACTGAAGTTCTACAGTCTGCTGATGTTGATGTCATTCTCTCTGACGTCGCTCTCGACTCCTCTTCAGAGGCGCTGTTGATGTCAGACTGGGGCAATCATCTCGCCCCAAAACTGAGCCTCCACCTGTTGTGGGCTCTCCTCCCCAACAGAAAGTGAGACTGAAGATACTCCCACCCTGAGAGATGGCTCCCATTATACAGTGGTACATGAATGGATTCCGGGCACATGTGGAGGAACTGAACCTCCTAGCACGGCAACGCACCCTGTGCTTGTGTTTACAGGAAACACATCTAAAACCATCTGATGCTCCTGTACTCAGGGGCTATACGTTGTATCGCAAAGATGACCTGACTGGAAACAGAGCCAAAGGCGGAGTCGCCGTGTTTGGCAATAATGACCACCACTCCTCTGCTCTCCCGCTGGATACTGACCTGCAAGCAGGTGCAGTTGAAGTTCATTTCCGTCGAAGGCTTACTGTTTGCTCCC
Organism: Schistocerca cancellata; assembly: GCF_023864275.1. Lineage (NCBI taxonomy): Eukaryota > Metazoa > Arthropoda > Insecta > Orthoptera > Acrididae > Schistocerca > Schistocerca cancellata. The sequence goes on from NC_064632.1 coordinate 536,360,362, forward strand.
TTTATTTGCCCCCTCTGGATGCAATGACCTTGGACGCTCTCACCGATCTTATCGACCAACTCCCCTGCCCATTTCTCCTCCTGGGAGACTTCAATGCCCATCATGTCCTGTGGGGCTCCTCTTCTCTTTGCACTCGAGGTTGAATTTTGGAGAGCCTCCTAACATCTCAAGTGTTGTGCATCCTCAACACAGGTACTCCAACTCATTTCTCTACTGCTACTGGGTCATTCTCAGCCATTGACCTCTCTTTCTGCACTCCAGCCCTCACCGACTCTGTTCACTGGGAGGTCGTTGACGACCTTCATTCCAGCGATCACTTCCCCAACCGCATGCATCTCCTGGATGGTGTATTGCTGGAGCAGAGGCCGCCATCGTGGATGAATGGCAGGGCTAACTGGCCTCTGTTCACTCGGTTGGCTGTCTTTGAACGCCACAACAGCGTACAGGAATGGGTGGATCACATCACACTTGTGATCCATCATGCTGCTGACCTGTCCATATCACAGTCTTCTGGCCCTCCTAAGCGGCGCCTTGAGCCTTGGTGGACAGAAGAGTGCCGTTCAGCCATCCGGAACAGGCGTGCTGCTCTTCGCCGATTTAAATGCCGCCCAACAGCGGTCAATCTTACCGCCTTTCGCATCGGGAGAGCCAGGGCACGCCGTGTCATTAAAGAGAGCAAGAAAAGGTCATGGCAGGGGTTCCTGGACTCCATCAACCGTTCCAATTGTTCCACAAAAGTATGGGAAGCCATCCGGAGGATTTCCGGTAAACGCAGCCGTCTACCAATACCTGCAGTCCTGAACCAGGGATGCCTCCAAACAGCAGCCCGAGCCACTGCTCAGACGCTGGCAGAGCATTTTGCACAAAGTACTGCCACTGCAACCCAGGATCCAGCATTTAGTCGCTACCGTGCGACTGCCGAACGAGCGAAGTTGGACTTTCGGTCGAACAGTTCTGAGGCCTACAACTCCCCTTTCTCCATGTGGGAACTTGAATCGGCACTTACTGCGACTTCTGACACTGCACCAGGTTACGACCGCATCCGGTACTCCATGTTTCGACATCTGCCAACGGCGTCAAAGGAAATCCTCCTCGAATGTTTTAATCTCATATGGCAGACAGGAGTGTTCCCCACCTCGTGGAGGGAGGCAATCCTCATCCCTCTCCTCAAACCAGGAAAGGACCGCACATGTCCCAGTAGTTATCGTAGTATCGCCTTGACAAGCTGTGTCGGAAAGACCCTGGAACGGATGGTTAACCGTCGTCTGGTCTGACTGTTAGAGACTAGACAGCTCCTTAGCCGCTTTCAGTGTGGGTTCCGAAAATTTCGGTCCACGGTCGACAACCTGACCCTCCTAGAGGCGGATATTCAGCAGGCTTTCCTCCGTCAGCATCACTGTATTGGTGTCATCTTTGATATCAGCAAGGCATATGATACTACTTGGAGACACTGTATTCTTGGACAACTGCATCAATCGGGCTATCGTGGCCGCCTCCCCATTTTCATTTGGTCTTTCCTGTCTCAGCGGTTTTTTCGGACCCGCGTTGGTAACACACTGTCTGATCTCTTTGAGCAAGAGAACGGTGTCCCCCAGGGCAGTGTTTAAAGCGTTACCCTCTTTGCCATCGCCATCAACGGTATAACGTCTACAGTGAGGAGTCCAGTACAGTGCTCCTTGTTTGTGGACGACTTTGCTGTTTCCTGTTCCTCCTCCAGTGTTGCAACCGTGAGCCGTCAGTTGCAGCTAACAGTGCGGCGGTTAGAGGAGTGGGCTGCAAAGACAGGTTTTCGGTTTTCTGCCGATAAGTGTGTTTGTGTTCATTTTAATCGTTCTCGTCGTCTTTTTACTTTGCCGGCCTTGCATATGGGGGATGCTGTCCTACATTTTTGAGACACAGTGCGGTTTCTGGACCTAATTTTTGACTCCAGGTTGTCATGGCTGCCACACCTACGGGACTTGAAAGCCAGAACCCTGAAGGCACTGAACATCCTCAAGTGCCTGAGCCACAGGTCTTGGGGAGCGGGCAGGGCGCGTCTCGTTCAGTTTTATCGGGATTTTGTGCGTTCACGGCTGGACTATGGGTGCACAGTATATGGGTCAGCCAGGTCGTCTTGCTTGCAGATCCTTGACGCTGTCCACCATGCCGGGATTCGACTGGCCACGGATGCTTATCGGACCAGTCCCATACCCAGCCTCTGTGCTGAGGCTGGCGAACCGCCACTTACCATCCGGCGGCAGCTCCTGCTGGTGCGCTAGGCTTGTAAGTTTCTTGCAGCTCCCAGCTCGCCTGCTCACCGCCTTGTTGCCCATCCACCTCTGGACCGCCTTTTTTCCCACCGTCCCCGGGCTACATTGCCATTTGGGATCCGTGTGCAATGTGTGCTAGAGTCGCTCGGTGTGGAGTCTGTACAACCCCAAATCCAGGGTTTTAACCGCCTGCCACCCTGGTTACTGAAGAGGCCCGGAGTGATTTTAGATTTATGGCAGTACAAGAGAGATTGCACTCCTGCCACCGTTTTTAATGCAGCATTTTCTGCTATTTTATCTGAGCACCACGACTGTGTAGCTGTTTTTACGGATGGGTCAAAACAAGGGGATTCCGTTGGTTGCTCCGTTGTTTTTCCGGATCGTGTCCTCGAGGTCCGACTGCCTCAGACTTTTACTGTCTTTGATGCAGAATTGTCTGCTATCTTGCCGGCGCTGGAGCAGATGAGACATTCTTCCTCTCCTAAATTTCTTGTCTGTTCCGATTCACTCAGTGCCCTTCAATCATTGCAACGTTTGTATCCGGCAGATAAAGTAGTCCAGACCATCCAGGATGCCCTCTTCCGACTACAGCGACTGGGGAAGGTTGTAGCCTTCTGCTGGGTTCCGGGGCATGTCGGCATTGCTTGGAATGAAAGGGCAGATCTCGCAGCCAAGGAGGCGTGTCTCGATCCACACGTATCTCAGTGTGCTATCCCCTTGCACGCACTCACCTCGCTGTTGAGCTCACGAGTCATGTGTCGATGGGAGGATGAGTGGCTGGAAGTGACTGACAATAAGCTCCGTCTAGTCAAGCCCACAACGCGTGTGTGGTGTACTTCATTTCAGCCCCATCGACGGGACGTGGTTCTCCTCACTCGGCTTGGAATAGGCCACAGCCCTATGACGCATGGCTTCCTGCTCCGGCGTGAAGACCCTCCGTTGTGTGGTGCTTGCGGCGTCCAGGTCACTGTGCGCCACGTTTTATTGGATTGCGTTTTATTTTCTGACCAGCGGACCGCGGCTGACTTGCCAGCGGACCTGCTAACTCTTTTAGGCAACACTCGGACGAATGTGGTTAAGGTTTTCAAGTTCTGTGCCATGTCAAATGTTTTTACAAAGATTTTAGGGAGAGGATTTTGATTTTCTCACTGTGTGACAAGCTCGCCCATTTTATGTAATTAGCCAGCCAGTGTCAGTTTCAGTGGCATTCTTGTTGCTATGTTTTCCCTTTCCTTCGGTTTTACTTTCTTATATAGCATTTTCTTTCTTTTCCTGCTTTCTTTGCGTGTGTGCTTCAGTTTTCTTAGGTATGTCCACATTCGTTCCTTTTAATGTGTGTCAGGGCGCTGATGACCTCGATGTTGAGCGTCCATAAACCCCAACACACACACACACACACACACACACACGGAAAACCTAAATCAGGATGGCCGGACGCGGGATTGAACCGTCGTCCTCCCGAATGCGAGTCCAGTGTCTAACCACTGCGCCACCTCGCTCGGTCAAAATATGTGACGTGAATTAAAGCAATAAGGGACCACTCACCGTATAAGTGTCATGAAGTTCAACTTGATACGTCCACTCGTTCTTGGCCGCGCGGGATTAGCCGAGTGGTCTAGGGCGCTGCAGTCATGGACTGTGCGACTGGTCCCGGCGGAGGTTCGAGTCCTCCCACGGGCATGGGTGTGTGTGTTTGTCCCTAGGATAATTTAGGTTACTTAGTGTGTAAGCTTAGGGACTGATGACCTTAGCAGTTAAGTCCCATAAGATTTCACACACATTTTTGAACTCGTTCTTGAGGGATTCCGTTTCCATAAATTGAGGCAAAAACTCTGAAACCGAAATAATTGACCCAGGAGCTAAGAATGAAGACTGAAGTCCGTGTTGCTCCTACTGAGCAATACACATTTAACGATTTGATCCATTCAGTCATAATGCACATGTCATCCACACAACGTCGGTATAGTGCAACGATGCTGATCGTCCAGGAGCCGCCATGTTCGGATGCAAATCCTGCACAGAGACACAATGTGAAGAAGAGCTTGGCGTGGGTTCACTGTTGTTAAGTCGTTACAGTAACAGCTATTACCGCATGCTGACAGAGCAGTACTATTTAGCAGGGCAGTTTTAGCGCCGGCCGTATCCGTTTACGAGCTGTTACGACGATGCTTATCCTCGTGCCTTGGTAGTAAGCGAAAGCACATTTCGCGTTAATTAATATTTTAACCCCCGCTCGTCGTAGCAGGGGACAAGAAAATGCAGCTATGCCTATGGGGACAGAGAGGGTGGTTGGGGTGTTTGGGAGGGGGGAGGGAGGAGAGAAAAGAGGGTGAAAACAAAAGACCGCCCCCTCGTCTGGCGCTGCGAGTCACGGCCTGTTTGTCAGCAATTTATTCGGCCAACAGCGGGCCGTTGGCCGGGCGGACAGCGGGCCCAAAAACTGCCAGATTACGCGCGCGCCGGTGTAATTCGGCAGTTACATTCATCCGGGCGGCCACGGCCGGAGCGTTCTCCATTGTAAATGAAGTGGGCCCGGCCTGGCCAGGCCAGGCCACAGCCGCGGCGTGGCTGTTTTTGCGGCCGCTGCGACGCCGGCCGGACTCCCTGGCGCTCATGTAAATGCAGCCGGCCGGAAGGCGCTCCGCCGCCAGACAGTTAAACGCTGCCGGGAGGTTGCCAGACGCCGTTCTTACTGGCCGCTGCGGCCGCGGCTTGCATCTTTTATACCTCCTGTGGGCACGCAATCTTCGCGGCTAAATTAATATTCACACTCCAGCCAGCTCTGCAAGAGTCCCCAGTGCCACAGGGCTTTTACCGTGGGCGAAAAACGTACTGTAATGTGAGGAAGGTACGGGGAACTGAGTAAAATATTGACCCATTCCTTTCGGAATAAGCACAAAAGATGCTTCCACTCATGAATTACAATATTTATTATTCTACACTGATCCGTCTAAAGAGACCTTTGAAGAAAAGAGAGCCACCTCTATCAATATCAAGAGCTCCGATGGAAACCCAGTTCTAAGCAAAGAAGGGAAATCAGAAAGGTGGAAGGAGTATATAGAGGGCCTATACAAGTGCGATGTACTTCAGGGCAATATTATGGAAATGGAAGAGGATGTGGATGAAGATGAAATGGGAGATACGATACTGCGTGAAGAGTTTGACAGAGCACTGAGGGACCTGAGTCGAAACAAGGCCCCGGGAGTAGACAACATCCCATTAGAACTCCTGACGCCTTGGAAGAGCCAGTCCTGACAAAACTCTACCATCTGGTGAGCAAAATGTTTGAGACAGGCGAAATACCATCAGACTTAAAGGAGAATGTAATAATTCCAATGCCAAAGAAAGCAGGTGTTGACAGATGTGAAAATTCCCGAACAATCAGTTTAATAAGTCACAGCTGCAAAATACTAACACGAATTCTTTACAGACGAATGGAGAAACTGCTAGAAGCCGACGTAGGGGAAGATCAGTTTGGATTCCCTAGAAATATTGGAACACTTCAGGCAATACTGACGTAACGACTTATCTTAGACGAAAGATTAACGAAAGGCAAACCTACGTTTCTAGCTTTTGACAATGTTGATTGGAATACTCTGTTTCTAATTCTAAAGGTGGAAGGAGTAAAATACAGGGAGCGAAAGGCTATTTACAATTTGTACAGAAACCAGATGGCAGTTATAAGAGTCGAGGGGCACGAAAGGGTAGCAGTGGTTGGGAAGGGAGTGAGACAGGGTTGTAGACTCTCTCCGATGTTATTCAATCTGTATATTGAACAAGCAGTGAAGGAAACAAAAGAAAAATTCGGAGTAGGTTTTAAAATCCATGGAGAAGAAATAAAAACCTTGAGGTTCGCCGATGAAGTCGTAATTCTGTCAGAGACAACAAAGGACTTGGAAGAGCAGTTGAACGGAATGGACAGTGTCTTGAAAGGAGGATATAAGATGAATATCAACAAAAGCAAAACGAGGATAATGGAATGTACTCGAATTAGGTCGGGTGATGCTGAGGGAATTAGATTAGGAAATGATGCACTTAAAGTAGTAAAGTAGTTTTGCTATTTGGGGAGCAAAATAACTGATTATGGTCGAAGTAGAGGGGATATAAAATGTATACTGGCAATGGCAAGCAAAGCGTTTCTGAAGAAGATAAATTTATTAACATCGAGTATACATTTAAGTGTCAGAAAGTCGTTTCTGAAAGTATTTGTATGGATTGTGGCCATGTATGGAAGTGAAACGTGGACGATAAATACTTTGGACAAGAAGAGAATAAAAGCTTTCGGAATGTGGTGCTACAGAAGAATGCTAAAGATTAGATGGGTAGATCACATAACTAATGAGGAGGTATTGAATAGAATTGGGGAGAAGAGGAGTTTGTGGCACAACTTGACAAGAAGAAGGGACCGGTTGGTAGAACATGTTTTGAGGCATCGGGGACCACAAATTTAGCATTGGAGGGCAACGTGGAGGGTAAAAATCGTAGAGGGAGACCAAGAGATGAATACACTAAGCAGATTCAGAAGGATGTAGGTTGCAGTAAGTACTCGGAGATGAAGAAGCTTGCACAGGATAGAGTAGCATGGAGAGCTGCGTCAAACCAGTCTCAGGACTGAAGACCACAACAACAACAACATTTATTCTACACTGAAGCGCAAAAGAAAGTAGTATATGATTTGAGCCGGTGGGTTTCTGGCGCCAGGCGATATCGATTCTTACTTCCATCTGACACACACAGTGGTAACGGTTACTACAAGCTACACCACAAGTTGGGAAACGGGGCCAAATTTCTAGTAGTTTACTGTCGAGTTGAGATTCTCATACATGTTTTATTCGTATCTTACAGAAACTAGCAGTACGACAATAAACAGCCTTTTAAACACGCCGCTAACGGCAATCAAGTAATTTATAGCAATACAACAATTTAAAAAAATAGAAATAAAACACAAAAGCTAGCAGTACGGCAATAAACAACCTTTTAAAACACGCCGCTAACGGTAATCAAGTAATTTATAGCAATACAACAATTTAAAAAAATAAAAAAACACAGAATTAGCAGTACGGCAATAAACAACCTTTTAAAACACGCCGATAAAGCCAATCGAAGTAATTTAAATTTTTTTTAAAAACACAGAAGCTAGCAGTACGGCAATAAGCTACCTTTTAAGACACGCCGCTAACGCCAATCGAAGTAATTTATAGCAATACAACAATTTTAAAAATTTAAAGAACATTAGTAAATAGGCTACTAAAGTAAATACAGAACTTTGTTAATCAAGTACGGTGAGATAGTGAAGCTACCAACACCGCCATTAAAAAAAAATCAAACAGGTCTCAGCAAACACACGATTAATGGCATAAAAGGAATTTACAAACATGGAGGAATTTAAAAAAAATTTAACAAAAGTGTCCTGGAATATCATTAGAACATAACAGATATGACGGCGGCCACAAATCACCCACTCAGGGATGCTCAGGCTAGACAGAATACTGACCAATTTAAATACGCCCGTAAAAACAATTGCCACTCTCAGGCTGGTCACTGCACCGACTTGTAGCCAGACGACCTCCGATGGCAGGGATCCACACATCCGACCGCGCACGCGTCGCCAGCGTACCCAACACGCCACGGTCACGCGACAACACGCTCTGCCACCGGAGTTCACGTCTTACCTGCAACGTTGACGGGTAGTGACCGCTCCTTCATGTTAGGTGTCTCCTTTCAAACTCCAGTGTTGAAACGGAGGACTTAAAGAAGCTTGTTAACGTCCCACCAAGGCGAAATGAACAGCAACTACTCGTGGGGCGATTCTGTATACAACCAACACGCGGGGAGCTATTCCGTCAACTCGACCCGCTCGTTACCCACAACCAACATCCATCACGTGGCGACTCGGTACAACCAATGCGCTGGGGAGCCACACTGCCCTCCCGTGTCCACCACACTCTCTGCGTGCAACGCCCCTACTTCCGCGCCACCACACGAGGTTACAACCGGTCAAGGATCTCACTTCCTCCATAGCAGTTTCCCGGAAGCAAAAACGCAGATATCGATAGCAGACGGAAAGACAACCAAGCAGCCACTTAATGACAGACAACATATCAAACAAACATGTCAGGGCAAGAAAAGGAAAACCAGTGCAATCTAAACACAAGGTGTAGCACGAGTCGATACACGGCTCACATCTTTGATCGTTGTCCCTGTGCCTTGCCCTCTTTCCGTCTTTGAGGCAGGCTACTTATAATGGCGCGCGTACGCAAGTCTGGGAGAGTGGGTCCGCGCATGAGCCGAATCAGTCTGTGACGTGACGTGCTTTCGATGTTGTCGTTGTGGGGAGTTGGCGACACCATGTCACGTGGTACGGCCGTATGCCGTGAGGACCAGTTGAGTTGGAGCAGCGAAGAAGCATGGGCCGCTGCCGGAAAGTATTAAAGTTGTATTGACACGGCTGGCCAGTGGCGATCAGGATTTGCTAATACCTCGACAGCTATGTGGGTGGATGGCGTGTGAATTTCACACGAAGAACAAAAAAATTACAGCGCCATCTATGACAAACCGAAAAAAGTGGTCCAACTAAAACATTCACATTTCTTTACGTACTACACGAATATGTAATAAAAAAGGGGGGTTCCTATTAAAAAAACGCAGTGCTAGACAAGTTTCGTTCTTTGTAGTTTTTTCGTTTGTTGCTTATTTCGTGACATATTTGGCCCGGTCACTATCAGCGGACAACCCTGTATAAAGCTAGGAAGTTAAAACACACATAGCAGAAGGCAAAAACGGTAGATCTAATCTAAAAATTGGAAAAACTGAGGGTTAAAAGAGTGGTCATGGGTCAGAGACCTACAAAACACGAAGAGAGGTCCCAACCACGACCACCCTGACCTTGCTCCAGCAGTAAAGCAAAACCTTATAACTGAAAATATGAATAGCTTTCACGTAGGGAACTGAGGACCCGTTCAAGGATCCATGAATCGTTTGGTAATATTAAAGACAACGAATCCGGAAGACTGTACATAATATGAAGGGCCAGAAGAAGGGGACACTACAACAATATTTGTAATACCGTCCGTCTGGCTCCACAGTCTCGCTGTAGAGTGGCTCGTTACGAAAGAAAATTGGAAATCGCATTGAAAGAGATCGGGACTGCATGGAAGATGTGTAATAACATCCCAGCGCTACTTCTGCAACATAGTCGAGACAACAGACACCCCAGCTCCGGAAAAGTCATGATGACATGTTTCTTTGACTGCATGGGCACAGTAAGTACAACAGTACGTCGACACTTCGCAGAAATTCTAGCGCGTCAAGTTCAAACGTCCAGGAACTTTTACGAATGGCATATTTCTGTTGCAGTATAATGCCCACCCATATATTGGCAAGGTTATATCAAGTACGTTGAAAAGGTGTCATGCTGACACAGCTCCAGAACGAGATAATACATCTGACACAGTAAACGCGCTATTTGTTATTACCCTGTTGTTTGGTGATAACATTAAAGCTGTTCTGAATCCGATGATTTGTACGCTTCACCACCGTATTCCTCCAACCTTTAGACTGATTTATCCAGCCAGTTATTGACAACGTAGAGGTTAACATGGGCTTCGGACCACAGTGTCATTTAGAACTTACCGTATTTCATGTATTAGAATCATCGAAGAGATGACAATACTCGCACGTCGCCGACTGAGGAATTAATCCCAAAACGTTACATTTTTAATACGACATTCACACCTCATCCTACATGAGCGATCTGATGCGAATGCGGCACGAGAGGGGATCATGTTAATATTCAGCCACGTAATACGAAGCAGTGTGATGCATTTACTCTGTCCGACGTGTAGAGTGCAACAAACTATCAGCGAATAGATAAAATTCCTATCATTCGAGTTTATGAAAACTGTTCGATGAAACTAATTTTTTTTTGTATTTTGTAACCTAATATTTCCGTTCGATAAAGGACTGAATTTATTTTCGCTGTGCATCATATTACTGTGCTGCTCGCAATTAAGTAAATCACTGAATGAAATTTAATCGTTTTCAGAGGTAAAAAGACACTGCACAGAGTTTGCATATGGTTCGCTTTAGATCATATAAAATGTAATTAACACACCGAAATCATATTTAATGCTGAAAGAAGAGCAATATGTATTTCTGTTCTCTTGATATTGATCCGTTCTCTGTGAGCGGGTGATGCATGGTGTGTCCAGTTCTGTCCATTTGCAGTAGGAATTTTTACAACACCCTTCGTATTTCATGAACGGCTCAAGATACCTAAATGAGGTTTCCTCCAACTAATCGCACGCAATGAGGTGCGTGTCTTGCCGTGTGATTAACCCTAGACCACTAAAGGGGGCAAAATATTGCGTTACTACTAAACCATTGTAAATTTTACTACTCCAAATTTTGTTGAAGGGAAGTCATAATTTATAAATTATGCACTAGTTGGGAAAGTATGAAATCTCCAATGATATGTTACGCACAAAATGCTTTGTTTTATATCCTACAATGAGAATGTTGTTGCTCAAGATTTTATGGGAAAAGTGGCCACAATTTATTCTGTGCACTAGTTACAAGTTATTATAATTATTATGGCTACAAGAGTATTTTAGCCACAAAATTGGTAGTCTTCTGTTTTCTCTTGGGATGCTTCATCCGATGCCCCATTTGCTGCTGCAGCGTCTGGATCTACATCACTGTCATCTGCTTCTTGAAGCAAGTCATCCAGTATGTTACTGTCAAAATCAAACTCAGCACCACGCATATTGTTCTAATTTTAGCAACAAACGATGAAATTAAAACGGAAGATGTTCACTGTGATACATAGTAACACTCTTCTAATTGTGACTGCTTGAAGTTCCACATAGTATGCCACATTGAGATGAAGTATATGTGAAAGTTGGCTACACTGAGTCACAGCGCCAGAGATTGCGCCAAAGAGTATGATTCCGCCGCCTCCACTGGGCAGTTGTAGTTCAGACGTTGCCGTGGGCAGTGCTTGTTGAGAGGATGTCGATAGCCGTACTTGTTGTGAGCATGTCGTGTGCAGTTGTTCTGTTGGGCGAGACAGCAGATGCTGTCTGATTGGGGATGTTGCAATGATCACAGTGTATTTTTCGTCAATATACACTCCTGGAAATTGAAATAAGAACACCGTGAATTCATTGTCCCAGGAAGGGGAAACTTTATTGACACATTCCTGGGGTCAGATACATCACATGATCACACTGACAGAACCACAGGCACACAGACACAGGCTACAGAGCATGCACAATGTCGGCAGTAGTACAGTGTATATCCACCTTTCGCAGCAATGCAGGCTGCTATTCTCCCATGGAGACGAACGTAGAGATGCTGGGTGTAGTTCTGTGGAACGGCTTGCCATGCCATTTCCACCTGGCGCCTCAGTTGGACCAGCGTTCGTGCTGGACGTGCAGACCGCGTGAGACGACGCTTCATCCAGTCCCAAACATGCTCAATGGGGGACAGATCCGGAGATCTTGCTGGCCAGGGTAGTTGACTTACACCTTCTAGAGCACGTCGGGTGGCACGGGATACATGCGGACGTGCATTGTCCTGTTGGAACAGCAAGTTCCCTTGCCGGTCTAGGAATGGTAGAACGATGGGTTCGATGACGGTTTGGATGTACCGTGCACTATTCAGTGTCCCCTCGACGATCACCAGTGGTGTACGGCCAGTGTAGGAGATCGCTCCCCACACCATGATGCCGGGTGTTGGCCCTGTGTGCCTCGGTCGTATGCAGTCCTGATTGTGGCGCTCACCTGCACGGCGCCAAACACGCATACGACCATTATTGGCACCAAGGCAGAAGCGACTCTCATCGCTGAAGACGACACGTCTCCATTCCTCCATTCGTCCCTCCATTCACGCCTGTCGCGACACCACTGGAGGCGGGCTGCACGATGTTGGGGCGTGAGCGGAAGACGGCCTAACAGTGTGCGGGACCGTAGCCCAGCTTCATGGAGACGGTTGCGAATGGTCCTCGCCGATACCGCAGGAGCAACAGTGTCCCTAATTTGCTGGGAAGTGGCGGTGCGGTCCCCTTCGGCACTGCGTAGGATCCTACGGTCTTGGCGTGCATCCGTGCGTCGCTGCGGTCCGGTCCCAAGTCGATGGGCACGTGCACCTTCCGCCGACCACTGGCGACAACATCGATGTACTGTGGAGACCTCACGCCCCACGTGTTGAGCAATTCGGCGGTACGTCCACCCGGCCTCCCGCATGCCCACTATACGACCTCGCTCAAAGTCCGTCAACTGCACATACGGTTCACGTCCACGCTGTCGCGGCATGCTACCAGTGTTAAAGACTGCGATGGAGCTCCGTATGCCACGGCAAACTGGCTGACACTGATGGCGGCGGTGCACAAATGCTGCGCAGCTAGCGCCATTCGACGGCCAACACCGCGGTTCCTGGTGTGTCCGCTGTGCCGTGCGTGTGATCATTGCTTGTACAGCCCTCTCGCAGTGTCCGGAGCAAGTATGGTGGGTCTGACACACCGGTGTCAATGTGTTCTTTTTTCCATTTCCAGGAGTGTATATGAAGGTAACAAAAAATTTTTTATTTCAAATTTCCTAGTACAGTCAACAAAGCATCTGGCTTGTGTTCATGTATTAGACTGTAATTCTGGTTTCTACGTGCAATTATAATATTTGTGGTTTTTTTCAGTTACTTCATTGTAAATGGTTTTTAAAATATATTGTCGTATTGAGGAAGAACCGTGCCGTGCGGTTCCAGGCGCTTCAGTCCGGAACCGCGGGACTGCTACGGTCGCAGGTTCGAATCCTGCCTCGGGTATCGATGTGTGTGATGTCCTTAGGTTAGTTAGGTTTAAGTAGTTCCAAGTTCTAGGGGACTGATGACCTCAGATGTTAAGTCCCATAGTGCTCAGAGCCACTTGAATCATTTGAGTACGTTGAATCACACTTCAACACAAAGAACAGTTACACTTGTGCTTTGTTGTTTCGTAGCTTTTATAGTTGCTGGGGACTTAATTAATCAATTGTGTTAACGGAAATTTCCTTTCATTCTTTATTGTTATTCTATGCAGTCAGACTGCGTACTAATACTACTCAGGGCCAACCGGTTACGAGACTTCGTAACCGGACATACAGCTACTAAAATTATTTTCATTTTTATTTAATTAAGCCCCCATGCATATGCTACAAAACAAATGTGTCAACTACTAGAAAACAGGCACATCATTACCAAACATTCCTAATAGTTACTACAAGGGCACTAGTGCCGGCAAACTACTGGAGTTAGGCAGTAAATAATTAATCCACTGTTAACAACTGTATTGTCCATGAAAGTACTCAAGAACATGTATCGCTAATGTGTCCAGTTTGGCGGGAACCATGAAGAGTTATCAACTGCAATCGTAAATTGTACGAGATTTTAGTAATCTAGCGTTGATTCCCTAAGCTCTTTTGTCCATCGAGGTATGAAAGTAACTATAGTTACGATATTCTATATGGGCTACTTAGCTTTAATCGAAACCAGTTTGCTGTGTGAAAAAATGTAGTCGCTAAGTAACTGTAAGTTTTACTTATTTCTGGTTGATTCGAAACCTTTTGTTCATTTAAGACTACATGTGTTGACATCGGGTTGCCAAACAGTCTTTCGAGCAACACTATGTCGAGGTTTCTTATTCCAGTTTCCTTTATCCTGTGAAGTACAATTGCTTGTTATTACCTTCAGAATTCACACGTTCTCTCGAACAACAGAGTATACTACAAGAAGATTATCTCTGGTCAGAGACGTACGTAAGGTCATAATTAGCTTTAACGTGTCCATCTGTAATGATACTAAGTTCCCTTTGGCAGTTGATTTCCAAAATACCGAATATACTTTCTATAAATCTTCGTGCACAAGCGAGATACGAGGCCCCCTTATTTTCGATCTGCGTAGGATTAAATGATATTTGGAGTCAGCAGAAAAACTTCCCATGCACAAAATATCTGAATGAATTCAATGGAACGTATCGTCTGCGATGCATTTCACAGTAGCTTGCAGGACATGTATGCAGATATACACAACTTTCTTCATCAGCACTAATCGAAATTTCACACGCTACAAATTGAAACGCAGACTGCAAACCGAGTTCACTTCACTCTTAAATATCAAACCAAGTGATCGCATCCGCTTTGTTTCATCTCGCATTGCACGATGCCCCGATGCCGACTGTTTGATATTTTCGCCCGCCACCACGCCACGTTCACAACAGCTCGCTGACGTATGACGATAACTTATCGATTCAGTCACGTATCCAGTAACTTGTCTACTTCTTAGAGCCGTATACTTTATTTCCACGTTTCACATCTCAGATGAGCTAAGATGCAGTAGCTGTCGCACGACGTCATGAAATTCGTTTATTTAACAACCAGTTTATGACGATAACTTATCGATTCAGTCACGTATCCAGTAACTTGTCTACTTCTTAGAGGCGTATACTTTATTTCCACGTTTCACATCTCAGATGAGGTAAGATGCAGTAGCTGTCGTACGACGTCATGAAATTCGTTTATTTAACAACCAGTTTCCGTCGACAAACCACTACTGACTTCCCGAGGGAACATGTAAAGTGTATAACAAAATTAGACTGTCGCTATCTCACGAACTTGTATACGAAAAAACTTACTTAATAAAATATCGTATATATTAAAACATTTACAACTTTTTATGTATAATAAAATGTCACTTACATAAAAATATGTACTACACCTGTACATCAGTTAGTGAGATAATGCAGTCCAGATTTCTTATGCTCTTAGTATGTTATTTCCGTTGGTATTCAGGAAAAGCCTGATGGTCTGTGGACTGAAACTGATAGTCCAAAGGTCAGAAACGAGACACAGCGATATGTTTTAGACAAAAGTTGTAGGTGGCAAAGAGGGTCACGCATTCCTACTAACAGCCATGATCTTGTACGTGAATTTCGTGGTTTGGAAGGTAAAATTATTTTTTAAAAAGGGATTTAAGACTTGAAAAAATTGCAAGATACGCTGTTCAAGGTCATGGTAAGGTTGAACGAACGTTAAATAAGCAAATATGTTTTTAGTTCTAATAGAGATTCATTCGGAATAGAGGAGGGATGCAGAAAAATACATTGTTAGATACAAATTGGAATGGTCATAAGGGGTTATGTATCATTACCAGTACTCATGATCTTAAACGTAATTACTGAAGGTCAATTGAAGGGTGAGTTTAGTTTCATGGAAACTCCTATCTGTAACTTCAGATTCGGAAAGAGCGAAGTGATATTTTAATTTTAAGTTTGGCAAGGTTCAATGTTTCAAGTTGTAAAGGCGATTGACTAGAAATAAAGGGGGGACACAGTAAAATACGACCTTAGATATAAATTGGAAGGAGCATAAGGGGTCAGTACCATCACTATTAACCATGATCTTAAAGACAATTACCGGTCACTCGAAAGTTGAGCTTTGTTTCATGGAAATGCCTATTTGTGATGTCGAATTTGGAAACAATGAGGAGAAATTTGAAGTTTAAGTTTTAATTTACGTGTTTATTGGCAAGAAGTAAATAGATCACAATGTATGAATGTTATTATGACAACAGCAAGGAAGAACAAACAAAAATAAAACGTAGAACAGTGATTTGCAAGTCGGTGAGTGAGCCCCCTCGCCTCTCATTCCTCGGGGTGCTCTATTTAGAGAGTTCCCGTAAATTTCACTTTGTACTGGAAATTAACAATTGAGCATGTGCTAAAAGTTACCGCCATTTGCTTCAGTGCATAAGTTAATGCCCCATAAGAAATTTCTGACAGTGGAATGCAGGGTATCTCATGGGATGACTGCAGAAGCTGTCTGGATACGTTCCATCATCGTTTCTCTTATTGTTGGCTGCTGCTCGCAACAAATGTTTCTCAAATATCTGAAAAGGTAAAAATCAGGAAAGCAGGCCACGGAGTGGGATCACCACGTCCAATCCATGAGTGCGGATATTGTTCAATTACAAATACCTTACAGCCCATGAGTAATGTGGTGGTGCACCATTCAGCAGCACCCACATACGAGGGCAGTTCAATAAGTAATGCAACACATTTTTTTTTCTCGGCCAATTTTGTTTGAAAAAACCGGAAATTTATTGTGGAATATTTTCAAACATTCCCGCTTCGTCTCGTATAGTTTCATTGACTTCCGACAGGTGGCAGCGCTGTACGGAGCTGTTAAAATGGCGTCTGTAACGGATGTGCGTTGCAAACAACGGGCAGTGATCGAGTTTCTTTTGGCGGAAAACCAGGGCATCTCAGATATTCATAGGCGCTTGCAGAATGTCTACGGTGATCTGGCAGTGGACAAAAGCACGGTGAGTCGTTGGGCAAAGCGTGTGTCATCATCGCCGCAAGGTCAAGCAAGACTGTCTGATCTCCCGCGTGCGGGCCGGCCGTGCACAGCTGTGACTCCTGCAATGGCGGAGCGTGCGAACACACTCGTTCGAGATGATCGACAGATCACCATCAAACAACTCAGTGCTCAACTTGACATCTCTGTTGGTAGTGCTGTCACAATTGTGCACCAGTTGGGATATTCAAAGGTTTGTTCCCGCTGGGTCCCTCTTTGTCTAACCGAACACCATAAAGAGCAAAGGAGAACCATCTGTGCGGAATTGCTTGCTCGTCATGTGGCTGAGGGTGACAATTTCTTGTCAAAGATTTTTACAGGCGATGAAACATGGGTTCATCACTTCGAACCTGAAACAAAACGGCAATCAATGGAGTGGCGCCACACCCACTCCCCTACCAAGAAAAAGTTTAAAGCCATACCCTCAGCCGGTAAAGTCATAGTTACAGTCTTCTGGGATGCTGAAGGGGTTATTCTGTTCGATGTCCTTCCCCATGGTCAAACGATCAACTCTGAAGTGTATTGTGCTACTCTTCAGAAACTGAAGAAACGACTTCAGCGTGTTCGTAGGCACAAAAATCTGAACGAACTTTTCCTGTCTTCATGACAATGCAAGACCTCAAACATGTCTTCGCACCCGAGAGGAGCTCACAAAACTTCAGTGGACTGTTCTTTCTCATGCACCCTACAGCCCCGATCTCGCACCGTCGGATTTCCATATGTTTGGCCCAATGAAGGACGCAATCCGTGGGAGGCACTACGCGGATGATGAAAAAGTTATTGATGCGGTACGACGTTGGCTCCGACATCGACCAGTGGAATGGTACCGTGCAGGCATACAGACCCTCATTTCAAGGTGGCGTAAGGCCGTAGCATTGAATGGAGATTAAATTGAAAAATAGTGTTGTGTAGCTAAAAGATTGGGGAATAACCTGGTGTAATTCAATGCTGAATAAAACAACCCCTGTTTCAGAAAAAAAAATGTTGCATTACTTATTGAACTGCCCTCGTACTTTGACTCGTCTTTAACTCAGCATCTCCAAGTAAACCAGCTAAATCATCTCTCAATGTCCCGAAAAAGGATATGTATTGATTTACATTACCATTAAAAAAATAGGGACCAGTCGGATAGCCACTGACTACTGCGCACCAAAAATTAAGGCTCCAAAGATGTTAGTTTTCAGCTGTTGTGTACCAGCAAGGCTGGACATCCGATCAGTAATGATAAGTATGCCTGTTTAAGTCACCAGTGTCTTTAAAAGTGGCTTCACTTGAAAAGATTACTGATGTGAAAACCTCTTGATGATGTTCGACTCAACGGCAAAATGCGAGGCGTTCTGTGAACTTCCGAAGAGTTACTTCTTGGGTCATTGTGATACAGTAAGCATGCAATCTCCGCATCTTTAAGATTCTGAGAACCGTTGACGCTGATAATCCTAGTTTCGTCTGAATTGGTCGCTAACTAATGTGAGGCTCTAGCTGCACCATTGCAAGAACGGCTACGACAAGGTTGTCATTTGCACCATATTTGTGTTGTCTAGGAATCCTGTATACTCGGTTCGCTAGACAAACAAACAAACAAACAACTCGTATTAATGAGTTTTATTACAACTAATGAAATACAATATTTATCTTTGGCAGTTACACAAACGTGTCGCAAGCAAAGGGCGACATACGAAATAATCACTCTTTCCCTGGGCCGCCACCAGTCGGTCGCAGTGCTTATGTCCTCTTCACATAGGGGCCGCTGCTGTAGTGTTGTCGTCCTGGAAGCGAGGTCGGTCAGCGTGCGATCGGCTGACCACTTCTCACAGCCTTCTGTGCTTTGTCGTTCCCGACTCGCGTGCCGGCGCGTAACTTTACGCCGTGACAATATTTGTGATGACAGTGTACAAATGTAACCGTCCATCCTAGGCTCTGTCAATGAGGTCGAGAATAATGTTACTTGGGTGTCGTCTGTTATGAAAACGTCCAGCATAAAGTGCGGCAGCATGCACGTAAACACCCTGGCACTTTCCTAAAATCGTAACCATGTATATGATTTCATTTTGAGTGTAGTCAGCCATTGTTGGTATGTAACTCAACCATATAAAGCAGAATAGAGTCGCAGTTTTGACGAACTAATTACTTCAATTAACATTGGAACAAGAACGGTGTTCCAGCTATCGTACATGGCGATACGTCTGTCTCATCGCACGCTCATCGATGTTCGAGCGATGCAGCCCCACACGACCGCCTTGTGATCAGCTCTACCAGCAGCGGTGCACAAGAGCGCACGATTAAACTGTGCAACGATCTACCGCACTACGACCACGTAGTGGTAATTCATAGTTACTTCATCTTATTCAAATTTAGTACGTACACCGGTCTATTATGCGCATAAATAGTGTTTACTGCCTTCCCGAACTGAGCGTAGCCTACAAGAACTTATTTTCTTTGTTCAGAAAGCATCGTTTCATATGTAAAATGGGCCACTCTTTTCAAACCTTAAATCAAATATTATAAATCCCATTAAAAAAAACCCTCACTTTAAGCTCCAAATCGCCTTGAAAATCATGTTCAAGGTCACGGTCATCAGCAACAATGTGTGACCGTCTTTGCCACTTGCAACTTTTATTCGAAACATTTACCTGTGTATCATGTATAACATGAGTTATTTCCCTATCATGGACTAAAATGGTCCACCCTGTAGATGAAATAACAGAAACTATATGGAAAATGGGTCTATAGTTTTCTGTACACACAGGATGAATGACGATATGGCGACAAAACATTTCTTCAGGTTTCTGTGCGAAAAGAATTTTGTAAGGTGAAACCCCGAAGTTAAAAAGAATATTTAGAATTACACAACTTCAAGCGGAACGGGAAGCTGAAACAGATGATTACAGAAGGGAAGTGTTAATTCGAAAACGATTACAAGACAAAAGCAGTAAAATAACTGGAGTAGATCGGTCTGAAGGAAGTTAAAACCGACGTAATGGAGGGAATAAAAGAACAGATGCGAAGGAAGAGTCGTCCAAAACGAAAGGGAAATAAGTATCAGAGAAAAAATAATTCTTTTGGAGTGGCATGACTTACTTGAAGAAATACAAGTATACATTAACTCCCTCAGTCCAAAACACTCTTATCGAGCATCTGCAGCTAGCTATCAAACAGTATCAGCATATTTCCTTTGGACAGTTCACACAAGTTGAAGATATCAGTCTAAATTCTGAACAATTATGTCCTTACTTCAGTAGGAAAACTGGTCTGTATAACGGCTGCACTGATTAACGTTCTGAAAAAGAGTGTAGAAAACAATTAACAGAAACCAATGTCAACACTCTACCTATAGACTCGTTAGAGTTGCTTCTGATAACGTGCTGAAATTCTACATACATTTTTTTTACTATAAGTAGCCTGTTTACTACTTCAGATGTAAATTATTGAAATTCAAACTCTCATAATGAACAAAACGGTTGCCCCTACACCCTATCTCATTACTTTAATGTCCTACTACGCCTTCAAGGAACTGCTACACATGGTTGTACTGATCAAAGGCTGAAGATAAGTTCTTACAATGACGTATCCGGAAACTACCTACTGTCCCCTCATTACTATCAGTCCGTTAGATGGAAGTAGACGCTAAAAATACTACTGCATTTGGTTACCGTGCATGTTGACACATCCATCCGCATTCTTGCATTGTTTCACGAAAACTTTTCAAATACTCCTGGCTCTCTTCGGATTTAGTCACACGCATTGGGCACATGCTCCCGTAAGGTCTGCACACTGTCGGTGTACTGGGTATATTTCAATCATAAATATCTCCATACCCAGAAATACAACAGATACAGGTCCAGCGAACGGGGAGACCATCCTACTGGACATCTCGTCACCCAAGTTTATCTGCACCGGCAATGGTAATTGATCACATACAAATCTGCGAAACACGGAGCGAGCTAACCGGCTTCGGAAATCGTGGACATTTATTTGCTGATAGTTTCAGAAACTGCTGCGAGAGCGAAGAGACCGCGGGTGACATCAGTGCAATAGTCGACTAACGGCAGTAACAGTAGCATCTCTGGACTTCTGTATCTTTGGCTCAGTTTTAGGCCTGGAAGTAACCGAGTGTTGGGTATGGAGTAGGCGCGCAGAACTTTTAGTGTAGTGCGTATTGGAGGAGGATTCTGTTGTAGTCTTTTGTAAAGAAGGTAAAGTTTTTTTGTGAGTTTTATGTTGTTGTGAGTTTAAGATACAGTATTGACATTAAAATGAACGGTTTAGTATTTTCATGTCAAATAAATACTTTTCTTTAGTGTGGAAAAATGAGCCCAATTTTTCTCCCAGTAGATTACTTTTACTTTAGCGTATTTTAGCTGGCGCGAGTTCTTCATGCTGCGCTGTTGCTGCTGAGTATGCTGTAATTTTTCAGGCGAGATTCTGTTCATATTTTGATGGTTCTTTCGTTGCTCATCTCACGTTTGCGCTGCAGAAAATATAAGTAGTTTCTTTGTAAACCAGATTTTTAATAGGCCAGTGAACTATGTGTGTTTCATAACGTTGCTAAGTAATTCCACTGTTTCAGTTTTTCTGAGGGTGAATAGTTTGAATTTGCTAGTGGTTTTTGAGTAGAAGTTTTCATTTAATTTCCTGCGCAGTGAATACCAGGTAGATTTGTCTTTATGTAAATGTGTGCACTGAGACAGTCTGTTCGCATCATTAATTTCAGTTCAACCTTTTTATAACACAGGTTAGTACATTCAGTTTTGAGAAAACCACAGGCAAACATTTTATCGCTTATCAATAAACGAATGATCAAGTAAGAACAATTAACTTTCACTTGTCTGTCGCTGCTCCGGATTGTCCGCTGGCATTTTTTAAAAACAGTCAGATATTTTTTTTCTTTTGTTACAGCAGACCGACTAATAATTACATGTTTCTTTCCTTACAGCTAATTGTGTAATTTTTGAAGTGTGGAACATTCTATGTTTTCATGTAACTGCCGTGTGACGAATATTCATCATGTGTGAGGAAATGTCATTACGCGTACAAATTCCACTATTCGATTTTGCCGTCAGGCAATGGATATGTCCTATTTTCAGGTACTGGATTTTCTTAAAAATTATTCCGAGTGACAAACCGTATTCCAATTTGAGCATTTTTTGTAACGCTTTTCAATCTCACAGTGTTACAACAGTAAATGCTAGACGCGTTCAGTGCAGTGACATACAGCAATAGAATCGGACGCAACACACCGAAAGCATGTCATTTAACTCATTTAATCACGGAAAGTTACCGTTTAGTATCAGTAAAGTAGACAACAAGGAACGTAATGCAATTACGTAGGTACTGGGATACGTGCGCCTACACCTGAAACAGAACAAAATTCCTAAGTCAACAATATATAATATGCAAACCGGACCGCAAACAGTGACTAACACAGATATGGATATGCAGTTGAATAACACAGATTCAGGTGTTGCAATTTTTGTTTACGGTAAGTCGGACTGTGTCACTACGTCAAATAATAATAAATCACATCAAAACGTTATATTGATGTTTCAAACGCTATTCGAACAGCTTCAACACTTGCAACTACGACAAGAACTAACAAGTGAACAGATCGAACATACGCAAGAATAAAATAGTGCACAGTTTCAACAGCTTCAGCAATTGAGGAATGACAGTGAACAGTCACAACATCAAACTACTGAGCAATTTAAACTAACAGAACAAAAGATACAAAGCTTATCAGGCGAACTCAGGGAAGAAATAAGGTTTTCAACCAACGTTCGACGGTATTACTAACCGATTACACGTTTAAGGAACCTATGGTTCAAATTGCTCAAATGGTTCAAATGGCTCTGAGTACTATGCGACTTAACTTCTGATGTCACCAGTCGCCTAGAACTTAGAACTAATTAAACCTAACTAACCTAAGGACATCACACACATCCATGCCCGAGGCAGGATTCGAACCTGCGACCCTAGTGGTAGCTCGGCTCCAGACTGTAACGCCTAGAACCGCACGGCCACTGCGGCCGGCTAAGGAACCTATATTTAGGAAATTTAAAACACACAAAACAACTGACTGCGCAGAAATAATGGCAAAATTTAGCGAGGTCTCTCCCAAAGACATTGTTACCAACGTAAAAGAGCAGACCACATTATTACAAGAGAATGTGAAAGAGATCACCGGTGGATTCGAAACGTTGCACCCTACGATTAGAAATACAGAAAGACCAAAAAAGCAACATCTCCGAATTAACAGATGTACTATGCACTAAAATGACAAATTTGTCTGCCAAAAATGATCGAGATTACGATGACACAGTGCCTGTGTACTTCGCGAGCACAGCCGAATACCAGTGTTTGAAATATTTCAAGTTAAATCAGATAAAAATCAATAAACAACAAAAGAATGACATTGTAACTGTACAGTCACAACTTTCGCACGTTGAAGAAAGACTGAACAACAATAACTGTAGACAAAAGTTTATACCTAGTAACACATATCCACATTATGAAAACCTGGACGACAATAGTAAACTATTATTCTGACGTAACCACAAGTGCCGGAACGAAGACGAACGGAAGACCAGAGAAGGCAGTGAGGAAACGTCGGCCAATGGTGCGTGGAATTGGATCTTGCCGCGCCAGGAGCTACATCAGAAACATGTGAATGTAAGCGCCGCTCCTGACAACCTCGGGGCTCAGATCGCCTCTGGGTACTGACATTAATGGAACGTCTTTGCGGAGTGTGCTACAGAACAACTAATTGTGATCCTTATAAGTTACTTGTCTGGCCTTTGCCTATAGCGAGGGCTATTACTGTCTGCATGTTACTTATGACTCCGATGTATCTCCAAAGTTAAATACTGTCAACTGCTATATAGAAATAAAACTATTAATGTTATTTGTTTGAATTGTTGTACAGCATTCCGAGAACGCTGCATCGCTTAGGCACCCTATTAGCGACGAGACGTCAAGACCCCACACCTATCAACTGCTTATGTTTCCTGCATAACGATTCTTTTCAATGTTCACCTAATTCTGTTGATAGTAATGCAACTCATCACTGTAGAAACAACTACAGTTACGGTTAGATAATGAATTTAGGTATAACGATCCATCAAGAGATCGAGGAAGCAGAGAATTGTAATGAACATGACAGGAAAGAACTTAACGAAAATTTACAAGAACATATGGTACTGTTTACACACAGGCCTGGCACCATCAAGAAATTTCAATACTAGTTTCAGTCTAGAGAGCACAACAAGTTTTGTGTAAGACCTTACATGATACCAGTTCATTACTGAGAACAGGTGAAGGCTGAGATGCAGTTGATGTTAGAAAATGGTGTTACTGAGCCATCTGTCAGCTCCTACAACAGTCCATTGCATGTCATTGTAAAAAGAGATGGTTCAGTTAGGTTGGTCTTATACTCACGTCAGATCAATATTATCATTCTTCCAGGAACAGACGGACCCCAGTTACTTGACAAACTGTTACAAAATTTCTAGGGCATACAAGTTTTGTCATCTGTAGATTTACACTCCAGTTTTTGGAAAATAGAGTTACATCCAGACTGCATGAAGCAAACACCCTTTTTATGCTTTGGGATGTGTTACTAGTTCTGAAAATTGCCTTTTGGTTGAAACATTTCATCAACAGCATTTATACGTGGAATAAACAGTATTCATCCAGTCCATCTAAAGAGACACACCACCACCTCCGTTGATGATATTTTGATAGCAGAACCAAGTTGGTCAAAACATAACAAAATCTTGTGGATACTTCTGAAGATTCAGGTTTGAGAGTAAACTTAGAAAAATCCCATTTTTGTAATATAAGTGTAAAATTTTTAGGCCATATCATTTCACCATAAGATATTTCACCTAGAAAACTAGAAGTAATCAGAGTAGTCCCATCACCTACTACTAAACAACATGTAAGAAGCTTTATAGACTTAGTAAATTTTTACTGTAGATTTTTGATATTGAAAATTTTGAGTACACCAACATTATGTTCTTTGACAGACAAAAACACCATTTGGCACTGGAATGATCAAGAACAATGCAGTTCACTGAAAGAGGTACTCCACACTTCAACTATTTTAGCTTATCCTGATCTCTCAGAATATTTCTGCTTATCTACAGATTCTTCCAAACTAGGGCTCAGAGCTCATCTTTTGCAAGAACACATTGAGACTGAAATTATTGTCCAAAAGAGTACAGTGTTTGGCAGTAGAGCATTAAGTACTTCAATAAGAAATTATTCAATCACAGAATTAGATACTGTAGTCACTGTGTGGGAGTTTACGAAATTTATATACTATTTACTTGGCAGGGATACAAAAATGTATTCAGGCCTTGAAGGCTTATGGTTTTTAATGACTTCCGAGTTAAACAATGAAAGATTACGTCATTGGGCACTGACCTTGCAGGAATATAATTTCACTACCTCTTGCATTCCACGAAAACGCAACATCATTGCTGATGCTTTATCGTCATCCCATTATGTTTAGCTGATAACAACACAGATACTTTACAGGACACAATTATTAGGTTACTTTATATACAGGAGGTAGCTTTCGAAAACTTTATCTCAAATTCATTACTCGACATAACAGCATAACAAAATAAAGATCACATCTGGAATGATGATAAAGGAAACTGGAAAGACAGGAGAAATACAGCTATCAGACAGTTTTATTTGGTCAGAAATGGTATCATCTTGTAATGTACCACTGTAAATGGTACACTTTGGATGGTGTGTTTTCCAGAGGAATTTGTCAGTAACCTGATTTGGTACACACATAAGCTACGCACATGTTGTGCTACAGAAGTGTTTCTGCAAATTATGAATCACCAGTTACTTTAACAACATGGAGGAGAGAATAAGAAAAGTACATGTGAAGTGTAAGCTCTGTCAAAAAGCCAACCCTTTCACCATCTCCCTTTGTACCCCATTTTTTTCAATCTTTTCGTCCAAGCTAAAAGAATTAGCACTGGTAGAATTATTAGGCCCACTACTTAGATACAGAAATTGTTATTATTATGTTTTTGTCACAATGGAGTTAACGTTCAAATTTGTATCATTCATCCCCTTGGATAAGGTCAGAGCTAAAACAATGTCCAAAGCTTTCATTGAAAACTTTTTACGCCGTGTAGGGCATGTTGGCAAGGTCATATCAGATCATCATCTTCAGTTACTATCCATTGTTTGGCTATATAGAGTAAAGATATACAAGATCCAGCCAATATTTATATCTTTATATTCTCCACATCCAAACCCATCGCAACGTGTAATGAAACAGATTAATAAGTTGTATAGACTCTCTTGCCCCTGTCGATACAGAAAATAGGACAGATATGTCACTTTATTTCAAGACATCTTAAATGAGCTTCCCCACGACTCAACTTCTTTTCCGCCAGTCTTAAATAACCAACAGCCACCAGACAAAATGAAAGAACTCGTAGAGTTTCCTCACACCAGAAAATTATGCCACAAATAAATCGTAACTTCTTTGCCGCCAGTCTTGATGTCATATGCCAGTGTTGTCATGCGAAATGCTAGTTATGCTTGAATGATATGAAGTGGTTTACACACACTACATGAAAATTTTTGCTTGAACACCTGAAGGAGTTGTACAAGTTAGTAATATGTTTGTACGAGTTAGTAATATGTTAGATGGAATACTGTTTGCTACTTAGTTGTTTTTACTGAACATCAGTGTACATTTCTTGTGAATGATGTTTTGTGTGCATGACAGTAGTATTCCTTGCAAATTTTCTTTAGGTACTTTTGTAAACTCAAAAATAGTTTTAACACTTTTTACTAATCTTTAACCTTTTCTGTTCAGCGGGCCTCATGAAAGTTCACGATGAGAAATTTTACTGAACAATATTTACATTCGAAAAGAACATTGGGAGAGACTTACTCAAAAACTATGAGCATTAAACTAATTTTACTCTCTCCATAGTTTAAATAATGGGTATTAAGTACAAACTCATGAGTTAGCTATAAGTTTACTGAGGTATATGTTAAGATGACGGATAGCTATGGTTGAGAAAATTTGAGTTAAGAATGAACTGGAGTAATGATGCGAGATATAAGGTTTCATAAAGAAACATGGCTTTGTGTAAGGTGCTGAGTTGAGAAGTGCAAACTTGAAAAACAAAAAAGGTTTTCTCTTAATGTTCCACTGCAAAAGGAGTTTCTGTTGGTCGCTTGCCCAGATTCCAAACACTATTTGACGTTCCACCTGCCGGCTGGTGTGGCCGAGCGGTTCTAGGCGCTACGGTCTGGAACCGCGCGACCGCTACGATCGCAGGTTCGAATCCTGCCTCGTGCATGAATGTGTGTGATGTCCTTAGGTTAGTTAGGTTTAAGTAGTTCTAAGTTCTTGGGGACTGATGACCTCATAAGTTAAGTCCCTTAGTGCTCAGAGCCATTTGAACCATTTGAACGTTCCACTTGAAGATGAGCAGTTGCTGGTCGTTTGGAATAACACCAGCCGTCATTGGTCATTCTACTGTAATATTAGTGATGTTAATTCCCTGAGTGGACTTCGAGAGACTGAAATGTCAGTTTCATATAGAGTGATGCGTAATGACTGTGGCAAATCATACACTGTTCAGATGTTGCTTGTGGTAGGAACTTATATCGCCTGCAATGACTTCCATTCTGCAATGATATTTTCGTGTGACGTTTAAGAGTTTCATTTGTGCATCTAAACCAAACCTGACAACAGCCAATGCAATAAAAACCACAATTTCAATTACTTTATGTACATGTTTTCAGTTTATTTGTTTTGTAAAATTTTGTATATTTATTTATCTTGCCGAATTTTCGTTCTTTTCACGTTGTAAGACAACATAAAAACGTAAGAAAATTCTATCAAATGGGGTGGGGGATTATGAAAGTTGGAGATATGAAGGGTTTATTTCAGTAGTGGTACAAGTCCATTTTTGTTCATTCTTAGATACAGAGTCCTAAAGTTAAATGATCGCTGAAAAATCTGCAGTTGAGATACGAGAAATATTCGAGTATACGGCTTCTTGCTAGATATGAACCTTTCTTGCTATTTGTATTGATCATTAATTTCAGCAGCATTATAGGCAGAAAAGTGGTGGTAATGGAGGTGTACCACTACTGAAATAAAGTAAATTGAAC
The DNA here is from genome assembly GCF_023864275.1 of Schistocerca cancellata. Classification (NCBI taxonomy): domain Eukaryota; kingdom Metazoa; phylum Arthropoda; class Insecta; order Orthoptera; family Acrididae; genus Schistocerca; species Schistocerca cancellata. Next base: position 536,388,155 of record NC_064632.1, read on the forward strand.
ATTACATATAAACCTGTTAATTTGTCACTTTCATTAGTGTCAGGGAATGTTTATGTTCCTGTTTTGCCCACCACACGTGTCACTGTACGCGACTACCTGTTTTTGATAAGTGGTGCACTTTTCAATACGTTTCAATAAACAGGTACCAATTTCCTGTGAACCCCTTGATCCAGATGCATCATCCCAAAAATACATACAGATTTTGCCGTCAGTTAAATTGTGGCAACCAAAATTATACACGTACATGTTTATTTTGTAGTACGATATCGATGTTGTCAGTTAGGGAAATGCAAGTGCTTTTTGCAGGTCAAGGTAAACACGAACACCCTGGGAATCTACCTCTTCACTACATGCTATTCTTGCAGCTTCAGCCCTCCTAATGTGAAGCTCCTTTTCAATTTGAAGCTTTCTTTTTTCTTCTGCATTGGTAGTAGCTTCCATTTCAAAGCTCGATTTGTCACAAAAAGAGCAATTGTCTTTACTTGGTGGTCGAAATGACAGGTTGAAATCTCTCTTAAAGAGTTTTCGATAGATGTGCTCCCCCACAATTTCTTTATCCTGAGATATGCATTTACCTTTGTACAAATTGTACAGTTTGGCCACACGCAGCTAAGGATTTAAAAACCTTTTGTCGGGATTATCCTTCCTTGCATAATGGCTCTCGGAAACTGGAAAGCTTTTGACGTGTTCCTTTACATCATTGAACAGAGCTTCCGGTACAGAGAATTTGTTCTGATGTTTGCCCTTCCATCAAGGTGAGATAGATCTTCTTCCTTGCTTTTTGTTAAAAGCCTAGAGAGTGGTCCATTAGAAATGTCAAAAGTATTCAAGAAAAACTTCTTGCATACTATTGCACAGTTTCTATTCACATGTAATCGATATTCCTAAATACAGCTTTTCTGAGAACCAGAGCCATTTCTTGGCTGCCGGCGGTTAACTGAATGATACGTGCATAAACCATCCGGGTAACTACTTTGGCGATTAATATCACCCACAGCCCAGAAATTGTCAAATAACGTCTTCCTCATCCTCTGAAACTATATTCAAACATTTAAGTGCACACCTGTTGTTCACATTGCGAAATGATTTTGGGGGAACTATTTTACCAGTTGCTGTGACTTATAACTCCCCAGAGTTCCTGTTTTCTTTCGAATACGCTTTTCACATGTGTCTGTTTTCCTTGCAACCTTCTTGCTTCGAATAAGTTTCCTTTTTGTCTGCATATTTGCATCTGCACCGTTCGCACAGGCATCAGTAACCGTGTCTCCTGTTTCGTCATTTTTTGCAATTCATTGGAAGTTTCATCGTCATCGGTACTGGTGTCTAAATAGAAAGTAACACCAGTTATGATTTATACAGCACCAGATGATTGAAAACACATGTATATTTGAAATACATTAAGAATGACACTCTTATTTTCCATTGTTATTGTCAACACGTCCTTCATTCTCGCATATTCCTTTTTTGGAACAAAATGTCTATAATGCTGAGTGAAAAGTAAGTAAATTCTTTTTACCTGCAATCGTTTGAAAATCTGGATCATCAATTGTATAACAGTCACCTGATAATGCTCCTGAATCCATCATATTCGCAAGAAATAGCAACACGCTGCAGTGCACAAAAGTACACGGACTTGTACCACTATTGAAATAAATTCCTGCTTGCTTTCTCAAATGCGTCAGCATTGAGGTGCTCTCTGTTGGCAGCCGGACGAAACTGGAGCTGTTCCCAACGCAAATAAATAGAAAACGACTTGTGTGATTATGTACGTGAGGATAACTCCATTTTTTTGAAAAGTAGACTTGTACCACTATTGAAATAAGCCCTTCATATGGAAATTTCATGTTACGAGAGCGAAGGAGGCGCCTGTGACATCTGTGAAATAGTTGCCTTACGACAGTGACAGTAATACCTCTGACCGTGTGTATCTTCCACTTAGTTGTAGAGTGGAAAGTAAACGAGTGTTGGGCATGGAGTAAGCTGGCATAATGTGGTGTCACCGCAAACCACCACACTTTCTGGGTTGTAGGCTTCAAATCGGCCGCGGTCCGTCAGTACACATCGGACCCGCGAGTCGCCACTGTCGACGCTAGCAGACCGAGCGCCGCCACTCGGCTGGTCTTACGAGACAAGCTGGCGCACTGCCCAGTTCTGCAGCCGACTTTAATAGGAGTGGTTCATTTGTTATAGCTCCAGAGATCTCATTTGCAGAGATGCTAGTTAGCATACCTACGATCTAGCCAGGTGCCACATACAGTTTATGCATTGACAGTTGACCTATATGTGTGAAGCAATCAGAATTGTAAACAAGAATTCGCAGTTCAGTCTAAAACTTCACTTGTAAATATTATTGTACAAGGTCAAAATCGACGTTCACCGCTGATGCTGAATTAAAGCTAAGTATTTAATTGTATTCCTCTGTGCTAACTTTCTAATCACGTAAGATGTTCCAGATACATCCCGTCAGTTGTAGTTCATTGATGCTCACGTCAGGCTAAGTGATCAACACGTGTAATTAATGGCCACGCCTCGTGATCAGACAGATTCAAATTGTGTCACTCAGCCGCGTCACCCTTTTGCCATGAGGCCCATAGTTCCGCCTCATACATAACATACAACTTTTACAATAGTGCATATTGGAGAAGGATTTTGTTGAAACAAGTTGTTAGGAGTTATTAAACTGATGGAAGGACTTACAGACGCAGCATTTATTGAACAGAGAGAACAGAATTGCATTATGGATACGTTTTACGGTGATAATTTTTGCTGGCACATACTGATTAAGTTAGCAATCCTTGCAACAGAACAGTCCACCTCCCCACCTCAGCTTAGGTCATTTCGGGTTAATTCATTTCAATTTGTATAATCGTAAAAGCGTTGCCTTGTAAGACTCTCGTAAAGAAAGTAAAGTTTTCGGTACAGTATTGTCATTACAATGACGGGCTTAGTATTTTCATGTCAAGTAAAATGCTGTTTTAGAACGCCATTAGTTTAGTTTTACTTTTGCATATTTTAGCTGGCGCGAATTCTTCATACTGTGTTGTTACTGATGGTTATGCCGTAATTATTCAAGTGAGATTCTTTTCGTATTTTCTTGTTTTTTTCGTTTCTCATCTCACTTTTCCATTGCACAAATTGTAAGAATTTTCTTTGTAATTCAGATTTTTAATGGGCCAGTGAACAGTGTGTATATTATAACGTTGCTACGTAATTTCACTGTTTCCATTTTTTTGGCAGTAGACAGTTTGATTTTGGTAGTGGTTTTTAAGTAACAGCTTTGATTTAATTTCCTACACAGTGAATGTCAGTTAGTTCTGTCTTTATGTAAATGAGTGCACTGAGACACGCTATTCGCTGTATTAATTTCTGTTCAACCGTTTTATAACAGAGGACAATACATTCAGTTTCAAGTAAAATGCAGAAAAACGTTTTAATGCTCATGAATAAATGAACGATCCAGTAAGACCAACTAACTAAACTTGTCTACTGCTGCTTCACATTATCCACCGGCACTTTTGAAAAGCAGTCAAATAACTTTTTTTTCTTTTGCTGCAGCACATAGTACAACATACATATAATGATACTTCAAAATTGTACAGTCGGTTACTCCGTGAGAAAATAAACCGCCTCTCTGAACAACGTCTTGTAATCCTTAAGGAATGAGTAAACTATTTTAGATAAAGCATTTTTTCATTAATTAATTCGTTAAACCAATCAATTTCATTTTTCTTTTGGAAAATGGGTAATAGTTGCACATAGTGAACAATCTTTCCATTGCTAACAAAGCCATTATATGTAAAGCACGTGTCTGAGGCTGAAACTGAAATAAGGACCATTGTGGTGCTTATAACATACTCACCTTATTTTTTATCTAGTTGCAGACGATTTAGCATATATATTGCATTATTAAAGTGATACACTTGTCACATAAAGTGGTCCTAATTACACAAATATTCATATAAACATCATGTTGCCCACGGATATGACACTGTAATTAAACACGCGCAGGCGTTTGACGATGGATATAATAGCAGAAACACATAAAGACATCAGAATAAAGTTTCTAAAAAAAAATGTGTGGCTGATTACTTTCTTCTTCAACAAGACGTGTAGATATTTCTTGTTGTGGTCTTTAGTCCTATGACAGGTTTGATGCAGCCCTCCATGCTGCTCTATCCTGTACGAGACTCTTCATCTCCGAATAACTACTGCAACCTACATCCTTCTGAATCTACTTGCTGTATTCATCTCTTGGTCTCCCTCTACGATTCTTCCCCCCCACACTTCCCTCCAGTACAAAATCTGTGATCCGTTTACGTCTCACAATGTGTCCTATCAACCAATCCCTTCTTTTGGTCAAGTTGTGTCACAAATTTCTGATTTCCCAGTTTCTATTCAGGACCTTCTCATTTATTACGTAAGCGACCCATCTTATCTTCAACATTCTTCTGTAGCACCACAAATTGAAAGCTTCTATTCTCTTTTTCTCTAAACTGTTTACCGTACGTGTTTCACTTCTATACATGGCTACACTCCAGGCAAATAGCTTCAGAAATTTCTTCCTGACCATCACATCTGTTTTCTATGGCAACAAATTTCTCTTCTTCGGAAGTGCTTTTCTTGCCATGGCCACTCTGCAACTATTCCTAGAACTGATAATTTTGATACAGAGCAGTTTCGAGACGCATGCGGAGAAACAAAGCAGATATTTCTAGAAATCGTCAATTAGTGATGGGAAAAGCGGTAAATCAGTTAAATGACGTCATAGTGGTGTCCTAGTTCAAGAATGGGGACAGAACCACAAAGATCATTCTCTTAAAGACTCTGCATATCCACGTTATTCAACGAATCTCGCCTCCCACCAACTGTTAGAAACAACTTGCTTCGAGAACAAAGTGAGTTCTGGAAGGGTTGGTATGTTACAGATGATGGTTAGGTAATGACACAAATCTCCGAGAGAAACACTTCAGAAAGAGGTGAATTCTGTATATACTAATGCACAAAAACAAGCAAGACAGTCTGTTCGTTCCATAATTTTTGTACATCACCTTGCGCTTCAGGAAATAACAAAACGTGCAGAAATTTACATCATTTCGGATGCCTGCGACAGTCTGCGTGGTGCGCTCCGAACCATTGCCCCGCGAATATGTGGGCGCTGCTCGTGCGCTTCACGGATTTCAGGTCTGACCGGTCAGACGCAGATAATCGAATTGGTTCGAAATTCGCCTGCATAACGTGTTTTTATTCAAATTCGCGATAGCTGTACCTCGCCGTTCAACAAACCACCACACCAGCCGCAGCAAACTGTAAACTTTCTTAACGGGCTGCGGTCTGTTGTGAGTTAGAAAACAGGTGGGCAGACCATCACGAGTGCACCAATTCGGCATTCACTTTCCTCAATGCCAGGAAGTGAGTTTCGTGTTCTGCGTTACGCCCTACTGGCTCTGGTAAGCTATACTCGCACGGTCGCATTTAATGCGAATCATGGTGCAGACTAAAAAACAGTTCACGCTCCCTGCTGTGGGAAATTCTGAGGCGGTCAAGGGCGACGATGCTGCCCTTTTAAACTCGTAAGTTGTAGCTACGCCGCAGCCACAGGTTCTACGCGAATTGCATTTTATTTTATGAGTTGCGGTCTTGGAGACCATCTTCGAGTAAAAATACCTAACCACAGTGCTTAAACAGTCACACTATGAATTCATTAAAATCCCATTTGAATTACACTGAAACGCCGGTGAAACCGTTACAGGCATGCGCATTCAAATACAGAAATATGTGAACAGGCAGAATATGGCGGTGCGGTCGGCAACGCCTATATAAAACAACAAGTGTATGGTGCAATTTTTAGAAATGGTTCAAATAGCTCTGAGCACGATGGGACTAAACATCTGTGGTCACCAGTCCTCTAGAACTTAGAACTACTTAAACCTAACTAACCTAAGGACATCACACAAATACATGCACGAGGCAGGATTCGTACCTGCGACCGTAGCGGTCACGCGGTTCCAGACTGAAGCGCCTAGAACCGCACGGCCACACCGGCCGGCCCAATTGTTAGAGCTGTTATCAAGATTTAAGTGAGTTTGAACGTGGCATTACGGCCGGTGCATGAGCGATGGGACACAGCATATCCGAGACAGCGATGAAGTGGGGACATTCCCATACTATCATTTCATGAGTGCAGCATGAATATCAGGAATCCGGTAAATATCAAATCTCCGACATCGCTGGAGCCGGTAAAAGATCCTGCAAGAACGGGATCAACGACGACTTAGGAGAATCGTTCAACCTGACAGAAATGTAACCCTTCCGCAAATTGCTGCAGATTTCAATAGTGAGTCATCGACAAGTGTCAGCGTGCGAACCATTCAACGAAACATCATCGATATGGGCTTCCGGAGCCAAAGGCCCACTTGTTTACCCTCGATGACTGCACGTCACAATAGTTTACGCCTCGCCTGGGCCCGTCAACAACGACACTGATGGCTGGAAACATGTTGCTTGGTCGGACGAGTTTCGTTTAAAATCGTATCGAGCAGATAGAAATTTACGGGTATGGAGTTAACCTCATGAATCCATCGACTCTGCATATCAACAGGGGACTGTTCAAGGTGTTAGAGGCTCTGTAATAGTGAGGGGCTTGATATGGTTTGATATGGAACCCCTGATACGTCTAGATACGACTCCGATAGGACACACGTACGTAAGCATCCTGTCTCGTCACCTGCATCCACTCACGTCCATTGTAAATTACGACGGACTTGGGCAATTCCAGCGACACCCCATACGTCCACAATTGCTACAGTGTGGCTCCAGGGACACTCTTCTGAGTTTAATCACTTCCGCTGGCCACCAAACTGCCCAGGCATGAACATTATTGAGCATTTCTGGGGTGCCTTGCAACGTGCTGTTCAGAAGAGGTCTGCACCCCGTCTTACTCTTACGGGTTTATGGACAGCCCTGCAGGATTCATGGCGTCAGTTCCTTCCAGCACTACGTCAGGCATTAGTCGAGTCCATGCCATGTCATGTTGCGGCACTTCTGCTTGCTAGCGGGGCCCTGCACGACATTAGGCAGATGTACCAGTTTCTTTGGCTCTTCAGTGTAAAACCAAACACTTAGATAACACTAATGGACGCCAAGGACTCTCAAGCATGTAATCCGTTTAAGGAGGATTAGCTATGTATCGGATATCAGTGTGTCTGAAGAATAGGTACCACGGTACACCGTTATGGAAGGAGATTCAACAGTGTGGAGGTCGAATCTTCAAATTTTATTTAGTGTTGTATATCACGACCAATTTAGGAGTTATTTCCCTTACCAATTAACTGGCATCGGGAACAAATATCTGAAATCGCTCTCAATGCGCCTGTCAGTTTTTATCATGCAACAGGTCTCACCCAAACTCCGATTAAGATTATATTAAGTTAATAACATAGTGATATTAATGAGTAATGACAGCAGTTAGGTTATTTCCGCCATAACTTCTACGTGTCACTGTGACTGGCAGCCGTTAACTTAATAAGTTTAGTGAGTTCCTACTGCTGCTCCTGTAAAATTGGAGAAATATTAAAGAATAAATTTTTATGCAATTAGGTGCTTCATCGTAGCACAAACTTCGAGTACGTGCCTCTTTGGATGAGAAAGTTCCCATTTTTGTTCGGGAAAATGAGGATCTCTCAAGAAGTTTGTTAGAAGTTAGAGCATCACATCTTGTGAGTTCTCTTCATAGGACTGGCGGTAAGAAAAAGCAAAACTTTTTTTGTTAGTTTTTTTCCGTTTAATTGATGATGTAATGATAAGCAATAAGAGAAAGATAATTTATTTTTAAATACCTAAATAATGAAAGACAATATTCACGGTAGAACCAAAGATCATTTTTATACATCGATACTTCCAGAAGCTGTACAGGTGGTGAACGTAAGGGCACTGAAGTAGTGGTTTGTGGGGTGCTCAACTACAGTCACTGAAGTAAATGGCGGAGGTGTGTTTATTTGTCATCTCCTTGTTTTCTGGTCTCTCATTCAAAGTAGCTCTAGCTCATCAGATATATGTTAGATAGCCCTGTACATTTTGACGGCTAAATATTACTTGTATCAATAATATTTGTCGAGTTTCAATAAGAACAACCATTTTGCCTCCTTACCAATTACTTGATTTATCTTTTATGTATTGGTTCCAGACAAAAATAACAGGCGAGACTGGTGATGGATTTTTCGGATGATACAACTATTCGTGTTCTTTGTTTAACTATTTTTCAATTGGCAGGCCTGACTCCCCTCAGGACTTTTATCCGATTATTACCCTGCTATAGGTATTCTTCTGTAGTGAGAATTACCCCGTTCCGATTGGTTAGAGCTTCCGAATAATTTCGCCTGCCCCCAGCTCATTGGCCTGATGCAACACAGTTTTTTTGAGAAAAGTTCTGAGAGTGATTCATAACCAGGTAACATGTCAGCTAAAATTATAGAATCTTCTGTGAACTGCACTGCATTGTGCTACTCAAGCAAAAATTTTCTATCTTCAGTGTGAGTTGCCTCCATGTGGGAAGTGTTGTATCATGCCAAGCAGCACACATCGCGAATCGCTAAACTAGTGTATCACCTTTGAGAAACCTTCATGGGAAATCTCTCATCACGACTCTGGAGCTAAAGCCTCAAAGCACTCCCATGGTACCGCGCATTCCATATCTGTACAGGAACTTGTGCAAGATGTTCTCAGCGGGAAAGTATGCATTCTTTCCGTAGTTGTTCAGGATGTTGCAAAAGCTGTTGCCTATGTTGAATTTTTAAAATTATGTTACCAATTTTTTTTTTTTTTTGACGACGCGCACTAATTTTTGGTGATGCAATGTAGCAATAAGGTTCCACTCGCAGTACCAAACGTTTAACATCAAGTTATTTCCCGGATGTCATGTATGTGGCAGTAGTACCCATCCTTTGTCAGGCATCTGCAATGTCCCAAAAAACAAACGCTGTACTGTCCCGCCCAAGCATTCATCATAGTCAGCACAATATGGATACAAGCTTTGTGGTCAACAGAAGAGTACTTCAAGATATCCTATTAATATCTCGTAAGTTAGTGAACTTTTTGACAAACTAATGACTAGACATAGTGTGACATACACCACTCAGTACTTGTAGTTAATATAGTGCTAAGAGAGCTTGAGCACAGCTTACACCCAACCTATATCTGCACCATGACGGTCCAGAATGATTTATGAGAATCTCGCTCTTCCCACGCCCTTCCCTGATTTATGATCCTCTCTCAGCCTCCGTCACCTTCTAGGTCAACTGCCTTATGTACAATTGCTGGATGTTGTCCTACTCGCCGGGAAACGTGTTTTTTCAGCATCCAAAGTATTACTGTATGTTTCATCCTTGTCACTATAATTTATGACCCAATTATGACGAGGAGATACCCCATTGGTTGGGAAGGGCGTTTGTTCAGATAGCTTGTCAGAAAATTTCTTATCCAGTTAAGGCGGTGTGTTATCCTAATAGTTTGAAGGCCAATAACGGTTATTGTTTAGGACAAAATTTATCAATCAATTACAATAAATTTATTAACTTCGAACTTTTGTTTACTTAGGATCTTTATCGCTGTAATTTATTACGCAATATGACATGGAAGGTGTTCAAGTATATCATGCCTTGATCAAACATGGCGGCTCAAAGATATCCATCTCCTCCCCCCCCCCCCCCCCCGCCATCAACCCTATGGCGTAATAGCGGACGCAATTTGCAGTGAAACAATGGGAAATTTAAAACAATCCAAGTACGAGAGATTTCTTGACAGTTGCGTATCGCTTGCTCAAATCGTTTAAACATTTAGGAAAGATTTTGCTGCTTCCAGACAGGTATGTAGCAGTATTAGATTATTAAAACTGCAAGTCACACAGGCATCGCTGGCGGTGTGCTAAGTGGTGTGACAGCTTGTCTGACATTTTGGAAAGATTATAACATATCGCATCTTTTACGGAGTAGTTGTGCAGCCACATATGGGGTGGTAAATTGATCGTCACCGGGCCAAATGTCTCACGAAATAAGCGTCAAACGAAGGAACTAAGAAGGACGAAACTTGTCTAGCCTGAAGGGGGAAACCAGATGGCGCTATGGCTGGCCCGCTACATGGCGCTGCCAAATGTCTAACGGATATCAACTGCGTTTTTTAAATAGGAACCCCCCAATTTTTATTACATATTCGTGTAGTACGTAAAGAAATATGAATGTTTTAGTTGGACCACATTTTTCGCTTTGTGATAGATGGCGCTCTAATTGTCGCAAACATATGGCTCACAATTATAGACGAAAAGTTGGTAACAAGTAGGTTTTTAAAATTAAAAAACAGAACGTAGGTACGTTTGACCATTTGAATTCGGTTGTTCGAATGTGATACATGTACCTTGGTGAACTTATCATTTCTGGGAAAGTATGCTGTTACAGCGTGATTACCTGTAAATACCACATTAATGCAATAATTGCTCAAATGATGTCCGTCAACCTCAGTGCATTTGGGAATACGTGTAACGACATTCCTCTCAACAACGAGTAGTTCGCCTTCCGTAATGTTCGCACATGCACTGACAATGCGCTGACGCATGTTGTCAGGCGTTGACGGTGGTTCACGATGGCAAATATCCTTCAACTTTTCCCACAGAAAGAAATCCGGGGTCGTCAGATCCGGTGAACGTGCGCGTCATGGTTTGGTGCTTCGATGGCCAATCCACCTGTCATGAAATACGCTATTCAATACCGCTTCAACCGCAAGCGAGCTATGTGCCAGACATCCATCATGTTGGAAGTACATCACCGTTCTGTCACGCAGTGAAACATCTTGTAGTAACATCGGTAGAATATTACGTAGGAAATTAGCATACATTACACCATTTAGAAAGCCATCGATAAAATGGGGGCCAGTTATCTTTCCTCCCATAATGCCGCATCATACATTAACACGCCAAGATCGCTGATGTTCCACTTGTCGCAGCCATCGTGGATTTTCCGTTGCCCATTAGTGCATATTATGCCGGTTTACGTTACCGCTGTTGGTGAATGACGCTTCGTCGCTAAATAGAACGCGTGCAAAAAAATCTGTCATTGTCCCGTAATTTCTATTGTGCCCAGTGGCAGAACTGTATACGACGTTCAAAGTCGTTGCCATGCAATTCCTGGTGCATAGAAATATGGTACGGGTGTAATCGATGTTGATGTAGCATACTCAGCACCGACGTGTTTGAGATTCCCGATTCACCCGCAATTTGTCTGCTACTGATGTGCGGATTATCCGCGACACCAATTAAAACACCTACTTGTGCATCATTTGTTGCAGGTCGTGGTTGACGTTCCACATGTGGCTGAACACTTCCTGTTTCCTTAAATAACGTAACTATCCGGCTAACGGTCCGGACACTTGGATGATATCGTCTAGGATACCGAGCAGCATGCAGAAAACACGCCCGTTGTGCATTTTGATCACAGTAACCATACACCAACACGGTATCGACCTTTTCCGCAATTGGTAAACGGTCCGTTTTAACACAGGTAATGTATCACGAAGCGAATACTGTCCGCACTGGCGGAATGTTGCGTGATACCACGTACTTTTACGTATGTGACTATTACAGCGCCATCTATCGCAAAGCGAAGAAAGTGATCCAACTAAAATATTCATATTTCTTTACGTACTACACGTATATGTAATAAAATGGGGTTTCCTATGTAAAAAAAAACGCAGTTGATATCCGTTTGATCTATGGCAGCGCCATCTAGCGGGCCAACCATAGCGCCATCTGGTTTCCCCCTTCAAGCTAGACACGTTTCGTTCTTTGTAGTTTTCTCGTTTGACGCTTATTTCGTGAGATATTTGGCCATGTCGCTATCAATGGACCACCCTGCAAATAAGGTCGTCTGCAGATCGCCGAAGTTCTAGAAATAAAGTTCTTTATGCAGTCGTACTGTATCATAAGAAGTAGCAAGGACCTATTTGCAAGGCCTAGTCTGTTTAGTTAAACAGTGGGGAGGGTTTTTAACGGATCACTTTGCAAGTGTGTATCGGTTATTCAGTTACAAACAGGCTGCGGGTTGGAGGTTCCGTCACACAATACATTGCTGCCCATGCGAGGCAACGCATGCTGCAATCATCCACAATGTCACAGTCACTATCGGGCACTGCCAAGTGTTTGTGGCACCCAGTCCGCGACAATGTTAGGCACGAAATACCTAACATGGTGTACCTCTTGCCTCGTGTCAGGGCCGATTTTTGTTGCCTCCATTATCCTGCAGGCCATAGATAGCAATTTCCCATGAACTGGCAGTAAAATGCAAGACTGCTTGAAGATACTCGGTATTTAACATGCCTCCTCCCACTTGGCCAGTGCGCACGTGTGGAAAAGCTATCTTTGTCGCTTATGATGTACTGTGTGATCTATATTGTGGATGAAGTATCTGATAAATAGTATCTGAACAACCACAAGTGGATACTAAAGCATACGTTGTGTCTACTGGCCTCGTCATATTCTTTTCTAAGGAACCTGAATCCTATCAAGTACATATCCCATGCCGCGCAGCAGCGCTCTAGAAGAGAAGCGACGGGCGCAGTGTAGGCAATCTCTGACAAATTAAAACTGTACTTGCTCTTGAACGGCGAAGGTTCCAAGTTCGAATCTCGGTCCGGCACACATTTTTAATCTGACAGCTAGTCTCGCATCAGCGCACATTCCACTGGATAGTGAAAATTTCATTCTGGAAACATCCCCCAGGCTAAGGCTAAGCGCATTGTATTTAATGGGTATGTTTGTGATATAACTTTTTCTTTCTAAATAGATAAATACAATAAGTGTTTCAAACATTAGGAACACCCTGCATTAATGTGTATTAGTATGTGCCCATATAGTTTTGATGAGATACTTTATGTACAATGTAGATCATACAGCTCTCTACATGCAACTAAGAGGGAAGCATGTTCGCGCAATAGTAGTGCCCGAGTGGCGGAGGTATACACAGCCTCTAGCAAAAAACCGGTATCGTAGTGGTCCATATCGAATATTCCACATGGGAAAATGAGTAAAGCATGTATTAAACATCCGAATCATTCTGAGCCCTTAAAGTTTGAGCCAGAAGCTGGCATGTGACAAAACATGAAACACGGAAGAACGTAATTTAAAAGAGAAGCCTTACCCGTTCTAATCGGAACTGTTCGTGAAAGTTATTTTGGTTGTGTGCTCATACCAGGAATTTATTTCCTCCCTTAATACAGTAAAAAAGGCCAAGATTTTCGCGAAAATTTTTTCACAATGTACACCACCAGATTAAAGTCACGTTACAAGTTCACCGACGAACAGCATCCGCACAACGTATAGCTCACAACCCATTTGAAAACCATTAAGGGAGATTCTACATCTACATCTACATCCATACGCCGCAAGCCACCTGACCGTGTATGGCGGAGGGTACCTTGAGTACCTCTATCGGTTCTCCCTTCTATTCCAGTCTCGTATTGTTCCTGGAAAGAAGGATTGTCGGAATGCCTCTGTGTCGGCTCTAATCTCTCTGATTTTATCCTCATGGTCTCTTCACGAGATATACGTAGGAGCGAGCAATATACTGCTTGACCGAGCTACTGAGCTTCTCTCATGCAGAGTCTTCCATTGCAGTTTATCTATTACCTCCGTAACGCTTTCGCTATTACTAAATGATCCTGTAACGAAGCGCGCTGCTCTCCGTTGGATCTTCTCTATATCTTCTATCAACCCTATCTGGTACGGATCCCACTCCGGTGAGCAGTATTCAAGCAGTGGGTGAACAAGTGTACTTTAACATACTTCCTTTGTTTTCGGACTGCACTTCCTTAGGATTCTTCCAATGCATCTCATTGTGGCATCTGCTTTATCGACGATTAATTTTATGTTGTCATTCCATTTTAAATCACTCATAACGCCTAGTCCCAGATAATTTACGGAATTAACTGCTTCCAGTTGCTCACCTGCTGTATTGTAGCTAAATGATAAAGGATCTTTCTGTTTATGTATTCGCCGCACATTACACTTGTCTATATTGAGTATCAGTTGCCATTCCCTGCACCATGCGTCATCTCGTTGCAGATCCTCCTGGATTTCAGTACAATTTTCCGCTGTTACCACCTCTCATCCGCAAAAAGCCTCAGTGAAGTTCCGATGTTATCCACAAGGTCATTTATATATATATGGTGAATAGCAACGGTCCTACGACACTCCCCTGCGGCACACCTGAAATCTTTCTTTCTTCGGAAGACTACTCTCCATTGAGAGTGACAGGCTGCGTTCTGTTATCTAGGAACTCTTCAGTCCAATCACACAATTGGTCTGATAGTCCATATGCTCTTACTGTGTTCATTACACGACTGTGGGAAACTGTATCAAACGCCTTGCGCAAGTCAAGAAACACGGCATCTACCTGGGAACCCGTGTCTATGGCCCTCTGAGTCTCGCGGACGAATAGCGCGAGCTGAATTTCACACGATCGTTTTTTTTCGAAACCCATGCTGATTCGTAGAGAGTAGATTTCTAGTCTCCAGAAAAGTCATTATACTTGAATAAAACACGTGTTCCAAAATTCTACAACCAATTGACGTTAGAGATTGCCTGCCAGTAGTCGCTATAGCCGCCGCAATAGACCACTCAGCGAAATGAGACAGGTACCTTTTCAACGTGCTGAACAAAGGTGTGTGGGTGACACAGAGGGCACTGGCAAATTGGGGATTCTTAGAGGGACCCTTTGCCGTTTTATTCACGTACCTGTTAATCTTACACCACTCCACGAAAATGCCACAGGAGGGCACGAAACATCAGAGCTGAAAAAGCATAAACACCCTTTGCTGCTTCGGATCACGTTCAGATTTGGTCGAATGGTTCCACCTTGCATACCAGAGCTGAAACCACGGTACGACTATATTCCAAATGGGTCAGATCATAGCCCCGATATGTCTTTAGAGTAGCATTCGATTATCCGAGGGTGTCAGTAGTGTCCAACATTCTCAAGAACGTTCTCCCGCTGCTCGTCGCATTGCGAACTGTTGTTTTCGACCGCGAAATGAGTGGGAATCAACGTCCCAAGTGAAGCTGTGGTTTCCTTGAGGCACATTATGCAGCCTGCTGAGGACTTTTCGTGTCGATTTCGAGGGTAGGTGTGTCTGAAATATGGTCCTCGGCCACCCGCAAGAAAAGCCGTGTGATTTCAACGCTGGGCGTCGCAGTTCTGACCTCCACCGCAGAGGCGTCAAAAGAATGTGTCAAATGTGGATAAAAGGGATTGTGACGACCACCGCATCATGTGCCACGTCGAGTATTGTGCTGGGCGGAACTGTGGTGAAATTTGGTGCCAACATGATGTCATTAATCCATGTAACACCTCACATGAAACTGTGAGCTATGACCAGTTTTTCGCTTAATGTTTGAATGGTCGCCGAGTCAGAGGATAACGTTGCAACAGAGGAAGAAGTAGATGTCTTTGAACCATATTTCGAACATACTCGCCGCATTTGTAGACAGTCACGGGGTTTCAAAAGTGATATTTTTGTGCGTTGTGTATACAATGAAAGGACCATTCCAATGTTGTTTCGATGTGAAGATAATCATGGAGAACTGCTGGTCGTTCCCCACCTGAAAGCACAGAGTAGTGCACTGGTAGCGTTCTAGTTCGGTTAGTCCAAGAACCAGAGCACAGCTAAGAGCCATAACTCAAGAAAAGCGAACATAGATTCCGTCTACACTGTCTCATAACATTCTCTTGCGCCATGTACGGTATGTGTATAACAGAAACAGAAGTGAATGTATACGGAGAAGGCAATATGCTATACATTTACGACGTGTGCTTTTAATGGATAATACTAGCTACTTTTCCTTTCAGACAGGGCTCCGTTTCATAATTGGAAACTCGTCTGAATGCAAATACGTCATGCAGTCTTCACCAGGATTGAACTTTGTATATCATGTTGGTGTTTTTATGATCATCGAAGGAATTTCGGTCCGAGTCAGAAGCGTCGACGCACTGTTGCTGCGGATAGAACACAACTTCGAATCGAGGATAGTAGATAAAGGAGTAGAGTGTTCTCTTGAATAGGACTTCTCAGCATTTGTCAAAACCCAGTTAAAAAAACATCATGAAATCTATATCTGGTAGGATGATGGGTATCTGGGGCTCGAAATGACCAGGCATCAAAGCCGGCCGGAGTGGCCGTGCGGTTCTAGGCGCTACAGTCTGGAAACGAGCGACCGCTATGGTCGCAGGTTCGAATCCTGCCTCGGCATGGATGTGTATGATGTCCTTAGGTTAGTTATGTTTAATTAGTTCTAAGTTTTAGGCGACTGGTGACCTCGGAAGTTAAGTCGCATAGTGCTCAGAGCCATTTGAACCAAGCCATCAAAGATGATAAACGAAGTTCCCCAGGATTCATACTTTGTTTTCTTGTTATCTGCAACCATCACCTAAGAGAGCGCCAATGCCGCACTTAATGAAATTCTAGTGACCGCAGCTGTCTCCACTTAGTAGCACTACAATAATAGAATCCTCCTCGTGAGATCGTCCACAGAACCGTCACCCAACAGACAACTCGTTGTGTGACGAAAATAATTAGGGTCATCCGACGGGCATACTGTTATTAAAAAGTAATTAACATTATTACATAAACACAGGAAATAAACTGCGATTAAAAGCGTCGCTGCAGCCAGTGCGTCGGCTTCATTATGTTTGAACAGTTCATTTTTAAAATTTTTGTTTACTGCTAATATTAAAAAAAAAAGGCTGTGAAATATCATAATATGTCAACAGCCCAATACATCATATCGTTTCACTAAACCAGTAACGAATGAGACTTCAACGTAATTAATGTTCTGTACGTAAATCGGATTCAATTAAATGTATCTTTGTCCTTGTATTTTTGTTGTGACGATAATATTATTTGCCAGTTATGCACACAGAAGGAACAAAAAAATCGTGCCCCCATCAACTTAAAAACTCCTGACAAATCAGCACAAATCTGACATAAATGATGCAATGCAAATAGTCGTGAAGGAGATTACTTACCTTAAAGAGTATAAACTTCTGAGGTAACACAACATTTGGAAATTAAGAACTGGTTGCATGAATGTGAAGAGAGTGCACAATATTTAGTGTCAACCTAATCTAAGAAGATCGCAATAGATATACTCGCAAATGGGATTCGAGGTAAACAACGTACTGTAATTTAACAAGAATACTACTACAATGGAAGAAAAAATACCTTTCGTTGCTCATTATTAGAATTATCAGTGATTTCAGTATGCAGCCACAAAAATATATGATTATTAGCCCAAGGGAAGCAAGTCTCAAACGCGACATGAAATCTCTCCTTCTAGAACACTCCTTCCACTTCATAGTCATTTCTTTGACCAAACGGTGCTATGATATCTGTTATAACAGAAATATCTGTTTATTTTTTTGTGAAATTTATGGAATACTTTTAACCCGCTTACTGCAACTAAGCTTTCATCTTCCTCTACAAATTTTCCCTCCACCGATTACCTCTATTGGCGGATAGCACAATCTTTGACAACTTAAAGTAATGCTATAAATCAGCCCCTTCTCTTAGTGAAATTACGTGATAAGTTTCATTTTTCTCGATAACACGATACAACACCTCTTATTAATCAATCAACTACACATCTAATGTTCAGCATTCTTTCGCAGCACCACATTTCAAAAGCCTCTATTCTCTTCTTGTGTGAACTGTTTATCGACCACGTTTCTCTTCCGTACAGCGTTACAACCCACAGAAGTATCTTCAAATAGTATTTCCCCAAAATTTTATTCAGTGTTAACGAACTTCCCTTATAAAGACCGCCTTTCCAGTTATTTGCAGTCCGTATTCTATATCTTCTCTGATATCAGCATTGTCAGTTTTTCCTGCCCAAATGTGAAACTCTTGTACTACTTTTCATGTCTCATTCCTTAATCTAATTCCAATAGCAATGCCTGATTTAGTGTGAACGTAGAAAGATACTTGTAAACAGAACGTTATCAGCAAAAAAAAAAAAAAAAAAAAAAAAAGGTTCCAATGGATTTGAGCACTATGGGACTTAACATCTGAGGTCATCAGTCTCCTACACCTAGAACTACCTAAAGCTAAGGACATCACACACATCCATGCCTGAAGCAGGATTCGAGCCTACGACCGTAGCCGGAGTGCTGTTCCGGACTGAAGCACCTAGACCGCTCGGCCACGGCGGTCGGCAGCAAAAGTAGCTATTAGCAATGCAGTCTATGCAGTGAGTGATTACTTACATTAAAAAGAATATGAGTTTGGTGAAACATATATCACAAATTAATTATAACAGCAATAGAAAAACATCTGTTATTTAAACAGTGATTTATTACTACTTCCTTACATTAATTAAACTCAAAGACTGTGAGAAAGAATTAGATTAACACAACATTCGGAAATTTGAAGCCTCTGACATTTTCAAAGAACTTAGCAAAAAGCAGTAAACTTACAAAACCTCGCCTGTAGAATCATCCTTAACCCTCCAAAATTATTGTGGACAGGCCGCCTGTTTAAGAACTAACACCCAACGTTTGTATGCAAAGCTAAATCGATACACCGAAATTGCGGCCGTAGGCACACCTCTTACAGTGAGGAAATCGCCAAAAAGAAACACCTCGCTCTAACGCTTTCTGACTGGAGTAATAAGATGGATATGATTTTGATCTGCCTGGACACAGATTAGATGCTTACAACTTAAAGTAAGTGGACGAACAAAAACAATGGTTAAATTCAATACTCCCATTCATTCAGAAACACATTTACGAGATCAACATAGAAAATGGGTAAACAAGAACTTTGACAGTTACATCTATCCACAGGATGGCAACATAGTGAAAGAACTAGAAGCGAGGTGTGGCAAAGCTAATGCAGTGAGCGCTTAGCTACGATCTACTCTCTTCTGCAAGAAGGAAGTCAGTACCAAGACTAAGTTATCTGTGCACCGCTCAATCTTTCGACCAACTTTGTTGTATGGGAGCGAAAGCTGGGTGGATTCAGGTTACCTCATCAACAAGGTTGAGGTTACGCATATGAAAGTAGCTAGGATGATTGTAGGTACTAGTAGATGGGAACAATGGCAGGAGGGTGTCAACAATGAGGAAATCAAAGAAAAACTGGGAATGAACTCTATAGATGCAGCAGTCAGGGCGAACAGGCTTAGATGGTGGGGTCATGTTACACGCATGGGAGAAGCAAGGTTACCCAAGAGCCTCATTGATTCAGCAGTAGAGGGTAGGAGGAGTCGGGGCAGACCGAGGAGAAGGTACCTGGATTCGGTTAAGAATGATTTTGAAGTAATAGGTTTACCATCAGAAGAAGCACCAATGTTAGCACTGAACAGGAGATCATGGAGGAACTGTATAAGGGGGGCTATGCTCCAGACTGAACGCTGAAAGGCATAATCAGTCTTAAATGATGATGATGATCTATCGAAATTTGCATGAAGATTAAATGGAAAGCAGTTTCACTCTCCTGTCACTTAGATTACTCCTTCCTCTCCGAAGAACTGACTCTCTCTCAATGTTACAACATTTTAATCCTGTAATTCTCGACCTGAACAGTGACTTAAAGTTGGTGACTTATATCCAGAATCCCACACATTCATCACCAGTTCAAAAGGAGATGAGACAGGCGATTTTTCTCGGTCCCAAAAGTGTAAAATAAAATTTAATACTATGACAGTGCTGCGAATTATTCTCACCGTAAGTATGACGGGACTGCGCCGATCTGTGCACTGCAGATGTGCCGGTCCGTTCGTGAAGACTGGGTTGTCCGGACCTTCGCGAGACTCTAAGATGTCGTAGTCTCTACTACGCCGCAACGCCAAGTCAGTCGGGAGACCCTTGCATCCGGACACTCCCGCATCCTGCCACCGAATGCTTCTCTTGCGGCGCTGACTTAAGTCCTGCATATTTTATGCTGCCAACAGACGCCAGTCGCCAATCGCAAAATTGCGAACCACGGACACCTAGTCACGAGGATTCCCTCAAAATGAGAATCCCTCCAAAAACAGTGTGTTTTTTCCAGCCCCCAATGACGACGTGAAACTTTCCCCTTGTAACAAAAAGCATTCACTTCAGCGCTGCGGTCCGATGTCACACACCTTTAGGCCAACCTCACGTTCTTCCGTCAGTGTCCATAGTCTCGCAGCTGGTTCGAGAAAATGAGAGAGGACAGCTAAGAGGCTAGTGTTTGTTTCTTGTGGCCTGCGCTTTCTGCAAACAGCAGATGCTAATATGAGAAGAAGTCAGAAACAATGCAAAGGCAACACCGACTCCCCCACACGGCGCTGTACCGCCCTAGGCTGGACTCCAAGAAGTCATATGAAAAGATAATGCTTGCTGACCATTGTTGATTCTGTGCCGACCTCACTTCCATGAATCTTAAGCCAAACAGGTTGCAGCCCCATCCACTGGGCACCGACCTGCTTGGGTGAAGCTTTACCTGCAGCTCTTTCTCAGATCCATTGCTCTGTTCATTCTCATGAACAGAGTCATTCACCAGGTTAGTTAAGATAGACATACATATTACGCAGGGCACCCTACTGCCAGTCACAGTTTCAATAACATTTTTATTCGGATATTGTCTGTTGTCAGCCTCATAATGATAAATAAACTGAAGAAACTGGTGTAGGCATGCGTATTCAAATACAGAGATATGTAAACAGACAGAATACGGCATTGCCGTCGGAGACGCCTGTATGAGACAAGTGTCTGGCGCAGTTGTTAGATCGGTTACTGCTACTACAGTGACGGGTTATCAAGATTTAAGTGAGTTTGAGCAAGGTGTTGTAGTCGGTGCGCAAGCGATTGGACACACAATCTACGAGGTAGAGATGAAGTGGGGACTCTCCCGTAGGACCATTTCACGAGTGTACCGTAAGTATCAGGAATCCGGTAAAACATCAAATCTCCGACATCACTGCGGCCGGAAAAAGAGCCAGTAAGAACGGGACCAACGACGACTGAAGAAATTCGTTCAACGTGACAGAAGTGCAGCCCTTGCGCAAGTTGATACATATTTTAACGCTGGGCCATCAAAAAGTTTCAGCTTGCGAACCATTCAACGAAATATCATCGACATGGGCTTTCGGATGCGAAGGCCCAATCGTTTAGACTTTGATAACTGCACCATACAAAGCTTTAATCCTCATGTGGGCCCGTCAACACCGCCATTGGACATGTTGCCTGGCGGATGAGTCTCGTTTCAAATTGTATCGAGCGGATGCAAGTGCACGGGTATGGAGACAACCTCATAAATCCATGGACCCTGCATGTCAGAGGGGACTGTTAAAGACGGCGGAGGCTCTATAATGGTGTGGGTCTTGTGCAGTTGGAGTGATAAGTCTAGATATGACTCTGACAGGTGACACTTACGTAAGCATCCTGTATGATCATCTGCATCCATTCATGTCCATTGTGCATTCCGATGGACTTGGGAAATTCCAGCAAGACAGTACGCTACCCCACCCGCTACCATTGCTGCCAACTGGCTCCAGGAACACTCTTCTGAGTTTAAACATTTCCACTGGCCACCAAACGCCCCTGACATTAACATTATTGAGCATATCTGGGATGCCTTCCAACGTGCTGTTCAGAAGAGATCTCCACCCCCTCATACTCTTACAGATTTATGGATGGTCCTGCAGGATTCATGGTGTCAATTCACCGCGCCACTACTTCAGACATTAGTCGCCTCCATGCCTCGTCGTGTTGCCGCACTTCTGCGTTCTCAGGGGGCCCTACACGATATTAGGCAGGTGTACCAGTTTCTTTGGCTCTTCAGTGTATTCCAGTTACTGGTGAAACTGACATGCTAAATGCTTGCCACGTTGCAACCTTGCTGATATGTGATACTGGAATGGCCTTTTTCGTTTTTACTATATATTCATGTTCACATTATAATATTGTTCTTGTTGTTGGCGGTGTTTACACTGGTGACTTGCCGGCCGGTGTGGCCGAGCGGTTCTAGGCACTTCAGCCTGGAACGGCGCGACCGCTACGGTCGCAGGTTAGAGTCCTGCCTCGGGCATGGATGTGTGTGATGTCCTTGGGTTAGTTAGGTTTAAGTAGTTCTAAGTTCTAGGGGACTGATGACCTCAGATGTTAAGTCGAATAGTGCTCAGAGCCATTTGAACCATTTTCTGGTGACTTCAATAGGCTATTTACAAACACTCAGTGTATGAGAAGGCATAATGCGTTGTTAATTAGACTTTTCTGCTACTTATTACTGACAATTAAGTAGTTTAGGACTAGCGCTAGCTTTGAAAGGTATTGATTAGTTATTTGTGTCTGTGCCTGACTATCATTTTATGTGGGCAGCCAGGCGGCATGACACACACTGTTTAACATTCGATGTAGTATTAGTTTAGCAAAAACAGATTATTGATAAAGGATCTGGATTCCGTATATGCCTGCTTAGTTAGGGATAACTGGTTTACGAAGGTCTGGTCTAATCAAAAGGAAAATATTTTAATCAAATCATTAGGAAAATTATATTGTTCGTTCAAATAGTTGAAATACCACACAACGTTGAATACTGCATATTTACGAGAAAGCTTCTTGTAAACGAGGATTGTTTGTTATTGAAATAATTATTTCAGTAAATCCCTTACCTAAAACAGTGGTTAAACAATCACTAATCCAGCGACTTTTGCTTTTATTGTATCATATAACCCGCAAAACATTCTCGTGCTGTTGTTTAGAATATTTTTTGTATAGAAGCGAGGTAAGAGTACTGATCATTGTCGTATGGGGATAAAAGAAACACTTTCATCGGACGTTCTCTTCTACGGGACAACTTCAAACTACGAAATCCCTTCACTGAAAATACATTTTGGCAGCCAGAGCCAAAAGTAAATATTTTCTAACCTTAAGGTAAAAAGAGGAGAACCGAAGCATTTTAAAGTGTTGTTACAGAAGAATTCTGTTACTTATCTGGAGACCTAAGGAATCTACGTGTACACAGATACTCGGCAAGCCGCTGCATATTGCTCAGCGGATGACAGCTTATGCGACTACTGGTCATTTCCTTTCCTCTTCCACTCCCAAATAGAGCGAGGCAGAAACGACTATTTACGAGTATACGTCTCCGTACGAGCCCTAATTTCTCTTACGTCCGTTGTCCTCACATGAAATGTACGTCGGTGCCAGTGAAATCGTTCTGCAGTTAGCCTCAAATGCCGGTTATCTAAATTTCACAGTAGCGCCTAGGGAAAAGAGCTTCGTCTTCTCCTCGGGGAATCCCATTTGAATCCACGAAGCATCTCTGTCATACTTGCGTGCTGACCGCATCTATAGGTAACAAATTTAGCACCCGGCCTTTGAACTGCTTCGATGACTTCGTTTAATCCGACCTGTTGCGGATGCCACTCTCTAGAGCAGTAATCAATAAAGGGACTTACTAGTGTTCTATATCCCGTCTCCTTTATAAATCAGTTTCACTTTCCTAAAATAGGTGGTACCCGTGGTCTAGGGGTAGCGTCTTTGATTCATAATCAAAACGTCTTCGGTCCCGAGTTCGATCCCCGCCACTGCCTAAATTTCGATAAATAATAGCATTGGCGGCCGAAGACTTTCGGCATAAGAAGTCAACCTCATTCTGCCAACGGCCTTGTCAAAGAGGTCGGAGGAGCGGATAGATGTTCAGGGCACTCTCTTGTCTTAGGGGTGGGAAATTGCCCCTAAAGGCGGAAGAATCAGCAATGATCAACGATATGAGGATGCAGAAGGCAATGGAAACCACTGCATTAAAGACACGTGTTTCCACAGGACATGTGGCCTGTAATTGAAGACGTGTCATGATGATCTCTCCATTGGCAAAAGATTCCGGAACAGTCCCCCATTCGGATCTCCGAGAGGGGACTGCCAATGGGGAGGTTACCATGCGAAAAAGATTGAATAATCAACGAAAGGATAACGTTCTACGAGTCGGGGCGTGGAATGTCAGAAGCTTGAACGTGGTAGGGAAACTAGAAAATCTGAAAAGGGAAATGCAAAGGCTCAATCTAGATATAGTAGGGGTCAGTGAAGTGAAGTGGAAGGAAGACAAGGATTTCTGGTCAGATGAGTATCGGGTAATATCAACAGCAGCAGAAAATGGTATAACAGGTGTAGGATTCGTTATGAATAGGAAGGTAGGGCAGAGGGTGTGTTACTGTGAACAGTTCAGTGACCGGGTTGTTCTAATCAGAATCGACAGCAGACCAACACCGACAACGAGAGTTCAGGTATACATGCCGACGTCGCAAGCTGAAGATGAACAGATAGAGAAAGTGTATGAGGATATTGAAAGGGTAATGCAGTATGTAAAGGAGGACGAAAATCTAATAGTCATGGGCGACTGGAATGCAGTTGTAGGAGAAGGAGTAGAAGGAAAGGTTACAGGAGAATATGGGCTTGGGACTAGGAATGAAAGAGGAAAAAGACTAATTCAGTTCTGTAACAAGTTTCAGCTAGTAATAGCGAATACCCTGTTCAAGAACCACAAGCGGAGGAGGTATACTTGGAAAAGGCCGGGAGATACGGGAAGATTTCTATTAGATTACATCATGGTCAGACAGAGATTCCGAAATCAGATTCTGGATTGTAAGGCGTACCCAGGAGCAGATATAGACTCAGATCACAATATAGTAGTGATGAAGAGTAGGCTGAAGTTCAAGACATTAGTCAGGAAGAATCAATACGCAATGAAGTGGGATACGGAAGTACTAAGGAATGACGAGATACCTTTGAAGTTCTCTAACGCTATATATACAGCAATAAGGAATAGCGCAGTAGGCAGTACAGTTGAAGAGTAATGGACATCTCTAAAAAGGGCCATCACATCAGTTTGGAAGGAAAACATAGGTACAAAGAAGGTAGCTGCGAAGAAACCATGGGTAACAGAAGAAATACTTCAGTTGATTGATGAAAGGAGGAAGTACAAACATGTTCCGGTAATATCAGGAATACAGAAATACAAGTCGCTGAGGAATGAAATAAATAGGAAGTGCAGGGAAGCTAAGACGAAATGGCTGCAGGAAAAATGTGAAGACACCGAAGAAGATATGATTGTCGGAAGGACAGACTCAGCATACAGGAAAGTCAAAACAACCTTTGGTGACATTAGAAGCAACGGTGGTAACATTAAGAGTGCAACGGGAATTCCACTGTTAAATGCAGAGGAGAGAGCAGATAGGTGGAAAGAATACATTGAAAGGCTCTATGAGGATGAAGATTTGTCTGATGTGATAGAAGAAGAAACAGGAGTCGATTTAGAAGAAATAGGGGATCCAGTATTAGAATCGGAATTTAAAAGAGCTTTAGAGGACTTACGGTCAAATAAGGCAGAAGGGATAGATAATATTCCATCAGAATTTCTAAAATCATTGTGGGAAGTGGCAACAAACCGACTATTCTCGTTGGTGTGTAGAGTATATGAGTCTGGCGATATACCATCTGACTTTCGGAAAAGCATCATCCACACAATTCCGAAGACGGCAAGAGCTGACAAGTGCGAGAATTATCGCACAATCAGCTTAACAGCTCATGCATCGAAGCTGCTTACAAGAATAATATACAGAAGAATGGAAAAGAAAATTGAGAATGCGCTAGGTGATGATCAATTTGGCTTTAGGAAAAGTAAAGGGACGAGAGAGGCAATTCTGACGTTACGGCTAATTATGGAAGCAAGGCTAAAGAAAAATCAAGACACTTTCATAGGATTTGTCGACCTGGAAAAAGCGTTCGACAATATAAAATGGTGCAAGCTGTCCGAGATTCAGAAAAAAGTAGGGGTAAGCTATAGGGAGAGACGGGTCATATACAATATGCACAACAACCAAGAGGGAATAATAAGAGTGGACGATCAAGAACGAAGTGCTCGTATTGAGAAGGATGTAAGACAAGTCTGTAGCCTTTCGCCCCTACTCTTCAGTCTGTACATCGACGAAGCAATGATGGAAATAAAAGAAAGGTTCAGGAGTGGAATTATAATACAAGGTGAAAGGATATCAATGATACGATTCGCTGATGACATTGCTATCCTGAGTGAAAGTGAAGAAGAATTAAATGATCTGCTGAACGGAATGAACAGTCTAATGAGTACACAGTATGGTTTGAGAGTAAATCGGAGAAAGACGAAGGTAATGAGAAGTAGTAGAAATGAGAACAGCGAGAAACTTAACATCAGGATTGATGGTGACGAAGTCAATGAAGTTAAGGAATTCTGCTACCTAGGCAGTAAAATAACCAATGACGGACGGAGCAAGGAGAACATCAAAAGCAGACTCGCTATGGCAAAAAGGGCATTTCTGGCCAAGAGAAGTCTACTAATATCAAATACCGGCCTTAGTTTGAGGAACAAATTTCTGAGGATGTACGTCTGGAGTACAGCATTGTATGGTAGTGAAACATGGACTTTGGGAAAACCGGAACAGAAGAGAATCGAAACATTTGAGATGTGGTGCTATAGACGAATGTTGAAAATTAGGTGGACTGATAAGGTAAGGAATGAGGAGGTTCTACGCAGAATCGGAGAGCAAGGAAATATGTGGAAAACACTGATAGGAAGGGACAGGATGATAGGACATCTGCTAAGACATGAGGGAATGACTTCCATGGTACTAGAGGGAGCTGTAGAGGGCAAAACCTGTACAGGAAGACAGAGATTGGAATACGTCAAGCAAATAATTGAGGACGTAGGTTGCAAGTGCTACTCTGAGATGAAGAGGTTAGCACAGGAAAGGAATTCGTGGCGGGCCGCATCAAACCAGTCAGTAGACTGATGACCAAAAAAAAATTCGCCCAATAAACCGAAGTCACTCACTCGTCTTCCCTACTGCCGTCTTTACGTGCTTATTTCATTCCATATCTCTTTATAACCTTACGGCTAGATATTTAATCGGCATGAAAGTGTCAAGCAGCACACTACAAATGTTGTATTCTAACGTTATAGAATTATTTTGTCTCCTCGTCTGCATTAACTTACATTTTTCTACATTTGGATTAAGCTGCCATCAATCACAGAGATTAGTAATTCTGTCTATGTCCATCTTGCATTTTGCTACAGCCATGTAAGACGATATCTTCCCGTTTACGAGGTGCATTCAAGTTCTAAGGCCTCCGATTTTTTTTCTCCGGACTGGAAAGAGATAGAAACATGCGCATTGTTTTAAAACGAGGCCGCGTTCATTGTCAATACGTCCCAGAGATGGCAGCACCGTACGGCAGATGGAATTTTACCGCCAGCGGCGAGAATGAGAACTGTTTTAAATACTTAAAATGACGACGTTTTCCTTACTTGAACAGTGTGCAATCATTCGTTCTCTGAATTTGCGTGGTGTGAAACCAATTGAAATTCATCGGCAGTTGAAGGACACATGTGGTGATGGAGTTGTGGATGTGTCGAAAGTGAGTTCGTAGGTGCGCCAGTTTAATGAAGGCAGTTGTGTGACAACAAACCGAAATAACCTCGGGCTCGCACAAGCCGGTCTGACGACATGATCGAGAAAGTGGAGAGAATTGTTTTGGGGGATCGCCGAATGACTGTTGAACAGATCGCCTCCAGAGTTAGCATTTCTGTGGGTTCTGTGCACACAGTCCTGCATGACAACCTGAAAATGCGAAAAGTGTCATCCAGGTGGGTGCCACGAATGTTGACGGACGACCACACGGCTGCCCGTGTGACATGTTGCCAAGCAATGTTGACGCGCAACGACAGCATGAATGGGACTTTCTTTTCGTCGGTTGTGACAATGGATGAGACGTGGATGCCATTTTTCATTCCAGAAACAAAGCGCCAGTCAGCTCCATGGAAGCACACAGATTCACCGCCACCAAAAATATTTCGGGTAACCGCCAGTGCTGAAAAATGATGGTGTCCATGTTCCGGGACAGCGAGGGCGTAATCCTTACCCATTGCGTTCCAAAGGGCACTACGGTAACAGGTGCATCCTACGAAAATGTTTTGAAGAACAAATTCCTTCCTGCACTGCAACAAAAACGTCCGGGAAGGGCTGCGCGTGTGCTGTTTCACCAAGACAACGCACCCGCACATCGAGCTAACGTTACGCAACAGTTTCTTCGTGATAACAACTTTGAAGTGATTCCTCATGCTCCCTACTCACCTGACCTGGCTCCTAGTGACTTTTGGCTTTTTCCAACAATGAAAGACACTCTCCGTGGCCGCACATTCACCAGCCGTGCTGCTATTGCCTCAGCGACTTTCCAGTGGTCAAAACAGACTCCTAAAGAAGCCTTCGCCGCTGCCATGGAATCATGGCGTCAGCGTTGTGAAAAATGTGTACGTCTGCAGGGCGATTACGTCAAGAAGTAACGCCAGTTTCATCGATTTCGGGTGAGTAGTTAATTAGAAAAATAATCGGAGGCCTTAGAACTTGAATGCACCTCGTACTACACCTTCATCAGAAAACAGCCGCGAACTGCTGTCCCTCCTGTCAGGCAGTTCATATTTGTACGTAGAGAATACGAGTGGTCCTGTCGCAACTCTCTAGGACACTCCTGGCGATAACCTTGTTTCTGATGAACACTCGCCGCCGAAGACAACGGACTGGTTTCTAATACATAAGAAGTCTTCGGTCCACTCACATATCTGGAATCTGATGTGCATGTTCGGATCTCCATTAACAGTCTGTAGTGGAGCAGCGAGTCATACGCTTTCCGAAATATTGGAACTGGAAGATCCTAAGCAGAATCGGCTCGGAAAGAAATCTGCCGGAAAAGGCTGACTGGAAAAGGAGGCAGCGTGGTTGGATCTGTGTTATGACACAGTGGAATAACTTCCATGGAACTAGAGGGAGCTGCACAGCGGAGAAGGTGTAGTCAATGACAGCGATTAGGTTACATGCACAGAACAGTTGGAACGTAGGGTGTAAACGCTGCTCTGTGATGAAGAAGCAGGCAGGGGTAGGGAAATCGTGGTGAGCTGCATAAAGCCAAATAGAGTACTAAAACCCTCAAGGTCAGTCACAATTATTAAGTGGCAGCTAGCAAGTCCTGAAGTTGTTGTTTCTTTTGGAGTGATTTAAAATGGAAAGATCATATAATGTTGATCGTCGGTAAAGCAGATGCCAGACTGAGATTCATTGGAAGAATCCTAAGGAAATGCAATCCGAAAACAAATGAAGTAGGTTACAGTACGCTTGTTCGCCCATTGCTTGAATACTGCTCAGCAGTATGGGATCCGTACCAGCTGGGTTGACAGAAGATATAGAGAAGATCCAACGGAGAGCAGCGCGCTTCGTTGCAGGATCGTTTAGTAATCGCGAAAGCGTTACGGAGATGATAGATAAACTCCAGTGGAAGACTCTGCAGGAGAGACGCTCAGTAGCTCGGTACGGGCTTTTGTTAAAGTTTCGAGAATATACCTTCACCAAAGAGTCAAGCAGTATATTGTTCCCTCCTACGTATATCTCGCGAAGAGATCATGAGGATAAAATCAGAGAGATTAGAGCCCACACAGAGGCATACCGACAATCCTTCTTTCCACGAACAATACGAGACTGGAATAGAAGGGAGAACCCATAGAGGTACTCAAGGTACCCTCCGCCACACACCGTCAGGTGGCTTGCGGAGTATGGATGTAGATGTAGATGAAACAGAAAAATTTGTAAATGACAGTGCTGGAAAACCTCTACGTTATTTGATTTTCAAACAGCAAAACTGAACGAACTCAGTCATTTCTCTCTTTACTTATTGTGATCAACAGTAAACTGATACACAATTTTTTTTTTAGCGCAACGCAATCTGACTTTCAATAATCCCTACAAAAGAATGGCCCTGACTAACAATAACCTATACCTTTCACGAATCACTTACCTCACAAACTAATGTAATACAGCGAGCGCAAATACTGCCAGCTAAATACAAGGTTCTAACTACTGAAGGCACTAACTACTGATAGGCATAGTTAGCAAATGAAAGATTTTGATAGAGAACAAAGAATGTATTTACATTTACCTTAATAGTGTTCAAAAGCCATTATATATATATATATATATATATATATATATATATATATATATATATATATATATATATATATATATGGCTATTACAAATGATTGAAGCGATTTTATAAATTCACTGTAATTCCATTCATTGACATATGGTCACGACACACTACAGATACGTAGAAAAACTCATAAAGTTTTGTTCGGCTGAAGCCGCACTTCAGGTTTCTGCCGCCAGAGCGCTCGAGAACGCAGTGAGACAAAATGTCGACAGGAGCCGAGAAAGCGTATGTCGTGCTTGAAATGCACTCACATCAGTCAATCATAACAGTGCAACGACACTTCAGGACGAAGTTCAACAAAGATCCACCAACTGCTAACTCCATTCGGCGATGATATGTGCATTTTAAAGCTTCTGGATGCCTCTGTAAGGGGAAATCAACGGGTCGGCCTGCAGTGAGCGAAGAAACGGTTGAACGCGTGCAGAAAGGACACGTGTATCTGGACATGCTGGAAAATTGGCTCATGCCACAACTGGAGACCGACAGCGCCGACTTCATCTTTCAACAGGATGGTACTCCACTGCACTTCCATCATGATGTTCGGCATTTCTTAAACAGGAGATTGGAAAACCGGTGGATCGGTCGTGGTGGAGATCATGATCAGCAATTCATGTCATGGCCTCCACGCTCTACCGACTTAAACCCCATGCGATTTCTTTCTGTGGGGTTATGTGAAAGATTCTGTGTTTAAATCTTCTCTACCAAGAAACGTGCCAGAACTGCGAGCTCGCATCAACGATGCTTTCGAACTCATTGATGGGGACATGCTGCGCCGAGTGTGAGAGGAACTTGATTATCGGCTTGATGTCTGCCGAATCACTAAACGGGCATATATCGAACATTTGTGAATGCCTAAAAAAACTTTCTGAGTTTCTGTATGTGTGTGCAAAGCACTGTGAAAATATCTCAAATAATAAAGTTATTGTAGAGCTGTGAAATCGCTTCAATCATTTGTAATAACCCTATAGTCTAACAAATTTCATTTTTCTGACGGACACACGTCCAGATCGTCCGCTCTCAAAACTTTGCCATCTCTCTCGCCACATGCACCACTGCTGGCGGCTCACCTAAAACTGCGCAACGCTACGCGCTGTTCACATCCAACTGCCCAACACTATAATAGCGAATATTCCAACAATGCAGACCAGCCACAGACTGCACGCAGCACAGTCAGTGATTTTCATACAGAGCGCTACGTGGCGTTACCAACATAATAACCTAAACAGCCTACTTACAAGGTGGTATGGGGGTTCACAGCAGTTATTTGATTTTTTGTCGGTATGATGGCGATAATTACACTGTGCATGAAATCAAATTCTAATATCGGTCATGGGGAACTCGTTCCCTGCCAATGAGAACATTTCGTGTACAAGTGTGGCGTAGTCAATTTTTAACATTTGTGCACATACCGCAATTAAACAGGAAAACGCACATTGTATGAGATGGGTCCGGTGAGTAATATCTGAGCCAGTCCTCTACGTTTAGCATGTACTGCAACAGATCTGCAAAAACTGGCCGTCCGGTGTGGCCGAGCGGTTCTAGGAGCTACAGTCTGGAACCGCGCGACCGCTACGGTCGCAGGTTTGAATCCTGCCTCGGGCATGGATGTGTGTGATGTCCTTAGGTTAGTTAGGTTTAAGTAGTTCTAAGTTCTGGGGGACTGATGACCTCAGAATTTAAGTCCCATAGTGCTCAGAGCCATTTGAACAATTTTTTGCAAAAACTGTCGCGTCGTCAGCCATCTGACGTAGGCATATTGTGCTGCAAGGACACGTTAAATACGATTCATCGTCTCAGCACTTTGTTTGCACCATTTTTTGGAAATGTATCCAAAGATTGCGTAGATAAGCTTAGCTGGTATTGGATCGCATCTTGTACCACAGAGACTCCACTCAGAGAAACGTAGGAATTTGGAAGTTGATGCCTACGTTAATAAAAGAATGAGTACGGTAGCTGCCCATGTCTATATTAACAAAAGAATGAGTACTGTAGCTGCCCAATACGAGAACGAGCATTCTTCACGCCATGAGGCACCCATGTTTGCGCCGTAACGTAAAGGTCGGAAATAAACGCAGACCTTTCTGGCGCTGCTGCCAGAGTATACAGGTGTCCTCGGCTCTTTAGCATTCTTCTCGACGGTCCCAAATCGCAGCCGCACGACCGGCTTCACGCAGGACTGTCGGTCGCCTGGCGAACGTGGCCAGCGTGCGATGCCGTCCCTCGAGGGGATAGCAGCAGGTGAAGGGAGCAGACGAGCTCACCGTTACGGGAGACACAGTGGTCTACCAGAACAAGGGGAACTTCATACCTCTGAGGGATTCTCCTCGTTACTATCTTCCTGACCTTATGAACTTTAGTAACATAACTCTACAGTTTAAATAGAGGGTGGCGCACGAAATGTGTTACCATTTTGTTTTTGAATATAAACTTTATTGTTAATACAATCTGAAAGGAATATATAATACAATGAAGAGCCGTCCATGGAGATTTGTTCTAACTCAGCACATGCTCAATATGTCCACCATTTCGTTTCCTAACTTCCTACAAACGAACACTGAAGTTAGAGATTACCCTATGGCACATGTCTTCCGTAATTTCACTGCAAGCTTGAAGAATAAGACTTGTGAGCTCCATTAAATCACCTAGACGTTTCGGGAAAATTTTTTCCTTTAGATACCCCCAAAGAAAAAAGGCACATGGATTGAGGTCTTCGACCGCTACGGTCGAAGGTTCGAATCCTGACTCGGGCATGGATGTGTGTGCTGTCCTTAGGTTAGTTAGGTTTAAGTAGTTCTAAGTTCTAGGAGACTGATGACCACAGCAGTTAAGTCCCATAGTGCTCAGAGCCATTTGAACCATTTTTTTGATTGAGGTCTTGACTGTCGGGGGGCCAATTTTGTCCGTCATTGAAGCGACCTGGAAACCTGAGTGAAATGATCCGCATGTCGAAATGCCCGTGTAAAAACACCAACACAGTGTTTTCAGTATGTGGTCTTGCTCCATATTGCATGAACCACTGCGTGTTGAAGGGCAAGGCAGTAGCAAGGAGCTGTGGAATGAAGCCATTGCGGAGCATGCTCAAAAAACGCTCGCTGTTCACAGTTTCTTCAAAGGAAAAGGGTCCAATAAGTACGTGACTGGAAATTGCTGCCCACGTTGTAGTCCTCGGAGCATAATGTTGTTGTTCATGAATCACTTGTGGGTTTTCAGGGGCCCAAAAGCGTACATTTTGTTTGTTAATCACACCATCTAAATGAAAATGCGCCTCGTCTGAAAACCAAACGTTGCTGAGAGTTTCTTCCCTGTCATCCGCCCACTGAGCAAACAGTAGTCTCTGCTGCCTGTGTTCTTCAGTTATCTTCTGTGCACAGGTCATCTTGTATGGGTACATATGGAGGTCACTTTTAAGAATGCGTTGAACGGAGCGTCTGGATTTTCCCAGTTGCACTGCTGCCTTTCTACACGATTTCCCGGGACTTCTCTGCCGAGGTCGCTTCGCTTCCAATACTGTTCCTTCCTGTACAAATTTATCGTACAACCTGTGGATGGTCTTCTTGCAAGGGACCCATCGTGTGTTAAACTGTTGTCGAAAATGCCTCTGACTCAAAGCAAGGCTTTTCGTTTCACAAAAAAGTAACACAATTGCCGATGGTTGCTGTGTCGTCGGTCTTCCATTGTCAGCCATTATTGCTTACTAGTCTCCTAGTGGCAGTATCGTGCATTACACTTCATTTCGTAACTGATTTGTTTTTCCAAGCTCTGCTTGTACTGCTGTAGAGAACCCAGCAGGATATCTAATGAGCGTCGTAAATTGGTAACACATTTCGTGCGCCACTCTGCATATGTTGTTGTGTAGATGGTCACAAGGTTCTTATCTGCATACATACTCCTGTGAATATACTTGTAAAAAGGACTCAATATTTTTCTGTAGTATGTAGGAAACATTGAAATTTTTTTTCACGTGAAGTGCATCGTGTAAAAAGGACAAAGACAATAAGTATGATTTATTATCTGTGTGGATGTTGACTAAAGAAGACAATATGTACTCTGTTAATTTTCATTTCCCTGAAAAAAGAGAAGATATTGTACCTTGTGGAGTAGTACCGCTACCCTAGTAAGACGAACTTTTCCTGCGTTCCATATAAGAGATCAGTAACGAGTTAATTTATCTAAATTGTTTTCAGAATACATAATGTTTTTTGTTAGTGTTGAAACAATCTTCTATTTATATAAGATGGTTCAAATGGCTCTGAGCACTATGGGACTTAACATCTATGGTCATCAGTCCCCTAGAACTTAGAACTACTTAAACCTAACTAACCTAAGGACAGCACACAACACCCAGCCATCACGAGGCAGAGAAAATCCCTGACCCCGCCGGGAATCGAACCCGAGAACCCGGGCGTGGGAAGCGAGAACGCTACCGCACGACCACGAGATGCGGGCTTTTATATAAGAACTCGGTCCATTCCTGCAGTTATCAAAAGTTTTATTAGTCACTATCTTACTCTACTGTAGTCCGCCATTACCGTCGGTACAAATATTTTTGGTAATTACGGCTCTTCAAGCTCGGATATTATTGGGAATACTCATTTATTTCATGCATTTGTGAAAGGATTAAAGCATCTCCGTCATTATTTTTATTTTTTGATGCAAATTTTGCCGTACTGGGTCACTAATGTCGAGAATGCTATTTTTCACGTTGAAAGCTAAAACTAAATGAGCTTCATGCAATTAAAATTAACAAACCAGTATGATACTAATAAATATATATACTTAAGAACCCTAGAGTTTCAGTGGCTGAGAAGAAAACAGATCATGTCCACATGTTGTTTTTGGTTTGCTGTGCAATAACGTATCCGCACGATAACATAAATGCAATAAAAGGAAATAATCAATTACCCACAACCCACACCGAAGTGTTGGGTCTAATGAGCGTGAGTTAACATTTTTACAGTTTGAAAGATTGTAAGGAGATCTGTGATGAAAAATAATTAATCAGCATCTGTTTAAAAGACAATTTGATACAACTCGTTACAATTACACTACACACAGTTCAGTGATCCACATTTACACACAAACGCAGACAATATACACTCCTGGAAATGGAAAAAAGAAGACATTGACACCGGTGTGTCAGACCCACCATACTTGCTCCGGACACTGCGAGAGGGCTGTACAAGCAATGATCACACGCACGGCACAGCGGACACACCAGGAACCGCGGTGTTGGCCGTCGAATGGCGCTAGCTGCGCAGCATTTGTGCACCGCCGCCGTCAGTGTCAGCCAGTTTTCCGTGGCATACGGAGCTCCATCGCAGTCTTTAACACTGGTAGCATGCCGAGACAGCGTGGACGTGAACCGTATGTGCAGTTGACGGACTTTGAGCGAGGGCGTATAGTGGGCATGCGGGAGGCCGGGTGGACGTACCGCCGAATTGCTCAAGACGTGGGGCGTGAGGTCTCCACAGTACATCGATGTTGTCGCCAGTGGTCGGCGGAAGGTGCATGTGCCCGTCGACCTGGGACCGGACCGCAGCGACGCACGGATGCACGCCAAGACCGTAGGATCCTACGCAGTGCCGTAGGGGACCTCACCGCCACTTCCCAGCAAATTAGGGACACTGTTGCTCCTGGGGTATCGGCGAGGACCATTCGCAACCGTCTCCATGAAGCTGGGCTACGGTCCCGCACACCGTTAGGCCGTCTTCCGCTCACGCCCCAACATCGTGCAGCCCGCCTCCAGTGGTGTCGCGACAGGCGTGAAAGGAGACGAATGGAGACGTGTCGTCTTCAGCGATGAGAGTCGCTTCTGCCTTGGTGCCAATGATGGTCGTATGCCTGTTTGGCGCCGTGCAGGTGAGCGCCACAATCAGGACTGCCTACGAGCGAGGCACACAGGGCCAACACCCGGCATCATGGTGTGGGGAGCGATCTCCTACACTGGCCGTACACCACTGGTGATCGTCGAGAGGACACTGAATAGTGCACGGTACATCCAAACCGTCATCGAACCCATCGTTCTACCATTCCTAGACCGGCAAGGGAACTTGCTGTTCCAACAGCACAATGCACGTCCGCATGTATCCCGTGCCACCCAACGTGCTCTAGAAGGTGTAAGTCAACTACCCTGGCCAGCAAGATCTCCGGATCTGTCCCCCATTGAGCATGTTTGGGACTGGATGAAGCGTCGTCTCACGCGGTCTGCACGTCCAGCACGAACGCTGGTCCAACTGAGGCGCCAGATGGAAATGGCATGGCAAGCCGTTCCACAGGACTACATCCAGCATCTCTACGATCGTCTCCATGGGAGAATAGCAGCCTGCATTGCTGCGAAAGGTGGATATACACTGTACTAGTGCCGACATTGTGCATGCTCTGTTGCCTGTGTCTATGTGCCTGTGGTTCTGTCAGTGTGATCATGTGATGTATCTGACCCCAGGAATGTGTCAATAAAGTTTCCCCTTCCTGGGACAATGAATTCACGCTGTTCTTATTTCAATTTCCAGGAGTGTATATGCATACATGTACAGATAGCCGCTGTGAAGCGCGTTGTACTGTTCTTAACGCTTCTGCCAGTTCCATTAACATGTGTATTTAAACGCCGTTGTGCGCTAGCCTAGCCTTGTCTTCGCGAACACTACGAAGGAAATACCTGAGGGGTTGTAATATATTTGTAGGTGTAGTGATTCCCAAATATCTTAAACAGCTGGAAGAGTTCAGTTTAAAATTTCAGCCAATTATTATAAATAAATATTCCACCAATCACTTTTTGATCTATCAGTATTAATTCAAGATATGCGACTAAGAGGCGTATGAAGGTGCTGTACTCTTTAGTTTGACATCGCTGGCATGTATGTTTTCCTAACTTGAGTTCAGGTCTGAGGCTAACAGATGCTCTCTGAAAAACTTAATCTAAATATGTATATTTATTTCCCATCATTTACTAGAAATACAGAGAAAGTTTCTACGACACAAATGAGTAACTGATGTGTTATTATTAGCAGTCGAACTATGCACAACTTGCCTTAAATAATCAAACGACCTGTCATCGCGTTGTAAGACTATACGCAGTTCTGACCGAATTTTCATATAGAATTTTAGCGTAAAACGCAAATTATTTGTCAGTCTCTAGTATTAGATTTATAGCATAGTTTATACCATCGAGTGTGATTGTACCTTTCAGTGAACCTTATTATCCGGCATAACTGGAGATTAGCATTGACCGTCGGAATATGTCAAATGGTCTCTCGAGAAGAGATTCCGAAGCAGTGCCAGCCAATTGTAGACTAGTACTTGTTTATGACAAATTTTTCTCGCAAACTTTCCACAGGGATAAACTTTCTTCAAATGTAGTCGCAGTTGCGAATATACACAAGCTTCAGCTGTGTGTGATGACGGCAATGAACATTTCTGTCGTACCGGGATTCCAACCCGGATTTCCCGCTTATTGCCAGTGGTTGCCTCACCATTAGGCTATCCGATCATGATTCACAGCCAGACCCCTACTTCCACATATCGTCAACCATGTGTCTACAACCTCCACTCGTACATTCATTACGTGTATTCCCCTACAGGGGAGACATTTT
This sequence comes from Schistocerca cancellata, assembly GCF_023864275.1. NCBI lineage: Eukaryota > Metazoa > Arthropoda > Insecta > Orthoptera > Acrididae > Schistocerca > Schistocerca cancellata. The sequence goes on from NC_064632.1 coordinate 536,425,813, forward strand.
AATTGAAATTAGATTGCCTGTTTTCGGAAGATAAATACTATATTGCGGTGCCTGTCTTGTTCACATTTAACATAAAATGTTCCTTCGGATATGTATGCTTGTCCTACGGAACTTCGCATAGTACTTCTGAACAATACAGGCACTGCAGTAGTACCAGTAAAATTTCGACATATACTAACGAGTAAAAGAAATATATTGATCATGTGTTCAATAGCTGCGACGCCAGGAAAGCAAGGGTTGAGAAGGTTGATAGATTTCTAATACGTTTGCATTTACGTAAATATCCCATGGAAAATGTGTTTACGAAATGACTCAGCGATAAGGTCCGTAGGTATACGAATGTGAAACTAAAGAGAAATTTCTAAAGTCTGTGAAATGGGGTGAAATTTGTTAGTGTACAATACACAAACGTCTAAAAGCTTTCAAAGTGGTCTAAAGAACGCTTCCCTTGCACATACAAATTTCAAACATGGAGTGGTACCCCAAATTATCATGGTAGAGATAAATATTTGTATTATACATATAGAAGCAGCAGGTTTGGAATTCACTTAGTGTAGACGAACAGGAAAGTTTAGATTCTTATACTCAGATGTATTTGTTAGACCTAAGGCTGACATAGACGATCGTGGTGTTAATTGACTCCTGCTCCAAAGCACTCAAAGTTAGAGGAATAGGTAATGACTATGTAGCTAACTAATCGTTGTCATTTTGTTGTTTACATATTGGGGAAGAACTTTCCGCCAGCGGTGCAATCGCCAAATTTCCAGGAACCAAAATGCACACCAAATTTTAGTATGTATGTACAATGGGTGATGATTCATCGCTACTTTCTATGTTCGTATGACGAAGCAGAATCGACAATGAGTTATTATTTTTGATATTTCTATTATTATAATTTCTTTATTCACACGAAAAAACGAAAATTATTTTTTGTTCAACTGGTTCATATATTAAGTATATAACTAATTATTTGATGATTATACAATGAAATGTTTATGATGACTTAGACACCTAGAGAAAATAGTTCCCTGACTTGCGGCACCAATGTACTAGTAAATCCAGGAAGACATTAAATTACAAACTCGGCAGAAAATTATGGATCGCGTAACAATGAAGTACAAAGTAATTTTTTAACAAATAATTTAGAGAACTCGTGGTAGGTTGAAAAATAAGAGAAATTACGGATATACTGAAGAAATAATTACCGATTCAGTATCTGTTTCTATCATCGGATCATCTTTAGGTATATAGTTATGTACAATAGCCTGCACAAAAACGTTCTAGACTGTGGCATCAAATAAAATAAAAGCCATCTTCGCAAAAACAGTTACTTTCTTCAGCTACACGTTTGTATGTTGTTGCTGCACGTTTTCTAAAGTCGTGCACTAGCTCTCTATCCAGTCGCTCTTCACACTATCTTAACCACTTGGGATCCAACAAGAAATTATCTCGACCCAACTATCATTAATTCCTTTGCCTACATAGCACATTCACCTGTATTTCATTGTAATTACTCTCATAATTTCGCCTTTCAATCCAGTCTTTCCCTTAACGTTTTCTCTTAACGATTTCTTTACCTGCTTCTCCTAATAAATCATAATACGTATCTCGTCGAGCAACCAACAGTTTTTTGAATGATCTCCGCATTTTTCACTATCACTCGTGATTAACAGTGATTACAAAATTTCACTTTCGGACACATTTGAAAGCTCGTCCTGAAAATTGCTTATTTTACCACAATTATTCGAGGTGATTTTATGCTTCCGTTTATTGATTTGGCTGACCATGCAGAGTCAGCATCTCTCGCCCGTAATCAGTTCTATTAACAATCACTGTCTTGGTCTCCGACAAGTCTACACATTCAAAATAGTTCGTTCTTGAAAACTAACTGAAAACATGTGGCCGAAAGGTTGGTGGCGACTGTCTATTATTATCGAACAATACAGTAAGGATATTTGTTCCATTCTATTCCGTGATGAGCATTTTCTCGACAGTGGTAGTGAAAACAAGGCCGAACTGGGAGATTTACTTCCGATAAATAATCGAATATTAAAAATTTGAAACAGTCTTTGTGAAAAGTCTCGTTGGATAAACGATTATTATTTTAAAAAGTCTTATAAATCGCTTATTTTTCCTTTTCAGCTGAACATTTTTTACAGTGTAACTAGTTTCAATCAGCCTCGACCATATTTACTGGGTTGACGCAAAAGTTCGTGGCGTTTCTCCGTAGGTTTAATAAACAGAGCAGATCACACGCAACAGAGATTTTATTCAGGAAAAAAAATTTTTTCTTCAGCATTTACAATAGTTTGCAAAACGCTGGAGTAACTTTTCGGTTCCGAGACTGTAGAAATCACGTGGTTTTGAGGCGAAGAACTCGCCGAACCACGTTCACATCGCGTTTTCATCCGGAAAGGAAGTTTCTTAAAGGTTGTTCGATAGAGAGCGGAAAAAGTGAAAATCTAAAGGTGCAAGATCAGATGAATAAGTTGGATGTGCAATAACTTCCCAATCCAACTTCTGTATGGTGTCTTTTGTCAGTCTAGCGGAATGCGGGGGACTTCATCGTGGAGTAGCGTCACTTCATGCAGTCCTCCTGATCTTTGTTCTTGGATTACGTCTGCAAGATGTCTCCGTGGTTGACAATAAATGTCAGTAGTGACGGTTATACCTCGTTTTTTCGCAAGATGCATAAAATTATATTTTGTAGCAGCAAGCAGGTCCTCATGGGGGGGGAGTTGTTGCTTTCTTCGGTGTAACCGTTCCTTTCTTTTTCTTATGTTAGCCTAAAGACACCATTTCTCGTCACCAATGACGACACCGGATAGGAATGGACGGTATTGTTCACGAGAAAGTTGATGATGAACAAGCAGAGATGCGCATATCGCCACTGTCTGATCTTTGTGATTTTCGCTTGGAGTATGTGGTATGCATATACCCGATTTTTGAGCTTTGCCCATTACATTCAAATGTCTGACGGTAGTGGAATGATCACCGTCCATAACGTTTTCGAGTTCTCGCGTAAACTGAAGGGGATCATTATCGATTCATATGTTTAAAAGACCCTCGTGAAAACGTCAAAGGTCTTCGTGAACGTAGAGAGTCACTAATGTCAAAACGATCCTATGTAAAACAAAAAACCTTTTTCTTCTCGTGCTCTGTCCAATGGCATTATCCCCGTACACGGCGCCAATTTTGTGGTTGCCTCCGCCACTTTCACCCCGCTATTGAGCTCCAACAGAAGAATAGTCGGAAATGTTCCGGTTTCACCACTCGGCACTCCAATTTCTAGAGTCCACAGCTCCATCCACTGTCTCCAAATGACAAAATGACAATACGTAAACTCAAGTAGTAAGAGCGAACTTCGAATAAATAATGATAACCAATAAATAAACTCATAGCAACACGAACACCACATCAGAAACAAAAACACTAGGAACTTATGCACCAGCGAAGTAATATAATAACTAAAGATGTACTTTCTACTATTTTACAAAAGTAGAAAAGTATTGCACATAACTGTTGAATTTATGTATACAGTTGAGTACGGAAACCGTCGTGTCTGCATCAGTACTACACGCAAGAGTACTGTGATATGCAGCTGTGACTCGAAGATAACTGAGTGTAATCGAGACTAGTCATATTGCAAAAATATGCAACTCAGACAGTAACAAAAGATATCTGAGTATAAATGTTTTAAATATCAAAACAGTTGTTCAGTTCTCTCGCGAGGCGTACGTCGCCAACTGATCACTATCTTAATACAAATGTTATCCAAACAAGAAATTTTTTATTTTTTTTAATTTTTTGTTTAATGCCAGAAAAGTTTACTTTTTAACCTACAGGCTAATTAGTAACAGAATTTATCTGGGAGGACTGGACCATATCTATTCACGACCGGGGGAAATGTGAAGAGGTCGTCAGAAGAAAGAATTAACCCTGATGAAATTTTTTTGAGAAATTGCAGTTTGCATATTTGGTTAATTTCAAAGAGATGAACGTACGTACCGTGCTCTGAAAACTTAAGGACGAGACAGATGAAGTAACACAACACTAACTATTCGATGGACATGAATAAAAGCGTGGGAGCGTGCTGACAGGATTCTGCCAGTCGCGCACAGAAAGCTGTACGTCACATGCGTGAATGTAGACCCAACTAGCTTAGCGCCCGCTGTTTCAAAAAAAATGTTTCAAATGACTCTGAACACTATGGGACTTAACTTCTGAGGTCATCAGTCCCCTTGAACTTAGAACTACTTAAACCTAACTAACCTAAGGACATCACACACATCCATGCCCGAGGCAGGATTCGAACCTGCGACCGTAGCGGTCGCGCGGTTCCAGACTGTAGTGCCTAGAACCGCTCGGTCACACCGGCCAGCGACTGTGACTGAGCACATACCCAGGGCACATGGAACTATGCTGTGAGCAATACCAAACTCCTGGGCCATACTTGTCACCCTCGTGGAACCATTCAGATGATGTCTCCGAGACACGTTTCAATGAAGAACATCACCACAGTTACATCGAAATTCCTCGCTGGTTGAGACTCTATAAACTTTGTCGTTCCTTCATCTCCCTCGCGTTGCGTTACGAGCCCCATCTGTATAAAAGGTGGGGCAAATAAAAGTGTCTCGGAGAACAGCGTTCCAGGGTACAAAGGAAAACAACAGGGGGAAAGGAAATGCATAACTAAGAAGACTCTAGCAGATATATGAAGTGACCATCCTTCATCTCTTGCCACATTTGAGCCCTGGTCAGCAAGCTGCTGAAGGCGGATCGAAGCAGGGCTGCTGGAATTCCTGCGATCTCATCCGAAATGTTCTGCTGCAGTTATTGAAGACTATGAGGGCTGTTGCGATACATCTTAGGCTTGAGGGCTGCCGACACAAAGTAACCGCACACTGGCAGATCAGGTAACCTTTGTGACCTGCTAGGGCCGCGACCAAACTGACCTCTGCTAAAAAGTCTATCAGGTGTGTAGACAACGTGCTCCAAGGCATCACCAGCTGTATGGGGAGTTGCTCAAACCTGTTGGTAATAACTGAAACTCTTTTCCTCTTCCATTAATACATACATTCAAGTCGAATCGTATCCACTCTTATAGTCCACTTTTATTTGCTCAACTCTGTATATATAAAAGGCAAAGCTCTGACTGACTCACTCATCATAGTCCAGCCGAAACCGGTGAGGCCAGAAACTCGATATATTTGGATAGGTAGTGGATCTCACACTGCAGGTATCGTATAAGGAGGTATTGTTCGAAATTCCACTCCAGAGGGGCAGAAAAACGTTGTTAAGACAATTTTGGAGCTAGAAATACGAAACCTAACGAGGTGAAATTAGGCATGACAATTTTTAATAAAATATTTCGTTATGCGGGGTGAGTCACTGACTATTGCCACGTAGAATATCACCGAAAGTATAATAGTAGCCGAAATGTTTGTGGGACAAATGTTACATGGGACAACGGGGGCCATAATATGACATTGGTATGGTCACGTCAGAAATATGAAGGTCAATTTTTTTTTTAAATGGGATGCTATGGTTTGGTACTTATTTTCTGATAGCGGCAATCTAGACAAATCCAATAATGTGAAACTTACAGGTCAACGAAGGTCAAAAAGGTCCATTTACAGAAGTCCCATAGTGCTCAGAGCCATCTGAACCATTTTTCAGCCACAGTCACTGCCGCCCGAAGAAGAGTACATGGTCGACCGCGGTCAACTATAGAAGCAGATGACGAATTACATCGCCCAATAGGCAAGAAAGGAATGCCGAACAGCAGGTGTAATCCCAACCACTCATAAACAGGATTGCAAGGCCTGCATTCTCGCGCTCCATCGTGACACGGCTACTGGGCAGATCTCTTAGTCCAACGACCAGTACGCCGTGATCCATCGGCTCCCAAACATCGGCAGCACCATTGACGACGGTGCCAAGAGCGTCTGGACTGGATCTACGAGAAGTGGAGACCTGTGCTCTTTCCGGATGACAGCACACTCAGTCTGAGTGTGGTTCAAATGGCTCTGAGCACTATGGGACTTAACATCTGAGGTCATGAGTCCCCTAGACCTTACAACTACTTAAACCTAACTAACATAAGGACATCACACACATCCATGCTCGAGGCAGGAATCGAACCTGCGGCCGCAGCGATAGTGCGGTTCGAGACAGAAGGGCCTAGAACCGCTCGGCAACACCGTCCGGCTCAATCTGAGTACAGATTCTGGATATATCGTCATGGCGAGAGATCGGAACACGTAATGCTCCCATGAATGTTGTCGAACGTGACGGTTTTGGTAGGCCAGGTGTTACGACGTGGGTAGATAATATGACATGGGCGTACAGACCTTTAAATTTTTTAGCACGGCACAATCAGCAGTCAACGTTGTTGTCACACTATGATCCTTCCCCGTGGGCGGTTTTTCGCGGGTACTTTCGACCCTAACTTCATTTTTGTGGATGAATATGCAAGACCGCTTCGAACAAGCAAGTGGAAGAGCTCTTGGAACGTGAGGATATTAGGCAAATGTCCTGCCCATTCCCACGACTTAAATCCCATGGAACACGTGTAGGATGTTTTGAGGAAACATACTGCAGCACGTCTACACGCACCGACGACCACCCAGAGGCTATCAACCGCAATGGTGGAAGATTGGAACGTTCTACCACAAGTACTCCTTACCAACGCTCTGGCCAGCATGGGGTTCATTGCAGAGCATAGTAACCACACGTCCCATTAAGAACAATGCTCCGCCTTTTGCAATGTACAGTGGAACATCATAGATCACAGGGACTTCAGTGTAATTATTGTGTTCGTATAACAGTATATTTCTGTTCATCGCACTTTCAGTTATCTTCTGTACTATCCGTTCATTCTATATATGGTCCAAGTCTCATCGAGCAGTTACTTGGCAATGACACATCATGCAACACTGCTCATCAGTATACCTTGAGACAAAATAATTTACATAACAGAGAGTTTTTCGAATACGGAACTACTTGTTATAAGGATGTGATACACTAGAAAGCACTACGCATAACGTGATCAGACCAATCCTTAATAGGTTTATAGTTCCCTCCGCGAGACTGTTAAACTACACCTTGTACAGTACTGATGTCGAGCAACAGTACATGAATTGGTCAGTCGATGCACGATTATAAACTTGCATGCTAACATATGTTTATAAAAATTCTAAAAAACAGAAGCTCATGTAGGGCTAATAGAATTCTAAAAAGTTGTTCTAGCTCAATAAATAATGTCCTTATTTATATATGCAATGCATGACTGGCACAGGGAATTTTTAGAAACAAATCAAAAGACAGACTTAAAAATTTAACGTCCAGTTTCCTTACTGACATCTTCTTCCAAATTATTCGAAAAAGTATTGTACTCAATAGTAGTCACACACTTCAGTGGAAAAAAATTACCAAAAAAAACACAGTTTCAATTCCAGAAGCGTTGCTCGACTGAAAATGTGATTTATGTTCTCGTCAAATACAACAAGCCTTAAGTAATAACATGTCTCCAGTTGCTATTTTTTTTAATCTTTGGAAGGCTTTCAGTTGTGTGGATATTGATACTCTCTAAGTGAAACGCAAGGTTTATGGAACTGATGGCTTTAAGCACAGATGATCTGAATCATATATAAAAAAGGGAATGCAAAAGGTTGTGCTGAATAACTCAGACAATGTCGGAAAGATGTAAAAACTGAATGACTACAGGAAAAAAATCACGAAGGTAGTCCCAAAGGGTTAAATTTTAGGTCCATTCCTATTCCTTATATATATGAATGACCTTCCACTTAACGTTCAACAAGCAAAATTGAGAGCACACTTTTGCAGACGATACCAGTGTTTTCATAAACCCCATTAGAATGAAAGCAACAGAAGAGTGGGTAAATGATATTTTATAATGAATTATTAAGTGGTTCTATGAAAATTGACTCTCCGTAAATTTTCAAACAAACATCGTGTATTCTGTTGTGTACAACAGAGATATACCAACAACTGAAGTAGCACATTAGTAGGAGTCAGTAAATAGGGTAGAAAGTTTGGGTGTACAAACTGATGAAAACTTGAACTGTAAATAGGATATTACTAAGCTTCTCAAACAGTTACATTCAGTTGTTTTTGATCTTCGTATAGTTGTCAAACGTACACACCTCCTGACGTATTTAGCATATTTTCACTCAATATTATGGTACAGAATAATTTTCTGGGGTAATTCAGCAGGCAGAAAGAAGCACTGATTGCACAGAAGTGAACAGTAACAATGGTAGGCAGTGTTCACTGACAGACGTCATGAACGTATCTCTTCAAGGAGCTAGGCATATTAACTGCGCCATCACAGTACATATTCGCTAAAGAAATTGGTCGTAAATAAACCATTACAATTTTAGAAGAACAGTGATGTACACATCTGCAACACTAGAGGTGAGAAAGACCTTTATTACCCACTATTGAAGCGGTTAGTGTATCAGAAAAGAGGTCAATATGCAGTCCCAGAGTAAGGTTTAAACCTAACTGAGACTCATTTCTCCTGGACAATTCCTTGCACTCCGGGGAACAGTTTGTACTAGAAAAAGTGGTAACCAGTGATGAAGTAAAAATAAATAATTAAAAAAAATAATTAATTGGAGTTGCATGAGTATGACTAAAAATAATAATGTTAACAATAATCATATGTGCATATTCATATCATTTTGATAAAAGAATCGTTCAAATGATCTAAGGAGCATGTAACTTACTCACTAACTACGAGGGTGAGTCAAATGAAAAGCATAAATATTTTTTTAAATATTATTTATTGTGCAGAAGTGGTACAAAGCTGTATCACCTTTCAACATAATCTCCCCCAAGCTCAATGCAAGTCCTCCAGCACTTACAAGGTGCATGAATTCCCTTAGAAAAAAATTCTTTTGGTAGTCCAGATGTTGCGTACATAGTTCCGCATAGTCAGCGCGTACACAGCTTTCCCAATAGAGTGCACCCCGCTAAGCACAACAGCGCAGGCGCAGCACTCGTCCGTCTCCGCACTACGAGATGGCGCTGTCTTAGAGATGGACCAAATTCTGCTTCCGCCGATCCGCGTATTAATATGTAACGCAGCCAATGAGATTGCTGCTAACGTAGAACCTTTTCTCCTCATGGATCACACTCGCACAGTGATACCTGAACGCTCGAGGTATTATAACGAGTGTACAGACCTCCGATTAGTCAATCTGCATTAGTCTGTAGTCAAGTTTCAGTCTACGCCTAATAAGATTACCATTTTCCTGTACATAGCCATGAAGATAAATGAATAGACACTTTGCCAAGTATCAGAGATATGTGGGAATAAGAGTAACGTACCAAGACCAAAGGAACTTCAGATTGTCAATTGTAAACAGCATCCAGAATCAAGTTACGTAATATCTATGATTTTTATTATTTTAATGAATGTGTGTGAAAATTAATCAAGTTCTGTTTAAAGTTGGTCACCGTCAATCTGCTGCTCTAAGCGTGTCAGTGGCATTTCTATCGTCTGACCTAACGGCAGAAGATAAACAAGCCACGATCAGACCACGAGACATATTGCTGACACTCGCCTACTTCATTAAAGCGACAATTCAAATAATCTGATGGTGTGTGTACCGAAGGTCTTACAGTATGCACACCACACCAGGCAACCACTCATGCACCGCGTGGCGTACCTCTTCATCAGAGCGCAACTTCTTTCCTCCCATTGCGTCTTTGAGTGGTCCAAACATCTGGAATTCATTGGGGCAACGTCTGGGTTGCTCGCTCTCTTCGTTTCCGGTTGGTGGAAGTGAACCCAGGTTTCGTCCCCAGTAACGAATCTTACAAGGAAGCCATCACCTTCTCGTTCAAAGCGCCGAAGAAGTTCTTCACAAACATCAACACGTCGTTCTTTCATTTCAGGAGTCAGCTGCCGTGGCACCCATCTTGCAGACACTTTGTGAAACTGGAGGACATCATGCACAATGTGGTGTGCTGACCCATGACTAATCTGTAAACATGCTTCAATGTGATTCAGTGTCACTCGGCGGTTTTCCTTTACTATGGCTTCAACTGCTGCAATGTTCTGGTGAAGTCACAACTCGTTGTACCTGACCTGGACGAGGAGCATCTTCCACTGTAGTCACACCATTTGCGAACTTCCTACACCATTCGTAGACTTGCTGCTGTGACAAACATGCGTCATCGTACTGAACCTTCATTCGACGATGAATTTCAATAGGTTTCACACCTTCACTACGCAAAAACCGAATAACAGAATGCTGTTCTTCCCAGGTGCAGGTCGCTAGTGGGGCGGCCATCTTTATACTGATATTGCGACGGTATGTGTGCATCTGCACTACGCTGCCACCTACATGCCATTCTGCACACTGTTTGTAGCACGCTTACCAACTTACAGGATAACGGCGTGAAATCTCGATTTGTTACTATTAAGGGTGGTAGGATGTCAAACAGGCCGACTGGGAGCAGGAGAGGCACTACTGAACATTTAATTTTCTACTGTCTATACGTTTACAAATAAATTCATAAAACTTTGTCAGGATGACCAGGAAGGATTCAGGATTCACACTCATAGCAGTGGAAGTGCAAAGACATAACAAAATAAATTTATTTTTAGATATGAACTTTCATCCTTTTTGCACTTACTGTTGGCTGCATTTGTTGCTATAGGTGCATTTTTCTTCACAAGTAAGAGAGATTCTTTTTACGAATTTTGTACAGCATACAAACCATACTTACAGGTGTATGTAACTCTAGAATGTTCCAAATATATTAAAAACTGTGGTAAAAATCGAGATAATTAACTACTAAATTTGATTTTTTTCTAAACATAAAGTTTAAAACGTAACAGCTCATTCATTTTTTCATAAAGTAAATAGATTCTAGAGTTTCAGACACCTGTAGGTATGGTTTGTATGCTGTGCAAAATTCATCGAACAATCTCTCTTACTTATGAAGGAAAGTGTACCTATAGCAACAAATGCAGCCAATAGTAAGTGAAAAAAATGATGAAACTTCACATGAAAAAAAAATTATTTTGCTATGTTTTTGAACTTCCGTTGCTACGAGTGTGAATCCGGAATCCTTCCTGGTCATGCTGACAAAATTTTATGAATTTACTTGTAAAAGTATAGACAGTGGAAATTAAAATGTCCTGTGGTCCCTCTCCTGCTCCAAGTCGGCCCGTTTGACGTCCTACTCCCCTTAATTTAAGGTTTTGATTGGACTCACCCTAGTATATAAGTACCTAACTATATAAGTAACTAATTTTGAGAAGGGTCTGTGAGCATATGCCGCTGACCCTCCAGGCTGAAGTAGTAAACGGCGAAGCGATGTTCTTATTTTCAAGGCCGCTCCAAATACGATACGCCAGAGTCAGAGAATCGACAATACGATATTCCTCCATACCGGATCCCTCCGAAAGCCCGCTCATAACATTTCCACCGTCCGGAGGCACCATGTATCACTGGTTCAACTCGTGAAGCCTAGAACACAGCACGCCAGTCAGCGAAGCGATGCAATATTCATAGAGGTCAAGACTGAGTAGCGAGCGTCCGCTGCTTCCGCTCTCGTTTGCAGGTCGTTCCGGCAGAGCGGCCGCGGCTCGGGACCCATCCATCACCGGCGCTAACCGCTGCTGTGATGCGCTAAGCTGGCGCCGCGTCAACACGGCGGCATTACAGCGTGTAGCTGTGCGCCCGGCCGCGTGTACCTACACACGTCCGACGCACCAGAAATCAACGTCAGTCCGGCCACTGTACAGAGGCTGCAGCCCACATGTTTGTTGTACATCATCTCTGTGATGGACCAGGAAGAGAGCGCTGGGACCAAATAACATCAACAATTTACCTGTTGTCTTTTTTTTTGCGTAGAGGATGTTCTGAGGTGTGGGGCTGATCTGTTATTCTGCGCAACGGATTAATCTGAGATGTACCCTTTACCCTGTGGCTCCTGCAAGATGCAATTTCCAACCCCACGCTACTACAGAAGTCAGAAGACGCTCCTAACGTTCTAAAGAGAAATGCCTGAAAAACTTTCAGCAATAAATATCTTCTGGAGTCGTCCGCTATAAGGAAAGGACACAAAAATTCACAAAATTTCTTATGTAACTAGTGGGATATTTGGGTACTGGAGTACTGCCAGTTAGGGTAAGAGAAACATGACACTAACGAAAATTATTATTTATTTTTTGGAAAAAATCTGAGGAATCACAATGGCACTTTTAGTTATGAACTGAACAAGTTATATCTTTGTTCTTTTCGGAATGTGAAGTTACCTCTCTAGGACAGGATTCGCTAATGAAATTTCTATACAAAGTTTAAGATGGTTGTTGACTTGTCAGAATGGCTGAGAGGTGCGCCTACTCAGCTTGAATATTTGTCCTTTAGAATGTTGCTAGGTACGGTCGAGGCTGTCGCGTGTGAAATGCAGTGAAGTGTACTGTTGTGGAGGAAATATGGGGCTCGCAATAGCTGTAGCGCACAATACCATAAGCTGTGATGACTGCTCTCTGCGCCGCTCGCTGCTGAAAATAAGATAACTCTCGTTCTATCTGGATTGACCTTCGCCAATCAAACTCTCCCTATGCCTTGACAAAGTCAAGGATTCCTATTCGCCCATAGTCTAAATATTGGCGTGGTACACCGGTCAGATAACCAGTCCACCGCAATGTCACTCAAAATTCGCTCGCAGGCTTTTAACTATAACTCTGTCCGTTCACACCGCACAATAAGTGTGTCGGCCCACACAGTGACAACGCTTAATCGCAAGGACTCAATATAGAGTAGCACTTCGATTCGCTCTCGACAGAGGTGCTCTCCTAGTGAAGTACTGAAGAGAGACTTGCTCCTCGCTCCAAGAGCGACAAAGGAACGGCGCCTCTCCATGCCAGACGTGAAGGGGTATATTTTTCGGTCTCTGACATTATTCCTTCAGCTCAAGGCGTCAAAAATATCGTCTGCCAATCAGCATTGCTCTTCTAAAACGGGAGAATCACGTTTCGTTTAAGGCAACCAATCCGGAAACCTGTAGCATTGGCGTTTGGCGTTTGCTGTCTCCCTGTGAAAATCTCTGAAACTGCGTGCTATGTGTAAAGAATGCGTAGGATGGCTGCTCCCACACAATGTAGCGGAATTTGTTTTTAAGCCAAACACGGGGTTGTTTGAAACATAGGCTGGGTCGTCCTCTGAAGGGACCGGCGTCTCGTTGTGCAGTTTCTCTCCCGAACTAAAAGCTTCTGTGACCGTCGTGTCTGGAATGTATGTGTGTATGCCAGCCTCGAGTATTTCAAGCACGGTGCGCTTACTTGTTAATTGCATATCGTTTACATGAATTCATACAACACTGACTTTATCTTTTCGAGTTTGGGCTCGAATAAAGTGTATTGATGTGCAGAATATGATTGTGAGGCCAGAATATGTAAGCAATGAAGGTCAGGAGACCACAACGTCTTATAATGTCTGATACATACCACTCTCTCTCTTAATCATCATCATAATCATCATCATCATCATTATCAATCAAAGCTACAGCATTGCCGATACCTATAGACAACCTTCTCTCTCCCTCGCCATCTTTACAAGTGGTTTCTACAGTTCATTCCACTAGTAACATTTTGTGAGTATTCTGTGCGTGTCTCTTGATTTCTTTTTCCAGGATGTTCCCTTCAAATATGTTTCTTATGAAGCTGTTATACCGAACTGAATATTCAATAATTTTCCTTTTTCTTATCTGTGTTATACCAATTAATGTCCCATGTACAGATACTGCAATCTATATCCATGTCTGCGACATACGTAGCGGCAGGTGCGAGCTGATGATCCTTAGCGTCTAGAACTTACTCTAATCTCGCACCTTTTCTGGTGCCGGGGCGTTGTCGTGTTGGGACGACGATGCGAGGTCGTACAGAGGGTTCGAGGAAGTAGCAGGGTAGACACGGTCGAGTGACAGTATAATGAAAGAGCTATGAATCAAAAATACACACAGTGTAATTATGAAATGTTGAACACTGCACTGAGTGAAATACACTACTGGCCATTAAAGATGCTACACCACGAAGATGACTGCTACAGACGCGAAACTTAACCGACAGGAAGACGAAGCTGTGGTATGCAAATGATTAGCTTTTCAGAGCATTCACACAAGGTTGGCGCCCGTGGCGACACCTACAACGTGCTGACATGAGGAAAGTTTCCAACCGATTTCTCATACTCAAACAGCAGTTGACCGGCATTGCCTGATACAACGTTGTTGTGATGCCTCGTGTAAGGAGGAGAAATGCGTACCATCACGTTTCCGCCATTGATAAAGATCGGATTATAGCCTATCGCGATTGCAATTTACCGTGTCGCGTCATTGCTGCTCGCGTTGGTCGAGATCCAATGACTGTTAGCAGGATATGGAATCGGTGGGTTCAGGAGGGTAATACGGAACGCAGTGCTAGATCCCAACGGCCTCGTATCACTAGCAGTCAAGATGACAGGCATCTTATCCGCATGACTGTAACGGAACGTGGAGACACGTCTCGATCCCTGAGTCAACAGATGGGGACGTTTGCAAGACAACAACCAACTGCACGAACAGTTCGACGACGTTTGCAGCAGCATGGACTATCAGCTCGGAGACCGTGGCTGCGCTTACCCTTGACGCTCCATCACAGACAGGATCGCCTGCGATGGTGTACTCAACGACGAACCTGGCTGCACGAATGGCTAAACGTCATTTTTTCGGATGAATCCAGGTTCCGTTTACAGCATCATGATGGTCGCATCCGTATTCGGTGACATCGCGGTGAACTCAAATTGGAAGCGTGTATTCGTCATCGCCATACTGGCGTATCACCTGGCGTGATGGTATGGGGTGCCATTGGTTTCACGTCTCGGTCGCCACTTGTTCGCATTTACGGCTCCTTGAACAGTGGACGTTACATTTCAGATGTGTTACGAACTGTGGCTCTACCCTTTATTCGATTCTTGCGAAACCCTACATTTCAGCAGGATAAAGCACGACCGCATGTTGCAGGCCCTGTACGGGCCTTTCTGGATACCTAAAATGTTCGACTGCTGCAGTAGCCAGCACATTCTCCAGATCTCTCACCGATTGAAAACGTCTGGTCAATAGTGGCCGAGCAACTGGCTCGTCTCAAGACGCCAGTCACTACTCTTCATGAACTGTGGTATCGTGTTGACGCTGCATGGGCAGCTGTACCTGTACACGCCATCCAAGGTCTGTTTGACTCAATGCCCGGACGTATCAAGGCCGTTATTACCCGTTGTTCTGGGTACTGATTTCTCAGGATCTATGCACCCAAATTGCGTGAAAGTTGTATAATATATTTGTCCAATGAATACCCGTTTATCATCTGCATTTCTTCTAGGTGTATCAGTTTTAATGGCCAGTAGTGTATTTCGTCGGAATAGGAATGTTTAATAGACCACGACATTTTTGGAGTGAATCATTGAAGTGAATAAGTTCAATATAGTTTTGTGCATAATGCATTGTTTGCAGGAGATGAAAACAAATTGTAGGCCGTTATCTTCTGATTTTTTTAAAGTTATACATGACAACAATCACGTCAAGCACAATTAGGCTACGTTTAGCTTCCGTGGTCGTGCCTGAGGGAAATTTGTCTACCTGTAGTCCGACAGCTTACCATTAGGATCACGGTCAGATATCTCAAAATACACGGGGAGAGCTTACACACTTTCATTTAGCATTAGTTCGTCGGGTTTTCTTTCAGTCCTGGACGTCCGTCTGCTTTACTGAGTTACTGAGTGCTAACGTGTTTGCCTACCATGCATTGGGCCCGGGTCCGAATCGCTGCCGGGTTGCGGATTTTCTACGCTCGTGGACTGGGTGTTCATTTCATTGTCACCGACGCGCAAGTCGCCCAATGTGGCGTTACCGGAAATAAAACTTGTGAGCCGGCGGTCGAACTTCCCCAGGCGGGGCCTCCCGTCCAACAATGCCACATGATGTTTTCATTTCAGCCCATGTCGTTCTCGTGGCCCTTCTCCCTATCCCCCCCCCCCATTGTTGCTTCCAGATTAGGGTGGGTGTTTGTTGACATCTGTTGTTTAATCTTTTGGTTTTTACCGCCGTGGTCGATGAAACATTTTCGCTCCTCACTTTTCTTCCAGAGCGGGACTGGACATCTTCTGAAGTGGTCGTGGTTACGCCGAATGTTGCCGAGTGGCTGAAGCAGGAGCAACTCTCAAGATAACCAGTTCGGCTCTGGACGAAACGTCAGTAACGAAAAAGTTGCATAGACGATACAACCCGGAAGCTAAGAAGCAGTGTACGGTCGTGAAAGCCTCCATTATATATTTTTTAAAAATGAAATACACTTTTCTCTGAAGTACTGTTTACTCACTACAGTTCTTCTTTTACTATCCGCTATACCTCTACTGTCGTTTGTTATTGTACTTCCCAAGAACCAAGAAGCAAAATTAATTTCCTTTCCTTAGTGTTTTATTTGCTGCCTCCTACCTTAATATTTGCCCTTACGTTTCTTCGGCGTCTATTTTAGTTAGTGGTTATCCAAAGCGTCAGCCAAAATTTTGAACATACAGTTCATGTGCTTATAAGAATCTGCTAAGATTACTTCATCAGCAGCAAATTGAATTCAATGTATTTGTATTCACGACATGATCTAAATCATTATACAAAACCGTAATCATGATGTCCTCAGTAATGTAATTTTTTGTTTTCACTGTTTTTTTTTAACTCTTAAACTACGAGGGACACTCCAAAAGAAATGCACACTATTTTTTTAGAATTCATCTTTTATTCTACGTGTTTGAAAATTTTATAGTGTGTAGATACATCCTTTAAGAACAATATTTTCATTTCTCCACATAATTTCCATCCCTCTCAACTGCCTTACGCCATTTTGGACCAGCGCCTGTATACCCGCACGGTAAAATTGGAGCCACTGTTTGGCAGCGTGCACAAGGGAGTCATCATCTTCAATCCTTGTTCCACGAAGCGAGTCTTTCAGTTTTCCAGAGAGATGATAGTCACATGTAGCCGGGGCAGGACTGTAAGGCGGGTTTTTCAGTGTTGTCCATCCGAGTTTTGTGATCGCTTCCATGGTTTTTTGGCTGACGTGTGGCCGTGCATTGTCGTGCAACAGAAAAACATCCTGCTTTTTCCGATGTGGTCGAACCCGACTCAGTCGAGCTTGAAGTTTCTTCAGTGTCGTCACATATGCATCAGAATTCATGGTGGTTCCACTTGGCATGATGTACACCAGCAAGAGTGCTTCGGAATCGAAAAACACCGTAGCCATAACTTTTCCAGCTGAAGGTGCGGTTTTGATTTTTTTTTCTTGGGTGAATTTGCATTATGCCACTCCATTGATTGCCTCTTTGTCTCTGGTGAAAAATGATTGAGCTATGTTTCATCACCTATCACAATTCTTCCAAGAAATTCATCTCCACAATTCTCGTACTGTTCCAATAGTTTGCTGCATACCGTTTTTCTTGTTTCTTTGTGTGTCACTGTCAACATCCTGGCAACCAACCTGGCACAAACCGTAAGGATTTGGGGGCATGCGTATTATATATTCCAGTGTGGCTGTGATTTGACCTTCTTTTCATTGCAGTCTGTTTGTGCTGCAGGCCATTTGTAAAGTCTGCCCGTTTCCTGGCGTCGGTGAGCTTATGGATTCTTGTGAGGACCGCTCATTGTGAGGCCTGTCGGACTGTATATAAATATATACCGCCTTCTTGTGAGCCTCTACACAAGCCGTGGGGAGTGAACGCTCGTATTGCCTGACGGCCGTAGGGTTATTGCTTCCAAATACTGCTATCGGCCTTAACGCTGTTCTCTAAAGTTAATTGAGGCCACTTTGTTAATATTAGCGTTTCTGAAAGTTATTTTACTGGTTATTACTAGCCATTCTTATTCAACACTTCTGTTAATCATTTGTGTATTTTTAATGAATGTGCAACTTGCTATTTTTCCTGTCTGCCAGTCTTGCGACCTTGGTTGGCCCACTTTGTATTTTTAGTATAATCATGTTTCACTGTGGACCTTTATGTGGGCAGTTCAGATTCATTATGCTTTAAGGTTTTTTTTTTTTAACGAAGTTGTGGTATTATGTGGCTGTTTAACTTTGGGTTCGAAGTCTATAGTGTTACTAGCCTTTTGAGGTGTGGTTAAACAAGAACGATTGTTTATGATTGATTATTCACCGTGCCTACTATCTAAGGTTTTGGTTTCGGATGCAAAATGTGATTCTTATTCGTGTTTATGTAATTCAGTTATTTTGTATATTGTATATTGCATCAGTAAGGTGGCAAATGTCCGAATTGAAGTTTATAATAAAATCTGTTTGAGTCAAATTAAAATTGTAAAAGGAGCATGCTTGTCCATCACCAGTGACCCTGCGCTTCCTATTTCCTTTAAATAACTGTGGTGAGCCTATAATTTTAATTTGATTTGCTAAAGAATTGAGTAGTGCCACGGTCCATATATATATACACTCCTGGAAATTGAAATAAGAACACCGTGAATTCATTGTCCCAGGAAGGGGAAACTTTATTGACACATTCCTGGGGTCAGATACATCACATGATCACACTGACAGAACCACAGGCACATAGACACAGGCAACAGAGCATGCACAATGTCGGCACTAGTACAGTGTATATCCACCTTTCGCAGCAATGCAGGCTGCTATTCTCCCATGGAGACGATCGTACAGATGCTGGATGTAGTCCTGTGGAACGGCTTGCCATGCCATTTCCACCTGGCGCCTCAGTTGGACCAGCGTTCGTGCTGGACGTGCAGACCGTGTGAGACGACGCTTCATCCAGTCCCAAACATGCTCAAAGGGGGACAGATCCGGAGATCTTGCTGGCCAGGGTAGTTGACTTACGCCTTCTAGAGCACGTTGGGTGGCACGGGATACATGCGGACGTGCATTGTCCTGTTGGAACAGCAAGTTCCCTTGCCGGTCTAGGAATGGTAGAACGATGGGTTCGATGACGGTTTGGATGTACCGTGCACTATTCAGTGTCCCCTCGACGATCACCAGTGGTGTACGGCCAGTGTAGGAGATCGCTCCCCACACCATGATGCCGGGTGTTGGCCCTGTGTGCCTCGGTCGTATGCAGTCCTGATTGTGGCGCTCACCTGCACGGCGCCAAACACGCATACGACCATCATTGGCACCAAGGCAGAAGCGACTCTCATCGCTGAAGACGATACGTCTCCATTCGTCCCTCCATTCACGCCTGTCGCGACACCACTGGAGGCGGGCTGCACGATGTTGGGGCGTGAGCGGAAGACGGCCTAACGGTGTGCGGGACCGTAGCCCAGCTTCATGGAGACGGTTGCGAATGGTCCTCGCCGATACCCCAGGAGCAACAGTGTCCCTAATTTGCTGGGAAGTGGCGGTGCGGTCCCCTACGGCACTGCGTAGGATCCTACGGTCTTGGCGTGCATCCGTGCGTCGCTGCGGTCCGGTCCCAGGTCGACGGGCACGTGCACCTTCCGCCGACTACTGGCGACAACATCGATGTACTGTGGAGACCTCACGCCCCACGTGTTGAGCAATTCGGCGGTACGTCCACCCGGCCTCCCGCATGCCCACTATACGCCCTCGCTCAAAGTCCGTCAACTGCACATACGGTTCACGTCCACGCTGTCGCGGCATGCTACCAGTGTTAAAGACTGCGATGGAGCTCCGTATGCCACGGCAAACTGGCTGACACTGACGGCGGCGGTGCACAAATGCTGCGCAGCTAGCGCCATTCGACGGCCAACACCGCGGTTCCTGGTGTGTCCGCTGTGCCGTGCGTGTGATCATTGCTTGTACAGCCCTCTCGCAGTGTCCGGAGCAAGTATGGTGGGTCTGACACACCGGTGTCAATGTGTTCTTTCTTCCATTTCCAGGAGTGTATATGTCAAAAAATTTTTGCATCGCCCCAGTTCCCAGAACTCCTAAAGATAGAAGTTGACTGTGGATATCGTACCACAGACAGGCTCCCTTCGACTGTTTAGAGATGTCACTGAACCCGCCCAAACATGTAAAAACCATTCATGAGCAGCGCCTGTTAGACGGTGTCCGACGGCGGACCAGTTCCAGTCATTCCACCAGGAAGGAGGTACACGGGTCGTGTTGCCTGTAGTTCGACTATGCCTAGACGGTCAGTACCGCGGTTCGATCGCGTACGCATTGTTACTTTGTACCAGGAAGGGCTCTCAACAAGGGAAGCGGCCAGGTGTCTCGGAGTGAACCAAAGCGATGCTGTTCGGACATGGAGGAGATAGAGACAGCAACTGTCGATTACAAGCCTCGCTCAGGCTGCCCAAGGGCACTGAATGACCGCAACCTACAGATTATGGCTCAGAGGAACCCTGACAGCAACGTCATCCCGTTGAATAATGCTTTTCGTGCGGACACAGGACGCCGTGTTACGTCTCGAGCAGTGCGCAATATACTGCATGATGCGCAATTTCACTGCCGACGTCCGTGTGAGGTCAGTATTTGCAACCACGACACCACGCAGCGCAGTACAGATGGGTCCAACAATATGCCGAATGGACGGCTCAGCATTGGTATCACGTTCTCTTCACCGATGAGTGTCGCAATGCCTTCAACCAGACAATCGTCGGAGACGTGTTTAGAGGTAACGCGGTCACGCTGGACGCCTTAGACACATTGTCCAGCGAGTGCAGCAAGGTGGAGGTTCCCTGTTGTTTTGGTATGCTATTATGTGGGGCCGACGTCCGCCGCTGGTTGTCATGGAAGATTCCGCAACGGCTGTACGATACGTGAATGCAATCCTGCGACCGGTAGTGCAACCATATCGATAGCATATTCGCGAGCCATTCGTCGTCATGGACGACAATTTGCGTCCCCATCGTGCACATCTTTTGAATGACTTCCTTCAGGATAACTATATCGCTCGACTAGAGTGGCCAGCATGTCCTCCAGTCATGAACCTTATCCAACACGCCCGGGATAGATTCAAAAGGGATGTTTATGGACGACGTGATCCTCCAAGCTCCCTGAGAGATCTACGACGAATCGCCAATGAGGAGTGGGACAATCTGGACCATCAGTGCCTTGATGAACTTGTGGATAGTGTGCCACGACGAACACAGGCATGCATCAATGCAAGAGAACGCGCTACTGGGTATTAGAGGTACCGGTGTGTAGAGCAATCTGGACCACCACATCTGAAGGTCTCGCTGTATGGTGGTACAACACGCAATGTGTGGGTTTCGTGATCAATAAAAAGGGCGGAAATGATGTGTATGTTGATCTCTATTCCAATGTTCTGTACTGGTTCCGGAACTCTCGGAACCGTGGTAATGCAAAACTTATTTTGAAGCGATCACTGCGGAACATAACCGTTGTTACCGATGTTTCCATTTCTTACCAGTTTTTCTTTTACGATTCGCTGCTTATGAGAAGCCTCATTTTGTTTCTCTTCCTTCTAACATGCTCTTCAGGTTTCAGAGCCATCACTCTTTATTTTCTTCGATTTTCAAGAATGTGACTACGATTTAAGCTAGGGGTGGGAGGAGGCTCGTTAATTTTTTCATAGTGGAACGAGTGGAGGAAGCGAATCATTATTTCTACCAAAATACATTTCGACGCTACTGCACAACTACTATATTAATCACAAGACGTCGATTTGCTTCGGACGAAGAAGTGAATGCCTGCGTACCATCATACTTCCACGGACAACCTGAAACATTTTTCCATCTGGGCACTGACCGCTCTGTCTCACAGTAAGATAAATTTGTTAACAATTATAGTGATTACTTTTGAAACAGTGAGCTGTTTACGTACTATTTTTCTATCTATCTCGTTTTCATTTGATTACCCCTTACACTTCATTCAGGTCTATATTCTCATTTTATTAGTTTAAGTACTTGGGATTTTTCGAGATATGACCTTGCTGATACCACGATTAATGTCGCAAGTTGCGTCACAGTCTAGTTGTTGGGAGTGAAACTACCTATTCTGTTTGTAGCCTGTATTATGTACAGCAATTTTTGTTTGGATTGATATTTGCCCGTAAAAGCCTGGAATTTTTGTGTTAGATCCTACACAGTAATTTTTAAAGGTCATCCTGTGGTTGTTGAATGATAGTTTTATCATCAGCAAATAATATTGTTTTTAACTTCTTCCTTTCATTTACTTTCCTTGTTAACTGTGTAATTTTATATAAATTTATTTACGTTCTGAATATCCCAGACCTTGACAGTTTGTTCGAAGGATGGAAGGAATACTGGGGTTCAATTTGTTTCGCCTACAAAGATTTAGATAAAGGTTCGGAGTACACGGTGTTTCAAGATTCAGTCTCAGTTACACGGCTAGTAGAAGGTTCTGGACTGGATATTTCCAAATAAGCAGCTAACTGTTTTGCGGACGCTGTTCCTTCAAATAGTTGCAGGATGACGATGTTCTTGCGGACGAGGAGCAGCAGCTACCGTGTGTTGAGGAACTGTGCCTGCTGCTGCCACCACATCCATCGACAGCGAGACTTCGTGGATATCCAGGACTGCACACTACCGCACCCACGCACCGTGAACAACTGCTACACCAATTACATTGGCACAGGGCTCTTCGAATATTCTGCTGTTGTGTACTGTGTAACTGTCAGTCTAGTAAACTGAAAAGTTCTGAATTTTGCCTCAAACGTAAATTAAAAGTAATTATGAAATCACATTATTCTGAAATACAACTGATTGTAGAAAACACACTGTATTTACATAATGTTTTCTTCCATCAAGGAAAACCTTTGTTCAGCGTATAGAAAAGGGAGCTACTTGGCATTTTGAGAGCCAGCAGTAGGGAATCTCTGGGTATGATAAATTACATAGCGTAAAATTTTGGCTTGTATTATGGTACAATCTGGATGAGTGATTACATTAGAAGCAGTAATTGACCGTCATTACATACACCATTTTAATCAGATATTATCGTACTAGAGTTGCAGCTTTTCAACTGGAGTTAATAAATTCCACAGGTAGCTCCCTAATGCGGAATTATTAGCGTTAGCTACCTAGGTGATTTTGGATAAGAACACATTCATTTGTTACATTATAAAGGCATTTTCCGTTCCGTTTCTTGCTTATGGGGTATCTTAAGCTCTGCTTTGGTGCTGTATTAATGTGCTGTTTCTCCTGAATGATTTACAGAAAGAAAATAACTGTAGCTATCTCGAGTTTTCTTACTATCATTTTTTTTTACCCTGTTTCCTTTTTGTTTACTTCATGTGATGCTGTTTTGCTGCTTGAATGCCGGATGGCTTCCTAGAAAAGATAAAATTAAACTTCCAGAGTAATTATAAAACCTGTAGAGCCTGGTAAAGATTTTAAAAAGTATTAATTTTATTGTTGACTTGTACGGTTATTGTACGAATAGTTGTATTCTTGATGGTTGGAGAACATTCTAACAAATAAAAAAAGGTGTCCTATAACCTGACTGGGCGCCGCCTTTGCATGATTTCGTTACGACAGCGGAAGGAGTAAACTGCCAGTTATCTGTATCCACTGTAAATGTTCGTTGCACATTTTTGAAATCTTCGAAATGCCATTTAGACTGTGATGTAAGTTTTTAAAAGATATGTTCTGTGTCTTTAGCACTCGCTTAAAAATTTGGTAAAAATTGTATTATAATAGAGTGTAAATTTGGTTTTCTACCCTGTATGATGATTTGAAAAATGGTCTCGGCCAGACAGTCATCGAATGAATAAAAAGTAAAAATTTGCAACTTCGGACTGGTTTTTCGTTTAGCTGTATAGCACAAGTAGTCTACCTGCTCGTACAGCGTAATATGCAGCGCGCTAGATTGTAACATAGGCAAGGTGACCCAGACGAGGATCGTATTCGTGGGGGGGGGGGGGGGGGGGGGGGGAAATAACGAACGTAGCTAACGTTATGCCCTGATGAAATTGCAGTCGTCCGGTATAACTGTGGACTCCTTCATTGCTCTCGGAGATAGTGGATTGGAAGTACAACATATTAAATATTGATGAGAACAAGTACCACCATCGTGTCCGCAGCTCGTGGTCTTGCGGTAGTGTTCTCGCTTCCCGCGCACGGGGTCCCGAGTTCGACTCCCGGCGTTGTCAGCGACTTCCCTGCCTCGAAATGACTGGGCGTTGTTGTGTTGTCCTCATCATCATCATCTCGGAGGAAGGCAATGGCAAACCACCTCCGATAGAACCTTGCTAGTCGGCTGTGCAGGTCTCCCGCATCGTTCCCTACGCTCCTCGGAGAATGGGACCTCTTCATCACCACCACAGCTGTCTCTTGAGAATGTTCTTATTCTATCACATGACTAGTTTCTGCAGCACATTACCGCCATCCCAGGCCCCACCACTGCCAAAAGAGTATTTCATTTCCTTGACGCATTTACTTCGTCATCTTTCTAACTAACACGTGGACTAGCTATCATCAGGAGTGTGTACTCGACACCGTGTTGTCTCCAGTCAATTGGAGCCCATAGGCTCTAATAGCATGGAGCATACAGTATATGCTCCAAGGAAATCAAATACTGTTCTGGCAGTGGTGGGGCCCGAGGATGGCGGTGATGTGCCGCCGAAACTAGTGGTGTGATTGAGTAAAGATATTCTCAAGATACAGCTCTGGTGGTAATTTTTCTCGTACATATCAGCTGAAATCCCTCGTTCATGCAAGAAGATGGAACACCCCTAATGTGAAATATTACTGCACTTTATTACAAGAATGAATAAAAGATTTACTTAATTTCATACAATCCATTTTCACTGGAATGTGCCGAATATTTACATTACACTTTACTTGATGTGCATCTTTACTGAACTCTCCTCTTGAACTACAAAGTTTACAAAGTTCAGAGTGAAAGATCAATGAGACATGCGTAACACATGTGCCGCAAATAGACTACGCAGTCTGCATGATCGGTCACAAACTGGGGCCAAGCCTCCATCTGCTTTTCTATACATTAACATGACAGAAGTCATGGTACAACGATATGCACAGACGCGGATGACGGTAGTATTGCGTACACAAAGTATAAAACGGCAGTGCATTGGTGCAGCTCACATTTGGATTAAAGTGATTATTGTGAAAAGGTTTCCTTTGTGATTATTGCCACACGACGTAATTTGGACGCGGAATGGTAGTTGTGAAACGTCCCCTTAGAAAAATTTATGATTTACTGTGTTGGTAAACCCCTTACATTATTTGCTTTTCAAACAGCTGACCAAAACTGAACGTACTCAGACATTTCGCTATTTACCTATTCTGATCAACACTAAACTGACACACAATATTTTTACTGGAACGCAATCTGACTTTCAAAAATCCCTTCTAAAGAATGGCCCTGACTAACATTAACCTTTACCTTTCATAAATCACTTACCTCACACAAATCTTCGTTACTCGAACTTCTGCAATACAGAGAGCGCCACTACTGCCAGCTAAATTAAAGATTCAAACTACTGAAGGCACTAACTACTGATAGGCATAGTTAGCAAATTTTGATAGAGAACAAACAATGTATTTACCTTAATAGTGTTCAAAAGTCATAATATATATAGCAGTTCATGATATCCATTCTTACAAATGTACTTTTTCTGATGGACACACGTCCAGATCATCCGCTCTCAAAAATCCGCCATCTCACTTCCCCACATTCACCACTGCTGGCGGCTCACCTCCAACTGCGCAACGCTACGCGCTGTTAACAGCCAACTGCCCAACACTACAATAGCGAATATTACAACAATGACACCCTGCCACAGACTGCACACAGCACAGCCAGTGATTTTCATACAGAGCGCTACGTGGCGTTACCAATATAAGAACCTAAACAGCATACTTACAGTTGTAGCTAGGCGCATGGGACATTGCATTTCGGAAATCGTTAGGGAAATCAATATTCCTAGATCCACAGTGCCAAGAATACGCCGAGAATCCCAAATTTCAGGCATTACCTCTCTCCACGGACAATGGAGTGGCCCACGGCCTTAACATAGCGACCGAGAGCAGCGGCGCATGCGTAGGGTCGTCAGTGCTAACAGACAAGCAACACTGCGCAATATAACCGCATAAATCAATGTGCGTCGTACGACGAACGTATGCGGTAGAACAATGTGGCGAAATGTGGCATTAATCGGCTTTGGCAGCAGACGCATACGCTAGTGATAAACATGGTTCTGAGCACTATGGGACTTAACATCTGATGTCATCAGTCCCCTAGAACTTAGAACTACTTAAACCTATATAACCTAAGGACATCACAGATATTCATACCCGAGGCAGGATTCGAACCTGCGACAGTAGCAGTTCCGCAGTTCCGGACTGAAGCGCCTAGAACCGCTCGGCCACCGCTGCCGGCCATACGCTAGTGCCTTTGTTAGCAGCACAACATCGTATCCAGCGCCTCCTGGGCTCGTGATCTTATTGGTTAGGCCCTAGACGATTGGAAAACTGTGACGCTGCCAGACGAGTCCCTATTTGAGTTTGTTAGAGCTGATAATAGAGACCTCACGAAGCCATGGATTCAAGTTGTCAACAAGGGATTGCGCAAGCTGGTGGCTGTTCCATAACGGTGTGGGCTGTGTTTAATGGAACATTGAGAGGAAATGGTTACGTTCGGCTACTTGGAGACCATTTGCAGCCATTCTCATCTTCATGTTACCAAACAGTGATAGAACTGTTGTGGATGACAATGCGCACGACACCGGGCCACAATTTGTTTGAAGGACATTCTGGACAGTTCGAGCGAATGGTTTGGCCACCCTGATCGCCCGACATGAATGTTATCGAACATTTGTTGGGTAAAATGTAGTCCACGCCCGGGTTCCCGGGTTCGATTCCCGGCGGGGTCAGGGATTTTCTCTGCCTCGTGATGGCTGGGTGTTGTGTGCTGTCCTTAGGTTAGTTAGGTTTAAGTACACTCCTGGAACTGGAAAAAAGAACACATTGACACCGGTGTGTCAGAACCACCATACTTGCTCCGGACACTGCGAGAGGGCTGTACAAGCAATGATCACACGCACGGCACAGCGGACACTCCAGGAACCGCGGTGTTGGCCGTCGAATGGCGCTAGCTGCGCAGCATTTGTGCACCGCCGCCGTCAGTGTCAGCCAGTTTGCCGTGGCATACGGAGCTCCATCGCAGTCTTTAACACTGGTAGCATGCCGCGACAGCGTGGACGTGAACCGTATGTGCAGTTGACGGACTTTGAGCGAGGGCGTATAGTGGGCATGCGGGAGGCCGGGTGGACGTACCGCCGAATTGCCCAACACGTGGGGCGTGAGGTCTCCACAGTACATCGATGTCGATGTTGTCGCCAGTGGTCGGCGGAAGGTGCACGTGCCCGTCGACCTGGGACCGGACCGCAGCGACGCACGGATGCACGCCAAGACCGTAGGATCCTACGCAGTGCCGTAGGGGACCGCACCGCCACTTCCCAGCAAATTAGGGACACTGTTGCTCCTGGGGTATCGGCGAGGACCATTCGCAACCGTCTCCATGAAGCTGGGCTACGGTCCCGCACTCCGTTACGCCGTCTTCCGCTCACGCCCCAACATCGTGCAGCCCGCCTCCAGTGGTATCGCGACAGGCGTGAATGGAGGGACGAATGGAGACGTGTCGTCTTCAGCGATGAGAGTCGCTTCTGCCTTGGTGCCAATGATGGTCGTATGCGTGTTTGGCGCCGTGCAGGTGAGCGCCACAATCAGGACTGCATACGACCGAGGCACACAGGGCCAACACCCGGCATCATGGTGTGGGGAGCGATCTCCTACACTGGCCGTACACCACTGGTGATCGTCGAGGGGACACTGAATAGTGCACGGTACATCCAAACCGTCATCGAACCCATCGTTCTACCATTCCTAGACCGGCAAGGGAACTTGCTGTTCCAACAGGACAATGCACGTCCGCATGTATCCCGTGCCACCCAACGTGCTCTAGAAGGTGTAAGTCAACTACCCTGGCCAGCAAGATCTCCGGATCTGTCCCCCATTGAGCATGTTTGGGACTGGATGAAGCGTCGTCTCACGCGGTCTGCACGTCCAGCACGAACGCTGGTCCAACTGAGGCGCCAGGTGGAAATGGCATGGCAAGCCGTTCCACAGGACTACATCCAGCATCTCTACGATCGTCTCCATGGGAGAATAGCAGCCTGCATTGCTGCGAAAGGTGGATATACACTGTACTAGTGCCGACATTGTGCATGCTCTGTTGCCTGTGTCTATGTGCCTGTGGTTCTGTCAGTGTGATCATGTGATGTATCTGACCCCAGGAATGTGTCAATAAAGTTTCCCCTTTCTGGGACAATGAATTCACGGTGTTCTTATTTCAATTTCCAGGAGTGTAGTTCTAAATTCTAGGGGACTGATGACCCTCGATGTTAAGTCCCATAGTGCTCAGAGCCATTTGAACCAAAATGTAGTCGTCAGTTTGTGCACAAAAACGTGCAGCGCAACGCTTTCATAATTGTGCGCGACTATAGAAGCAGCACGGCTCAATATTTCTGCCTGGGGACTTCCAGCGACTTGTAGAGTCCTTGCCACGTCGAGTTGCTGCACTACGCCGGGAGGTCCGACACCGTGTTGTGATGTGTCCCCTGACATGTCACCTCAGTGTATATTGGTCTCTGTGCGATGGCACTGCAGTGTTCGGCGGAGGGCGTGGCTTCGTCTGCGCCTCCCACTCGTCTTTGTGGAATGCAGCGAGACATCGTAAACCTCTGTGTTATCAATGTGAGGTGCCGAGTTTGTTACCATGATCTTTGGACAATACCAGAAGCGGTGCACCGACGTGGCCGAGAGTGGTTTTAAGGCGGTTTTACCAAGCTCGTTTAGGCGAATGATAGGCAGGTCCCCATTTGTCACGTCCGAAGATTCCATACACAAACAGTTAAAATTCGGTCACATTTCTCATGTAGCTGTCGTTGCAGTGACGTGATGGGCATCGGGTCGCCAAGGTAAAGCATATCTGCCAAAAGTTTGCCTGTAGTGGTACCCGTACTAATAACCGTAGTAGAAATAGTAAACAAGCTACCTAAATAATGTGCTCTGCGTGTTACACGCTTTCAGCGAAACATACTATACTCCGAGAGCGTATTGTTTAAACAGTCTGTCGTGGTCATGATGTGTAATATTTAGAGACTACACGCGAGAACAAATTTGTAACTCAAATTTCATACGAGGGACGCTCCGATAGTAAGTTTCAGCATTGTTCTGGAAAGAGAATGTCGTACACCACGTGACACACGCAAACGCCACATGAATCCACTTGCGTTGGTCACTGAACGGCAGAAGGGGCGACAGTAGAGGAGGAATGACACATGCACAGAACGCCGAAGAAGAGAGTAGCAGCAGAATGTCTTGCCCGAAGTGATTCGAGTACACGCATGATGACAGGCGGAGATGTACTGACAACGTGGTCGCCAGTGGGGATGTGTGCTCTTCATTGATCGACTGGTTGATTGAGAGGATTTATGGGACCAAAATGCGAGGTCATCATTGCCGGATTCCGAAGTTACCCACAGAAATGGACGGATCCAATCAAGGGAGTCATATTATAAAATAATCAACTTAAAACACATACAATAAAAGGCATAAAAGGTGAGACCAAATCTGAAAACCGGAAAAAAGGGCGGCCTTTTCATGAGTGAATGGTAATGGGATCCCAACCACAACTGCCCTGTACCTGCTCCAGGAGGAAAGCAAAACCGTATATCTGGAAATAAAAACCCATTTCACGAAGATAACTGGGGACCAGTTAAACCATCTGTGAACCGTCTGCTAACATTAAAATTATCGGATCGGGAAGACTATTCTTAGCCCGAAAGGCCAAAAGAAGTGGGCATTTCACCAAGACGTGGCAGTGCTTGTTCTAATCCAGTATTAAAAGGGCATGTGGGACTCTCGCCGCCGTCATCCACGAACGGCCACAGACGATGTATGATGAAGAGGTCATGTCCCATGAAGTAGCTGATCACTGGTGTTGCATGCTGAGAGAGGGAAGGCAGACTGTGAGGATGAAAGTCAAATTGGGTGACCCACCAAATCTATAAATGAAATCAACATTTCTAGAATACAGGACACGGTGTTAGCAGAAAGGCGCATAACAGTGTCAGATGTGCCGTCCACATTGTGTATTGGCCGTATTCAGGCTAATCACATGCTCCCTGATGTGCTGGGTTACCGAAAAAATGTCTGCCAGATGGGTGACGACAAAGACGATTCCAGATCACAAGAGCGCAAGACTGAAGAATGGGAATCGGCTTTGATCACTTGATCTGGTATGTGCCAGAGGCAGTGAGTTCCTGTTTAGTATCATCACAGCCACACTCTCGGTACTTCACTTCCAAACCAGGCCCGCATCTCGTGGTCGTGCGGTAGCGTTCTCGCTTCCCACGCCCGGGTTCCCGGGTTCGATTCCCGGCGGGGTCAGGGATTTTCTCTGCCTCGTGATGGCTGGGTGTTGTGTGCTGTCCTTAGGCTAGTTAGGTTTAAGTAGTTCTAAGTTCTAGGGGACTTATGACCACAGCAGTTGAGTCCCATAGTGCTCAGAGCCATTTGAACCATTTTTCCAAACCAGTGGTGTGTCGGAGCAGACTGTCTGGTAATTCTCTGCGTGCAATCACCGAGTTTTACCAGAGTGGTTTCTTCAAACTGACTGCACGCAAGGACAAGTGTCTCAATGTCGGTGGTCATTATGCTGAAAAATAATGCACAGTGTAGAGTTCATGATGTCATCGTGTATTTGTCTTGGGCAATAAATTTTCGTATGGAAAGAAAAAATGATGATAACTACGTTCGAAACGTCCCTCGTACTCGGGAATGCACTTCATGCCCCGTTAAATGAGCTACACAAATCGATACTTCCAGCTTAATAACTTCACATACAGAAATACCACGTTCCATCGAATGTATTTGTTTGGTGTATTAACCTTGACGTTCTGTTTAAAGTGAAAATTTTGCGTGAAAAAGGTTTCGCACTGCTTTTTATTATTTGATAGAATACTATGAGCTCTAAAAATAGAGTCTTTAGTTTTTTCATGCTCATATACTTTCTGTTCTTTTCAGGTCACTATAATTGTCAAGCTGACACAAAATAGCATTTTCGACAATTTCTGCTTTTTGCGTTTAATCGAGGTGCCAAAGCCATAGAAGCAGCTCGAAAGATTTGTGAAGTGTATGGTGAAAGAGTGCATTGAAAGCCTTTATGAGGGGGGAGACTTATCTGATGACGTAGAAGGAGAAACACGAGTCCATATGGAAGAGAAAAGGAATCTACAAAATATAAAAGAGCTTTGGAAGATTTAAGAGCGAATAAGGCAGAAGGGATAGGTAACAACCTATCAGAATTTCTAAAATCGTTGGTGTAAGTGGCAACAAAAGGAGTATTCACATTGGTATGTAGAATTTGTGTGTCTGGCGATATATCACCTGATTTTCGGAAAAACATCACCAACACGATTTAGAGGATTGCAAGAGCCGATAAGTGCGAGAATTATTAGCTTAACAACTCATGCTTCCAAGTTACCGACAAAAATAATGTACAGAAGAATGGAACATAAAATTGAGGACGTGTTACATGACGATTAGTTTGGATTTAGGAAAAGTAAAGACACCAGAGAGGCAGTTCTGATGTTGCGGTTGATAATGGAAGCAAGACTAAAGAAAAATCAGCACACGTTCATACGATTTGTTGACCTAGTAATCGCGTTCGACAATGTCAACTGCTGCAAGATGTTCGAAATTCTTACAAAA
Source organism: Schistocerca cancellata (assembly GCF_023864275.1). Taxonomy (NCBI): domain Eukaryota; kingdom Metazoa; phylum Arthropoda; class Insecta; order Orthoptera; family Acrididae; genus Schistocerca; species Schistocerca cancellata. The sequence goes on from NC_064632.1 coordinate 536,457,586, forward strand.
TATAGGCAAGCAGCAGAGAAAGACAGGTAATATAGACAATGTAGAAGAGGCAAGAGTTAAAAGATAAAAGATCAAGAACGAAGTGCTCTGATTAAAAAGGGTCTATGACAGGGATGTAGTCTTTCGCCCCTACTGTTCAGTTTATACATCAAAGAACCAAATGATGGGAATAAAAGAAAGGTTCAGAGATAGAATTAAAATTCAAGGTGAAAGGGTGTCAATGATGAGATACGCTGATGACACTGCTATCCTTAGTGAATGTGAAGAAGACTTGCAGGATCTGTTGAATGGAATGAACCGTGTAATGAGTGTAGAATACGGTTTGAGAGTAAGTCCAAAAAGACGAGAGTAATGAGAAGTAGCAGAAATGAGAAGAATAGTTGACCATCAACTAGATGAAGTTAAAATTCTTCTTCCTAGGCAGTAAAATAACCTATAACGGACGGTGCAGGAAGGACATAAAAAGCAGACTAGCACTCACAAAAAGGGCATTACCGGCCGACAGAAGTCGACTAGTATCAAACAGAGGCCTCGAGGAAGAAATTTCTGAGAATGTCCGTTTGGAACACAGCATTGTATGTTAGTGAACACGGACTGTACGAAGACCGGAAAAGAAGAGAATCCAAGTATCTGAGATGTATTGCTACATAAGAGAGTTAAATATTATGTGTACTGAAAAGGTAAGGAAAGAAAAGGACGGCTCGGAACTGCTTTAAGTCATTCTGAGACGGTAGTTTTGTCCTCAGATACATGCATTATCCGGTAGGAATGTGGAATTTAAGGACACAACAAAGACAACGACTCGGCAACGCCATCCAGTAAAAATGACCTGATCGGCGCCATGGCATTCGTCTGCAGCATGACGTATTAACTGACATTTTGTTCATTTCTTATTTATTTTCGTGGAAATCTACAAATCAACAAAATTAAAATGCCAGATCTTAAGGGTGAAGAACTCAATATTAGCAGCCATTTAAGGTGGTGAGACATGTTCATAAAAGAAAAAAGTTGTAGGCAATATGTTTATTCTGAAATGGTTTGTAATATTTCTACAGTCACAGCCTCGCAGTCCTACATTTAGAACTGAGCAAGCTATATCTTGTACCGAGCAGCGAATTAAACAAAGAAACCAAAATAGAGATTACACATTTTTCCATCGATCATGCTGTTAGCTTCAAAGTGTGTGTCGGATCTGAACTAAAATCCTTCATGGTGTTTTCCATCAACAGTTCACATCGTTAAGAAATACGAAAGTCAACGGTCACTATACAATGTATATTGTAGAGTGAATATGAAGCGTTTAGCTTGGAAAAATACAGTCAGGACAGGTTATGTCGTTTGTGTGACGTACTTAGCTCAGCCATGCCAGAGAGACTTAATTTCCAATGAATACCTCATACGTAAGTTCGTGCATCTCTATTATGGGGTTTATTACGCTAACGATATGTAAATCCATTAGAATATTCGATCAAATTACGTACACCAGTGCATATAGGCGTCCTGGACGCTGTTCATGGTGTGACGGGAATCGAGAACGCGTAATCGGATAACAAGGGAACACAGTGTGCACGGAAGTGTGAGTGTTTGCGGAGGACGGCGGGAGGGGGTTTACCGGCTCAACATATCTGTGTGGATGACGTGAAGATATCGATATACAACGTCCGATTGGATTTACATCGTATACTATCTGTGCTGCGAACCATGAATAGCATCTGATGCTCTGAAATATGGTTGTAGCCGGTTTGTAAGAAAACAGAGGTCAATTACACGACATCGATTGTCGTCCAACGGCTATGTCCTTTACTTAAATTGTATTATGTTTGCATAGTTTAGCGAAAGTCACGCTGTGTTACTGTATAATCATACAGCTGTAGACTATGAGAAGTTTCTCTCGTTATAAGTGAAGTATTCGCGGCCTTTGCAAAAGCTTCTGAGAAGACCGACTGTCTCCAGATTGAAATTTTCACTCGGCAGCGAAGTGTGCTGATATGAAACTTCCTGGCAGATTAAAACTATGTGCCGGACCGAGACTCGATCTTGGGACCTAAAGCTACAAGGACAGGGCGTGAGTCGTGCTTGGGTAGCTCAGATGGTAGAGCACTTGCCCGTGAAAGGTGAAGGTCCCGAGCTCTAGTCTCTGTTCGGCATACAATTTTAATCTGCCAGGAAGTTTCAAGACCAACTGTAAGTTAAGGTATAATTGTCTTTGTATAATGCACATCACAGAAAGCAAATTCCAGATGGTGCATAAAAGGTAACTGCCAAGACACCATACCAGTTTTCCCACACTGAATAAAGTGGTTCTTCCAATATAATTGAGCCACTGTGGCATCGTCAAAATATGAACGTTGCAATGCTGACTTTGTGTTTCCCTTTTGACGATGCTACTATGGCTCCATTATGTTAGTATTTGTTTTTTAAAATGTATTTGAACATGGTCATTTCTCACCATAAGCCATGACCATGGAATTTTTTTACCACAGATGCAGATAAAGAGATTACAGCCTTAGTGGCAGACATTTAGAGACTGTATGTAACATTTAGTTTCCCAGAAAGTTTTTTCCACGCCAAATGCAAAAAAAAAAAAAATAATAATAATACATAATCTGTGCCCAGAACCACGTAATCATGAACAACAATTGTATTCGACGTTCACCATTAACAAAATTTGTCGTCACTTTTGACTATGGTATACGTCGTGGTAACCTATTTAAATGCATACCCAAATTGTCTGATCGCTACAACAGCAAAGCTCTGCTTGATAAGTTACAAGCGCACAGATAATCACACATACCATACCTAGGTTAGGCACTTTCTTACAATGTCTGAGGCACACATTTCTGGAACGCCTTCCCCTGATTACGGAACAGATACTTGCGGCGCTGTTACATAATTACTATATTGTGAAGTTACAGGTAAGTTTTGCCACCGAAGTCCTTTTCAAACACATTTACAGTGCCACAGAAAGAGTACATCTTAAGAAATTGGCTGCCATAACTCGAGAGCTGCAAACGTTGTAAATTAGTTGCTTACGTTAGAAAATTCCCCATATCATCGTCTCTAACTTACTAAGAAACGGCAGATGGCTATATACTGGATGTTTCACAATTCATGTCACACCCTTCTAGAGGTTGGAGAGGGGGCATAGTAGACCAAGTTTTTCATAGGAACGCATGTCCGGAAATGTCAGAGTGCCAAAATTGTAGGCTCCGGCGCCTGTAAATATATATATATATATACACTCTTGGAAATTGAAATAAGAACACCGTGAATTCATTGTCCCAGGAAGGGGAAACTTTATTGACACATTCCTGGGGTCAGATACATCACATGATCACACTAACAGAACCACAGGCACATAGACACAGGCAACAGAGCATGCACAATGTCGGCACTAGTACAGTGTACATCCACCTTTCGCAGCAATGCAGGCTGCTATTCTCCCATGGAGACGATCGTAGAGATGCTGGATGTAGTCCTGTGGAACGGCTTGCCATGCCATTTCCACCTGGCGCCTCAGTTGGACCAGCGTTCGTGCTGGACGTGCAGACCGCGTGAGACGACGCTTCATCCAGTCCCAAACATGCTCAATGGGGGACAGATCCGGAGATCTTGCTGGCCAGGGTAGTTGACTTACACCTTCTAGAGCACGTTGGGTGGCACGGGATACATGCGGACGTGCATTGTCCTGTTGGAACAGCAAGTTCCCTTGCCGGTCTAGGAATGGTAGAACGATGGGTTCGATGACGGTTTGGATGTACCGTGCACTATTCAGTGTCCCCTCGACGATCACCAGTGGTGTACGGCCAGTGTAGGAGATCGCTCCCCACACCATGATGCCAGGTGTTGGCCCTGTGTGCCTCGGTCGTATGCAGTCCTGATTGTGGCGCTCACCTGCACGGCGCCAAACACGCATACGACCATCATTGGCACCAAGGCAGAAGCGACTCTCATCGCTGAAGACGACACGTCTCCATTCGTCCCTCCATTCACGCCTGTCGCGACACCACTGGAGGCGGGCTGCACGATGTTGGGGCGTGAGCGGAAGACGGCCTAACGGTGTGCGGGACCGTAGCCCAGCTTCATGGAGACGGTTGCGAATGGTCCTCGCCGATACCCCAGGAGCAACAGTGTCCCTAATTTGCTGGGAAGTGGCGGTGCGGTCCCCTACGGCACTGCATAGGATCCTACGGTCTTATCGTGCATCCGTGCGTCGCTGCGGTCCGGTCCCAGGTCGACGGGCACGTGCACCTTCCGCCGACCACTGGCGACAACATCGATGTACTGTGGAGACCTCACGCCCCACGTGTTGAGCAATTCGGCGGTACGTCCACCCAGCCTCCCGCATGCCCACTATACGCCCTCGCTCAAAGTCCGTCAACTGCACATACGGTTCACGTCCACGCTGTCGCGGCATGCTACCAGTGTTAAAGACTGCGATGGAGCTCCGTATGCCACGGCAAACTGGCTGACACTGACGGCGGCGGTGCACAAATGCTGCGCAGCTAGCGCCATTCGACGGCCAACACTGCGGTTCCTGGAGTGTCCGCTGTGCCGTGCGTGTGATCATTGCTTGTACAGCCCTCTCGCAGTGTCCGGAGCAAGTATGGTGGGTCTGACACACCGGTGTCAATGTGTTCTTTTTTCCATTTTCAGGAGTATATATATATATATATATATATATATATATATATATATGTATATATATATATATATATATATATATGTCAGAACTGTTTCCTCTTTCGACTCGTTTGTTTCCTGTGCAGGGACCCTTATCTAAAGTTGGTACGTTCATCCTTCTCCATCATCCTAGACTAGTGTGTATATATATATACAGGTGGTCACATGACGATGTTACACACTAGTCTAGGATATGTATATATATATATATATATATATATATATATATATATATATATATATATATACAGGTGTTCCCATGTCGATGTTACACACTAGTCTAGGATGATGGAGAAGGATGAACGTACCAACTTTAGATAAGGGTCCCTGCACAGGAAACAAACGAGTCGAAAGAGGAAACAGTTCTGACATCTCTGGCAGTGGAGTATACGTACTGGTATTGTTCTTGCTCACATTGTAGGCTAGGCAACTTTCAGAAGAGGTAGTACGGACCGACACAAGGTCAAGTAGAAATGGACTCTAAAATGCATACCTGAGAAGCTATGAGCACTTGTTCACATTCGCTACTGCGAAACACATCCAACCAATTGAACAGGTACTCATAGCACCTCAGGTACGCATTTTAGATCCATGTTTACGGGACATTTTTAACACTTCTGAAAGTTGCCTACCCTACATTCTTAGCAACAACAGTGCCAGTACGTATACGAGGGTTGGAACTTCAATAGTGGCAACTATTTATTCACAACCGATACAAAACAGTTACATGTTTGCACCTGTTACTGTCCTTCAGAGTAGTCACCAGCGTTGTGTAGAACCCGTTGCAACGATGTGAAGGCGTAGTATACCGTTATCAGAGCCTGTTATGTCGATGGTGCGCATGGAGCGGTGTAAAGTTATGATGATTCTCGTGTACGACTGTGATGGTGTTATCCTAACGCATTACGTTCCTCCAAGGCACACCGTCAATGCACGGTATTACTGTTCGTTTTTGGAGCACCACCTGCGACTAGCTTTGCGAAAGAAGCGGCGACACTTTCTGCTTAACATACCCATCATTTTGCGCAACAATGCGCGGGCGCATACAGTGCAAGCTGTGGCTGCTCTGTTCGGTAGATGGGACTGGGAAGTACTGTACCATCCACCATACTCCCCGGACTTAAATCCTCGTGACTTCGATTTGATTCGGAAGGTGAAGGAACCACTTCGTGGCATTCGCTTCAGAACTGTTCCAGAGATTCGACAGGCAGTAGACCGCTCCATTCGCTCTATCAGCAGAACAGGCCCTGCTAACGGTATACTACGCCGTCCACATCTCTGGCAACGGGTTCTACACACTAACAGGTGCAAACATGCAACTCTTTTGTATCGGTTTTGAATAAATAGTTCCAACCCTCGTATTCCACTGCCAGAGATGTCAGTGTTTTTCCTGTACAGGGACCCTTATCTCAAATTGGTACACTTATCTTTATCATCCTAAAGAAGTTTGTAACATCATCCCTGAATGTTTGTAACATCATCACGGAATCACCCAGTATATACATACACTTACAAGCGCCGGTGCCTATAACTCTGATGCTCTGTGGCGTCGTTGGACGACGTTTCCGCACAAGGGTTCCTATGTAAATTTTGGCCTACTAAGCCCCCTTTTCAAACCTCGAGAGGGGTTTGACATAAATTCTGAAACACTCCGTATATAGTTAGGTGCCCATATTAACGAAGTTAGAGAGGACCATATGGGGGATTTTCTAACGTAAGCAACTAAATTATATTCTTAACACCTCTAGAGTTATGGCAGCCAGTTTTTTAATATTACTCATACTGACTCTTTCTGTAGCACTGTAAATGTGTTTGAAGAGGACTTCGGTGACAAAACGTACGTGTAACTTCACAAAATAGTAACTATGTAAGACCGCCCCAAATGGTTCAAATGGCTCTGAGCACTATGCGACTCAACGTCTGAGGTCATCAGTCGCCTAGAACTTAGAACTAATTAAACCTAACTAACCTAAAGACATCACACACATCCATGCCCGAGGCAGGATTCGAACCTGCGACCGTAGCGGTAGCTCGGCTCCAGACTGTAGCGCCTAGAACCGATCGGCCACTCCGGCCGGCCAAGACCGCCCCAAGTATCTGTCCCGTAATCAGGGGAATACGTTCCAATTATGTCTGACTTAGACATAGTAAGAAAGCTACTAACCTAGGTACGATATGTGTGTTTACCTCTGCGCTTGTAACTTATCAAGCAAAACTTTGTTGTTGTAGCGGTTAGAGAACTTGCTTGCACATTTTACAAGGGTATCCCTTCGTATAAGATAGTCCAAAAAGCAGACAAGTTTTGTTGGGGGGCCGCTAAGATTGGTGGATTTTGTGGAGGGGACCAAACAACGCGGTCATCGGTTCCATCGGATTAAAGAAGGATGTGGAGCGAAGTCAGCCGTGCCGTTTCAAAGAAACCATCCCAGCATTTCCCTGAAGCGATTTACGAAAAACTTAAATGAGGACGGCTGGACGCAGGTTAAAACCGTCGTCGTCCCGAATGCAAGTCCAGTATGCTAACCACTGCGCCAACTCGCTCGGCAGGCTGCTAAGGAATAACATCCAGTTGGCACATAGAATGGAGGCCATTGGCTATGATCAGGGCAGGTATCCTAACTCACAGCGGATGGATAGCACAGTGTTTTTGAAACACTTCCGAGCACAAAGTAAAGGGGCCCAGAATATCATTTCCTACATGCTACCTAGATTCTTGGGTGATTATAAAGTTGTTAATGACATTTTCTAAGTCAGGTTCCTGTTGTAGAGCCCACCTTCGCAAAAACTTTTTAGGGCCCACAACAATCAAGTAGCCATGGGTATTGGGAATGCTGCGACATATTGTCTGGCTGTTCACGCTTCCAGTCACCGCCCCTTCATGCTCAAGGAGATTGGGGCAAGATTTGAGCTGTGAAGGTACTTCTTTCCTTATCACGGACTATCGATAGGTATCTGTTGCTCTCAGCATCGTTGGTGATGGCTGCGCAATGTGTAGTATTTGCCTCCCCCCTCCCTCCCATCCCCCTCTGCCCCCCTGCCCCCTACCCCTACCCCTACCCCTACCCCTACCCCAAGGGGAGGCAACGTCTCGCGATGGGCGATTAAGCGCCGCCTCGATGGTCAACGAGTGTCTCAATTACGGGCGCAGTCAGTGGGTTTCTGTTGAGCGACTGTATATAGGAAGGGCAGTAGCTTCATGGTCGGTGATACGCTTGGACGGCACCTACAGTATGTGAACAAAAGTATCCGGACACCTGACTGAAAATGACTTACAAGTCCGTGGTGCCCTCCAATTCAATATGGTGTTGGCCCATCCTTCGCCATGGTGACAGCCTCCACTCTCGTAGGCATACGTTCAGTCAGGCGCTGGGAGGTTTTTTGGTGAATGGCAGCCCATTCTCACGGAGTGCTGCAGTGAGGTGATGTATCGATGTCAGTCGGTGAGGCCTGGCACGAAGTCGGCGTTCCAAAACATATCAAAGGCGTTCTATAGGATTCATGTCAGGACTCTGTGCAGGACAGTCCAAAACAATGATGTTATCGTCGCGTAACCAGTCCCCCACAGGCCGTGCATTATGAACAGTTGCTAGATCGTGTTGAAAGATGCAATCGCCATCCCCGAATTGCTCTTCAATAGTGGGAAGCAAGAAGCTGCTTAAAACATTAATGTAGGCCTGTGGTGTGATAGTGCCACGAAACACAACAAGGGGCGCAAGCCCCCTCCATACAAAACTCGACCACACCATAACACCACCACCTCCGAATTTTACTGTTGGCACTACACATGCTGGCAGATGACGTTCACCGGGCATTTGCCATATCCACACTCTGCCATCGGATCGCCACGTTGTGTACTTTGATTAGTCACTCCACAAAAAGTATTTTCCACTGTCCAATCGTCCAGTGTTTATGCTTCTTACACGAAGTGAGGCGTCGTTTGGCATTTACCGGCGTGATGTGTCCCTTATGAGCAGCCGCTCGATCATGAAATCCAAGTTTTCTCACCTGCCGCCTAACTGTCGTAGTACTTTCAGTGGATCCTGATGCAGTTTGGAATTTCTGTTTGATTGTGTGGCTAAATGTCTGCCTATTACACACTACGACCCTCTTCAACTGTCGATGGTCTCTGTCAGTCAACAGACTAGGTCGGCCTGTACGCTGTTGTGCTGCGCGTGTCCCTTCACGTTTCCACTTCGCTATCACATCGGAAACAGTGGACCTAGGGATGTTTAGGAGTGTGGAAATCTCGCGTACAGACGTATGACACAAGTGAAACCCAATCACCTGACCACGTTCGAAGTTCCTGAGTTCGGCCGTGCGCCCCATTCTGCTGTCTCACGATGTGTATACTGAGGTCGCTTAAGTATAGTAACCTAGCAGTAGGTGGCAGCACAATGCACCTAATATGAAAAACGTATGTTTTTGGGGGTGTGCGTATACTATTGATCACTTAGTGTACATTTAAAACGATTGTCCAGTGCTGGTCCCAAGTGACGGGTGCTTTTGTTTGGCCAGTCAAAATCGCCCTGTGGAAAATTTATTCCGACAGCATGGTTATACACTTACTTCGTACCGGCATTTTAGTCTCGGGATGAAACATATATCAGCTGTGATGGTGTGTATGTTAACTGTCAGTTCCGATCATCGAGCACTAGGACTGCCTACGGATTACGTCCTGTTGTTTTCTGAACGACAGCTATAGTGTGGAAACGTCGGCTTGGTTGAAGTCTCTATTATTTGGGCTGGTGGTAATAGGTACACCGACACTCTGAAACTACGGTGAGCATTTATTCTTCGTTGTATTCAAGTTATTAATTTACTCTTCGTTTGAACGGCTGTTGTGTTGTGTTTTATGTGATCTTGTAAAATCTGTTGCTCCGCTTCCTAGTTACAAAATTAATCAGAAGTACACTAGAATGACTGAGATAGTTTCTTCAGGTCGTTCATTAAGTGGTTTTTTAGCGATACTCTGTAACTGATAATGCGGTATTAATGGTGTCACTCGGCAAAGTCCCGTCATGTTGCTTGACAGCTCTGTTCAAAATTGTATCACCTCATCTGAATTAAGTCACCATGATAACATGTTATTCAATTTTGATTCAGGTTGTTTGTGGCTGTACTTTTATATCTGTTCTACCATCGGTTCTGCCGTGAGTGGCCTTTTGGTGGAAACTTCATTAACAAATTCTGGTGATAGATACTGTTCTTATCTCATGTGTTTTAAGCTTGTCACAGAGTTTGTCTTCTGTGAAAATTAGTTTGTTTATTTGAATAAAATGATTTGTATAAAAGTTAATGAACATATTCTAGCCCAGTCCCTCGACACTCCACACCATTTCCTAACCGTTACCAATTACTTTTCGAGGTTTTTGCTAGCAACTCTTCACTGTTATAGGGTGGTCCATTGATCGTGACCGGGCCAAATATCTCACGAAATAAGCGTCAAACGAAAAAACTACAAAGAACGAAACTGGTCTAGCTTGAAGGAGGAAACCAGATGGCGCTATGGGTGGCCCGCTAGATGGCGCTGCCATAGTTCAAACGGATATCAACTGCGGCTTTTTAAATAGGAACCCCCATTTTTATTACATATTCCTGTAGTACGTAAAGAAATATGAATGTTTTAGTTGGACCACTATAGTCGCTTTGTGATAGATGGCGGTGTAATAGTCACAAACATATGGCTCACAATTTTAGACGAACAGTTGGTAACAGGTAGGTTTCTTAAATTAAAGTACAGGACGTACGTACGTTTGAACATTTTATTTCGGTTGTTCCAATGTGATACATGTACCTTTGTGAACTTATCATTTCTGAGAACGCATGCTGTTATAGCGTGATTATCTTTAAATACCAAATTAAAACCTCAATGCATTTGGCAGTACGTGTAACGACATTCCTCTCAACAGCGAGTAGTTCGCCTTCCGTAGTGCTCGCACATGCATTGACAATGCGCTGACGCAAGTAGTCAAGCTTTGCCGATTAATTACGATAGCAAATATCCTTCAACTTTCCCCACAGAAAGAAATCTGGGGTCGTTAGATCCGGTGAAGGTGCGGGCCATGGTTGGCTGACGAATGAAAGTTCCTCTGACCACGTGCCGTGCGTCCCTTGAGAGATGAAGACTGTGTAAATGGAGAAGCATACTGTAAGCATCAGAATGGTCCACTGTTCACATCGACAACAAGGACTTCAAATGCTGTGTAACATGGTTGGTGTCTTTTAGGGCACTTGTCTTGTTATGACTGTACTACCTCTCGACCATTTCCATCTGCTTAGCCGTACACAGACACTATTTCGGCTTTTTCCAGACATGAATTCCGGATCGTTCTGCTGCTTACGGTACCCTGCGTCAATCACACAGCTTGCAACACACAAGCAGCACGCGGCACGTGGTCAGAGGAATCATGATTCGTCAGCGCCATCTACTGCGGCAACGATGCATTTCCGGACACGTTCTTAGAACATTTTTCCCTCCATTTCCCGTCAGGAATCATCCGTCCCTGCAGTTTGTTGGTTTTATTACTGTTCACCCTGTGTATACAGGGTGGTTATTATTGAAATAATGATGTTCTGACAGCTGCGGTGCGGGCTGTATACATCGCAAGATGCCGAAACCTCATCGGTACGTTCATTACTAGGTGCGCTCGTGAAGTACACTGAAAGATACAATAGTTCCACTTCCTGCCACCAGATATAAATTTGGCGCTGCATGTAGGCAGGATGTGAATTTTTTACTGTTTTGATGTCGGTATGCTGTTGATCGTTTGGCGACTGTGTTGATTTATATTGCTAAATAACTATTGATGTGAAGGATTTCTGTACGAAATGCAAAGGCTAAAGTTGTGCTGCTAAAGTTGTTTTTCAGAATGGCAGCAATTGAAGCACTGAATTGTGGCAATGTTGCCGACAGGAACAGCTGCAAAGAAGACCTACGTCAGTAAATGGGCTAAACAGTATAATCAAGAGGTTCGAAGAAAGAGATGAAGCCGGCCGCAGTGGCCGAGCGGTTCTAGGTGCTTCAGTCCGGAACCCCGCGACTGCTACGTTCGCATGTTCGAATCCTGCCTCGGGCATGGATGTGTGTGATGTCCTTAGGTTAGTTAGGTTTAAGTAGTTCTAAGTTCTAGGGGACTGATGACCTCAGAAGTTAAGTCCCATAGTGCTCAGAGCCATTTGAACCATTTTGAAAGAGGTGAGTTAGGTTGTCCAGCAGGGAGAGGGAGCCAGTTGTCAATTATGTTTCTTTAGCTACAGCCGACCGTGCATCACAAGCCACCAATCCTGCATCCAGTGCTCCGACTGCGCCACTGCTCAATAGTTTAAAAGATTTTGCGGCGCATTTTACGTGGGTATCGCTGTAGGATTCAGAATGTCCACCAATTTAAGTTCCAACTTAGATTACAACACCGTGACTTTGCCCTTGGTTTTTTGTCAGCCATGGTGATGGATGACATGTGGCTAGGGAATATTCTTCGTACAGACGAGACACATTTTAGTCTGCACAGCGCCAGGAGTGCGCCGAAGTGTCCTACATGGGGATCTACCGCTCCACGTATTGTGCAGGAACACCCACTGCACACAGTTTATGTGACAATGTGGTACTGTTTCACAGACTCCTTGATTCCCGACCTAGTCTTTCTCAAGCAGAAAACAGATTGTGATTCCACCTTTGCGAGAACACAACTGTCTCCATGTCGCTTTCCAGGTGAAAGATTTCCATCGAGAAACGTCACATAACGACTACATCATTTGTGTAGGCAATTTCAATATGTGTGACCTTTCACATCCTCCGACGTAAGTGCGTGTGACTTGTGATTGTGAGGATATCTGAATGAACGTGTCTATCAGGTATGTACAGTATGTTGACTGTTCCTGATCTTCATATAGCATACGACGACATACCGCTCTAGTTACATCCGATATGTTACGAGCATCTGTAGACCAGGCCATGTTACAAATGCAGCATGTTGCTAAGTCGTGAGACCATGTTGTACACAAGCTGTAACCTGTGATAATACCCTGACAAACGTGCCAGAACCACAGCTATCGTGATTTGACCGTTCCTCCCATTTTCCTGCACCCACACTACATTCTGACTGCTTACAGAGTCATATTTTCACTCGGTGGCAAGAAAGTGGAACTATTACTTTTTCAGTATACTCCCATAGTGGACAGATTGATGAGCATACCTATGACGTTACAGCGTTTCAGCAACCTGCAATGTATACAGCCCACAATGCAGCACTTGGAACACCATCAGTTTAATTATAACCATCTCATACTGTATAAAGAGGCAGCGTCGCTAAGAAAAATCTCGAAAATTTCGGGACCGATTTACTTCATATTCTTAAACAGTACTCTAATAAATCTTTGTATGTACAGAAGTTACATATTTTTATATAGGTATACAAATATATATTTAAAATCTGTACCACTAGGTCTATAGAAATGCATGTGGATTTTTAAAATTGTTATCAATAGTCTCAAAATGTTCTTGACTGATTTACTTCAGATCTGTACAGCTTACTCTCATAAACGATCGAAAGGACATTGGCTATATATATTTACATATATGAATGGTGTACAAATGTATTTACAATATAAAGAAGAAATGTTATTAACAAAAATATCGAAAATTTCTTGGTCGATTTACAACAAATTAGTAAACAATACTGTAATAAACAAGAATATAAGCTGCACATTAATACTCTAATATATATACAGGGTGGTCCATTGATCGTGACCGGGCCAAATATCTCACGAAATAAGCATCAAACGAAAAAACTACAAGGAACGAAACTCGTCTAACTTGAAGGGGGAAACCAGATGGCGATATGGTAGGCCCGCTAGATGGCGCTGCCATAGGTCAAACGAATATCAACTGCGTTTTTTAAATAGAAACCCCATTTTTATTACATATTCGTGTATTACGTAAAGAAATATGAATGTTTTAGTTGGACAACTTTTTTCGCTTTGTGATAGATGCCGCTGTAATAGTCACAAACGTATAAGTACGCATCGACATCGATTGCACCCGTAACATATTTCTATGCACCAGGAATTGCATGGCGACGACTCTGAACGTCGTGTACAGTTCTGCCACTGGGCACAAGAGCAGTTACGGGACGATGACAGATTTTCTGCACGCGTTCTATTTAGCGACGAAGCGTCATTCACCAACAAAGGTATCGTAAACCGGCATAATATGCAGTACTGCGCAACGGAAAATCCACGATGGCTGCGACAAGTGGAACTTCAGCGACCTTGGCGGGTTAATGTATGGTGCGGGATTATGGGAGGACGGATAATTGTACCCCATTTTATCGACGGCAATCTAAATGGTACAATTTACGCTGATTTCCTACGTAATGTTCTATCGATGTTACTACAAGATGTTTCACTGCATGACAGAACGGCTATGTACTTCCAACATGATGGATGTCTGGCACATGGCTCGCGTGCGGCTGAAGCGGTATTGAATAGCATATTTCATGACAGGTGGATTGGTCGTACATACAGGGTCGCCCGCGTAAACTTTTCAGTGCAAATATCTCTTTCACAACAAAAGATATAGAAAAGCGACTTTCACAGGTATGAGTATAAAGCAGCATATCATAAAAGTAAATACTATGATACATTCTACAAAGTAATCAAATATGCTTTAAAAAATTAGGTTCCTTTTTAATGGAACATCCCGTATTATTTCCTACGCTATCAAAATCACGGAAACTACAAAAAGAATGGCGTTGGTTGTATCGCAATACGTCAGTTAAATGCCGAGAAATGGCAAAGCGATTTCGACAGTTGAAATAAACGATACGTCCCGCTTTTGCACATCTCGAGATGCAATTGTGATTCCCACACATCAGTGTTTGTGTCAGGAAACCCAATTATTACCTTTAGCCCTCGGGACAACAGTGAAAGTAAGGTTACGTACGTCAATCACATCGCGATTATGAGCAACGTGGGTTTCAAGCTTGCACCTATAGATGCGTAACAGCGACGCGTTAGGGATATTTCTAGCGACAACTCCATTTGGAAATTTGTCGGGATGTAATTGACGTACTGAAATGCAACCAATGCCATTCTTTTTGTGTTTTTTTTCGTGTTATTGATTGTGTAAGAGATAACACGGGATATCCATTACTTCCATTAAAAGAAGAAACACAAGTTTATGCTCAAATTAGTATTTGCTTACTTTTTAGAATGTTTACATGAGCCCATGTCTTACATTCTTACCAGTGAAGGACGTTTTCCAGTATCTGTTTTTGTTCCAGATATATTTGTGCTGAAACATTTAAACGGGCCACTCAATACACTAAAAATATTCATGTGTGTCTAGCTAGTCGTTTGTTGGAGTGCAGTGTAAAAATTTAAAGTAGGGTGGTGAAGTACCTTTCAAGTATTTGATAACAGCATTAAACAACGCTTGTCTTACAATGAATGAGAGATTATTATTATTATTATTATTATTATTATTATTATTATTATTATTATTATTGTTGTTATTCCCTCCCAAGGGGGACACCGCCTTGTAGTAGGCACCCTTCAGTGCCGGTCGGGAGGGCGGGCTTCCGTGCTCCCGTGGGCCGGCCGGAGTGGCCGTGCGGTTCTGGGCGCTACAGTCTGAACCGAGCGACCGCTACGGTCGCAGGTTCGAATCCTGCCTCGGGCATGGATGTGTGTGATGTCCTTAGGTTAGTTAGGTTTAATTAGTTCTAAGTTCTAGGCGACTGATGACCTCAGCAGTTGAGTCGCATAGTGCTCAGAACCATTTGAACCATTTTGCTCCCGTGAAGTCGAGAGCTGTGCCGGCGGTAGCGTAGCTACTGGCAGGGTCACCCAAGCCGGATTGGTCTCGACTGAGGAGCCAGACGAAGTGTGTCCCACAACATAGGGCAGGGAGGGTTCTACAGGCGTAGTGAAGCCAGCATTCCTAGAGGAGTAAACCTAATACAAATCCTGGTCCTCCAGGTTGGGTGTTGGGCGTGGGGCTAACAACCCCACCTCGTAAAAATTATACCGTTACTGAAACACATAAGAGAGCAAACCGGACAGACAACGTCATTGAAGACCTTTGGATTGAAATAAAGGACAAGAGTGGGGTTTTGGAATGTGAGAACGATGTTCTAACCAGGAAAACTGGAAAAGTCTGTAGGAAGATGGAACGATACAAACTGGCGATACTGGACTGAGCGAAACACGATGGAATGGTTTTGGGCAATTCAGATTTAGAGGTGGGAAAACACTACTGTATTCAGGGAAAGAGGAAAGAGAAGACCACGAAAATGGAGTGGGTATACTACTGACAAGAGAAGCAAGGAGAAGCTTATCAGAGAGGAAGCCAATCTCAGGTCGGATTATTACAGCACAATTCAAGACCCGAGTAAGAAATATATATCTTGTGCAGTGTTATGCCCTCACAGAACAAGCAGACACCCAAGAAAATGACAACTTCTATGGTCGATTGGGAGAGGTTTTTGCCAGGACCAAAAAGAAAGACATAAAAACTGTGATGGGAGACTTCAAAGCCAAGATTGGTTGTGAAAATGAAGAGTTAAAGAAAATTATGGGGAAACACGGTGCTGGAGTCCAAAATGACAACGGAGAGCGTTTTATTGATATGTGCCTTAACAACACGATGGTTATTGGAGGATCGCTGTTCCCACACAAACTCTGCCATAAAATATCATGGCTCTCACCACATCGCAAGACACAAAATCAGATCGATCATTTTGCAATTAGCCACATGTGGAGGCGTTCCCTTCTTGATGTCCGAAACAGAAGAGTTGCTGACTGTGGAAGTGACCACCATTTTGTAATAGCTGAAGTATTAAAGATTGCTACTACTGGTCATCAAGATGCAAACTGCAGGCAGAAAAGATTCAATATTAGAAAATTTCAAAACAAGGACATTAGAAAAGAGTTTGCGCTGGAGTTGAAAAACTGATGTAGTCAGTTGGAGGTGGATGATAGAAGTGAGGAAGAGGCAAGTACACAAGTGGAGAGGAAGTGGAATAAAATCAAGAAAACCTTGCTAAATTCCAGTGAGAAGGTATTGGGATTCCAGGACACCAGAAGGAAGCCATGGATATCTGATCGCACATGGCAGAAGACTGAAGAAAGAAGAGAAATAAAGGCCCTGATCAACCGGTGTAGGAACGAGGAAGAAAAGTAACGCCTTAGGGCAAGGTTCAAATGGTTCAAATAGCTCTGAGCACTATGGGACTTAACATCTGAGGTCATCAGTCCCCTAAAAATTAGAACTACATCAAACCTAACTAACCTAAGGACATCACACACATCCACGTCTGAGGCAGGATTCGAACCTGCGACCGTAGCGGTCGCGCCGTTCCAGACTCAAGCGCCTAGGACCGCTCGGTCACAGCGGCCGGCCTAGGGCAAGGTACAATGAAGTTCATCGGCAAGTGAAGAGAAGCGCTAGATCTGATAGAAGAAATCGGGTAGAACAGCTTGCAGAAAGAGTTCAAGTGGCAGTAGAAAGGGGCAATTCGAAAGAGCTATATAATATCACCAAACATCTGTCCCAGAAAAGCTTTAACGAAAGTAAGCCAGTGAAGTCGAAAGAGGGTGAACTGTTGACCAACAGCGAGGAGCAGCTAAAGCGATGGAAGGAATAATTCAGTGAGGTGTTCAATATGACCCTGATCCATCTAGAAGGACAACAGCAGGAGGAACTAGACCAACAGGAAGCGCCTGCACTGCAAATCAATACTCAATCACCCAGCAAGAGAGATAAGACACCTGGTGCAGACAGTGTGGTGGCGGAAATGTTCAAGGTAGACTATGAAGTAACAGTAGGTATGTTACTGCATCTGTTCCAAGACATCTGAAACACAGAAACCATCCCGGAAGATTGGAGGAAGGGAATCCTTATCAAGTTGCCCAAGAAAGGAGACCTGACAAAGTGCAACAACTGGAGTGGCATCAGACTTTTGTCAATACCCAGTAAATTATTTTCAAGGATTGTTTTAAACCGTCTCAGAGTGGCCATGGATAGTAAGCTCCGGAGAAAAGAGGCTGGTTTCAGAGGAAGCAGATCATGCCCAACCAAAATAAACACCTTGAGGATCATTATTGAGCAATCTATGGAATATTGGTCTCCTTTGTATCTGGCTTTTGTTGACTTTCAGAAAGCCTTCGATAGGGTACAGCGTTAAGCCATCCGGAAAACAATGCAGAGTTACGGAGTACCTCCAAAGGTCATCAGTATCATGAAGATGATGTACAGAAAATATACTTGCCAGGTGAAACATGATGGAAATCTCTCAGAACCGTTCACTTTAAATTCTGGAGTAAGACAGGGTTGTTTGCTTTCACCACTCCTGTTTCTGCTGACATTAGACGGTGTAATGAAGAAGGTAACCCGAGAGAAAAGGAGAGGTATACAGTGGACTCTGTACGATCGCCTTGAGGACCTGGACTTTGCGGAAGACATCTGCCTTCTGTCCCACACTTTTAAGGAGATGAGTGAGAAGCTTAAGGAATTGGAAACAGAAGCTCAGAGAGTTGGATTAAAAATAAACACGGCTAAGACTAAAGTTCTTAGGATGAACAGTAGGAACAAGAATGCACTATCCGTGAAAGAAGAAGCGATTGAGCAAGTGGAGAGCTTTTGTTATCTGGGAAGTATTGTTTCCAAAAATGGAGGGGCGACAGAAGACTTCGAAAGTAAGATCAAAAAGGCAAAAGGGGCCTTTGCCCAGCTGCGACCAGTTTGGACATCTCGTGAAATACTGTTGAAGGTAAAGCTTAAAATCCTTGACTCAAATATAAAATCTGTTCTCTTTTATGGGTTTGAGACGTGTAAGGTGACAGCACAAGTCAAAACGAGAGTACAAACCTTCATCAATAAATGTCTGAGGACTATACTGGGAGTACGCTGGCCCAATGTTATCTTAAACAAGAACTATGTCAACGCACCCAACAATGGAAAGCCGAGATAATCGTAAAAGAAAGGAAATGCAGATGGATTGGGCACACCCTGAGAAGAGGCCCGCAACATATTCCAATATTCCAAAGCAGGCTTTAGAATGGAACCACAATGAGCAAGGAGGAGAGGCAGACCGAGGTCGACCTCGCGCAGGACTGTTGAAGCTAAGGCGGGAGCCGTTGGCCACTCCTGGAGTAACATCAAGAAGATGGCAACGAACAGGGTCAGATGGAGAGCTCTAATATGTGCCCTATGCTCCACATCGGAGTAAATGGAATTAATTCAAGTACGTCATTGTTATTATTATTAATGGTCAGGCAGTAGGCATTGGTGTCTGAAGTCTTCCAGTTTCTGTCACCTGAGAAGTAAGGAGTCCAGTAACCAAGTGGTGTATGGGCCGTGTGTGGCTCGTGTTCCCGCCATCATGTGTTTTACACCCTGTTTTTAACGTACTTCCACATCACCACGTTAATTTAAATTACTACTGCCATTGAACTGCTGCTTTGCCTGACCATGAGCTGCGTTATCAGCCTCTCTTAGTATCTTTGCTTCACTTCTATGACTTCCCGGTTGTCGTCTGTCGGGCAGTTAGTTGGAACGAGCGAGGAGTACGGTGCAGACCTGTCAGTCGGTTGGAACGCGGCTGGAGGGCAGTCCGGACTTGCCAGTCGGGGAGTTGCAATGCGGCACTACTGCAGTTGGGTTGGAGCTGTGACATCTGCGTCGACATGGCTCGCCCGACCATTGCCGCAACGCATCACATGAGCCGGGCCACGGTCTTGGTGGATCGTCGGTCGGTCGTCCAACCAGACGACGCGTTTGGCCTCTCCGATCGTTCATGAGTCGGCTGTGTGTGTGTGTGTGTGTGTGTGTGTGTGTGTGTGTGTGTGTGTGTGTGCATTGACTCCCGATTTGTCTTCGTGCATGCTTAGTTGGGTATCGTTCAGGTATTCGTGCAGTGTTTGTCAGGTCGTGTGTGTTGTTGCCGTTATTTCCACTGACGACGATTTTACATGTTGTCGGCATTCTGACAAGGGAACCTCCCCATCGCACCCCCCTCAGATTTAGTTATAAGTTGGCACAGTGGATAGGCCTTGAAAACCTGAACACAGATCAATCGAGAAAACAGGAAGAAGTTGTGTGGAACTATGAAAAAAAAGCAAAATATGCAAACTGAGTACTCCATGTGTAACATAAGCAACATCAAGGACAATTTTAGCGCAGGAGCGCCGTGGTCCCGTGGTTAGCGTGAGCACCTGCGGAACGAGAGGTCCTTGGTTCAAGTCTTCCATCAAGTGAAAATTTTAATTCTTTACTTTCGTAAAGTTATGATCTGTCCGTTCGTTCATTGACGTCTCTGTTCACTGTAATAAGTTTAGTGACTGTGTTTTCGCGACCGCACCGCAAAACCGTGCGATTAGTAGACGAAAGGACGTGCCTCTCCAATGGGAACCGAAAACATTTGATCGCAAGGTCATAGGTCAAACGATTCCTCCACAGGAAAACACGTCTGATATATTATATACGACAGTGGTGACGACATGTGCTTCACATGACAGGAATATGTTGTCGACCCATGTAACTTGTACACTTGGCGAATGGGTAAAAAGATTCTTCTACCTTGCCCGATTTAGGTTTTCTTGTGGTTGTGATAATCACTCCCAAAAAATGATGAAAACATAAGATTTTGTCACATAAACTGCAACAAATGAATGCAACAGTTTCACAGTCGCAGTTTTCCCTGTGCTCTGTCAAAACATATGTTTTTAACGTTTTCAAATTTTTCCGTGTGTAGACCGTCAAATCCTGCATATGTGGAAGCAAATCTGAACATGTCCTGGAATTTTGGAGAGCGAAGTTGATTATGTGTCAGTGCCTGAACTTTGACAATTATCTGAAAACAAAAAAACTTTTCACTCGAGGGTAGACTTGAATCAAGTACTTCTCGTTCCGTAGGTGCTCACGCTAACCACGGGACCACGGCGCTCCTAAGCTCACATTATCCTTGATGTTGCCTATCTTGCACATGGACTACTCAGTTTGTATATTTTGCTTTTTTTCATAGTTCCACACAACTTCCTCCTGTTTTCTCGATTGATCTGTGTTCAGTTTTTCGAGGCCTATCCACTGTGCCAAGTTATAACTAAATCTGAGGGGGGTGCGACGGGGAAGTTCCCTTGTGAGGGGAGTCGGTTGCTGCGGACGAGGGAAGTTATCTCCGCGCGGTGAGGTCGGCTGGGGCCGCAGGCAGCCCCTGGGCAGTGTCGGAGCGTATTTGGAGCTGTCCGATTGCTACGAGCTTCGTGGTTCACCGACCCAGGCCGTCAAAGTTGAGTAATCGTTTCCACGACCCAAGCCACGTCCATTCATGTTGTGGTGGTTCGTTTCGGTGGTTTGCTGTTGGGGTGGTTTTCCTGTGAGCAACACCGAGGTTTTCTACTGCTGAAATTTAACAGCTATGCCGTGCAATTAACTATTTTGGTCGACTACATTTCAGTGCACCAGTGGAATTTTCTGTCTTGCGGCCGTTAGTGTACTGGTTACCCGGTCTGGGCACTGACGTAAATTCAAGCAGTGTTCTTTTGAGTGAAGTTAACTATATAACTGTGTTTCAAATTCAAGTGTACCAGCGGAATTTTCTGCCTAATGGCCGTTAGTGTTCCGGTTACTTGCCCTGTCCACTATCGTAATTTCAGACCGCGTCCTTTCCTCGCCTGTTGTCGCTGTCCAACATGGTGTGTAATTTTGACAGCTAATACATATCCCATTGTAGATTATAACGTTTGTAACATTTCCGGTTTGAGTTCTCATGTACTGATTGACAGGAAGCAAGTCGTGGTGTCAGTAGGTCCGTGGCTGTCCCCTAGTTGGGTTCTGACGGATCAAGTACAGTTGGGCTCACCACCTGTCTCGCCTAAGTAAACAAGGGCAAACCGACCTCCCTGGAGGCTTCTGAGTGCCACCCGTGTTTAATTATCTGTTGTCAGCTACTTTATATCTAAGGTTAATGTTTATTTGTTTTTATTTTCCAAAAAATTTTTGCAAAATTAAATTTTAAATGTATCTTTCAAGCTTAAACATTGCGGCCTTCTGCCTTTAAAAGATTGTGGTAGTATATTTTAAAATTTTGAAATGTAATTGTGGCCTTCAACCATTGGTATTGCACCTTGCATATGTATGTTCTATCAGCTTAGCCTTAAGGCTTTCCACGTAGCCATGATACGTTTTTTTTTATTTGATTTGCCTCTTTAATTGCATTTTAATCTTGCTATTTTTAAGATTTCTTTTTGTTAAACATTCTGACCTTCCGCCTTTAAAAGTCTATGGTAATTTATTTTAAAATTTTGAAACTTTATTGTGGCCTACAGCCATTGGTATCGCACCTTGCACATGTTTGCTCTGTCTACCTTCCTGCGATTTTTTAAAATTATTTTATTGCTATCTTAAATGGATTTTATCTTGTGAATTTGTTCAGATTTCTTGTTTGGAGGGTTTCAGCTGTGAAAGAGTTGCATTCCGTTAAGGTCCCGCAATGTGCCGTTTTGGCTGAAAATGTTATTATATTACAATAAATGACAATTAGAAACAGAAACTGACCTTAACCTTTGGCCCTTTCAACAATCCTATTACCTGTTCTGCCCAGCAAGCTTAGCGGGCGTATCAGTGTACAGAGAATATGTTTTAACTTGGTTGGTTTTAAATGGGAACGCACAGTATGGGTGCAGCAAGTGTTGCTAGGGAGAGGTGCAGGGGAAGTATGTAACAAATGTCTAGCCTCAGTGTAAACAGTTATATTTCCTTTCTGAAAAGTTGTAGGTAGCACTAGCAATGGACTGAAAATTTCTTCATTATATGAGATGAGACCCCCCCCCCAATGAACCATGGACCTTGCCGTTGGTGGGGAGGCTTGCGTGCCTCAGCGATACAGATAGCCGTACCGTAGGTACAACCACAACGGAGGGGTATCTGTTGAGAGGCCAGACGAACGTGTGGTTCCTGAACAGGGGCAGCAGCCTTTTCAGTAGTTCCAAGGGCAACAGTCTGGATGATTGACTGATCTGGCCTTGTAACAATAAACAAAACGGCATTGCTGTGCTGATACTGCGAACGGCTGAAAGCAAGGGGAAACTACGACGGTAATTTTTCCCGAGGGCATGCAGCTTTATGTGTGATTAAATGATGATGGCGTCCTCTTGGGTAAAATATTCCGGAGGTAAAATAGTCCCCCATTCGGATCTCCGGGCGGGAACTACTCAAGAGGATGTCGTTATCAGGAGAAAGAAAACTGGCGTTCTACGAATCGGAGCGTGGAATGTCAGATCCCTTAATCGGGCAGGTAGGTTAGAAAATTTAAAAATGGAAATGGATAGGTTAAAGTTAGATATAGTGGGAATTAGTGAAGTTTGGTGGCAGGAGGAACAAGCCATCTGGTCAGGCGAATACAGGGTTATAAATACAAAGTCAAATAGGGGTAATGCAGGAGTAGGTTTAATAATGAATAGGAAAATGGGAATGCGGGTAAGCTACTACAAACAGCTTAGTGAAAGCATTATTGTGGCCAAGATAGATACGAAGCCCACACCTACTACAGTAGTACAAGTGTATATGCCAACTAGCTCTGCAGATGACGCAGAAATTGAAGAAATGTATGATGAAATAAAAGAAATTATTCAGGTAGTGAAGGGAGACGAAAATTTAATAGTCATGGGTGACTGGAATTCGAGTGTAGGAAAATGGAGAGAAGGAAACGTAGTAGGTGAATATGGGTTGGGGCTAAGAAATGAAAGAGGAAGCCGCCTGGTAGAATTTTGCACAGAGCACAACTTAATCATAGCTAATACTTGGTTTAAGAATCATGATAGAAGGTTGTATACATGGAAGAACGCTGGAGATACTAAAAGGTATCAGATAGATTATATAATGGTAAGACAGAGATTTAGGAACCAGGTTTTAAATTGTAAGACATTTCCAGGGGCAGATGTGGACTCTGACCACAATCTATTGGTTATGAGCTGTAGATTAAAACTGAAGAAACTGCAAAAAGGTGGGAATTTAAGGAGATGGGACCTGGATATACTGAAAGAACCAGAGGTTGTACAGAGTTTCAGGGAGAGCATAAGGGAACAATTGGCAGGAATGGGGGATAGAAATACAGTAGAAGAAGAATGGGTAGCTTTGAGGGATGAAGTAGTGAAGGCAGCAGTGGATCAAGTAGGTAAAAAGACGAGGGCTAGTAGAAATCCTTGGGTAACAGAAGAAATATTGAATTTAATTGATGAAAGGAGATAATATAAAAATGCAGTAAATGAAGCAGGCAAAAAGGAATACAAACATCTCAAAAATGAGATCGACAGGAAGTGCAAAATGGCTAAGCAGGGATGGCTAGAGGACAAATGTAAGGATGTAGAGGCTTATCTCACTAGGGGTAAGATAGATACTGCCTACAGGAAAATTAAAGAGACCTTTGGAGATAAGAGAACCACTTGTATGAACATCAAGAGCTCAGATGGAAACCCAGTTCTAAGCAAAGAAGGGAAAGCAGAAAGGTGGAAGGATTATATAGAGGGTCTATACAAGGGCGATGTACTTGAGGATAATATTATGGAAATGGAAGAGGATGTAGATCAAGACGAAATGGGAGATACGATAATGCGTGAAGAGTTTGACAGAGCACTGAAAGACCTGAGTCGAAACAAGGCCCCCGGAGTAGACAACATTCCATTGGAACTACTGACGGCCTTGGGAGAGCCAGTCCTGACAAAAGTCTACCATCTGTGAGCAACAGGCGAAATACCCTCAGACTTCAAGAAGAATATAATAATTCCAATCCCAAAGAAAGCAGGTGCTGACAGATGTGAAAATTACCGAACAATCAGTTTAATAAGCCACAGTTGCAAAATACTAACATGAATTCTTTACAGACGAATGGAAAAACTAGTAGAAGCCGAGTTCGGGGAAGATCAGTTTGGATTCCGTAGAAATACTGGAACACGTGAAGCAATATTGACCTTACGACTTATGTTAGAAGAAAGATTAAGGAAAGGCAAACCTACGTTTCTAGCATTTGTAGAATTAGAGAAAGCTTTTGACAATGTTGACTGGAATATTCTCTTTCAAATTCTAAAGGTGGCAGGGGTAAAATACAGGGAGCGTAAGGCTATTTACAATTTGTACAGAAACCAGGTGGCAGTTATAAGAGTCGAGGGACATGAAAGGGAAGCAGTGGTTGGGAAGGGAGTAAGACAGGGTTGTAGCGTCTCCCCGATATTATTCAATCTGTATATTGAGCAAGCAGTGAAGGAAACAAAAGAAAAATTCGGAGTAGGTATTAAAATCCATGGAGAAGAAATAAAAACTTTGAGGTTCGCCGATGACATTGTAATTCTGTCAGAGACAGCAAAGGACTTGGAAGAGCAGTTGAATGGAATGGATGGTGTCTTGAAGGGAGGATATAAGATGAACATCAACAAAAGCAAAACGAGGGTAATGGAATGTAGTCGAATTGAGTCGGGTGATGTTGAGGGTATTAGATTAGGAAATGAGACACTTAAAGTAGTAAAGGAGTTTTGCCATTTGGGGAGCCAAATAACTGATGATGGTCGAAGTAGAGAGGATATAAAATGTAGACTGGCAATGGCAAGGAAAGCGTTTCTGAAGAAGAGGAATTTGTTAACATCGAGTATAGATTTAAGTGTCAGGAAGTCTTTTCTGAAAGTATTTGTATGGAGTGTAGCCATGTATGGAAGTGAAACATGGACGGTAAATAGTTTGGACAAGAAGAGAATAGAAGCTTTCGAAATGTCGTGCTACAGAAGAATGCTGAAGATTAGATGGGTAGATCACATAACTATTGAGGAAATATTGAATAGGATTGGGGAGAAGAGAAGTTTGTGGCAAAACTTGACCAGAAGAAGGGATCGGTTGGTAGGACATGTTCTGAGGCATCAAGGGAAACCAATTTAGTATTGGACGGCAGCGTGGAGGGTAAAAATCGTAGGGGGAGACCAAGTGATGAATCTAAGCAGATTCAGAAGGATGTAGGTTGCAGTAGGTACTGGGAGATGAAGAAGCTTGCACAGGATAGAGTAGCATGGAGAGCTGCATCAAACCAGTCTCAGGACTGAAGAGCACAACAACAACAACATGAGATAAGAGTGTTAGAAATACACAGCACCAGTTGTCTCAGTGACTCTTTAGTTCATGGTTTAATAAAACACCTACAAAAGCTAAGTACTCATTTATCTTTTTGAAAGTTTTCACAGAAAATTCTTGTTCATTCCAAGGTCCAGTTAGGCAGTAATGTTGATGACGATAGGGGAGAGAGGGCAGGGGTAACAGCCGTTATCTGATTACACTTGGGGGTAATAACCTCAGAATTGTTGGGAACCACCGTTTCAGGGTATAAAAGCTAGGTTCATAGTTAACAGAGTTGGAAGGCATTCAACGCTTTCAACAGACGGACACACACACACACACACACACACACACACACACACACACACACACACACACACACACACACGCGCGCGCGCGCGCGCGCGCGCGCGTTTTGTGTATGTGTGTGTTTATCCTTGATGGGCAACACATTTCCTGTGGTGGTATTAGCTGATATCACTTCGCAGCCTTTTAGATACACCCATACTAATATTATAAAAGGGAAAGTAACTGGGCCTGTTACGCCTTCAACACTGATCCGCTAAATTGATTTTGATGGATTTTGGTATGGGAAGCTTCAAAGCTTAGGAGGAGCATAGGCTACTTTAAAAAGCGTATAGTTCAAGCTTCTATTCAGAAGGAAGGAGACGATATACAGGGTGTATCATAATAAAGGGAGTAAACGCATGTAGTTGAAAGTACACAATACTAGAGGCAAAAAGTCTTAGTAAACATAGGGTCGAAAATACATACCTTAAGCTACGAGCAATTTTTCATCTTCGATACTGTGAAACAAATCTCTTGTACTGCAAGTTCTTTGCTTTCCACATTTTGGGAAGTGGCAGTACAGACGAAAACAAGAAAAAAATGTCCGGTAAACATGTGGTCTAAAATGCATACCTTAAAAGTCATGAGCATTTGTTCATTAGAAGAGTTATCTTTCAAAGTAGCGAAGATGAAGAAGTGCTCATTGCTCTGAACGTATGCAGTTTAGAGCACATGTTTCCTTGACCAGGTTCGTACTGCCACTTCCCAAAATGTGGGAAGCAAAGAGCTTGCAGTAGAAGAGATTGTTTCACAGTATCGAAGATGAGACATCGCTCGTAGCTCTTAAGGTATGCATTTTCGACACTGTATTTACTGAGACATTTTTCTTTCTAGTATCGTGTACTTTCAACTGTACGCGTTTGCGCCATTAATTATGATACACCCTGTACTGGTCGAAGTACAGCTGTGTCGATGGATCGTGACTCGTTGGGTATCTCAGTCGGTGCTGGCACGGTAGCTCAGTGTGTTTGGTCACAGTTTTGGCTGCCCTCTGTAATTAAAAAAAAATAAACAAAGAAACTGAGAAAAGGAATCAACGATGGACTTAAATGGGTGTCACGCGACGTCTCTCTAGACCGGATCAATAACCAATAACGAACAAAACAAAAAAAAAAGAAGGATGGCGGGAGTAGTTGGTAAAGAACTTGCCTGCGAAAGGCAAAGGTCCTGAGTTCGAGCCTCGATCCGGCAGAAAGTTTTAATCTGCCAGGAAGATTCAGACGACAGCGTGAAATATGGAACAATAATCACTCTTTGATTTTTGATCTTTATCATGTCTGCGAATATGCATTTATTGTTTGATATGTTCTGTGAGTCTCAAACGTGTCGCGTTTTAGTCTCTGAGTGTCACTCGTCTCTTATAGTTTTTGGGACGCTTGAAGACTAGCAAGAACGATTGTCTTTTAACAGCTGCGAGACAAACATAGAAAGTCGTGCCTTTACATGTATAACGTGGGGGGATTTTGGTGAGGCTTCATTTGATTACGATATGCGAGTGCGCAGAGTAATGGGTAACGCGCACACACGCGAGGGTAGCTGACGTTATTGCACGTACAAATTTTATAAAATTTCCGCTGCATCAAACTACAAATTATTTTCTTTATTCTACAGTTTAATGCTATTAAATAGTTTTAGGAAGTCCACATTTTATTTTATTACTGTCATCATCACTCATTGTAACAAAATTCCTGGTAAACGTAAACAGTTCCTGGTCTTTTAGTTTGCATTGCTGACCTTAGATCAAGGCGTCCCGGGTTCGACACTCAACCGCGTTGTATTTTCTCCGGTGGTTGTATGCGTTGTCATTATCATCATTTTCCCGTCATCGGCAAGCGATCTGAAGTGACATCAAATAAAAAGATTTGCACCAAGCCACAGAACATCCTCAAAAGGGGCTTCTGGCCAATAAGGCCACACGAAAATTTCGTTTTACTTTACTGAACACGAACGCAGCTGCGTTTAACAGCTAGCAGCTAACTAAATTGAGAAAGTCTCGATGAGTGTCACTAATTCATTGGTGCTTGTGTACCGATTTCCGGCTTAGATTTTACTTCTGCGAGGGTCTGGCGGTCCCGACTCCCAGTGTCCCAGACAATTACCGGGAACACCGCGAAGTGAGCAACAATACACCGAGCTGCACGTGCTCCCCCTACGCCGCTTGAAGTGCCGCCATGGAATGCAATAACGCCCCATTCCCACTTGCCGGGTAGGGCTGTGTACCTGGTACGTCGGCGCGGCCCACTGCGAATCTCGCGCGCCAAATTGCGGAGCCGGTGGCATCGCAAACGAAGTGCGCGCCCGGCTGGTTGGCAGCCAGCGCAGCGCCGGTGGATTCCGTTAGCTGCTGAGCGGAGCTGCCTTCGTTAGGCGGCCGCTTATTGAGATTAATGGCGGAGTCCGCGACCGGAACTAACCGATGCGCCTGCGCCGGCTGGTGGAAAGGGCGAGGAGGGGGGGGGGGGGGTAGCGGCGTGGTGCCAGGCGGGACCATGCTATTTATAGCCGCATCTCTCCATAAACGCCGCCTGTATTTATGGAAAGCTTTTCAAGATAAACTCACGTCCAGAATTCCCCTCGCGCGTTCTTTGATCCTTCTCCGTTGCAGGATTTATTACTTACGTCAAGCATTACGTTGGTGCGAAAAACCCATCTATCAGCGGTATCTGAAACGTCCCTGTTTTTCGAACTCCTCCACGCTCATTAGATTAAACGATGTGCTCACGAGTCCGCTACGAATTACGAACCAAGCGCTTCAGACTCTTAAGACCAGTGTATCTATAGACAATACACGTGCAGACTCAACTGAGGAAAGCAGTATTCTCAACATTAACAGTTGCGTTTATTCTCTGTAGAAGAAAGTTAATACGCTGTATTGTATTGTTACGACGATAAATGCCTGACTATGTTTAGAATCAATTTTACATTATTTTATTATGATGTTTTTAGGGTTTGGCTCAAATGGCTCTGAGCCTGAGTCCCCTAGAACTTAGAACTAGTTAAACCTAACTCACCTAAGGACATCACAAACATCCATGCCCGAGGCAGGATTCGAACCTGCGACCGTAGCGGTCTTGCAGTTCCAGACTGCAGCGCTTTTAACCGCACGGCCACTTCGGCCGGCTTTTTTAGGGTTTCGTGACCTTTATACATCACTTTCTCGTCCGTCTTCTTGTTCGACTGTTAATACCCCTTTTTATTAGGAACGGTTAGACGCCTCAAGTTCCATCGCGCGAGGTGGCGCAGTGGTTAGCACACCGGACTGGAATTCTGGAGGCCGACAGTTCAATCCCCTAAATCGCTTCAGGCAACTGCTGGGATGGTTCCTTTGAAAGGGTACGGCCGATGTCCTTTCCCGTCCTTCCCTAATCCGATGAGACCGATGACCTCGCAGTTTGGTCTCCTCCCCAAATCAACCCCTCAACGCCTCAAGTTGAAGTCTGTAAGGTCTACTATGGGTTGTCGCTGTATAAGCTTTCAAGTCAACGTAACAAACGCCTACGGTCATTTATGTCACATATTTCGATAGTTGCAAACCCACTCATCAGATCCTATCGGGTACTTCCCGGAGACCAACTATCATGAAATTTGGCAAAAAGCAAATGTCTCACAGTACAACCAAAAAGAAAAAAAAAGTGAGGTTATGCTACAGAATTCTTGCTTGACAGCCATACTTCTGATTTAAATCATCTAAAACCAAAAGAAATAAACACAATAACTTGAACTGCCGTGCTGTACTACTAATAAGATTTAGGATGTGGCCCTTTGAGGCACCAGTGATTCTAAACCCATTTTCGTTTTTTTTCCGTAGAATTTGAATACACACTGACCAGCAGTGAAACAGAACGCTGCTATATCGCCTCTTAATGCCTCGGTTTTGCTTATAATCATATGCAGCGCTACTAGTATACTCTTAATGTTTGATCCCTATAATCCTTACGGCGTATAACACTTTAACGAATGTTTGTTTGCAGAGAAAATTTTCACTGCATCACTCATTTGGGGCCAGACGCAACCGCGTCAATAATTTAGTAAGACTGAATATTCCTTTGCACAGACAACACACATTGGAAAGATGTATATAACCACATTCCATATAAGGGTGTAAAGCAATACTGCCAGCACCTACCGCAGCGAGCAAAATAGCAAAAATGAACAAACCACAACTTTCTTTAACTTCGGCAAACCAGACCAGTAGGAGAAAGTAATACGGCAGCGACGGTGCATCTAAAAGGCCGCACTTCGTGATACCACTTTTAATCAGACTCAAACAAAACTAACCTTGTTCCAAGCCGACTGGTGCTGCACCAAAACCCGTAACACCCAGCAGTATTTGTCCTGTAGTGCCGATTGTCCAGTAGCTGATTCACTGACTGATTGATTGAGAGGTTTTATGGGACGAAACGATGAGGTCACCCGTCCCACGAATCCGAGGTTACTCAGAGAATAAATAGGGCTCGCTAAAAATGGACGGATCCTGTCAGGCGGGTTAAATTATAAAATAATGAAGCCAAAATACACACAGTAAAAGGAATAAAAGGTGAGACCAAATCTAAAAAGTGGAAAAAAGGGAGTCCCAGACCGAGAAGACGTGCAGAGAGGTCCCAACCAAAACCACCCTGCCCCTGCTCCAAGAGTAAAGCAAAATATTACATCTCGAAACAAAAACCACTTTCACAGAGCAAACTGAGGACCAGTTCAACCACCCGTGAATCGACTGTTAATATTAAAATTAAGGAATCGGGAAAAAATACTTAGCACGAAGGGCCAAAAGAAGGGGAGATACCACCAGTATGTGGGATACCGTCAGTCTGTCTCCTCAACCACATTGTGGGAGTTGTTCCTTACGCAGGAGGAAACAATGGTTGAGCCTGGTATGACCAATGCGGAGACGGCGTAAAACAGTGGATTCCTTTCGAGAAGAGCGGAAGGAAGAGTGCTAAACTGCAGCAGACTCCTTCATTGTGCGGAGTTCATTACTAGGAGCAGTGGCGCACCAGAGGTCATTCCACTTTTGGGCAAACAGAGATCTGGCGTACACCCGCATATTCAAGCTGGAATCGTGAAAGGAAATGGGCAGGTAAGTATCTGCTTCTCTAGCCAAACGGTCAGCCAATTCACTCCCAGTCCCAAAGGATGCCCACATGACTAGGGACCCAGAGAAAGACAACTGACCGTGCAGCGTGGCCAAGGGCAGAGAGAAGGTCATGGGTAGCAGAGACCAAAGGGTGACGAGAGTAGCATCGGTCGATAGCCTACAGGCTGCTCACTGAGCCTGGACAAATCAAAACACCGTGGAGAGAGGCCTGAGAAATAAAATGGAGGGTTCTGTGAATGGCTAGAAGCTCTGCTGTGAACCCACTATATGATCCTGGCAATAAATGGTATTCTAAAATGTAGGAGATGTGGAGGCGTATCCCATCTTCTCGGGTTGTCTTAGAACCTTCAGTGTAGAAGATGGTGGCATCCTGGAACTCTGCAAGGATAACACGTACAAGACGCCGGAAAACCATAGGGGTGACAGAGACCTTAGTACTCTGGAATAGGTGACTGTCCAGCAGTTCACGTAGTTCTCAACGTTGGCTGCCGGCCGCTGTGGCCGAGCGGTTCTAGGCGCTTCAGTCCGGAACCGCGCTGCTGCTACGGTAGCAGGTTCAAATCCTGCCTTGGGCATGGATGTGTGTGATGTTTTTAGCTTAGTTAGATTTAGGTAGTTCTAAGTTCTAGGAGACTGATGACCTCAGATGTTAAGTCCCATAGTGCTCAGAGCCATTTGAACCGTAGAGGACCTGCAACATGCGGTCGTGCATGATCCTGCTGAAATGAAGGGTTTCGCAGGGATCGAATGAAAGGTAGAGCCACGGGTCGTAACACATCTGAAATGAAACATCCACTGTTCAAAGTGCCGTCAATGGAAACAAGAGGTTGAAAGGTGGCTTTCATTTGTGACATTCATTTCGCAGATTATTCTGCATATTTGGAATAAATAAACCCATATAATGGTTAATTACTCTTATTAGGGGGATTAGAAAGAGAGATGCGTGATGATTAGGCACGTCTGAAATAATACGGGCTTTGGTAATGATAATACACTCCTGGAAATTGAAATAAGAACACCGTGAATTCATTGTCCCAGGAAGGGGAAACTTTATTGACACATTCCTGGGGTCAGATACATCACATGATCACACTGACAGAACCACAGGCACATAGACACAGGCAACAGAGCATGCACAATGTCGGCACTAGTACAGTGTATATCCACCTTTCGCAGCAATGCAGGCTGCTATTCTCCCATGGAGACGATCGTAGAGATGCTGGATGTAGTCTTGTGGAACGGCTTGCCATGTCATTTCCACCTGGCGCCTCAGTTGGACCAGCGTTCGTGCTGGCCGTGCAGACCACGTGAGACGACGCTTCCTCCAGTCCCAAACATGCTCAATGGGGGACAGATCCGGAGATCTTGCTGGCCAGGGTAGTTGACTTACACCTTCTAGAGCACGTTGGGTGGCACGGGATACATGCGGACGTGCATTGTCCTGTTGGAACAGCAAGTTCCCTTGCCGGTCTAGGAATGGTAGAACGATGGGTTCGATGACGTTTTGGATGTACCGTGCACTATTCAGTGTCCCCTCGACGATCACCAGTGGTGTACGGCCAGTGTAGGAGATCGCTCCCCACACCATGATGCCGGGTGTTGGCCCTGTGTGCCTCGGTCGTATGCAGTCCTGATTGTGGCGCTCACCTGCACGGCGCCAAACACGCATACGACCATCATTGGCACCAAGGCAGAAGCGACTCTCATCGCTGAAGACGATACGTCTCCATTCGTCCCTCCATTCACGCCTGTCGCGACACCACTGGAGGCGGGCTGCACGATGTTGGGGCGTGAGCGGAAGACGGCCTAACGGTGTGCGGGGCCGTAGCCCAGCTTCATGGAGACGGTTGCGAATGGTCCTCGCCGATACCCCAGGAGCAACAGTGTCCCTAATTTGCTGGGAAGTGGCGGTGCGGTCCCCTACGGCACTGCGTAGGATCCTACGGTCTTGGAGTGCATCCGTGCGTCGCTGCGGTCCGGTCCCAGGTCGACGGGCACGTGCACCTTCCGCCGACCACTGGCGACAACATCGATGTACTGTGGAGACCTCACGCCCCACGTGTTGAGCACTTCGGTGGTACGTCCACCCGGCCTTCCGCATGCCCACTATTCGCTCAAAGTCCGTCAACTGCACATACGGTTCATGTCCACGCTGTCGCGGCATGCTACCAGTGTTAAAGACTGCGATGGAGCTCCGTATGCCACGGCAAACTGGCTGACACTGACGGCGGCGGTGCACAAATGCTGCGCAGCTAGCGCCATTCGACGGCCAACACCGCGGTTCCTGGTGTGTCCGCTGTGCCGTGCGTGTGATCATTGCTTGTACAGCCCTCTCGCAGTGTCCGGAGCAAGTATGGTGGGTCTGACACACCGGTGTCAATGTGTTCTTTTTTCCATTTCCAGGAGTGTATCATGAAATTTGGCAAGAAGCAAATGTCTCACAGTACAGCCAAAAAGAAAAAAAAGTGAGGTTATGCTACAGAATTCTTGATTGACAGCCATACTTCTGATTTAAATCATCTAAAACCAAAAGAAATAAACACAATAACTTGAACTGCCATGCTGTACTACTAATAAGATTTAGGATGTGGCCCTTTGAGGCACCACTGATTCTAAACCCATTTTCGTTTTTTTTCCGTAGAATTTGAATACACACTGACCAGCAGTGAAACAGAACGCTGCTGTATCGCCTCTTAATGCCTCGGTTTTGCTTATAATCATGTGCAGCGCTACTAGTATACTCTTAATGTGTAATCCCTATAATCCTTACGGCGTATAATACTTTAACGAATGTTTGTTTGCAGAGAAAACTTTCACTGCATCACTCACTTGGGGCCAGGCGCAACCGCGTCAATAATTTAGTAAGACTGAATATTCCTTTGCACAGACAATACACATTGGAAAGATGTATGTAACCACATTCCATATAAGGGTGTAAAGCAATACTGCCAGCACCTACCGCAGCGAGCAAAATAGCAAAAATGAACAAACCACAAATTTCTTTAACTTCGGCAAAACCAGACCAGTAGGAGCAAGTAATACGGCAGCGACGGTACATCTAAAAGGCCGCACTTCGTGATACCACTTTCAATGAGACTCGAACAAAACTAACCTTGTTCCAAGCCGACTGGTGCTGCACCAAAACCCGTAACACCCAGCAGTATTTGTTCTGTAGTGCCGATTGTCCAGTAGCTGATTCACTGACTGATTGATTGAGAGGTTTTGTGGGACGAAACGATGAGGTCACCAGTCCCGTGAATCGGAAGTTGCTCAGAGAATAAAGAGGGCTCGCTAAAAATGGACGGATCCTGTCAGGCGGGTTAAATTATAAAATAATGAAGTCAAACACACACAGTAAACGGAATAAACGGTGAGACCAAATCTAAAAACTGGAAAAAAGGTTGGTCTTTCCATGAGGGAGTGGTCATGGAGTCCCAGACCGAGAAGACGTGCAGAGAGGTCCCAACCAAAACCACCCTGCCCCTGCTCCAAGAGTAAAGCAAAACCTTATATCTCGAAACAAAAACCACTGTCACAGAGGGAACTGAGGACCAGTTCAACCATCCGTGAATCGACTGCTAATATTAAAATTAAGGAATCGGGAAAACATACTTAGCACGAAGGGCCAAAAGAAGGGGACATACCACCAGTCTGTGGGATACCGTCAGTCTGCCTCCACAATCATGTTCCTTACGCAGGAGGAAGCAATGGTTGAGCTTGGTATGACCAATGCGGAGACGGCATAAAACAGTGGATTCCTTTCGAGAAGAGCGGAAGGAAGAGTGCTAAACTGCAGCAGACTCCTTCATTGTGCGGAGTTCATTACTAGGAGCAGTGGCGCACCAGAGGTCATTCCACTTTTGGGCAAACAGAGATCTGGCGTGCACCCGCATATTCACAGCTGGAATCATGAAAGGAAACGAGCAGGTAAGTATCTGCTTCTCTAGCCAAACGGTCAGCCAGTTCACTCCCAGTTCCCAAGGATGCCCACATGACTTGGGACCCAGAGAAAGACAACTGACCGTGCAGCGGGGCCAAGGGCAGAGAGAAGGTCATGGGTAGCAGAGACCAAAGGGTGACGAGAGTAGCATCGGTCGATAGCCTACAGGCTGCTCACTGAGTCTGAACAAATCAGAACACCATGGAGAGAGGCCTGATAAATAAAATGGAGGGTTCTGTGAATGGCTAGAAGCTCTGCTGTGAACCCACTACATGATCCTGGCAATAAATGGTATTCTAAGCAAGTAGGAGATGTGGAGGCGTATCCCACCTTCTCGGGTTGTCTTAGAACCTTCAGTGTAGAAGATGGTGGCATCCTGGAACTCTGCAAGGATAACACGTACAAGACGCCGGAAAACCATAGGGGTGACAGAGACCTTAGTACCCTGGAATAGGTGACTGTCCAGCAGTTCACGTAATTCTCAACGTTGGCTGCCGACCGCTGTGGCGGAGCCGTTCTAGGCGCTTCAGCGCTGCTGCTACGGTAGCAGGTTCAAATACTGCCTTGGGCATGGATGTGTCTGATGTTTTTAGCTTAGTTAGGTTTAGGTAGTTCTAAGTTCTAGGAGACTGATGACCTCAGACGTTAAGTCCCATAGTGCTCAGAGCCATTTGAACCGTAGAGGACCTGCAACGCCGGCCGCGGTGGTCTTGCGGTTCTAGGCGCGCAGTTCGGAACCGCACGACCGCTACGGTCGCAGGTTCGAATCCTGCCTCGGCCATGGATGTGTGTGATGTCCTTAGGTTAGTTAGGTTTAAGTAGTTCTAAGTTCTAGGGGACTGATGACCACAGCTGTTAAGTCCCATAGTGCTCAGAGCCATTTAGGACCTGCAACATGTGGTCGTGCATCATCCTGCTGAAATGAAGGGTTTCGCTGGGATCGAATGACGGGTAGAGCCACGGGTCGTAACACATCTGAAATGTAGCGTCCACTGTTCAAAGTGCCGTCAATGGGAACAAGAGGTTGAAAGGTGGCTTTCATTTGTGACATTCATTTCGCAGATTATTCTGCATATTTGGAATAAATAAACCCATATAATGGTTCATTACTCTTATTAGGGGGACTAGAAAGAGAGATGCGTGATGATTAGATACGTCTGAAATAATACGGGCTTTGGTAATGATAAAATTTAGTTGCATGCTCTAGGTGTAAGCAGTGTGGATTTACCATTGGAAGCGGGGAGGCGAAGGCCGGTGAGCGCTGGAAGAGCATTGTGCAGGGGCCGGGGGTGCCAGGGGATGCGGCCACTGACCTGCAAGCATCAAAAAGGAACGCCGCCGAGTGCCAGGTGAGAGAGAGACGGGAAATGTCGAGCAGACAGAGAGCGTCCAACGTACGCGCTGGCGCCGCCCGGTCGCGCGCTGTTTTAGCGGCAAATGGGCTGAGCTCTGATTGGGCAGTTCATAAGGAAGTGCGGGAAACGCTTAGGGTCATCGCCCGCTTTTTGGAGAGAGAAATTTTTGGATAGGTGGAGAAATTGTATCACTCCGCGAGGGAGATGTGGGAGGCCTTTGTAGCGTCGGGATTGGGTGATTAAGAGTTTGGCGGCAAGATTGTCGCAAGAGCATCGTGCAGAAAGCGACAGAGATGAAAGCATCTTGTGCCGTGAAAGCGGACAGTCGCGAAGTTCGGTAGCTCTGAGATAGGGACTTAGATTCTGAATACTGTGCTGTGTATTATCTATAGTCTGCAGCTACAGTAGGACATCAGCGTCCACAATAGGCATTGCATTGACTACTAGTATTATTACAGTTGATTTCGCCTTATAGGCTGGCAGTCACCATTGAACGTAGTAATTCAGTGCACAGAGCTGTCATACTGGTATTGCACGTTAGTAGAAACACACAGGGATGTATCTTAAAGGTTTTTGAGCCAGTCTTGAAAGCGTTGCATACCATTTAGAGGAAATATAGGGCTTGTGGTATTAGCAGTTTCTGAGTAGTTTATTCTGCTCAAGGTATTTGAGAGGAATGCCGGACATTTGCCACGCCGGACATTTGCCACGCCGTACATTTGCCACACTTGCCCCTTCGCCACGTAGCGTTCTCTCAGGTAAGGGACGCCCTTTCTCGTACTTCTTCTGTCCGCTTTCAAACCACCGTCTCCACATCTTACTCGATACAACTAGTACGTAAGGGACCTTCTTCTTGGACATCTTGGCGAAATTACAGAGCTTCTTTTCCGAAATCGAAATATTTATAACTTTTGGGAAACGATAGCAATACTGACGATTATGTCAGTATGTAATTAGTTCTGCCAAGTATAAATATAGATCCCTCTGTCTGTAGGGTAGCTTCCTTTAACGCTTACTGATTGCGATAGAAACAGTCCATCGGCATGGGAGCAACACGAAAGGAATGATATAAAGAGAATGCGAATGTACGCTAATCATTTCTTTTTGATCACTGCATTTGTGCCTACTTTAATCACTACAATTGCATGCCCAAAAGACAATAACGAAAGAAGAAATGGGTATGTGAATGTTTGAAAAGAAGAACGACATACTCCATATTAATTTACTCTCTAAATCCGTTATCCCTTCGGGCGAAACATTAGTTAATGAAGTGTAGCGGAACAATGTTCAAAACATGACTGAAAATACGTTCACTAAATGGAGATAGGAACATCTGTGACTGACATATCTAAAGTCGACGTACAATTTTATAATGTTAGAAATAAGGAAATGAAGTAATACAGAATGCTGTGCTTGTAACGTACGTTGTTGTTCTACATTGTTTAGCTCTGATATTTACAGGCTCACAGAGAAAGCATCCGAGGTTTTGGAGGGAAAAGCCGTAATTGTAATGATCTGCACTACAACAGACACAAGAAGCACAACTTAAGGGAAAATAATGCAATGTGTGTTCCAGCTCACAAGCGACGTTGAAGCAGATACTTCCTGCGACTTAGTATGGGCAGAGGTTATATTAGACAACCGGAATAAATTAATAACTGGCTCCTTTTACCGACCCCTGGTCTCAGATGAAACAGTTGCTGAACAGTTCAAAGAAAAATTGAGTCTCATCACAAATAGGTACGCTACTCATACAATTATAGCTGGCAGTGACTTCAATCTGCCTTCCGCATGTTGACAAAAATACATTTTCAGACCCTATTGTTCAAATGGTTCAAATGGCTCTGAGCACTATGGGACTTAACAGCTGAGGTCATCAGTCCCCTATAACTTAGAACTAATTAAACCTAACTAACGTAAGGACATCACACACATCCATGACCGAGGCAGGATTCGAACCTGCGACCGTAGCGGTCACGCGGTTCCAAACTGAAGCGCCTAGAACCGCACGGCTACACCGGTCGGCAGACCCTATTGTAGATATAAAACAACTTCCGTAATTTTTCTTAATGCTTTTTTTTAAATTATTTTGAACGGTTAGTTCACGAGGCCATTCAAACTGTAAATGGTTACGAAAACTCACTTGACCTCTTAGCCACAAATAATTCTGAGCATCACGACGGATACAGGGATTAGTCAACACACAGTCGAGCGAGTCTCAATTCCGTAACATAGAAATTCACCAAAAC
The DNA here is from genome assembly GCF_023864275.1 of Schistocerca cancellata. Classification (NCBI taxonomy): domain Eukaryota; kingdom Metazoa; phylum Arthropoda; class Insecta; order Orthoptera; family Acrididae; genus Schistocerca; species Schistocerca cancellata. Next base: position 536,496,347 of record NC_064632.1, read on the forward strand.
TAAACGCGAAATATATCTATTTACAAAAGCAGCTAAAAATTCGGTTGATATCTTTCTAAGAGACAGTCTCCAATCCTTCCAAACTATGTAAGTGAAGACCATATGTGGCTTAAGTTCAAAGAAATAGTATCAACAGCACTCGAGAAATTCATACCAAATAATTAATAAGAGACGGAACTAGTCCCCCATGGTACACGAAACACGACAGAAAGCTGCTGCAGAAGCACCGAAAAAGCCACGTATAATTTAGGCGAACGCAAAATCTCCAAGATTGACGAAGTTTACTGAGGGTGGAAATTTGGTGCAGATTTCAATGCGAGATGCATTTAATAGTTTCCACAACGAAAGTTGTGGCAGAAAATCCAAAGAGATTCTGGTCCCATGTTAAGTAAACCATTGGAAAGGCTCAGTAAGTACCCTTACTGCGGAACAGCGATGAGGAGGAGAGGGAGACAAGAGACCCAACCCATCGGAGCAGGTAAAATCGTGGCAAATGTCCGGCGTGGCAAATGTCCGCACACCATTTGAGAGACTTATCCTAATTCAGCGACTTCACAGCTGCACTCTTCACCCCAGCAGTATCGACGGGGCCAGCTCCCTGGCAGACGGTATTGTAAAACTTGCAGCAGCGACACTAAAGTTCAGAGATAGTTGTTGGATCATGTTCTTGCCATCCACTGAGCATGCTTGCAGGTTTGCTCACGATTCGTTAGTGGTTATTTGTTTCTTTGCATGTTGTTTGGTTTGTTTCTTGGTGGTGGTGTTCAAATGGTTCAAATGGCTCTGAGCACTATGGGACTTAACTTGTGACGTCATCAGTCCACTAGAACTTAGAACTACTTAAACCTAACTAACCTAAGGACATCACACACATCCATGCCCGAGGCAGGATTCGAACCTGCGACCGTAGCGGTCGCGCGGTTCCAGACTGTAGCGCCTAGAACCGTTCGGCCACTCCGGCCGGCGGTGGTGGTGTCCGAAGTGCGTATTATTTCAGACACAAAGGAGATTATAGGAACGCAGTAAGATCGCATTTACCATTTGCTTATCCAGGGGCATAATTAAATCTCACTTCGCATCAACTTAACATTGAGATTATAGGAACGCAGTCAGATCGCACTTATCATTTGCTTATCAAATGGCTCTGAGCACTATGGGACTCAACTGCTGTGGTCATAAGTCCCCTAGAACTTAGAACTACTTAAACCTAACTAACCTAAGGACATCACACACATCCATGCCCGAGGCAGGATTCGAACATGCGACCGTAGCGGTCGTGCGGTTCCAGACTGTAGTGCCTTTAACCGCTCGGCCACGCCGGCAGGCCATTTGCTTATCCAGGGGCGTAATTAAATCTAACTTCACATCAACTTAACATTAAGAGCTGAGAGCCAATCTTACCAGTGTAGTATATCTAAGAACAGTGTACTATTTGTTTAATTTGTTTTCATTTATGATTTGTTCAATATGATCTAATATCTATCGTGGGATAATTTACAATAAATACGAGTTATTTACAATATCGCTTTTGATTGAGTAGTAGGTGGTAGTTAGACGTCACTGTTACATTGATATAATTTATTCATGTTTAATAGCGACCACAACCCGAATAGGATGCCCCACAAAGTGACCAAGACGTGTAACCAGTGGCACCCCATACCATCACGCGAGGTGATACGCCAGTATGGCGATGACGAATACACGCTTCCAATGTGCGTTCACCGCTTAAAACGGATGCGACCATCATGATGCTGTAAACAGAACCTGGATTCATCCGAAAAAATGACGTTTTGCCATTCGTGCACCCAGGTTCGTCGTCGAGTAAACCATCGCAGGCGCTCCTCTCTGTGATGCAGCGACAAGGGTAACCTCAGCAATGGTCTCCGAGTTGACAGTCCAAGCTGCTGCAAATGTCGTCGAACTGTTCGTGCAGATGGTTGTTGTCTTGCAAACGTCGCCATCTGTTGACTCAGGGATCGAGACGTGGTTGCACGATCCGTTACAGCCATGCCGATAAGATGCCTGTCATCTCGACTGCTAGTGATAGGAGGCCGTTGGGATCCATCACGGCGTTCCGTATTACCCTCCTGAACCCACTGATTCCATATTCTGCTAACAGTCATTGAATCTCGAACAACGCGAGCAGCAACGTCGCGATACGATAAACCGCAATCACGAAAGGCTACAATCCGACCTTTATCAAAGTCGGAAACGTGATGGTCCGCAGTTCTCCTCCTTACACGAGGCATCACAACTGTGTTACACCAGGCAACGCCGGTCAACTGCTGTTTGTGTATGAGAAATCGGTTGGAAACTTTCCTCATGTGAGCACGTTGTAGGTGTCGCCACCGGCGCCAACCTTGTGTGAATGCTCTGAAAAGCTAATCATTTGCATATCACAGCATCTTTTTCCTGTCGGTTAAATTTCGCGTCTGTAGCACGTAATCTTCGTCGTGTAGCAATTTCAATGGCCAGTAGTGTACATTAAAAGTGAACACTCGGAGACACAGTGAAACTAAAAAGGCTACAGTAGCGGATTACAATGTAGTGAATGCACCACCTGAGAAGTCGTGCCTCGGGAAATCCGACCACCTGCTACAATGAATCTCACCGACAAACAGTATAAATCACCAACCAACTACAACCTTATTTCAACATGTAAGTCCGCTTTTGCATTATCAGTATCACAGGCCATAATAAAACAATATCTTTAGACGGAATTCGTAGTTCGCTATTGCCGTCGATTATCGATTGTCTTAGAACCATCAGTGTAGAACAGGAGAACAACATTTAACACTCCATGTTGCGACGCCGTACTACCACACAGGGCACACACGCGGCTCACAAACAGGAGGTTACGATAAGTAATTCCCAGAGCCGAATGCCCGTATTTGCTTGCCCCCAAAGTGCTCCACTCTTCACACAGAGGGCGCTCCGCCGACAACGCGGAGGCAAACTGCAGGCCCGCGTCATCCAAGGTTGCCGTCGGGCGGACGGGCGCGCAAATTCATACCGCCGGAACGATGAACATCCAGCACAGAAAGTCCCTTGCGTCTAGTCTGTTAATTCCCTTCGTGCTGTCATAATCATTTCGGAAAACTGAAATATAACCGTCAAACCTCCTTGCCTAGGCACGCCAGATGAAAGTTGTCGTCAAGCCCTGAATGAAAATTGCGCAACGGATAAATGGGGACGGGAGCTTGAGAGCGCTACCTAGAGAGCTTGCCCTATTCTGTACGATACTAGGCAAGGGGCTGGAGCGCTCACACGCTGATGTGTGGGTTCCTGCATTCTATATCTTTTATTTTAAATAAATTCCCATAACTTGAGTCCTCTGTGATTTTTAGGGTATGTTAAAGATTGATGACAATTGATTATTTATTTATTTTAAACGTTATCACTCCACTTTACAGTGATTGTAGCAATTGTTCCAGTTTATAGATATTACAATTTTACAACTTATAGCTCGGGTGTATTATATACTAATCTGCTCGCACATTTCTCCGGGCAAGACGGAATTGCGGTGGCCAAACGTATACCACCAAAGTCTCCCAATATTTTACGTGGGACATCCACTATGTGAGGAGGATAACGGGCAAACTGGGGACCAGATACATTAACACAGGGGGGTCAAATTTCCGAAACTAAACGACAACATTTATTTCCTTACACAATCCGAAGCTGAAAATAGAAGAATTAGTTCAAATATTCAAATACCTCTCTTCCACGTGTGAACATCGAGACAGACGCACTGAGGGTATATCTGCACTTACTCGTCCTCTGTAACCCTCTCAGAATATCGCGGGCACCCGGAGGCCTTCCTGGGCCTCGGTGGAGGGGATGGTCGAACCACTTGGCCGTGACCAACCTCTCCACCCCAAATCTTGTGACACTGGAACGTCTTTGACTTTGCCCTGCCTGTGCTGTCTCTCTGATTCCGTACCCAGGAGTAAGGCTGGCACTACGATACTGCAGAACTACTTCCCAACTAAGATTTGACCACGCTTTATGGAAAGGTGTGAGGAGGATTAGCAAAGTTCATGTGCAGATTCACATTCACTTACAAGAAATGCATAATACACGACACATATAAATACGTATTGTGAAACCCGACACATTTCTTTCCACTCTGTTGCACCCGCGGCCGGCCGCGTCGTGCAATAAAATTGGCGGCGGAGCCGCCTCCGTTTGTATTTCCCGGTGCGAGCGAGCAGCGAAACCTGTTGCTGATGGAGCCGAAACTACTGTACCATTTCAAAACTACTCACATGAATCACCTGACTATAAATGACAGCTCCGCCAGTGTAGTGCCCTTTTATATCTTGTGTTCGAGATGCTACCGCCGCCTGTGTATATGCATATCATTGCCCCATGATTTTTTTTGCCTCACTGTATGTCAACTGCCTACCGAGTACCTGAGTATCGTCTGGCGGAGTTGTGAGCCAGTGACTCAGCAAGGAACGTTTATGAGAGGAGCAGAGACGATTGGCGACCGGCTGCAAAAGGAGCAAACCACTGACATAAGTGGCTACGACGGAGGGCTAGTTTCGAACTGGTCTCAGGGAAGTACCATCTTGAAAATGGCGAAGCTGCTCAGTTTTTCGCATGCTACCGTCGTGAACGATTGTGGAATAACGTGGAGGTTGGAGGCTTGTCTGCCCTGGTTAGCAGGGTGGGCAGAACAGATGACAGGGTACAATTGTGTTGCAGGTGAAAGTGTTTCGGGGCACACTGTTCAGTGTGCATTGTGAACATGCGGCTACACCGCAAAGGCTCCTGAAGTGTTAAATGATGACCCAAGATATCGTCAGTTGTTGCTCTTGACACGTAACCATAGAGATTGCATCGTGGATCAGAGGAAACATGTCGCCTTGTCTGATAAATTATATTCCTTGTTACACCATGTTGGTGGTTATGTCCGGAAGGTTTCGTGAATCATGTACCGTTCCACGGACACTGGACGGTGTCAGCAGTATTATATTCTGAACCACTTTATCTAAAATCCCATGGGACTTACAGTTACTCTCGAAGATTGGTTAGTCATAACGTTCTGCCTCTTGAATGTTATTCGGCTGTCGTAGGTTGTAGTCCAGGAATCGCGTCAAACACGTGACACGGGTACGCCCACATACAGCCGGTAAATACCCAACGTGGAGAGGCAAGTGGATTTGTTGTTCTTAAATCGTTATACACTACTGGCCATTAAAATTGCTACACCACGAGGATAACGTGCTACAGACGCGAAATAGAACCAACAGGAAGAAGATGCAGTGATATGAAATGATTAGCTTTTCAGAGCATTCACACAAGGTTGGCGCCGGTGGCGACTCCTACAACGTGCTGACGTGGGGAAAGTTTCCAACCGATTTCTCATACGCAAACAGCAGTTGACCGGCGTTGCCTGGTGTAACATTGTTGTGATGCCTCGTGTAATGAGGAGAAATGCGTACTATCACGTTTCCGCCTTTGATAAAGGTCGCATTGTAGCCTATCGCGATTCCGGTTTATCGTATCGCGGCATTGCTGCTCGCGTTGGTCGAGATCCAATGACTGTTAGCAGAATATGGAATCGGTGGTTTCAGGAGGTAATACGGAACGCTGTGCTGGATCCCAACGGCCTCGTATCACTACCAGTAGAGATGACAGGTATCTTATCTGCATGGCTGTAACGGATCGTGCAGCCACGTCTTGATCCCTGAGTCAAACAGATGGGGACATTTACAAGACAACATCTGCACGAACAGTTCAATGACGTTTCCAGCACCATGGACTATCAGCTCGGAGACCATAGCTGCGGTTACCCTTGACGCTGCATCTCAGACAGGAGCGCCTGCGATGGTGTACTCAATGACGAACCTGGGTGCACGAATGGCAAATCGTCATTTTTTTCGGATGAATCCAGGTTCTGTTTACAGCATCTTGATGGTCGCATCCGTGTTTGGCGACATCGCGGTGAACGCACATTGGAAGCGTGTATTCGTCATCGCCATACTGGCGTATCAGACGGCGTGATGGTATGGGTTGCCATTGGTTACACGTCTCGGTCACCTCTTGTTCGCATTGACGGTACTTTGAACAGTGGACGTTACATTTCAGATGTGTTACGACCCGTGGCTCTACCCATCAATCGATCCCTGCGAAACCCTACATTTCAGCAGGATAATGCAAGACCGCGTGTTACAGGTTCTGTACTGGCCTTTCTGGATACAGAAAATGTTCGACTGCTGCCCTGGCCAGCACCTTCACCAGATCTCTCACCAACTGAAAACGTCTGGTCAATGTTGGTCGAGCAACTGGCTCGTCACAATACGCCAGTCACTACCCTTGATGAACTGTGGTATCGCATTGAAGCTGCATGGGCAACTGTACCTGTACACGCCATCCACGCTCTGTTTAACACAATGCCCAGGCATATCAAGGCCGTTATTACGGTAAGAGGTGGTTGTTCTGGTACTGATTTCTCAGGATCTATGCACCCAAATTGCGTGAACATGTAATCACATGTCAGTTCTGGTATACTACGTTTTTCCAATGAATACCCGTTTATCATCTGTATTTCTTATTGGTGTAGCAATTTTAATAGCCAGTGGTGTAGAATCCCCCGTGGGCAAATGCGCAAATGCTCCTACTATGTGGCATCTGGACGTACCCTAAGGCTTACAACTCCGGTTGATTGCGTGTTGCTGTATAAGACTATTTTGGCTTCGTTTATCGGCAGAAATCTATTCACCCACTGCTTGCAGTCGTAACTTTCGATCTCTATTGAACTTCGGCTGTCAGCTTATCGTGGAAGGTTACTCGCTTATTTTTTGGTATTCAGTTAAAGTGATGTGAGGTCTATCTTCATTCGATGTGTCATACTTCATATTTGTATACTGCTTATTTTTAAAGCGGAATTCTTCAATAACCGATATGTTACGCCACAGAAGTTCTGAGTATAAGCAGTATGATCTTTGGTTGACACTAGCACTGTCGTTGCCAGCATCACTCAGTAGGAGTGAGTGATGGGTCGGGTGTTCGTTACGCAGCAGAGTGGTCTGCAAATAACAAGCAGAACTCAGAGGAGCAAATGATGTAAATATTAATTTGATAATTGTGAAGATTTTCTGGAGATGTTTCCGCTCCATTGCTTGCTCGCGCGTAATTCACGATGAATGGCAAATTTTGGTAACTATTGTTTATTCGTTTGTGTTTGTTAGGTTGGCCGTACGTGATTAAACGAGGTTACCTGCTCATACAGTTTGCATTCAGATTGAGTGATTCCTAACCCCTCTACCGCTCTTTTAACTACATTCATGGCGGAGTCATATTTTAATAAGAAGTGATTTTTGTAAAGATAGTCGTAACTTTTAAGGATTCAGAGATTCGCGATTTGGTTTTTTAATGCTGGTCTCCTTTTCAGTTATTTAATAAGTCGAGTTTTCACCACCGTCTCGTCACGGAAGTTACATTTTTCTATTGTGTGTCGCCGCAGTGCACTCAGACCAAAATCTCCACATGGAAGAAAATAAGATCGTATCAAACATTGTATATCGACAGAGTATTAATCAATACTATGATATTCTTTTTGAGCTGTATGCTGTCGTCCAGGAGAACGGGTGTAAATTGTAAGTAATAAGCAACAACTGAACTACAGTGAACAGGGAAAGCATAACTGTGAGCATGTGTCTTGTAGAGCTCCTGTGAGGAGATCGGAAGAGCGTTAGTTTGTTGTACCAAGGGTCCCTGGTTAGATCCATTGTTGTGTCAGTTTTGGCACTGTAGAACGTGTGAAATTTTTATGTGAGTCAACATCCTTTTTTCATGTGATATGACAGTTTGGAGTATGTAACAATGGTTTTCTTCTTGCTTTCCATTTTTTTGATCCGCTTATTTGAAAGTGACAAACCTGTAGAATACATTTGTAGTTTCACAGAATAAAAAAATACAGTCGGTACCAAAGAAAAGAGACAATTTCGTCACACATTTCGAAGTATTAATAGCAATAATAATAATAATTATTCTTATTGTTATTGTTGTTTTTTTATTAATAGTATCACTTTCATACACGTGTTAATAATTATTATTATTATCATTTTAGTATTGTCTTTGTTATTACTATTAATATTTCCACACATGTGATGCCATTGTTTCTTTATGCTTCTGGTCTTATTGTTGGTACATATAGTCCCATATAACAGTTTCACTTTACAGTACAAAAACTAGCATGACCAGCGCTCGAACCCAGGACTCTTGGTTCGACAAACTAATGCCCTGCCGACTTTCTCACGGGAGCTATATTGGTTGATACGTTGTCGATATACAGAGTTCCGTAACGATCTGACTATCTGACGTCTGGAGGATAGGTGTTAGCGTGACACAGTCGCTCAAAGTAATGTATGATGTGTTAAGTATAGCTGTTTTTCCTTGCGTTTTCCTTGCGTTTGGGCAAGGCTTTTGATTTTCCTTAGGTGGTTTGGTGATGCACTGCATTTTTTTTTATTTTCACCACATTCGACCAGTACTGAATTTCCGTTGGTACAACGTAAAACAAAATTTCTTAGGACCAGTTTCCCGTTTAATGTCACACCTGGGGCAAAGTTAAGCGCTGCATTTCAAACCTATTATCAGGATTTTCATATAGGTCTTGCTTATAATGATAAACATTCATTTTAGTAAGTAACCCAATCAATGCTTAACATCATAAAACATATAATTTTTGAAGCTTGCTTGTAAAATGTGAGAAATCACACTATAAATAAAAGTTGCTTATTTATCTTCAAAACACCGACTCTGTTATTATCTTTGGAGATGTCACTTCCCTCACTGTTATCTTTTGGTCGTCACTCTCGTGAGTGTGTATTTATAAACAACCCATGTCGTTCTACAGTTTAAGCGATACACCACATTCCTTTCTAAAGTCGAACATCTTCTTATTAGATATTGGTGCAGCTGATTACCGGTTTTTATTCTAGCAAGTTAGGTATACTTTCCAGAAATGCAGCCGCAGTTTGTTTTATTAATACTTGTCATCGATTGTGTCGTTCCTAGTGAGGCATTATCTTCGCTCCCTCTCCACCTAAACTGGTAATGAAAGAAAGAGACGTTAGGTGATGCCAGAACACGCACAGATGAGGAGGGGCAGCGACTTCACACTGATAGGAATGTTGTCGCTGATAACAGCAACGATGCCATCGATGGGGTGATAAAGATAATGACGGCATTACGTCAGTGACCTAGGTCACATGATGTCAGAAATGTAAACAAAGTGTATCAGACAGTACACACCCCTGCTACCACTCATATTTTAGGCAAGTAGAAAACTGTGCGTATTTGAAGTAATAATTACATTTCCTATATAACTGTATAACTGTCGAATATGTGTAGACCTACAGAAGCAACATCTAACGAGCTGACGTCACAAACATATCTTTGCGGCTGTTGTACGTCAGTTTGTTATGAAGAATAGCTCTGGTAACAGGATGAATCTGTGGACACTGTGGCCCGGTTTACCCCAAATTTTAACTACGTGTGACAGTGCTAAGCTAATTTTGAGCGTATTTTTCGAACATGTGATGTGATGTGTCTGAAACAGTTATACATTCTTATAATTCAAGCGCATGAGTTCCACATGTCAAAAAGTAATAGTTTTTATTATGGCAAAAATTACTGTTTTGAACTGTAGACTGCTCATTGTATTTGCTTTTACCCTTTGTCTGCAGATCTGAAGATGCTCATCGCTGACCGAAACTGTAGCTTGAGTGCAATAAGAATTATATAGTCATGAAAATGACAGAAATTTATTTTGTACTGAACAAGTCATCGGATGAGCGTCGGGTATAATAGCCCACTTAACACACACAGTAACTATGCGACACTGGCACATGCACTTAAGAATGCGTGACACTGAAGTATACACACTCAGTAGTGAAAAACAATTGAGACTACTCATCAGTCAATACCGCTGCTCTCCTCTCCCCCTCCCTCTCCCTTCCGATGGACTTCGTATAAATATTTACATTAAATTCCTTGTAGAATCAGCCACTTTTTGCTACTCACATCTAGCGAGATTCACTCGCGCACTTAAATATCATATGTGAATTAAAAACTGCGTAAGCTGTTTACATTTGCAAAAAAAAAAAAAAAAAAAAAATACTAGGTACAGGAACGGACGCATAAAACGGCAGATAGACTCCATGACGTCTGTCTATTGCTGGTTGCTAAGGTATTCTAAACTCAAATACTATGAGTTCCTGGACGAGTACCAGCTTCTCTAAAAATCTCAGTACTGACTCGGGAATGACCACTAGCGATAAACACGGCTGGTTTTTTTCGCAACCTACATTTCGGTCTCTGTGCATACAAGTGAAGAAATATCGTCTTTATAGGCTTCCGAGTGACATTCCACACAACCAATTTTCATATCGATAATCAGTAAAATTTCTTAACGAATACTTCATAGGTTCAGATTTATTTTAAGAGTAGAATCTAAGACATTGGATCAGACGACAATGTTAAGCAGAAACGAAAGTCAGTTCGTTTGCATTCCAACTCAGTACGAAGGCGAATGTTATCAATGCACGTGACTGGCTGATAGTTTCAGCTGACCTCGCAGTTCGTCGCCGATTCTGTTTATTAAACGAAGATAACGTCGCTGGCTGATAGTAGGGAAACACCGAGTCAGTATTAGCAACGCTCGTTAAAGGTTAATACAGGTAAAATAAAGCCTGTATTTAAGAAGGAGAAAGAAGCTGATAGTATTTGATTACTGGGGTAAGATTTAAGGATGAATACAAAGATGCTCCTTGAAACAGATGTGCAGAACTATAGACCTATATCTCTAACGTTGATCAGTTGTAGAATTTTGGAACGCGTATTGTGTTCGAGTATATTGAATTTTCTGGAGACAAGAAATCTACTCTGTAGGAACCAGCATGGGTTTCGAAAAAGACGGTCATGTGAAACTCAGCTCGCGCTATTCGTCCACGAGACTCAGAGGACCATAGACACGGGTTCACAGGTAGATGCCGTGTTTCTTGACTTCCGCAAGGCGTTCGATACAGTTCCCCACAGTCGTTTAATGAACAAAGTAAGAGCATATGGACTATCAGACCAATTGTGCGATTGGATTGAGGAGTTCCTAGATAACAGGACGCAGCATGTCATTCTCAATGGAGAGAAGTCTTCCGAAGTAAGAGTGATTTCAGGTGTGCCGCAGGGGAGTGTCATAGGACCGTTGCTATTCACAATATACATAAATGACCTGGTGGATGACATCAGAAGTTCACTGAGGCTTTTTGCAGATGATGCTGTGGTGTATCGAGAGGTTGTAACAATGGAAAATTGTACTGAAATGCAGGAGGATCTGCAGCGAATTGACGCATGGTGCAGGGAATGGTAACTGAATCTCAATGTAGACAAGTGTAATGTGCTGCGAATACACAGAAAGATAGATCCTTTATCATTTAGCTACAAAATAGCAGGTCAGCAACTGGAAGCAGTTAATACCATAAATTATCTTGGAGTACGCATTAGCAGTGATTTAAAATGGAATAAGCATATAATGTTGATCGTCGGTAAAGCAGATGCCACACTGAGATTCATTGGAAGAATCCTAAGGAAATGCAATCCGAAAACAAAGGAAGTAGGTTACAGTACGCTTGTTCGCCCGCTGCTTGAATACTGCTCAGCAGTGTGGGATCCGTACCAGATAGGGTTGATAGAAGATATAGAGAAGATCCAACGGAGAGCAGCGCGCTTCGTTACAGGATCATTTAGTAATCGCGAAAGAATTACGGAGATGATAGATAAACTCCAGTGGAAGACTCTGCAGGAGAGACGCTCAGTAGCTCGGCACGGGCTTTTGTTAAAGTTTCGAGAACATACCTTCACCGAAGAGTCAAGCAGTATATTGCTCCCTCCTACGTATATCTCCCGAAGAGACCATGAGGATAAAATCAGAGAGATTAGAGCCCACACAGAGGCATACAGACAGTCCTTCTTTCCACGAACAATACGAGACTGGAATAGAAGGTAGAACCGATAGAGGTACTCAAGGTACCCTCCGCCACACACCGTCAGGTGGCTTGCGGAGTATGGATGTAGATGTAGATGTAGAAACTGGAGGAACGCATGAAATCTGTAGTGAAGAAGGCAAACAGAAGACTTAAATTTGTCAGGAGAGGGCTGGAGAATTGCAATGAATCTAGCATTCAGGACGCTTCTGTGAATAATTCGAGAACCGACGGTTCAGTAAGCGTTTTAACTCTCAGTTGTGTGGAGAGATTCCTTCGGGGCCTCGGTGATACAGTAAAGTTTTGGGGGAATTTTTAGTACCATGGTATGAGTGTATTCATTACGGATATCACGGACATGAATCACGCTATTTACTTCATCATTATCGATGACCAACTGTTCCTTTATTTCCTGTTCATGACGAGTAAACTGTGGACATTACCGCCTTCCTAGATGACACAGCCGTCGTCAGAGGATTGTATGCATACGTTCCTCACTTGACAAACACACAGTCATCCTATGACCCCTTGTCTGGCCCACCTAATATTTCTGGGTCTTGCAACAGCGGGTGAAACGTAGCAACCAGCACCCCCTTAATTTCGCAGCTCTGCCGAAACTAATGTTCTGAGAGTGGCTTTAGCTGGTTATGGAATATCTACATCTACGTCTACATCTGCATCTATGTGATTACGCTGCTATTCACAATAAAGAGCCTTGCAGAGGGTTCAATGAACCACCTTCAAGCTGTCTCTCTACCGTTCCACTCTCGAATGGCGTGCGTGAAAAACGAACACTTAAATTTTTCTGTGCGACCCCTGATTTCTCTCATTTTATCGTGATGATCATTTCTCCGTAAGTAGGTGGATGCCAACAGAATGTTTTCGAAATCGGAGGAGAAAACTGGTGACTGAAATTTCATGAGAAGATCCCGTCCCAACGAAAACCGCCTTTGTTTTAATGATTGACACTCCAGTTCACGTATCATGTCTGTGGCACTATCTCTCCTATTCCGCGATGATACAAAACGAGCCGCCCTTCGTTGAACTTCGTCGATGTCATCCATCAGTCCCACCTGATGCGGATCCCACACCGCACAGCGTTACACAGCGTTACTCCAGAATAGGGAGGACAGGCGTGGTGTAAGTAGTCTCTTTATTAGACCTGTTGAACCTTCTAATGTTCTGCCAAAGTATCGCAGTCTTTGGTTTGCTCTACCCCCAACGTTCCGACTTAGGTTATTTGTAGCTGTAATCCCTAAGTATTTAGTTGAATTTACAGCCTTCAGGTTTGTGTGATTTAACGCGCAACTGACATTTAGCTGATTTCTTTTAGTATTCATGTGAATAACTTCACACTTCTCTTTATTCATGGTCAACTGCCACTTTTCGCAATAAACAGATATTTTATCTAAAGCATCTTGCAAATGGTTTTGGTCATCTGATGAGTTCACAAGATGGTTAATGACAGCATCATCCGCAAGCAGTCTAAGAGGGCTTCTCAGATTGTTTCCTATGTCGTTAATATAGATCAGGAACAACTGAGGACCTACAACACTTCCTTGGGTAACACCAGATATTACTTTTGCTTTACTCGATGAATTTTCGTCTGTTACTACGAACTGTATAGTGGACTGGCCAGTCAGCCAATCCACTATGACCGGTAGCCGAAAGGCACGCGTTTAAGCTCACGCAGGCTGGCGTGAGGTCTGGAACAGGTCAGAGAAATAAGACTAGCAAAACAGGAGGTAACTGGTAGAATACTTAACTTTAATCCACTATTGGTGAACATCTCTCTTGACGGTACATGCTTCACAAGATACATAGCAAAGGATAAATGCGCCTTGCTAGGTCGTAGCAAATGACGTAGCTGAAGGCTATGCTAACTATCGTCTCGGCAAATGAGAGCGTAATTTGTCAGTGAACCATTGGTATCAAAGTCGGCTGTACAACTGGGGCGAGTGCTAGGAAGTGTCTCTAGACCTGCGGTGTGGCGGCGCTCGGTCTGCAATCACTGACAGTGGCGACACGCGGGTCCGACGTATACTAACGGACCGCGGCCGATTTAAAGGCTACCACCTAGCAAGTGTGGTGTCTGGCGGTGACACCACAAACTGTGACCTTTCTGACAGGAAATCACGAATCCAGTCGCATAACTGAGGCGATATTCCATAGGCACGCAGTTTGGTTAGAAGACGCTTGTAAGGAGCGGTGTCAAAAGCCTTCTGGAAACCTAAAAATATGGAATCAATTTGACATCACGTGTATTTGGCACTCATTACTTCGCGAGTATAAAGAGCTAGTTGTGTTTCACAAAAACGATATTTTCTGAACCCACTCTATGTGTCAATAAATCGTATTCTTCGAGGTAATTCACAATGTTCAAACACAGTATACGTTCCAAAACCCTACGGCAAATCGACGTAAGTGATATGGGCTTGTGATTCAGCCAATTATTCCTATTTTCCTTTTTTGGGTATTGGTGTAACATGAGCAATTTTCCATTCTTTAGGTGCGGATCTTTTTGTGAGCGAGCGCTTGTACATAACTGCTAAATACGGAGCTACTGTATCAGCATACTCTGAAAGGAACCTGACTGGAATACAATCTGGACCATAAGTCTTGCCTTTATTAAGTGATTTAAGCTGCTTTGCTACACCGAGTATATCTACTTCTATGTTTCACATCTGGAAAAATTTGTGGTCTTTCTTCCTCATCGAACTGACACCATTATCAAGGCCAGAGGTGATGCTACAAGCCATTAGTCACCTCCCGGAGGTGAGTGGTTAGTCGAAAGGTGTGTTTTGCTAAATTTCGGACAAAACTCGTTAAAGAACCACACAGGACACCGCTTAACAAATATTACCGGCAATACGAAAAAATTAAGCAGCGGTACATTACTTTAGTCAGACAGCCATAAAATTATTATCCACGGTTCCGGACGAAATTAGCTGTTGCATCTGTTCAACATCTGCTATATTACTTAAATCAGCCTAAACAACGTGTTTCAGTTTCGGTCTTCCACTGGTATTCAGATGTAATTCCTTGTGCTGTGCTATCGTTTAAGATAGCCCTTCTCGACGCTACTACAGCCGTATTGCGCTGCCAGACAGTGAATGGAGCAAATGTTTCTGATGTTGTACTTGCACCAGCAAATGGGAAGTACATGCTATTACAAGGCCCGATCGTACCATTTCAGCGGAACGTTGGCGCTTGTCCACAGTTAAATAGGCCCCACTGTACGTGATGTTAACATTTCTAACTTGCTTGCGCTTGGAACAGCCATTGGCTACGTGCCGTTGCTTATTTCGCTGTGTATTAACCGCTAGCGCTCATTCTTTTACCGATCGTTTAAACCAGAGAACTGGAGAAGCGCGTCGGATTCAGAACATAAAAAATATGATTTTGCTAACGCTTATCCACAACAATGATTTTATAGATGTGTTACACGTAATTCTTTGGCTTTCAGAAATACACAGAAGTAAGTATTCGTACCAGAAATACAGGGTGATTCAAAAATAATACCACAACTTTAGGAATTTAAAACTCTGCAACGACAAAAGGCAGAGCTAAGCACTATCTGTCGGCGAATTAAGGGAGCTATAAAGTTTCATTTAGTTGTACATTTGTTCGCTTGAGGCGCTGTTGACTAGGCGTCAGCGTCAGTTGATGCTAAGATGGCGACCGCTCAACAGAAAGCTTTTTGTGTTATTGAGTACGGCAGAAGTGAATCGACGACAGTTGTTCAGCGTGCGTTTCGAAGGACGGCCGAGAACGAGTGATGAAAATGTAGCACGCATCCAGCAAGCATTTGTTCGCAGCCCAGGAAAATCGACTCGCAGAGCTAGCAGAGAGCTGCAAATTCCACAATCAACCGTATGGAGAGTCCTACGAAAAAGGTTAGCTATGAAACGTCATCGTCTGAAATTGGTTCAAGCACTGTCTGCAGCTGATAAGATTAAAAGAATCGATTTCTATGATTTTATCCTTGCTCAAATGGAAACAAATGAATCTTTCGTTTCAAAGATTGTGTTTAGTGATGAAGCAACTTTCCACACTAACGGGAAAGTCAACCGTCAAAATGTCTGTATATGGGGCCCTGAGAACCCGCGGGAAACAACTCAGTATGAACGTGACTCGCCTAAGGTGAACGTTTTCTGTGCCATTTCAGCCGATAAAGTTTTTGGTCCCTTTTCCTTCGAAGGTGCTACTGTAACTGGACTACAGTATCTGGAGACGGTAGAGAATTGGCTGTTCCCTCAGCTCGAACAAGAAGCACAACAATTCATATTTCAGCAGGATGGAGCGCCACCACATTGGCACTTATCTGTCCGTAACTACCTGAACGTCAACTACCCGAGGCGATGGATCGGCCGCCAGGCAGCCCGTGATAGAGCACTTCATCACTGGCCTCCAAGAAGCCCTGATCTTACCCCCTGCGATTTTTTCTAATGGGTGTATGTTAAGGATATGGTGTTTCGGCCACCTCTCCCAGCCACCATTGATGATTTGAAACGAGAAATAACAGCAACTATCCAAACTGTTACGCCTGATATGCTACAAAGAGTGGGGAACAAGTTGGAGTAACGGGTTGATATTGCTCGAGTGTCTGGAGGGGGCCATATTGAACATCTCTGAACTTGTTTTTGAGTGAAAAAAAAACCTTTTTAAATACTCTTTGTAATGATGTATAACAGAAGGTTATATTATGTTTCTTTCATTAAATACACATTTTTAAAGTTGTGGTATTCTTTTTGAATCACCCTGTGAATCAAGAAGTTAAAGTGCAGCTACTTGGTTTAGTGTTTGGGGTTTCGCCTTCCTCTCAGTGCAGTATTCTCAATTTCTAAAGCTTTGTAAACTATTTTTTGTTATAATATTATTTTGCATGAGAGTCAGCCTGGTAAGGACAACAGGAAGTACTTTCACACACTATTTAGGTTATCTTCGTGCACATTTTTGTTTGATTGTGATGCTATTTTTGTTTTGAACGAACTGATCCCGATTTCATTTTCCGGATCCTCTTCATTTCAGCACATCTTTTTCATCTTTAAGTACCGATTCATCTCACGTCCTAATGTGATCCCTTACAATTTTAGGCTTTAACTTTACTACATAGTTTTCTTTCCCGTCATACTTCTATTTCCCTAATTAATGTTACAAATTAATTATTATTATTATCATTATCATTCACGTATGGGCCGAATAGGACCATGCCAAGTACTGTCAAACAATGTCGCTTTTGCTGGATGGCCTTCCTTTGTGCTCAAATTTGATTCATCATTTCAGATTGAAAATAATTGTTATTAATATTATTACTCTCTAATTAATATCATTACTATTTTAGTGCTATTTCACTCTTACGCCTTTGAACTTTTAATACATGTTTTACAATTCCGCAGTGACTATCGGAGCACCGCTTGAATTTATCGTTAGGAATTACAATTACTGTTATAGCTTTTACTCTTTTTAGAATGTTGTCGATATCTCCTTTCTATTTCAGTACGTTCCCATGGAAAGAAACATTGTTGCCCTACAGCGAAACATTTTTGTGTGCTATGTTTGGAGGCACATTTCTTGCCGTAGAAGTATTGATGTAATATACAGTCAAGTTGACAGACTCTTAGTTATGAACATTCTCTCACACGATTACCACATTACCTCCAAATTTTAATGACAAAAATTTCTTGCAGGATGACTTTGACAGGCATTTTGTGTTGTGAACTACACAGTCACCCGAGAGGTTCTATCCCTGGCGATGGGTTTTTTCCAATGACGATAATATGTGTAACGAATCTTTGTTTCCATAGTGCCATTCGGTTATTAAGGCAGTTCTTTCTCCTGCATCAAAAAGTTCAAACATTGAAAATTCAGTGCTAAACAACTGAAGGATATTACGTCAGAGCCAACAAAAAATATATTTCTTCAAGCAGCCAGATGTCGGAGATGCCTATTGTGAGAGGGATCATGTAGAATTTAACGAAAGATAGCACTGAGTCACTAAGTAATGAGTGGAGGGTGGGGGGGGGGGGAGGGGACGTACGACGATGTGGTGTAACGTGAATGGCACGGAGAAAGCGCAGCCGAACTACTAGAGGCCAGAGGGTTGGCGTACCGGGAAACTCATCACTACAAACTCCACAACGCGAAAAAGTTCCACAATGTTGAATATATGGCTCCAGGGTGTTCAAACGACAAAAGTTGGACGAGAACGGGCAACCCTGGTTTGGCGCCAAGGAGTTGCCGGAGACAGTGCGAGCTGGTGACCTAACGTGTCGGTGCTCGGCATTCCCTGTGCTCGAACTAGGAGTGTTGATATTCTTAAAAATATCGCGAATCCGATATACCGACATTTAAAATGATATCGTTATCGGGACCACTCGGCTGAGGTCATTGGTTCCTAGGCTTACACACTACTTAATCTAACTTAAGTTAACTTATGCTAAGGACAACACACCCACCCAACATCCATGCCCGAGGTACGACTCGAACCTCCGTCTCCGCCGGGTGAAGAGGGGGGGGGGGGAGCCGCGCGGACCGTGGCAAGGCGCCCTTGACCGCACGGCTACTCCGCGCGACTTGTCATTTAGATTTTTGTTTATTTCCAGCAACTGTTTTTGAGGAATTCCGATGTGAAGAAATAGCAGCCTAGGTAAGTTAAAAATTGTTTCTTAACACAACTGGTGTTTTACTTCTTCACATCGAAAATCTTGTTATTCGAAACACACTTCTAGTGCAATCGGCCTCCTCCTTTTGTATCACGTGTAGTTGCTCCACAAATTCAAAGAGAAAGATTGGGCGTGATGAAAGCTCAAAAAGTAGTAAGACTTCTTCATATAGTTAAAGTATATTCTGTGCAATTACGGAAGAACAATTACAAAATTTTACCGAAAGTGTGAAAATAGTATAGTATAAAATAAAAATATCGGCACGCAATATTGCTATTTTGATATCGATATATCGGGGGAAAATATCGAATATGTATATAAAGGGTGAGTCACCTAACATTACCGCTGGATATATTTCGTAAACCACATCAAATACTGACGAATCGATTCCACAGACCGAACGTGAGGAGAGGGGCTAGTGTAATTGGTTAATTCAAACCATAAAAAATGCACGGAAGTATGTTTTTAACACAAACCTACGTTTTTTTAAATGGAACCCCGTTAGTTTTGTTAGCACATCTGAACATATAAACAAATACGTAATCAGTGCCGTTTGTTGCATTGTAAAATGTTAATTACATCCGGAGATATTGTAACCTAGAGTTGACGCTTGAGTACCACTTTTCCGCTGTTCGATTGTGTGTATCGGAGAGCACCGAATTACGTAGGGATCCAAAGGGAACGGTGATGGACCTTAGGTACAGAAGAGACTGGAACAGCACATTACGCCCACATGCTAACACCTTTTTATTGCTCTTTTTCACTGACGCACATGTACATTACCATGAGGGGTGAGGTACACGTACACACGTGGTTTCCGTTTTCAATTACAGAGTGGAATATAGAGTGTCCCCACATGTTAGACCAATAGATGTTCAATGTGGTGGCCATCATTTGCTGCACACAATTGCAATCTCTGGCGTAATGAATGTCGTACACGCCGCAGTAGATCTGGTGTAATGTCGCCGCAGGCTGCCACAGTACGTTGTTTCATATCCTTTGGGGTTGTAGGCACATTACGGTACACATTTCCCTTTAACGTACCCCACAGAAAGAAGTCCAGAGGTGTAAGATCAGGAGATCGGGCTGGCCAATTTATGCGTCCTCCACGTCCTATGAAACGCCCGTCGAACATCCTGTCAAGGGTCAGCCTAGTGTTAATTGCGGAATGTGCAGGTGCACCATCATGCTGATACCACATACGTCGACGCGTTTCCAGTGGGACATTTTAGAGCAACGTTGGCAGATCATTCTGCAGAAACGCGATGTATGTTGCAGCTGTTTGCGCCCCTGCAATGAAGTGTTTGTTACAACACGCAACTGAACGTCGGAGGTTTCAAGCTTCAACTTTAGGTTACAATATTTCCGGATGTAATTAACATTTTACAATGCAACAAACTACACTGATTACGTATTTGTTTATATGTTCAGATATGCTAACAAAACTAACGTGGTTCCATTCAAAAAAAACGTAGGTTTGTGTTAAAAAAACATACTTCCGTGCATTTTTGTATGGTTTGTATTAAACAGTTACACCAGCCCCTCCCATCACGTTCGGTCTGTGGAATCGGTTCGTTCTGAGCGCACAGTGAGCACGTAAAGATGCTTACAAACATAGTGTCTCCCACCAAGTATGAGGGCCTGGTATGAGATTTCTCCTGATGTCATGCAGCCCACGTAACATAACTGTCGTACGTTTCCTTCTGCATGACAATTCTCAGCCGTACTCTGAAGGGGCAACGAAAATGCCCCTGCAGCGTTTTCGGTGGGAAGCGTTTGATCACCCACAACACCGCCTGTAATTGACTCTCCCTGTGTTTCATCTCTGCTCACATGAACCGCTAGCTATGAAGGCAAGGTTCTGCCACAGACAACGAGCTGTAGACCAGCGTAGAGAATCAGCAGGAAACAAAGGCGGCTTGCTTCTATGACGATGCTATTGGAAAGTTGGTAGAACCCTACGACAAATGTTTAAACCGGAGCGGGGACTATGTGGAAGAGTAGCTAACTGTTGCAAATAAACATTTTTGATTTTCACAAAGGTTTCTGTTTTGCGACCGATCGAACCTTCCTTTCCGAATATCGATGTATCGATATTTCATCAACAGACCTTGCTCGAATTTTCAGTGCATGCGAAATTCTGCTCGAATTACAATTCACCATTTTCGGAGTTACAACTACCAGAGAAATAGGGTGGGAACTGGCCAGAACAGCTACATTTTGTCCCAGAATCAGAGAAGCCTGTATACCGTCCCATACTTGGCCAACTTGTGACGGGCAGAGATGAGAGACAGAGGTGTTCTGGTAGCACACAAGGGTAATGTGTGTAACTGGCGAAAGGTGGGTCAGCAAAGTTGGATGAACTGTTGATAACCGTATGTTTACCTGCCTCCAGCGCCGTGATGCTTTCTAAGCTTAGAAGATAATTTATCTTACTGCTATCTCGTTGCACGTTTAGCTGGATCTACTACTCGGCCAATTGGTTCGGGAGAATAAGCTACTGATTACAAGTATGTATATCACTCGTAATTATAGTAACAAAACCAAACTTTTTACTATTGTTTGATGACATTCCGAGACAAAATCAGGTGGCGACTCGCTAGTGTTACCATGTGCTAGTGACTTTGGTTTTACAGATTATACTAGCGTAAATCATTGCGTAAATCAGAGGCTAACTGAAGAGTTGCTGGTAATCCACTTAGTAGACCTAAGATAGCGTACATAGAGCCAACGACAACTCACGTACTGAAACAATAGAAAGAACAGCCACAAAATACGCTGCAGATGAGTGAGCACTAAGCTTGCGCAAGTATGCTCATGACAAAGGAGAGAAACAAAAAGTACCTTCTGCAGATATCGTTAAACCACAGAGAGTTTGAGGAACGCAGGATGCTGACGGCCTGACATTCACACGGATCTACTAAACAGCAGGAAGTGTTGTAGTCCCTGCTTGATGGTCGCAACACTACCCATACACATATACATAGCCCTGCGCTCAATTAGAAAGTGAAGCTTATTCCACTCCTGTAGGCTCAGAAGAACCAGTTGCAAGAATTCTCACAGCAGCCACACACATACGGAACATGTCACACATTTTCTATTACAGCAGCACCTCCCGCTGCGTCGATGCCGGCAGTATGCTGAAGTTAATGGTGCTCATTTTGAACATTTATTGCAACATTGATCGGAACAATAAAAAACGAAACACATCTACCTTTTCTTCCTTAGTCCCACTCATTAACCACTTGAATAAAAATCAACACCAATGGAGGCCGAATAATTCCGATACTGTATAAGGAATCACTCCCATTCTGCCAACGGCTTAGTCAAAGAAGGCAGAGGAGCGAACAGAACTTCAGAGCAGCCTCTTGTCTTTGGGATGGGCAACTGTTCCTAAAAGGCGAAGAATCAGCAATGATCCACGACATCAGGAAGCAGAAGGTAATGGAAACTACCGCATTGAAGACACATAATTTGTATCTGCAGGACGTATGCCCTCTAACTGAAAACGTGTCACGATGATCTCTCCATTGGCAAAAGATTCCTGGTTAGTCCCCCATTTAGATGCTTGCAAGAGGCTGCCAAGGAGGAGGTGACCTAGAGAAAAATACTGAATAACTACTGTAAGGGGAACGTAGTAGCAGTCGAAGTGTGGAATATTACACTCCTGGAAATGGAAAAAAGAACACATTGACACCGGTGTGTCAGACCCACCATACTTGCTCCGCACACTGCGAGAGGGCTGTACAAGCAATGATCACACGCACGGCACAGCGGACACACCAGGAACCGCGGTGTTGGCCGTCGAATGGCGCTAGCTGCGCAGCATTTGTGCACCGCCGCCGCCAGTGTCAGCCAGTTTGCCGTGGCATACGGAGCTCCATCGCAGTCTTTAACACTGGTAGCATGCCGCGACAGCGTGGACGTGAACCGTATGTGCAGTTGACGGACTTTGAGCGAGGGCGTATAGTGGGCATGCGGGAGGCCGGGTGGACGTACCGCCGAATTGCTCAACACGTGGGGCGTGAGGTCTCCACAGTACATCGATGTTGTCGCCAGTGGTCGGCGGAAGGTGCACGTGCCCGTCGACCTGGGACCGGACCGCAGCGACGCACGGATGCACGCCAAGACCGTAGGATCCTACGCAGTGCCGTAGGGGACCGCACCGCCACTTCCCAGCAAATTAGGGACACTGTTGCTCCTGGGGTATCGGCGAGGACCATTCGCAACCGTCTCCATGAAGCTGGGCTACGGTCCCGCACACCGTTAGGCCGTCTTCCGCTCACGCCCCAACATCGTGCAGCCCGCCTCCAGTGGTGTCGCGACAGGCGTGAATGGAGGGACGAATGGAGACGTGTCGTCTTCAGCGATGACAGTCGCTTCTGCCTTGGTGCCAATGATGGTCGTATGCGTGTTTGGCGCCGTGCAGGTGAGCGCCACAATCAGGACTGCATACGACCGAGGCACACAGGGCCAACACCCGGCATCATGGTGTGGGGAGCGATCTCCTACACTGGCCGTACACCACTGGTGATCGTCGAGGGGACACTGAATAGTGCACGGTACGTCCAAACCGTCATCGAACCCATCGTTCTACCATTCCTAGACCGGCAAGGGAACTTGCTGTTCCAACAGGACAATGCACGTCCGCATGTATCCCGTGCCACCCAACGTGCTCTAGAAGGTGTAAGTCAACTACCCTGGCCAGCAAGATCTCCGGATCTGTCCCCCATTGAGCATGTTTGGGACTGGATGAAGCGTCGTCTCACGCGGTCTGCACGTCCAGCACGAACGCTGGTCCAACTGAGGCGCCAGGTGGAAATGGCATGGCAAGCCGTTCCACAGGACTACATCCAGCATCTCTACGATCGTCTCCATGGAAGAATAGCAGCCTGCATTGCTGCGAAAGGTGGATATACACTGTACTAGTGCCGACATTGTGCATGCTCTGTTGCCTGTGTCTATGTGCCTGTGGTTCTGTCAGTGTGATCATGTGATGTATCTGACCCCAGGAATGTGTCAATAAAGTTTCCCCTTCCTGGGACAATGAATTCACGGTGTTCTTATTTCAATTTCCAGGAGTGTATAAGCTTGAAAATGGTAGGTGCAAAATGGTTCAAATGGCTCTGAGCACTATGGGACTTCAGAGATCATCAGTCCCCTAGAACTTAGAACTACTTAAACCTACCTAACCTAAGGACATCACACACATCCATGCCCGAGGCAGGATTCGAACCTGCGACCGTAGCGGTCACGCGGTTCCAGACTGTAGCGCCTAGAACCGCTCTGCCACCCTGGCCGGCGAAAATGGTAGGGTAAATAGAAATCGCGAAATGCGAAATGAAAAGGCTCAGACCTGGTGTAGGGGGTATTAACGTAGTGAAGTGGAAAGAAGATAAGGATTTCTGGTCAGACGAATTCTGGATAACATCAACAGCAGCAGAACATGCTATAATGGAAATAGTATTCGTTATGAATAACAAAGTAGGCCAGAGAGTGAGTAACTGCAAACAGGTCAGTGACAGAGTGGTTCTCATCAGAACCGACAGCAAACCAACACCGATAACTGTAGTACAGGCGTAGATGCCGGCGAGCAAAATACGAAGAGATAGTAAAAGTATACGAGGATACTGAAAGGGTTATTCAGTTCGTAAATGGAAATGATAATCTAATAAATATGGGGGACTGAATGCGTAGGGGAAGGAACAGAAGATGGGGTTACGAGATAATATAGGCTTGGTTATAACAATGAAGTAAGTCGAAGAAAGACGAAAGGGGAAATGATAACAGCGAGAAATTTAAAAACATGATTGATGGTTACAAAGTAGATGAAGTTAAGGAATTCTTCTACCTAGGCAGCAAAATAACCCATTATTGTCGGAGAAAGAAGAACATTAAAAACAGATCAGTACTGGCAAAAAGGCCATTCCTGGCCAAGAAAGGACAAGTAATATCCAACATAGGCCTTAATTTGAGAAAGAAATTTCTGAGAATGTAGAATAGCAGCACAGTATTGTATGGTAGTGAATTATGGCCTGTGGGAATACCGGAATAGAAGAGAATCGAAGCATTTGAGATGTGGTGCAACAAAATAATGTTGAAAATCAGGTGGACTGATAACGTGAGGAATTAGTAAGTTCTGCGCAGAATCGGCGAGGAAAGGAGTACATCGCAAACACTGACAAGGAGAAGAGACAAGATGATGGATCAAATGGCTCTGAGCACTATGGGACTTAACTTCTGAGGTCATCAGTCCCCTAGAAATTAGAACTACTTAAACCCAACTAAGCTAAGCACATCACACACATCCATGCCCGAGGCAGGATTCGAACCTGCGACCGTTGCGGTCGCGCGGTTCAAGACTGTAGCACTTAGAACCGCTCGGACACCCCAGCCGGCTGACAAGATGATAGGACATATGTTAAGACATCGGGGAATAACTTCCATGGTAGTCACAGGAGAGGAATTCTTGGCCGGCCGCATCAAACCAGTCAGAAGACAGATGACTCAAAAACAAAAAAAAAAAAAAAAAAAAAAAGGACCCTGAGAAAGAATAAACAATAAATTTTAGCTAGTAATAGTGAATGATCTCTTAAAAGTATCGCAGATTGGGGAGGCATACTTCGAGAAGACCGGCATAAACCAGGGAATGTAGCTGGATTACATCAAGATCAGAGAGATTACGAAATCGTTATTGGATTTGAAGGCGTAGCCAGGAACAGATATAGAACCGCGTAATATTTTAGAAATGATTAAGAGTAGACTGGAGTTTAAGAGAACCGTACGGGAGTATCAGTGTGGAAGGTGCTACGGTATTAAAATACTGCGGAAGGATGAGACCCGTTTGAAGTCCGCTAAAGATGTGGAAACTGCGACATGTACAAAACTGTACGCAGTCCATTTGAAGAAGAGTAGACATTTCTATGTAGGCAGAGACTGAAGTTGGACAGACAAAAATATATACAAGGAAGTTACGTATGAAGAAATTTCTTAACATAAGATATATTTCCACTGATCGACGAAATTAAATTAGGAAATTAGATTAGGAAATGAGACACTTAAAGTAGTAAAAGAGTTTTGCTATTTGGGGAGCAAAATAACTGATGATGGTCGAAGTAGAGAGGATATAAAATGTAGACTGGCAATGGCAAGGAAAGCGTTTCTGAAGAAGAGAAATTTGTGAACATCGAGTATAGATTTAAGTGTCAGGAAGTCGTTTCTGAAAGTATTTGTATGGAGTGTAGCCATGTATGGAAGTGAAACATGGACGGTAAATAGTTTAGACAAGAAGAGAATAGAAGCTTTCGAAATGTGGTGCTACAGAAGAATGCTGAAGATTAGATGGGTAGATCACATAACTAATGAGGAGGTGTTGAATAGGATTGGGGAGGAGAGAAGCTTGTGGCACAACTTGACTAGAAGAAGGGATCGGTTGGTAGGACATGTTCTGAGGCATCAAGAGATCACCAATGTAGTATTGGAGGGCAGCGTGGAGGGGAAAAATAGTAGAGGGAGACCACGAGATGAATACACCAAGCAGTAGGTACTGGGAGATGAAGAAGCTTGCACAGAATAGAGTAGCATAGAGAGCTGCATCAAACCAGTCTCACGACTGAAGACCACAACAACAACGATCGACGAAAGAAAGAAGTACATAAATGTTCAAAAAATTCAGGAGTACAGAGATCGAAGTGACTTCATCATCATCATCATTTATTGCATTAACGAGCCTTTGAGGCCTACAGCAAAAGAACAGTAGGGAAAAAAAACATTACAAACACAGAAACCCCAGTAAAACGAATGTCCGTCAGTCACAAGAGAGGAGGTATTTGCTGCGAATGGCACTCCATCTTTTCCGATCTCTAGCATCCTCCTCCACGGCCGCCGGTTCAACTGCTTCCATCGCGTTCTTTGGCGTCCGCTCGGGCGTTTTCCCGTGGGTTGAGAGTGTAGGCCCCTCTCAGGAAGGGATCCACCCGCTCGTAAGTTGTGGCCAAACCATTGTAGTCGCCTCCGTTCCAATGTTCGTCCAACGTTTGCATTCTGCCACATTCCGTTGTTTCTTGGGTTTGTATCTTTCACATTTCCAACTAGATACAACACCAGCGATGTGTTTT
Source organism: Schistocerca cancellata (assembly GCF_023864275.1). Classification (NCBI taxonomy): domain Eukaryota; kingdom Metazoa; phylum Arthropoda; class Insecta; order Orthoptera; family Acrididae; genus Schistocerca; species Schistocerca cancellata. Next base: position 536,523,122 of record NC_064632.1, read on the forward strand.
CGTGTATGCTCTCTACTGCTGATATCAGATTTAAACCATATCGTCTATAATTCATTCTGTTTCATAGTTTTTCCCTCAAAGTATTATCAAAGGCTTTCTCAAAATTTAAAAACGTTCAGAATGCTTTTTTGGTTAAACACCTATTTACTAGTGATCTGCTGAGAAATCCAAACAGCACTATTTGTTGAACATCCGTTTTTGAAACCCCTTTCAGTTTTTAACCAGTAAACTCTCCTACCCCTGAGTGTTTAAAGAATCGAACTCCCATTTATAAAATATCGTATTTCCCTCAGTACGTCTCGAACAGTGATGTAATTTAGTAAGTACCTTCATTGTTATATACGGATGCTGCCTACAAAACACATTGCGAATATGATGTAGCAGTAAATCAGTAGGCACCCGTGGTCTAGTGGTGCCGACACGATAGCTCAGGGTGTTCGGTCAGAGGGTTAGGTACTCTCTGTAATAAAAAACTGAGTGAAAGGATCAACGAAGAACCTAAACGGGTGTCATCGGACGTCCACCGCGAACAAATTCAACAGACAATAGAGAACAAATTGAGATTAACAAAAAAAGTGGTAACGTCTGTGAGTAGTAATCAAAAGTCCTCAGTCCTGGTTTCGAGTCCCTCCACTGCTTACAGTTTGATTAATAATCAGCATTTTCGGCCGACGACTTCCGGCATAAGAAGTCACCCTCATTCTGCCAACAGCCTTGTCAAAGAGGGCTTAGGAGCGCACAGAGGTTCAGGGCATTCCCTTCTCCTAGGGGTGGGAAGCTGCCCCTAAAGCCGGAAGAATCAGCAGTGATCAACGACATGAGGATGCAGAAGGCAAAGGAAACTACTGCATTAAAGACATGTAACGTGTATGCACATTACATGTGGTCTGTTACTGAAAAGTGTCATGATTGGCAAAAGATTCTGGAATAGTCCCCCATTCGAAGGGGACTGCCAAGGGGGACGTTACCATGAGAAAAATATTCAATAGTCAACGAAAGAGTAACGTTCTACGAATCGAGGCGTGGAATGTCAGAAGCTTGAACGTGGTAGGGAAACTAGAAAATCTTAAAAGGGAAATCCAAAGTCTCAATCTACGTATAGTAGGGGTAAGTGAAATGAAATGGAAAGAAGACAAGGATTTCTGATCAGGTGAGTATAGGGTAATATCAACAGCAAGGGAAAATGGTATGACAGGAGTAGGATTTAATATGAATAGGAAGGTAGGGCAGAGAGAGTGTTACTGTGAACAGTTCAGTGACATGGCTGTTCTTATCAGAATCGGTAGCAAACCAATACCGGAAATGTTAGTTCAAGTGTACATGCCGACGTCGCAAGCTGAAGACGAAGAGATAGAGAAAGTATATGAGGATATTGAACGGGTAATGCAGTATGTAAAGGGAGACGAAAATCTAATAGTCATAGAAGACTGGAATGCAGTTCAAGGGGAAGAAGTAGAAGCAAAGGTTACAGGAGAATATGGGTCTGGGACAAGGAATGACAGAGGAGAAAGACTAATTGAGTTCTGTAATAAATTTCAGGTAGTAATAGCGAATACTCTGTTCAAGAATCACAAGAGAAGGAGATGTACTTGGAAAAAGCCAGGTAATACGGGAAGATTTCAGTTAAATTACATCATGGTCAGACAGAGATTCTGGAATCAGATACTGCACTGTAAGGCGTAACCAGTAGCAAATATAACTCAGATCACAATTTAGTAGTAATGAAGGGTAGGCTGAAGTTCAATACGCAAATAAGTGGGATACAGAAGTACTAAGAAACGACGAGATACGCTTGAAGATCTCTAAGGCTACAGATACAACAATATGGAATAGCTCCATAGGCAGTACAGTTGAAGAGGAATGGTTATCTCTAAATAGGCCATCACAGAAGTTGGGAAGGAAAACATACGTACAAAAAAGGTAACTGCGAAGAAACCATGGGTAACAGAAGAAATACTTCATTTGATCGACGAAAGGAGGAAGTACAAACATGTTCCGGATCATTCAAGAATAGAGAAACACAAGTCGCTGAGGAATGAAATAAGTACGAAGAGCAGGGAAGCTAAGACTAAATGGCTGCATGAAAAATGTAAAAAAATTGAAAAAGCAATGGTTGTCGGAAGGACAGACTCTGCATACAGGAAAGTGGAAACAACCTTCCCGTGACATTAAAAGCAAAGATGGTAACATTAAGAGTGTAACTGGAATTCCACTGCTAAATGCAGAGGAGAAAGCGGATAGATGGAAAGAATACATTGCATGCCTTTATGAGGGGGAAGATTTGTATGATGTGATAGAAGTGGAAAGAGGAGTCGATTAAGAAGAGATAGGGGATCCAGTATAGGGAATCAAAATTTAAAATAGCTTTGGAGGACTTAAGATCAGCCGGCCGCGGTGGCCGTGCGGTTCTAGGCGCTCTGTCCGGAACCGCGTGACTGCTACGGTCACAGGTTCGAATCCTGCCTCGGGCATGGATGTGTGTGATGTCCTTAGGTTAGTTAGGTTTAAGTAGTTCTAAGTTCTAGGGGACTGATGACCACAGATGTTAAGTCCAATGGTGCTCAGAGCCATTTGAACCATTTGAACTTAAGATCAAGTATGGCAGAAGGGATAGATAACACTCCCTCAAAATTTCTGAAATCATTGGGGGAAGTGGCAAATAAGCAACTGTTCACTTTGGTGTGTAGAATGTATCAGTCTGGCGACATACAGTCTGACTTTCAGAAAGGTATCATCCACACAATTCCAAAAACTGCAAGACCTGGCAAGTGGGGGATCATCACACAATCAGCTTAAAAGTTCATGCGTCCAATTGCTTACAAGAATAATATACAGAAGAATGGAAAAGAGAATTGAGGATGTGCTGGACGACTATCAGTTTGGCTTTAGATAAGGTAAAGGCACGAGAGTGGCATTTCCGACGTTGCAGTTGATTATGGAAGCAAGGCTAAAGAAAAATCAAGGCACGTTCATAGGATTTGTCGACCTGGAAAACGCGTTGGACAATTTAAAACGGTGCAAGATGTACGAAATTCTGAGAAAAATAGGGTTAAGCTAGAGGGAGAGACGGGTAATATACAATATGTACAAGAGCTAAGAGAGAATAATAAGAGTGGACGACCAAGAACGAAGTGCTGGTATTGAAAAGGGTGTAAGACAAGAATGTAGCCTTTCGCCCCTACTGTTCAATCTGTACATCGAGGAAGCAATGATGGAAATAAAACAAAAGTTCGGGAATGGAATTAAAATCAGTGTGAAAGGATATAAATGATGCGATTCGCTGATGACATTGCTATCCTGTGAAAATGAAGGAGAATTACATGATCTGCTGAATGTAATGAACAATCCAATGAGTACAGAATAAGGACTGAGAGCAAATCGAAGAAAGAGGAAAGTAATGAGAAGTATCAGAAATGGGAACAGCGAGAAACTTAATATCAGGACTGATGGTCACGAAGTAGTTAAATTTAAGAAATTCAGCTACCTAGGCAGTAAAATGACCAAAGACGGACGGAGCAAGGTGGACGTCAAAAGCAGAGTAGCAGAGTAGCACTGGCAGAAAGGGCATTCCTGGCCAGGAGAAGTCTTCTAGTATCAAACACAGGCCGTAATTTGAGGGGGTAAATTCTGAGAAGGTACGTCTGGAGTACAGCACTCAAGGTTAGTGAAACATGGACTGTGGGAAAAAAGGAACAGAAGAGAATAGAAACATTTGAGACGTGGTGCTACAGATGAATGTTGAAAATTAGGTGGGCTGGTAAGGTATGGACTGAGCACGTTCTGCACAGAACCGGAGACGAAAGGAGTATGTGGAAAACACTGATAAGGATGGTCGGACGTCTGTTAAGACATGAGGGAATGACTTCCATGGTAGTAGAGAGAGCTATAGAGGGCAAAAACTGCAGAGGAAGACAGAGATAGGAATACATCCAGCAAGTAATTGAGGACATAGGTTCCAGTTCCTACATGAGATGAAGAGGTTGGCACAAGAGAGGAATTCGTGGCGGGGAGCATCAAACCAGTCAGAAGACAGATGACCCCCAAAAAAAGTAAAGAGGTAATAAAACAAAACGTCAAACCTGATGCCAGTGTTGCAGAGCATTAAATGGGAAAATGTGGTAAGCGATAAACTCTTCTCCTTTCATCATTTTCTACGGGATATCATGGTGTAAGGGTTCGAAACGGTAAGAAATTAACTGTTAAGCATGTTGGAATTCGCTAACTGTTTCTACTCTCGAGTACTGTCAGATTATAATCTTGGATATAAGTGCGCCCGTGAGTTGCACTGTGCTAAGACGTAAACATAGTTGCGAACTTTAATATTAGACTTATTGTGTTAAACATTTAACTTAAGACTGTTGGCCTTAATATATCCATTATGACTTCATTTTAAATTTGGAAATTCTATCAATGATTATATGAAACATTGAAAATGTACACCTGCAACATGCGTTGGGTTGTTTGGCACTGTGCGCTGTTTTAGGCGTCAGTGATATAGAGAAGCAAATATTCATCTATTGCTTTGAGTCGGTCATCTATAATTTTAGCACACCGTTTTTGAGTTGTGTTTAGTAGGCTTATTTCTCTGTAGTTGTAGCGAAATGATTTCTAATAGATGTTAGAGAGATAAAGTGATTGTGCAGTGCAGGATAATCAGTCAGGCTTTAATAAAAAGCCCTTAAAAATTATCACAGGACACAGATTCCCGCAGTGATTACGCCCCACTCCCGTTGTGAGAAATTGCTGATGCTACAGCGTATGAACGTAAACCAAATTTCATTTATGCGAACTGCATTTAATTGAAGACAAAATTACAACGTTCATTCTGATATTTGATTCTGATAAACTCGCTAACGTTAGTAGCTGCAATCATTTTATTACGCTGCGGAACTGCTGTGTCGTTCGTATTTTGTTAATTAACGAGTGGTTTCTGGAGTTCGGGTCGTTTGTATCCGCCGCGGCGCTCGGCTGTTGCGGCGACGTTAAGAAATGGGCTTCCGCCGCGGTGTGGACAAAAGCCGTGAGTCGATATCTGGGGATGGGCGGAGTGGGGGGGGTGGGGGGGGGGAAGAGAGGGGGAGGGGGTGGACGGGCGCGTCGCCAGGTTCCCCGCGAGCGCTGGCGCCGGCGCTTTAGTTTATTAAAAACGTGCGCCGGAGTAAACCCGGCCCGGCTGCGAAACGCTCCATCTGGGGCTGCCCCAGGCCGCGCCGCGGACTTAATTACAGGTAGCGCCGCCGAGCTCCAAAGCGGAAAATAGAGTGCGGCAGCGCGCGCCACACTGCGGCGCCGCACACACGGCCGTCATTAAAGACTCCGCCTCCGTCTTCTTCTTCTTCTTCTTGTCCTCTTCCTTCTCCTCCTTCCGTGCCATGCACTTCTTCTTGTCCTCTTCCTTCTCCTCCTTCCGTTCCATGCACTTCTTCTTGTCCTATTCCTTCTCCTCCTTCCGTTCCATGCAGTAAACTAATTGAAAGCGTAGTTCCGAAGTGACCCATCTCCATGAAACTGAAATTTTCGTGAAACAAAAATTACACTACTGGCCATTAAAATTGTTACACCACGGACATGACGTGCTACAGACGCGAAATTTAGCCGACAGGGAGAAGATGCTGTGATATGCAAATGATTAGCTTTTCAGAGCATTCACACAAGATTGGTGCCGGTGGCGACACCTACTACGTGCTGACATGAGGAAAGTTTCCAACCGATTTCTCAAATACAAACAGCAGTTCACCGGCGTTGCCAGGTCAAACGTTGTTCTCATGCCTCGTGTAAGGAGGAGAAATGCGTACCATCACGTTTCCGACTTTGATAAAGGTCGGATTGTAGCCTATCGCGATTGCGGTTTAAAGTATCGCGACATTGCTGCTCGCGTTCGTCGAGATCCAATGTCTGTTAGCAGAATATGGAATCGGTGGGTTCAGGAGGGTAATACTGAATGCCGTGATGACAGGCATCTTATCCGCATGGCTTTAACGGATCGTGCAGCCACGTCTCGATCCCTGAGTCACCATATAGGCACGTTTGCAAGACAAGAACCATCTGCACGAACAGTTCGACGACGTTTGCAGCAGCATGGACTATCAGCTCGTGACCATGGCTGCGGTTACCGTTGACGCCGCATCACAGACAGCCTGCGATGGTGTACTCAACGACAAACTTGGGTGCACGGATGTCAAAACGTCATTTTTTCGGATGAATCCAGGTTCTGTTTGCAGCATCATGATGGTCTCATCCGTGCTTGGCGACATTGCGGCGAACGCACATTGGAAGCGTGTATTCGTCATCGCCATACTGGCGTATCACCCGGCGTGATACTATGTTGTGCCATTGGTTACACGTCTCGGTCACCTCTAGTTCGCGTTAACGGCACTGTGAACAGTGGACGTTACATTTCAGATGTGTTACGACCCGTGGCTCTACACTTCATTCGATCCCTGCGGAATCCTACATTTCAGTAGTAAATGCACGACCGCATGTTGCATGTCCTGTACGGGTCTTTCTGGATACAGAAAATGTTCGACTGCTGTCCTGGCCAGCACATTCTCCAGATCTCTCACCAACTGAAAACGTCTTGTCAATGGTGGCCGAGCAACTGGCTCGTCACAATACGCCAGTCACTACTCGTGATGAACTGTGGTATATTGTTGAAGCTCCATGGGCAGCTGTACCTGTACACGTCTTCCACGCTCTGTTTGACTCAATACCCAGGCGTATCAAGTTCGTTATTACGGTCAGAGGTGGTTGTTCTGGGTACTGATTTCTCAGGATCTATGCACTCAAATTGCGTGAAAATGTAATCACACGTCAGTTCTAGTATAATATATTTGTCCAATAAATACCTGTTTATCATCTGAATTTCATCTTGGTATAGCAAATTTAATGATTAGATGTGCACAAACGATCTACTCGTCCTCCCCTACCCTGCCTTATGTTTCTTCCATTTGTACTGTTACCGACATACTGCTCTCTCTCATAAATCTCGTTGATGCTCAGCTTCAAAAATTGTTTCAATTAATTATTAGGTTTGCTGTAAGTAAATAAAGACTTAATACCACAGCACACTCCACGCTCAAGTTTGTTGCATCTCCATTTCTTGCTTTTAATCAACGATGATCAACTTGTAGTTAGTAATTTTAACACTTAATACGAGGACTATTAGGAAGGTTAAGGTCCGACTGGAAGCGAAATGGAAACCATAATGAAAATCAGAAATGTATTTAAATTCTTAATTTGTGTTGTCATATTGTCCGTATCTGCTTTACAATTCCTGAGGGTATTGTCGTTCTGTCGTTCAACGTAAATAGAAACTCGTACGCCTGCCTAATACGCAGAAGTTCCCCAACACGACGTGTCATGGATTCGACTAATGTCTGAAGTACTGCTGCATGAATCCTGCAGGGCTGTCCATAAGCCCATAAGAGAACAAGGGGTAGGGATCTCTTCTGAGCAGCACATTGCAAGGCATCCCAGATATGTTCGATAATGTACATGTCTGGGGAGTATGGTGGCCATTGGAAGTGTTTAAACTCACAGGAGCGTTCCTGGAGCGACTCTGTAGCAGTTGTGGACATGTGGGGTGTCGCATTGTCACGACGGTATTGCCCAAGTCCGTTGGAATGAACAACGAACATGAATGGATGCAGCCGATTAGACAGGATGCTTAAGTATGTGTCACCTGTCAGACTCGTATCTACACGTATCAAGGGTCACACATGACTCCAGCTGCACACGCCCCACACCATTATAGAGCCTCCACCAGCTTGGACAGTCCCCTGCTGAAATGCAGGATCCATGGATTCATGAGGCTGCTGAGCCGTAGCGACTGGCGATAGGGTGTTCTACTTGCATCGCTGATATCAATATTGGGCTGTCTTACTATCTTCGACTGCTCCCCACCGGCCGTTGTGGCCGAGCGGTTCTAGGCGCTTTAGTCCGGAACCGCGCTGCTGCTACGGCCGCAGGTTCGAATCCTGCCTAGGGCATTGATATATGTGATGTCCTTAGGTTTAAGTAGTTCTAAGTCTCAGATGTTAAGTCCCATAGTGCTTAGAGCTATTTGAACCATTTCACTGCTCCCCCCGGCGGTTTTCCGAGTGAAGGTGTGACGAGAGAGTGTCCGATCGGCTTTCAACGAGCCAACTTGTGTTGAAAACAGGCCGGCGTCCCTAACCGTGGTGCATGGGCCTCGCCGTCCTCGCCGCCCTGGTCTTTTGTCGCTGCGGATGTACGGTGCCGATCATTGGGCGTCTTGACGTGCAAAATTGTGGTGGGTTTGTCGTCTCACGCTGAACTGCTTCCCAGCTCGTAATTTGCAAGCTCCAAGTTACGTATGACTTTTATTCTGTGTGTAACTAAGAAGATCGTTGAAACTTATTGTGGCATGGGTAGCTGCCGGAGATGGTTCTGAATTTTGTTCCACAGTGGCTATTTTAAGGAGGCTCATGTTCCTCAATTCGTTTCTCATCATCTGTGGAGCGTGTGTGTGTGTGTGTGTTTGAAGTGGTTTTCATGCAAATTTTAACTTGTTTTAGGAAATATTGACCGCTTTTACATCTACATCTACATCTACATTTATACTCCGCAAGCCACCCAACGGTGTGTGGCGGAGGGCACTTTACGTGCCACTGTCATTATCTCCCTTTCCTGTTCCAGTCGCGTATGGTTCGCGGGAAGAACGACTGTCTGAAAGCCTCTGTGCGCGCTCTAATCTCTCTAATTTTACATTCGTGATCTCCTCGGGAGGTATAAGTAGGGGGAAGCAATATATTCGATACCTCATCCAGAAACGCACCCTCTCGAAACCTGGCGAGCAAGCTACACCGCGATGCAGAGCGCCTCTCTTGCAGAGTCTGCCACTTGAGTTTGTTAAACATCTCCGTAACGCTATCACGGTTACCAAATAACCCTGTGACGAAACGCGCCGCTCTTCTTTGGATCTTCTCTATCTCCTCCGTCAACCCGATCTGGTACGGATCCCACACTGATGAGCAATACTCAAGTATAGGTCGAACGAGTGTTTTGTAAGCCACCTCCTTTGTTGATGGACTACATTTTCTAAGGACTCTCCCAATGAATCTCAACCTGGTAGCCGCCTTACCAACAATTAATTTTATATGATCATTCCACTTCAAATCGTTCCGCACCCATACTCCCAGATATTTTACAGAAGTAACTGCTACCAGTGTTTGTTCCGCTATCATATAATCATACAATAAAGGATCCTTCTTTCTATGTATTCGCAATACATTACATTTGTCTATGTTAAGGGTCAGTTGCCACTCCCTGCACCAAGTGCCAATCCGCTGCAGATCTTCCTGCATTTCGCTACAATTTTCTAATGCTGCAACTTCTCTGTATACTACAGCATCATCCGCGAAAAGCCGCATGGAACTTCCGACACTATCTACTAGGTCATTTATATATATTGTGAAAAGCAATGGTCCCATAACACTCCCCTGTGGCACGCCAGAGGTTACTTTAACGTCTGTAGATGTCTCTCCATTGAGAACAACATGCTGTGTTCTGTTTGCTAAAAACTCTTCAATCCAGCCACACAGCTGGTCTGATATTCCGTAGGCTCTTACTTTGTTTATCAGGCGACAGTGCGGAACTGTATCGAACGCCTTCCGGAAGTCAAGGAAAATGGCATCTACCTGGGAGCCTGTATCTAATATTTTCTGGGTCTCATGAACAAATAAAGCGTGGGTTTCACACGATCGCTGTTTCCGGAATCCATGTTGATTCCTACATAGTAGATTCTGAGTTTCCAAAAACGACATGATACTCGAGCAAAAGACATGTTCTAAAATTCTACAACAGATCGACGTCAGAGAGACAGGTCTATAGTTTTGCGCATCTGCTCGACGACCCTTCTTGAAGACTGGTACTACCTGTGCTCTTTTCCAATCATTTGGAACCTTCCGTTCCTCTAGAGACTTGCGGTACACGGCTGTTAGAAGGGGGGCAAGTTCTTTCGCGTACTCTGTGTAGAATCGAATTGGTATCCCGTCAGGTCCAGTGGACTTTCCTCTGTTGAGTGATTCCAGTTGCTTTTCTATTCCTTGGACACTTATTTCAATGTCAGCCATTTTTTCGTTGGTGCGAGGATTTAGAGAAGGAACTGCAGTGCCGTCTTCCTCTGTAAAACAGCTTTGGAAAAAGGTGTTTAGTATTTCAGCTTTACGCTTGTCATCCTCTGTTTCAATGCCATCATCATCCCGGAGTGTCTGGACATGATGTTTCGAGCCACTTACTGATTTAACGTAAGACCAGAACTTCCTAGGATTTTCTGTCAAGTCGGTACCTAGTATTTTACTTTCGAATTTACTGAACGCTTCACGCATAGCCCTCCTTACGCTAACTTTGACATCGTTTAGCTTCTGTTTGTCTGAGAGGTTTTGGCTGCGTTTAAACTTGGAGTGAAGCTCTCTTTGCTTTCGCAGTAGTTTCCTAACTTTGTTGTTGTACCACGGAGGGTTTTTCCCGTCCCTCACAGTTTTGCTCGGCACGTACCTGTCTAAAACGCATTTTACGATTGCCTTGAACTTTTTCCATAAACACTCAACATTGTCAGTGTCTGAACAGAAATTTTCGTTTTGATCTGTTAGGTAGTCTGAAATCTGCCTTCTATTACTCTTGCTAAACAGATAAACCTTCCTCCCTTTTTTTATATTCCTATTAACTTCCATATTCAGGGATGCTGCAACGGCCTTATGATCACTGATTCCCTGTTCTGCTCTTACAGAGTCGAAAAGTTCGGGTCTGTTTGTTATCAGTAGGTCCAAGATGTTATCTCCACGAGTCGGTTCTCTGTTTAATTGCTCGAGGTAATTTTCGGATAGTGCACTCAGTATAATGTCACTCGATGCCCTGTCCCTACCACCCGTCCTAAACATCTGAGTGTCCCAGTCTATATCTGGTAAATTGAAATCTCCACCTAAGACCATAACATGCTGAGAAAATTTATGTGAAATGTATTCCAAATTTTCTCTCAGTTGTTCTGCCACTAATGCTGCTGAGTCGGGGGGTCGGTAAAAGGAGCCAATTATTAACCTAGCTCGGTTGTTGAATGTAACCTCCACCCATAATAATTCACAGGAACTATCCACTTCTACTTCACTACAGGATAAACTACTACTAACAGCGACGAACACTCCACCACCGGTTGCATGCAATCTATCCTTTCTAAACACCGTCTGTGCCTTTGTAAAAATTTCGGCAGAATTTATCTCTGGCTTCAGCCAGCTTTCTGTACCTATAACGATTTCAGCTTCGGTGCTTTCTATCAGCGCTTGAAGTTCCGGTACTTTACCAACGCAGCTTCGACAGTTTACAATTACAATACCGATTGCTGCTTGGTCCCCGCATGTCCTGACTTTGCCCCGCACCCGTTGAGGCTGTTGCCCTTTCTGCACTTGCCCGAGGCCATCTAACCTAAAAAACCGCCCAGCCCACGCCACACAACCCCTGCTACCCGTGTAGCCGCTTGTTGCGTGTAGTGGACTCCTGACCTATCCAGCGGAACCCGAAACCCCACCACCCTATGGCGCAAGTCGAGGAATCTGCAGCCCACATTGTCGCAGAACCGTCTCAGCCTCTGATTCAGACCCTCCACTCGGCTCTGTACCAAAGGTCCGCAGTCAGTCCTGTCGACGATGCTGCAGATGGTGAGCTCTGCTTTCATCCCGCTAGCGAGACTGGCAGTCTTCACCAAATCAGATAGCCGCCGGAAGCCAGAGAGGATTTCCTCCGATCCATAGCGACACACATCATTGGTGCCGACATGAGCGACCACCTGCAGATGGGTGCACCCTGTACCCTTCATGGCATCCGGAAGGACCCTTTCCACATCTGGAATGACTCCCCCCGGTATGCACACGGAGTGCACTTTGGTTTTCTTCCCCTCCCTTGCTGCCATATCCCTAAGGGGCCCCATTACGCGCCTCACGTTGGAGCTCCCAACTACCAGTAAGCCCACCCTCTGCGACTGCCCGGATCTTGCAGACTGAGGGGCAACCTCTGGAACAGGACAAGCAGCCATGTCAGGCTGAAGATCAGTATCAGCCTGAGACAGAGCCTGAAACCGGTTCGTCAGACAAACTGGAGAGGCCTTCCGTTCAGCCCTCCGGAATGTCTTTCGCCCCCTGCCACACCTTGAGACGACCTCCCACTCTACCACAGGTGATGGATCAGCCTCAATGCGGGCAGTATCCCGGGCAACCACAGTCGTAGTCCGATCGGGGGATGCGTGGGACGAGCTGGCCGTCCCCGACAAACCCCCATCCGGACCCCCACAGTGATGCCCATTGGCAACAGCCTCAAGCTGTGTGACCGAAGCCAACACTGCCTGAAGCTGGGAGCGAAGGGATGCCAACTCAGCCTGCATCCGAACACAGCAGTTGCAGTCCCTATCCATGCTAAAAACTTGTGCAAAGAACGTCTGAACTAATCTACAGAGAGCTCAAACAAAACGACAAAATTGAAGCGGTTATTAAAATACAAGATTGCCTAGTAAATGCCGTAATGCTGCCACTTGTGCACTGCTGACACACTGCTCGGCGGCGGAAGGAGACTACGCGATTTAACACTATTCGAGTACTAAAACGTGATGCTACAACTCTCAAATACTATAATACGCCCGAAATTTATGTGGTAGAGCTAGGAGTATACGACTTGCTGCTGCAGCTGCTTATCCAACGGCGGCAGGGAGCACACTGACTGACCAACCGACACTGGCCGTTCAAAACGAAAACAGATGACAGACGACTACGCGAATTTACACTATTCAGGTACTAAAACGCGATGCTACAACTCTCAGATACTATAATACGCCCGAAATTTATGAATTAAACAATGCAAGTACCAAAAACACGCAAAGAAATTAAGAATTAAACTATGTAACAAATGAGTGAGCTAGGAGTATACGACTTGCTGCTGCAGCTGTTTATCCAACGGCGGCAGGGAGCACTGGACTGGTTGCCGTTGTGTATGCGCCCGGCAGCCGTAGAGTTAATGGGTTATTATTTGCCACGGCAGGATTTGGTACGTTTATGTAATATTGAAAGTGCCTTAAGGCAACTAGAAGTGATCTCTAAGTTTCCTGCCGATTTACTGGGAGGCGGGTAATGTTAGATTATTGCTCCATAAGAATTTGGGGGCATGCTTATTTATTCCAGTGTGGCTGTGATTTGACCTTGTTTTCATTCCAATCTATGTGCGCTGCAGGTCATTTCTTAAGTTTGCTCGTTTCCTGGCATCGGTGCGGCTATGGATTCACGTCAGGACCGCTCATTGTGAGGCCGGTCGGACTATATATAAATATATACCGCCTGCTAGTGAGCCTGTGTGTAAGCCGTGGGGAGTGAACGCTCGTATTGCCTGCCGGCCGTAGCGTTATTGCTTCCAAGTACTGCTGTGGCCCTTAACGCTGTTCTCTAAAGTTAAGTGCAATTTGAGAATCATTCTGAGTCATTATGTCCGATAGTTAAGTGAGGCCACTTTGTTAATATTAGCGTTTCTGTAAGTCATTTTACTGGTTGAGTTATTACTTGCCATTCTCATTTAACACTTATGTTAATCATTTGTGTATCTTTTAATGAATATGGAACTTGTTATTTTTCCTGTGTGCCAGTTTTTCGACCTTGGTTGGTCCACTTAGCATTTTTTTTAAGGAAGTTGTTGTATTATGTGGCTGTGTAACTTTGGGTTGGAAGTGTGTAGTGTTACTAGTCTTTTGAGATATGATTAAACAAGAAAGATTGTTTATGATTGATTATTTCCCCATGCCTACTTTCTATGATTTTGGTTTCGGACTCAAAATATGACCCTTATTCGCGTTTATGTAATTAAGCTAAATTGAAAATTTATGTATTTCACCAGTAAGAGGGCAAATGTCCGAATTGAATTTTATAATAAAGTCTGTTTTGAGTCAAATTAAAACTGTAAAACAATCACAAACTTGTCCATCGCTAGTGATCCCAGGCTTCCTATTTCCTTTAAATACGAGGGCAGTTCAATAAGTAATGCAACACATTTTTTTCTGAAACAGGGGTTGTTTTATTCAACATTGAAATACACCAGGTTATTCTCCAATCTTTTAGCTACACAACACTATTTTTCAACGTAATCTCCATTCAATGCTACGGCCTTACGCCACCTTGAAATGAGGGCCTGTATGCCTGCACGGTACCATTCCACTGGTCGATGTCAAAGCCAACGTCGTACTGCATCAATAACTTCTTCATCATCCGCGTAGTGCCTCCCACGGATTGCGTCCTTCATTGGGCCAAACATATGGAAATCCGACGGTGCAAGATCGGGGCTGTAGGGTGCATGAGGAAGAACAGTCCACTGAAGTTTTGTGAGCTCCTCTCGGGTGCGAAGACTTGTGTGAGGTCTTGCGTTGTCATGAAGAAGGAGAAGTTCGTTCAGATTTTTGTGCCTACGAACACGCTGAAGTCGTTTCTTCAATTTCTGAAGAGTAGCACAATACACTTCAGAGTTGAACGTTTGACCATGGGGAAGGACATCGAACAGAATAACCCCTTCAGCGTCCGAGGAGATTGTAACCATGACTTTACCGGCTGAGGGTATGGCTTTAAACTTTTTCTTGGTAGGGGAGTGGGTGTGGCGCCACTCCATTGATTGCCGTTTTGTTTCAGGTTCGAAGTGATGAACCCATGTTTCATCGCCTGTAACAATCTTTGACAAGAAATTGTCACCCTCAGCCACATGACGAGCAAGCAATTCCGCACAGATGGTTCTCCTTTGCTCTTTATGGTGTTCGGTTAGACAACGAGGGACCCAGCGGGAACAAACGTTTGAATATCCCAACTGGTGAACAATTGTGACAGCACTACCAACAGAGATGTCAAGTTGAGCACTGAGTTGTTTGATGGTGATCCGTCGATCATCTCGAACGAGTGTGTTCGCACGCTCCGCCATTGCAGGAGTCACAGCTGTGCACGGCCGGCCCGCACGCGCGAGATCAGACAGTCTTGCTTGACCTTGCGGCGATGATGACACACGCTTTGCCCAACGACTCACCGTGCTTTTGTCCACTGCCAGATCACCGTAGACATTCTGCAAGCGCCTATGAATATCTGAGATGCCCTGGTTTTCCGCCAAAAGAAACTCGATCACTGCCCGTTGTTTGCAACGCACATCCGTTACAGACGCCATTTTAACAGCTCCGTACAGCGCTGCCACATGTTGGAAGTCAATGAAACTATACGAGACGAAGCGGGAATGTTTGAAAATATTCCACAAGAAATTTCCGGTTTTTTCAACCAAAATTGGCCGAGAAAAAAAATGTGTTGCATTACTTATTGAACTGCCCTCGTAACTGTGATGAGATTGTAATGTCTTTTTCTAAAGAATTGAGTAGTACCACGGTTCAGTTGTCTCAATACCCGTACACGCCCATCCGCTCGATACAATCGGAAACGAGACTCCTCCGACCAGGCAACATGTTTCCAGTCGTCAACAGTCCAATGTCGGTTTTGATGGGCCCAGCCGAGGCGTAAAGCTTTGTGTCGTGCAGTCATCAACGGTACAAGAACGGATCTTCGGCTCCGAAAGCCCATATCGACGATGTTTTGTTGAATAGTTCACTTTCTGTCAGTTGTTGATGGCCCAGCATTGAAATATGCAACTATTCGCGGAAGGGTTGCACTTCTGTCACGTTGAACGATTCTCTTCAATCGTCGTGGCTTCCGTTTTTGCAGGATCCTTTCCAGGGCCCAGCGATGTCGGAGAGTTGATGTTTTACTGCATTCCTGACATTCACTGTACACCCGTGAAGTGGTCTTACGGGGAAAACCGCACTTCATCGCGACCTTGGAGGTGCTGTGTCCCATCACTCGTGCGCGAACTATTACACCACGTTCAAACTGACGTAAATCTTAATAACCTGCAATTGTAGCGGCAGTAACCGATCTAACAACTGTGCCAGACTCTTGTTATCTTATACAGGCGTAGCCGACCGCGGCGCCATCTTCTGCCTGTTTACATACACTATGTAATCAAAAGTCTCAGAACACCTGGCCGAAAATAGCTTACAAGATCGTGGCGCCCTCCGTCGGTAATTCCGGAATTAAATATGGTGTTAGCCCATCCTTAGCCTTGATGACAGCTTCCACTATCGCAGGCGTACGTTCAATCAGGTGATACAAAGTTTCTTGGGGAATGGGAGCCCATTCTTCGCGGAGTGCTGCGCCGAGTTGAAGTATTGATGTTGGTCGGTGAGGCCTGAAACGAAGTAGGTGTTCCAAAACATCCCAGAGGAATTCTACAGGATTAACGTTAGGACTCTGTGCAGGCCAGTCCATTACAGGGCCGTTAGTGTCGTGTAACCACTCCGTCACAGGCCGTGCATTATGAACAGGTGCTCGATCGTATTGGAAGATCCAATCGGCATCACAGAATTGCTCTTCAGCAGTGGGAAGCCAGAAGGTACTGAAAACATCAAGGGTGCAAACCCTCTCCAAGAAAAACACGACCACACCATAACACCGCCGTCTCCGAATTTTATTGTTGGCGCTACACACACTGGCTGATGATGTTCACCGGGCATTCGCCATACCCACACCCAGCCATCGGATCGCCACATTGTGTACCGTGATTCGTCACTCCACACAACGTTTTTCCACTGTTCAGTCGTCCAATGTTTACGCTCCTTACACCAAGCGAGGCGACGTTTGGCATTTACCAGCGTGATGTGGGGCTTATGAGCGGGCGCTCAACCATTTAATCCAAGTTTTGTCACCTCCCGCCTAACTGCCATAGTACGTGCAGTGGATCCTGATGTTGTTGTTGTAGCCTTCAGTCCTGAGACTGGTTTGATGCAGCTCTCCATGCTACTCTATCCTGTGCTAGCTTCTTCATCTCCCAGTACCTACTGCAGCCTACATCCTTCTGAATCTGCTTAGTGTATTCATCTCTTGGTCTCCCTCTACGATTTTTACCCTCCACGCTGCCCTCCAGTACTAAATTTGTGATCCCTTGATGCCCCAGAATATGTCTTACCGACCGGTCCCTTCTTCTTGTCAAGTTGTGCCACAAACTCCTCTTCTCCCCAGTTCTATTCAATACTTCCTCATTAGCTGTGTGATCTACCCACCTAATCTTCAGCATTCTTCTGTAGCACCACAGTTCGAAAGCTTCTATTTTTGTCCAAACTATTTATCGTCCATGTTTCACTTCCATACATGGCTACACTCCATACAAATACTTTCAGAAACGACTTTCTGACTCTTAAATCTATACTCGATGTTAACAAATTTCTCTTCTTCAGAAACACTCTCCTTGCCATTGCCACTCTACATTTTATAACCTCTCTACTTCGACCATCACCAGTTATTTTGCTCCCAAAATAGCAAATCTCCTTTACTACTTTAAGTGTCTCATTTCCTAATCTAATTCCCTCAGCATCACCCGATTTTAAATCGACTACATTCCACTATCCTCGTTTTTCTTTTGTTGATGTTCATCTTATACCCTCCTTTCAAGACACTGTACATTCCGTTCAACTGCTCTTCCAAGTCCTTTGCTGTCTCTGACAGAATTACAATATCATCGGCGAACCTCAAAGTTTTTATTTTTTCTCCGTGGATTTGAATACCTACTCCGAACTTTCCTTTTGTTTCCTTTACTGCTTGCTCAATTTACAGATTTAATAGCATCGGGGAGAGGCTACAACCCTGTCTCACTCCCTTCCCAACCACTGCTTCCCTTTCATGTCCCTCGGCTCTTATAACTGCCATCTGCTTTGTGTACTAATTGTAAATAGATTTTCGCTCCCTGTATTTTACCCCTGCCACCTTTAGAATTTGAAAGAGAGTATTCCAGTCAACATTGTCAAAAGCTTTCTCTAAGTCTACAAATTCTAGAAACGTAGGTTTGCCTTTCCTTAATCTTTCTCCTAAGATAAATCGTAGGGTCAGTATTGCCTCACTTGTTCCAACATTTCAACGAAATCCAAAGTGATCTTCCCCGAGGTCGGCTTCTACCAGTTTTTCCATTCGTCTGTAAAGAATTCGCGTTAGTATTTTGCAGCTGTGGCTTATTAAACTGATAGTTCGGTCTAACCTGCTCTTGAGTAGGGGATCCAATAGCACTTACTATCGGTCTCAGTGGGACATTAGGTTTATGCACCTTAGGTAGCCCATATAATGTAGGAGGATAAGCTTCCGTTTTGCAAAGATCTTTTTTATCCTCTGAAGGAAAGAAGACTTTTTTATTAATTGATTGACTTTCGTTGTAGGATCCTTTTTCAACTTTTTATATGTGGTAAGATCCATCTTGGCACCTTGTTACAACCGTTTACTGAAAAAACTGATCATCATATTAAAAACTCTATGCACTTCATCGAAAAATTGAAGGAGATTACCGTCAGCCCCAGTGATATTCTTGTCAGCTTTGATGTGGTGTCTCTGTTCACCACGGTTCCTGTCAACGAAGCTCTTGCTTGCATATCTGACATATTTCCTACTGATATAGTAGTTTTGTTTAGACATTGCCTTTCCACGACTTATTTTCAGTACAATAATGAATTCTATGAAGAAATTAATGGAGTGGCAATGGGTAGCCCTCTAAGTCCAGCCGTTGCTAATATTTTTATGGAATTTTTTGAACAGCAAGCGCTGCAGTCAGCCAGAAAAAGGCCTTTGAAGTGGTATCGGTATGTGGACGACACTTCTGTCATATGGAATCACGGTGAAGAAGAACTGAACCGTTTTTTGAAGCATTTGAATAGCATCAATTCAAAAATACAATTCACGATGGAGACAGAGAGTAATGGACAGATTAATTTTTTGGACGTCTCAGTAATTAAACGAGCAGATGGGACTCTGGGTCACAAAGTCTACAGAAAAGATACGCATACCGATCGTTATCTTCATAAGGATTCGAACCATCATCCCAGGCAGAAGAGAGGTATTATCAAGACATTGGTGGACAGGGCTAATAAAATCTGTGAGCCAGCCTATTTGCAAGAGGAACTAAACCACTTGCGAACCGCTTTCCAGAAAAATGGGTACGCTGGAAAGGAGATAGATCGAGCACTCCATCCCAGAAGAAAAATGTCCGAAAACGTGCAACAACAACAACCATCGGTGGGGAAAGATTTTCTTCCATTCATCCACAATATTACGGACCGTATAGGGAAAGTGCTGGCCAAGTTCAGAGTTGAAACAATCTTCAGACCCACCAAGAAGATTAGTGAATGCTTAAGATCGGCGAAAGATGCACGACACCCTTTAGCTACTTCTGGTGTGTATAAAATTACGTGTAGTTGTGGGAAGGTTTACATTGGAACCACAAAAAGAAGTATCAATACTCGCCTAACTGAACACAAAAGGAACTGTCGACTGGGACACACGGACAAATCGGCTGTAGCGGAACATGTTTTTGAAACGGGTGACCATGAAATAAAATTTAGTGAGACGAGCGTGCTAGCTAAGACATCGCATTATTACACACAATTGTATAGAGAAGCTGTTAAGATTTTTAAACACCACAATAATTTTAACAGGAAAGAAGAAGGCTTGAAGTTAGATAAGATATGGCGATCGACTTTGTACTGACGCCAGCCAGAGATAGTTTTACTGTTGACAACATGTGACGAGTGGTGGCGCCCTCTACGCGCTCTATATAAACAGGACCTCCACGGCCTAGCAGCCAGTCGTAGACTCACCTCAGATGATGTTGCCCGCAGCTGGCAACGAAACGTCAGGGAGAAGTATTTCTACTATTGGACCACGACCTCTTAGCCCGGAAGTTTTAATTACTGAAGACGGCGGCCGTGAAAGCCTGCACGCTATGACTACACTATTCTGTTCGCTATGTAGTGCCTGATTCTGAGCTAGAGGCTGTGACTGCGCCTCCGATTCGGTGACGCGCTGGAACTCACTCGGTGCCACAGACTCGAACTAACTGACCCTCCGGTCCGCGGGGACTATCTAAACACTGACGGCCGAGAGAGCGTTGGTGTCACGTTTCTTGTGAGTTGCTTTTGGCCTCTGTCGATCTTTGCCCAACCTCTGCGCCGCATGGTGTGCTGGCGGCACCTTTAGCCTGCGCAGTAGCTATACACTACGACTACAGAAAACTGACTGACACAGAGGCTGTGCTGAATACCAACTCCAGACTGCCTAATCAGTTTGTGCGACACATAATTGTAGACCCGCTTGTTGCAGAAAATTAAAAGTTGGTGATATACTTAAATATTTCATTGTAGATATTAACTTAGAGGATAAGAAAATTAAAAGGGACAAAAATACGATAGCCAATGAAGTAAGTTTTATTAGCTAATAGGTATCTAATTAGATAATGGTAAAATTATCGGTACTATGTCATGGGAGAGAAATTCCCTGCGATAGAGGATTGCCAAAATTTCAGTGAAGTGAATTTTTCTAATTGGAATACATTAATTAACAAACTTAAACGTTATCAAAACTAGACATGGTTGTCTCACTGGGAATTTCGCGATCGTTCATTAAGTAAAATATGGCGTTTCAGTCTTCGATCGCTATTCTTTATTTTCAATTACCGGTTTCGGGCTAGCTGCCCATCTTCAGATCATATGTTGTAGTTACAGAGTAACTTGTCCGTACAGAATACACAGACACACAGACTTATGACAGTGAACTGTGTGTTCTGTACGGACAAGTTACTCTGTAACTACAACATATGATCTGAAGATGGGCAGCTAGCCCGAAACCGGTAATTGAAAATAAAGAATAGCGATCGAAGACTGAAACGCCATATTTTACTTAAACGTTATTTAGGTAAAAGTAACTAATTTTGGAAACAGAGGTACACTATGTGATCAAAAGTATCCGGACACCCCCAAAAACATATGTTTTCATAAGAGGTGCATTGTGCTGCCATATCAGCGACCTCAGTAGTCGTTAGACATTGTGAGAGAGCAGAATGCGGCGCTCCACGGAACTCACCGACTTCGAACATGGTCAGGTGATTTGGTGTCATTTGTGCCGTCTGTACGCGAGATTTCCACACTCCTAAATATCCCTAGGTCCACTGTTTACGATGTGATAGTGAAGTGGAAACGTGAAGGGGATACGTATGGCACTAAAGCGTACAGGCCGACCTCGTCTGTTGACTAACAGAGACCGCCGACAGTTGAAGAGTTATGTAATGTAATCTATCCAAACCATCACATATGAATTCCAGACTGCATCAGGATCCACTGCATGTACAATGACAGTTAGGCGGGAGATGACAAAACTTGGTTTTCATGGTCGAGTGGCTACTCATAAGCCACAGATCACGCCGGAAAATACCAAACGACGCTTCGCTTGGTGTAAGGAACGTACACGTTGGACGATTGAACAGTGGAAAAACGCTGTGAGGAGTGACGAATCACGATACAC
Source organism: Schistocerca cancellata (assembly GCF_023864275.1). Lineage (NCBI taxonomy): Eukaryota > Metazoa > Arthropoda > Insecta > Orthoptera > Acrididae > Schistocerca > Schistocerca cancellata. The sequence continues at coordinate 536,544,520 of NC_064632.1, forward strand.
AATGTGGCGATCCGATGGCAGGGTGTGGGTACGGCGAATGCCAGGTGAACGTCATCTGCCAGTTTGTGTAGTGCCAACAATAAAGTTCGGAGGCTGTGGTGTTATGGTGCGGTCGTGCTTTTCATGGAGGGGGCTTGCACCCCTCGTTGTTTCGGGTTGCACTGTCACAGAACAGGCCTACATTGACGTTTTAAGCACCTTCTTGCTTCCCTGTGTCGAAGAGCAACTCTGGGATGGCGATTGCATCTTTCAACACGATCGAGCACCTGTTCATAATGCACGGCCACTGGCGGAATGGTTACACGACAATAACAACCCTGTAATGGATTGGCCTGCACAGAATACTGAGCTGAATCCTATATAACACCTTTGGCGTGTTTTGGTACGCCCACATCGCGCCAGGCCTCACCAACCGACATCGTTACCTCGCCTCATTGCAGCACTCTGTGAAGAATGGGCTGCCATTCCCCAAGAAACCTTCCAGCACCTGATTGAACGTATGCCTGCGAGAGTGGAAGCTGTCATCAAGGCTAAGGGTGGGCCAACACCATATTGAATTCCAGAAATACCGATAGAGGGCGCCATGAACTTGTAAGTCATTTTCGGCCAGGTGTCCGAATACTTTTGATGACACAGTGTACCGAGGCTACAGAACAGTGTCACTAGATTTTGGAAAGGATTACATATTAAGATCTGAACATTCTGGAACACGAAAACTTTGATTGCGAATAACTTTTGAACTAACACATTGTCAGAAAAGTAAGATGATCGTAGAAATGAGAAGAATGAGGGCCTTTAAATCAGTTAGGTCAATCGCGAAGGAAATAATTTTTAGCTACGTAATATTATTACGTTCATATGGCCTGCAGATATGGTAAATTATCAATATTCATTCAAATGAAATGTTTTCCCATGAATCAAATTCCTATTGTCGTCAGTAATGGGTGAATTATGCAGTGAATAATTGAGTCAGCTACTGTTTGAATAAGAAATGAGTTATGTAATGTAGCTGTGTCGTATGTGTACTACTAATAACGAAAATAGATTGTAAAAGGAAACAAAAATCTTGCGATCAGGAGTGATACAAGTAAAAGCAGGATAAGCACACCCTGCTCTGTTATACATTTCACGGAGTAAACTAACTGAAAAGCGTAGTTCCAAAATGACTTTTTTCCAAGATGTGACAGTTTTCAGGTAAGACAATTTTTAAATAGCCTCAGTGTACATTCCAGAAATCTAGCTTTAGACACCACTCTTCAGTTCTAGACACAGACCTAATTCACAGAAAAATCCTGGTAATTAGGGAGTAATAACTAAAGCACGTATGAGTTTCGAACATAGCACACACTGATGAAAATTAATCAATTAAACTGCATATTGGCCTTATAAAAATGTGTAATTTTTATATATTTAACATAAAAAAATCAAATGACGTTCACTTCAACTCAAGCACTATTTGAATTAGTACACATAGGAAAAGCTCATATATATTAGTTTGAAAATATGGAAGAGAAATGGTCAACTAAATTCAAAGAGTTAATATATCATTATTTCCTGGGAACAGCAATCACGTACATTGAAAAGGAAACGTTCTGTTATAAAAGGGCTTAGCATAACGTCTATTAGTTATCCCTAATTTACTTAAAATGTGTTCATAAATTGAAACGTTTCTCGTTTACGCCTCTTACCGGGTTGCTCCACATGAATTGCCATAGATGACAATTTTTTGCCTCCTTTTAATAGTGCTGGCTTATAAATTACAAATAAATCCAAATAATATTCTTTGCAGTAGACTTGACATGGAGCTCACTCGGATAATTTTCAAGAGTTTTTATTGGCAGCTGAGATATTCGACCGTTCTCAAATGAACACAGACGGAAGATACGTTAGACTGATTTTACGCTATGGTTTCCAGCAAGATAAACGCCACACCGAAGACAATAGAAAAGCAAGTAGCACAATGGAAAGAAAAGTGTAGACAACCTTTTGGAAATTCAAACTGAATATTGGTCGGATATGGAGATACATCAGCTTCACAATAGACTCTTTAGTTGGTTTCTCCATATGGTGTCCTACGTGATGCGTCCAAAAATCTGTTCATCATCCTCACTGCTCCATTCACACCAAGGTACATTTCATTTACTTACAGTCGCGCGGGATTAGCCGAGCGGTCTAGGGCGCTGCAGTCTAGGCTGTGTGGCTGGTCCCGGCGGAGGTTCGAGTCCTCTCTCGGTCAAGGGTGTGTGTGTGTTTGTCCTTAGGATAATTTAGGTTAAGTAGTGTGTAAGCTTAGGGACTGATGACCTTAGCAGTTAAGTCCCGTGAGATTTCACACAGACATTTTATTTACTTACATGCTGTCAGTTCGACCGAAACTATTTCCTTACCTCATTTTTCATTTAGCTATGCTGTTATTGCTTCTATGCAGTTTGCATTGGTTTCAGCCACAAGTTCCTATTTCGTTGCCTTTGAGATCATACCCACAGCTTGATGATACCTACAGCCTTTAAACCAAATATAGATCCTACTACATCGTTCACCTTTGTCACTCGTTTCCTTAGCCCTATAACCGCCACTTACTAGATCTTTTAAAATAATGGATATCACATATCCTACTGTGTGAGTGTACAAGCTGTGGTGGGAGTTTAGAGCAGCAGTTTCCCGCCGCACAGCACGTGGCTAGCAGTTGCTTCGGGGTGGTGGTGGGCGGCTAGTGTTTACGCGGCCTTGGAAAAACCCGAGGGCTTGGAAGGGGCTCGAAAGGCCGTGTTTTCGCGCTTGGAGAAATTGATATCCCTAAGAAAAATTGATAAAAACAGAACTGAAAGTGACACGGAGGTGCGAGTTGGCATTCATCGACAGAAAAATATGTAAAACTAAATTACCTAGATGCGCCACAAAAATATATAATAGTTTAAAAGTTATTGTTCTCTTGAAAATTGTAAATTTATCAAACTTCAAAATCTAAAATTTCGGGAATGCTTTCGCCGAATAATAAAAACAAAGATTCTACGGATGTGGCTAGTAGAGTTGCATCGAGCAATCACAGCTGATTTAGCATAGTCTGTACCATTTTTAGTGAGAGGTCAGATTATGCGATTCGACAAAGCGAAACTGTGTTTTTGGCGATAAATAAATTTAAAGAGACGAAACTAGCGATAGCATTCTAAAGTTTAAAGAGGTAGATAAGTAATTAAGTATGTATTTTTATTTGTTTATTTGTGTTTAGTATAAAAAATCCGGGAAAACAAAATCACGCCACAAGAACTTTATTTGTGAAAAAACGGTGGCAGGTACAAAAAATTGGACTTTAAATTGTTAGTGCCCTGAAAATATCCATATTTGTTTTTGTGTTTAGTTTGAGAATATTTGTACTTTTTATCAAGCATTGTTTTGAGTTCGGCAGTCGTTTCGAGGGCGCATAGGACGGCCATCTTTGATGACAGGGGAGTTGGTTCTGAGCGACGCTAAGAGCCAGACGCGCCGCGCATCTGGGGGTAGTAGTGGGTTGGTAGCCACGACCAGGGACAATTATGTAGGTAACGACGTTCGAAAGCGATCACGTGGAGTGCAATATAGTGGTTTAGGATAGCAGACAAGAATGTATTTTGTCAATTGTGAACAGACTGTCGAATGCTGTGATCGCGACATATGAATTTTGTAGTGAAGTGTTGTAGCATCAGTTACTAACGGCCGCCCTTACGTAAGAGTCCCTCAGACTGCATTTTAAGTGTTCAGTGAATATATTGAAGGAAAATAAACTACTTGTTCCAATTATAAATGAACGTGAGTGACTCAATATTTAAAATTTCACCGCAATATCTGCCTGCATTGTTTTCTTATATTTTATTTCAGCTTAAAAATTGAGTTTAGGACAGGAGTGAGCTTGGCACCCTATGACGAAACAATGAAGCCAATCATTGAGACCAGGCACATCTCTGGGCCACTCAATTACGCTGAGTGTAACGAATATATATATTTTCGTGCCATAGCTCATGGGGGCTCGAGCCAAACTATTCACACTACAATGTGTAGTGCCCATTACCGTCGTACCACGCAGGTTTCGTATTTTTTTCTAACGTTACCTGTCTCTCCAGCTTTTTAGGAAAAAACAAAGAAAGTGGACCTATTCTCCGTAACTGGATACCGGTAGGCACTTGGTCCCTTTAGTGTTGCGATCGTGGGAATTACAGCCGACAACAGCACAACCTGGCATTCCTTGCAGACACTCGAAACACTCTCACTTGCAAATAACCCACTACACAAAAGCAACTACGCGAAAGCAACACTCACGAAACCATGCAGCCTCCAACATACAAATGTGAGAGCGGAATGTTCCACTCTGACGTCATGCGTGCAATGGCAGAAATGTGTTCGTTTCTGCGCAGCATTTACTGCGCCCGCTGACTGATCCCACCAGACTTATTAGCACTTCCCTGTTCCACTAGCGAATGGCTCATGGGATACAAGATTGCGCTGGCCAGCAATGAAAATGTTTCTGGCTCAAAAACTGCTTATTTTTATGTATTTCCACCTGATACGATTTTACTCACCGCACGAAACTGAAAGAAGGTAAAAGATCAATGTATGATAGCTGAATTTTAATGTCTTCCAATAACAAAAAAATTCAGTAAATTTGGCTGTTGAAGGAGAACAGATTAGCTACATGGAAGAAGCCGTCACCGTAAATTATTTTTTTTTATATTTTCGAGAATATTGTGTGCAACACCAACCAACCAACGGTGCTAATAACTATAAGTAAAGCAACAATTTCGTTCTCATAATGTGAATAGTTATCACCACATTCAGTGCTTACTTGTATCGCTTATACACTTATACACCTTGCCGCAGATAGACGGGTCCCACACTCCTGTAGACAATAAATATGTATCATGTGGTGATGAATGGCTAGGGGCTTTGAAACCGGTAAAGCAACAGTAAAATTGAAGATCACAACAAAAGGCGACAGGTTGCAGTAATTTCAAGAAACTTTTATTCATCACAGTCACCGTGATCCTCATCCGTTATGGATAAAAGTTTTATCTTTTACTTTTTCAGCATGGCAAATCAAACATCTTTCAGCCGACTAATTTCATAACTCTTATTTTATTTGGCTACCAGTTTCGGCGATTTACGTCGCCATCTTCAGGCCTCCTGACCGACGTATAGGAGCATTAGAAGCTCGGTTACGGTCAAAATAAAGGCCAGCATTCAAATACTGGTATATGTAGATTTCTGCTTGATACAGTGATCATGAATGGCGTAGTAAATCACCGGAACTGGCTGCCAAATAAAATAACAGTTTCGAAATTAGACGGCTGAAAGCCGAGCTGAGGGAAAGGTGAGATCCTGTAACGAGCAGCTGAGTTCCGCAACTATCTCTGAAAAGATGGGCATTCAGACACTCTACTTTTTCGTGTCCGTAGATGAACGTTTTCAATCTAACATTTGGCTACGTCAACTGTTTACTTGCTTCGCTGCCATAATTCCTAGAGTGAACATTTAGTAGGAAAATTACAGCACGCCCGGAGATGTTTCATATCGCGATAAAATGAGGTGCTGAATTTTGAAAACTAAGTGGATAGTAAAACATCCCCTTAAAAAACTTTTATGAATGGCAGCGCTGGAAAAAAAAGCGCTCCGTCTTCAGGCCACGAGTGGCCTGCCGGGACCATCCGACCGCCGAGTCATCCTCCGAGGAGGATGCGAATAGGAGGGGCGTGGGGTCAGCACACCGCTCTCCCGGTCGTGATGATGGTTTTCTTGACCGAAGCCGCTACTATTCGGCCGAGTAGCTCCTCAATTGGCATCACGAGGCTGAGTGCACCCCGAAAAATGGCAACAGCGCATAGTGGCCGGTTGGTGACCCATCCAAGTGCAGGGCACGCCCAACAGCGCTTAACTTCGGTGATCTCACGGGAACCGGTGTAGCCACTGTGGCAAGGCCGTTGCCCAGTGCGAGAAAACCTCTACGTTATTTGGTTTTCGAACAGCTGAGCAAAACTGAACGTACTCAGACACTCACTAAACTGACACACAATATTTTTAGTGCAATGCAATCTGACTTTCAATATCCCTACAAAAGAATGGCCCTGACTAACAATAACCTATACCTTTCATAAATCACTTACCTCACAAAAATCTTCGTTACTCAAACTACTGCAATACAGTGAGCGCCAATACTGCCAGCTAAATAAAAGATTCTAACTACTGAAGGCACTAACTACTGATCGGCAGAGTTAGCAAAAGAAAGATTTTGATAGAGAACAAACTATGTATTTACCTTAATAATATTCAAAAGTCATCGTATATATATTACAAATTTACTCTTTCTGATGGACACACGTCCAGATCGTCCGCTCTCAAAATTCTGCTATCTCTCTCCCCACATCCACCACTGCTGGCGGCTCACCTCCAAATGCGCAACGCTATGCGCTATTCACATCCAATACAATAGCAAATATTCCAACAACCCAAACCAGCCACAGACTTCACACAGCACAGTCAGTGGTTTTCATATAGAGCGCTACGTGGCGTCACCAACATCCAACATAAAAACCTAAACAGCCCAGCCTACTTGCAATAGATATAGCACCAAAAAAACCATAAGTACCAAAAGCAGCATATGTTAAGTCTATGGAAGAAAGGGACATGAATGAGAGACATCTACTACATTATGTGCATACAATTAACTTGGTGGTAGAGGGAACAGCAGAGAAGTGCAGACGGGGAACAGAATACGCAAAAGAGTTTATACAAGATTTTTGATGTACTCGTTGGCGTAAGATAAGGACGCCAAAACAGGGGAAGACCGTAACTATAAAAAATGAGACCGCCATATGTATATGGTGGCGTACCGCCATTTGAAAACATAATTTGAAACGGATCGTCCACGGTGTCCATGTATCATTCGCTCTTGACGTCGAGATACTTTTTTTCCCCCCTTTTTTTGCGGCTTGGCGCAGCTCACGATTTCGCTCCGCCTGCAGTAAACATACATCACACCGCCTTTGTGCAGCCGACGCTCCGTTCCTCCGCAGGCACGGAAGACGTCGCGTCGTCGGAGAAGCAAAAAATATTTCCAGGGGTAGCATCGCGCCGGATACGCCGGCCTCGGACCTGTACCGTAGCCTGTGTCGTGTAGCGTCCCCTATTTAGCGTCTGGCTGCTGCGTCGCTACAGCACAGAATCCTACCAGCTGGCTGTCCGTCAGTTCGCCAGATATGCGAGCGCCCCCTTTTAAGGTCTTCTTAAAAATAATGAAATGGGGAAGGTTTGTTGGTAAAGTTTTTCTCATTGTTTCGCATTAGTTTTGTCTTTAGAATTTGTACATTTTGGCACACTTTCGAACCAATTTAAAAAGCACCTTTATTTTTTTCAAATGTTATGTGGTTAATGGAAATGAAGGCATTTTGGCGACGTTAGAGATTAAACATTTCAATAAATTAAAAACGGCTTGTGGTCGGATCATCCGCATCTGAGGTAGTAAATAAAATTTTAGAACAAAATCTCCGCAAACAGGTGCATTTTGTATCAATTTTATTAAGGCACTACCGGTTTCGTGGCCGGCCACGGTGGCCGAGCGGTTCTAGGCGCTTCAGTCTGGAATCGCGCGGCTACTACGGTTGCAGGTTCGAATCCTGCCTCGGGCAGGGGACAATGTGTGTGATGTCCTTAGGTTAGTTAGGTTTACGTAGTTCTAAGTTCTAGGGGACTGATGACCTCAGCTGTTAAGTCCCATAGTGCTCAGAGCCATTTGAACCATTTTTGAACCGGTTTCGTGGCTCATAGCACCTGATGATGTGATTATAAGTCACAAAACCGGGAGTGCCTTACTGTAACTCATTCAACATACAGCTGTCTGCGAATTTTGTGCTATAAAAAATTTAATAAACTAGTTTTTGGAATTAGTTTACTTTTCCTTGTTCACATTAGCAAAATGGCCTTCTACTTTATTGTACCTATTGGAACAAATTTTTGTTTTAATGCAATCACAAGTACGTCGCTGAATATAAAAGTTAATACAAAAGCCAGATCTTGCTCCAGCGCCACGCGGAATAGCCGTGCGGTCTCGGGCGCCTTGTCACGGTTCGCGAGGCTCCCCCCTTCGGAGGTTCCAGTCCTCCCTCTGGCATGGATGTGTGTGCGTGTTGTCCTTAGCGTAAGTTAGTTTAAGTTAGATTAAGCAGTGTGTAAACTTAGGAACAGATGACCTCAGCACTTTGGTCCCATCGAACGTTCCACAAATTCCCAAATTTTCTTGCTCCAGTACTGGATCAACATGACTTTTGTCACTGGGCAAGATGGCAGTACTGATTCTTAGAAAGCACATTAATTAATTAATCTCTACGAACAGGTTGTAGTACAAAATTGCTGACGATTCAGATTCTGTAGTAGCATTCCAACGCTAGTGGTATCTCACTCTCTTAGTACTTTTTACAAATAACTAGCGCACTGCAATGGTCCACAGTTGCTACATATTGAAAGGAAATTGGATATACTTCCTAATCTCTTTCTCCACTTCCTGTGTTCATCTTCTCCTCCATCGCTCTTTGTTCATCTCCTCCTGCTCCCTCCTCTCTTTACCTGTCAGCTCTTCACCCCTCCGTCTCCTACTCCTGCCCCCCTCCCTCTCTCCATCTCCTTCACTCCCTCTCCCTATCCACCTCCTCCTTCGCCCTCTCTTTTATTTTCCTTCTCCCAACTCTATCAATCTGGGCTTCCTTGTCTCTCTGAATTTGAGTCTTGTTAATTGTTGTTACAAATGAAACCTTAATTGGCAGTGAAGTCGCTTAAATGAATGGGCAAGTCTGTTGGTATTCCACTGGTATACGGGGCAAAAGAGAGAGACCCATCCCACAGCTGGAACTGTAAGGATACTAGCTTAGAGTGACACCGTTTCGCATAGATGTAATCTGCGAACAGGTAAGAGTACAAAATTACTGACGATTCATATTCCATAGTAGCATTCCAATCATAAGCCAATGAGCAATAAATATTATATTCCTGCTTTATGCACCGACTGTGAGGCAGAAAATAAAACAGTTCTTGGTTTCTGTATACAATTGTTTATAATTATACACTGCGGCTACAAAAGTAATAGGATACCTAAAATGGTTCTGAAGGCTCTGAGCACTATGGGACTTAACATCTGAGGTCATCAGTCCCCTAGGACTTAGAACTACTTAAATCTAACTAACCTAAGGACATCACACACATCCATGCCCGAGGCACGATCGAGCCTGCTACCGTAACAGCAGTGCGGTTCCGGACTGAAGCGCCTAGAACCGCTCGCTCACACCGGTCGGCGTGGGATACCTACCAACGCCTTGTCGGGCCACCTTTCTCCCGTCGTAGTGCAGAAGGTGGACGTGGCATGAACTCAACATGTCCTGAGGACTCCCCAGCAGAAATATTTCGCCATGCTACGTCTACAGCCCTCCGTAATTGCGAAAGTGCCAGTGCAGGATTTTGTGCAGGGACTCCCCTCTCGATTTATGTCGTACGATCTAGGTGGCGAAATCATTTCTTCGAACTGTCCAGAATGTTCTTCAAAACCAATAGTGAACAATTATCGCCCGGTAACATGGCGCATTGTCATTCATAAAAGTTACATCGCTCTTAGGGATCATGAAGTCCATGAATGGCTGTAAGCGTGTCTCCAGTCAACGATCGGTTCAGTTGGACCACAGTGCTCAGTCCGTTCCATGTGAACACAGCCCACACCATTATGGAGCCACCACCAGCTTGCACAATGGCTTTTTGACAACTTGAATGCAAGGCTTCGTGGGGTCTGCGCCACTCTCGAAACCTACCATTGGCTCTTACCAACGAAATCGGGACTCATGTGACCAGGCCATGGTTTTCCAGTCCAGTGTAGGGTCTCACCAATGTGGTCACGAGCGCAGGAGGGGCGCTGCAGGCAGAGTCGTGCTGTTACCAAAGAAAATCGAGTCGGTCTTCTGCTGTCACGGCCCATTAATGCTACATTTCGCCACACTGTCCTAACGGATACGTTCATCGTACGTCCCACAGTGATTTCTAAACATACTTCACGGAGTGTTGCTTGTGCGTTGGCATTGTAACTCTACCGAAACGTCGGCCATTGCTTCGTCGGTGGTGATAAGTGAAGCCTGAAATTTGGTGTTCTCGGCACACTCCTGACAATGTGGAATTTGGAATGTAGAATTCCCTAACTACACTCCTGGAAATGGAAAAAAGAACACATTGACACTGGTGTGTCAGACCCACCATACTTGCTCCGGACACTGCGAGAGGGTTGTACAAGCAATGATCACACGCACGGCACAGCGGACACACCAGGAACCGCGGTGTTGGCCGTCGAATGGCGCTAGCTGCGCAGCATTTGTGCACCGCCGCCGTCAGTGTCAGCCAGTTTGCCGTGGCATACGGAGCTCCATCGCAGTCTTTAACACTGGTAGCATGCCGCGACAGCGTGGACGTGAACCGTATGTGCAGTTGACGGACTTTGACCGAGGGCGTATAGTGGGCATGCGGGAGGCCGGGTGGACGTACCGCCGAATTGCTCAACACGTGGGGCGTGAGGTCTCCACAGTACATCGATGTTGTCGCCAGTGGTCGGCGGAAGGTGCACGTGCCCGTCGACCTGGGACCGGACCGCAGCGACGCACGGATGCACGCCAAGACCGTAGGATCCTACGCAGTGCCGTAGGGGACCGCACCGCCACTTCCCAGCAAATTAGGGACACTGTTGCTCCTGGGGTATCGGCGAGGACCATTCGCAACCGTCTCCATGAAGCTGGGCTACGGTCCCGCACACCGTTAGGCCGTCTTCCGCTCACGCCCCAACATCGTGCAGCCCGCCTCCAGTGGTGTCGCGACAGGCGTGAATGGAGGGACGAATGGAGACGTGTCGTCTTCAGCGATGAGAGTCGCTTCTGCCTTGGTGCCAATGATGGTCGTATGCGTCTTTGGCGCCGTGCAGGTGAGCGCCACAATCAGGACTGCATACGACCGAAGCACACAGGGCCAACACCCGGCATCAAGGTGTGGGGAGCGATCTCCTACACTGGCCGTACACCACTGGTGATCGTCGAGGGGACACTGAATAGTGCACGGTACATCCAAACCGTCATCGAACCCATCGTTCTACCATTCCTAGACCGGCAAGGGAACTTGCTGTTCCAACAGGACAATGCACGTCCGCATGTATCCCGTGCCACCCAACGTGCTCTAGAAGGTGCAAGTCAACTACCCTGGCCAGCAAGATCTCCGGATCTGTCCCCCATTGAGCATGTTTGGGACTGGATGAAGCGTCGTCTCACGCGGTCTGCACGTCCAGCACGAACGCTGGTCCAACTGAGGCGCCAGGTGGAAATGGCATGGCAAGCCGTTCCACAGGACTACATCCAGCATCTCTACGATCGTCTCCATGGGAGAATAGCAGCCTGCATTGCTGCGAAAGCTGGATATACACTGTACTAGTGCCGACATTGTGCATGCTCTGTTGCCTGTGTCTATGTGCCTGTGGTTCTGTCAGTGTGATCATGTGATGTATCTGACCCCAGGAATGTGTCAATAAAGTTTCCTCTTCCTGGGACAATGAATTCACGGTGTTCTTATTTCAATTTCCAGGAGTGTATTTCCAAAGTGGAATGTCCCATCGGTCTAGTCCCAACTATCATTCCACGTTCAAAGTTGTTAATTCCCGTCGTGCAGCCATAATGACGTCGGAAACACTTTCTCATGCATCACTTGAGTGCATATGTCAGCTCCGGCAATGCACTGTCCTTTTATACCTTCTGTTGCGATATTAACCCCATCTGCGTATGATCATATTCTAACACTTTTGCCACCTAAATGTATATAAGGAGAATGAATATAAAGAGTTGTCAGAAACATTTTGAGAAACTTGTAAGGATCAAGGACGCTGAAGTGCAGGTTGTGCCGAGAAACAATAGTAAAAAAAAATTGTTAGCCAAGCAGGCCGTTGCGCGCAAAATGAAGCACTTGCACGCGCTAAAATGTGGTAACACACAGACATCTGTGCGTCCTTAAGGCACCAGTCAAATGCACCTTTTACGGAAGTGATAAATTCAAGCTAGGTTAGTGAAATCTGTGTTTGTTCGATTTGAGAAAAGCAAAGAGGAACACATTTGGCGACACTGTCTCTGGTAGGCAACGCGCGCAACGTCCTGAAACATATGCAGACTGTGTTCTTCCAAGCGCTGGTTAGAGTATCGTCCAAAATTTGAAGTATATCGGTCAAGAATTTAACGAGATTTTTGGTAAAAACTTTAAACTTGTCTTTATATGATATTCTGATCAATCACGCCTGAAACAAAGAAGGTTGAAATTTCTCCAGATGCTCTTGATTTATGCTTTTATGTCACGCCTTTTCACCCCAAAGCCTCAACCATAGAGGAACTACTGGTGCCTTACTGCCAAAGTATATTTTTCCATAGACTGTAGCAAGTGACACGTATGCTAATTACAGCAGAAATGCCTTCATGCTTTAAAGTGATACGCTAATCTGTGTCTGTCTTCACGTCGTCATCTCATCCCTAGTCATCAAACGTCATCATGATAGTCAACAATAACTGTAGTGACAGTGACTCCAAAAATTATAGATTTGATGCTAATGTCAATCGTTACTGAATATTATTTCGTGTCATATGTTCCCCCCATCTCCCCGAACTAGAGGATAGTTAGTTTATCTTTCTTCCACAACATTTTTTACACATAATTATACAAATAATGAGCGGGTATACATAAAATTAGACGTTCCTGAAATAACGTTCCTTGTGCCCCCTATTTTCAGACCGCCCCCCCCCCCCACGCTTATGCGTGGTAGGTGTTTCTTACCCCCACTGAAACCTTCACGGTTCTGAGTAAATATAAGCACTGTTTTACGGCAATCGGATTGATAGTGTGGGAAAGCATAGAAGACTACTAAAATATTCATTACGTCCTTTCGTCAGCTACCATAATCAGATCAAAACTTTCAGTACAGGTTTTAATAGCATTGGCAACGATAAAAGGGAAATCCGGGTTCGAGTCGCGGACTGGCACAAATTTTCATTGTCCTCATTCCATTACGCTGCAGCTAATGGTTGTTCATAATCACAACTGCGAATACAATTCATATACACAGAAGAAACGTTTGACAGCATAAAATCGTTCAATGTGTCCAAAATTTTGAGGGAAAGAGGAGTATGGTATAGCGAAAGACTTGTAATATATGGCGTGTACAAGAACCAAGAAGGACCAACAAGACTGGAAGACCAAGAACGTAATTGTGTGGGACATCGATGCATTCTTTCGCCTCTACTACTCAGTCCATAGACCGAAGAAACAATGACGGATATAAACGGAAATATCAAGAACAGGATTCTTCAGTATGAAAGGATGTCTACGGTTAGCTAGCGAATGTGACGAAGAATTATAAGATCTGTTGAATAGTATGAACAGTCTAATGAGCACACACTGTGGATTCATAGTAAACCGGGGAAACCCGAAATTGGTGAGAAATATCAGAAATCATACAAGCGATAAACTTGACATCAAAACTGCCGACAGTGAAGTGCACGAAGTTAAGGAGTTTTGCTATGTTGGAACTAAAATAGCCCACGATGGACGAAGCAACGAATCGAGGAGAACATAAAGAGCACACTAGAACGGACGAACAGGCATTTTGGCCAAGAGAAGTTTGCCGTCATCAAATATGAACATTACTTTCAGGAAGAAATTTCTGAGATTATATGTTCAGAGCACAGACACGTATCGCAGCGAATCGTGGGCTGTGATGAAACCGAAACAGAAAAGAATAGGAGCGTTTCATAAGCATTGCTGCTGGAAGATTTTGAAATTTAGTTAAACCGATAAGATTAGAAATGATGAGGTTCTCCGCCAAATTGGCGGGCAACACTGACAAGAAGAAGGGACAGGATAAAAGAACGTGTGCTAAGACGTTAGGGAATAACTTCCATTGTACTAGGGGGAGCAGTAGAGGGCAAGAACTGCAGGAGAAGACAGAGAATGGAATAAATCAGACAAATACACTACTGGCCATTAAAACTTCTACACCACGAAGATGACGTACTAAAGACGCGAAATTTAACCGACAGGAAGAAGAGGCTGTGATATGCAAATGATTAGCTTATCAGAGGATTCACACATGGTTGGCGCCGGTGGCGACACCTACAACGTGCTGACAAGAGGAAAGTTTCCAACCGATTTCTCATACACAAACAGCAGTTGACCGGCGTTGCATGGTCAAACGTTGTTGTGATGCCTCGTGTAAGGAGGAGAAATGCGTACCATCACGTTTCCGATTTTGATAAAGGTCGGATTGTAGCCTATCGCGACTGCGGTTTGTCATATCGCGACATTGCCGGTCTCGTTGGTCGATATTCAATGACTGTTAGCAGAATATGGAATCGGTGGGTACAGGAGGGTAATACAGAACGTTGTGATGGATCCCAACGGCCTCGTATCACTATCAGTCGAGATGACAGGCATCTTATTCGCATGGCTGTAACGAATCGTGCATCCACGTCTCGATCCCTGAGTAAACAGTTGGGGACGTTTGCAAGACAACATCCATCTGCCCGAACAGGTCGACGACGTTTGCAGCAGCATGGACTATCAACTGCGGTTACCCTTGGCACTGCATTACAGACAGGAGCACCTGCGATGGTGTACTCAACGCCGAACCTGGGTGCACGAATGGCAAAACGTCATTTTTTTTCGGATGAATCCAAGTTGTGTTTACAGCATCATGATGGTCGCATCCGTGTTTGGCGACATAGCGCTGAACGCACATTGGAAGCGTGTATTCGTCATCGCCACACTAGCGTATCACCCGACATGATGGTATGGGGTACCATTGGTTACACGTGTCGGTCACCTCTTGTTCGCAATGACGGCACTTTGAACAGATGTCTCACCAATTGCAAACGTCTGGTCAATGGTGGCCAAGCAACTGGCTCGTCACAATACGCCAGTCACTACTCTTGATGAACTGTGGTATCCTGTTGAAGCTGCATGGGCAGCTGTACCTGTACAGCCATCCAAGCTCTGTTCGACTCCATGCCCAGGCGTATCAACGCCGTTTTTACGGCCAGAGGTGGTTGTTCTGGGTACTGATTTCTCAGGATCTATGCACCGAAATTGCGTGAAAATGTAATAACATGTCAGTTCTAGTACAATATATTTGTCTAATGAATACCCGTTTATCATCTGCATTTCTTCTTGGTGTAGCAATTTTAATGGCCAGCAGTGTTATTGAGGACGTAAGATATAAGCGCTACTCTGAGACAAAGCGAGAAATTTGTGGCGGTTCACATCTAACCAGCCGAAAGACGGACGACTAACAGCCACTGCCACCTTTAAAATTACCGTACGCACCGTGGGGTATGGTAAAGGCATAGCGGTTGATGTGGAAGACCCTGGGCTGCTGTTATCCGTATTATGTGTGGATAGTCACCCACGCTTGTTTTGAAACCGATCGGCAGGTGCTGAATGGATGCCATCTTCTCTCTCGACACCACGGTTAATTCCGCGAAAACCGAATACTTGAACAGTATCGAAAGATATAATACTTTTTTTATTTCTAACCTAGGACAGAAAACAGCAGTGGTCATTATACATCGAGGTGGCTGCTTTCTACAGACCATTTACATTGTATTACGAAGTGGTTGTACTACAGAGACAGTAGTTTGTGGCGCAGCTGCAAATTGAGGTAGGACATCCAGTATAAATCGTCCACTCCGTTCGGTATTTCTTTGTGATCGTGCAGCGACGGCAGTTTCCTATAGGAAACAATGTCATTATCGAAAATTTGGCGCTTTTGTTGTAATTCTTGACAAACTCCTTGAAAGGCTCAGTTTCATGCTTTAGCTGTTCTATACATCCATTTTATTTTTATTTTGTGTACTACGAAGTTTATGCTGTGTAGCAATTGTCAAGCAGAATGTTTAACGAGTTAAATACATAAGTTTTGGGAAACAAAACAGTATTACAAATTGTATATATCAGAGACCAGTCTGTACCAAACAGAATAATATTATTTCAAACAAATTTAATAGGTAAATATAAGTAGGGTTGGCGTCCATTCCCAGCCATTGCTGCTCGACATGCGCAAGTCTTCATTGAGGGTACCCTGTGTCTATATTTAGCGTCGGTGGTATTATTCTTATTGTTTCTACTGTACCCAGTACTTTGTAGTATGTAATGATATTGTGGTTCATATATTGTTCCGAATCAAAATTGAAAAAACAGGCCAACACTTCTGTATCCTTCATTTGTAATCGGAACATATCGCTCTTTATATTGTTTCCATGGTTATATGCCGTCGTTTTTCAAAATGGTTCAAATGGCTCTAAGCACTATGGGACTTAACATCTGAGGTCATCAGTCCCCTAAACTTAGAACTACTTAAATCCTACCAACCTAAGGACATCACACACATCCATGCCCGAGGTAGGATTCGAACCTGCGACCGTAGCAGCAGCGCGGTCTCGGACGGAAGCGCCTAGAACCGCTCGGCCACAGCGGCCGGTTCGTCGTCTTTGAGTCATGTCCCTTACATACGAAGGTCTTTCAATAATTAAAGAGACAAATTGGTCTCCAGAAAAAAGCGTTTATTTACTTTTACAAAACAATACTTTTTCTACTTTTCAGAATAATCCCCTTGAAGATTTATCCACTTGTTCCAAAGGGCTATAAGCTTATTTACTCCGGCTGCAAAGAACTCTTTATCTAGATATTTGAACCAATTTTCCACAAACTCTTTACGTCCTTGTTGTCCTGAAACCGCTTCTCACGTAATGCCTCCTTCAGTGCACCAAACAAATGGAAATCACTATATGATAAATCAGGAATGTAAGGGGGATTAGGCGGTACTTCCCAACCCATTTGGTCGATGGTTTCACGGGTTAGTTGAGCAATATGAGGACTTGCGTTGCTTTGCTGGAGAATCACGCCTCTTCTCTGAGATCCACGACGTCTCTCTCTCATGGCTGGCTTCACCTTGTTTAAAAGCAAATCTGGATGGTATTGGCTGTTCATTGTGCGCTGCTCTTCGAGATAATAACAAAAAACTGGACCTTCAGCGTACCAAAACACCGTCAACATGACTTTTCCTGCTCATGCTTGGGTTTTGAATATTTTCTTGACAGGTGAGTTGCTGTTCATCCACTCCATGCTTTGCCTTTTTGAGTCTGGCTCATAATAGTGACCCCAAATTTCATCACAAGTTAAAATTTTGTTTTGCGAAGTGCTCACCGTTTCTTTCGTAACGTTCCTTTAGGTCTGTGCACACTCTCAACCTTGTTTCCTTAAGTAGCCGCGTCAACGACTTTGCGACACATCTTGCACATGTTTAGCGGTACTTCAGCTTATAGATACTGTTATGAACTATACCAGTACTAACTTGAACCTTATCAACTATCATTTCTACAATCACACGGCGGTCGGCAAGAATAATGTCATCAATTGGACTTTCAAGTGTGGGAGTTGAAACTGCAACTGGTCGAACAGAAAGGTGTTCGTCAGTCACTGAGTCGCGACCACTTTTGAACTGCTCTTCACACTTGTAAAAATTTGCACTATTCATACAACTTTCACCATAAACTTTAGACATTCTACACTTTATATTCACTGGTTTCTCGCCTTCAGCAAGTAAAAAACGAATAACAGAACGTTTTACAACTAATGTGGACGTTTCAAGCGGACTCGCCATCTTTAATTATTGAATGACCATCGTATGTTAAGTGTTAGTCTTCACTGAAGGCACTTTTTGTCTAATTCTAACGTCAGATATGCAATACTTTATAATACTTTTGTGGTTCTTTTACTTTTTACATCGATGGTACTGTTCCCAATGTGCCACTATCTGCAGTAGTCACTATAAGTATTTCTTGTCCTTCTTATATTGTAAATGTACTATTTTTATCGCATGTCTATTTGTGGACATGTCCTCTAGTAACTTTCATGTTACTCCATTTACAGAGTAACAGTTTGAAGATAATCAGGCACTGATCGCGACCAATCACCCTTTTTAAAATAATATTATTGTATATGGTCCAGACTGTTCTAGATCCCCTCACTTTACTAAAAATCCTGACGTTTCACACTCTAGCTAAGGAGTCCGCAGAAGATGATACAAGAGGCGTACAACATGTCTGGCCTGATGTTCCGTACGAGATTTGCAATGATTACGACAATCAGTCCTCTAATTATCCCACTGAGTGGTCACGTTGGACTTCCTCATACCTGCTTTTCCGTGGAGCTCTCGTGGTTGATGTCCATCGCAGAAGCTTAAGCGGCGTTATCGAGTCCTCTGGAAAGTGCAGTTCTGCACCCTGTAATTCTTTCACGACGATGTTGGTAATTACAGTACTCGAAATACGTCTGTGGATGCCACTTTCATGTGTTTACTCGCGAAAACACCTAATACTGATAATAATTATTTATCACTTACTAACTCAAAAAATGGTTCAAATGGCTCTGAGTACTATGCGACTTAACTTCTTAGGTCATCAGTCGCCTAGAACTTAGAACTAATTAAACCTAACTAACCTAAGGACATCACTCACATCCATGCCCTAGGCAGGATTCGAACCTGCGACCGTAGCGGTCGCTCGGCTCCAGACTGTAGCGCCTAGACCCGCACGGCCACTCCGGCCGGCACTAACTCAAAAACCAGGATTTTTCAAGAGCATTGTCAGGACAGAACCCGATCAGAGCTTGTATCAGCGACTGCCGGCCGGAGTGGCCGAGCGGTTAAAGGCGCTACAGTCTGGAACCGCACGACCGCTACGGTCGCAGGTTCGAATCCTGCCTCGGGCATGGATGTGTGTGATGTCCTTAGGTTAGTTAGATTTAAGTAGTTCAAAGTTCTAGGGGACTTATGACCACAGCAGTTGAGTCCCATAGTGCTCAGAGCCATTTGAACCATTTGACTAGCGACTATGGCGCACACTCGAGATCTCCTTGTTAGAGTCGTGAAACATCATAGCCGCTCGAGCAACTTCATTACCTTAAGGATTATTCATAAGTTTATTGAAACGACTGATCTTTTGCGAAGGTGTAAAAAAATAGTTACGATCGTTAGACTTCTCGTAATACCTGTGGGGCGAAAAGTAGCTTTTCTTATCAAATATTTGTTAAACAAAATTACATGCTTGGCGCCAGACTTGCTGTGGTTTCCCTATGTAGCAGACACAGATACATCTGACTTCCTTAGGCTAAGCGCAAATTGAGACCCGTATAGCACGTGTAACGACATTACAGCGCGACGCGTACGTTCCGCACGTGTCGCGCGGGTCCAACGCATATTGAGACGCGTATACATACTACGCACGCGCCGGTTGGCGACGCTCTGCGCTGACAGAAACGAACCGCGCGCACACTGTAATCTTCCTCAAACGATTTTACAGAAACTATTCAGTAAAGTATTTCATTTTTACCTTGCTGGTAGCGATATATGTCAGCCTCGTGGCGAAGTGCCCATAATCTCGCTAATGGTTATACTTCTTGTGGTACACACATTTTAGTAAGACGCTACGCAAAATTCGAAAAGTTTACATTGAAAAATAGGGGTCGCTACGATTTTGCTTTTGGTGCGTACGACGACATATGCTGCTGCGTATGAAATTTAGGTAACATGTTGAATTTTTCTACCGCGCGGGATTAGCCGAGCGGTCTGGCGCGCTGCAGTCATGGACTGTGCGGCTGGTCCCGGAGAAGGTTCGAGTCCTCCCTCGGGCATGGGTGTGTGTGTGTTTGTCCTTAGGATAATTTAGGTTAGGTAGTGTGTAAGCTTAGGGACTGATGACCTTAGCAGTTAAGTCCCATAAGATTTCACACACATTTGAACATTTGAATTTTTCTTTACACTGGGTTAGGAAGTCTCTATCTGCCTCCGATCTCTAGAAAATGGATCCTACGTAGCGCGCTCATTCCCGATCTGACGCCCTCGGAATGAAGTATTGACATTTCTTATATCTCCTAAACCGTTCGAGTCATCGAAACGAGAGTTTGGCGTATGATAACACACAAGGAGGAGACTATTTCGCTAATTTGTAAACACACGGAACTTCCTTATTTATGGCGATATACCAGTAGTTATACTTCCCTTTTTGTTTTTTTCACTCCAGTCATAGTAATTTTTTGAGATATCGACAGCTAGTAAAACAAGTGTTTCCTAATATGAAAATAAACATGAAATTTCTTCCCTTGTGTTACTGCAAAGTGACAGTATGAGCTTTTTCTTAAGCTATTGAGTTCTTTGATTGCCAATTACACGTTTAATGAGGCATTCTGTTTCAGAATTCTGTCGCAATAGCCACTGTGAGATGAGTTTGTGCAAATTACACTGTTTTGGCAAAGGAAGTACAATTAAATCTGTCAACAAGAGAAATGTGGCCGTTACTCATAAATGGTGATGCTTCTTCGAATGACAAAATGTTAACAATTCACACAAAATAAATTGCCAGTTCTGTTGGAATTTTGGTTTATTCCCCGTAACCCATCGTATTTTTAACACTGAACGACTGGAATGGAAAGTTACCAAAGAATTTTATTCCTTCTCCTCATATGAACAGTATTAAAATAATGACGACCGTTCCCTTGAGGTGGGCCGGCCGCGGTGGTCTAGCGGTTCTGGCGCTGCAGTCCGGAACCGCGGGACTGCTACGGTCGCAGGTTCGAATCCTGCCTCGGGCTTGGGTGTGTGTGATGTCCTTAGGTTAGTTAGGTTTAAGTAGTTCTAAGTTCTAGGGGACTTATGACCTAAGATGTTGAGTCCCATAGTGCTCAGAGCCATTTGAACCTTGAGGTGGAATGACAGGCAGATGCCAGATACTGGTTATTTACCTACGGCTTGCCAAACTGACAGTGTGTGATTCGCGAATAAAGTAGTTGTTACTGAGAAAAACAAAAAATTGATCTGTTGCACAACACAATGGTCAGTGCATTGTCGACAGCCGAGCATAATGAGCGAGAAAGGAATGCTGAAGCTATCCTTGTATGCGTTGTGAGCGGGAGTTCCAAAAACATTGCCACGAACGTAGATCTGCCTTTGTCAGCAATACATTTCAACAAATTAAATATATCTAATCACCGCACTGTTTCAGGATACTCCTACTTTCGTAATAATACCGACCTTGTTTTTTTCACTTGTGTGGCCTGCTGTATAGTTAGTTTATTAAAGCTCATAATGTGTATGCAACAATTTAAATGCTTATTGTCAACACGGCGAGCCAATTAAAACACTGTTATTTGTGACTGCTTTTCGACTGTTCCTAACTTGCAGTGGAAATGTGATGTCCACTTGTAGATAGTATAATCTCTCTCATTTTACATCCATACACAAGGAACGATAGTGAAACTTCTGTACTTCATATCTTGGACACTTTTTACCAGATACACAAAGGGGTCATATCTGTGGAAATTACGCCTTTTCGACTTTTGACAACAGATCGTAGAGATACGTCAGCATAACAGGCAGAAAGTAAATAACTTTCTTTTACTTTCCTGCCTAGCTTCTAGATCACGTGATTTTATAATATTCCTGACTTCCTTATTCACTACCTCCACGATGAATCAATCGTCTGTCCCTTCTTAAGATCTAAAAACACTGTCGAGGCAGAAGATATAATACCAGTGGATAATGGCTCACCAGTTTTTGAACTATGAATTTTTCTTGACAAAAGAAGATAGAAAACAAATGAACTGAAAACTATTATATACTAACGAAAAGAGATGGAGCGCTTAAGAGGCGAAAAACGACACACTACTCAGTAATAATAAAATTCAGTATACAGTAAGGCCGTATTTTTCGGATGGGCAATACTTCCACTGCCCATATGCGCCGTGCCGAAGTGAACATACGGCAGGACTGCCTTCCCGTTCCCAGCCTCACCCCTCCCGCAGTACTTGCGCGGCACGAGAAACTGTGCCGCAGCCACAACGCCGCGCGACCTGGCGCAGGCGTGTGTCGCGTCCCAACTTGTGCGGTCCCTTTTGAACCTGTGATGTTAAAAAAATGCGCGCTGCGCTGCGTCGCGCCACACGCGCTATACGCGTCTCAATTTGCGCCTAGGCTTACCTGCAGACGCGAAATAAAATGTAAATTTGGAAAATAAGCGTAATAAAATGTGGTCCGAAAAGAAGGGTTTCCTTACAACTGTTTTTGGTACCGTATATAAAAGTTTTTGATACAATTTCATAATCAGTCTGTGTTGGCCGTCCCTTAAAGCTGTAGTCACGATATCCAGTTCTCGACAAACAAGGAAAATAAAATGAAGTTCGAAAATAAAAGTTACCTTACATCTGGTTTTAATATGTAAACTGTTTTTATGTAATTTCATGGTCAGTGCGTGTTGGCCGTTCCTTAAAGCCATAACCGTTATAGCCTGTTCTTGACAAACAGTAATACAAACCCAGGATATTTACGATATTAGTGTGAGGGAGGGCTGAACGGAGTGCAGCTCTGAAGCGCAGGCAAACGTGCACTGCACTGCACTGCACTGCCCCAAAACATACGTCCAGAATGGGATTTTCACTCTGCAGCAGAGTATGCGCTGATATGAAACTTCCTGGCAGATTAAAACTGTGTGCCGGACCGAGACTCGAACTCGGGACCTCTGCCTTTCGCCGGCAAGTGCTCTACCAACTGAGCTAACCAAGGACGACTCACGGTCCGTCCTCACAGATTTACTTCTGCCAGTACCTCGTCTCCTAACTTTACAGAAGCTCTCCTGCGAACCTTGCAGAACTAGCACTCCTGAAAGAAAGGATATGCGGGGACATGACTTAGCCACAGCCTGGGGGATGTTTCCATAATGAGATTTTCACTCTGCAGCGGAGTGTGCGCTGATATGAAACTTCCTGGCAATTAAAACTGTGTGCCGGACCGAGACTCGAACTCGGGATCTTCGCCTTTCACGGGCAAGTGCTCTGCCAACTTTTTTTTATTCACTTAATTTTAATGTCCCAAAAGAAAAATCATATATAAAAAAGAAGGGAAAGAAATATAGGACTGAAGTGACATCCTCGTCACTTCACTGGAAGTACATCCTATCCCTCGAAACAACGTAAACCTGGGACTCCCCACCGCTTCGGGGGGTTATGAAACATGCTGCCTAGAAAGTTCGCAAAATGCATTTTATATTTAGAGTGGCGTCGGATGATTTCGTGTTGTTCTAGTAGATAATGCCAATAGTCCATGCCGGATATCAAGGTCCGCGAGAGCACGTAGTACGATGCGTGTCCTCCAAGCCATCGGATTGCCGAAGTTTTTTGTGAGGGGAAAAATACAGCGTCAGGGTAAAATAAAGCTTCCGTCGTGATCGTTTATTCGTCGGTGCGTCGGAGGAGGGCCATGATACGTTGCGTCAGCCGCCAAACATCCTTTGCTTCAACGCACTGCAGAGAATGTTCGTCGGTGTCCTGCATGCCACATATAAGGCAGAGCGGGGAATCTACCATGCGAATGTCGTACAATCGTTGACGGTTGACTATCTTGCGGTTGATTAGTGTATACCATGACGATCGCGCTGCTGTGGTGAGGAGAGGTGTATGGACAGCTCGCCAAATTTGTCGCCAGTTTCGTGTTGGGTATGTAAGTTCGACAACATTGCTGCCATGATGACGCCGCAAGTATCGATATATCTCAAGGGTAGTGGGAATTCTTGTAGAAGGTATCTGTGACTGAACATAACTAAAATCAACAAAACATCGCGCGACGCGAGAAAAAGAGGGCGAGATTGTGCCTACCACCACCAGTGGTTCAAAGGACGTGCGAAGAAGCACATCCAGGATGGCCGACGCGATGGCGTATTGGTGTTGGTTCCAAGAGCGTAGCGTTGCTCGCAGGTATAGAGCTAGAGCCTTGTTCTGCACATCCGTGAGGTTAAGTCCTCCAGAATGGTGTGGGAGAGTTAAAGTCTCGTATTTGATCTTAAACAACATTCCTTGGCTGACATAGTATCCAAAGGCCGCCATTAATCTGTCAGCAATACCATGTGGCATTGGCAGTACCTGTGCCAGGTGCGGTAGTCGCGAGGCCAGGTGAACATTAGTGTAGTCCACCCTTTGGAGCAGGTCGTGCGTTCGAGTGAATTGTTGCGTATGTGCAGTCGGACGTTCTGGAGGAGACGTCGATAGCTCGCCGCCGCTGATTGCCGTAGCGATCGGGTGAACAATACACCTAAGCATCGCAAGATGTCCACCGTCGTAAACGGACTGTGCAGAGCGTCCAGCCCTCGACCGATGTGCATGATCTTGCTTTTATTCATGTTGACCCTGCTTCCCGCAGCTACTCCGTACGTAGTAAGAAGGGTAACCACCTGACTTACTTCGTTCTCCGACCGGACGAGTATCATCAAGTCGTCGGCATATGCACGACACGTGAAGGAGCTCGCACGGAGTCGGACGCCTGTTAAGAGTCCGTCTAAGAGTCTGCATCAATGGTTCGAGCGCTATTGTAAAC
The DNA here is from genome assembly GCF_023864275.1 of Schistocerca cancellata. Taxonomy (NCBI): domain Eukaryota; kingdom Metazoa; phylum Arthropoda; class Insecta; order Orthoptera; family Acrididae; genus Schistocerca; species Schistocerca cancellata. The sequence goes on from NC_064632.1 coordinate 536,569,001, forward strand.
ATTATCATCGACAAAGGACATCCTTGCCTAACTGAGTTGCAAACAGGAATCGTTCCTACCTCCCTGCCATTGACTCTCACCGTCGAAGAAGCGCCGCGAAGAAGGCGCATGAGGACGGTAATAAAATCCTGTGGTATCGCCATGCGTCGCATGGTAGAGTCAAGGAAATCATGGTTGATCCTGTCAAAGGCACGATCAAAATCCACCGATACGAACGCCGCCCGCATGCGACAAGCTTCCGTCAGGGAAATTACGTCACGGTATTCGCCGAGGATAGAATGTATGTTGCTCCGAACCCCTAGACAAGCCTGGTCTGGTGGTATTGTCTTGGATATTACAGTCTTGAGCCTTGCCGCCAACATTCGCGCAAAGATCTTATAATTAGTATTGAACATCGTGAGCGGTCTGAATTGATGGGCGCTGACACTCGCTGTCGATTTCGGTATTGGTATAAGCAGTCCCGCCATGAACTGCGACGGAACGCCCGTGTCAGGGCTCAATAACTCATTATACATCAACACCAACTGGGACATCATTAAATCCGCAAATGCGCGGTAAAATTCGAGTGTCAACCCATCTGTCCCAGGGGATTTATGCACCGCACCCTTCGCGAGTGCGCCCCGGATGTCATCTTCCGTTAGGGGTTCCAATAGCGCCTCTGGAGGACAGGTCGCGGAGCACCATGTAGTAATAATCAAGTGCCTCTCGGAGCCATTTCGCTTTTTCCTTGCCATACGTGATGAGAGCTCTTCGTATCGCCGGTTTTGCACACTGCAGTCACCACGAAAGAACCGTACGGTGCAGCGGCAGACGGCGAGTGCAAGTCTGTCATGTTTCTTCGATCCGCTGGCGACATTCGAGATCCACCAATAAGGATGAATTAAGTTTCCAGGAACTACGACTCCGCCAGACCCTCTGCCGTGGGAGGGTTAACGTGCATAAATATGCAAGGTGATCCATAAAAGCTGTGGGCCAATATTCAGCAGCAAACACGTGATCTCTTAATCCGTCAGAAACATAAATCCGATCCAGCCTGCTCGCCGAGTGGCTAATAAAATACGTGTAGCCCTCACGCTGCCCATGGATCTTTTCCCACGTGTCCATAAGGGCCACGTCCCGGCAGATCGTGTTCAATGCGTGGCAGGAGCTGAAATTAGGAGTTTGATCCTTCGGTGTGAGTACACAGTTAAAATCCCCCCCTTCAAAGATGTGGTCATACCTCCCATGGAATAGGGGGGCAATCTCCTCCGAGCAGAAACGTGCACGCGCCTGTCAACTGTCAGATCCGGAGGGTGCATAGATGTTGACGATACGAATGCCGTTCACGGTCATAGCCAAACCCCGAGCCGAAGGAAGGTAATCGAGGTCACACATCGGAATCCCTTCCACGACTAGTATCGCTGTGCCACGTCCTCCTTCTGGAGTCGGCGCTAGGTAAGTGCTGTATCCATGCACGTCGGGAAAAGCAGCACTGCAGGTTTCCTGCATCAGCAGAATATCAACGTCAGTGGCGTAAATCACGTCCCGGAGAAGTTGCATCTTTGCAAGCGAACGTGCGATGTTAATGTTCACTGTGTCCACCTTATATGCTTGGTTCGTTGTCGTTGTCATGCTCGTGTCATGTCATTGAGAACTCCAAGGGCTTTAGTCCACTATTCGTGCTCAGAGGGGTGCCCGCCAACGGGCTGCCCTCCTTTGTTGTCGTTCCGTGGTGTGCATCCTGTAGGTGAGTGGTCATCATTAGGGGCTGTCTGTGTCTTCGACTGGTTCCGCCCAGACGCAGTGGTCATCCATCCGAGAAACGTCCTCTGACGTATTTCGACGTGATTGCTGGGACATTGGTATCCCTGACTCCTTCGTCAGCAGCGCTGGGTCAGTCGGTGTCAATGAAGAGGGACCATCTGAAAGGCAGGACATCCGGTCACCATCTGATGGAATCCTGTCAGCGTCCTCTAAAGGCACGTGTTCTGTGTCAGACAGTTCTTCGGCTAGGACACCTTCCGTGTCCCCTAGGCTAGGGGGGGACGTGTCACCCGAACTATGGCGACGCTTTTTGCGATCGCTGTTTGCGTGCCCTGCCCTCTGCTGCCTCACTGTGTTCGTCGATCGTTCGTTGGTCCGTTGCCGGCGCCACTGTCTCGACTTCTATTTCTACGCCGCGTGCTTCATGTGAGTTTTCGGAAGGTTCCTCCCTCAACTGACGTGACGTGGGTGTAGGGACATTCTCCGAGTCACCTCCATGCTCCTGTAACTCGGTCTGCTCTTGCATAAACACGTCCTTGTCACGCTCCGAACTGGGCAACACCTCCCGGCGAGCCACCGACACGTACGTCATCGGCAGTTGCGTGGGAACTTCTCACTGTGACGCTTCTCCATATGGCAGTTGCACGACGCGGCGTTGTATGCACTCCGAGGGGATATGTCCTTCTACACCACAGCCAGAAAGGTGCGTGGCTGGCCATCGTAGATCACAATAGCTCGACATCCGCCAATGTATAAATAAGACGGGATATGTTTAGTAAGGACGATCCGCACCTATCACACGCCGTTTAGCACAGGATAGGTACTAAAACTTGCCCAGCGTTCCGGCGTATGACTTAAGTACCGTTCCATATGGTCGCAGCGATTCAGCAACCATCGATTCTGGCACCTCAAAAGGCAATTCAAGGATCCGAATGACCCTCACACCCAATCCCGAAGGAGCTAATGTTACATCGCTGATATGGCCATCAGAGTGTCGAAATTTAAATCCTCTTTGAGCAGCGGAGAGAGTTCTTTCACACGCAGCTTCATCGGTCATATTTACGTACATTGTACTGCTTACAATGGACAGGTGTATTCCAATTATGTCTGCAGCAGGTAAACGAACTTCTTCCCTCAAAAAACGCTCTATTTAGAAAGCTTTCGGTGTGGCAAATTCTTTGTCGAACATAAATTGGAGCGTAGTCTTTCGAAAATCGTGTGCCATGGCGCGCTCGCGGCCGGGACAACAGGTCCGTGCCGCGCCACCGCCTAAAGCTGACTCTTTAAACTAACTTACGCTATGGACAACACACACACCCATGCCAGAGGGAGGACTCGAACCTCCGACGATAAGGTACACTCAGTGGGACTGGAACTGCGAACCATAACAGAGGCCTTTTCACAGGTCAGCACTTTACCACAGAGCTGGAGCTAACCAAGCACGACAGGAGAACTTCTGTAAAGTTTGGAAGGTAGGAGACGAGGTACTGGCAGAAGTACAGCTGTGAGGACGGGGCGTGAGTCGTGCTTGGGTAGCTCAGATGGTAGAGCACTAGCTTGCGAAAGGCAAAGGTCCCGAGTTCGAGTCTCGGCCTGGCACACAGTTTTAATCTGCCAGGAAGTTTCAAAACATACGTGTTTAACAGGTTAAACATCTTGCTTGCAATTGGCTATGCAGCCAAAATATCGTAGCATACAAAATAAAAACAAAATGAATCTAAAGAATAGCAAATGCAGAAAACTAGTGCCCTTCAGGAAGAAGTAGAGTGTTGCAGATCCTACCTGACACATCGTTTGTGTAAGGGAGAATGCGAGCGGCACTTTTACCTTTCCCTGTGGTACTGCCGATGTAACCTTAACGACAGTCAGATATTACGTACTGGAACTGATCACTCAGATATTAGTCCAGCCCCTCACGTTGGCGGAGTTCGTTGGATCATATCTAGTTTATCAGCCGACAGAGGTATGGACAGACCACATCTGGCTGTTAACAACCATCAGCCATTTGGAAGAAATAATTTCTGTGTAAAGGGAGTGTTTTTGACATGAGATGTTACTTTCTTAACCGATGCTGATTCCACGAGAGAAAATATTTAGCTGTTCTAGAATCCTACAAGGGACAGATTTTAATCGCATTTTCAGCAATATTGTGCATCTGCTCTTTACCTATTACTTGGGTCCAGTTTCAGATACTCTGGTCCTATTCGTTGCGCAAACGAACGTCGAAAAGTACGATTTAGGAAAGGGGCTAATACCGCAGTGAACTCGCAGTCTGTATGGAACTCAATCCCTGTACAGAGCACTGAGGCACGACGACCTTTTAACTATTAATTAAAATTGTGGTTTATCTGTACGAATAGCCACCGAATATTAATGTACTGTTTTCAAATATCATCGGGTACTCGAGCGTACAGAGTAAAAAATTCTGATTTACGTATCGCTACGAAGTAATAAATATAAATAAGCATCCGCTACGCTGTAGTATTGTTATGCTGTACATAACGATCATAAATAATTTTTATCCACTGAAATAATTATCGAATGTGACTTCTGAGTACCTAAAACCATATATTCCTACTAAATAGGCAACAGAATCATACGGTACTCCTTCTTGTGTCACACGAGAAAGACCAGGCTGTGACGTCATGGGTTAATCATCATTTTTAAGGACACCAAAGGATGACTACGAGTACCAGAGAAGCTCAGATACCAATGTTAACATGTTCTATTAACCATTATTTTAGCTAATGAGTCTTATATAAAGAAGCCAAAAAATGGTTCAAATGGCTCTGAGCACTATGCGACTTAACTTCTGAGGTCATCAGTCGCCTAGAACTTAGAACTAATTAAACCTAAGTAACCTAAGGACATCACACACATCCATGCCCGAGGCAGGATTCGAACCTGCGACCGGAGCGGTCACGCGGTTCCAGACTGAAGCGCCTTTAACCGCACGGCCACACCGGCCGGCAAAGAAGCCAAAAAGAAGGTGTATATTCATAGGTTGCAGTAGCTATTTGGCAATGAAGCATATCTAGATTATGAGGTAGTATTAATTTCAATACATTCATCAAAGCCAAATTTTTATTTGAGTTTCATGAAATTATATGTACTGTAAAATGATGTAATACGTTATGAAGGCGTAATAGTAGTCATCGGCCTGAACATTGGTAGATCATTCTGCAACCTGACGCAATCATGTAATAAAATTTGACTCAGGCTTCGAGAGCTAACGAATGTAAATACTTATTTAGTCTGGATCAGACATTTAATTCCACCCTGGTGGTTCCTGCTAATCTTTGCTGTCAACTCACCTGGCGATGCAGTATACAATGAGTTGACAAAATTCAATTGGAGCTAGACGCATGGGACATTCCATTTTGTATATCGTTAGAGACTTCAATATTCCGAGATCGACAGTGTGAAGAGTGAGCCGAGAATACCACACTTCAGGCATTGCCTCTAAACACGGACAAGGCAGTGGCTCAAGGCTTTCAGTTAACTACCGAGAGCAGCGGCGTTTGCGTACAGTTGTCTGTAGTAACAGACAAGCAACACTGGGTGAAATAACAGCAGAAATCAATGTTGGACGTACGACGGACGAATGCTATAGGACAGTGCGATGGAATTTGGCGTTGATGGGCTATGACAGCAGACCTCCGACGCGAGTGCCTTCGCTAACGGCACATCACCTGTAGCATCTCTCCTGCGCTCGTGACCGTTTCGATTGGATGCTGGTCGACTGGAAAACTGTGGCATAGTCAGGTAAGTCCCTAATTCAGTCGTAAGAGCTGATGCTAGGGGTCGAGTGTGGCACAAATTCCAAGTTGTCAACAAGGCACTGTGCAAGCTGACAGTGGCTCCATAATGGTGAGGGTCTTGATTGCGTGGAATGTTCAAATGGTTCAAATGGCTCTGAGCACAATGGGACTCAACATCTTAGGTCATAAGTCCTCTAGAACTTAGAACTATTTAAACCTAACTAACCTAAGGACATCACACACACCCATGCCCGAGGCAGGATTCGAACCTGGGACCGTAGCAGTCCCGCGGTTCCGGACTGCTGCGCCAGAACCGCACGGCCACTGCGACCGGCGCGTGGAATGTACTGGGTCCTCTGGTCCACCTGGACCGGTCATTGATTGGAAACGCTATGTTCGGCTACTTGGAGACCATTTGCAGCCATTCATGGACTTCATGTTACCAAACAAGAAAGGAATTTTCGTGGATGACAATGCGTCTTGCCACCGCGCCACAGTCGTTCGCGATTCGTTTGAAGAACCTACTGGACAATTCGAGAGAATGATTAGGCCGCTCAGATCACTCGACTAGAATCCCATCGAAAATTTATGGGACATTATCAAGTTACTTGTTGCACAAAATCCTACACTGGTAACAATTTCGCAATTATGGACAACTATAGAGACAGTATGGCTCAGTAATTCTGCAGGGGACGCTCTACGACATTTTGAGTCCGTGCGAGGTTGAGTTGCTACACTACGCTGAACAGAAGGAGATATCCCACGACTTTTGTGACGCCAGTACAGTACCGTAGTGATTCGTTTGAAACCTATCAACACCAGTTCGTGCTCAAAAATTGGTCAAAAACGGTAATATAAAATAATCCTTTTGCGATGAACACTGAATAATAAATATTATTATCCAGTTAATTTTTAGGCCGCGCTCGTAATCTCTGTAATTAATAATTTGACTGTCCTATTAAATATGAACTGAATAGTTCTATATCGCCGCACATTCACTTGGTAGACACACCGAGGAAGTCTGCTCTATCTCTTTCTCTCTCTGTCTCTCTCTCTCTCTCCCTCCCTTCCTCCCCCTCCCTCTCTCACTCTCACTCTCTCTCTCTCTCTCTCTCTGTCACTCTCACTCTCTCTCTCTCTCTCTCTCTCTCTCTCTCTCTCCCTCCTCTCCCTCTGTGTCCGAACAGGTCTCGAGAGGCCCAACAGTTCCGAGTTCCGAATGACCGCCGTGTCATCCTCATCCGACATGTGTCATTGGATGCGGATATGGAGGGTCATGTGGTCAGCACACCGCTCTCCCGGACGTTGTCAGTTTTCGCTATCGGAGCCGCTACTCCTCAGTCAGGTAGTTTCTCTGTTAACACATTGGGGGCTGAGTGCACCCCGCTTGCCTACAGCACTCGGAAGATGCGAAACGGTCAACCAACCAGCTGCTAGCCAAGCACGACAGCGCACTTCGGTCATGTGACGGGTGGAAGTCTTGCACACGCCAGTGCCGAAAATATTTCATTTTCTATTTGTGTACCAGGTCCAATAGCGTGCATCCTTATTCACTACCGGCCGCACATACCCTCCATCAGCGGCATTTCAGAGATTGCATAAGAAATCTGCGTACACAAAATATTTGGGTATTTAGTGGAGATAAGAAGATGCACTTTATAGGTGATAAAAATGTCACACGAGAACCGTTTCCACGCAAGGTGTGATGAAGGTTTCGTAACAGAACGTTCAAACGCACAACCAGGTCATCTATAATGTTTCTGTTGATTTCTCGTACACCAAATATTTCTTCTCTCCACACTAAAAGAAATCTATTAGAGTCCAGAAAGATCTCTAAAACGACACTTACCACCCAGCACTGTCTTTGGACATCACTAGTGTAAAACCCTTCATGGATCTCTTGAGGTCTCTGTCACTTGTGACAGTTTTGTCGTATAAAAAAGTGTGTTCTATTGAATCTGCTCTAAACTCACTAAAATTTTGTGTATAGAAATTTTTACACCTTATATACAGAGTGTCTCTCCTAAGAGTCAGTAACTCATTTTCTATGGTGTTTCGAGAGAATTTGCGACTTCATTTTTGCAATGTGTAGGTAGAGTCAGCCAAAAAAAAAAATAAAAAAATGACGGTCATCACGTCTTTATGCGACACCTAGTGTCGAGGGACAGCGTCGGTTTGTTTGTTGCTGAAAACAAACGAAACTTATTTTTAAAACGGCATTTTGCGTGCCCATTCGACACAGCAGCTCAGGATTAGTGTAATGCAATATTTTTATCGATATTTATTAACAGATTTAGTAAACCTCGAAGAAAATCACTACTCCAGTCGCGACAGCATTGCTCTTGTCCGACCAAACTGCTATCGCCAAGAATGTGACGCTGCTGGGTTGATGTTTATTCTTTGAGTCTTTCTGTCACTGTCAATAAATATCGATGAAACGAATATAGACTAGACTGATTTTGGAATACAATGAGCTATAGGCACATGAAATTGAGACACGTGAAACTGAGATTTAAAAATAATTTTATTTCTAATGGTAAACAAACCGACGCTTTCCTTCGACACTGCAGGTCGTACAAACGACGTGACCAGCAGTAACTGTTTGGGCTGACTCCAGCTATACAACGCAAATGTGAAATCGAAAATCTCTGCGGAACACCGAGAAAATGAGACTGATGACTCTTAGGAGATACATTCAGAATACTGGGCTCGTAGCACAAACTAAGGACGTTTGCTGGTAGTACTCATATAATTATCTAAATAGGCCACCACGCTAATCAGCATACAGATTTCGATAATGTGTAACTGCCTAAAGCCAAGTGAATTACATCCAAATTTCTTTGTTTGTTATCATTGTCTTATAATTAGCAAATTATATCCAAGTTATCAGCAAACATCCTAGTCATGGATAGGGAACCAGTATGTACAACATGCCGCTGATGAAGGACACGTGCACACTGTTGGGCTGTTTACGTCAATATACACACATCAACAAAACTAAAGTTTTGCATATTCCCGATATGTCGTGCAGGTATGTTGCTGTTGTGACTGCTCCTCTACCAGTCGTAAGGTCACTCCTGACCTTTTTTTTAACATGCGCAAGCTACCTACGCGAAGAGCGCCGCATTTCTGTTGAAGATTAAGCACCAGTAGGAGCGCGTTAGAGACGTCTGTGGAACAGCTGAGTAGACATTCATCATGCCACGAAGGGTAATCGCATCCAGTGACATCCAATGATCAGGTCCGCATCGACACGTTACTGTGCAGAGGGCTTTTCAGTCAGGCAAGTTGGTCGACGAGTGTTCTGGAGAGAAACTGATGTGGTACAGCGTGATATAAGTTCCAGTTGACAGGCCGTCCACGTTCTACTTATGGAGAGTATGATCGACATCTACGACTTTTGAGTCGGAGAAACTTTGGGCTGAGAACTCCATAACTGAATTCGGCTTACGAAGAGACTATAGGACGTCAAATATGGCATCACACTGTTAATGAGACGATTGCATCAAACGAATCTCCATTCTCGACGGGAGGAAGAACTTTCCGAAAATGTACGTCTCGAACACAGCACTGCATGATGGTGAAACACAGACCGGATTAGAAGCATCAAAAAAATAAAAAAATTGATGACCCAAAAAAAAATCCTCTATGGCCATGATGAGCATCAAATTTTACACCACAACACCAAGGACTCCAAATTATGTAGAACGGATGCCCCAGGATAGGCATCGGATGTTGTTAACGGATGAAATTCGTATCGTTTTGTAAACTGCAAGTCACAGGCTACGTGTCTGGAGACAATGCGGGAGTATCGAACGCCGCCAACACTGTGTTCCACATGTGCAGCAACTTGATCATGGACTGATGTTCTGAGGGAGCATTAACTGGTTCCATCGTACTCTTCTCGTGGTTCTTGAGATTAATCTCATTGCTCTACGGTACAGGGACGAGATTGATCGACCAGTAGTACTCCCATTCTTGAGTACTGCTGGTTAGGATCAACGCCAAGTAGGACTAAAGGAAGACATCGAAGCAATTGATAGGCGGGCTGTTATATTTGTTACCAGTAGGTTCGAACAACACGCAAGTATTGCACAGACGCTTAGGAAATTCATGGGAATCGCTGGACGGAAGGCAACGTTATTTCAGAGCAACGCTATTGAGAAAATTTAGAGAACGGACATCAAAAGCTGACTCCAGAACGATTCTACTGCGGCCACCGTACATTTCGCTTACGGGCCAAGAAAATAAGAGAAATTAGGATTCGTACAGAAACATGTAGACGGTCGTTTTTTCCTCGATCTGTTTGCGAGTTGAACTGGAAAGAAAGTGAACAGTAGTGGTACATGGAACGCTCTGTGACGCACCGTAAGGTGGCCTGCAGAGTATGTACACTACTGGCCATTAAAATTGCTACACCACGAAGATGACGTGCTACAGACGCGAAATTTAACCGACAGGAAGAAGATGCTGTGATATGCAAATGATTAGCTTTTCAGAGCATTCACACAAGGTTGGTGCCGGTGGCGACACCTACAACGTGCTGACATGAGGAAAGTTTCCAACCGATTTCTCGTACACAAATAGCAGTTGACTGCCGCGGCCTGGTGAAACGTTGTTGTGATGCCTCGTGTAAGGTCGGATTGTAGCCTATCGCGATTGCGGTTTATCGTATAGCGACATTGCTGCTCGCGTTGGTCGAGATCCAATGACTGTTAGCAGAATATGGAATCGGTGGGTTCAGGAGGGTAATACGGAACGCCGTGCTGGATCTCAACGACCTCGTATCACTAGCAGTCGAGATGACAGGCATCTTATCCGCATGGCTGTAACGGTTCGTGAAGCCACGTCTCGATTCCTGAGTCAACAGATGAGGACGTTTGCAAGAGAACAAAAATCTGCACCAACAGTTCGACGACGTTTGCAGCAGCATGGACTATCAGCTCTGAGACCATGGCTGCGGCTACCTTTGAAGCTGCATCACTGTCAGGAGCGCCTGCGATGGTGTACTCAACGACGAACCTGGGTGCAGGAATGGCAAAACGTCATTTTTTCGGATGAATCCAGGTTCTGTTTACTGCATCATGATGGTCGCATCCATGTTTGGCGACATCGCGGTGAACGCAAATTGGAAGCGTGTATTCGTCATCTCCGTACTGGCGTATCACCCGGCGTGATGGTATGAGGTGATATTGGTTACACGTCTCAGTCACCTCTTGTTCGCATTGACGACACTTTGAACAGTGGACGTTACATTTCAGATGTGTTAAGACCCGTGGCTCTATCCTTCATTCGATACCGGCGAAACCCTATATTTCAGCAGGATTATGCACGACTGCATGTTACAGGTCCTGTACGGGCCTTTCTGGATGCACAAAATGTTCGACTGCTGCCCTGGCCAGTACATTCTCCAGATCTCTTACCAACTGAAAACGTCTGGTCAATAGTGACCAAGCAACTGGCTCGTCACAATACGTCCGTCATTACTCTTGATGAACTGTGGTATCGTGTTGAAGCTGCATGGGCAGCTGTACCTGTACACGCCATCCAAGTTCTGTTTGACTCAATGTCCAGGTGTATCAAGGCCGTTATTACGGCCAGAGGTGGTTGTTCTGGGTACTGATTTCTCAGGATCTATGCACCCAGACTGCGTGAAAATGTAATCACATATCAGTTCTAGTATAATACACTCCTGGAAATTGAAATAAGAACACCGTGAATTCATTGTCCCAGGAAGGGGAAACTTTATTGACACATTCCTGGGGTCAGATACATCACATGATCACACTGACAGAACCACAGGCACATAGACACAGCCAACAGAGCATGCACAATGTCGGCACTAGTACAGTGTATATCCACCTTTCGCAGCAATGCAGGCTGCTATTCTCCCATGGAGACGATCGTAGAGATGCTGGATGTAGTCCTGTGGAACGGCTTGCCATGCCATTTCCACCTGGCGCCTCAGTTGGACCAGCGTTCGTGCTGGACGTGCAGACCGCGTGAGACGACGCTTCATCCAGTCCCAAACATGCTCAATGGGGGACAGATCCGGAGATCTTGCTGGCCAGGGTAGTTGACTTACACCTTCTAGAGCACGTTGGGTGGCACGGGATACATGCGGACGTGCATTGTCCTGTTGGAACAACAAGTTCCCTTGCCGGTCTAGGAATGGTAGAACGATGGGTTCGATGACGGTTTGGATGTACCGTGCACTATTCAGTGTACCCTCGACGATCACCAGTGGTGTACGGCCAGTGTAGGAGATCGCTCCCCACACCATGATGCCGGGTGTTAGCCCTGTGTGCCTCGGTCGTATGCAGTCCTGATTGTGGCGCTCACCTGCACGGCGCCAAACACGCATACGACCATCATTGGCACCAAGGCAGAAGCGACTCTCATCGCTGAAGACGACACGTCTCCATTCGTCCCTCCATTCACGCCTGTCGCGACACCACTGCAGGCGGGCTGCACGATGTTGGGGCATGAGCGGAAGACGGCCTAACGTTGTGCGGGACCGTAGCCCAGCTTCATGGAGACGGTTGCGAATGGTCCTCGCCGATACCCCAGGAGCAACAGTGTCCCTAATTTGCTGGGAAGTGGCGGTGCGGTCCCCTACGGCACTGTGTAGGATCCTACGGTCTTGGCGTGCATCCGTGCGTCGCTGCGGTCCGGTCCCAGGTCGACGGGCACGTGCACCTTCCGCCGACCACTGGCGACAACATCGATGTACTGTGGAGACCTCACGCCCCACGTGTTGAGCAATTCGGCGGTACGTCCACCCGGCCTCCCGCATGCCCACTATACGCCCTCGCTCAAAGACCGTCAACTGCACATACGGTTCACGTCCACGCTGTCGCGGCATGCTACCAGTGTTAAAGACTGCGATGGAGCTCCGTATGCCACGGCAAACTGGCTGACACTGACGGCGGCGGTGCACAAATGCTGTGCAGCTAGCGCCATTCGACGGCCAACACCGCGGTTCCTGGTGTGTCCGCTGTGCCGTGCGTGTGATCATTGCTTGTACAGCCCTCTCGCAGTGTCCGGAGCAAGTATGGTGGGTCTGACACACCGGTGTCAATGTGTTCTTTTTTCCATTTCCAGGAGTGTAGAATCGCTTGTCTTCTGCACAGTCTGAATGGGAGACGAACCCGTGACGTTGCATTAGACTCTTAGGTAGTCTTCATTTGTCATAAGTAGATGATCGACGCCATTTTTAGCTGGGATTGTAAAAGCATTTTATTGGATATCGCTGGCGGTGAGGAGCTGCGCCGCGAGCGAGCAGTCTGCAGCAGCGGCAGATTTAAATATACGATCGCAGTAACTACCACATCCTAAAAAGGGTACAGGCAGAGGTGAAGGAAAATAATGAAGTGTTTCTTTTCACAGCATTCCAGACGCAGAATAAAAAGAGATAGTAGATTTTATCTTGTGCATTAACTGGTGGATACAAGTTGCAGCTTTTGTAAATTTTCATTCACAAAAGTGATAAATTCTGAACATATCGTAAAGTGTATTTAAAAGTGGATAATTTTCATGTGAGCTCAGCAATGTAAAAAAAGAAAACATTTTCACATAGTAAAGATAGTCTTATGCTTCAAAGCTAGTAGGGGTATACCCAGTTAAACAAAAACCCACTGCAACGTGAAAATGTTTGCTAAGTTCGATGGACAATAATATTTTCTTTCTTCCACAAACAGCTCTAGTACTTGAATAAAAGTAAAACTTGAATCATTATTTTGGAATATCCAAAGAAATTATTTTTCATTAATCTGCAACAGAATATTTCATTCGTAAAGTAATAATCACAGATTAAAAATTTATTGCTAGCTTTCATTTCTCATGTCCATCCGTGTATATGTTAAGTTCAATCTCAACGGTTTCCCAATCAAATTAAACGCAAAAAGCAAAGAAAGTTTAAAACCAGACGGTCAACCACCGAATAACTAAAACAGAGAGAATCGCATTAAAGTAACTTTCATAAAAAATTTCTTTTGCAAAACTCTGATTGAAAGCCTGAACTGGGACTGTATATAAAATTGGAGTTATTGTGTGTCGTGTTGTAACTGCAAGTGGTGCGCTTCCTCTGTCTAATTGTTAGCAAAAAACGAACTGAGGGGGCAAAAAAACCCAATACCAGAAAATAAATGCAGTCACTGCAAAATACTTACAGCCTCTTAGCTACTGAATCCTCTGGCCCTGTTCAAAACTGATAACTTTGGTCCCTGTGCACATAACAAACAAATAAAATTGTCTTACGTCTAAAGCAGCAACGGTGGATCGCGATATATTCTGGTCTCTCATGAAGAAGAATGAAGTATACTAGCTACAGGCTCAGTTGCGTGCAATGCTGCCAGTAATTCTTTGAAATAAACATTAAATTCTTTTGGCTGATAAATGAAAACATTTAAGAAAATGTCAATCTCTTTGAAAAACATGTGACCTGGACAGGGAGGCGGTAGAGATTTGGGTGAACGACTAACACTGACTTTTTTAATAGCGAAATTGTGTTCGAAGCTAAGTATGCTTTCCAAAACATCTGACAATTAGAATTACATAACTCAGAAAAATTACATCCTTTTTACAAACTGAGTCACAAGCAATTAGATTTATACAGCAAGTATTATCTAACTTCACTAAAAGAGCATAAAGACAAATCTTCTAATTATGTATACCTGTGTTAACAAATCTTAGAATCGTTACAAAAGGAAATATCTACTACCCTATACACCGAATCTGTTTACGTACATTCTGTGGTTACCCAACAAAGAACTCCCTGTTACCAATTATCAGCCAACTCAATTGCACCAACTCTCCGGCAAACGAAAGTCATAAAAGTATAACTTCTTTACCTTACTTGCGAGGAGACTTCTGCTTCCACATTTATATTTCCAATACTACGAACATCAAAAAAAGTTTTGCATCATCCTGGTTCCCAGAACTCCTGAAGAAAGGCGTTGACTGTTGATATTGTATTGTATCACAGACACAGTCCGTTTGATTGTTCAGAGTTGTCACTAAACCCGCCCAAAGACGTAAACAACGATGCATGAGCAGCGCCTATTAGACGGAAGGTATCCGACAGCCGGTCAGTTCCAGTCATTCCACCAGGAAGGAGGTACACGGCTTGTGTTGTCTGTAGTTCAACCATGCGTAGACGGTCAATACCGCGGTTCTATCGCGTCCACTTTGTTACTTTGTGCCCGGAAAGGCTCTCAACATGGGAAGTGTCCAGGCATCTCGGAGTGAACCAAAGCGATGTTGTTCGGACATAGAGGAGATACAGAGAGACAGGAACTATTGATAACATGCCTCGCTTAGCTACCCAATCGCTACTACTGCAGTGGATGATCGCTACCTACGGATTATGGCTCAGAGGAACCCTGACAGCAACGCCACCATGTTGAATAATACTTTTCGTGCAGCCACAGGACGTCGTGTTTCGACTACAAACTGTGCGCAATTGGCCGCATGATGCGCAACTTCACTGCGGACGTGCATGGTGAGGTCCATCTTTGCCACCACGACACCATTCAGTGCGGTACAAATGGGCCCAAGAACATGCCGAATGGTCCGCTCAGGATTGCAATCACGTTCTCTTCACTAATGAGTGTCGCGTATGCCTTCAATCAGACAATGGTCCGAGACGTGTTTGGAGGCAACCCGGTCAGGCTGAACGCCTTAGTCACACTGTCCAGTGACTGCAGCAAGGTGGAGGTTCCCTGCTGTTTTGGGGTGGCATTATGTGGGATCAACGTACGCCTCTGGTGGTCATGGAAGGCTCCGTAACGGCTGTAAGATACGTGAATGTCATCCTCCAACCGATGGTGCAACCATATCGGCAGCATATTGGTGAGGCATCGCGCTCCTATCGTGCACATCTTGTGAATGACTTCGTTCAGGATAACGACATCGCTCGACTAGAGGGGCCAGCATGTTCTCCAGACATGAACCCTGTCGAAGATGCCTGGGATAGATTGAAAAGGGCTGTTTATGGAAGACGTGACCCACCAACCACTCTGAGTGATCTACGCTGAATCGCCGTTGATGAGTAGGAGAATCTGGACTAACAGTGCCTTGATGAACTTGTTGATAGTATGCCACGACGAATACAGGCATGCATCAATGCAAGAGGATGTGCTACTGGGTATCAGAGGTACCGGTATGTACAGTAATCTAGGCCACCACCTCTGAATGTCTCGCTGTATGGCGGTACAACTCGCATTGTGTGGGTTTCTATTCCAAATTTCTGTACAGGTTCCGGTGATGCAGAATTTTTTTTTAATGTGTGTACATGTACTCGTAATTCCTACATTATAATCTAACACTTGGTGGCTTTACAGAGCACACCACAAAAACTGCCTACTCCATCCTGACAGCTAGCTACCCACCACCGTACACCAAGCGCTCTGTTATTCTAACACTACAATCTCAGACCAGAAGCAGTATCTTTGGCTTTGCGGTCGTGCACAATCAGCGATTTTCTTTATAGAGCGCATCAGAGACGTACATCGTTTATAATGTAATAATTTCATTTTACTTTACATTAGCATCATTACAATATTCCGGTGGCACATATAAGTATACCCCAGTAGTCATTATCACTTTGAGTCTCTCTGTCATTGCCTCCCGTCTTAAACCCACGGTCTCCTTCGTTCTGTCCTAGCACTGCTGTCGCCTGTCACTGTCACTCTCTCCGTCTTGCTCTCACTTACTCTACTATCCATTCATTCCTTACCACTGCTGCTGTCTCTTCTCACTATCTCTCTCTTCCTCGAAGTCAGTGTCATAGACTATTATTGTAAGTAGGCTGTTTAGGTTTTTATGTTGGTAATGCCACGTAGAGCTGTGTATGAAAATCGCTGACGGCGCTGTGTGCAGTCTGTGGCTGGTTTGACTCATTGTTGGAATATTCGCTTGTATAGTGTTGGGCAGTTGGATGTCAACAGAAAGTAGCGTTGTGCAATTGGAGGTGAGCCGCCAGCAGTCGTGGATGTGGAGAGAGAGATGCCAGAGTTTTGAGAAGTTACTTAAACGGACGATCTGGACGTGTGTCCGCCAAAAAAAGGAAATTTGTAGAGATGGATGTCATGAATTGATAGATATACATATGGTGACTTTTGAATACTATTAAGGTAAATACATTGTTTATCCTCTATCAAAATTTTTCATTTGCTAACTATACCTGTCAGTAGTTAGTGCCTTCAGTAGTTAGAATCTATTATTTAGCTGGCAGTATTTGCGCTCAGTGTATTTAAGTAGTTCGAGTAACGAAGATTTTTGTGAGCTAAGTGATTCATGAAAGATATAGGTTATTGTAAGTCAGGGCCATTCTTTTGTAGGGATTATTGAAAGTCAGATTGCGTTGAGCTAAAAATATTGTGTGTCAGTTTAATGATGATCAGAATAAGTAAAGAGAAAACTGAATACGTTGAGTTTTGCTCAGTTGTTTGAAAATTAAATAACGTAGAAGTTTACCAGCACAGTCATTCATAATTTTTCAAAGGGGACGTTTCATTGTTATCAACAGCTCTCACCCACAACCATACTCTTCTTCTCTGTGTTCCTCTCTCACGGACGCTGTCTTCTTCCCTCTTTTCCTAGCACTGCTCTGTCATTGTCAACTATTTTCCACTGCCACTGTGTGTCTCTCTTTCTGTCACACTCCCATTGTGTCCTTCGATCTTTCTATATCAAACAACTGTGCACTATCTTCCTATTACGTTTCTGTCTGTTTCCCATTGCCACTGTCTCCTTCCTACTCAGCACAAAAATTTGCGAATATATACAACCCTCAAAATTGTTGGGAAAATTTCTAAAGGTTTCGAGGAACATAGAATGGGCAGGTGACACAACACTTTTCAGATGGAGTGTTTTAAAGAGGAGCATATTCACACTTTTCTGCACCTACAGAATGACTTTCCCGCTCATTCCCTTCTTTTTCCTGCTGCAGCAGAGCTTATCACTCCTATGAAAAGAACTTTATGAGTTAGTAAAATTTTGGTACCTTAATTATGTGAAACTGAAATAACGCAAAATACCCCTCAGATCGGATTGTATATGCACAAAAATTTTGCTTGTGCTTTAGAACTACAACATGTTGATTCGAGAAAGCGTCTCATTATTAACAGCAACACTCGACAGCATATTTCCTCTCTTATGTCACTTTATACAGAGAAACGAAACTTTTTTTAAAGCAAATTTATTAAAACAGAGTGCAAATTAAAATGAAAATCCTTCTACAGTTAAGTATTGGTATCTTTCAAGAGTAACATTATTCCATATAACCCCCTTCGGTCGCAATGACAGCCTCCAGTCTTGTCCAATCGCTAACTCTCTTTAAAGCAGTGATGTCCATTTCGCGATTGCTGCTTCTATATCGGTGCGTAGAGATGCGATATTAGGGCGGCGCCTCGTCTTTTTGGTATTTCTTTTGACTGAGCTGACATAGTAGTCGGGGGGGAGGAGTTCCAATCTGCGCTATTCGGGTCTCCTTTGACCAGAACATGTCAACGTCATCCGAGAGCCAGTTTTGGACTAAACGGCTAGTATGAGGCCCTCTGCCATCCGATGTATTGTTCGCTCGCTGACATTCAATACTGACGGCAATTTCTTCTGCGATTGCCCCAGGTCCTCAGAAATCAGCACCTGAGCCTTTCCGGTGACTGTCCGCAGCTCGTGGTCTAGCGGCTAGCGTTTCTGTCTATGGATCACGGGGTTCCAGATTCGATTCCCGGCCGGGTTACAGAGTTTCTCTGCCCGGAGACTCGGTGTTTGTGTTGTCCTCATCATTATCATCATCATTCGTGACAGTAGCTAGATTAGATGATGTAATAAATTCGAGTGTGGAAAAATTGGGACTTTGTACGGGCGCTGATGTCTGTGCAGTTGAGCGCCCCACAAACCAAACGTCATCATCGTCATTTTCAATGGCTGCCGCAGTTCGTGATACGCGTTTCCTCGAATGAGATTTCCTCGCCGTCTTAGCGGAACTCTCCCCAGATTTCTCTGAAAGCATTGTACTTGGCCGTAATGTTATAAACAGGTGAGTCGAAATATTTCAGTGGGAGGACACCCAGCACGAAGACTTTCGATAATATCGTGTCTTCGGTTGTACTCCGCACTTGTCCCTAACACCGCTGCCATTTAGAGGTTCTGATTGTTTACTAGATGTCGCCGGCTTTCAAGAACGCCAATCGTGACCTCCGGCGGAACTGCGATATGGCGGGAAATTCAAATTGAAATTTGACAGATTTTAATTGCCTTGTCCTGTAAACTACGTTGTTGCTTCACACCAGATTTTATGTGCAATTTTACATGTACATGTAGGGTCACTTTGAACCTCTGTATCTCGGAAGCGGATAAAGAAATCAAGGAAATTTTCCAGTATGTTTGTGTTGGGGATCTTAGGAATAAGTCGTAAAAAATTACAGTCATTTCCTGTGCTTAACCGTCTTGGAATCAGCGGCTCGCTTTTAGTACCCAAAAACCAAGTCCTCGAGGTATTTCTCGATTACGGATAGCTTTATGAAAAAGAGAACACACTTCTACACTCATGCTCATAAATTAAGGATAATTGCAGAATGTGGTGCCACACAACGTAGCACTACACAAAACTGGCGCTAATAGCATAGGCACATAGGAAACACATACGACACAGATCTGTAAGTCCACGGTACTGGTGATTAGTTGAGAAAACCGTCCCAAAACACATGTGCTACATAACGCCACTGTTACCTGCGCATGTACCCCGACATCATTATGGGATGTGATCACCATGCACACGTACACAGGCCGCACAACGGGTTTGCATACTCTTGATCAGGTAGTCGAGCTGCTCCTGGGGTACAGCCTCCCATTCTTGCACCAGTGCCTGTCGGAGCTCCTGAAGTGTCCTAGGGGTTTGAAGATTTGCAGCGATACGTCGACCGAGAGCATCCCAGACGTGCTCCATGCGGTTTAGGTCTGGAGAACAGGCAAGCAACTCCATTCGCCTGATATCTTCTGTTTGAAGGTACTCCTCCACGATGGCAGCTCGGTGGGGCCGTGCGTTATCATCCATCAGGAGGAAGGTGGAACCCACTGCACCCCTCAAAAGGCGGACATACTGGTGCAAAATGACGTCCCAATACACCTGACTTGATACAGTTCCTTTGTCAAAGACATGCAGGGGTGTACGTGCACCAATCATAAGCCCACCCCACACCATCAAACCACGACCTCCATACAGGTCCCTTTCAAGGACATTAAGGGGTTTGTATCTGGTTCCTGGATCACGCCTGATGAAAACACGGCGAGAACCACTGTAAAGACTATACCTGGACTTGTCCACGAACATAACCTGGGACCACTATTCCAGTGACCATATACTGTGTTCTTGACACCACGCTTTACGGGCTCTCCTGTGACCAGGGGTCAGTGGAATGAACCTTACAGGTCACTGGGCGATTAAACCACGTCTGTTCAGTCGTCTGTAGACTGTGCTGTGTATCTGGAGACAACTGTTGCAGTGGCTGCGGTAAGGTCCCGAGCGAGGCAACCTGTATTACTGCGTGGCCGTCTGCGGGCACTGATGGTGAGATATTGGTCTTCTTGTGATGTTGTACACTGTGGACGTCCCAGACTGTACCACGTGAACACGTTTCTTGTCTGCTGGAATCGTTGACATAATCTTGAGACTTCACTTTGTGGCACACGGAGGGCCCGTGCGACGACCTGCTGTGTTTGAGCAGCCTCCAGTCGCCCTAGTATTCTACTCCTCATAACGTCATCAGTATGTGTTCTTTGAGCCATTTTCAACACACAGTCACTATCAGCACGGCTGAAAACGTCTGCACACCTACTCGCTGCACCGTACTCTGACAGGCACCAACTCACCCCTGCGTATGTGGACTGCTGCCAGTGCCACCGTGCGACGACCACAGGTCAAATGCTCCGCATGGTCATAACACGAGGTGATTTAAAACCGCAAACAGCCCACCAGAGCGTTGTTTCACCATGTATCAGCATTATCCTTAATTTATGAGCATGAGTGTAGATAAATGCCTAGACAATACGTCGTTAAAATTTGAGCGGTTTACTGCAGTTGGGCAGCGCGGGATTAGCCGAGCGGTCTGGGGCGCTGTAGTTACGGACTGTGCGGCTGATCCCGGCGGAGGTTCGAGTCCTCCCTAGGACATGTGTGTGTGTGTGTGTGTGTGTGTGTGTGTGTGTGTGTGTGTGTGTTTGTCCTTAGGATAATTTAGGTTAACTGGTGTGTAAGCTTAGGGACTCATGACCTTAGCAGTTAAGTCCCATAAGATTTCACGCACATTTGAACTTTTTTGAACTGCAGTTGGTTATTTAGATGTCGGCTGCCGACGGCGAAAAACGGTGAAAAAGTTTTTTCCGGATTTTCTCAGGAATGGCCCATGAACTACGCCCCTTAACTCGCCCCGTATACCACATCTGATACGAAAAGAACCAACCGATTTGCTCTATCGCCTAACCTGGTGTTACTGTTTAGTATTCAGACTTTGTCACTGTACTGTAAGACATTTGGGTAAAACGATCATTGTGTTGGGTACATAAATCGTCTCTATCCCAAGGACTATCCAAAACACTTGAATCATTTTTTCTATCACCAGTAGAAGACGAGGTATGAGTCCCGGAAAAATCCGTTTTTATGTGTCGCGTTTTGAAAGACATTCATAGCGCACGTTGTTGATTCAAAGGAATTACCTAAGTACGAGGGCAGTTCAATAAGTAATGCAACTTTTTTTTTTCTCGGCCAATTTTGGTTGAAAAAACCGGAAATTTCTTGTGGAATATTTTCAAACTTCCCGCTTCGTCTCGTATAGTTTCATTGACTTCCGACAGGTGGCAGCGCTGTACGGAGCTGTTAAAATGGCGTCTGTAACGGATGTGCGTTGCAAACAACTGGCAGTGATCGAGTTTCTTTTGGCGGAAAACCAGGGCATCTCAGATATTCATAGGCGCTTACAGAATGTCTACGGTGATCTGGCAGTGGACAAAAGCACGGTGAGTCGTTGGGCAAAGCGTGTGTCATCATCGCCGCAAGGTCAAGCAAGACTGTCTGATCTCCCGCGTGCAGGCCGGCCGTGCACAGCTGTGATTCCTGCAATGGCGGAGCGTGCGAACACACTCGTTCGAGATGATCGACGGATCACCATCAAACAACTCAGTGCTCAACTTGACATCTCTGTTGGTAGTGCTGTCACAATTGTTCACCAGTTGGGATATTCAAACGTTTGTTCCCGCTGGGTCCCTCGTTGTCTAACCGAACACCATAAAGAGCAAAGGAGAACCATCTGTGCGGAATTGCTTGCTCGTCATGTGGCTGAGGGTGACAATTTCTTGTCAAAGATTGTTACAGGCGATGAAACATTGGTTCATCACTTCGAACCTGAAACAAAACGGCAATCAATGGAGTGGCGCCACCCCCACTCCCCTACCAAGGAAAAGTTTAAAGCCATACCCTCAGCCGGTAAAGTCATCGTTACAGTCTTCTGGGACGCTGAAGTGGTTATTCTGTTCCATGTCCTTCCCCATGGTCAAACGATCAACTCTGAAGTGTATTGTGCGACTCTTCAGAAATTGAAGAAACGACTTCAGCGTGTTCGTAGGCACAAAAACCTGAACGAACTTCTCCTTCTTCATGACAACGCAAGACCTCACACAAGTCTTCGCACCCGAGAGGAGCTCACAAAACTTCAGTGGTCTGTTCTTCCTCTTGCACCCTACAGCCCCGATCTCGCACCGTCGGATTTCCATATGTTTGGCCCAATGAAGGACGCAACCCGTGGGAGGCACTACGCGGATGATGAAGAAGTTATTGATGCAGTACGACGTTGGCTCCGACATCGACCAGTGGAATGGTACCGTGCAGGCATACAGGCCCTCATTTCAAGGTGGCGTAAGGCCGTAGCATTGAATGGAGATTACGTTGAAAAATAGTGTTGTGTAGCTAAAAGATTGGGGAATAACCTGGTGTATTTCAATGCTGAATAAAACAACCCCTGTTTCAGAAAAAAATGTGTTGCATTACTTATTGAACTGCCCTCGTATATGTCTTAAGAAAATTAGGGAAATTACGAAAGACATAATCCTGAATGGCTGGATGGAGATTGTAACCGAAGTTCTTCTGAATGTGCCAAATTGCTCAGTTAGCCAACCGAAACTAAGAAGGAAAGTGCATGACCTCGAATTCTCAGAACCATGCAAAAAGCAGGTGCCATCTGTTAGCGTCATCCGACGTTGGCATCTGATTCCAGGCCGGGAAAACAAGATTGTTGGCTGCAGGTGTCTCGAACAACGATATTACCCTTAGTCATCACCAACGAAGGCAACAAAATACTGCCAACCTATTTATAAACGCCGTTTTGGGCAATAAAAGTTCTACATAAAAAAAGACTGTCGATTTTGTAAGACAACGATGTGGCAAACCACAAAAATTCAGTTCACCTTTGTCTTCACCCTGTGCTTTATAATCAACTTTCTATACCGACCTACAAACCCATGTTTACAACATCCTTGGCAAAAGTCAGGTTGCGGCTGCTCGACTACGTTCGTCCACTTGCTGCACCTACCTGTGAACTCGCTGCAGCAGCTCACCGGTAGGAAAGCTGAGCAGAAACCTACAGTATTGCGACTAGTACCCGGCTGCATACAACGTAACTATTCTAAGAATTGGGAAAAGGTCTTAATTTTGAATGAAAGGTGGAAATAACGGCAAAACTTCGGTATATTCTCAACCTTGAGGTGTACACGTTCACTGCCAAGCCCGTGCTAATCTTAACACAGCCATGCACAAGCACTTTCATTCACGTTAGCAAGTTTATGGTACCGTATTTCCCGAAATCTAAACAGACACTAAGCACGAATCGTTCTGAAATGAAAATGCTTGCCATACTATTAAGTTTGCCGGTGTCTAATGCACTCAAGTTTTTAATCACTTACCTGCTCAATATACCATGCAGAATCACCGTCTTTTCTCATACACAAAATTACTTAAATATCAGTACTTTCTAAAAAAAACGCGCCGGAATAAATATGCCTTCAGTTTAAAACACTTTTGAAACATGTAGCACAACTAAAACCGGCAAATCATAACTTCCTTCGGAGTTCACACTACACACGACCGTACTATTGAGAGGCTGAGCTCCGACCCTCTTAGACTGCTGTAAGCACTATCTATCTTCAAGAGAAAAAAATGTGCGAAGAATACTCCGTTCTCACTGGTCAGTTTTCTTTAAGACCAATAGAAAAACATTATTCTCTCGTGTTAATCCGAGCTTTCTGTGACTAACACACTTTCGAACTGTACTTTTTCCCGAAGTAAATATTCAACATTCTGATATTTTGTTTATACTTTACATTCCATTAGGACTACTAACAGCCTTGGGAGAGCCAGCCCTGACAATACCCTACCATCTGGTGAGCAAGATGTATGAGACGAGCGAAATACCCTCAGCCTTCAAGAAGAATATAATAATTATAATGCCAAAGAAAGCAGGGATTGATACATGTGAAAATTACCGAACTATCAGTTTCATAAGCCACGGCTGCAAAATACTAACACGAATTCTTTACAGACGAATGGAAAAACTGGTAGAAGCCGACCTCGGGGAAGATCAGTTAGGATTCCGTAGGAACGTTGGAACACGCAAGGCAATACTGACCCTACGACGTATCTTAGAAAATAGATTAAAGAAAGGCCAACCTACGTTTCTAGCATTTGTAGACTTGGAGAAAGCTTTTGACAATGTTGATTGGAATACTCTGTTTCAAATTCTGAAGGTGGCAGCGGTAAAATACAGCGAGCGAAAGGCCATTTACAATTTGTTCAGAAACCAGATGGCAGTTATAAGAGTCGAGGGGCATCAAAAGGGGAGCAGTGTGTTTCATATATATATATATATATATATATATATATATAAAATGTAAGGAGCTTTCGTGCAGTTCCCGTGTAAGAAAGGAAATATCTGCTACTGAATTAGTTTTATTTCTGAACATACATTTGTTTCACAATCCAGACAAACTAATGAAAACTGCAGCCAGGAGCAGTTGTAGTCCACAGATTAAGCACATACTGTTAAAGAGATTTTTTCGTTTTACAAAACAGTAGTTTTGTTTACTGGGTATTTGGGCACTATTATCAGGAATGATTCCTGGATGAAAGGAGTACAAATGTGAGGCAGTTGTTGGTGATTTCATGCACGACAGGACGTCCGAGTTGTAGGCACATCCTGGAGATACTAGTTCGAACGACAAACCATTATCCCCAAAGAGGAAAGCATCCCCGAAAACTAGCTTGTAGCCAAAGTATCACTTCGCGAGGAATTGGAATTAGGTCACTCCAGCAAGGAGTGTATTTTCTGTAATTTTGATGATAAGTGATATATTAAAAACTGTGTGTTTCATTTTCTTACTGAAAAATTAGACATAACGTCTCCATTAGCTCATTATAGGTAATTTCGTGTCTCTGGGACTTTGCTATAAACGAAAGGTGCAGCGATTATCTTTTGTTATTCCAGTAACCAGCAACACTACTGTCCAACTTGCCATCATTTCAGACACCGGCGAAGCCAATCTCAGTCGTCACATGGAGTGCCGATTGCATATACTGGCATGTGTCGGTTCCTCCAATTCCCATAGAGAACAGAGACAATTTCTTCGTTTCCGAGATGCTCTTGAAGTAAGAACTGCATCGGAAAAGAAGGCTACCATTGTAATGACCGTGGTATAGCGAACGGTACTACAGAGATCTGTAGAGGGCAAAAACTACAGAGGAAGACAAAGAATGGAATACATCCAGCAGATAATTGAGAATGTAGGTTCCAGATGTTTCTCTGAGATGAAGAGATTGGCACAGGAGAGAAAATCTTGGCGGCTCGCATCTAACCAATCGGAAGAATGATGACAAAAAAAAAAGTGGACAGTTTACCAGTATTTTCGTCCACAACTCGTTCCACCATTACCAGATGCCATCTCCACCTCACAACAACACAAGCTGTATCAGGTCTTGAAGTCTAGCCTAATTTGCCACATGTACTCTTCCACATGAGCGGCAAGTATCTACTGCGTAGCACGGGTTTTTCTTATGTACACCGGAGCTCGTCACAAAACCAGGGTCATCCCTCGATTCCTACACCGAGTTCTAGAAAGATGTAAAGCCTATTACTTAACCCTTTGTTTGTTCATGGGCTATGAGGAAAGGCTTAACTTTGTCAAAAAAAATCAATGTCGGCAGCATTTGAGAAGCATGCAACGGTATCTGCTGAAGTTTATTGAAGAGCATAAACGGCAAAATATCGCAATAAGGAAAGGAGAAAGAAATTGTGTGTGATGAACATTTTGACCAGAAGGGACTTTTGGGAAGTTCGGGCGCCCACTGCAAGTCTTTTTATTTGACACCACTTCAGTGACTTGTGCGTAGATGATGATGAAATGACGACGACGATAACACACAGCTAGTCCCCGTGCGCAGTAAATCTACGACCCGGAAGGGAGCAGAACTTGGGGGACTTCGCATAGCATTTAGCCACGCTGATGACTCAGCCGCGTAAGTGGACAAAAAAAGAGAAGAGAGGCAAATCGATTCCATTTTGAAAAATATTTCACATAGTTTCAGAAGAATTCATCGAATAATTACCTAGGACGAAAAATATTTACACGTAGACGAACCTTATCTGAGCCTCCTTCAGTCTACTGGTAATACTGCTTTGTTTGCTTTGGTTCCAAAGAAACTTAATCGAAAGTTTAACAACTGAACAAAGTGTTGCTATAGGCTTGAAGATCAATTAAAGTGACTCCAAAATAATGTGAATTCATTATGCTGATATGAAAACATTCTAGGTTAATGATAAGGTTATAGAAGTGAATGGTGAATTTATTAACTTCGAACATTTGAAGACAACCAGCTGATGGACACTTTTAAACACACAAATCGGGATTAAAATAGTTTCGAGTTTAAATGACCAAGTGAATGCTGTATTCAGAAGTAAATCCTCAATGTGCAATGAATTGAAAGTCTGTAACTAGTATATACTGCCAGCAGCAACTCACGCAATCAAAAGCTGGAAGTAAACTGGGCAAAGAGCTGAAAAAGTGAAAGCTACCAAAACAGAAATGAGAAGGTGCGTGTTGTTAGTAAGAGGAAAGGACTGAAAACAAATAAATGAATAAGAGAAGTCAGGAGTTGAAGATGTGACAGCGAGGTTATGAAACTGAGATGGAGATAGTCTTGACATAAAGCAAGAGAAAATCATGGGAGATAAACATAGGAAAATCTGTGTTGGGGTCCTAGTGATAAGAAATGCCTAGAGAACATCCTGAAGGATGGCGCATTTGGGATGTAAAACATAAGCAGGACAAACTCATGCAAACATTTTTCAGAGACTGCTATTAGTTACAATTTTTTGTTAAATTATTTAGTAGCACAATAGGTTTCGAACTATGGACCTCGTAATCGAGTTACAATGACAATATGCAAAACATTTAACAGAAGTACCTACACACGTTGTAGTTGTTCTTTACAGTCATGGCACGTGCTAAGGCCATTCTGTGTGGAAAGACAAAGATAATACGATCGTTTATTGGTCTCCTGTTCACACAGTTTTTTTTAAAAAAGTAATCACTCTCTTAGAAATAGCCGTATTCTTGTAATGTGTTCAGTTACAACCATTATTATGGCTCCTTGGATCTTGTTAACCTCCGTTTGCATACTCAGAACAACTGCATTGTGCAGTGGAACCAACATGTTGGTGGGAACAGGTGTTGATTCGATTTCAGTAACGATGTTTCGGTCCTAATGTTATTTGTCACGTGCAGTGCCTTCTGTACACCTTGTAGAAGCATCTCAGATGCTGGTCGACGAAATATGTTACTATAAGGTAGACTCTCAGAATCTGAAGCTGTTACCGACAGTATAAAAATAATTTTAAAGAGCTACAAAGATATTTCTATTGGGTGACACAAAATGAAGATCACAGTGCATAATGAAGCCTGGTAGCAGTCCATAGCCCGTAGTGGATGATAGAACAGCTGACGACGCAGTGAACACAACGCAGGAAACACAACTTCTTTCACAGACTGATACCATCTTACTTCTTCTTTGTCGGACTATATTGTGTACTGTTCACTCCTGTCTTGGATTTTATTTCTCGCAGATTTACTTTCACCTGAAAACTAATACCGTGAATGTTTACGTATTTCATAAGACTGTACTTTTTTGGTTTGTAAATTTTCCTTCTGTTTTTCTACGCGTGGTATTTTCATATTGCAAACAGAGGCTAAGCCAAATCGTGAATATTGTATACGGCGCAAAACTGCCATCAAGGGGAACCAAAAAAGGATACATTTTGTTTATAGACTTTTACACATTCGGTATTTATTTAGCACTGCTGTGCTCGTATCCTCAGTGCAATACGGTCACAAAGGTATGAAAGCAAACCAATTAATTCGTAACCAGATGCAGGGGATCAGGTCAACGTTACATGAAAACTCCCAGAAAGCACATACTGAAATATCACAAAGAGCGCTAAGCATACGGAACCGTCCACATGGTGGTGCATGTAAATATCAGTATATCAACTCAGGATCAGTGATTACTGTGCAGTTCACTAGTCAAAAAGTCAACTTAGATAGTTCTCTACTGCAAAGCCTGTTATTGTCGTGGTAACGAGCTTGCAATGAGTGATCTCAGTTGCATTTGAGAGTAAGAACTGAACTTCCAAAATTATTTTTGTCTTAAATAAATGGTATCACGATGACTGTAAAGAGATATTTTATATAAAACTTCTGCTTAATGACAGTCTTACGATAAGTTCGTCATTAAAACTACTGTTTCCTCATCCCAGTTGATTTCCTTAGATTTGTTCAGACACACACACACACACACACACACACAGCCAATGGCCTTGACGCACAGGTAACACCGGCTCCCGTCAGATCACCTAAGTATAGCGCTCTCAGGCTTGGCTAGCACTTGGATGTGTCACCGTCCAGGTATGCCGAGTGCTGTTGGAAAACGCAGTGTACCAGCCCTTATGAGGCCATTTGAGGAGCTACGAAAACTGACGACGACCAGGAGAGCGATATGCTGACCACTTGGCCTCCGCATCCACATTCGGTGACGCCTAGGGCTAAGGATGACACGGAGCCCGGTCGGTACCACTGGGTCTGTGAGACCTTTTCGGACGGTGTTTATGTATACAGGGTGATAATTATTGAACTATATGAAATAAAATTGCCATAACGTCGGAACGGTTTGCGTAGGACGTTCAAACTACACGGTTGGCCGCAAGGAATGATGGGGAGTAGAACGCGTAAGCGCACACACCTTGTTGTCGGCCATTTGCATTTCGGTAGGTTCGTCAATAAGCAAAATTGGCACATTTGGGGGACTGAGAACGCGCTTTTCGCGATCGAGAAGTTTCTTCACCATCAATAGGTGACTTTATCATGTGCGACGTCCAGTCACGGAATAATCGGTGCGATATTCCTTGATGGAACGGTGATTACCGAACGGTACGCGAAGGTTTCGAGAGGTGATTTCATCCCCATCATCCAAAGTGACCCTGATGTCGACAAGATGTGGTTCATGCAAGACGGAGCTCGACCTCATCGAAGCAGGTGTGGTCCTGGAGGTGCACTTTTGGGACCGCTTTTTGGTTCTGGAGTACCCAGACGCCACTGGCGTGGGCCTTAATTGCCCACCATATTCTCCGAATCTGAACACAGGCGACTCATTTCTGTGGGGCTGTGTTAAAGACAAGGTGTACAGCAGTAAGCAGCCAACGGCCTTGCCACAGTGGTAACACCGGTTCCCGGCAGATCACCGAAGTTAAGCGCTGTCGGGTTGGGCTAGCACTTGGATGGGTGACCATCCGGTCTGCCGAGCAGTGTTGGCAAGCGGGGTGCACTCAGCCCTTGTGAGCTGCTTGATTGAGAAGTAGCGGCTCCGGTCTCGGAAACTGACATACGGCCAGAAGAGCGGTGTGCTGACCACGTGTCCATCCACCATATCAGCATCCAGTGACGCCTGTGATCTGAGGATGACATGGCGACCGGTCGATACCGTTGGGCCTGTACGGGAGGAGTTAAGTTTTTTTTAGTCCAGCAGTAAACACAAAACCATTGCTGAGCTGAAAACAGACCTTCAGCAGGTCATCAACAGCATCCATGTTCCAACATATATATATATATATATATATATATATATATATATATATATATATATATATGGTATAATGGGTATAAGAGCATAAATTTGTGTTAGTTGTTGAGGACGGTGTTACATTATTATTTATGTCATTTTCAGACCAATTATTATAGCTATTATTTCTCCAGTATATACGTACAGGGTGTTTCAAAAATGACCGGTATATTTGAAACGGCAATAAAAACTAAACGAGCAGCGATAGAAATACACCGTTTGTTGCAATATGCTTGGGACAACAGTACATTTTCAGGCGGACAAACTTTCGAAATTACAGTAGTTACAATTTTCAACAACAGAAGGCGCTGCAAGTGATGTGAAAGATATAGAAGACAACGCAGTCTGTGGGTGCGCCATTCTGTACGTCGTCCTTCTGCTGTAAGCGTGTGCTGTTCACAACGTGCAAGTGTGCTGTGGACAACATGGTTTATTCCTTAGAACAGAGGATTTCTATGGTGTTGGAATTCCACCACCTAGAACACAGTGTTGTTGCAACAAGACGAAGTTTTCAACGGAGGTTTAATGTAACCAAAGGACCGAAAAGCGATACAATAAAGGATCTGTTTGAAAAATTTCAACGGACTGGGAACGTGACGGATGAACGTGCTGGAAAGGTAGGGCGACCGCGTACGGCAACCACAGAGGGCAACGCGCAGCTAGTGCAGCAGGTGATCCAACAGCAGCCTCGGGTTTCCGTTCGCCGTGTTGCAGCTGCGGTCCAAATGACGCCAACGTCCACGTATCGTCTCATGCGCCAGAGTTTACACCTCTATCCATACAAAATTCAAATGCGGCAACCCCTCAGTGCCGCTACCATTGCTGCACGAGAGACATTCGCTAACGATATAGTGCACAGGATTGATGACGGCGATATACATGTGGGCAGCATTTGGTTTACTGACGAAGCTTATTTTTACCTGGACGGCTTCGTCAATAAACAGAACTGGCGCATATGGGGAACCAAAAAGCCCCATGTTGCAGTCCCATCGTCCCTGCATCCTCAAAAAGTACTGGTCTGGGCCGCCATTTCTTCCAAAGGAATCATTGGCCCATTTTTCAGATCCGAAACGATTACTGCATCACGCTACCTGGACATTCTTCGTGAATTTGTGGCGGTACAAACTGCCTTAGACGACACTGCGAACACCTCGTGGTTTATGCAAGATGGTGCCCGGCCACATCGCACGGCCGACGTCTTTAATTTCCTGAATGAATATTTCGATGATCGTGTGATTGCTTTGGGCTATCCGAAACATACAGGAGGCGGCGTGGATTGGCCTCCCTATTCGCCAGACATGAACCCCTGTGACTTCTTTCTGTGGGGACACGTGAAAGACCAGGTGTACCGTCAGAATCCAGAAACAATTGAACAGCTGAAGCAGTACATCTCATCTGCATGTGAAGCCATTCCGCCAGACACATTGTCAAAGGGTTCGGGTAATTTCATTCAGAGACTACGCCATATTATTGCTACGCATGGTGGATATGTGGAAAATATCGTACTATAGAGTTTCCCAGACCGCAGCGCCATCTGTTGTTGACAATTGTAACTACTGTAATTTCGAAAGTTTGTCTGCCTGAAAACGTACTGTTGTCCCAAGCATATTGCAACAAACGGTGTATTTCTATCGCTGCTCATTTAGTTTGTATTGCCGTTTCAAATATACCGGTCATTTTTGAAACACCCTGTATATATTGGTGAGGATCAAAAAGTAATTGGGGACAGTCCAAAAGTAATCTAGTGCGTGTCATAAAAATTTAACAATGAACATATAACAGCTGTATTAGTACAGATCATATTGTGAAGTGTCCTGTGCACAACATTACCATGCAGCGTAGCCATCACGCATTAGTACACATCTGCGTCATAGTTGAACCTAGACACTAAAACCAGTTTGCAGAAATTCACGGTTTTGCTTCTTTACCCATGATTTTACAGTGGTATTTAACCTCAACTACGAAAAAAGAATATGAGGACGCAGTAATGGACATAAGATGGACATTGGGTGAAGAAAGGCACCGCATGTATATTGGGTGTAAAACTTTAGTAACGGAGAAACGGACATTACAGACAAATGGCACAGCGGCCAACTGACAACATCTGTCACAGATGGCCATTGACAACGTGCTACTGAAGCGATTCCAGATCAGACGTTTCAGAGTTCTCAAAGATAAGCGAATCATATTTAACCCTTCTAAGGAAACTTAAGGAGGCCACAAAGCCGTCCTCTCGTTTCATTTTTCACAACCCAAGTGACTGCAAAATTGTGTTGGTCTGTGGTGCCTCAAGACAACCTACAGCCATTATATGGCCCCTCCTGACTTCTGCCTTTTTTGGCCCTATGAAAGACAGCCTACGCGGTTCTACAGTGACCTGGAGGAGGTTGAAACAGGTTTACAGTTGAGGGCCAGGAAGCAAAACATTGAATTTTTCCAAAATTGACGCCTAGCAACAATGGAAGAAATATGTACAACTGTATGAGGACTATGTTGAACGGTAGTATTGGGTAGAGAATAACTGAGTTTATAATACGTATTAATTCCGCTGTTACATGGCCGTTATTAAAATTTTAAGCCATGATCTGAGAATCACTGCGTAGTGCATGGCAGAGGGTACCAACTGCTAGGAGTTCGTACCGGTCCAGTTGCATATGGGGCGCGGGAAGAATTTCTAAATGCTTCTACATGTCATCACCGTCCCTGCGGCATCCATACACAGAACGCTGAAGAATATCTCCAGATTCAGATAAGACTATTCCTAGAATCTTTGGAAGTACGAGTAAACTTTCGCTTGATAAGTGGGGACTACGAGAGTGCCTGTTCACCTTTTCAAGAATTCCGTGACGTCTGCCGTAGGTGAAACAAGCCTGTGACAATCCCTGTATAATGGATTAAATATAATGACGTGATGTGCGAGTTTTAATTTTTCATGAGTCAAAGCATACTGGCGTGAAACAGTATTTATGCAAGTAGTTGACCTGAAATAAAATCCATTTTAATGTAATTTACGGCGTCTTTCGCTCAAAGATTGTAGATGACCATTTTTTTTTTCCAACTGCAAGTTAGTTGTGAGTCGCGATAACAATATTACATAAACTCTTACGAGTGCTGCATTACTGCGAGATGTTATGTTATGTCTAAATCGCTGTATGTAAGAGGAGAATTACTTATGATTTTACTCTTTTCCTTCATTCGGCAACGGCTTTCTACAGATTTTCAAGTGTTCAGTTAGCTCAAAAACGGGACGCTGTGAATAAACCCAAGATAGTTAGCAAGATAAAATACTCTTCTTCGACAAAACCTAACTAAATAATCACCATCACTTAACACTTCCAGGCTGAGATGCCGTGGTCCATACTCTCCCCTGACGTTTCGCCTTCGACTGCGGAAGGCATCCTCCAAAGACAATCGGCGAACTGCCAGTTGGTTGAGCACTTACCCGCGAAAGGCAAAGGTCCCGAGTTCGAGTCTCGGTCCGGCACACAGTTTTAATCTGCCAGGAAGTTTCATATCAGCGCACACTCCGCTGCAGAGTGAAAATCTCATTCTAGAAACGTAAAATAGTTAAATATTACGGTGTGCCCACACTGTATTCAACATGTAAACGCCACTACAGATATTCGGATTTAGGGTACCCCAGAGCCAGAATGCGGTTCCAAAAGTGCCACCCCAGGACATCAAGAGTCTCTTGCTTCACGGGGTCGAGCTCCGTCTTACATGAACCTCATCTTGTCGAAATCAGAGTCACTTTGGATAACGGGGATGAAATCATCTTCCAAAACCTTCACGTACCATACGTACCATTCGGTAGTCACCGTTACACCAGGGAATATCGCACCGATTATTCCGTGACTGGACATTGCACATCACACAGTCAAAATGGTTCAAATTGCTCTGAGCACTATGGGACTTAACATCTGTGGTCATCAGTCCCCTAGAACTTAGAACTACTTAAACCTAACTAACCTAAGGACATCACACACATCCATGCCCGAGGCAGGATGCGAACCTGCGACCGTAGCAGTCCCGCGGTTCCGGACTGAGCGCCTAGAACCGCTAGACCACCGCAGCCGGCTCACACAGTCATCCATTGAGGGTGAAGAGACTTCTCAATCGCGTAATGCGGATTCCCAGTCCCCCAAATTAACCAATTTTGCTTATTGACGAATCCGTCCAAATGAAAGTGGGCTTAGACGCTAAACGAAACCATATTCACATCGAAGTCCTGTTAGTCAATCCGGTCGACAATAGTGCTGACGAAACACAACCGCTGTTCCATGGGCCTGGAGTTTAATGGCTGATGTGTTTTAATTTTTTATGGGAAGAGATGCAGGTATTTTGCTCTGATTGTTGCCAGCATCATATTTAAAGTACAAGGGAAGCAGGTTGCTAGCCTTACTTGCCCCGAGTCCCATTGGGATTTTACCCCTAACGGCTGAGGGACTAACCGGTGGATTTGGTAGTCTTTGCCGTATGAGCACAAAGGTGATCACGACTCAGAATATGTCCGAGATGCCCAGCCTTATTCCAAAGTAGCTGGTATCCCGACTGTCGGGACCACTTACTTGGCCACTCATACGAGGCCTGTGGTTCATGAACTAGGACATGACTACAGGAATCCACACCATGAACCACTGGCTGGGTGAGATTAAGATATGTGAACACAAAATAAGCAGTCTTGCATATGCGGATGACTTAGTGGTGATGGCAGATTCGATTGAAAGTTTGCAAAGTAATATTTCAGAGCTAGATCAGAAATGTAAGGACTATGGTATGAAGATTAGCATCTCCAAAACGAAAGTAATGTCAGTGGGAAAGAAATATAAACGGATTGAGTGCCAAATAGGAGGAACAAAGTTAGAACAGGTGGACGGTTTCAAGTACTTAGGATGCATATTCTCACAGGACGGCAACATAGTGAAAGAACTGGAAGCGAGGTGTAGCAAAGTTAATGCAGTGAGCGCTCAGCTACGATCTACTCTCTTCTGCAAGAAGGAAGTCAGTACCAAGACTAAGTTATCTGTGCACCGTTCAATCTTTCGACCAACTTTGTTGTATGGGAGCGAAAGCTGGGTGGATTCAGGTTACCTTATCAACAAGGTTGAGGTTACGGATATGAAAGTAGCTAGGATGATTGCAGGTGCTAGTAGATGGGAACAATGGCAGGAGGGTGTCCACAATGAGGAAATCAAAGAAAAACTGGGAATGAACTCTATAGATGTAGCAGTCAGGGCCAACAGGCTTAGATGGTGGGGTCATGTTACACGCATGGGAGAAACAAGGTTACCCAAGAGACTCATGGATTCAGCAGTAGAGGGTAGGAGGAGTCGGGGCAGACCGAGGAGAAGGTACCTGGATTCGGTTAAGAATGATTTTGAAGTAATAGGTTTAACATCAGAAGAGGCACCAATGTTAGGACTGAATAGGGGATCATGGACGAACTGTATAAGGGGGCTATGCTCCAGACTGAACGCTGAAAGGCATAATCAGTCTTAAATGATGATGATGATGATGATTAGAGATGAAGGTCATCAACAACAATTTGTCACAGGTTTTTAGAGGACATCATCTTTACGTCAGTGACTGATATACGTTTTTATTACTCTATTGCAATTTCGGCCCCAGGCCATTATCAAGTGCTGATATTATGGCTTTAAGCCATGTCAACGTAATGTAAGCTGACACATTTGTATATCGTCGTCAATAGTGTTCAATACACTCGTGACGTTGTTACACAGTGCGATCACACGTATTCAAACTTCGTAAAACAACATGTGCACTTGCAGATTATGTTGTTCTACGATGTTTGAATAGTGTGCTCGCACCGTGTAACAACGTCACGAGTGTATTTAACACTATTGACGACAATATACAAATGTGTCAGCTTACATTACGTTGACATACCTTAAAGCCATAATATCAGTACTTGATAATGGGCTAAGGCCGAAATTGCAATAGTGTAATAAAAACTTATAACAGTCACTGGCGTAAAGATGACGTCCTTCAATAAATTTGCTACGACTGTGAATCCCAAGTTTAAGTAGTCACATGGTCTCCTGGTGGATTCCCAACTGTTGTTCAGCTCGTCTGATTGATTTACTGGGGCTGGTTTGAAACACAGAGCGTGTCTTCTTGATGTTTTCAGGCGGCTTCACCCTTTCTGGAAGACTGACATTCCCAACACTGTTATCACGAACACTAACCGTTCTCCCAAACTTGTGAATCAAATTTTTGATTGTTAACACCCTTGCACCGGTTGTCTTCATCTTGAACTCGGTCGCAAACATCCTTTGAATCACAGTTGGGCTGTTATTGCTCACAAAGTAGGTCGTAACAAGCGCTGTCCGTTGAGGCACGCTGTACCGTGACATTTTCACGTGCAAATGGCCGACAACAATACGCATGCGCATACTAACTCCCATCATTCTTCGCGGCAAAGTGTGCAGTTTGAACGTCCTAAAGCAAAACCTTTCTGAAGTTATGACGATTTTATTTCATGTAGTTCAATAATTGTCACCCTGTATATTTACGTTCTGATACCTAAATTTAAAACTCTCATTTAAGACCGATGTGGAACTGAAACGGGCAATTTCCGGTTTAAGAGGCGGAAGTGCTACCCTAGAATACACAGAGACCGAACACGGGGTTAGTGTAATTCGTCGTCGCACATCGTCCCCCTTTCTGCGGCACTCCGTGAGCTGATACTCGGCATGCTTCCGCCCGTCAGGAAACGCTTCTTTGTCATTATAACCGAATTTTCGTGCGCGGCATAAGCTCTTAAAAAGTATCTCGCAGCGAGGATGGCGCGTTTCCCTTTTAGCGCGCGCGCTAAACTCGCAGGCGCAAAGCGATTGCGACAGTTGGGAGAGGGTGGAAGGGAGGAGCGGAGAAAGGGAGGAACCAACGGATGAGAGTAAGCCCAGGCGGTAGCGCGGGCCAGGGAGGGTGGGAGGGAGGGAGCGGGAGCGGCTGCCGCGCCGGATTTATTCTAAAAGGCCAGAAATGATGGCGGCGGCCCCTCTGCCGGACGAGCGGCGCGCCCCAGGTCGGCAAAACTCGCAGCCGTTTGCCGGTGCCCAGACGCCGCCACCGACGTTGAAGGAGGGCCCGGCATTAGTGATTCCTGCTGCCAGCCATCTATCTGCGCCCGGACGGCTACAAATGAGTCACAATAAATTGTTTCGTTACGCCGGTCAGGAGAAGCTATGGACCCTCTCTTCACTGTAGCAAACCACGTCTGCTCATCTGCGCATGCGCCAGTTGTCATTTCCTGTCGCTCGCCATCGCGACACATTTTACGCAGGTCCTGTGTTCAAACTCTCTCTCACTCTCTCTCTTTCACTCTCTTTCAAATTCTAAAGGTGGCAGGGGTAAAATACAGGGAGCGAAAGGCTATTTACAATTTGTACAGAAACGAGATGGCAGTTATAAGAGTCGAGGGGCATGAGAGGGAAGCAGCGGTTGGGAAGGGAGTGAGATAGGGTTGTAGCCTCTCCCCAATGTTATTCAATCTGTATATTGAGTAAGCAGTAAATGAAACAAAAGAAAAATTTGGAGTAGGTATTAAAATCCATGGAGAAGAAATAAAAACTTTGAGGTTCGCCGATGACATTGTAATTCTGTCAGAGACAGCAAAGGACTTGGAAGAGCAGTTGAACGGAATGGATGGTGTCTTGAAGGGAGGATATAAGATGAACATCAACAAAAGCAAAACGAGGATAATGGAATGTAGTCGAATCAAGTCGAGTGATGCTGAGGGTATTAGATTAGGAAATGAGACACTTAAAGTATAAAGGAGTTTTGCTATTTGGGGAGCAAAATAACTGATGATCGTCGAAGTAGAGAGGATATAAAATGTAGACTGGCAATGGCAAGGAAAGCGTTTCTGTAGAAGAGAAATTTGTTAACATCGAGTATAGATTTAAGTGTCAGGAAGTCATTTCTGAAAGTATTTGTATGGAGTGTAGCCATGTATGGAAGTGAAACATGGACGGTAAATAGTTTGGACAAGAAGAGAATAGAAGCTTTTGAAATGTGGTGCTACAGAAGAATGCTGAAGATTAGATGGGTAGATCGCATAACTAATGAGGAAGTATTGAATAGCATTGGGGAGAAGAGAAGTTTGTGGCACAACTTGACCAGAAGAAGGGATCGGTTGGTAGGACATGTTCTGAGGCATCAAGGGATCACCAATTTAGTATTGGAAGGCAGCGTGGAGGGTAAAAATCGTATGGGGAGACCAAGAGATGAATACACTAAGCAGATTCAGAAGGATGTAGGTTGCAGTAGGTACTGGGAGATGAAGAAGCTTGCACAGGATAGAGTAGCATGGAGAGCTGCATCAAACCAGTCTCAGGACTGAAGACAACAACAACAACAACAACTGTGTAACCCTCACCTCCTCTTCCCCGCACCTCTACCTAGTGCATCTTTTTCACTGAGGACCGCCAACACGCAGCTGACAACAGTAAATTTACGTACGAACTACTGGAGACCGTTGGCAGCACTGAGTTCAGCGGAGAATAGTGGTATCGCAGTTAAGTTTCGTACACTGACGTTAGTACGATATTTCACTCGAATTGACGTACGCCACCACTGTGGTGTGAAACTCCAGCCTAAGAGCA
Source organism: Schistocerca cancellata (assembly GCF_023864275.1). Classification (NCBI taxonomy): domain Eukaryota; kingdom Metazoa; phylum Arthropoda; class Insecta; order Orthoptera; family Acrididae; genus Schistocerca; species Schistocerca cancellata. The sequence goes on from NC_064632.1 coordinate 536,607,349, forward strand.
ATGTTCTAGAGAAAGGTGTGGAACGTCCGTTGGCTGTCAGAACGAGTGGCACATCGGGAAGTGTGGCTGGCAGTGCTGGCGTAATGTGATACGCAAGTCATGGGACATGCAAGTCATGCTGACCAAGACGAGTATTATGTTAGAGTATAATGACTTTTCTGTAACAATAAATCTACTCTGTAGCGATCAGCAAGGGTTTCGAAAAAGACGATCGTGTGAAACCCAGCTCGCGCTATTCGTCCACGAGACTCAGAGGGCCATAGACACGGGTTCCCAGGTAGACGCCGTGTTTCTTGACTTCCGCAAGGCGTTCGAGACAGTTCCACACAGTCGTTTAATGAACAAAGTAAGAACATATGGTCTATCAGACCAATTGTGTGATTGGATTGAAGAGTTCCTAGATAACAGAACGCAGCATGTCATTCTCAATGGAGAGAAGTCTTCCGAAGTAAGAGTGATTTCAGGTGTGCCGCAGGGGAGTGTCGTAAGACCGTTGCTATTCACAGTATACATAAATGACCTTGTGGATGACATCGGAAGTTCACTGAGGCTTTTTGCGGATGATGCTGTGGTATATCGAGAGGTTGTAACAATGGAAAATAGTAGTGAAATGCAGGAAGATCTGCAGCAAATTGACGCATGGTGCAGGGAATGGCAATTGAATCTCAATGTAGACAAGTGTAATGTGCTGCGAATACATAGAAAGAAAGATCCCATATCATTTAGCTACAATATAGCAGATCAGCAACTGGACGCAGTTAATTCGATCTGGGAGTACCCATTAAGAGTGATTTAAAATGGAATGATCATATAAAGTTGATCGTCGGTAAAGCAGACGCCAGACTGAGATTCATTGGAAGAATCCGAAGGAAATGCAATCCGAAAACAAAGGAAGTAGGTTACAGTACGCTTGTTCGCCCACTGCTTGAATACTGCTCAGCGGTGTGGGATCCGTACCAGATAGGGTTGATAGAAGAGATAGAGAAGATCCAACGGAGAGCAGCGCGCTTCTTTACAGGATCATTTAGTAATCGCGAAAGCGTTACCGAGATAATAGATAAACTCCAGTGGAAGACTCTGCAGGAGAGACGCTCAGTAGCTCGGTACGGGCAGTATATTGCTCCCTCCTACGTATATCTCGCGAAGAGACCATGAGGATAAAATCAGAGAGATTAGAGCCCACACAGAGGCATACCGACAATCCTTCTTTCCACGAACAATACGAGACTGGAATAGAAGGGAGAACCTATAGAGGTACTCAAGGTACATTCCGCCACACACAGTCACGTGGCTTGCGGAGTATGGATGCAGATGTAGATGTAAATGCATAGATAAAGTAACAAAAAGTAAAACGATAACGTTTCCCTACAGAGCAAATGTAAGGCTAGGGAAACATATATCACTAGGGTACAATAAATACTGCCAAAAGGAATATTAAAGAGTCCTTAGGTAGAAAAGGAGGCAGTTGTATGGATATCAAGAGCTTAGGTGGAAAACACGTAGTAGTTAAAGAAGAACAAACATAAAAAATGGCTCTGAGCACTATGGGACTTAACATCTGTGGTCATCAGTCCCCTAGAACTTAGAATTACTTAAACCTGACTAACCTAGGGACATCACACGCATCCATGTTCGCGGTAGGATTCGAACCTGCGACCGTAGCGGTCGCGCGGTTCCAGACTGAAGCGCCTAGAACCGCTCGGCAACACCAACCGGCCTGAACAAGCTTAAAGGTGGAAGGAACGTATAGAGAGGCTATACAAGGAAAATGGATTTTAAGGCAGTATTATAGGAACAGAAGAGGATGTAGATGAAATTCAGACGCGAGAAATCATAATCTGACAGAGTATTTGAAATACGCAACTCGAACAAGGGCTCTGAAAACAGACGACACTTAGAACTACTGATATCCTCAGGAGCACCAGCCATGACAGATCTATTCCTTCTGGTGTGCATGATGTACACGACATGCAAACCACGCCCAGAATTCAAGAAGATATTTTTTTGGGTCATCTCTTCTGACTGGTTTGATGCGGCCGCCACGAATTCCCCCCCCCCCCCCCCCCTGTGTTAACCTCTTCGTCTCAGAGTAGCACTTGCAAGCTACTTCCTCAGTTATTTGTTGGATGTATTACAATCTCTGTCTTCCTCTACAGCTTTTGCCCACTGCAGTACCCTCTGATACCACGGAAGTCTTTCTTTCGTGTCATAACAGATGTCCTGTCATCCTGTCCCTTCTCCTTATCAGTGTTTTCCACATATTCCTTTCCTTTCCTATTCTGCGCAGAACCTCCTCATTCCTTACCTTACCAGTCAACCTAATTTTCAACTTTCGTCTATAGCATCATATCTCAAATGCTTCCACTCTCTTCTGTTCCAGTTTTCCCACATTCCATGTTTCGCCACGATACAATTCGTACTACAAACGTACATTCTCAGATATTTCTTCCTTAAATTAAGGCCTAAGTTTATTTCTAGAAAACTTCTGTTGCCCAGGAATGCACTTTATGCCAGTGCTGTTCTGCTTTTGAGGTCCTCCTTCCTCCGTCCGGCATTGGTTGTTTTACTGCCTAGGTAGCAGAATTCCCTATCTACATCTACTTCGTGACCATCAATCTTCTTGTTAAGATTCATGCTGTTCTCATTTCTGATACTTCTCATTACTTTCATCTTTCTTCGATTTACTCTCAATCCGTACACTGTACTCATTAGGTTGTCCATTCAGTTCAGCAGATCACCTAATTCTTCTTCACGTCATCAGGGAGTCGTATCATTGATATCCTTTCACCTAGAATTTTAATTCCACTCATGAACTTTTCTTTTATTTCCATCGTTGCTTCTTCGATGTACGGATTGAACAAAAGACTACATCCCTGTCTTACACCCTTTCTAGTCCGAGCACGTCGTTCGGGTCGTCCACTCTTATTTCCTCTTGGCTCTTTCACATATTGTATATTACCTGTCTCTCCCTATAATTACCCCTATTTTTCTCAGAATTTAGAACATCTTGCCGCATCTTACATTGTCCAACGCTTTTCCCAGGTCGACAAATCCTACGAACGTGTCTTGATTTTACTTTAGTCTTGCTTCCACTATCAGCCGCAACGTCAGAATTGACTCTCGGGTGCCTTTACCTTTTCTGAAGAAACTGATCGTCATCTAGCGCATCTTCAATTTTCTTTTGCATTCTTCTGTATATTATTCTTGCCAGCAACTTGGATGCAGAAGCTGTTAAACTGTTTCTGCTATAATTCTCGCACTTGTCAGCTCTTGCAGTCTTCGATATAGTGCGGACGATATTTTTCCGAAAGTGAGATGGTATGTCGCCAGAGTTACGCATTCTACACACCAACGTGAATACTCGTTTTTTAGCCACTTCCCCTAAATATTTTAGAAATTCTGCTGGAATTTTATCTATCCCTTCTGCCCTATTTGATCTCAAGTACTCCAAAAATCTTTTAAATTCTAATTCTAATACTGGATCCCCTATCTCTTCTAAATTGACTCTTGTTTCTCCTTCTATCACATCGATCAAATCTTCCCCCTCGCAGAGGCTTTCAGTGTATCCTTAACACCTATCCGCTCTCTCGTCTGCATTTAACAGTGGAATTCCCATTGTGAAGACATTGCTAATTACGCATATAAATTTTTTTCGTGATTTTCTTTAGATTTCTATTTTTTTTCCTTTGTTCATATGGGCATTTCTAATTATAATTATGTAACATTCTACTGTGCTTTTTAAATGTAAAGATGTAATTGTGATTATTTCGTTTGCCAATGGATAAATATGTTTCTTGCTTTGCACCTGTGGTAAAGTTTGTAAAGTTCTCTTTTAGAATATTATTAATTGTGAAGAATGCAGTCAATAACATTTATAAAGATTTATGTAATTTACGATAACGATATAATATCTGTAGACAGGGGACAGCGATAGTGATATCGATAGTCGAAAGGTTGCGTAGTAGAGGGGATGGTGGACGGTGTGTCTGTGAAGCGTGCGCGGAAAAATAGTAAAGTGTTATATGAAAAGCATACGTAATTGTATGGACAGTGATACCGAACTATCAGATTGTTAATTCTCTTTACCACTGCAGTATGTAATGCCATCGCCAGTGAACTTTAAGAGCAAATAAACCGGTCTGTGAAAGTGCCGCTAACAATACTTCGTTGTGGCCGACACGAACAGTGCTTTTATGCGACTGAACTTCGCTGGTATTGGTTTTGGGTGGTGGACCTGTTGTTTCTATCAAGCCGTGAAAGTGAAGACTTTAATTAACTGTGCAGTATAAATGAGTTTCAGTGACGTTGTCGAAGTTTGAAATGCGAGAACAGAGTGGACATTGTTTACGGTGTGCTTCACACACAAGAAAAATTCTATGAACTGTGTATTTGTGGATAAGACTATATGAATGTGACGAACTGTGTAATTATGGATGACAGCGTCACGGACAGTGCATAAAGTGTAAAAACGAGCGATGTCTACGTAATGTACTTTGAAAGAGAGGACATGTCATCAATGGCACTGGCGTCTTGTGGTTTGTTAATCACCACGGGGTTAATGACACAGCTGTGCCTGAACTTTATTTGCGTTTCGCCGGAGAAAATTAACCAGCGGAACTGCCTGTATTCTGCTCTCATCATCGTAACCCGCCGACATCGTGCTGCCCAACGCAACGCTTCGTATGCAACAAAAAGTTAAGAGATTTCGCCGAACGCTGTCCCCTGACCTAGAAACTTTCTTTCTCTATTAATAGTATAAGAATTACGGACTCTATTTAAATAAATTCTTTGTTTAGGTTATGTTTGCTTTCTGCTAACGAAAATAAATTACGATCAGTGAATTAAAAGTTGCCTGGTAGTCATTGTTGAAACATCAGTAAATATAAACTTCTTCCCCTCGTTAGAACTAATTCTCCTTGCATGTCAAAATTATTGTAGTTATTTTATGTAGTTTTATGTATTGTTATGAGACTAGATATATGACAGTGCCTAATAAGAGTATTTTGTCGCGAAATATGGCGTCGCGCGAAAATTACGGCGACCGCCATAATTGCTTGCGTTCTGACCAATAACGTAAAAGCTGCTATTCCCGTATTGGTCCATTTCCTGACGTGAGCGTAAATTATAAATGTCAGCTGTCAAATCACGTAGTGACTGTTTACCCTCTAAGGAAAGTTTTTGAAATTGTATTGCTACGAGTCGTAGTATTAAGAGACACTGGTTATACTCAGAAGTGGGTGTGTTCATGCAATTATTATCAGTATTGTGTGTGATTCACGAAATTTTGTCACTTTTTCAAATTTCTTTCAGATATTGTCTTAGATGTCGTTGAAGTTTCAGAGAATATATAACAATTTTGTCGGTTCAGGTTAATTTCAGAGCAGTTTCTCGTGAATATTAGAGTTTTCGGTTCATAAACAAAGTGGGATCGTGATGAATTGAGAAGTATAACAAAGAGTGTGAGTTTTCCAACTAGAATTTTGGATGACTTCACAGTTCAGATTTTCATAATTATTTTCCTGTGGGTTGAGGTCATCACACCATTACACTCTTAATGTTATCACCCTTGCTTTTAATGACACCGAAGGTTGTTTTGACTTTCCTGTATGCTGAGTTTGTCCGTCCGACAATAATTTCTATTGTGATTTTTTCACATTTTTCATGCAGCCATTTCGTCTTAGCTTCGCTCCGCTTCCTGTTTATTTCATTCCTCAGCGACTAGTATTTCTGTATTCCTGAATTTTCCGGAACGTTTTTGTACTTCCTCCTTTCCTCGATCAACTGAAGTTTTTATTTATTACCCACGGTTTCTTAGCAGTTACCTCCTTTGTACCCATGTTTTTCTTTCCAACTTGTGTGATGGCCCTTTTCAGAGATGTCCATTCCTCTTCAACTGTACTGCCTACGTAGGTATTCGTTATTGCTGTATTTATACCCTTAGAGAACTTCAAGCATATCTCGTCATTCCTTAGTACTTCCTTATTCCACTTCGTTGCTTATTGATTCCTAGAAGACTTAATTAATATTTCCAAACCCAAAGCATGCTGACGCTGACAGGTGCAAACATTATCGTAGTATCAGTTTAATAAGTGGCGGGAGCAAAATTCGTTACAGAAGAATGTAAAAACTGATAGGCGCCAACCTCGCGAAATATCAGTCTAAATTCCGCAGAAATGTAGCAACACGCGAGACAATACTTATCCGACGACGTATCTTAGAAAGTAGGTTAAGGAAAAGCTAACGTACGTTTCTAGTATTTGTGAACTTAGAGAAATCTTTTTACAATGTTGACTGAAATATTCTCTTCGAAATTCTGTAGGTAGCAGGGGTAAAATAAAGGCTATTTACAACTTGTACTGAGAGCAGACGGCAGTTGGAAGAGTTGAGGGCCGTGACAGTGAAGCAGTGATTGTGGAGGGAAAGAGACAAGATTGTAGCCTGCCATCTATGTTTTTCTATGTGTACGTTGAGCAAGCAGTAAAGGAAACCAAAGAAAAATTTGGAGAAAATTTCAGGGAGAAGAAATAAAAAGTCTGATATTTACCGATGACACTGCAATTCCGTCAGAGACGGCAAAGGACTTGGAAGATCAGTTTCAGTGGAATGGAAAGTGTCTTGAAAGGACGATGTAAGATTAACGTCAACACAGGAAACCAAGGATAATGGAATGCTGTCGAATTACATGAGGCATTGCTTAGGGAATTATGTTAGGAAACGAGACTCTAAAAGTAGACCTAGCAGAGGTTTGATTTTTGGACAATAAAACAACGTATGACGGCCGAAGTAGAGACGTTATGAAATATGGACTGGTAATGACAAGAAACTGGAGACCAGGAAATTAATATACTAAATAGGTTCAGAAGGATGTAGGTTGCAGTAGTTATTGGGAAATGGGACTTTCACAGGCTAGAACTTTCACAGCATAGACAAGAGTGGAGAACTGCGTGAAAGCAGTCTTCGGGCTGAAGACCACAAGAGCAAAATTCCTACAGAAGGCAGTCTTGGTTAAAACTAGTAGAAATATTCATATAATGTGGTCTGGAGTGTCATTTCGTTTCATAGGAAGACCAATTTAGCTGTCGTCAGCTGCACACTTAACATCACAGTGGTACGTCTACTATATTTTACACACTTTTCTGTTGTCCTTCATGATAAGCCGTCCTGTGCTTACATTACAGTAAGCCAATGACCACAATCATACGGCAAGAGTTTCTACTGCTTGTGTTTGTACTTGGCAAACCCTGTCTTGGCCAGGAAGGTCACCGGATCTCTCCACAATTGGAGAACATTTGGAGTATTATGGGCAGCACTCTTCAACCATCTCGGAATATTTACGATGTAACTCGCCGATTGGACAGAATTCGGCACGATATCTCTCAGGACGACATCTAACAATTCCATCAATAAATGCCACACCAAATAATTGTTTTCTTAAGCGGTGTAAGTGGACCAACTTGTGATTCACTCGATCAATTTATGAAGCTTCTTTCTCTTGAAAAAACCTTCAGCTTTTATGAAATTGTAATCATTTGTTTGGCAGTACTTGTACATGACAGCTACCGATTTCCCTTCCATTTGGATAATTCCTTCGTTCAAATGGCTCTGAGCACTATGGGATTTAATATCTGAGGTCATCAGTCCCCTAGATCTTAGAACTACTTAAACCTAACTAACCTAAGGACATCACACACATCCATGCCCGAGGCAGGATTCGAACCTGTGACCGTAGCGGTCGCGCGATTCCAGACTGTAGCGCCTAGAACCGCTCGGTCACTGAGGCCTGCAATTCCTTCGTGATGAGTCTTTTTTTATCTTTGAGTGGGCTGTATTACGCAACCCTTTCACATCTCGCCCGATTTTTGGACAAGATAACTCTTGCTCCTAGCACAGTGCTGTTTGTAAGCTGGTTTACATCGGAACGAATGGAAGCGAACACTAGCGAGCCAGCATTCGCAGACAATTCTCCAATGTTCGCTGACACCGGCTTGTATCTTTGAGCAGGCTTCTATAGAGGAGACAGCGGAAGGCAATGAGTGAAAATGTATATAGCCTATTTTTGGCGCTAATAATCGGCATGCAGGGTACAACAATATCTAGCGACGACGCACAAGTTAGATATTTAGAGTAGACAAAACGGTGTGGTAAACAAGAGTTGAGGTGTATGAACTACGCAAATGTGAAATGGCTGAAGCTAGTGTTCTTAACATTGAATTGTAGTTTCTGCTTGTCTTAGCATTATACTAAACGTCTGAATGTATCTCTGCAGTCACTTTTCGGTAGCTTCTTTTTACAGCTGGGGAGGAAATTTAAGTCAAAACATCAATTACGGTCGATCATCTTAACCTAAAGAAGGTCTACCATTTATACTTGAATTATTAGCAAATCGATACATTTTGTTAGGGCTTGCTTCGTATTTCAGTAGCTGTCGTATCTCAGATAGTTCTGGGTGCCTGTAGTGACATATGCAAGATAAATAATGTGTAAAATATCATTACTGAAATGTGGAAAATACCTCACATAAGCTACTTGCGCAAATCTGCTATATATGGTGTTTATGAAATGTCAGGCAACCATTTTTATCCATCATTAAAAATCTCTTATATAATAGTGATACGTAATTACGGCTGTCATGATGATAAGAAACGAGAATGAAAAGAAACTTCAGATTAAAACTATGTGCCGGAGCCAGACTCGAACTCAGAAACTTTGCCTTTCGCGGACAACTGCTCTTGCCCGCGAGAAGCAAAGGTCCTGAGTTAGAGTCTCGCTCCGACACAAAGTTTTAATCTGCTAAGAAGTTTCATGTCAGTGAAAACTCCACTGAGGAGTGAAAATATCTTTTGAGAAATGTCAAGTCATTCGCTTGTTTTTAATTTAAATTAGTGTAACAGATACATTATAGCACTTGTTTAATTTCAAGGTAATTTATTAAGCTTTTCATGTTTAATAAGAATAGATACAAAGATAGTACAGGCTCATTCTGTCCCCGCGTAAGGTAAATATCAAATAAATTTGTCGTCTTGCTCACGTCCTCCGTTAATACTTGGAGTCCTCCGAGATCTTTCTACCAGTCGTATTGTGTTGTGGATCTCTTGGATACCAAAAACGTATATGGTACCTCTATTCTTCTATCAGCCACATACATTCTCTTCATACCACTCCACTGCAGACACTACTCATGTCAGCAACAGCGTAGACAATGAAATAAACAAAGCCCGCATCTCGTGGTCGTGCGGTAGCGTTCTCGCTTCCCACGCCCGGATTCCCGGGTTCGATTCCCGGCGGGGTCAGGGATTTTCTCTGCCTCTTGATGGCTGGGTGTTGTGTGCTGTCCTTAGGTTAGTTAGGTTTAAGTAGTTCTAAGTTCTAGGGGCCTGATGACCATAGATGTTAAGTCCCATAGTGCTCAGAGCCATTTTGAAATAAACAAAGACCGAAGCAGAGAGAACGCGAATTTCATTTGATGGTTCGCTAAAATACCGAAAACCAGCGGAAAACGAACCAAAACTAACCTGTGACAATTGAACAGAGCCGAATACAGTTTCCTCGCGTTCGCTCACGGTTTACATTAGAGAGAATTCTCGTTAGCTGATGTTGGTTCCCTTATGTTCGCTCGGGTTCTAAACCGCGCTTTCGCTGGCAGAGTTCCAGGGTGGTATCTGTGGCCAATGGTTGTTAGGCTTAATGCTCCATCTTTTGTCAGGACGCAAAACAATGAATTCCGAAATTTTAGAGATGAAAATAAGCTATGCGGCACTGCATATTCTGTGTAATGGTAAAAAGCAACCGTAATACAGGGCTATTACAAATGATTGAAGCGTTTTCATAAATTCACTGTTGCTCCATTCATTGACATATGGTCACGACACACTACAGATACGTAGAAAAACTCATAAAGTTTTGTTCGGCTGAAGACGCACTTCAGATTTCTGCCGCCAGAGCGTTCGAGAGCGCAGTGAGACAAAATGGCGACAGGAGCCGAGAAAGCGTATGTCGTGCTTGAAATGCACTCACATCAGTCAGTCATAACAGTGCAACGACACTTCAGGACGAAGTTCAACAAAGATCCACCAACTGCTAACTCCATTCGACGATGGTATGCGCAGTTTAAAGCTTCTGGATGCCTCTGTAAGGGGAAATCAACGGGTCGGCCTGCCGTCAGCGAAGAAACGGTTGAACGCGTGCGGGCAAGTTTCACGTGTAGCCCGCGGAAAATTGGCTCATGCCACAACTGGAGACCGACAGCGCCGACTTCATCTTTCAACAGGATGGTGCTCCACCGCACTTCCATAATGATGTTCGGCATTTCTTAAACGGGAGATTGGAAAACCGATGGATCGGTCGTGGTGGAGATCATGATCAGCAATTCATGTCATGGCCTCCACGCTCTCCCGACTTAACCCCATGCGATTTCTTTCTGTGGGGTTATGTGAAAGATTCAGTGTTTAAACCTCCTCTACCTAGAAACGTGCCAGAACTGCGAGCTCGCATCAACGATGCTTTCGAACTCATTGATGGGGACATGCTGCGCCGAGTGTGGGAGGAACTTGATTATCGGCTTGATGTCTGCCGAATCACTAAAGGGGCACATATCGAACATTTGTGAATGCCGAAGAAAACTTTTTCAGTTTTGGTATCTGTGTGCAAAGCATTGTGAAAATATCTCAAATAATAAAGTTATTGTAGAGCTGTGAAATCGCTTCAATCATTTGTAATAACCCTGTACATTTGTCAATAGATATGCTTAAGTTGTAGGATAATGTATTCCAGCATCACGCTATGGCTTACAAAATATCACAAGTGCACAATGTGCAGTGCAAGGATCGGTCTGTCTCGTCGCTACTCGGTACATCTCTGCTTTGCTCCGTCGTTCTCAGTAAAGCGCTACATTTCATTTAGCAGTTGAGATGCGACACTTCCTTCCAACATTCGGCGCGGCTTATTTTTGTAGGCACAACTTTCTCCTATTCAGCAGAATTGTTTCGTAAGAGCTGTTAATCCTTCACTAGTCGTTCGTGGTACAATAAAGGAAGTTCATAGGTCCAGACTGGCTGTTGGCGCAAAAAGAGGCAGTCTGGGGATATATCGTCGCAGTCCTTTAAAAATGAATGGGAACCACAGAGGAGACGGAGAATGTGCTGGCGTACGCCTTCGCCAGAACGCCGGTCGGCGCTAGGAAACATTGTATAGCAGGCGCTAAACTAAGCGCGCCCATGGAAAGAGAAGACCAAGACGTGCCCCAGGTGCGCGCCGTTAACGCCCCCTATGCAGCGTGCATATTGGGCACCCCCACCGACCGAGCTGTTTCAATCTCTCAATCTCTGTAACTCAGTTCGCATTGCACCTCAATACTTCGCACTGTACTCTAGTCTTCCACAGTGGTAGTTGTCGCCTCGCACCTTAGCTAGCTGTGAGGGAACGCTAGTCACATTGTAGATAGTTATATGGACACGGACAAGATTCAAGAATGAGTACCTGATATTTGATTGCTGTCAACCACCGAAGTTCAGACTGAACATCACTGAAGTACTCAGTTGGTTCCTGTAATAAACTGTATTTTAACCACGTGCGCATTTTGTGTTGTAGTGAGATGAAACCGGCCACCTTTTCCTTATCCAGCTAGGAAGCACGCAACATTTTAACAGGGCACAACCACAACATAGAAGGACCCTCAACATCTATGATTTAGTCGCGTAATCGACAGGTACCACACAACCGAGTGAGGTAGCGCAGTGGTTAAGACATCGGAGTCGCATTCCGGAGGACGACGGTTCAAACCCGTGTCCGGTCATCCCGATTTAGGTTTTCCGTGATTTCCCTAAATTGCTTCATGCAAATTCTGGGCTGCTCCCTTTGAAAGAGCACGGCCAACTTCCTTCCCCATCCTTCACTAATCCGCTAGTATCGATGCCCTCGCTGTTTGGTCCCCCACCCCCTCCCTCAAATCAACCAACAGGTACCACAAACTTGTTTTGAAATACCATTACAATATCATGCAGAAAAAACGTAAAGATGTAATTGACGATGAAAGAGCTAAAAACTCTATCGACAGACAGACAATTTGTACAGGATTCCTTGTTCTGTATATCAAGAACCACTTTGTGTTTAAATATGCAGCCGTGAACAAGTGACGGAATTAGGGGTGCAATTTTCTGAACTCCTGAGCTTTATTACAACGTGAGTTACCACAGTTTTTGATGAAAATGAATGAAGAGTATGCAGACATTATACCGGGTGATCAAAAAGTCAGTATAAATTTGAAAACGGAATAAATCACGGAATAATGTAGATAGAGAGGCAAAAATTGACATACATGCTTGGAACGACATGCGTTTTTATTAGAATAAAAAAATACAAAAGTTCAAAAAATGTGCGACAGATGGCGCTTCATCTGATCAGAATAGCAATAATTAGCATAACAATGTAAGACAAAGCAAAGATGATGTTCTTTACAGGCTGTAGTCGAGGAATAATGTTGTGAACAGCACTGTAAAGCACGTCCGGAGTTACGGTGAGGCATTGGCGTCGGATGTTGTCTTTCAGCATCCCTAGGGATGTCGGTCGATCACGATACACTTGCGACTTCCGGTAACCCCAAAGCCAATAATCGCACGGACTGAGGTCTGTGGACCGGGGAGGCCCAGCATGACGAAAGTGGCGGCTGAGCACACGATCATCACCGAACGAGGCACGCAAGAGATCTTTCACGCGCCATCTGTCGGACATTTTGGGAACTTTGTTTTTTTTTTTTTTTGTTCTAATAAAACCCCACGTCATTCCAAACATGTGTGTCAATTTTTACCTCTCTGTCTACATTATTCCGTGGTTTATTAAGTTTTCAATTTTATACCGACTTTTTGATCACCCTGTACATTACTACAAAGACAGGGAACCAAGATCGAAAATTAGTTCCAGATTGGATTGCGCATCTAGAATTTCAAACGTGGCGGACTGAAAACTGCTCTCAGTAAGACAGTGAAAATTAGGAAGCCACTCATTTCTGATTTCATGGCGAAAGAAAATCGCATTTTGCAAGGGACAATTTCTGACAAGGAACAGTGTCTATCTCCATAAGCCCAAATGCTTTAAAGAAAATTTGAGTTTTGAAGGAGCCATTTTGGTATTGAAATAATTACAAGAATAGATCTAGAAAGAACTGAGGACACTACCAATGTTCCATCCATTTTTGCGGTGTTTTCGAGTCAGTTTGTCATTTCAGTTAAAAACATCCCTGCGCATCTGCTTATGGAACTGATCGATCTGCATTGTAATCCCCTTTTAAAACACAAATTCTCTGCGCAAGAACCGTCCAAACAGTTCTATATTGTTTCCGTCGTGAAAAGATTCCATATCTCCGTTTTGAGGTTGCTAACGTGATACCGATTTCTAGATCAACATACGTGTGTGAAAAGCTTTTTTCGACTACGAAAGTAAATAATACACGATCACGTAGCAACTTAGGAATATTAGACAAATATTAGAGAAACTGTCTATTTCTGTCCTTAATCCGACAGACAAGAGATGAGTCAGGAAGAGTCAATACGCAGAGAAGTGGGATACAAAAGTACTAAAGGATGCCGCGACACGCTTCAGGTTCTCTAAGGCTATAGTTACCACAATAAAGAATAGCTCAGAAGGCAGTACAGTTGAAGGGGAATGGATATCTCTAAAAAGGGGCATCATAGAAGTTGGAAAGAAAAACATACGTACAAGGAAGGTAACTGCGAAGAAACCATGGGTTACAGATGAAATACTTCAGTTGATCGATGAAAGATGGAAGTACAAAATTGTTCAGGGAAATTCAGGAATTCAGAAAAATAGGTCGCTGAGGAATGAAATAAATAGGAGATGCAGGCAAGCTATGACGAAATGGCCGCGTGAAAAATGTGAAGAAATCGAAAAGGAAGTGATTGTCGGAATAACTGACTCAGCATACGGGAAAGTCAAAACAAGAATGGTGGGATTAAGGGTCCGGCGCGAATTCCACTGTTAAATGCAGGGGAGTTGGCGAATAGGTGGTAAGAGTACATTGAAGGCCTACATTAAACGCCTCTATGAAGAGGAAGATTTGTCTGATATGATAGAAGAAGAAACAGGAGTCTATTTAGAAGAAATAGGGGATACAGGACTACAATCAGAATTTAAAAGACCTTTGGAGGATTTAAAATAAAATAAGGCAGTAGGGATAGACAATATTCCATCAGAATTTCTAAAATCATTGGAGAAAGTGGCAACAAAACGACTATTCACGTTGGTGTGTAGAACGTGTGAGTCTGGCGACATACCAACGGACTTTCGGAAAAATACCATCCACATCCGCATCAACTACAGCCTGAAGATGGCGCATTGAAGCGCTGAAACTGGTTGCAACAAAATAAAATAAAATCATAAGAACGGCTGTAAAAGTTTTATTTTGTCACAAAAATGTTTGCGGTTGCAGCCAGGTATGCACCGCTTCATCCAAAGCAAATCGCCGGTCAGGAATGGCTTTCTTCAGGTCTTCAAAAATATGATAACCGCACCGGGAGAGGTCGAGACTGTGTGGAGAATGCGTAAGGCAGGCAGCTGGGATTTATTCTGCTCCATTACGAGGTCGTTTGCTATTCGATTGAAAATTCCCTCTCTGTTCTACAGGTCATTACACTGTGCCCTTGTGTGTAGGGAACGGAAAGTAATGAAACGAAAAAAGAGGGAACTGCAGGATTTAATTGTGGCAAGATTTGGCAAACAGCGTTCTTACGTGAAGATGGTGGCGCGATGGACCGCTGAGATATTGTGCTTATATGGCTAACTCAACCACATGGGGCATTTCACATTGCTGAAGATACAGGAACAGTAAGTGAGTAGGTTGTTGGAAGGATAGGAGAAAAAAGGGAGGGATTGCTGTATTACATTGGAGATGAAGAGTGGGTAAATCTCTAGTCGTTCCTTTGTTTATTGTGGTCCATATTCCGAAGATTGCTTCGGTGCAGCTCTCCATGCTACTCTATCGTGCGCAAGGTTCTTCTTCTCTGCATAACTACTGGAACCGACTTCCATTTCAACCTCTTTAATGTATTCCAGCATTGGTCTCATTTCAGAATTTTTTACCCCAACACTTTTCTCCATTACCGACTGTCAAATCCTTGATGGATTAGGATTTGTTCCATCAACATATCGCTTCTTTAATGTAGTTGCACCATAAATTTCTTTCTTCAGTTCAGTACCTTCTCATTTGTTATTCGATCCACCTATCTAATCTCAGAATTCTTCTGCAGCACCACACTGCACAAGCTCGTATTTTCACCTACGCCTATCAGCCACGTTTTCACTTCCATACAAGACAATGCCCCAGACAAAAAAGCCGCGGGGGGTATCCGCGCGGTCTTGGACACCTTGCCACGGTTCGTGCGGCTCGCCCCGTCGGAGGTTCGAGTCCTTCCTCGGGCATTGTTGTGTTTGTTGTCCTTAGCATAAGTTAGTAGTGTGTAAGCCTAGCGACCGATGACCTCAGCAGTTTGGTCCCATAAGAACTTACCACAAATATTTTTCAGACGAAAACCTTCAGAAATTACTTCCTAACGTATTAGAAGTTAATAAATTCCTCTTTTACAGAAATGATTTTCTTACTATTGCGTCTGCATTTTACATCCTTCCTACTTCGGCCATCAACAGTTATTTTCCTTCCCAGCTATCTAAAGTAGGTTACTTTTAGAGTCGAATTTTTTAATTCCTTCACCATGCCGGCCGCGGTGGTCTAGCGGTTCTGGCGCTGCAGTCCGGAACCGCGGGACTGCTACGGTCGCAGGTTCGAATCCTGCCTTGGGCATGGGTGTGTGTGATGTCCTTAGGTTAGTTAGGTTTAAGTAATTCTAAGTTCTAGGGGACTTATGACCTAAGATGTTGAGTGCCATAGTGCTCAGAGCCATTTGAACCTTCACCATCGCCTGATTTACTTCGGCAGTATTTAGTTACCCTCGTTTTACTTTTATTTATGTCTTATATCTTTCCAAAACACTATCAGTTCCATTCAGATGCTCTCCCAAGTCCTTAGCCGTCTGTGACACAATTACAGCGTCATCGGCAAATCGCAAAATTTGTTTTCGCCTCCCCGTACTTTATTTCCGTTTCGAAATTTATCTTTGGTTTTCTTGTCAGCTTGCTCGCTGTACAGATTTACTAGCATCGGAGATAGACTACAACCATACCTCACTCCGTTCTCAATTATGGTCTCTCTTTCATGTTTTCCGACTTACATAACTGTAGCCTGGTTTGTGTGGAAGTTGTTATTAACCATTCGGTCACTGTATTTTGTCCCTGCTACCTTCAAAATTTCAAAGACTGTAGTCCAGTCCACACTGTCGAAAGCTGTCTTTAAATCTACAAACGACGTAAACATTGTTGTCCCTTAGGTCAACCTATCTTCTAAGAGAGGTCGTACGGTCAGTGCTAACTCGCATTTTCCTACATTTCTTCGGAACCTCAGCTGATCATTCTTCTGCAAATAATTCGTGTCGATATTTTGCGATCATGACTTATTAAAACTATGGTCTGGTAGTATTCACACCTCTCAGCATCTACCTTCTTTAGAACTGGAATGATTACATTGTTCCTGAAGCTGAGAGTATTTTGCCTTTCTGAAATATATCGCACACCAGCTGGCATAATTTTGTCACGGTTGGCTCCCCCACGGATCTCAGTGATTCTCAGGGAATATCATCAACTGCAGGGGATTCGTCTCCACTTAGGTCTTTCAGATATCTAATTCTTCTTGCAGTATCATATCCCCCATCTCAACAACTATTTCCTTCTTTTCTGTACCTGTAATATTGTTCTGAGCTTTGTTCCCCTTATACTGATCCTTCCTGTGTTCCTTCCAACTTTCTTCTTTTCCTTCTTTGCTTAGTACTTTAACTAACTGAGTACCAGAAGTTGCCTGGTATATATTTATTCCTTTATTCTACTACTCGTTCTCCTCCTTCCTCGTCACTCTGTCCGTCTCTTCCTGTCGATATCCATCTTCTCCACCCCCCTCACCCCCTACACTCCCTAGTCTGTGTCCACCTCCTCCTTCTCACTTCTGTCTATCTCCTCCTACTCCTTCTTCTTTCCCCTACCCCAGTAGGAGGTTGGTGGTTCTTACCCCCACAGAGAAAACATTTTTCCTTTCACCATTTTGTGAGGGTTGTCAGCGAGAAGAAGTTTCTTAATTGTCTGAAATTACGTGTAAAATTTGTTGCAAGTCTTTAAGTGATCTCCTGCCCAAATACTGGTTGTGTAAAATGTGGGTGTTTGCGGGTCGTGGGTTACTTTTTTTTTCGTATCCCAGCCTCACCCATTTGATAGGTACGTGGTTCTTAACCCACAGCGATTCTTTCCAGCCACTAGGTGATATGTACACTAAATTTGGTGGAAACTGGTCAAGTGTTTTAGGACGAAATGGGAAACACACATACATCCACATCTACCATGATTACTCTGCAATTCACAGTTAGGTGCCTGGCAGCTCTTTCTCTGCCGTTCCACTCTCGAAAGTCGCGCGTGAAAAACGAGCTCTTAAATCTTTCTGTGCGAGCTCTGATTCGTCTTATTTTATTAAATAATCATTTCTCGCTAGGTAGGTAGGTATCAACAATACGTTTTCGCAATCGGAGGAGAAAGTTGGTAATTGAAATTTCAGAATATGATCCTGCCGCAACGAAAAACGCCTTTGTTTTAATGATTGCCACCCCAGTTCACGTATCATGTCCGTGGCACTCACGCCCCTGTTCCGCGAGAATACAAATCGAGCTGTCCATCTTTGAGGTTCTTCGATGACCTCCGTTAGTCCCTCGTCATGCGGGTACGTACATACAGCAAAGCAATAATCCAACAGAGGGCGGACAAGTGTGGAGTAAGTCGTCTTTTTAATAGAGCTTGTTCAAATGGCTCTGAGCACTATGGGACTTAACTGCTGAGGTCATCAGTCCCCTAGAATTTAAAACTACTTAAACCCAACTAACCTAAGGACATCACACACATCCATGCCCGAGACAGGATTCGAACCTGCGACTGTAGCGGTCGTGCGGTACCAGACTGTAGCGCCTAGAACCGCTCGGCCACACCGGCCGGCCTTTAATAGAGCTGTTGCACTTTCTAAGTGAACTGCCAGTATATCGTAGCCACTGGTTTGCCTTCCTCACAAAATTTTATGTCTATGTTGTCGTTCCAGTTTAAGTTATTCCTAATTGCAGTCCTTAAGGATTTAGTTGAATTTACTGCTTTAGATTTGTGTGATTTACCGTGTAACTGAAATTGAGCGGATTTATATTGGTACAAACATACGTGCATACATACATACGTTTTTATAATACTTATCGATGTTACTCACGGCTTCATTAATAGCTACGATGAAAACCAACCGAATTATGATTGTATTCAGTCTACTGGCCTATGGCTTGTGCACGCTAGATGGATTCCCGATTTGCTTCCTTCTGGGATCCCTTCTCCCCTGTGTCTCACTCCTATCTCAGGCAATACCGCCGCTTCATAGAGCCGCCCCTCCGCCAGCGGAGGAAGAGGTCCCGGCGGGCAGGTGCGCCCGGCGCCAGCTGGCGCGAGGTGGCGCCAGTGACGCATGCGGGACACGTCGCTAATATCGCAAGATGGCGCCCGCTAGGCAGATATATTGCCCGCACCTCCCAGTCGCCGCCTTCGCCTCCCTGCTCGGACAGGGGACACGAGACGCTCGACGCCGCCGCCACCACCCCCGCACGGCTGGGGAAGCCTCTGTTACGCCTGAAATATGGCGGCGCGTCGCTGAAACAGGCGCGAATACTAAATGCGGCGCCCTCCGTCAATGTCGATCCCCTGGCACGGTCGCCACTTTGTCTCCTTCTCATTTCTGCAGACTCCTTTCCAGGTGATGCTTCCTTCCCCTCACCAGGAGGATACTGATAACAGTCCAGAATTCTCTGATACTACATCACTAGATACCCTGTACTTCAGCACCTGCGAAATTAGCACCGGCACAGTGGCTCTGCAGGCTAAATCCTGTGCTAATACCGCGTACATCTTCCCCCAGAAAGGGCTATATCTCTGCTTGTAACCACGGGAAAACAAGTATCACGCTGTTGCTGAAAGGTCTTTCATAGAAAATAAATAATGCATTATAATGTTAATATACCAAAATTACATCCTGTCCAAGTACAAGGACAACGCATCAGTAAGGGGAAAGGGAACTGCTTGAGTCTGCAGAATGGTCATCTTTTTCTTTTTACGATGTTCGATTTCGAAGCTTTTAAGATCACCATAAAATCTAGCTCTTCACACGAAAATATACAGTAGCATAGTGCAATGCATGGTACAAATGCTAGCAAATTTATTGACCTCTTCCGGTTGTGAGATTGGTTCAAATGGCTCTGAGCACTATGGGACATAACATCTTAGATCATCAGTCCCCTAGAACTTAGAACTACTTAAACCTAACTAACCTAAGGACATCACACACATCCATGCCCGAGGCAGGATTCGAACCGTAGCGGTCACGCGGTTCCAGGCTGAAGCGCCTAGAACCGCACGGCCACACCGGCCGGCTTAAATACTACACATTAATTGTAAATGTGTATAGTAACTTACGAGCCACATACATATTGTGAAGCTGTCTAAGTTACAAAGTTGAGAATGCGTTAGGTATTATAAAACAAGGCTTCATTCTTTGATAAAAAGTACAAAGAATTAGGAGTGACTTTTCAGTCGTTCTTTCCTTTATAAACCTGTTTGAGACCAGTGGTCTCTACCCGAAAACAACCATTTTATTAATGTTTTAAGTACCTGTGGTTTTTGCATCAAACCACCGATCCTATTACAAGACAGAGCCATTTCGTAGAACAATGAGGTAATTTGTGGAATGTAGCGCTTTTAGCAGTCACTTACAGCGTTCAAAGCAACAGTAGCACAGAGATTGTGATACGTGATTACACGACATATTGACGTGTGTATTTTTTTTTTTTTTTACTTCTTTGTAGTTATCATATTGACGAGATCATCGATGGTGAAAGTAAGTATATCTAATGGTATTGTAACGTAAATCTGAATTTGTACAGCTGTTTTTAAGTGCGGTTTTGAAGTGAAACCACTGGTACAGTATACTTTTGATTCAAATGTTTTGAACTTTAAGCCCACCTTTTGCTTGTTACTTTACTTCTGTAATTTGTTTAAGCCATTATGAGTTCATGGAAGTTGGCTGGTGTGGGACTGTGTTGAGGAAAAATGCGAAATTGCTTTTAAATATATCTCTTGAAATGATGGGTGGTTGAAAACTGCATGTCCCAGTGATTCTCAAGTGAAACCACCTTCTTAAAATAACCAATAGTTCACTTTTTGCCCACTTCTACTTGTATGATAATGACGGTTAATTTTGTAAGAAAAAAATTAAAATTGTATTCACATGTGAAACCGCCTCCTCAAAACAATCTCTTTCTGTATTCGTTGCTAGCTGTGATTTTAAAGATCCATTTTGTAAATCATTTGAAAATTACTTTTGCATATTATTGGGTCTCAAAGAGTTAAAGAAATGAACTGTGTACTTTAATACGAGCTCATTAGTCCTACTGTTTTGACCGGTTCTGGCGCAAAAACCTTTGGCAGTCATAACCTATCACGACTCGCTGGTTTCGAACCGACTTGAAGGCTTAAACCAAATGTTCAAACATTAGTATGACGATCTCGCATGCGGATTTCTAGTCCTGTCTTAGGTTTGTAGACCCCTCGCCCCTCTCTTTCTAGAGGTTTGGCGTGTACTATATTTTTAGAAGTGCCTTTTTTGATATCAGAATAGACGACGCGCAAACACCTGCCCGAGGCAGGATTCGAACATGCGACCGTAGCAGTCCCGCGGTTCCGGACTGCAGCGCCTAGAACCGCACGCCACCGCGGCCGGCTTACCGATTTATCCAAGTATAGTGTTGTCTCCTTCAGAGTTCCTTTCTGATTGCACACAATTTTTCCAGCGCTCCTGCCACTGATGGTAACATTTTAGGAACTCATCTTCTGCAATATCCATCAAGATCCTCGTCATAGTTTTTGGACATCTTGTGTTGTTTGAAAATGGTATCCCTTGACCGCCGTTTTGACTCTTGGAAATAGAAAAAAGTCGCACGGAGCGATATCTGGTGAATAAGGGGGCTGTGGTAGTACTGAAATTTGTTTTGAGGTTAGAAATTGCTGTACTGACAGAGCAGTATGGGATGGCGCTTTATCGTGATGCAGAATCCAATTATCAGCAATCTTGGCACGGACACTAAGAACTCTTTTACGAAGTCTTCCTAAAATTTCTGTTTAGTAATATGGGTTAACTGTTTGTCGAGGAAGCACCCACTATTTATGAACCATTCCCTTGGAATTAAAGAAGCTCACAAGCATGCATTTCACTTTTGACTTCAACTTTCGTTCTGCCTTCATTAAACATTTTATGCCAGCGAAAAACTTGAGCTCTTGACATAACCTCCTCTCCAAAAGCCATCTGAAGCTTACCGTCAGTTGTCGTCACGTTATCACCCAATCTAACACAAAATGGAATGGCATTCCGTTGCGCAATAATAAGCGGTTCCATTTCCGTGACGAGAGACACAAACACATGTTAACTTATAACAGCACAACTCACGACTGAGCAGTTGCATCGATGTGCCGCTTGGACTAGAAGCAGCTTATAGACCAAGGTCAAAGATATTGTGCCTAAACAATCCTGCAGGGTTGCCACATGTTGCAAAGAAAATCAGTCTCATAACTTTACTGTCACACCTCGTATGCATATCACATTATATCACATTGCCTATTTCCATCCTATTCGAATAATGTAGCGACGCTAGTCTCAACAGAATCATGTTAAAGAGACAGGAAAATAAAAGGATGGAATACTATAGGTGGTGGCTATAGGATTCTCCGAACTGACTGCAACTTCCTTCACCTGTCTCCAGATAAATGATGGTTTACATGCAATGTATTGCTGTTGATGGTAGCAGCACCGAGAACAAAACCCACAGTAGGTGTTACGGGCAGAAAGGATAGTTGGAAGGCGACAGACAAGTAACAGAGATACAAAAAGTCAAATAATATTTGTATATATTAAATCAGGGCCGGTTCTAAAATATTTTTCGACACAAGTTACTTTTCATTTACTCCTACACTTTCAAAAGTGCCAGTTTTCGCTACTAATTGTGATACGCACTCCATACAAATCATCCACTTAGGCGTCCCTGACGCCCCTCTCAACTTGCAGCACCAAGCGGCCATTATTAACCGACCTGTATAGAAATACTACTGTTGTGGCGCCTCTCTCACATTAGCACCCCTCTCAAGTTGGTGCCCCAAATGGTGGCTTGTGTCACTTGGGCCTTAAACCAGTCGTATATTGAACCATAAACACGAAAGAATTGCAAGGCACCCATTACACAAGGAGAAACCTCCAAACAACAAGTCCGGGTTATTCGCAGGGATCACATGTTCCCCAAGGGGTAATGAATGAGTTTATAAAAGGACAATATACTTGTAGAAGAAAAATAATATGAATTCTGAATGAAAAAAAAAGTACGGGAAACTGCTGTGAATGGAAAGGTCGATATTGGTTGACCAGTAGCGTGGATGGGATTCGAATGTAAAGTGTCGTATGTACGCCAATGATTACTAGAGCAGTTTCGGTTTGGTTCCTGTCGTGATTACTCTATGCATCTCTGATTCGAAGGTGTTTTTTTTTGTTTTTTTGTTTGTGGTTTTAGGGCGCAAAACTTCTATGGTCATTAGCGCCCAGCCCGTGACTTAAGACAGTAAAAAACCGAAATTGGAAACCAGCAGCAATGGGAACAAAGTCATAAAATAGGAGAAACTAAAAGTAGAAGGAATGCTTAAAAATCCACTACAGAAAGGGGGTGGTTGTCCCCAAAAAAAGCTTCAAATGACTGACGTCATTTCACTGTCACTAATAAACTGGAGAACGCGGTCGGCTGAGCGCGTGTCATCTGCTAAAATCGACGATAGATCAGGCGATAGCTGTAGACGGGAGCGTAACGGATTAAAATAGGGGCATTCAATTAAAAGGTGTCTTACCGTCCACAGCTGAGAGCAGTGGGGACAGAGTGGGGGAGGATCACCGCTTAAAAGATGTCGATGGCTAAAAAGACAGTGCCCTATCCGGAGTCTAGCTAAAATTACCTCCTCCCGACGACGCGTTCGGGAGGAAGAGGTCCAAGCGCAAGGAAGGGCTTTCACTTCCCGCAGTTTATTATGGGGAAGTATTGACCAATGCGCATGCCATAAATGAGCAACTTTGCGACATAAACCGCTCCGTAGATCGGTGAAGGGAAGCGACTGAATAGCTGGCCGAGGAAGAGAGACTGCAGCCTTGGCCGCTATATCGGCCGCCTCATTCCCACAGATACCAGCGTGTCCCGGGAGCCAGAGGAATGCCACCGAGACGCCCCCCAGGTGGAGCAACCGCAGACAGTCCTGAATCCGGTGGACCAGAGGGTGCACAGGGTAAAGAGCTTGGAGACTGAGGAGAGAGCTGAGAGAATCTGAGCAGATAACGTACTGTATCCGCTGATGGCGGCGGATGTAGTGGACAGCCTGGAGAACAGCGTAAAGCTCCGCAGTATAAACCGAACACTGGTCGGGAAGCCGAAAGCGATTTGGGGTGTCGCCAACAATATAGGCACTCCCTACACCTAACGATGTTTTCGAGCCGTCGGTGTAAATAAATGTGGCGTCCGTCATTTCTGCACATAGAGCAGCAAATGCCCGACGATAAACAAGTGGAGGGGTACCATCCTTGGGAAATTGACAAAGGTCACGTAGCAGGCAGATCCGGGGACGGAGCCAAGGCGGTGCTGTACCCCAAGTTGTCAAGAAGGTTTTAGGAAAGCGGAAGGAAAGAGAATGGAGCAGTTGACGGAAGCGGACTCCCGGGGGTAGTAGGGAGGAGGAGCGGCCTGCATACCCTACATCAAAGGAGGCGTCGAAAAAAAGGTCATGGGCTGGATTAGCAGGCATGGAAGACAGATGGCTAGCATAACGACTCAGGAGGACTGCTCGCCGATTGGACAGCGGAGGTTCAGCAGTCTCAGCATAAAGGCTATCCACAGGGCTAGTGTAAAAAGCTCCAGACACTAAACGTAATCCACGGTGGTGGATAGAGTCGAGACGCCGAAGAATAGACGGCCGAGCAGAGGAGTAGACTATGCTTCCATAATCCAATTTCGAGCGCACTAAGGCGCGATAGAGGCGGAGAAGGACCACTCGGTCCGCTCCCCAGGAGGTACCATTCAGGACACGGAGGGTGTTAAGCGATCGCAGACAGCGAGCCGAAAGATAGGAAACGTGGGAGGACCAGCACAGTTTTCTGTCAAACATAAGACCCAAGAATTTAGCGACGTCTGAAAACGGAAGGTTGACAGGACCTAGATGTAAGGAGGGCGGAAGAAACTCCTTACGTCGCCAAAAATTGACACAAACGGTCTTACTGGGTGAGAAACGAAAGCCGGTTTCGATGCTCCACATTCGAAGGTGTTGAAGGTCAGACCGTGCTACTAGTCAACATGGCGGCAGATTTCCGCGATGTTGTCCACGAACTATTCAAAACCAAACGGACGAGATGACTGAGCAGCAGGGTGATGCAGAGTGTGGCCCCGTTAGTTTTATATCCTAGCTGTTAGGTTTCCACCAGTAGAACACAGTCCTTGCAGCCAACCCTGAAGGGGAGACCCGACTGATATCTACTGCTTTGTTTCACGTTCGTAGATATGCTAATCTAAGGGAGGACAACAGAGGAAAAAGATACCTCGAAACTAATTTCAACCAAACGGTTATTTTTACCATAACTGTCCACGTCATCTAGGGGCTTTTTATGAAATATGTTTGGCGTGAGTCTAATTTATTCTGACCTTATTAACCGATGGAGAAATTTGCTTGTTAAGTTTCCCAACTGGTTTATTACGCACGCAATTTGCCGGTGATTGTGAACATTGGATTCGTAATTCGTCTTTCTGTCAGAATGTGTGATTCCGAGTTTTTTTTCTAGTGCCTCTCCACGTGCGTAGGAAACATCTAGCACAATGTTCACCTGTGTAAGCCTCTCTTACATGCATACTCAGATAGTCCACAAATGCGATCTACAGCTTTTTTCAGCAGAACGGGACACCGAATAGCGTCGAGTGGAAGTGTCCCAACTTCGACTGGAGTGCTGTCTGGCGATCGGTGTGCGCTCGTTACCTGGCAACGGAAGTCCAGTCTGCAGTGTGAAGCAAGTATGTCGCTCATGCCTTCACGGGATTCATTCACCTTGCAAGCACCCCAGTGTGTACCGCCCTTGATGTTCTGGACACGAAAAAGCATCGCCTGGTGTGCGATTCGGCGGTAGGTGTCTGGTTCTTGGTGCTACAGATGCTGGTTTTTATTACCCGTATGATTTCTCATCAGATACCTGTTCACTTGCACATTTTTCCGGACTCGGGATACTTCTCCCAAAAGAAGACAAACTCCGTGAAGTGGATTTTTAGACACGCAGTGTAAGTAAGCTGTTTAGGTTTTTATATTGGTAACGACACGTAGCGCTCTGTATGAAAATCACTGACAGTGCTGTGTGCAGTCTGTGCCTGGTTGGACGCATTGTTGGAATATTCGCTTGTGTAGTGCTGGGCAGTTGGACGTGAACAGCACGTAGCGTTGGCCAGTTTGAAGTTGAGCCGCCAGCAGTGGTGGATGTGGAGAAAGAGATGCCACAGTTTAGAGAACGGGCGATCTGGACGTGAGTCCGCCAGAAAAAGGGAAATTTGTAAAGATCGATGTCATGAATTGTTAGATATATATATGATGACTTTTGAACACTATTAAGGTAAATACATTGTTTGTTCTCTATCAAAATCTTTCATTTGCTAACTATGCCTGTCAGTAGTTAGGGCCTTCAGTAGTTAGAATCTTTTATTTAGCTGGCAGTATTGGCGCTCGCTGTATTGCTGCAGTTCGAGTAACGAAGATTTTTGTGAGGTAAGTGATTCATGAAAGGTATAGGTTATTGTTAGTCAGGGCCATTTTTTGTGGGGATTATTGAAAGTCAAATTGCGTTGCGCTAAAAAGATTGTGTGTCAGTTTAGTGATGATCAGAATAAGCAAAGAGAGAATTATCTGAGTACGTCCAGTTTTGCTCAGCTGTTTCAAAAAAAAAAAAAATTAATAACGTAAGAGGTTTACTGGCTCAGTTATACATAATTTTCTAAGGGGATGTTTCAGCAGTTCACTCCTTGTCTGCTGATCGCAAGAAATACGTCCTTCATTTTTGTCACTGCCTTAATGAACTACATTGTGCAGATGTCCACAATCCCTAATACAGAAAATTTTTCACTAATCTTCTATACAGTTCTTTTTAATCCTCCATGGAGTTGAGGTGTTGCTTCAATGGGCAGCTGACCAACGCATTTTCCTCTCTTACTACGGATTATTTTCTGGTCATTAGAATGTTCTTCCCTGAGAAAATATGCAACGATAGTCCCACTGAGTGTGCAAGACGCTCCCTTCTCCGCACGATGTCAGTTTTCTACTAAACGTAGTGGTGTAGAAATATAGATCTTTGTCTCATTGATAAGCTTTTTTACCTTTACTGCTATTCGTTCCGTAGGCTTTCCGTGGTTCCTGGAGGAGGTTCTGAGCGGGACATGGCGGCCAGGCCTCGAGTTGTTATCCGTGCCCACTTCGCCTCCGCTCTTTCCGCTGGGCACCGGAAAGGTTCCACTAGAAAGAAGTGGTCTAGTGGCACAGCGCGTGCTTGGAATCCTAGAGGCCTTTGGGTCGATTCTCTATTGGATCACAGGTTTTTCATTCTTTCTTTCTTCGACGCGCCGATCAAACGGCATGCGGATTTTAGGCGGTTTTTCACATCCCACAACGTGAATACCGGGCTGGTAGTCATATCTCGTCTCAGCTACACGATTCGAAGACGTTTAGAAAATTTTGCTCATTTTTACTTGGATAACACTACACACAGGTACACATATTCCGTCCTGGGGGGTAACTTGATGGTGACAAGAGGGGAATCCGGCCGCCCCTTAAAATAACCAAGCCTGATCCGTCAATAACCATGCCGACATTGCGCCGATGGGGGACAAAGGCACAAAAAAAGACGAATATAAACTTCTCCTGTCTCTCGAACCTCACAGACGCTCTCCTGCATGTCTTGCTAGATTACCACTCCCGAAAGAAAGGACATTGTGGAGAAATGTTTTTGCTATACAGCCTATTGCTTCCAGAATGAATTTTATTCTGGAGAGGAGTGTGTACTAATTTGAAATGTTGGTGAAGTTTGTAAGTAGGAATGTGGGAAATAAAGGTGTGAGGGCAGCTCGTGAGTCGTGCGTGAATAGTTCAATCGGTAGAGCAGTCTCTAGCGAAAGGCAAAATGTCCAGTTTCGAGTTCCAGTAAAGTACCGGCTATAGCGTTAATCAGCCACGAAGATACAAACTTGATCTCATACGCAGACTGCAGAGATAGCAAGGACACGTCTCAGTCCAGGGACACAAGAGGAATCCCCTTCAGACGGGGCACGTTTGCACTCTGAGGTTTTCGTACTCACTATATATATAAGTCTGTGTATTGGGGGCCAATTCGGCTACTAGCGTATTATCCAACAGGGGAAAGGGGACCTACAGTTTTACGTGCAACCTGAACCACGCGTTTTTCTGACCATTCCTCGCATAGATGAGAGATGAAGGCTATGTTAAAACTAAAACTGAAAAATCAGTTGTCCGACCGAGGTTCGATCCCGCGATCTTCGGTTTTCACGCACGCGCTATACCTCCTACTTTTCTTTTTTCATTTTGTTCGTCGTTGTTCTCTTTATTTGATCTGGTCGGACGGCACATGACATCCCTTCAAGTTTATCGTTGAATACATCCTTCAGTTATTATTATTATTATTATTATTATTATTATTATTATTATTATTATTGCAGACGCCAGCTTGCCCCCTGACCTAACACGTCTAGACCAGCAGTACCGACATGTATTTGGATAGTTGATACTAGTTCCTAATGATTAAGTGTGCGAGTGTCAAAATGGTTGCACCGTTTAACTGCACTGACTTAGAAGGTTAAATTATTTAGACCACCATAGCACTGTAGATCTTAGTATTTGACATAAATTTAAGCTTAATACCTCTACCCAATCGTGAGAAAAATGAGGTCCTTACAGACAACCGTATCTGTAGATTCCATTGACTTAGGAGTTTAAATTATTTAAACAGCGAAGGGACGTGGACTTTAGTATTCGATATACATTTCAATTTGACACCTCTACTGGTCGTGAGATAAAGGGGCCTTAAAAACGGACAGACAGACAACTATACATATATAATTAAATTATAGGATTCTAAATATAAATATATTACATTTTGTGATTCTCGATCAACGGCAAATACCCTACAGCTTTTAATGAGTGAGTTTGTGAGTGTGAACATATATTATTATTATTATTATAATTATTATTATTATTATAACGATTGTTCCCCTTTAGGAGAGCGATTGGACTTGAATTCATAATTTCATCTCCGGACGTTTTTCTTCTTTGCTTCCCAAAATCTCTTCATCCTCTACGAATGCTCCTTCTTCCGTTCTTCTGTCCATTTTTTACCAGGCTGCCACGGTGTTCCTTCGTCAATCTTCACACTTGCGATTTTATTCCGGCCCTCAGTGCGGTCTTGGAGTTTTTTTTATGTTGATCTGCTGCAGAACCCTCTGGACTTCTTTCAGCGCTTCTGTGCCGCATTTACTCTTTGTTATAATATTGAAAAGTCTCCTTGCCGTTCTGGAGTCTTCCATCCTGTAGATATGAGTATAAAATTTGGCTCCAGCGTTTTCTGATTTCGTCTGTTACTGTGTTGGTCTTTATATAGAGCTCGTTTTGTGGTCTCCATCCAAATGCCGTTTTTGTTGATTGCCCCGGAAATCTTCTTGAGAATTTTTCTTTCCTAGTTTTATGTTTCCCTAATTTTTGAATGACCATCAATCACCATTGTTTCAGCTGCGTAGATTGCTTCTGGAATAATGCAATTTTTGTTGTAATGCGTCCGTGTTAGCTTGTATATATATATATATATATATATATATATATGTGTGTGTGTGTGTGTTTGTGTGTGCGATATAATTCCTAAACAATAAATTTCAGACTTTTTCCTTTACTGTGAAACCTTAATTCCAACAGGATTTTATCACTCTGAGTCAATGGGAAGTACCCTATAGGTTTCGATGAGTGAGTTTGCGAGTATCAATATATGTTGCATAAATCGCCATACCTCTTGACTGCATTGACTTGGGAAGATACATTTTTTATGCCGCGAAGAGACCGTAGACCTTGCATGTGACATAGATTTCAGCTCGATACCTGTACCGTTCTTGAGAAAAAGTAGGTTTATAGTTGGAAAGATAAACATGTATACGAGGGGAACTCCAAAACAAATGCACACTATTTTTGTAAAAATACAGTTTTCATACTGCATGTGTGAAAGTTTTACAGTGTGTAGATACATCCTTCCCGCTTCTTTTCAAACTTAGTTCAACCGTGAGTGGCGCCGTCATAGCATGTCTTCAAGATGGCTGCTACACTTGACCTTGGTCAGAAGCAACGTGCTGTCATAGAATACCTGTGCTGCGAAAACGAGACAGTGGGAAACACCCACAAGAGGTTGAAAAAGGTATATGGAGATGCTGCTGCCGATCGCAGTACATTTAGTCGGTGGGAAAGCAGGTTACGTGATGAAAGCGGGCACGGCAATATTGAGGATTGTCCTCACAGCGGCAGGCCTCGTACTGCACACACTCCAGACAATGTGCAGAGAGTTAACGAGTTGGTGGCTGCCGACAGGCGCATTACAGTGAACGAATTGTCACGCTACGTTGGGATAGGGGAAGGAAGTGTTTGCAGAATACTGAAAGTGTTGGTGTTAAGAAAGGTTTGTGCCAGGTGTGTTCCCGGGATGTTGACAGTGGCTCACAAAGAAACAATAAAAACGGTACTCAGCGAAATTTTGGAACAGTATGAGAACGGTGAAGATGAATTTCTTGGAAGAATTGTGACAGGTGACGAAACATGGCTCCATCATTTTCCACTAGAGATGCAGAGGCATTCAGTGGAGTAGCATCACGCAAATTCATCCAAAAAAAAATAATTCAAAACCACACCTTCTGATGGAGAAGTTATGGCTACGGTGTTTTTCGATTCCGAAGGAATCTTACTTGTGGACATCATGCCAAGTGGAACCACAATAAATTCTGATGCATATGTTACGACACTAAAGAAACTTCAAGCTCGACTGAGTCGTGTTCGACCACATCGGCAAAAGCAGGATGTTTTGCTGTTGCACGACAATGCACGGCCACACGTCAGTCAAAAAACCATGGA
Source organism: Schistocerca cancellata (assembly GCF_023864275.1). Taxonomy (NCBI): domain Eukaryota; kingdom Metazoa; phylum Arthropoda; class Insecta; order Orthoptera; family Acrididae; genus Schistocerca; species Schistocerca cancellata. Next base: position 536,637,745 of record NC_064632.1, read on the forward strand.
AGCGATCACAAAACTCGGGTGGACAACACTGAAACACCCGCCTTACAGTACTGACCTGACTCCATGTGACTATCATCTCTCTGGGAAACTGAAAGACTCTATTCGTGGAACAAGGTTTGAAGACGATGACTCCCTTGTGCACGCTGCCAAACAGTGGCTCCAACAGGTTGGTCCATAATTTTATCGTGCGGGTATACAGGCGCTTGTTCCAACATGGCATTAGGCAGTTGAAGCGGATGGAAATTATCTGGAGAAATGAAAATATTGTTCCTGAAGGAAGTATCTACACACTGTAAAAATTTCAAACATGTAGAATAAAAGATAGATTAAAAAAAATAGTGTGCATTTCTTTTGGAGTGACCCTCATATTACCTTTTGATTGCACAGACTAATAAGCTCACAGTTTTCAGGCCGCCAAGGAGCCATAAACTTTTGTATGTGACATAAATATCAAGGGGATACCTGTACCGCTCCTGAGAAAAAAGCAGTTTTAACAGTAGGATGGACAGACATACAGACAGATGGACGGACAGTAAAATGATGTCATAAGGGTTCCATTTTCACTGATTGTTGTACGGAACCCTAAATCGTAATAAACAAATGTGAGATCAAATTTAATCGACCACCAGCGCAACACCATAGATGTAGGTGCCAACTAGCACAAAAGTAATCGAGTGGAACAAGTTCCAAGATCAATACCGGCGCCAGCAGCAACAAGTCTCTCTCGCAAGACGCGCCGACTGACGACCCAGTGGAGAGGAAGCGAGACTGGCAGCCAGCATTCGCCTCTGAGCTGGAGCGGGCGTTATTAAGGATAGCATCAGATGGGGCTGCGGCGGGGCTTGTAGCAGGCAGCCGCGGGACGGGACGGCAGGTAGTCCGGCCGCCCGCTGGAAGTTGCCTGATGGAGCAATTAGCCGCCACTGCCGCCATCCGTCTTGCGCACTAATTACCTGTCCGCCGAGACACCGCTGGCGGGCGGGGGCGCAGGCAGCAGTTGGCAGCAATGGCCAGCCACCGGCAGGCGCCAACACCAAGCTCGCAACAAGGGCTGCCAACGCCGCCACCGACGCCAATCCCGCCACGCGACGGCCGGAAGGGCCTTTACAAGCCGGTGAACGTTGTCCTCGGTAATGTATAATAGCTTTTGAGAGCAGTGAAAAAAAAGAACAAGGAAAATCGGTATTTAGAGGTCCTTCAAAGGTGAGATCTTTAAACACTGTACACAAGCAATGCCAAAGAGTTTCCTTTTCATGGCATCGCCTTACGAGGTTCGGGGAATCCACAGTAACCGTGATTCTGAATGGCCGGTTCAGGAATTCACATACACTACTGACCATTAAAATTACTACACCAAGAAGAAATGCAGATGATAAACGGGTATTCATTGGAAAAACATATTATACTAGAACTGACATGTGATTACGTTTTCACGTAATTTGGGTGCATAGATCCTGAGAAACCAGTGCCCAGAACAACCACCTCTGGCCGTAATAACGGCCTTGATACGCGTGGGCATTGAGTCACACAGAGCTTGGATGGCGTGTACAGGTACAGCTGCTCAACCAGCTTCAACACGATACCACAGTTCATCAGGAGTAGTGATTGGCGTATTGTGACGAGCCAGTTGCTCGGCCACCAGTATGGCGATGACGAATACACGCTTCCAATGTGCGTTCACCGCGATGTCGCCAAACACGGATGCGACCATCATGATACTGTAAACAGAACCTGGATGCATCCGAAAAAATGACATTTTGAGATTCGTGCACCCAGGTTCGTCGTTCACCATCGCAGGCGCTCCTGTCTGTGATGCAGCGCCAAGGGTAACCGCAGCCATGGTCTCCGAGCTGATAGTCCATGCTGCTGCAAACGTCGTCAACTGTACGTGCAGATGGTTGTTGTCTTGCAGACGTCCCCATCTGTTGACTCTGGAATCGAGGCGTGGCACGCAAGATCCGTTACAGCCATGCGGAAAAGATGCCTGTCATCTCGACTGCTTGTGAAAAAATGGCTCTGAGCACTATGCGATTTAACTTCTGAGGTCATCAGTTGCCTAGAACTTAGAACTAATTAAACCTAACTAATCTAAGGACATCACACACATCATGCCCGCGGCAGGATTCGAACCTGCGACCGTAGCGGTCGCTCGGTTCCAGACTGTAGCGCCAGAACCGCGTGGCCACTCCGGCCGGCCACTGCTAGTGATACGAGGCCGTTGGGATCCAGCACGGCGTTCCGTATTATCCTCCTAAACCCACCGATTTCATGTTCTGCTAACAGTCATTGGAGCTCTACCAACGCGAGCAGCAATGTCGCGATAAGATTAACCGCAATCGCGGTAGGCTACAATCCGACCTTTATCGAAGTCGGAAACGTGATGGTAGGAATCTCTCCTCCTTACGCGAGACATCACAACAGCGTTTCACCAGGCAACGCCGGTGAACTGCTGTTTGTGTATGAGAAATCTGTTGGAAACTTTCCTCATGTCAGCACGTTGTAGGTGTCGCCACCGGCGCCAACCTTGTGTGAATGCTGTGAAAAGCTAATCATTTGCATATCACACCATCTTCATCCTGTCGGTTAAATTTCGCGTCCGTAGCACGTCATCCTCGTGGTGTAGCAATTTTAATGGCCAGTAGTGTATGCTGTTCCCACTTATGTGACAGTTTCGAAAGTTTTGATTTACAGATGGCGGCGTCCTAGGCCAAAGACTTCCGACGACACCTCACATCACTCGTCTACAGGTCTCGTATGTTTTCGACTTTGGTTTTGAAGAAAAATATGGAAACACCAGAAACACAAGACAATGCCATGTCTAATACGGTATAGGAAAACTGATGGCTCTCAAAACGTCTTCTATTTGTCTCGGAATGGATAGGTATGGGCCCTGTTGGTTTTCAATGGAACGTTATGCTAGTCTTCCTGCAAAACTGTTGCACGTTCAGGTAACTAAAATGAAGGTAGATAACGTTTACGCAGTCTCCTCTCGAAAGTAGACAACAAAGGCTTAGTAATATTGAGATCTGGTGACTGTAGCGGCCACGTAGATGCGACTTTCACTCTCAACCTCACAAAACCTGTCCTTGACGATGAGTGCTCCGTGAACTGCGACCCTGTTGTCTCGGAAAAACCACCACTGGGGAACAGACGTTGTACCACGGGATGGATATGATCAGCCAAAATGGTCACATAATTCTTGGCAGTAATGCGATTTTGCAAAGTGACCAAGGGGCCCATGGAACAGCACGATATAGCTGCTCGTATCATCACCAGACCACCACCATGGGTCGTAAATTCGGCCACAAGTTGCAAACAATGTGAAACGAGAGTTATCCAACCAAATGGCATTGTTATATTGCTCCATCGTCCAGGTTTTGTGGCTTCGGTACCACTTTTTCCAGTTACAGATTCTCGTTTTTTTTTAAAAAAAACCTACAAAGTAATGCCAATTCTGGTGACAGAGTTTTATCCTTACACCTCTGTCATTAAGAAATTGCTGTGCCCCCAACGGACGCCCAATGTAACCGCTGCACCAGGTGGAATGCCCCCTTGCATTGGTCATCTGCGGGAATTACCGAAGCCCTACTATCTGACCTGCTACAAGATAATTTTGTGTAAGTCCTTTACAATGTATATCTGTCAGCAGACATCACATAATTGAAAAAAAATTAATTTATAAAGAAATGGTTACTTTTTGAAACAAACATAATTTTCTTCGCCCAAAACATAGAGACAAAGGTGTCACCGAAAACAGACTTTTGAAGATGTCACAAAAACGTTAAATACTCGTGCAGAGAATTCAATTTAGAATGTCAGCATCAAATCCCGATCAAAATCGTACGTAGCGTTCTCAAGTTATGTTTCCCGCCAGTTTCGGAAAAAAAAACATATTTATAGTTTTGGGTTACATACTTTGTAGTCAAGTTAAACATACTTCTAGCCAGCGATTTGTGGATCTTACATCAATTCTTCCAGATCAAGAAGGAGGACCTCCGCCATCTTCTTTGTGGTCATCGTGGTACTGCGGGCCTCTTTGGCGTCTTCTCTCATGCGCTGCTCTGCTTACTCGATACGGTTTTCGTCCACTTTTGTGCAGAAGTTGCATCAGGCTGGTCCGTTCAAGAACGTGCATGATTTACATATTGCCCGTTATACTGCCGTTGACCAGCTCACATATAATTTGCATTAATATTTCCTATCCTTGGAGAAGACATATCACAGCACCGGTACGCTTACGTGTATGCGCTTGCGTATGTGTGTCAGAGAAGAAGAAAGAATGAGTTGAAGGGAGGTGCATTTGGTATAACAGACACCCGTTTCTTCGTCGATGTGCCTCCGAATGTCGGTTAGTGAATCCCCTAAGCGCAATGTATCAGTTGCCCCTCTTCTCTTCTTTATAAGTTCTGTTTTCACATGTGTGGAGTTGAAACAGTCCGTGCGACCGTGTAAACATGAGTCGCTGGCCACAAGCAGATGCGTCTGTCAGCTGCAAGACTGTGTGCGCTGGCGCGTACTTCCGCATGCCACGCTGAGAACGAATGTTTGCGAGCGGTCGCCATGATCGATCCGGGCGCCGTGGAACTTGGGAACGACCGAGTGTTACACAAGAGTGTGGGGTGCGGGCAAATTGGTTTTCGTTCACGGGCGATGTGCGGCGGGGAACTGCCCTAAATAGTTGGGCTTTCGCTGTGGCGCGGTTCCTGGAAGGCGCCGTCTTCTTCAGCCGACAGAGTTCTCGAGCCAAGTCGGCGGAGCCACTGTGTCTGCAAGCGACGCTACTCGGTTACTCGGCTTCAGGATACGTGACGTCGCGAACCAACGAATAATTTACACTGAAGCACGAAAGAAACAGTTACATGCATGTGTATTCAAATAAAGAGGTACGTAAAAAGGCAGGATACGGCAGTGCGGTCAGCAACGCCTATATAAGACAACAAGCGTCTGGCGCAGTTGTTAGATCGGTTACAGCCGCTACAATGACAGATTATCAAGATTTACGTGAATTTTAACGTGGTGTTGTAGTCGGCGCACGAGCGATGGGACACAGCATACCCCGGCCGGAATGGCCGAGCGGTTAAAGGCGCTACAGTCTGGAACCGCACGACCGCTACGGTCGCTGGTTCGAATCCTGCCTTGGGCATGGATGTGTGTGATGTCCTTAGGTTAGTTAGGTTTAAGTAGTTCTAAGTTCTAGGGGACTTATGACCACAGCAGTTCAGTCCCATAGTGCTCAGAGCCATTTGAACCATTTGAACAGCATACCCGAGGCAGCGATCAAGTGGGGATTTTCCCGTACGACCATTCCACTACTGTACCCTGAATACCAGGAATCCGATAAAACATCTAAGATATCCCGCGAGATTGGGCCCAACGACAACTTCAACGTGACGGAAGTGCAACCGTTCAGCAAATTGCTGCAGACTTCAATTCTGGGTCATCAACAAGTGTCAGTGTGCGAACCATTCAAAGAAACATAATCGATATGGGCTTCCGGAGCAGAAGGCCTACCCGTGTACCCTTGATGACTGCACGACACAAAGCCTTACACCTCGCCTGGGCCTCGTCTACTCCGGCATTGGACTGTTGATGACTTGAAACGAGTCTCGTCCCAAATTGCATGAAACGGATGGACGTGTACGGGTATGGAGACAACCTCATGAATCCATGGACTCTACATGGCAGTAGGGGACTGTTCAAGGTTGTGGAGGCTCTGTAACGGTGTGGCGTGTGCAGTTGGACTGATATGGGACTCCTGATACGTCTGGGTACGACTCTGACAGGTGACACGTACGTAACCATCCTGTCTGATCACTTGTATCCATGCAAGTCCATAGTGCATGCCCACGGACTTGGACATTTCCAGCACGACAATGCGACACGCCACACGTCCGGAATTGCTATAAAGCAGCACTCTTCAGAGATTAAACACTCCCGCTAGCCACCAAGCTCCCCAGACATGAACACTATTGAGCGTATCTGGGATGCCTTCCCGCGACCGCTACGGTCGCAGGTTCGAATCCTGCCTCGGGCATGGCTGCCTGTGATGTCCTTAGGTTAGTTAGGTTTAAGTAGTTCTAAGTTCTAGGGGACTGATGACCTCAGCAGCTGTTAAGTCCCATAGTGCTCAGAGCCGTTTGACCCATTTTTTGGGATGGCCAGCAACCTGCTGTTCAGAAGAGATCCCCCCCCCCCCCCCCCACCGCCCCGTACTCTTACCGATCTATAGAGAATTCTGCAGGATTCAAGGTGTCAATTCCATCCAGAACTACTTCATACTTCAGATATTAGTCGAGGTCATGTCACATTGTGTTGTGGCACTCCTGCGTGCTCACGGGGACCCTAAGCGATATTAGACAGGTGTACCAGTTTCTATGGCTCTTCAGTGTATATTTTCTCAAGTTGTGCGTAGTCCTCTGAGATGTAAAGCCACTGGATGATTAATTCGGGTCGCCGGTTAGTGTTTGTTTATCATTCTCACTCGTGGTATACAGATGATTCTAGCGCAGTGGCTTCCACATCTTCTTAGACCATTACCCCTGAGTGTAGTCAGGTATTCTTAGACCATTACCCCTGAGTGTAGTCAGGTATTGGGTAGTACCCCATCTTCCAAACACCCATCCACCTCTGTCACTTCCTCCACCATAATCAACTTTAGCACCTAACTGTAGAACGAGAAACATTATTATGTTTAAAACGCTGAAAGATAAACGTATATAGGTACAGTAGCTATGAGTCAGTTAGACAATAGGTACTGCTTTTGTATTATGTTGTTGTTGTTATCGTCTTCAGTCAGAGACTGGTGTGATGTAGCTCTTCATAATACACTACCCTGTGCAAGCTTCGTCATCTCTGTGTAACTACTGCAATCTACACCCTTCTGAATCTGTTTATTGTGTTCATGCCTTGGTCTCGCTCTACGATTTTTACCCTCCGCGCTTCTCTGCAATACTATCCCTGATTTCTCACAACGTGTCCTACCAACCGATCACTTCTTCCGGTCAATTTGTGCCACAAATTTCAAGTTTATATTTTGTTTATTCTCAGTGTGGGCACGTCATACACCACGCTCCAAATCCATTCACTTCCTGCTTTTATTTTTATTGCTGTCATAGCCAAAAACCAACATTCACATATACTGGGTGATTTTTTCCACCGTATTCCGGAAATGGTTTCCATTCTACAGACCATTTATTCATTCATACCTTGTTACAGAGACTGTGGACTAATATCCGCTGTACCATGCAGCCGCAGTTACAGTATGCATGGTTTTTTCCTAGCACCCTCTCCTGCCATAGTAATTGGTAATGTTGTGTCCGATTCTCTTATCTCTGCTGACTCACCCTGTAGTGAATGTGATACAGCGTTGTACACAGTGGTTCCGTATTCGAATCGAGAGCTTGCCAACAGTCTGTTTACTTACGGAAAGGCAAATGGCAACGGCGGCGGGCAGGAAGGTTGTATTCCAGCACCTATCCCCGCTCACAGCAATCACAGCATTCAATGATTACAGCAGAGTCCTTTCAGGAAGCAAAAATCAAAAAAAGTGTACCCGAAATGCTCGGACACCAGACATGGAGGAAAATGTGATTAACACTGTGGAAGGCAACCGCTTTGCCATCATCATCATCATTATCATCATATAAGACTGATTATGCCTTTCAGCGTTCAGTCTGGAGCATAGCCCCCCTTATACAATTCCTCCATGATCCCCTATTCAGTGCTAACATTGGTGCCTCTTCTGATGTTAAACCTATTATTTCAAAATCATTCTTAACCGAATCCAGGTACCTTCTCCTCGGTCTGCCCCGACTCCTCCTACCCTCTACTGCTGAATCCATGAGTCTCTTGGGTAACCTTACTTCTCCCATGCCTGTAACATGACCCTACCATCTATGCCTGTTCGCCCTGACTGCTACATCTATAGAGTTCATTCCCAATTTTTTCTTTGATTTCCTCATTGTGGACACCCTCCTGCCATTGTTTCCATCTACTAGTAGCTGCAATCATCCTAGCTACTTTCATATCCGTAACCTCAACCTTGTTGATAAGGTAACCTGAATCCACCCAGCTTTCGCTCCCATACAACAAAGTTGGTCGAAAGATTGAACGGTGCACAGATAACTTACTCTTGGTACTGACTTCCTTCTTGCAGAAGAGAGTAGATCGTAGCTGAGCGCTCACTGCATTAACCAGTACCAGGCAATTGGACAGCCAGTACAGGGTAGGCCAGACGACCGCGTGGAACGTTCTCCGTGACAATTGTTAAAACCCTTATCACTTACAGTGTGTGCAGTGCTTATTAGCGACCTGCTTTCCACAATGGGACCAGTTTTGTCACTAGTTTCTTCACCAAGCAACCACGATTCCTGGATTTGTATCATCCATCCTATTCACAATGAGGACACTTTTACAGGGAATGGTATCTTCAGCTTTCATAACAGTCACCTGGATGATAGAATGGAAAACCCCCATGATATGGTGATAGCGACTCATCAGTGTCGGTATAGCCGGAATGTGTGGACAGGGTAATCTGGCGATCGTATTTTGGACCAGTCTTCCTTCTCCGTCGACTAACAGGCCGGAACTATCGGCATTTCTTGCGGGCGACTTTGCCTCGCCTGCTGGAAAAAGGGCCACTGATGATTCGAAGAGTTATGTGGTTGCTAAATGATGGGGCTCCAGCCTACTATGCCGTTAAAATCCGGAGGCATCTCAGTCATGTCTTTCCTGGTCAATGGATTGGACGTCAGGGTCCAGTTGCGTGGCTTGCTCGTTCACCGAATCTCAACCCGTGCGATTTCTGGCTATAGGGCCATCTCAGAAGTATCTTGTATGCAGAGCCCATTGCAGATGTGGAACAGTGGAGCAGCTTATTCGTGCTGCATTTTTGACACTGTTCGGACGCAGCCTGGACAATGTTAACGTGGGAGACAGAACATGCTGTGGCGCGTACACGTATGCGTTGAGGCACGTTCAAAGATGTATACATTGCCAGCGATGGGCGAGGCATGACAGAATCTCTGACCAGAGAGTAGTTTATCGTTAGTTGTTGATAGTCTGCGCTTGACCGCGCAGTCGACAGTAGTAGCGAGTGAGTCCTCAGTCTAGTAGTAGTCGTCAGTCCGTGCTAGTCGGAGGGAGACGGCATGCGTCGGCTGTGTGCTCTGCTCGCGACTCTGGTCAGGACTCTGGAGGATGAGTATTGTTGTAGAAGGTAAAGAAGCAGCCTTGCGCATATTTAATAATGTATGTTAATTGTTATTTAATTTGTTCAAAGAAATGCCCCAATAATAATTTTTATAATATAAAGCAACTCTTTTAAAGAAAAGCATTCATTTCAATTTAAAGAATATTTCAAATGCATGATCATTCCTTCCAATAATAATAATAATATATATATATATATATATATATATATATATATATATATATATATATACGCCAGCATTGCACGAAGCTGTGTCGAAAAATGAGTAATTAAGAGCGGATATAATTGCAGTTTTATTGATTTTATTTAAGAATTTTTGCTTTTTTTATTCAGAATACAGGGCCGAAGGTCAGTGCTGCTGTCCTTATAAAATTTATCAGGTTACAGAAACTTTTTTATATTATTTTTAGTGTTTAGGAATTTTTCTATTCCGAACTTGACATTAAATGAGAACAGAATTTTGTGGGAATATTAAGTGTGAATGCATTCTTTGCACAGCGACTATAAATCGGAGCCAATTTTATTCAGAGCTCAGAATAATTAAAAATTCATTTAATTATAAATTATATTTTGTGGGAAGGTTACTCGTGGCTCACATTTTTATTTAATTATTAATCGTTGCAGGGAGGTTACAACGTGGAAACCATTTTAACATATACTATAACTGCGGCTGCATGGTACAGTGCTTATTAGACCGCAGCCTCTGTAACAATGTATGATTGCGTAAATGGTCTCTAGAATGGAGACCATGCATATTCCAGGACCTTTTTTGTTCCGAATCCTCTCATCAATCAATCCCTAGAGTTTGTATACGGTGGAAAAAATCATCCTGTATAAAAATCTTCACTGACAGATTTCTTTTCCACGCGTTGTGCACAGATGGCGTGCGTGAGTGTGTGCTCGAATGGTTGACGATGCAATTCCTGATGCATTGCGATTGCTACCTACAACTCGTTCTCAGATAAGAAAGCTATCTGTCCACACTGAGAGTAGACGTTTGCTACAAAACGTACTTCACTTGCACCACTCCTCTCCCTAGTGACACTTACTTGACTCGTACCCGCACCTGCACTCAAAACCAACCAAGTTAAAATGTGTACACCATACGTAACTGTTTGTAAACCACTTGATCACTGGGCTGCTCCTTCTGAACTGGAAAATTGTACTGAAATGGAGGAGGATCTGCAGCGAATTGACGCATGGTGCAGGGAATGGCAATTGAATCTCAATGTAGACAAGTGTAATGTGCTGCGAATACATAGAAAGATAGATCCTTTATCATTTAGCTACAAAATAGCAGGTCAGCAACTGGAAGCAGTTAATACCATAAATTATCTGGGAGTACGTATTAGGAGTGATTTAAAATGGAATGATCATATATTGTTGATCGTCGGTAAAGCAGATCCCAGACTGAGGTTCATTGGAAGAATCCTAAGGAAATGCAATCCGTAAACAAAGGAAGTAGGTTACAGTACGCTTGTTCGCCCACTGCTTGAATACTGCTCAGCAGTGTGGGATCCGTACCAGATAGGGTTGATAGAAGATATAGAGAAGATCCAGCGGTGAGCAGCGCGCTTCGTTACAGGATCATTTAATAATCGCGAAAGCATTACGGAGATGATACATAAACTCCAGTGGAAGAATCTGCAGGAGAGACGCTCAGTAGCTCGGTACGGGCTTTTGTTGAAGTTTCGAGAACATACCTTCACCGAAGAGTCAAGCAGTATATTGCTCCCTCCTATGTATATCTCGCGAAGAGACTACGAGGATAAAATCAGAGAGATTAGAGCCCACACAGAGGCATACCGACAATCTCTCTTTCCAGGAACAATACGAGACTGGAATAGAAGGGAGAACCGATAGAGGTACTCAAGGTACCCTCCGCCACACACCGTCAGGTGGCTTGCGGAGTATGGATGTAGATGTAGATGTAGAAGGAAATGGAACACTTCAGGCTGTTAACGCTTTGGATCTGACCACTGTAGCAATAATAAAATAATAATAATAGTAACGTGCACAGATTATAGTAGCCCTTATGTCGTCATTGTTGTATCGTGCTTTGAATTAATCCATTTATCTGCTTGAGATTTAGTAATGAAGGTACACTACCGGAAGTATCCACAATTTGGGGACGACATTTTCGTGAGGTACAGGGTTTTTATAAATTATTTATACACAAGTAGTCTTCAGTTGTGACAAGAGTAAATAACTGACAGAAATATTGTTGTTTATGGTTTCACGAATTTTCAGCAGTTTTCAAAACACTGCTCTGTATTATTCTGCGACAGTCATTCAATCGATCACATTAAATAAAAGCTTTTTATACTCAATATGACTTCACATTTTGAGATTCTTAATGTTCTATAGCATCGATATTGTTAGGCAACCCTTAAATAATAAATATGACCATCTGCACATCAAGGTTGTTTGCATCATTGTAATGCGCTTCCGTTGTGTGCAGTGACCAAGCACTATTCTCAAAGATATAAGAGACGCAAGGATGGTAACGAGTGTCAAACACTCACGTGTTTTTTTTTTTTAAGCAGAATTTTTTGGTTCTCAAGCTATTGAGCCTCATTTCGATCTCTGCTAGGGCTGTTCATTGTGTCACTATTCGTGGTAATTGGTCTCTCGTCACGTCAGGAACATTCTGCATATTTTGCATTTAATTTCCACAGGCGCTAAACCAGCTAATCATACATCCTCTTTCTTTAAAATCAAGCCGAATTATATTTTCACTGTGTTGAAGAAACACTTCGTGCACGTGCCCGGCTTTCCAACGCCTGTAAGCGGACTGCGGCGCAGCATGGCAGCAGCAGTGATTGCACTAACTCCAGACCTGCTCGTAAAAGTGGCGCATCAAGAGTGGGAGTACGCAAGCAATGCAGACTCAATTTAGAACTAGACGGAGCGAGAACCATTACAGAAGAGAAAGAGGTCACAGAGAAGCGAAAGAGGCCACAGAGGAGTTGAAACTTTAAACAGAAGTAGTGCGAAGACGGGACGAAGAGTATACACTCTCAACCGCTTCATTATCTGTGAACTTTCTTTTATACGACGGTGCATTCGAGACGATGTTTCTAGATAAACCCATCTGACTTCAACCCACAAGGGTGTGCCACTGTCTGACTTACATATTACTTGAAGACGGTCACCAATCAAATCGCTGCATTCCGTAGAGATCAGTTATCAGAGACAGACAAAATTCGGTTTCGTGCTCGGATTGTAGACATGTGGCAGAGCACATCGCGGTATCGAAAGAGAGCGTTTTACAAGTCGATGTACCCTCTGTGTTCCAATGGCAGAATAAATTACACTTCACTGTGTGTTAACTACCGCACGTATTTTCAAATATTCCGGCATTACGAAGACAATCGATGGCGAATGATCCAATTCCCTTAGCTTACAGGGAAACAGCTAACCTTATTGCACTGCACAATCAAATTTACTTCGCTAAAATTAATTTTTAACATAAATATCAACCGTTAGAACGTAATGATTTACATTTACATCGTAAATAAAATACAGAATCAAATTCGATGGTGCTTAATCGCTAAAACACGCACACTTAATATTTGTCAATTACAGCGATATTTACCACGAATTGAAAACAATGGTGTGAGTAAACGGTATTTATTTTTTGTCGTAGAATCCGAATATGCAATAAAAATGGGCGTTCCACTTGAAGAAATAAAGGTGACCCCTCAGTCAGGAAGGGTAGTTAGATGACCAGCTGCAGCAAAGGCAAATGTATTCTTTATTCAAATGGTTCTGAGCACTATGGGACTTAACAGCTGAGACCTAACTAACCTAAGGACATCACACACATCCATGCCCGAGGGAGTATTCGAACCTGCGACCGTAGCGGTCACGCGGTTCCAGACTGATGCACCTAGAACCGCTCGCCCACAAGGCCGGCTATTCTTTATTAATATTAACTTTTCACCTAGAACATCTTCCATCGTACGATTCACCGGTGTAGAAATATTTAGTGGTCTCAGGTTAAAACGAACACCCTGTATATCACAGACTGTCTCTGTAGCACCGTACAGTCGTAGTGGACGAGAAAGTCGAGGGGTGGAGGGTAGTAGATGGAAGTGGAGAGGGGGAAGAGCCGAAGGAATGGTTTTAAAGGGGAAAAGACGGTATGAAGGTAAGCCTTTAAAGGCAAACTGTGTGAGCAAAATATAACACGTTCTGTGGTGGATTATGTGAAGGGGGGATGGGGGTGGGGAAGGGTGATAAGGGGACAAAACAGGAGTGGATGGGTTCGTTCGGTAGGACAGTGTAGGCAGGAGGGGCGGGGGGCAAAGGTAGATCTGACGGAGATGTGAGAAATGGGAGCATTTAAATGAAATTGTTTAACAACAAGTAGTTCCTTACGACAAATAATGTGTGCTAATCAAGTTAATTGACGGATAAGTAATTATACTAACTTTCGACAAAATATTAATTACAATGTAGTAGTTGCAACTTACTCAGTGTAGCCTACTGATTGTAACTATAATTCAATGTTTCTGGTAATAATTGCTGTTTGCTGATGATGAATTTACACCTATGAAAGTTGATAGGTGCCTATAATTAATTACATATTAGAAACCACCCGTTTATTTTAGCTCATAATTGGTCTGCCATAATTGCAGTGCTTTGTAATGAGTTTATGATATCCAATACCAACTTTAGAAGTTTGTCATACTGAAACAGTATCACAAGCTGCTGTCCCTTCCGCATCCCAGCAAACTGGAAATCCTTAATATACGATTTGTTTCATCCTTTAGATACATAAAAGTAGTATTTTTAGGATTAGAGTAATATGGTGTATAAACTGGTTTATTTTTGACGCTCGCTAATAATGCGATAACCTCCTCCCCCCCCCCCCCCCCCCGCCCCCAAAGCAAGTGCGTATCATCAATTTATCCTTTAATTTTTATAGTTTTCTTTCACAAATTTTAGTATTCACATCTAACTTGTACTTATTTGTGGCATATTTTTTCTGTTAAATCTTCTGAAGAAGCGCACAAGGTGCCTGAAACCAGCCAAGAAACAAAATTTGTTTTGTGCAATTTGTGGTGATTTTTTCAATAAAAACTCGATCTCTTAACAGGCTGTTAATGCACAACTGTGTGACACCATTATTTTTCGGAAGTATGTCAGAGATGTGTGACCATGTTGGTTCAGCTGGCAGAGGACTAGACTTCAGCCTCAGGAGGTCCCAGGTTCAATCCCAGACAGAATTGAGGATGTTTCCTGGTTCCATTCCCTCTAGGACGGCCAGAGGTACACTAAGCCTGCTGTCAGGTGGGTATCTGGAATGGTTACCTCTTGTAAAAAGCGGCCGGGGACATTGGCCCGCCACTCCCCCCACCTACCGCTGTACTCGACCTTCGTCAGGCTTATAGCTCCTTCACAAGTTTGCACCACAGACCTCACCTTCACTTTAAGTTATCTCAAAGATATACCTGACGGCATCCTATATATCATACAGGTTAAAGATCCTTACTTTGGGGTTCGATTTCCGGCGGGGTCAGGGATTTTCTCTGCCTCGTGATGACTGGGTGTTGTGTGCTGTCCTTAGGTTAGTTTGGTTTAAGTAGTTCTAAGTTCTAGTGGACTGATGACCATAGATGTTAAGTCCCATAGTGCTCAGAGCCATTTGAACCTTACTTTGGTTTCATTAATACGAGGAGCATTCAGTAAGTAATGCAACACCTTTTTTTTCTCGGCCAAATTCCGTACCAGAGGATTGTAGATGTTTGTAAGCATTTACAGGGTATCTACGGACAACTGGTAGTGAAGAAAATCACGGTGACACGTTGGGTGAGGCGTTTGTCATCATCGCAACCAGGCCGCGCAAATCTGTCCAGTCTTCTACGCGCTGGCCGGCTGCACACAGTTCTGACTCCTGCAGTGATGGAATGTGCAGACGCTCTCATTCGTGGTGATCGACGGTTCGCAATCGAGCACCACGCTGCACAAATAGAAGTCTCTGTTAGTAACACTGAAACACTCGTCCACCATTTGGGGTACTCCGAGGTGTGCGCCCGCTGGCTGTTCGCTGCCTAACAGAAGACGATAGACAGAAGCGACGGACTGTCTGTGCGGAATGCTTGTGCAATACGAGGCTGAGTGCGAAAATTTTTTGCCGATCATTTCATACGCGATGATAGATGGGTTCATCACTTCGAACCAGAAACAAAACGGAAGTCCGTGGAGTGGCGCCACACGGCATCTCCCCAGAACAAATAGTTCAAAGCCACACCCTGTAACGTAGCAAATTACACGACTGGCCATTAAAATTGCTAAACCACGAAGATGACGTGCTACGGACGCTGTGATGTGCAAATGATTAGCTTTTCAGAGCATTCACACAAGGTTGGCGCCGGTGGCGACACCAACAACGTGCTGACATGAGGAAAGTTTCCAACCGATTTCTCATGCACAAACAGCAGTTGACCGGCGTTTCCTGGTGAAACGATGTTGTGATGCCTCGTATAAGGAGGAGAAATGCGTACCATCACGTTTCAGACTTTGATAAAGGTCGGATTGTAGCCCATCGCGATAGCGCTTTATCGTATCGCTACATTGCTGCTCGCGTTGGTCGAGATCCAATGACTGTTAGCAGAATATGGAGTCGGTGGGTTGAGGAGGGTAATACGGAATGCCGTGCTGGATTCCAGCGGCCTCGTATCACTAGCAGTCGACATGACAGGCATCTTATCCGCATGGCTGTAACGGATCGTGCAGCCACGTCTCGATCCCTGAGACAACTCATGGGGACGTTTGCAAGACAACAACCATCTGCACTAACCGTTCGAGGACGTTTGCGGCAGCATGGACTATCAACTCGGAGACCGTGGCTGCGGTTACCCTTGGCTCTGCATCACAGACAGGAGCGCCTGCGATGGTGTACTCAACGAACCTGGGTTCAGGAATAGCAAAAGGTCATTTTTTCGGATGAATCCAATTTCTGTTTACAGCGTCATGATGGTCGCATCCGCGTTTGGCCACATCTCGGTGAACGCACATTGGAAGCGTGTATTCGTCATTGCCATACTGGCGTATCACCCGACGTGATGGTATGGGGTGCCATTGGTTACACGTCTCGGTCACCTCTTGTTCGCATTGACTGTACTTTGAACAGTGGACGTTACATTTCAGGTGTGTTACAGCCCGTGACTCTACCCCTTATTCGATCCCTGCGAAACCCCAAATTTCAGCAAGATAATGCACGACCGCATGTTGCAGGTCCTGTACGGGCCTTTCTGGATACAGTAAATGTTTGACTGCTGCCGTGGCCAGCACATTCTCCCGATCTGACACCAATTGAAAACGTCTGGTCAATGGTAACCGAACAACCGGCTCGTCAGAATACGCCTTCACTACTCTTGATGAAGTGTGGTATCGTGTTGAAGCTGTATGGGCAGCTGTACCTATACACGCCATCCAAGCTCTGTTTGACTCAATGCTCAGGCGTATCAAGGCCGTTATTACGGCCAGAGGTGGTTGTTCTGGGTACTGATTTCTCAGGATCTATGCACCCAAATTGCGTGAAAATGTAATCACATGTCAGTTCCAGTATAACATATTTGTCCAATGAATACCCGTTATCATCTGCATTTCTTCATGGTGTAGCAATTTTAATGGCCAGTAGTGTATTACGAGCTGCCTTCTTGCATTGAAAGCGTAGCTTGCCGTGGAGCCGGGAGGAGAGCAGATGTTTGGTTTTCACGCTGGCAAAGCTGACGCTGGCTACTGGGCCAAGCGAGCCATATACTTGCCTAACACCATGTGCAATACATTACACATACTCTCTGTGACTCTGAAGAAGTACTATTAAATATTAATCGACCTTTTTTCATTATTAGTATACCAAATTCTATGGATAACACAAACATATGCTTCAAATTTTAAATCAATAACATCAGTGCTTTCAGACACATAAATTTTTACCTTAGAGACATAGTAACCACGCTGGCATTGTGAAACTCAGTTAGGAACTGCAGATTACAGAGTACTTGACGGCTCAATACAAAAGTTTTATCTCAAGTGCAGATAGTGTTGAGGATCAGTAGACAAAGCTAAAATCCATTGTACAGTGTGCATTAGATGAGTATGCGCCAAGCAAAATCGTAAGAGATGGAAAAGAGCCACCCTGGTACAACAACCGAGTTAGAAAACTTCTGCGGAAGCAATGGGAACTTCACAGCAAACATAAACACAGCGAAACCCTTGCAGACAAACAAAAATTACACGAAGTGAAATGTAGTGTGAGGAGGGCTATGCGAGAGGCGTTCAACGAATTCGAAAGTAAAGTTCTATGTACTGACTTGGCAGAAAATCCTAAGAAATTTTGGTCTTATGTCATCGGTAGGTGTAACAAAACAAAATGTCCAGACACTCGGTGACATAAATGGTACTGAAACTGAGGATGACAAACTAAAGGCCGAAATACTAAAAGTCTTTTTCCAAAGCTGTTTCACAGAGGAAGACTGCACTGAAGTTCCTTCTCTAGATTGTCGCACATATGACAGAATGGTATATATCGAAATAGATGACACAGGGATAGAAAAACAATTAAAATCGCTCAAAAGAGGAAAGGCCTGGACCTAATGGGATACCAGTTCGATTTCACACAGAGTACGCGAAGGAACTTGCCACCTTCTTGCAGCGGTGTACCGTAGGTCTCTAGAAGAGAGTAGCGTTCCAAAAGATTGGAAAAGGGCACTGGTCATCCTCGTTTTCAAGAAGGGACGTCGAACAGATGTGCAGAATTGTAGACCTATATCTCCATCATCGATCAGTTGTAGAATTTTGGAACACGTATTCGAGTATAATGACTTTTCTGGAGACTAGAAATCTGCTCGGTAGGAATCAGCATGGGTTTCGAAAAAGACGGTCATGTGAAACCCAGCTCGCGCTATTTTTCCACGAGACTCAGAGGGCCATAGACACGGGTTCCCAGGTAGATGCCGTGTTTCTTGCCTTCCGTAAGGCGTTTCATACAGTTCCCCACAGTCGTTTAATGAACAAAGTAAGAGCATATGGACTATAGACCAATTGTGTGATTGGATGGAAGAATTCCTAGATAACAGAACGCAGCATGTCATTCTCAATGGAGAGAAGTCTTCCCAAGTAAGAGTGATTTCAGGTGTGCCGAAGGGGAGTGTCGTAGGACCGTTGCAATTCAATATAAATGACCTTGTGCGTAACATCGGAAGTTCAATGAGGCTTTTTGCGGATGATGCTGTAGTATATCGAGATGTTGTAACAATGGAAAATAGTGCTGAAATGCAGGAGAATCTGCAACGAATTGACGCATGGTGCAGGGAATGGCAACTGAATCTCAATGTAGACAAGTGTAATGGGCTGCGAGTACATAGAAAGAAAGATCATTTATGATTTAGCTACAATATAGCAGGTCAGCAACTGGAAGCAGTTAATTCCATTAATTATCTGGGAGTAGGCACTAGGAGTGATTTAAAATGGAATGACCATATAAAATTAATGGTCGGTAAAGCAGATGCCAGACTGAGATTCATTGGGAGAATACTAAGGAAATGCAATCCGAAAACAAAGGAAGTAGGTCACAGTACACTTGTTCGCCCACTGCTTGAATACTGCTCACCGTAGTGGGATGCGCACCAGATACGGTTGGTAGAAGAGATAGAGAAGATCCAACGGAGAACAGCGCCCTTCTTTACAAGATCATTTAGTAATCGCGAAAGCGTTACCGAGATGATAGAAAACTCCAGTGGAAGACTCTGCAAGAGAGACGCTCAGTACCTGGGTACGGGCTTTTGTTGAAGTTTCGAGAACATACCTTCACCGAGGAGTCAAGCAGTATATTGCTCCCTCCTACGTATATCTCGCGAAGAGACTATGAGGATAAAATCAGAGAGATTAGAGCCTACACAGAGGCATACCGATAATCTTTCTTTCCACGAACAATGCGAGACTGGAATAGAAGGGAGAACCGGTAGAGGTACTCAAGGCACCCTCCGCCACACACCGTCAGGAAGCTTGCGGAGTGTGGATGCAGATGTAGATGAAGATGTAGAATGTATTCATCTATAGTATCAACTGAAACTACAACCAAGAGAATACATTCATATAATCAAATTTTCTGGAATTTTATTTACATTCATTACCACATATTTCCGACGTAATTAAAAGTAGAATGAAATTTTCACTCTGCATCAGAGTGTGCGCTGATATGAAATTTCCTGGCAACTTAAAACTGTGTGCCGGAACGAGAATCGAACTCGGGACGGAGTCTTGGTCCGGCACAGCTTTAACCTGACAGGAAGTTTCGTATTTAAAAGTAATTTGGAAAATTAATATTTCATCGTGTTTGGTTGTATTAATGATCTGGAGAGAGTGAACGAGTGAATGGAGGACAAACGTAATTTGAGAATATGATACTTTATTAAAACTATGAAAATGTATGCGCGAGAAAGTTGTGCAATAGGGGAATTTGTGTCGTATGTCCGAGTGAGCTTGATTTTGTAAAAGGCAGCCAGAACGGCCGTTGAGTATCACATTTACTAGTAATTTATTTTGTGGAAAGGAATAGCATTTTGCTTTCATTAAAGTTTCAGAATTTAAAGATTTCTAGTCTAAATTAGTTGTGGTAATCTGATTGGCTGAGATTAGAAATACCACGAGAATGGAAGTGCTCGAGATTGTCTGATTGACCGCTTAACATACTAGCCAATAGAATTCAGCACTTCCCGCGCGTTTGAGTAGGACTTTGTGTTTCAGATCTACAAGTCCATATAAATACTTGGGAGCCATCTTATGGTAAACACCTATGTTAAACTGCGCTGATCAAATTTGTGCCAAAACGAACAAATTCGAACGTTTTATCGGTTCTCGTGTAGTATTTAGTAGCTTGTGGAAGTTTGAGCTTTGCGAGTGGCTTCTTTTAGAAAATATTCGTCTGTGAACATTTCATGTCATACATAAACTCCGCGTGGCATGTTTCGTGCAGATTACGATACGTTATGCAGAGCACTTCTTTACAAGAAGCCTGCTGAACGACTGAATATGTTAACAAGGAAGTAGTCGTGTATCAGTGACTGTTTAGTACATTCAAAATATTGGGTCGGACTAAATACATTCTCGTTGCTTTCGGGTGTGAACTTGTAACAGAGACAGTATGTAACATAATTTATGCCGGGATATTAAATACGGACTTGTTAGCTCTTTTCTGTGTTTTAAAGACAATAAACCAACTTAAATTTTAGACATTTTTTCAAATGAGTCATGCAAGAATCCCGAACGCCCGATAGTTTAACTAACTTTTAGGTACGGCCCATGGTCTGGCCTTTGCATGGTACGTATTTAGTCGAATTTACGTCAACGCTCCTTTTGTCGGCTAAACCAGTATCTACGAGGAGCGTTTCAAAAGTCCGTGCATAGTCCGAGAGATGGCAACACCGGCGCCTATCGAGGTCATTTTTAGTTAGTACCATCTTTGGAAAGAACGCACACCAAGTTTCAGCCATATTGGTCTTTCTTGTGTTTGGCATTCGTGTAACTCTAGGAAGTCGAGTGACTGACAAAAAATGGACGAAAAAGAATTTCGTATGGTGATTAAATATTACTTTATGAAAGGCAAAACGTCTCAGGAGACTAGAGAGAAGCTTGATAAACATTACGGTGACTCTGCACCTTCGCTTAGAACAGTGGTTTCAAAATGTTCGGAGGGGCCCTATGGGCACAAGTGATGCTGAACGTTCTGGAGGGCCTGTGGAGGTTACGACTCCAGAAATCATTGATAAAATCCATGATAGGGTGATGGACAGAAGAGTTAAGGTGCATGAGATTGCTAGTGCTGTGGGCATAATATTTTGCATAAATATTTGGACATGAGAAAGCTATCCGCAAGATGGGTTCCGCGACTGCTCACGCTTGACCAAAAACGGAATCGTGTGAAGTGTTGCAATGATGATTTGCTGCTGTTCAGGAAGAATCCGCAGGACTTTAAGCGCCGTTTCGTCACTTTGGATGAAACATGGCTACTTTACTATACTCGTGAGACCAAAGAACAATCTAAACAATGGGTTACCAAGGGAGGATATGTACCAAAAAAGGCGAAGACCATTCCTTCGGCCGGAAAGGTTATGGCGACTGTCTTTTAGGATTCGCAAGGACAATCCTCATCAACTATTTGGAAAAGAGTAAAACTATTACAGGTGCATATTATTCATCGTGATTGGACCGTTTGAAAACGGAGCTGCAAGAAAAGCGCCGGCGATTCGACCGCAAAAAAGTCATTTTCTATCACGACAATGCATCAGCACACACCTCAGCAGTTGTGGTCGCAGAATTAATGGAAATAGGATTCCAACTCGTTTCACATAACCCCCTAATCTCCACACTTGACTCCCTCGGACTACTATTTGTTCCCCAATTTGAAGAAATGGCTGGCGGGACAAAGATTTTATTCAAATGAGGAAGTGATTGAAGCAACTAATAGCTATTTTGCAGACAATTGCTATTATTCGGAAGGGATAAACAAATTAGAACAGCGTTGGACGAAGTGTATAAGTCTAAAAGAAGACGTATGTCGAAAAATAAAAAAGGTTCCCCCAAACACGTTAGTAGCGTTTATTTTTGCACAGACTTTTCAAACGCCCCTCGTATCATTGCAGAGTGAAAGGACAGACAACCTGAAACCTATCCAGGTATGTAGACTGATTGTTTCAAGGACAGCGAGACACCAAGCCGCTCCGCCTCAGCCCTCAGCCGATAAAGTCACCGTGAAGGTCTCTTGGGACTCTCAAGGGGTTATTCCGTTTGATGTACTCCCTCATGGTGCAACTATCAATTATGGAGTATATTGTGCCACCCTCAGAATATTTAAGAAACGACTTCGGCGTGTTCCTCACCACAAAAATGCGAACGTACTTCTCATTACTCATGACAGGGCAATGCCTCTCGTAAGTCTCTGCATCTGAGAGGAGCTTACAAAAGGTCACTGAGCTCGTCTTCCTACAGCACGGATCTTGCACCATCTGTTGCCATCTGTTTGGTTCAACAGCGGGAAAATGTACTTGGATGATATGGAGGTAACTCAAGCAGCATGACTTTGTCTCCGATGTCGACCAGTAGAATAGTACCATGCAGATGTAGAACCCCCCCCCCCCTCAGTAGAGTGGCTCAAGGCCGTCTCATTGAACGGAGATTATGCTGAAAAATAGGGTTTTGTAGCCAAAAGAGTGGGGAATAATACGGTGTATTGAAATCCTGAATAAAACCAACCTACTTTCAGAAAAGTAGTGTTGCATTACGTACTGAACGCCCCTCGCCATTTATTTTCAAGCCTATGTACAAAATAGTATTGCTAAACGCTTCCATTTGCTGACAAAGTTCCTCTGCACTTTAGATAAACAGCAGGATGTTATTATCAAAATGAAAGTGCTTGAAAAATTTTCGATGGACACGTTATCCTTCAGCGTTTTCCCAGTTAACTGTCTAAACAGTTGAGAAGCGTTCGCCAAGTTTTGGATGACTCGTTTCAAGTAGATCAGTCTCAGCGAATCGTGTTTCCACTAGTTGTTTCGACATAAGGACAAACTTTTATCAGTTATAGAAGAAATAAGTGCAGTCTAACAAGTAGAGAGTGTTGTGACTTGGCAAGACAGGCAAGCCACTATGAGGAAGCCGAAAGGCACGCGTTAAGCTCACGCAGGCTGGCGTGAGTTCTGGAACATTTAAGGAAGTTAGGCTTTAGCAAAATAAGGTCGTAGCTGTTGGAATACTTAACTTTAATCCATAATTGGTGAACATCGGTCTGACGGTACATGCATCACAAGATAAATAGCAAATGATAATGGCGCCTTGCTAGGTCGTAGCAAATGACGTAGCTGAAGGCTATGCTAACTATCGTCTCGGGTAATGAGAGCGTAATTTGTCAGTGAACCATCGCTAGCAAAGTCGGCTGTAAAACTGGGCGAGTGCCAGGAAGTCTCTCTAGACTAGACCTGCCGTGTGGTGGCGCTCGGTCTGCAATCACTGATAGTGGCGACACGCGGGTCCGACGTATACTAACGGACCGCGGCCGATTTAAAGGCAACCACCGAGCAAGTGTGGTGTCTGGCGGTGACACCACAGAGAGCAACCACATTGTCTCTTTTTCTATATAATTTGATGTACCTCTTAATACTGCAGTGTAGGAGCATCTTGGTTTTTTGCTAAACTACGAGGGTTGCCCAGAAAGTAATTCACCGCATTTTTTCTTCAACAATTCTTTATTGAACAAAATGAGAATTACGCACACGAAAGAATGATTTTTAACTACACACTCTATTTTTCCATGTAATCTCCATCTCGTTCTATGGTCTTCCTGCAGCGCGAATCAGAGGCGTGTGTGCCTCTGGGTACCAATACTTGTCATGGTGACGGATCCAGTGCTTGACTGTGTGAATCACCTCATAATCCTCAAAATATCTTCCACAAATGGCATCCTTTAATGGTCCAAACAAGTGGAAGTCCAATGGAGCGCCGGCCGGTGTGGTCGTGCGATTCTAGGCGCTTCAGTCTGGAACCGCGTGACCGCTACGATCGCAGGTTCGAATCCTGCCTCGGGCATGGCTGCCTGTGCTGTCCTTAGGTTAGTTAGGTTTACGTAGTTCTAAGTTCTAGGGGACTGATGACCTCAGAAGTTAAGTCCTATAGTGCTCAGAGCCACCTGAACCATATTTTTTTTCCAATGGAGCTAGGTCAGGACTGTAATGTGGATGGGGTAACACTGTCCAGCCCACTTCTGCGATGTGTTCAGCAGTCCTCAGACTTGAATGGGATCGAGGGTGTTGCAGCAAAACATCTTCTGTGTTGCTATGGCGCCGAAGTCGCCGGAAGAGTGTCTTCAGTTTCATTAATGTGTTGACATATGTTTCTGAATTAATGGTACCGCCTCTTAGCATCAATGAGAATCACATCTGCACAGTCCCAAAAAACGGTGATCATGGCCTTCTCGGCGGAAGCAGTTGCTTTGAATTTTTTTTTTTCTGTGGGGAGTGGGAATGGCGCCATTCCATCGACTGTCGTTTTGTTTCGGGTTCAAAATGGTGAACCAAGGTTTCATCACCTGTCACAGTCTGGGACAAGAAGGCCTCTCTCAGGTTCAAAACGTTGCAACAAATCAAGAAAAATGTTTTTTTCGGTGCGATTAGAGATCCACCGTTAGACACCGTGGGACGCATCCAAGAGTGCGAATAACTGCATCCACACTTCCTTCGCTGATTGGCAGATGCGCCGCCAACTGCCGAGGCGTAAAGCGCCTGTCCTCGTGAATGACAACATCAGCTCTCTGCAACATGTCAGGCGTGACAGCCGTGGATGGTCTCCCCGACCACAGCAAATCGTGGAGCTCCGCCGAATCGCCTTCTGACGACCTCAACCTCCGTGCCCCGCGACTAATTGTACTTCTATCGACAGCAGAGGCACCACAGACTTTGCACAAGCGTTTGTGAGTATTCTCCACAGTTTCTTTCTCTGCAGTGAGGAATTCAATGACCGGACGTTGCTTGTAATATATACATCGCCTACAGACGCCATTTTGAAATTGTCCTGCAGCTACGCTATCTGTCGGAAGTGACGGAAACTTGGCGAGCTCACTAAGGAGACTTCAAATAATGCATACGTAACGTTTCACATTCGTAGCGTTGTTTTCGGCTGAGGAAAAAGTATGCGGTGCATTACTTTCTGAGCAACCCTCGTAATAAGAATACCGCCGCAAATCCCGCGTTTCAAAACGCCCGGAGGTGCCCACACATACCTCACAGCATGGGCGCCCTTTATCCGGCTGTCGGTGTTCATGTGAGGTCCCTTGTGTCATTTTCAAAAATCCGGCTAGTTGATTATGTTTTCACGTTCTGGGGAATGAGGAGCTACAGAGGACAATTCATTGACAGCAGGCGCCCAACTATCGGCTAACATTTGAAGAGACGCTTCATGGTGTTTGTGTAACCAAGTAGTCGGTTAAATTTTTGAGCTTGTCGTGCTTAGGAACACCGCTACTGGAAGGCTCCTTGTGAGTCGGTTACTTCAGATTCCTTCGTAGGCAGGGGAACTGCTGCAGTAATCTATTCTAATTGGCTTACAGCATACTATAAGCTTTCGATTGATCGATTCCAGTCTAACTGAAATCTTTCCATGGATAAGCCAGGAAGCTTGAGAAGCCAAGTTTTTCGCCACTAATGACCTCACTTTGGTGTTGTACAGACTCATTTACTAGTAGTGGTGAATGCTTCGCTCGGGCGTTTGACATTAAGTGAGACCGAAGAGTATGTAGTCGATCAGATATCATTTGATTTCTAGGAACACCGTGGTAACGTCTGAGTTGGTCAGCATCGTTTCTCGAGATTTTTCTTATTTAATTATTTCATTTCTTTCGTTCTCCTTGAGTGGGTTCTTGTTACAGTGGATCTTGTACTTCGACGTATTTCCCATTACCGTGCCGAGTGCATATACTCGTATTAATTCCTCTGCATGTCCCAGTAGCAGTCCTCCTTGTAAGACGGTGAAACGTCCCCTTAGAAAAATTTATGAATTACTGTGCTGATAAACCTCTTACATTATTTGATCTTCAAACAGCTGAGCAGAACTGAACGTACTCAGACATTTCTCTCTTTACTTATTCTGATAAACACTAAACTGACACACAATATTGAAAGTCCGATTGCGTTGCGCTAAAAATAATCTCTACAAAAGAATGGCCATGACTGGCAATAACCTATACCTTTCTTGAATCACTTACCTCACAAAAATCTTCGTTACTCGAACTGCTGCAATACAGCGAGAGCCACTACTGCCAGCGAAATAAAAGATTTTAACTACTGAAGGCACTAACTACTGATAGGCATAGTTAGCAAATGAAAGATTTCGATAGAAACAATGTATTTACCTTAATAGTTTTCAAAACACATAATATATATATATATATCAGTTCATGACATCCAGTCTTACAAATTTACTGTCTCTGATGGACACACGTCCAGATCATCCACTCTCAAAACTCCGCCGTCTCTCTCCCCACATCCACCACTGCTGCAAATTCAAACAATGCAAGCTAGCCACAGACTTCACACAGCACAGCCAGTGATTTTCATGCAGAGCGCTACGTGGCGTTACCAGCATAAAAACCTAAACAGCCTACTTACAACGGGTAGCGCAATTATGTATGCTACACGGATGAAAATATATTTGCGGATCTCTGTTTTCTCCAGGGGCTACTCATGCTCTTATAAAATGTGGCTTGTATAGGGTAACATACACTTTCGTAGATGGGTGGTTAGCACGGCTGATTGCAGGGCATATTGGTTCGCTTCCCAGTACTGCCAGGGATATTTCCTTGGTGGGACGCCTGGTACGGGGTACACGCCGCCTGATAAGGCAAACTGTGGAGCTACTCAACCGATTAGCAGCGGTTGCAGTGTCAAGAAACCAGACAATGGCAGGGAGAGTGGGGTGCTGACCACATGACCCTCCACATCGCAACCGAAGACACCGTTGGCAGACGATGACACGCTCATGATTGGCTACTCTGGACACAGAAGGCGTAAATTTAACACAATGTAATGTTTTCATATGTGTATTAATAGATTAAATTATAGGTATTGTCTATGTGCGATTTTTCCAATGTCTGAATATATTATTCTAAAATAATGCAGTGACTTCCTTTTCCTATTATTTCCACAGCTAGGTAACCCTTAGCACTGTTTTATCTGCCATTACCCACATATGAGCGCTAGTTCTTAGTTATGTTTCGCAAATATCAATTCACATATTTGAGAAATGATGAGCGTCCTGTCTACCGGAAAGTACAGCCATCACAGAACAGTAAAACGAAAAATCACGCTCAAAAGCAATGCAAAGGCCGCTTTGATTCACCACTCCCCTTTTCTCTTTGTTTCCAGGATAAGTTTTTATTATCAATCGTAATCACGCAATAATATACAGTATGTACAAGAAGCAAGAGGGAACAATAGTAGTAGAAGACAGGGATGTAGTCTATTCATTCCCTATTGTTGAGTCTGTACATCAAGAAACACTGATGGAAGTAAAAAAAAAGTTCAAGAGTGGAATTAAAATTCAAGATGAAAGCATATCAATGATACGATTGACTGATGACATTGCTACCCTCAGTGAAATTGAAGAATAATTGCATGCCTTGCTGAATGGAATGAACAGGCTAATGAATAGCGAATATGAATTGAGAGTAAATCGGAGAAAGAGGAAAATAATGAGAAGTAGCACAAATGAAAACGGTGGGAAACTTAACATTAGGACTGATGATCAGGAAGCAGATGAAGTTAAGGAGGTCTGCTACTTAGGCAGCGAAATGACCCATGACAGATGGAGCATGATGACATCAAAAGCAGACTAGCGCTGGCAAGAAGGATATTCCTGGCAAAGAGAAGTCTGAAACTTCCTTGCAGATTAAAACTGTGTGCCGGACCGAGACTCGATCTCGGGACCTTTGCCTTTCGAGGGCAAGTGCTCTACCAACTTTTTTTTTTTTTTGTTATCTCATTTTGTTCGTTATTGATCGTTTCAGTTGTTCGTGGCGGACGTCACCTGTCGCCCATTGAAGTTCGTTACTGATCCATTCACTCAGTTTTTTATTACAGAGGGCAGCTAACCCTCTGACCGAACACGCTGAGCTACCGTGCCGGCTCCAACTGAGCTACTCAAGCACGACTCACGCCCCGTCCTCGCAGCATTACTTCTGCCAGTACCTCCTCTCCTACCTTCCAAACTTTCATATCAGCGCACACTCCGCTGCAGAGTGAAAATCTCATTCTGGAAACAACCCCCAGGCTGTGGCTAAGCCATGTATCTTCAATATCCTTTCTTTCAGGAGTGCTAGTTCTGCAAGGTTCGCAGGAGAGCTTCTGTAAAGTTTGGAAGGTAGGAGACGAGGTATTGGCAGCAGTAAAGCTGTGAGGACGGGGCATGAGTCGTGCTTGGGTAGCTCAGTTGGTAGAGCACTTGCCCGCGAAAGGCAAAGGTCACGAGTTCGAGTCTCGGTCCGACACACAGTTTTAATCTGCCAGGAAGTTTCATATCAGCTCACACTCCGCTGCAAAGTGAAAATCTCATTCTGGAAAGAGAAATCTACTAGTATCAAACGTTGGTCTTAATTTGAGGAAGAAATTTCTGAGAATGTACGTTTAGGGCACAGAATTGTATAACTGTGAGACATGGACCGAGGGAAAACGGTAACAGAATAGAATCACAATCTTTGAGATGTGGTGCTATAGAAGAACGTTGACAATGTGGTGGACTGATAAGGTAAGGAATGAGGAGGTTCTACGCAGGATCGGAGAGAAAAGTAACATATGTAAAACACTGACAAGAAGGAGACACTATGATAGGACATCTGTTAAGACATCAAGGAATAACTTCCATGCTACTAGAAGAAGCTGTAAAGGGTAAAAGCAGTGAGGAAGACAGACACTGGAATACACCCAGCAAATAGTTGAGGACGCAGTTGTAAGTGCTGCTCTGAGATGAAGACGTGGCGAGGAATACGTGGCAGGCTGCATGAAACCAGTCAGAAGACTAATGACTCATCGAAAAAAAATCACGCACGTTGCTCCCCATCCGCGGGTCTTGTAATCCCATATAACGGTAGTTACTGTCATCATTAGCAGGAATTATTTTTATACCGACCCTTTCAGGGTCATACAATACATAAATAGAGTAGTAATTACGTAAGGTCTCCTGAGAAAACTTTGGTTGACAAAAAATAGGACTGATGATGATGATGATGATGATGTTTGGTTTGTGGGGCGCTCAACTGCGTGGTTATCAGCGCCCGTACAATTACCCAATCTTTGCTCAGTCCAATTTCGCCACTTTCCTGGATGATGATGAAATGATGAGGACAACACAAACACCCAGTCATCTCGAGGCAGGTGAAAATCCCTGACCCCGCCGGGAATCGAACCCGGGACCCCGTGCTCGGGAAGCGAGAACGCTACCGCGAGACCACGAGCGGCGGACAAATAGGACTGATGGACATAGGTCAAAAGCCCTCTGCTCCCTAAATCAAGTTCAGTTGCTTAGTAGCATAGTCACCTATTTTGGTTTAGAGGGCTTGAAACTGAAGTGTTGTTGTTGTGGTCTTCAGTCCTGAGACTGATTTGATGCAGCTCTCCATGCTACTCTATCCTGTGCAAGCTTCTTCATCTCCCAGTACCTACTGCAACCTACATCCTTCTGAATCTGCTTAGTGTATTCATCTCTTGGTCTCCCCCTACGATTTTTACCCTCCACGCTGCCCTCCAATACTAAATTGGTGATTCCTTGATGCCTCAGAACATGTCCTACTAACCGATCCCTTCTTCTCGTCAAGTTGTGCCACAAACTTCTCTTCTCCCCAATCCTATTCAATACTTCCTCATTAGTTATGTGATCTACCCATCTAATCTTCAGCATTCTTCTGTAGCACCACATTTCGAAAGCTTCTATTCTCTTCTTGTCCAAACTATTTACCGTCCATGTTTCACTTCCATACATGGCTACACTCCATACAAATACTTTCAGAAATGACTTCCTGACACTTAAATCTATACTCGATGTTAACAAATTTCTCTTCTTCAGAAACGCTTTCCTTGCCATTACCAGTCTACATTTTATATCCTCTCTACTTCGACCATCATCAGTTATTTTTCTCCCCAAATAGCAAGACTCCTTTACTACTTTAAGTGTCTCATTTCCTAATCTAATTCCCTCAGCATCACCCGACTTAATTCGACTACATTCCATTATCCTCGTTTTGCTTTTGTTGATGTTCATCTTAAATCCTCCTTTCAAGACACTGTCCATTCCGTTCAACTGCACTTCCAGGTCCTTTGCTGTCTCTGACAGAATTACAATATCATCGGCGAACCTCAAGGTTTTTATTTCTTCTCCATGGATTTTAATACCTACTCCGAATTTTTATTTTGTTTCCTTTACTGCTTGCTCTATATACAGATTGAATAACATCGGGGAGAGGCTACAACCCTGTCTTACTCCCTTCCCAACCACTGCTTCCCTTTCATGTCCCTCGACTCTTATAACTGCCATCTGGTTTCTGTACAAATTGTAAATAGCCTTTCGCTCCCTGTATTTTACCCCTGCCACCTTTAGAATTTGAAAGAGAGTATTCCAGTCAACAATGTCAAAAGCTTTCTCTAAGTCTACAAATGCTAGAAATGTAGGTTTGCCTTTCCTTAATCTTTCTTCTAAGATAAGTCGTAAGGTCAGTATTGCCTCACGTGTTCCAGTATTTCTACGGAACCCAAACTGATCTTCCCCGAGGTCGGCTTCTACTAGCTTTTCCATTCGTCTGTAAAGAATTCGTGTTAGTACTTTGCAGCTGTGACTTATTAAACTGATTGTTCGGTAATTTTCACATCTGTCAACACCTGCTTTCTTTGGGATTGGAATTATTATATTCTTCTTGAAGTCTGAGGGTATTTCGCCTGTTTCATACATCTTGCTCACCAGATGGTAGAGTTTTGTCAGGACTGGCTCTCCCAAGGCCGTCAGTAGTTCCAATGGAATGTTGTCTACTCCGGGGGCCTTGTTTCGACTCAGGTCTTTCAGTGCTCTGTCAAACTCTTCACGCAGTATCGTATCTCCCATTTCATCTTGATCTACATCCTCTTCCATTTCCATAATATTGTCCTCAAGTACATCGCCCTTGTATAGACCCTCTATATACTCCTTCCACCTTTCTGCTTTCCCTTCTTTGCTTAGGACTGGTTTTCCATCTGAGCTCTTGATGTTCATACAAGTGGTTCTCTTATCTCCAAAGGTCTCTTTAATTTTCCTGTAGGCAGTATCTATCTTACCCCTAGTGAAATAAGCCTCTACATCCTTACATTTGTCCTCTAGCCATCCCTGCTTAGCCATTTTGCACTTCCTGTCGATCTCATTTTTGAGACGTTTGTATTCCTTTTTGCCTGCTTCATTAACTGCATTTTTATATTTTCTCCTTTCATCAATTAAATTCAATATTTCTTCTGTTACCCAAGGATTTCTAAGAGCCCTGGTCTTTTTACCTACTTGATCCTCTGCTGCCTTCACTACTTCATCCCTCAAAGCTACCCATTCTTCTTCTACTGTATTTCTTTCCCCCATTCCTGTCAATTGTTCCATTATGCTCTCCCTAAAACTCTGTACAACCTCTGGTTCTTTCAGTTTATCCAGGTCCCATCTCCTTAAATTCCCACCTTTTTGCAGTTTCTTCAGTTTTAATCTACAGGTCATAACCAATAGATTGTGGTCAGAGTCCACATCTGCTCCTGGAAATGTCTTACAATTTAAAACCTGGTTCCTAAATCTCTGTCTTACCATTATATAATCTATCTGATACCTTTTAGTATCTCCAGGGTTCTTCCATGTATACAACCTTCTATCATGATTCTTAAACCAAGTGTTAGCTATAATTAAGTTGTGCTCTGTGCAAAATTCTACCAGGCGGCTTCCTCTTTCATTTCTTAGCCCCAATCCATATTCACCTACTACATTTCCTTCTCTCCCTTTTCCTACACTCGAATTCCAGTCACCCATGACTATTAAATTTTCGTCTCCCTTCACTATCTGAATAATTTCTTATATATCATCATACATTTCTTCAATTTCTTCGTCATCTGCAGAGCTAGTTGGCATATAAACTTGTACTACTGTAGTAGGCATGGGCTTCGTGTCTATCTTGGCCACAATAATGCGTTCACTATGCTGTTTGTAGTAGCTTACCCGCTTTCCTATTTGCGTATTCATTATTAAACCTACTCCTGCATTGCCCCTATTTGACTTTGTGTTTATAACCCTGTAGTCACCTGACCAGAAGTCTAGTTCCTCCTGCCACCGAACTTCACTAATTCCCACTATATCTAACTTTAACCTATTCATTTCCCTTTTTAAATTTTCTAACCTACTTGCCCGATTAAGGGATCTGACATTCCACGCTCCGATCCGTAGGACGCCAGTTTTCTTTCTCCTGATAACGACATCCTCTTGAGTAGTCCCCGCCCGGAGATCCGAATGGGGGACTATTTTACCTCCGGAATATTTTACCCAAGAGGACGCCATCATCATTTAATCATACAGTAAAGCTGCATGCCCTCGGGAAAAATTACGGCCGTAGTTTCCCCTTGCTTTCAGCCGTTCGCAGTACCAGCACAGCAATGCCGTTTTGGTTATTGTTACAAGGCCAGATCAGTCAATCATCCAGACTGTTGCCCTTGCAACTACTGAAAAGGCTGCTGCCCCTCTTCGGGAACCACACGTTTGTCTGGCCTCTCAACAGATACCCCTCCGTTGTGGTTGTACCTACGGTACGGCCATCTGTATCGCTGAGGCACGCAATCCTCCCCACCAACGGCAAAGTACATGGTTCATGGGGGGGGGGAGGGGGGGAACTGAAGTAGTCGTGACAATATTTCGAAGAAAGCATACCGAAGCCCACAAGGGACACCATTCTTACATAGTTGTGCCAGATAGTTCTGGAATGTCCGTCGCCTTCGATAACTTCAATTTACATAAAGTGTGAACACAACGGTGACTTAAATGTGGGAAACCCACCAAAATGACAAATTACCGTTCGCAATCTTGCCCGAAACCCTGTAGCATCACTTCACGCAGCCTTTCTGGTCTTTGATTGGGTTTGCGAGGCATTTCAGTGGTTGACAATAAATATCAGCTGCGATGGTTACACCTCGGGAAAGCAATTCGTAGTGCACCACACTGTTGCTGATCTACGAGATGCATAACATCACCTCTTGTGAATGCACGCAGGCCACTATAGGGGGAGTTTTGGCTTTGTTTGGCATCAACCGTTCCTTTATTTTCGTTATGGTAGCATAAAGACACCATTTCTCGTCAGCAGTAACGATAAAAGGATAGGAATGGTCGATGTTGTTCACGAGCCAGTCGATAAGGAGCAAACAGTAATGGACATGTTCCCACTCACTGATTGTTGTGATTTTGGCTTAGAGCGTGCGGTACCCATACACCCGATTTTTTAAAACTTCCCGATTGCATGCGAATGTCGCACGGTGGTGGAACGATCTCAGTTGATCACATTTGTCAGTTCTCGAGTACGCTGACGTAAATTATTGTGGATTAATGCGTTTAAGCTATCTTCATCAATCTGAAAAGGTCTTCCTGAAGGTGGGCAGACACTAATGTCAGAACGGCCCCCCTTCAAACGAGAAAAACATATTTTCCGTGCTCTATCCAATAGAGTTAATACCGTACACAGCGCAAATGTTTCCGGCTGCCTACGCTGCTGTCACCTCTCGCCGCTGAGCTAGAACGGAAAAACGTCGGAAACGTACTAATATCTCCACTTGGCACACCATTTTGTAGCTCATCGGTCCACTCACTATCTTCAGATGACAAAATGATAATATTTAATCTGAAATAGCAACAATGAACTACAAATGACAATTAATAAACAAACCCATAGCAACCGGAATACGAAGGCGCGAGACAACGACGTTACGAACTTATGCACCAACATAATTCTTGCAAATTCGTCAAAGGGAAACCATTCTTTTTTCATATATACATCAATCAGCGAAGAGTTGTGTTGGAAACTTGAATATCAAAGTTCGCAACCATGATTAATTACATGTACTTTCCAAACGAAAATATGTAAGAAACTTAGATTTCTTTGAGTCTGTACGAATATGAGCATGGGAAAGAACCATGATCGCATAAAGTAGTCTTTGCTGTTGACGAGTGATATCGACGGCGGTCTTCGAAAACTTTTTGCTATAAAATGTGTTCCAGCTTGAGTTAAACTCTCATGCCATGTTGTCGTTATGGTGGTTAAAATAGAGCATATTATATGCAGGCTAATTTATGTGATCTTGGCTACTGAAGGTATTTTCCGACGAGAAAAATGGATGGCTTCCTCCAAGTTCTCAAAATGAGAAAATCCAGTCAAGTATGAACATGCTTACGTACTGCCGGAGGAAAAAGCTCGGAGAAGTAACAACACTCTCGCAGTTATACCTTCCACTTCAAATTCTGAATTTGGCACAGCGGTGATGAAGCTTTATGTGTGTGTGCAACATAATGCTAAGGACGTTTTGTCTTTAAGTGATGATTTTGGTTTAAAGGAACTTTCTTAAAATAAGTTCTGTTGCTTAATGAAGGCTGCAGCTCATATGTATGTGTGCTACATTATTATAAGGAAAAATTTGACTTTAAGTGCAGATTTAATTTAAAAACAAGTTTTCTAAAACATATGTTTTGTTGCACCATGTGAACTAGGTTATGGATTTTAATTTACAGTGTGCATTATTTAAAAGCAAGTTTCATAAACATATGTTTTGTTGCGCCATGTAAACAAGGTTATGGATTGTAATTTACACTGTGCATCAAGTTCTCCATACATAAACCATGTTGTTGTGGTCTTCAGTCCTGAGACTGGTTTGATGCAGCTGTCCTTGCTACTCTATCCTGTGCAAGCTTCTTCATCTCCCAGTACCTACTGCAACCTACATCCTTCTGAATCTGCTTAGTGTATTCATCTCTTGGTCTCCCTCTACGATTTTTACCCTCCACGCTGCCCTCCAATACTAAATTGGTAATCCCTTGATACCTCAGAACATGTCCTACCAATCGATCCCTTCTTCTGGTCAAGTTGTGCCACAAACTTCTCTTCTCCTCAATCCTATTCAATACTTCCTCATTAGTTACGTGATCTACCCATCTAATCTTCAGCATTCTTCTGTAGCACCACATTTCGAAAGTTTCTATTCTCTTCTTGTCCAAACTATTTACCGTCCATGTTTCACTTCCATACATGGCTACACTCCATACAAATACTTTCAGAAACGACTTCCTGACACTTAAATCTATACTCGATGTTAACAAATATCTCTTCTTCAGAAACGCTTTCCTTGCCATTGCCAGTCTACATTTCATATCCTCTCTACTTCGACCATCATCAGTTATTTTGCTCCCCAAATAGCAAAACTTCTTTACTACTTTAAGTGTCTCATTTCCTAATCTAATTCCCTCAGCATCACCCGACTTAATTCGACTACATTCCATTATCCTCGTTTCTTTTGTTGATGTTCATCTTATATCCTCCTTTCAAGACACACATAAACCATAACAAATTAAAAATCAAATAAAGGCTTCTGAATACAATTA
The DNA here is from genome assembly GCF_023864275.1 of Schistocerca cancellata. Taxonomy (NCBI): domain Eukaryota; kingdom Metazoa; phylum Arthropoda; class Insecta; order Orthoptera; family Acrididae; genus Schistocerca; species Schistocerca cancellata. The sequence continues at coordinate 536,673,131 of NC_064632.1, forward strand.
CCACTGCCATAATCATCTTACATATCGTTTCCTTACTATGAGATCATTGCTAAGATTAAAGTGGAACTGACAGCCAATAACAGACACATCGCGAAAATGTAACTCCCTGTATACTTATAATTTGCACCAACAGGTTTGCCGTTCCACAATACTTGACGAACGTCTATTCTTTTAAGGCGTGGAGCTTTGGTGGGTGGAGGAGCTTTGCTGCAGCGATATCCCCGCTGCGCCCCAGTATAAAATATTACTGGGTACACGTCCGCTCAGCATTTGTTTTTGGCGTTTGTGTAGCGGGGGTCAGACCCCGGCGTTCGCACGATTCCAATACAGAGAATTAATTCAATACAAACGCTGCCGCGAGGGCTGGACCCGGTTCGCAGGGGGTTGGGGAGCGAGGTGCATATGTGTGGGGCGCGAGAGATTGCACAGATTGAATACATGTGTTGTGTGTGGCGGGTTCGCAACATCCATCAAGCCCACCGGCTACGGCCTAGGCAGAGGGCTGGGTGTGCGTGGGGCGGAGCTGGGGGGATGGTTAGCGGAGGGAGGCAGGCAGAAATCGCTTTAGCCACCTGCCAATCACGGCCGCTGATCGCGCAATCAATAAAGCGCATTAAAAAATTGGATTTTGCAGGTGGTCGGCGTCTGTCTCCACCATAGGAGCCGAGCTCGCGTATGATACGCTGACATGGCGAGTGGTCGGCAGGCACTATCTCCGAAAAGGAAAAACCCTGCTGCAAATTTCGTCACATACAACTTCGTAAAACTTCCGATTTTTATCTGCGCTTTCCAATTGCTTTAACGTACGTAGCCTATACTCCGATAGTTCATTTTCTTTTTTCGCTTTTAATTTGTATCTTCTTTTAAAATGTACTTTGAAATTGTATACCCGACGTCCATCTGCTGTAGTATAATGGATGGCAAATTACGACCTCTTTTGGAGACCGATAATCCTGTCTACGCATATGACTTCCGCTACTACCCTTCTTTAAACAAAAGGTTCAAATGGCTCTGAGCCGGCCGAATGGCCAAGCGGTTAAAGGCGCTACAGTCTGGAACCGCACGACCGCTACGGTGGCAGGTTCTAATCCTGCCTCGGGCATGGATGTGTGTGATGTCCTTAGGTTAGTTAGGTTTAAGTAGTTCTAAGTTCTAGGGGACTCATGACCACAGCAGTTGAGTCTCATAGTGCTCAGAGCCATTTGAACCATTTGAAAATGGCTCTGAGCACTATGGTACTTAACTTCTGAGGTCATCAGTCCCCTAGAACTTAGAACTACTTAAACCTAACTAACCTAAGGACATCACACACATCCATGCCCGAGGAAGGATTCGAACCTGCGACCGTAGCGGTCGCGCGGTTCCAGACTGTTGCGCCTAGAACCGCTGGGCCACTCCGGCCGGCTCTTCTTTAAACAGTCAGCACTCTCTGTCCCTCCTGAGAGCGCCTTAGGGAACGGCTATCAGGTTGATTCCATAATCCCTGGTTTCCAGAAGACAAGCACTACAGTTCTGCTCATAGAATTTCCTTTCACGGGATGTTAAAAATCAATTAAAGTCTGGGCGGCCATAAACTAAAAGATGCAACAAATCCGTATAACTAACAGATTACGTCTATTACAACGATAAATAATATTGCCTACTGACCATTTCATTCGAATGGTCTCTCTGTTCATTTATGCTATGTTCCAAGTAAAAACGTTAATTCAGAATTCGTATTTTATTGGTAAACACCGTTTACAGAAGTCACTGTTAACAAAAAGCACAATAAAAAAGCGTCGAACTTGTTGTTTCGAGAGTTTACAACTTAATTTTGACAGTCACAAAAAGTACACGAATGGTAAGTCACACGATCTACCCCAATGAAATCTAATCATGAACTACTGTTGGTGCCTCCCTAAAATGTATATATAGACATGCCTCTCCCCACCAGATATCTAATGTGAATGCATGAAAACGAAGTACTGTGTGTATATGTACAGTAGTTCATAGTATAAGTAAGCTGCCTGCTAGCAATCAGTACGTTAATTGATAATATTTTTAACCAAAAGACATTGTCACTTTCAAATTACATCAGTTGGAACGTGTAGAAGTATTATAGCAACAAAATCTATCTGTTTCGTACACAAAACGTTTAGCCACCACATCAAAATGAAATAAACGTAATTTTTATGAAATGTAAAATGACTAAACTGTTGTGTAGAGTATCTCATCTTAAGGCATTTGTTGTGCTGATTTAAAAACTGGTCTTAGATTTCATGTAACAGCCACACTCGTATTTCCAAACTTAGGGGCAGCAAAATGTTGGGATGAATATGCTAGACATTTTGGTATATTAATTCAGTTGATGTGTTTGCGATCAAGTTTTAGGTGTAAAAGGTATTTTTTGCCCTCTAATATTAGCTGTGTTATCCATATATTTGAAAACATCGTTTGATTGAATATTGATATTGCACAGCATATTCCCTCGTCCACACATGATACACTTTTATAATTCGCGAAAATGTTTGGTTCTCCACGAAACCTATTATCCTATTGCGATCTTTAGTTGTTACAGATCCTCAGTTTAGGGCAGCGAAACATGAGGTAATGGATTTATCTGATTAGAACACTCGAGATATGAATTTCTTACAGAGATCTGAAAATGTAATTTAAGAAGGTCTGCTTGGTATCTACGGAATGAGCAAGCAGTCAGGAGTGTTATGCTGATGTTACCAAACATGTTCTGTGTGTAACAGAAACAAAATTTACATGATATCAACTTAGAATCAAAGAGTCTGCAGCAAGGTGTTGCAATCCACTTTGCTCCCATAATCCATAATCGGTTCATTAAATTATGTCTGACGCTCTGTCCTTTAGTTAGCAAAAAAAGGAATCATTTTTTGTGACGTTTATTCAGTATTCCTAGCAGACCCGTAACCTCTCCGCCTCATGGCCTTTTTAAGAATCGAACTGCCCTGTATAAAAACTTCAGGTGCCTGGTGACTTTACACATGAGTTAGTGTGCTAAATATTTTATATTAACGTCTGTGGTTGAAAAAACTAAACCCTAATTGCGTAAGTTTTATTAGTCTCGGGTTATTCACAAATGGCCTAATGACAAGGTTTAGGATGCATCTGATATTATGTTTACAGTTAGTGGGAAGCCTTTAATGCTCTCAGCTCTCATTATCAAACAATGGACGCGAATAGTTCGGATAACTGCCGCTCCGTTTAAAGAAAGTTAGGTCATCATGCATCTCGATGTTTACGACGTCGTATTTCCTGAACTATGTGTCGTACAGTAATATATTTTCCCGGTAGATATAGTAGTTTATAGGGATACTGTATGCAAAATGTGTTGCAAATAGAGTTAGTAGTGAAGAAGTAAAAAACCAACGAAAGAATGCTGCTATAGGAGCACAAAAAATGAGAATATGTTCTTATTTCGTGGGGTTCGAACTGCTTAATTCTAATTTCCTCATCATCTTTAAATTTTTTCCCAAAAATTTTGACATGTGAACATATTCACCTTTTTTTTCTTTGACATGCAGTTCACTTCAAGCTTCCACAATCTCCCCTAACTGCAACTCACTCACGCCAAATAGTCTATCGCTTTAAGTCGCTCACACCCATATAGTCCCAGTTGCCCTTTCTCACTGTCTTATTCAGCCGAACTCATTACCATTATCCCTTTGTGCCCCTCTGTCACTGTCTTCTCTGTCATAGCTATAGTCCCCTTCTTTCTGTCTTGCTACTATAGTCTCTTCTCACTATCGGTGATGCCCTCTTGTTCTCTCTTCCCGCTAATATCTCATTCCTTCCTTCTTACTGTCACTATCTCTCTCTTCTTCCTTATTATTGTCATATATTTGGCTCTTAATTTTTCCGTCTCGTTTGTCACTTCCATTGTCTCCTTCTATCTCAGCATAAAAAAGTGCGAAAACGTCAGCACACCAAATTTTTGGGAATATTTGTAAAGGTGCTGAGGATGGTAGAATGAAGCAGCTGGTAACTCACTTTTCAGTCAGAGTCTTTTAAATAAACACGAACATATTCGCATTTTTTGTGTTCCAGAAGGAGCATTTTTTCGCTGTTTCCCTTCATTTCTCTGCTGCACCAGGGCATGTGACGCATATGAAAAGAAATTTTTTGGTCGCTAAAATTTAGATAGTTTACCTATGTGAAATTGAAATAATGCAAAACTCATATTACACCTAATACCGCGTTCTACGTGCAGAAAAATTAGATGTGCTTCAGTACTACAACATGAGGTTCCCAGATGATAGAGGAGACACTTTGAAGCATATTTCTCCGTGTTATGCCACTTTATAAACTACGTTTTCGTCTCACACCGGATTTTACGTGCATATTTTACATACACAAGTAGGACTAGTTTGAATATCCATGTCTTGGTAACAGTTAAAAAAAATGAAGAAAATATTCAAGACCGTTCGAAATTGCGGTGTTAGGAATATATCGTAAAAATTTCCAACATTTATTACGCACAAACGTGTTGGAATCCTCTGCTAGGTTTTGGGCCGCTAGTGATGACGAAAATGTAGTAAAAAGCCTTTTTCTTGAGATTTTCAAGGAATCGCCCACGAACTCATGGTGCCTAAGTAAGTTCCATCAAGTCCACACCAAATGCAAGGAGAACCAACCGATTTGCACCGTTTGCCTTTGCAGGAGGAAGTGTGTAATATTCATACCTCTCCTCTACACCGTGGGACAGTGACACTAAGACGATCTTTCTGTTGAGTATACAAATCATCCCTAGCTGAAGGGCTATCCAAGACACTTGATTCTATCTCCTTATGACGAATAGAACCAGTCGTATGAGCAGTTGAAAATTTCATTTTTACGCGCGGCTTTTTGGAACACATTAGGTACGAGTGCTGTCGCACATATACAGACTAGCATGTCGTGCCAGATGTTGAAGTTTGCTGCACGAACATCGAAAATGTAGCAAGTATTTTCCTTTCAAAATTTTCTGTGGGGGTGGGGTCACGAGAAAAGTTTGGGAAAGCTTTTAGGTTAGGTGTAAAGCTTTTTGAAAGTCTCTAAGTGCTCTCTTTATCAAACACTGGATGAGTGCAGTCTGGGTAATTTTCGCGCCGTCAGTTACGCTACCCCATGACGCATACACAGTTTCTAACATATTGGCGTACTGATATAATAAGTTACAACTTCAGCATAAGATCACATATTATAATCAGTTTTTAAGTCTGTCGATAGTTGCATGAAATAACAATTGCATGGACTACTGAAAATCAAATTTTTCTTGCCTTTGTAAGCTGTTACATTGGCAACCCGCAACTGCAGTCATAACGAGGCCAGATCAACAAACGCAAAGGTTCCCAGAATGAGATTTTCACTCTGCAGCGGAGTGTGTGCTGATATGAAACTTCCCGGAAGATTAAAACTGTGTGCCGGACCGAGACTCGAACTCAGGACCTTTGCGTTTCTATTCGTCCCGACTTCGAGTCTCGGTCCGGCACACACAGTTTTAATCTGCCAGGAAGTTTAAAACGCAAAGGAAATTTCACGAGTATGCCAAGATAAATGATATGGTGAATAACTGAAGCTTCGTGTTATTTATAAGAGGATTAAAATATTTAAAAAAAACTGTAGCATTGTTGCGCAACTGGTAGTTGCCCCAGAGTTTGAATGACTGTAACGTATCGCTCATAAGAAACGAAGAGATCCTTTAGTGCAGTCGATCTCAAACTTCCTATATCTGGACCCCCATTAGGAGGAAAGACATCGACCATCCCGCCCCCCTCCCCAGCCTACTTTATTAAATTGTAGGAATATTTTATGTTTTCTTACCTTATTCTCTGTTTCACAAAATTCAATTTAAAAGGATTTTACGGAGCACAAGCCAAAATTAAATGAATTATTATAACGAAAATACAGAAAAAATGTTTATCACATTTTCATTTAATCAAAAAATATGAAATGAACGACATTTACAATTCAGAAAACAAGGATTACGAGAGTTCATTGTGATGGAAGACCTTGCTTTTGAGAAGCCGCTCGAAGTTCTTTCCTTACACGTAGCTTTGAAAGGTAGTTCGACCTCATAGCTGCCAAGTCTGAGAAGCCAGTCTCGCACAGTATATTGTTGCAAAAGGAATCAGGATCTTCGTTGCATTTTGGCTCAGAGTTAGCAATTCCTCACTAATATGTACTCAATAAAAATTTAGTCTTCAGTGAAGTATCACGTAAGATAAAAAAGTGGTTCTTTCTCTTTTATATTCAGACATAATGGTCCAGGAGCATTGCGAATTAATTTTTAATCCAGTTAAATTCATCAAAATCGTCGCTGAAATACCTCTCAAAGTGAACTTTTAGTGTTGCAAGATGGTGAAGAGATAGGCTTTTATCCTCATTGGAGGAATCGATTATCTGTGTCCGCTAACAGTGACAAGAGAGTAGCGAACATACCACTTTCCATTCGGTTTTTCCACAGCTGTAATTTATCAACACATTACAGTTTTAACTTTCATTTGCAATCCACCACGAATTACAGATACTGAGCGAGTTTCATCTGTGCATACTTTAATGCACCTATTCAGCGATATCCAGTTTTGTTTAAAAAATGTTTTGAACAAGTCAAAAAGGCTTTTAGCTGTAGCTGTTTTCAGCATCGGCTCACAGAAAATAATTTTCTCTCGAATGTTAAACTCATCAACGAAACGAACATAAGCAATCAAATGAGCATCTTTATGAATATCATGAATATCACTAGCTTCGTCCGCTTGAAGTGCAAATCAGTTGTTGTGCAATTTTTCAACTAACTGCTCCAGTAAATAGCCCGAAATGTCTACAGGTCTCCTACGCTCTGTGTAATAAGAGAAAGGAATACTTTCCATGTGTTGAGCAAATGAATTACCAGACAAAAAGTTTCTGCAACCATGTGTGGTTTGAAATTTTGTAAATACCATAAGAGTCTCTACTCTCAAATATCTGTTTACTCAGTTATCGGTTTCAATCATTATGTCCATCCTCAGATTGAACTGTTTTCACGAATGAGGTGGGACTACATTAATTTTCTTTCCCGTTTTATTTTATTCGTGGGATCCAATCACTAAATCAGGACAGTAGGCTACATTCTGTAGTTATTAAATAGAAATAATAATATCACGGAGATCAGGTACAACCACTTTGTTGGAGATACTACGACAGATTCGGAGTATAGTATTACTGCTATAATTAGCAATTCATTTAATAACATACACTCCTGGAAATTGAAATAAGAACACCGTGAATTCATTGTCCCAGGAAGGGGAAACTTTATTGACACATTCCTGGGGTCAGATACATCACATGATCACACTGACAGAACCACAGGCACATAGACACAGGCAACAGAGCATGCACAATGTCGGCACTAGTACAGTGTATATCCACCTTTCGCAGCAATGCAGGCTGCTATTCTCCCATGGAGACGATCGTAGGGATGCTGGATGTAGTCCTGTGGAACGGCTTGCCATGCCATTTCCACCTGGCGCCTCAGATGGATCGGCGTTCGTGCTGGACGTGCAGACCGCGTGAGACGACGCTTCATCCAGTTCCAAACATGCTCAATGGAGGACAGATCCGGAGATCTTGCTGGCCAGGGTAGTTGACTTACACCTTCTAGAGCACGTTGGGTGGCACGGGATACATGCGGACGTGCATTGTCCTGTTGGAACAGCAAGTTCCCTTGCCGGTCTAGGAATGGTAGAACGATGGGTTCGATGACGGTTTGGATGTACCGTGCACTATTCAGTGTCCCCTCGACGATCACCAGTGGTGTACGGCCAGTGTAGGAGATCGCTCCCCACACCATGATGCCGGGTGTTGGCCCTGTGTGCCTCGGTCGTATGCAGTCCTGATTGTGGCGCTCACCTGCACGGCGCCAAACATGCATACGACCATCATTGGCACCAAGGCAGAAGCGACTCTCATCGCTGAAGACGACACGTCTCCATTCGTCCCTCCATTCACGCCTGTCGCGACACCACTGGAGGCGGGCTGCACGATGTTGGGGCGTGAGCGGAAAACGGCCTAACGGTGTGCGGGACCGTAGCCCAGCTTCATGGAGACGGTTGCGAATGGTCCTCGCCGGTACCCCAGGAGCAACAGTGTCCCTAATTTGCTGGGAAGTGGCGGTGCGGTCCCCTACGGCACTGCGTAGGATCCTACGGTCTTGGCGTGCATCCGTGCGTCGCTGCGGTCCGGTCCCAGGTCGACGGGCACGTGCACCTTCCGCCGACCACTGGCGACAACATCGATGTACTGTGGAGACCTCACGCCCCACGTGTTGAGCAATTCGGCGGTACGTCCACCCGGCCTCCCACATGCCCACTATACGCCCTCGCTCAAAGTCCGTCAACTGCACATACGGTTCACGTCCACGCTGTCGCGGCATGCTACCAGTGTTAAAGACTGCGATGGAGCTCCGTATGCCACGGCAAACTGGCTGACACTGACGGCGGCGGTGCACAAATGCTGCGCAGCTAGCGCCATTCGACGGCCAACACCGCGGTTCCTGGTGTGTCCGCTGTGCCGTGCGTGTGATCATTGCTTGTACAGCCCTCTCGCAGTGTCCGGAGCAAGTATGGTGGGTCTGACACACCGGTGTCAATGTGTTCTTTTTTCCATTTCCAGGAGTGTATTTCCCAATAGTTTAAGAAAAAATAGAGGCAATTTACTGCGAGCGCTTCCTATTAATGAATGTGGATCCATTTTAGAACTACATCAAATAAAACAAATGAAAAAAAAGATGTCCCCGCCATTCACCTCAGTGTAACAATTAAGTAAGTGTTAATTTCGTGGTACTTAACTGCGATATCTACAGAAATAACAAGGCAATACTAATTTATCGGACAACCAACACAAGATTAAATACGCCATCTCCACACAGTAATTGAAAAGAAGTAAAGTACTGAATGATCAAAATAATAAAATCTACATTGCTAAACATTTACACCCAATGCCAGTTGAAGGTTGCCCATACGATGGCTTTGGGCAGTAAAAGTTTGATTGCTGGTTTTTTTAGCAGAATTCATGGCCGAATTTAAAAAAAATTAAAATGCTTTCATGTTCTCATTAATGTCTATTATTTTACCCTAGAGGTTTGTTTAACACAATAAGTGAATCATTAAAGCTAGAAATTTTGTGTGTGTGTGTGTTTGTGTATTCGTGTGTCTTGAGGCAGAGCATCTGCGCGAAAATTATACAGGCTATATTCATCCATTATTTGAGACTGAGAGCATTTAGTGACTTCCACCAAAATTTACACATAATTTCAAACGTTTTCGAAACTGCCGGCCGCGGTGGTCTAGCGGTTCTGGCGCTGCAGTCCGGAACCGCGGGACTGCTACGGTCGCAGGTTCGAATCCTGCCTCGGGCATGGGTGTGTGTGATGTCCTTCGGTTAGTTAGGTTTAAGTAGTTCTAAGTTCTAGGGGACTTATGACCTAAGATGTTGAGTCCCACAGTGCTCAGAGCCATTTGAACCATTTTGAACGTTTTCGAAACTTTTTCTCGCTGTCATCACCACGAAGCAATGGAAGGAAAATAGTTTATCGCTTACTACGTTTTCGATGTTCATCCAGTGAAACTCCAGCATCGGGCATGACCTTTGTTATTTCGTTACTACAAACACTACTCGCAACTAATTTTGCACACAGTTGCCATACATACCCCAGAACGTGCTTTCAAATTGATTAAATTGTCCGATACACAGTTCAGGAAATACAACGTCATTGATACTGAGAAGCGTGAAAAGCTACAATGTCATCAATCGTTTAGGCTTTAGACGCTTAACGTCAATTTGTATAGCAATAAGACGTTTGAGGCCATGTTATACATGGGAGTTCGATCCTTCAAAGAGTCCGTGAGTGTGCTGTCGGTTACTCGTATTCTAAAAACTTCCTATGAGGAATTACCGGCAAGAACTCGAATACAAGGGAACTCCGCAGAAATTCGCCATTCTTGGCGTACAGAATGCATCCTAACATGCACGAGGTTTGTGTCAGCTGCTAGCCACGGCCCACACATTGGTCTAGCCGTCTGGGCCTAAACATGATGGCCGGCCAATCTCAGTTGGCTGAATTACAAGATTTTAAGGGAAAAAGCAACGAATACACTCGTAGCGTGTGAGCGGCGTCATGTCGGCCCATTCTCAGATCTATGTACTGGGGAGTCAATTCGTTCCAGAACATTAGTTGCACAATACGGAGTTGCAGGGGTTTCGCAGTAGCTGAGTTCAGTGAACATAGTCACATTCTCCACCAAAGTGAGGGACGGGGGCTTCTCTTCCTAGACATCAAACATTGTCGTATTAGATGTGGTGGTTTTGTCTTGTTTCGACATTAGAACAACCCGGCCAGTAGTAAGGGGCCAACAATTTGACATGATCACCAAACCACGGAACAATTTCTAATAATTCATGAGAAAATGTTCGCACATACGTGAAATAACAGGTAACTGACAAAACAATTAGAGAACGAGTCGAGTATTGCTTCCCGATTCTCTAGATTCTGCAGCCCACAAGCCACTCTGCATTCAAATATTTACTATGTTTTCTGCCGAGTGTAACCACTTATCACTTATTCATTAAACTCTATCTCAAGGTATGTCGATTAATACGCGTCACTATGCGTTTCGAGCCACAGATCATCATCAGGTGATTATTCAGTGTGTATGTATATAGATATATACAGGGTGTAAATTTTAAGTTGACAAACCAGAATAACTCGAAAAATAAGTTTTGCACTAGAAAATGTGTAGAATCCTAAATTGATTTGCCCGCATCTCGTGGTCGTGCGGTAGCGTTCTCGCTTCCCACGCCCGGGTTCCCGGGTTCGATTCCCGGCGGGGTCAGGGATTTTCTCTGCCTCGTGATGGCTGGGTGTTGTGTGCTGTCCTTAGGTTAGTTAGGTTTAAGTAGTTCTAAGTTCTAGGGGACTGATGACCATAGATGTTAAGTCCCATAGTGCTCAGAGCCATTTCAACCATTTGAACCTAAATTGATTATTTTCGAGGGGGACATCTGCTGGTGCTAAAATTAGTCCCCCACCCTTGCCCCTTGGGGGTGGGGCGGGAGGCAACTTTAAAATTTCAAATGGAAACCCCCATTTTTTATTGCAGAATCAGATTCTACACAAAAAACTACGTATATTTTGTCTTAAACATTTGTTTTAATTCTTGGTAGTTGTCGCTGTAATTCAAGAAAATCCATGTTCTCACTTTTGCGCGGAAAATGGTTACGGATAAATAAAAAATTTCACTCGTTAGTAAGTAGGATGTTTGGTTAGTTACTTAGCTAGTCAGATGATTCGTTTGATAATTAAAGGTTGTGTGGCCTCATGACCACGAAACAAACAATTCTTATCCGAATCGGCGGAAAAAATAATATAGTACTTGGGTCAACATTTGTAAAACTCTAATTCCTCTTTCTCAAACCCCATCCTATGGGGAGAGAGGGAGAGTTTTAGTTTTAGCGAATCAAAATTTACGAAGTAAATAAGTATTTTGTATTTATCCGTAACCACTTTCCACGCAAAAATGAGAACATGGATTTTCTTGAATTACAGCGCCAACTACCAAGAACCAAAACAAATGTTTAAGACGAAACATACGTAGTTTTTTATGTAGAATCCGATTCTGCAATAAAAAAATGGGGGTTCCCATTTGAAATTCTAAAGTTGCCTCCCGCCCCACCCCCAGGGGGCTGGGGCGGCGGGCTAATTTTAGCACCAGCAGATGTCCCCCTTGAAAATAATCAACTTTGGATTGTATACATTTTTGGTGTGAGGCTTATTTTTCAAGTTATTCGGGTTTGTCAACTTAAAATTTACACCATGTATATAAACGTAAATTTATGTTGAATGCATGTCGTGTACTCCCCTAAATGCAATATCTACTGTGAATGGTCGCTTGATGATGAGCTGAGGTTCGAACCGCATAGCGTCTCATATTAGTCTACATAGTGTAAAATAAAGCTTGAATATTGTCTGGTATTAGAGGGCACATAATTGAATAAACTTTTAACGAAGAGCCACGAACTCTCAGTTGCCAAAAATTGCAAAAAACACTCCGTATTCTACCTTACCGACAAGAATGAAAAACACCTGTTCCAATATAAAAACCACATTCTCAATCTCCGACTCTAGCTTAATCCAAGCAATACTCTTACGAACAGGCTAGCCGGGGCAGTCAGTAGGTAGTCAGTGCGGTAACTCAGTGTGTTCGGTCAGGGCTGCCAACCCTCTGTAATACAATTCCGAATAAAGTTACTATAGTTAGACCTTGAGAAGACGTCGTGCGGAGTCTGCAAATAACCGATCTCTCGGCAAAAGAAAGACAATGAAGAAACACACGAAAAGAATCGGCAGCAATACTGTCCGCGGAAAGCAACGTGCAGGGTTCGAATCCCGGTTCGGAACATAGCTGTAATCTGCCGGGAACTTCCAGAACAGCTAAAAAATATCGCTTTACGTTGGAAGATTCTCTCTGGTACTTCAGTATACACTGTGTGACGTCTCGTTTTGTCTCGGCTCGGTGGTGATGGTTGTTCCAGTCGAGATAACGTGGAACGGCGTCCGTCGATCACGACAACGCCGATCTGTAACTATTATAAAAACAAACTCCTCGCACGGTTTGGTTATTTTTCAGATACTGTCTCTCCAAACTGATATCAACGTCTCGATGGAGCAGCACGCCGGAGTGTGTGCGCCGCCCTTGCCTGTAATTAAAGCAATGGTATTCGATGTCTATCGTTCTTCTACACTTATAAATATAGCGACTGCACCACTCGATAACGAGATGACTCCCTTGATCTGAAATGATAACCAAAAGTCCTTCGGCTGTTCGTGACAGACTTTTCAGTTTACGCGAACCTGCTCACTGTAGTTCCTATGCCCGGTTTGAGAATGGGTATTCAAACGTTGAAAATATAAAGTCTTGTATCACCAATCCATCACCCAAGCGATGTCACATCATGATTTTTCAGAGGATATTGAGTTGTTAATTATTATTCCGTCGTCAAGGCGTCGCTACGTCGCATATTCAACAACTACACGACCTAATTCCAGAGATAACATACCCTTGAGCAATGTTCAGAATACGTCGTATTTCGGTGTAAACTTATTGCTGTTCACAGTTAAATTGTAACTAAATCACTTTTATGTTATCCGAAGAATCAGTTAATTCCACAATTACACTTTAAATATCAATTAAATGATCTGTGCGACACGAAGAATTAAATTTGAATTGAAGATTATTTTTCTTCGCAATTATTTGTCCCTACACTGAGCACACACACCGATTTTTCATTCAGGGAATTGCGTCTGTTAACATCAGCAATTCTGACTTTGACGGTAGCTTCTGACAACACGGCGCAATTGTAAATTCTTCGTAATTACTTTTATCTGTTGCCTCCTCAAGTCCAATAATTGAGTTTATGTCAGCGATCAGTCTTTTTCTGTGTCCTTTGATGTTCGTGCCTATTAAGTATCACGAAGGCTAAGTCCCATCACAAATCAGCAATCACACGAGCTATTTTTCTGATACCTATGTCCACTATCCCGTTATCTGTCTAAACGGTAAAGATGATTTTACTTCAGTCCGACTTCTGACTAATACTTCCAACCGTAAAACTTTTAAACTTCAGATCGGTTTTAAAACAATCTAGTAGCGCTGAACGTACGTACTACTATTGCAAGAGTACACGAGAGAAGTGAAGTTAAAATCTCCATTGCCGAGTTCCATTGCAGTTACAGCGAACTTACAGCTCGATGCGGCTACAACTCTCTTCTAGGATAAATGTTATCTTTTGTCAATTTATGGTCTGGGCTTTAACCTACGTAAATAATATATTTTTAAAATTATTTCTTTAAAGTTTCTGTTTCGTATCATATGGTATTGTATCATTCAGTCATTTCTATATGATAAGCATTAGTATATACTTAACATTGTTGTTAATCAAACTGTCAAGAGTGTAAATTTTGTTGTCAGTAGCTGTCATCATTGTTAGGATGACTGATTTTTCTATTTCTTTTTGCAACAAAAGAGTGTTCATTATGGGTTCTATAATTGGGGTGTTACAACTGCCAGAAAAAGTAGTATACATGGAAAAATGAAATCGATTTTGATCCGATGACGGCATATGCCACCTGGGGAATGGTAGATGTAACGATAATAGTTTCGACGTCCGGAAACAGATAGCGTAGCGGTCTAGTCGCTAGAGCGGCGTTTATGTATACCTTTTCATGGGGAATGCACAGAGCTGTAGACTCAGTGTGGTGCAAACTTGTGGTGAAAGCAGGCAACCATGCTACAGACACGCATTCCTGCTTCCTACAGTCAACTGAGCGAGTTTGAAAGGAGTCAAATTATGGCCTTCCGACCGACGGAATGATTCTTTCGGAGAACTGGTACACACGATGGGCGTGCAGAGTCAGTTGCGCAACGATGCTGGTGTTAGCGGTCACGTGCGCATTCTCACACCCGTAGGCGATGTTCTAGACGCCCATTCAGCCCACCAGCATGTAAGGGCAGCAGTGGTAGATCGTACAGCTACCACTGCTGAGATATGAGGGCTTCTGAGCACAGACTTGTCAACACGGCCTATTACATATACACTACTGGCCTTGAAAATTGCTACACCGCGAAGATGACGTGCTACAGACGCATAATTTAACCGACAGGATGAAGATGCTGTGATATGCAAATGATTAGCTTTTCAGAGCATTCACACAAGGTTGGTGCCGGTAGCGACACCTACAACGTGCTGACATGAGGAAAGTTTCCAACCGATTTCTCATACACGAACAGCAGTTGACCGGCGTTGCCTGGTGAATCGTTGTTGTTATGCCTCGTGTAAGGAGCAGAAATGAGTACCATCAAGTTTCCGACTTTGATGAAGGTCGAATTGTAGCCTATCGCGATTGTGGTTTATCGTATCGTGACGTTGCTGCTCGCGTTGGTCAAGATCCTATGACTGTTAGCATACTATGGAATCGGTGGGTTCAGGAGGGTAATACGGAACGCCGTGCTGGATGCCAACGGCCTCGTATCACTAGCAGTCGAGATGACAGGCATCTTATCCATATGGCTCTAACTGATCGTGCAGCCACGTCTCGATCTCTGAGTCAACAGATGGGGACGTTTGCAAGACAACAACCATCTGCACGAACAGTTCGACGACGACGACGTTTGCAGCAGGATGGACTATCAGCTCGGAGACCATGGCTGCGGTTACCCTTGACGCTGCATCACAGACAGGAGCGCCTGCGATGGTGTACTCAACGACGAACCTGGGTGCACGAATGGCAACACATCATTTTTTCGGATGAATCAAGGTTCTGTTTACAGCATCATGGTGGTCGCATCCGTGTTTGGCGCCATTCTGGCGTATCACCCGGCGTGATGGTATGGGGTGCCATTGGTTACATGTCTCGGTCACCTGTTGTCGCATTGACGGCACTTCGAACAGTGGACGTTACATTTCAGATGGGTTACGACTCGTGGCTCTCCCTTTCATTCGATCCATGCGAAACTCTGCATTTCAGCAGGACAATGCACGACCGCATGTTGCAGGTCCTGTACGGGCCTTTCTGGTTAAAGAAAGGCCAGCACATTCTCCAGATCTCTCACCGATTGAAAACGTCTGGTCAATGGTGGCCGAGCAACTGGCTCGTCGCAATACGCCAGTCACTATTCTTGATGAACTGTGGTATCGTGTTGAAGCTGCATGGGCAGCTGTACCTGTACACGCTCTAACATTCTGCGTGGTGTATGTTTGTTCTATATCGTGTCTCCCTACCACTTTCGCGCAACGACGCTCTGAGTGTGTTTTTTTAGGGAATTGACTAGTTTGAACCTGGGACCTGTTGCTGGCAAGGAGACGCCAGACCACACATGACATGTAGAATTCAGAAGAGTTCAGTGAGACTAGCGATGATATAACCAAATACTTAATGATTTTAGCGTCAGTTCCACTGCACTCCCTGTAAAAGAATCTTAGTACTAACTAAATTTAGTGGAAGGGGTTCAAGGCTTTCCTATTTTTAGTTAGCTGATAAAATAACGTCGAAAAAGCAGTTAAGTTTACCATTGGAAACCTTATTCTACTCACAAAACATTGTTTATAAATTCCACTATTGATAAAAGGAAATGTTTTAATACAGGATGATAAAAACCAACTGCGTTCAACAAGAATGTGAACAAATATTCCCTGAGTGGGTTTCCAAGTTCTACAATGGATTGAAGGATGACCTATGCCATATCTCATCTATAATCTAGGTTTAAATTAAGTTTCACAAAAGAGAAAACTATCAAAATGGTCTGCAGTGACCCTCAATTAACTTTAATTACTTATCTAACTTGTCTTAAATTACAGTGGCTGATGTGGCTTCTCAATAACTATATAACAGAAAAATCATCACATTTCAGAATTTTACTTCAAGTGGCTAATGTGAACACCATGAGCTTTAATTGACGATCGACACTAGTGTTACGCAAAAAGGGGGTGTAACAGATGAGACTTCTGCAGTTCTGAGTGAAGCTTTATGCGCTGTTATGCGGCATTGCGTGCGTTCACTACCTTGTTGGTGTTCGTCAGGGGGCGGCGGACAGCACAGCTCCGCTCACCTCGCCATCTCGGAAGGAACTCTCTCCTAACTTCTCCTTACTACAATTTACCGAAGTTGGATTAAAAAAAACTATCTGGCTGTTTTTCCATCTGACCAATCAGGGTCTCAATGTTAACCTTAAGCTCCACATACAAAAATTCTGTCTATCCAATGAGAAACGTTATACTTTCCGTGGTGGGGCAGTATTTTTAAAGTTTGCAACGTAACAGAGACGCGAAAAAGTCTCACGCTAAAACTTGCGGCTGGGGGTGGCCCTTTTTGTGTTATCGTAAGATCTATACTGTTCTTCTGGAGGGCTCTAGCTTTTAACATGGACTAGGGGGTGGTCATAGCGGTTAGCTGGCGACGTGGGTGTCCGTCCCTTATCGCCTTCTAGCTTAACATGGTTCTGCTCTCGGCTTGTGTTCTCGTTTCTCCCCTCGGAACTGCGTCTGTCTCACGGTGGGAAGGTATGACATGCATTTAGGCATTCTTGTGTTAGTCTGTGGTATTCCATTTGCTCACTCGTTACTCGTATTACTTTGGTTAATTTAATGTCACGATTTATTCGGAGCTATGTGACATACTACTGGATTTGCTTATCACGTCAGGGTTTTCATGGAAGGTGTTGGATTTGCCTGACACCTTACAACGCCATCCAAGCTCTGTTTGACTCAATGCCCGGGCGTATCAAGGCCGTTATTACAGTCAGAGGAGGTTGTACTGGGTACTGATTTCTCAGGATCTATGCACCCAAATGGCATGAAAATGTAATCACATGTCAGTTCTAGTATAATAAATTTATCCAATGAATACCGGTTTATCATCTGCATTTCTTCTTGGTGCAGCAATTTTATTGGCCAGTAGTGAAGGTTATTAGCACTGGGACTATGGGCACGCACACTTCTAGCCCGCCTTCCTCTCAAGCCATAGCATCGACGTGCTCGGTGCCGTCAGATGATCACTTGGAAGATGGAATGGCGCGCAGCGGCTTTCAGTGTTGACAGCTGATTCTGCCTGCCGTAATGGCCGTTTGCTCGTACGACTGAGATCTGGTGAGCACAGTTTCGTATAGTGTATTCGTCCAAGACACGCTGGTTCCACCCCAGGCCTTATCGTATGGTGTGCGATAAGCTACGACGCTCGTTCACCTTTGTTGCTTCTGGAGAGGACGCTAACCAGCGCTCGGTAGAATGTTGTTAAACCCGTTCTTTTGGCGTTCCTCCAGCAGAAAGATGATGTGTTATTCCAACACGATATAGCTCACCCACACACAGCCAGTGAAACCCAATGTGCTCTCCAAGACCAGCAGCAACGTCCTTTGCGAGCACGATATCCGGACTTGTTTCCAAACGATCATGCGTGGAATATGATGCGATGAGAAGTGACCCTCGCGAATCGTCAACCAACATCTCTTACACAACTACGCGAAAAGGTCGAGCAAGCGTGGCATGACGCGTCCTAGACCGAGCATTCACCATCTGTACCATCCACTGGATGCCATAGTCAGCGCCTGCCCTGCCGCCCGTGGAGGCAGTATTAATACGAGTGTTTTAGCATGAGTCGATACCTATTAGCTCAAAACCACTCGCCGGCCGAGGTGGCCGAGCGGTTCTAGGCGCTTCAGTCTGGAACCGCGCGACCGCTACGGTCGCAGGTTCGAATCATGCCTCGGGCACGAATGTGTGTGATGTCCTTAGGTTAGTAAGGTTTAAGTAGTTCTAAGTTCTAGGGGACTGATGACCTCAGCTGTTAAGCCCCATAAGGCTCAGAGCCATTTGAACCATTTTTTATTTTTTTCAATACCAGTTGTGCTGTAAGTTGGCTGTTTAGGTTTCTATGTTGGTAACGCCACGTAGCGCTCTGTATGAAAATCACTGACTGTGCTGTGTATAGTCTGTGGCTTTTTTGCATTGTTGGAATATTCGGTATTGTATGTATTGTTGGGCAGTTGGATGTGAACAGCGCATAGCATTGCACAGCTGGAGGTGAGCCGCCAGCAGTGGCAGATGTGGGGGGAGAGATGGCAGAATTTTGAGAGCGGACGATCTGAAAGTGTGTCCTTCAGAAAGAGTAAATTTGTAATACTGTATATCATGTACTAATATATATATGGTTAGCACACTGGACTCGCATTCGGGAGGACGACGGTTCAATCCCGTCTCCAGCCATCCTGATTTAGGTTTTCCGTGATTTCCCTAAATCGTTTCAGGTAAATGCCGGGATGGTTCCTTCGAAAGGGCACGGCCGATTTCCTTCCCAATCCTTCCCTAACCCGAGCTTGCGCTCCGTCTCTAATGACCTCGTTGTCGATGGGACGTTAAACACTAACCACCACCACCACCACCACGTTTGAATATTATTAAGGTAAATAAATTGTTTGTTCACTAGCAAAATCTTTCATTTGCTAAATATGCCTATCAGTAGTTATGGCCTTCAGTAGCTAGAATCTTTTATTTGGCTGGCAGTATTGGCGGTCTTTGTATTGCAGTAGTTCGAGTAACGAAGATTTTCGTGAATTAAGTGATTCATGAACGTTATAGGTTATTGTGAGTCAGGGCCATTCTTTTGTAGGGATTATTGAAAGTCAGATTACGCTGCGCTAAAAATATTGTGTGTCAATTTAGTGTTGATCAGAATAAGTAAAGAGAGAAATGTCTGAGTACGTTCAGTTCTGCTCAGCCGTTTGAAAATCAAATAACGTAAGAGGTTTATCAGCGCAGTAATTCACTAATTTTTCTAAGGGGACGTTACAGTGCTATTCATCCATATGTGTAGTCACTCTACGTACTACAACGCGCTGTTGCAACAATAAATCTTGAGTCAACTGGAAACCTTTAAAACGGTGCACTATTTTATCCGACAGGGTGTTTTGCAATTTCGTTAACTTATGCCGTAAGTGAGTGTTTGTACAATGCCTGTATGTCTGCTAGCCCCTTAATTGCTTTCGGTGTTGTAAGCGCAAAACTCGCTATTGTCTCTATATTGGTGTATTTCATTTGCGGAACTCTATGCGATGGAGTGGGGCAATCGCGCCCTGGCGCCGCACGATAAGGGATGACCGACTTGGGCGCACAACTTGCGCCGCAGCTGGATTTCGCGTATGGCCGGTATGTTCCTTTCTAATCCGGTAAATTGTGGACAACATTTCCATTAAAACGAGATGATCAGTGGGCCGTAACTCTAATGCGAGTGTAGCGTCGCATGCCTCACGTGAAATATGCAAATGACTATCAAACAGGAATTAATAAACGAGCCAGCTACGGTTCCGGCGCTTATCCGCACAGCACACAATGCACGTTAAACAATAATTATATTCACAAAATACTAAGCGTGTACAGAGCTGTGGCGTTACGTCATACTGGCCGCTATCGTCATACCTCCTCTAAATTATACACTCGTTCCACTGCTGTTACATTCCCAATAAAATAAAGGCGACCAACCAAATCTCAAAGTAGATTTCCTATACACAGGGTTATTACAAATGACTGAAGCGATTTCACAGCTCTACAATAACTTTATTATTTGAGATATTTTCACAATGCTTTGCACACACATACAAAACCTCAAAAAGTTTTTTTAGGCATTCACAAATGTTCGATATGTGCCCCTTTAGTGATTCGGCAGACATCAAGCCGATAATCAAGTTCCTCCCACACTGGGCGCAGCATGTCCCCATCAATGAGTTCGAAAGCATCGTTGATGCGAGCTCGCAGTTCTGGCACGTTTCTTGGTAGGGGAGGTTTAAACACTGAATCTTTCACATAACCCCACAGAAAGAAATCGCATGGAGTTAAGTCAGGAGAGCGTGGACGCCATGACATGAATTGCTGATCATGATCTCCACCACGACCGATCCATCGCTTTTCCAATCTCCTGTTTAAGAAATGCCGAACATCATGATGGAAGTACGGTGGAACACCATCCTGTTGAAAGATGAAGTCGACTCTGTCGGTCTCCAGTTGTGGCATGAGCCAATTTTCCAGCATGTCCAGATACACGTGTCCTGTAACGTTTTTTTCGCAGAAGAAAAAGGGGCCATAAACTTTAAACCGTGAGATTGCACAAAACACGTTAACTTTTGGTTAATTGCGAATTTGCTGCACGTATGCGTGAGGATTCTCTAGGGCCCAGATTCACACATTGTGTCTGTTCTCTTCACCATTAAAAAAATGTTGCTTCATCACTGAAAACAAGTTTCGCATTGAACGCATCCTCTTCCATGAGCTGTTGCAACCGCGCCGAAAATTCAAAGCGTTTGACTTTGTCATCGGGTGTCAGGGCTTGTAGCAATTGTAAACGGTAAGGCTTCTGCTTTAGCCTTTTCCGTAAGATTTTCCAAACCGTCGGCTGTGGTACGTTTACTCCCTGCTTGCTTTATTCGTCGACTTCCGCGGGCTACGCGTGAAACTTGCCCGCACGCGTTCAACCGTTTCTTCGCTCACTGCAGGCCGACCCGTTGATTTCCCCTTACAGAGGCATCCAGAAGCTTTAAACTGCGCATACCATCGCCGAATGGATTTAGAAGTTGGTGGATCTTTGTTGAACTTCGTCCTGAAGTGTCGTTGCACTGTTATGACTGACTGATGTCAGTGCATTTCAAGCACGACATACGCTTTCTCGGCTCCTGTCGCCATTTTGTCTCACTGCGCTCTCGAGCGCTCTGGCGGTACAAACCTGAAGTGCGGCTTCAGCCAAACAAAACTTTATGAGTTTTATAACGTATCTGTAGTGTGTCGTGACCATATGTCGATGAATGGAGCTACAGTGAATTTATGAAATCGCTTCAATCATTTGTAATAGCCCTGTACATATACACTCCTGGAAATTGAAATAAGAACACCGTGAATTCATTGTCCCAGAAAGGGGAAACTTTATTGACACATTCCTGGGGTCAGATACATCACATGATCACACTGACAGAACCACAGGCACATAGACACAGGCAACAGAGCATGCACAATGTCGGCACTAGTACAGTGTACATCCACCTTTCGCAGCAATGCAGGCTGCTATTCTCCCATGGAGACGATCGTAGAGATGCTGGATGTAGTCCTGTGGAACGGCTTGCCATGCCATTTCCACCTGGCGCCTCAGTTGGACCAGCGTTCGTGCTGGACGTGCAGACCGCGTGAGACGACGCTTCATCCAGTCCCAAACGTGCTCAATGGGGGACAGATCCGGAGATCTTGCTGGCCAGGGTAGTTGACTTACCCCTTCTAGAGCACGTTGGGTGGCACGGGATATATGCGGACGTGCATTGTCCTGTTGGAACAGCAAGTTCCCTTGCCGGTCTAGGAATGGTAGAACGATGGGTTCGATGACGGTTTGGATGTACCGTGCACTATTCAGTGTCCCCTCGACGGTCACCAGTGGTGTACGGCCAGTGTAGGAGATCGCTCCCCACACCATGATGCCGGGTGTTGGCCCTGTGTGCCTCGGTCGTATGCAGTCCTGATTGTGGCGCTCACCTGCACGGCGCCAAACACGCATACGACCATCATTGGCACCAAGGCAGAAGCGACTCTCATCGCTGAAGACGACGCGTCTCCATTCGTCCCTCCATTCACGCCTGTCGTGGCACCACTGGAGGCGGGCTCCACGATGTTGGGGCGTGAGCGGAAGACGGCCTAACGGTGTGCGGGACCGTAGCCCAGCTTCATGGAGACGGTTGCGAATGGTCCTCGCCGATACCCCAGGAGCAACAGTGTCCGTAATTTGCTGGGAAGTGGCGGTGCGGTCCCCTACGGCACTGCGTAGGATCCTACGGTCTTGGCGTGCATCCGTGCGTCGCTGCGGTCCGGTCCCAGGTCGACGGGCACGTGCACCTTCCGCCGATCACTGGCGACAACATCGATGTACTGTGGAGACCCCACGCCCCACGTGTTGAGCAATTCGGCGGTACGTCCACCCGGCCTCCCGCATGCACACTATACGCCCTCGCTCAAAGTCCGTCAACTGCACATACGGTTCACGTCCACGCTGTCGCGGCATGCTACCAGTGTTAAAGACTGCGATGGAGCTCCGTATGCCACGGCAAACTGGCTGACACTGACGGCGGCGGTGCACAAATGCTGCGCAGCTAGCGCCATTCGACGGCCAACACTGCGGTTCCTGGTGTGTCCGCTGTGCCGTGCGTGTGATCATTGCTTGTACAGCCCTCTCGCAGTGTCCGGAGCAAGTATGGTGGGTCTGACACACCGGTGTCAATGTGTTCTTTTTTCCATTTCCAGGAGTGTATGTTGCAAATGTTTTGTTCCGTGTCTCAAATTATCTCCTTTGAGAGCTCACCCTGGTCTACAGCTGCAGTTCTAAAATAATACACGCTGGTTCAAAACAATTCACCCTCTTTAGATGCAGGTACTGCGTGAGTGATGTTAGAAACTTGGGGTGAATTTGAATTAAATTTCGAAAATAAAAGCTTAACTCTGTTTTAGTTGTAAATTGTCGACTGAAATGGATGACGATAGGGATCTTCGCGGTGCAGCTAGCACGTCTCGCTCGTTCATTATCCACTGTGCTTCCTGTTGAGATGGCGGTACCGTAGTGACAAACGGCTTTTGGAGTTCTCCTTTCCAGCAGGTGCAATGCGGTTAAAATGGTGCGACGTAATGTTCGTTGTGAGTGCGTCACTGCATCTCCAACAGCTTTAAGGGCGCGTACGTATCTCGTACTGCAACACAGGCCTTCACTGTCGCCCAATTTTGCAGGGTGTTTCGCCCGATTTTGCAGGGTGTTAATCCCCCTCCCCCACGCGGCCTCCAGAAACAGTGAGTGAAACGCTACACCGTACAGCAACACGAGTGAATGCTGAATCTCCAGACCCGATCACGAAAGTTCCGGAGTGCGGGACGAATTTGACTATCTTGCGGATTTTTATTGTGCGTCCGATGGAAGATCATGGCTCAGAGGTGAAAAATATATTACAACTTTGATCCTAAGCGCAACTGGAAAGTCTTCCCCAAGGTTGTTTGTGCGTTCATGTTAAAGGTATACCCCATGTGATCAAAAGTGTGCGGAAACCTACTACTGGACATTACTAGAGAGTGTTATTACCCTTCGTCTTTATGAGGGCTTCAGCTGTGTATGCTGTTCCCGAAGTTAGTTGCAATAATATAGTAATTCTCTCTTGAATGAATGTCTACTGTACTGGACGATTGTGCAGATAAAATAAATGGAAAAGAACCAAGAATATTATGCATGTTTGTGAACTTAACTGCAGGATGTTTCCCAACAAAAATCTTGAAGATTCCTTGAAAATAATAATAGTTATTATTATTTGTATCTCCAGCAATGGAGATTCGCTGGAGGAAGAAGCCTCCTGAATTTCAGCGATGTCGATCCCGGGACTCCACAGCTGCGGCTATCGACGATTTAATATTGATGGTTCTGCACAATCTCAAAGAAAAACGGGAGGGGAATTAAAATGACAGCAGATCCTTCATCGTTGTAGCGAGAATAAAGCCACGTCCGTGCTATTGAAGGTCGCTCGTCGCTGGTGTTGATCCGTGTTATTACAACTTCGATGCAGGCTCTTGAAATTATTTTAGCCACAGGATGTAACTCTTGCTGGTAAAACTTAAACATACATGATGTCCAATGTGAAGTGTCGGGTTTTTGCAAGAATGAATTACCTTCTTCTGTATCGTTGTTTTTGACGATGATTACATTCGCCGTTTATTCCTCAAGATGAGCTGTTCCGAATTACAGTGGTTTCTAATCGTTCCATCTATTCTATATAGACACTAAAGTCACAATTCTTATTTGCTATGGCGGACTATCCCTTTCATACAACAATATATATCCCCCCCCCCTCTCTCTCTCTCCCCTTCTCTCTCTCTCTCTTTCTCTCTCTCCCCTAGGAAGACAACACAATGCAAAAAGAAATTAGAAATTACATCCAAGTCGGCTAACAAAGCCAGAGATACAACGAACAACAGTCTCTTTTTAGCATCGCTGCTGCCACTAGAAGCCACTGTATCTTTGAGTGTCTTACTGCCTCAGCATCACAGTTAGACCGCGAAAGACGGGCGATGCCGTATTATAAAATGCCATATATGATAAAAAAAACACAAACAAGACATTAATATGAATGTACAGGCGTTATTCGTCCGCCTCGATCGGACATAAATAAAATAATCGTGCCTTATGTATCAAATCATGTGTGAAATTTCCATTTGGACACACAAACAAAGAACATTTTCCAGCGCGTTGACATACCACTTTCGCACACACTTCGTAAGACAGAGAATACAATGAAATGTTTAATTCTCTCGACGTGATACTACAGGTTGATGTTGTAACTCTTCCCAGAGATGTTAAACTGGATTCAGATCGGGACTATGGGCCAGGTATTCCTTTTCATGAGTGTTACAGTCCACTAACATTGCCTCAATTATGCTGTATTAATGACAAACTGCACTGCAATTCTGATACAACCATAGTCTCCGAACTGCCCTTCTACGGTACGCAGTTCACACTGTTGTAAAACATGTCCATATCCTTCCACATTAAGCGTTTTCGTAGGAATAAGAAGAAGACGAAAATCACCTCCATACCGCAACACTACACCCTCTGTATTTCACTTTTGGCACTACAGTTGATGATAAGTAACGTTCACGAAGCATTCGCCAAACCCAAACCCATCGTCTGATTGCCACGGGATACAGCGTGATCCAACACCCCAAATAATTCGTTCCCGTCATCCATTGTCCAGTGGCATTGCCCTTTTCCCCACCTCCAGCGTCGCTTAGCATTGATAACAGAAATGACTGGCTTGCAAGCTGTTCAGTCTTTGTACATCATTCTTTTTAACTCCCTGGGAACACTCGTTGTACCCGCTGCAGTGATGGTAGCCCCTTGGAACTTCCTGCTGATTTCATGCTATTTTAGAACCACTCTCAGCAATCCTCGATGGGCTCTTTTTGTCAGTACATGACGTCTGCCTGGTATTAGTTTATCTTTGATTGTTTCTATGCATCTCTACTTCAAAATCACATTACTAATAATGGGCGTGGACGACTTCAGAAGGACTGAAATGTCCCTGCCGGATTTTTTATTCAGGTGACGTCCAAAGATTAGCCCACGTTCGATGTTCGTAAGCTCTTCTGACTGAATCATTCTGCCGTTATTGCTTCTCCCCTGACAACACAATACTTCCAGAGTCCGTTCATTCCAGCGGGTCGGCCTCTCGTGAGTAGGTAATGCAGTACTTATTTTTACAGTTCTCTACACAGATGAAGTCAAATGCCGGGATGGTTGCTTCGACAATGATATGACCGCCTCCTTCATATATTATTTATCAAATCTTATACCCCGTCCTCATCGGCAGGACGCCTACCCTAACTTTCTTCACTTCCCTCTTGCAACTCACACTCTCAGATTGTAATCCTCCTGATGTGGTATCTAACACTGGGATCTTCACGTGCATGCACAGTGTGGCGATGACGAAACGCACTGAATTTCTTTGGATAATCTTTGACTCCTATGCATCCCAGATATTCGAGCAATATTCAACAACCATAATTTTACCCTAGTTTAGGGCCACAGTTATTTAATACTAGGTAAACGAAAATGCCACCATTTGAATATTACAGATTGGTTATTGTGTTACAGAATCATGATTTTGGTCTTTCACCATTTTCAAGTACTCCAGTGTTGGGGATAATCAGACTTCTTTCAAAGAAGTCATTGTCAAAATATACTTGGTTATATAATGTTAACTGGAATACTCTCTTTCAAATTCTGAAGGTGGCAGGTGTAAAATACAAGGAGCGAAAGGCTATTTACAGTTTGTACAGAAACCAGACGGCAGTTATAAGAGTCGAGGGGCATGAAAGGGAAGCAGTGGTTGGGAAAGGAGTAAGACAGGGTTGTAGCCTCTCCCCGATGTTATTCAATCTGTATATTGAGCAAGCAGTAAAGGAAACAAAAGAAAAATTCGGAGTAGGTATTAGAATTCATGGAGAAGAAATAAAAACTTTGAGGTTCGCCGATGACATTGTAATTCTGTCAGAGACAGCAAAGGACTTGGAAGAGCAGTTGAACGGAATGGACAGTGTCTTGAAAGGAGGATATAAGATGAACATCAACAAAAGCAAAACGAGGATAATGGAATGTAGTCGAATTAAGTCGGGTGATGCTGAGGGAATTAGATAAGGAAATTTGACACTTAAAGTAGTAAAGGAGTTTTGCTATTTAGGGAGTAAAATAACCGATGATGGTCGAAGTAGAGAGGATATAAAATGTAGACTGGCAATGGCAAGGAAAGCGTTTCTCAAGAAGAGGAATTTGTTAACATCGAGTATAGATTTAAGTGTCAGGAAGTCGTTTCTGAAAGTTTTTGTACGGAGTGTAGCCATGTATGGAAGTGAAACATGGACGATAACTAGTTTGGACAAGAAGAGAATAGAAGCTTTCGAAATGTGGTGCTACAGAAGAATGCTGAAGATAAGGTGGGTAGATCACGTAACTAATGAGGAGGTATTGAGTAGGATTGGGGAGAAGAGAAGTTTGTGGCACAACTTGACTAGAAGAAGGGTTCGGTTGGTAGGACATGTTTTGAGGCATCAAGGGATCACAAATTTAGCATTGGAGGGCAGTGTGGAGGGTAAAACTCGTAGAGGGAGACCAAGAGATGAATACACTAAGCAGATTCAGAAGGATGTAGGTTGCAGTAGATACTGGGAGATGAAGAAGCTTGCACAGGATAGAGTAGCATGGAGAGCTGCATCAAACCAGTCTCAGGACTGAAGACCACAACAACAACATATAATGCAGGTGTTCTCGCTTTTATACTGTGACACTTGCATTATGTAACCAAGTTTAATGTACACTTACGGAAAGGACCGTAACACCAAAAAGTAAATAATGTACAGTAATGAATTTTCGAGGGTACATGTGTCTAGGTAACATATGTAAGAGATTCAAACTGCAAGATTACAGGTTGATGCAAACGCGAGAGAAGGCATTGCAAATGTGAAATTGTGCTATATTAATAATTGGTGTAACCGCCAGAATGTTGAATGTAAGCATGCAAACGTGCATAGATTGTGTTGCACAGGTGCAGGATAACAGTTTGTGGGATTGAGTTCAAGGCCTCTGGCACTTGATCGATCAATACAGGGACGGAAGTGATATATATATTTTTTGTAGACTTTTCTCCTTATGATCAGTTTTCTAGTAATGAAAGTTTCTTTGCTCAGTAATGTTATTTACGAAGTGTGACTGCGGAATGTTTCACGTGTAAGCATTGATTAATAGAACTAGAGTTATTTACGGTCCACTATTTACGATCTATGTGAATGTTATGTGGTTATTATGATGATGATATAACAGATATAATACGTTGAAGGTATTTGTGATTATTGATAATGATGATGATGAGTATGAAGATAATGATGATAATACGACATGAAGATGCAGTGGTTACAAATTATGTTGTACTGTGAGATGTGGGTAGGTAATGGCTAGGGAATATGTTAGGGACCCTCTTTCTCTTGAAGTCCAATTTTTTCTTTGCATGGTTATATTTCATTAGATGGCATGTAGTAAAAGGTAGGCGAGGAACAGTTATATGTTTAGCAGCGCAACAGAGATCTGAAATGGTAACACCAATATGGTAAAAGGTAACACAATTGTTATTTCTTCTATATGTAAATTTTTTGGATCATTAAGTGCAACTTGCATGACACACATTGCTGACAGATTTACGTTCTATGTTTTGTGACAATTTTTTGGGGGTTAGCTGCATATGACAATCGAGAGCTTTGTCCTGCTGTAGTGTGTGCTTTTTTCTTTTGTAACTAACTGCATATCCTTTTGTCTTCATGGCAGATTACGACAGACATGATGATATACGGGGTGATTACAATTAAAGTTAAACTTTCAAACCGCTGTAGAAATAACAACATTCTACATCTACATCTACATCTATACTCCGCGAGCCACCTTACGGTGTGTGGCGGAGGATACTTATTGTACCACTATCTGATCCCCCCTTCCCTGTTCCATTCACGAATTGTGCGTGGGAAGAACGACTGCTTGTAAGTCTCCGTATTTGCTCTAATTTCTCGGATCTTTTCGTTGTGATCATTACGCGAGATATATGTGGGCGGTAGTAATATGTTGCCCATCTCTTCCCGGAATGTGCTCTCTCGTAATTTCGATAATAAACCTCTCCGTATTGCGTAACGCCTTTCTTGAAGTGTCCGCCACTGGAGCTTGTTCAGCATCTCCGTAACGCTCTTGCGCTGACTAAATGTCCCCATGACGAATCGCGCTGCTTTTCGCTGGATCATGTCTATCTCTTCTATTAATCCAACCTGGTAAGGGTCCCATACTGATGAGCAATACTCAAGAATCGGACGAACAAGCGTTTTGTAAGCTACTTCTTTCGTCGATGAGTCACATTTTCTTAGAATTCTTCCTATGAATCTCAACCTGGCGCCTGCTTTTCCCACTATTTGTTTTATGTGATCATTCCACTTCAGATCGCTCCGGATAGTAACTCCTAAGTATTTTACGGTCGTTACCGCTTCCAATGATTTACCACCTATGGCATAATCGTACTGGAATGGATTTCTGCCCCTATGTATGCGCATTATATTACATTTATCTACGTTTAGGGAAAGCTGCCAGCTGTCGCACCATGCATTAATCCTCTGCAGGTCTTCCTGGAGTACGTACGAGTCTTCTGATGCTGCTACTTTCTTGTAGACAACCGTGTCATCTGCAAATAGCCTCACGGAGCTACCGATGTTGTCAACTAAGTCATTTATGTATATTGTAAACAATAAAGGTCCTATCACGCTTCCTTGCGGTACTCCCGAAATTACCTCTACATCTGCAGATTTTGAACCGTTAAGAATGACATGTTGTGTTCTTTCTTCTAGGAAATCCTGAATCCAATCACAAACCTGGTCCGATATTCCGTAAGCTCGTATTTTTTTCACTAAACGTAAGTGCGGAACCGTATCAAATGCCTTCCTGAAGTCCAGGAATACGGCATCAATCTGCTCGCCAGTGTCTACGGCACTGTGAATTTCTTGGGCAAATAGGGCGAGCTGAGTTTCACATGATCTCTGTTTGCGGAATCCATGTTGGTTATGATGAAGGAGATTTGTATTATCTAAGAACGTCATAATACGAGAACACAAAACATGTTCCATTATTCTACAACAGATTGACATAAGCGAAATAGGCCTATAATTATTCGCATCTGATTTATGACCCTTCTTGAAAATGGGAACGACCTGCGCTTTCTTCCAGTCGCTAGGTACTTTACGTTCTTCCAGCGATCTACGATAAATTGCTGATAGAAAGGGGGCAAGTTCTTTAGCATAATCACTGTAGAATCTTAAGGGTATCTCGTCTGGTCCGGATGCTTTTCCGCTACTAAGTGATAGCAGTTGTTTTTAATTCCGATATCGTTTATTTCAATATTTTCCATTTTGGCGTCCGTGCGACGGCTGAAGTCAGGGACCGTGTTACGATTTTCCGCAGTGAAACAGTTTCGGAACACTGAATTCAGTATTTCTGCCTTTCTTCGGTCGTCCTCTGTTTCGGTGCCATCGTGGTCAACGAGTGACTGAATAGGGGATTTAGATCCGCTTACCGATTTTACATATGACCAAAACTTTTTAGGGTTCTTGTTTAGATTGTTTGCCAATGTTTTATGTTCGAATTCGTTGAATGCTTCTCTCATTGCTCTCTTTACGCTCTTTTTCGCTTCGTTCAGCTTTTCCTTATCAGCTATGATTCGACTACTCTTAAACCTATGATGAAGCTTTCTTTGTTTCCGTAGTACCTTTCGTACATGATTGTTATACCACGGTGGATCTTTCCCCTCGCTTTGGACCTTAGTCGGTACGAACTTATCTAAGGCGTACTGGACGATGTTTCTGAATTTTTTCCATTTTTGTTCTACATCCTCTTCCTCAGAAATGAACGTTTGATGGTGGTCACTCAGATATTCTGCGATTTGTGCCCTATCACTCTTGTTAAGCAAATATATTTTCCTTCCTTTCTTGGCATTTCTTATTACACTTGTAGTCATTGATGCAACCACTGACTTATGATCACTGATACCCTCTTCTACATTCACGGAGTCGAAAAGTTCCGGTCTATTTGTTGCTATGAGGTCTAAAACGTTAGCTTCACGAGTTGGTTCTCTAACTATCTGCTCGAAGTAATTCTCGGACAAGGCAGTCAGGATAATGTCACAAGAGTCTCTGTCCCTGGCTCCAGTTCTGATTGTGTAACTATCCCATTCTATACCTGGTAGATTGAAGTCTCCCCCTATTACAATAGTATGATCACGAAACTTCTTCACGACGTTCTGCAGGTTCTCTCTGAGGCGCTCAACTACTACGGTTGCTGATGCAGGTGGTCTATAGAAGCATCCGACTATCATATCTGACCCACCTTTGATACTTAGCTTAACCCAGATTATTTCACATTCGCATTCGCTAATAACTTCACTGGATATCATTGAATTCTTTACTGCTATAAATACTCCTCCACCATTGGCGTTTATCCTATCCTTGCGGTATATATTCCATTCTGTGTCTAGGATTTCGTTACTGTTCACTTCCGGTTTTAACCAACTTTCCGTTCCTAATACTATATGCGCACTATTTCCTTCAATAAGAGATACTAATTCAGGAACCTTGCCCTGGATACTCCTGCAGTTTACCAATATTACGTTAACTTTTCCTGTTTTTGGTCTCTTAGGACGGACGTTCTTTATCAACGATGATAATGTCCTCTCTGGTAAGCCGTCAGGTATTTTATCGTTTCGCCCAAGGGGGGGTCCCTCTAACCTAAAAAACCCCCGTGTGCACGCCACACGTACTCTGCTACCCTAGTAGCTGCTTCCGGTGTGTAGTGCACGCCTGACCTGTCTAGGGGGGCCCTACAGTTCTCCATCCAATAACGGAGGTCGATGAATTTGCAACCATTATAGTCGCAGAGTCGTCTGAGCCTCTGGTTTAGACCCTCCACACGGCTCCAAACCAGAGGACCGCGATCGACTCTGGGCACTATGCTGCAGATATTAAGCTCAGCTTGCACTCCGCGTGCGATGATGGTTGTCTTCACCAAATCAGCCAGCCGCCGGAAGGAACCAAGGATGGCCTCAGAACCCAAGCGGCAGGCGTCATTCGTTCCGACATGTGCTACTATCTGCAGCCGGTCACACCCAGTGCGTTCAATAGCTGCCGGAAGGGCCTCCTCCACATTACGGACGAGACCCCCCGGCAAGCACACCGAGTGCACACTGGCATTCTTCCCCGACCTACCCGCTATTTTCCTGAGGGGCTCCATAACCCGCCTAACGTTGGAGCTCCCTATAACTAATAGGCCCGCCCTCTGTGACTGTCGGGACCTTGCCGGAGAATCGGCCACTGGCCCAACAGGCGAGGCATCCTGTGGTGGCTCGGAAACGATGTCATCACCACTAGGAAGCACCCCGTACCTGTTGGAAAGGGGTAAGGCAGCTGCCACGCGGCCAGATCCCACCTTCGCCTTTCGGCCAGGCACGCGCGAGCCCACCACTGTCCGCCATTCACCCTGGAGTGATGGCTGACCGGTAAGAATAACGTCAAATTGCAAAGGAAATTTATCGGTGAAACGGGAAAACGTATGGCAGAAGAAAAATAAATAGTTACAAAATGTAGCAATAGATGCTGCTGTAAGCATCACAATTTAATAATGTTCGACTAAAAACGGCAAATGAATCAAACAACAATGCTTAAGGTCCGCCATTCACCCTGGAGTGATGGCTGACCGGTCAGAATAACGTTAAATTGCAAAGGAAATTTATCGGTGAAACGGGAAAACGTATGGCAGAAGAAAAATAAATAGTTACAAAATGTAGCAATAGATGCTGCTGTAAGCATCACAATTTAATAATGTTCGACTAAAAACGGCAAATGAATCAAATAACAATGCTTAAGGTGCATGTTCGACGTTAAACAAACTGTGCTACTCAGTATGCATAGATGTGCAAATGTGATACTGTTAGTTACGTAAGCCTATCCACCACGGCAAGGTCCTATCACATCGGATGGAAAAATTCGGTTTTTAATTCTCCTTGGGCCAAAAACCGCATAAAAGCAGCAATCACATCGGTTTTTAATTGTCCTGAGGCCAAAAACCGCATAAAAAGCATCAATCAAAGTCAAATCGGATTATTAATTTCCATGTGACTTGCGCAAAACATGGTTCAATATATTGTCCACCGTTTTGTGCAACAAGTTGAAATCGATAAATAGCATGTTCCACAACTGATTGAAGTGTTTCCGAGGTCGCGTTCAGAATGTGTTGCGCAATGCGTGCCTTCAATGCAGCTAAGTTAGCAATCGGAACATTGAACACATCATCTTCCAGTTAGCCCCACAGCCAGAATTCACGCGGGTTAAGATCAGGTGATCGGGACGGCCAGGCTGTACGGAAATTGCGGCTGATAATTCTAGCATTACGAAAATGGCGCTTCAGCAGCTGCTTAACTGGATTTGCAATGTGCGGACGTGCGTCATCTTGCATAAAAATGATACCATCCAAATATCCACACTGTTGGAGAGCTGGAATGACGTGGTTGCGCAAAAGACACTCATAGCGCTTACCAGTGACGGTACAAGTAACAGGACCGGAAGCACCTGTCTCTTCGAAAAAATATGACCCTATGTTAAATGACGCCGTAAACCTTTTCGGGATGAAGGGCTACTGGTTGATTTGCGTATGCATTTTCCGTTGCTCATATTCGGCAGTTCTGTGTATTGACATATCCTGCCAGATGGAAGTGGGCTTCGGCTGTCCACAAAAACTTTCACGCCAGTCATTGTCCACTTCCATGCGAGCAAGAGATTCTAAAGCAAAGGTCTACCTTACTGGCAGGTCAACAGGAAGCAATTCGTGCACATGGCTAATTTTGAAGGGATAGCAAAGAAGGATGTTTCGTAGGATTTTACGCACCATGCTCAAGGGTATGTCCAGTGTTCGGGCAATTCTCCGTGTACTACGCGTTGGCACACCACCACTCGTCTCCTCCTGCGTTGCTGTGGCCACTGCTTCCACTGACGTCAAATCAATTCGTTTCCTCCCTCTACCAGGTTGCACACAAAAAGAACCCGTCTTTTAGAATTTCCTAATCATTTTCTCCAGACTCACGGCAGTCATCGGACCAACACCTTTTTTCAAACCATTCTCTGTCTGGAACTTCTGCAAAGTAACGTGTGCACAGACATCATTTTTGCAACACAGCTTTACAAGCAGAGTGCGATCCTGCCTTGAGACAGTCATGGCGAACGTCGCAGACGCCAAAGGAGGAAAAGCCGTGTACCCGGCGTGTTTATAACAACTTCAATGGGTCGTGCGCGTGACAGGTGTCTTCAAAAAATGTTGTGAAATCTTATGGGACTTAACTGCTAAGGTCATCAGTCCCTAAGCTTACACACTACTTAACGTAAATTATC
This sequence comes from Schistocerca cancellata, assembly GCF_023864275.1. Lineage (NCBI taxonomy): Eukaryota > Metazoa > Arthropoda > Insecta > Orthoptera > Acrididae > Schistocerca > Schistocerca cancellata. The sequence continues at coordinate 536,707,214 of NC_064632.1, forward strand.
CTAAGGACAAATACACACACCCATGCCCGAGGGAGGACTCGAACCTCCGCCGAGACCAGCGGCACAGTCCGTGACTGCAGCGCCCTAGACCGCTAGGCTAATCCCTTGCGGCGACAGGTTATTTCATTTACGTATTCTGACACATACGGCTCCATCTATTAGTCAATTTGCACACTATTTTTTTCTTCTGCTATACGGTTTCGCTCTTCCCCGATAATATTCCGTTGTAATTTGACGTTATTCTGACAAGTGGTGTTATATCTACAACGTTTTGAAACTTTAAGTTTAATTATAATCGCCCTGTACATATGTATTAAAACGAATTTGGCTACTATGTGTACATTCCAGCTTATAGTTGTCCAGCAGATATAGTTGTACATACTATGCATCGTTGAATGGCAAGTTCTTATGACACTAAGCATAAGTGCAAAACATGAAGGAGTTGTTGGTTCTGAGCACTATGGGACTTAACATCTATAGTCATCAGTCCCCTAGAACTACTTGAACCTAACTAACCTAAGGACATCTCACAACACCAAGTCATCACGAGGCAGAAAAAATCCCTGACCCAGCTGAGAATCGAACCCAGGAACCCGGGCATGAAGGAGTGGACCTTTAATCAAAATATTGGTGTATTTGGTGATAAAACGAGTATTTTAATGAAAGTTGGACAATTTTACACATTGAATATGCGGTCAACAGCCCAGAAGAATTTTATTGACAGGAACAACAGCCATGGAAACCTACGCTTATGCTAACATTTAATCCATAATGTTTTCTTTGTTTTGCATTTGAGCACTTACTAATTAATTGTCTTGCCACGGCTCAGGTTAGGATTGTGAAAGGTGTATAATTTTGTTGCATAATGTGACTCTTGCTTAACATAGTATTTGCCTTTTGTGAACTCATCCATTACACAATCATTGGTGCATGAATAAACTTTTGACGCCAGTATCTTAATGGCATTTTGGAATGACACTGGTATCTAGCATTTCTGTTGTGATGTACTTGGCTTCAGTTTCTGCATCGCTTTTAAGATAAAACTTTTGTTTGTCTTAGACGAAGAATGTGTTCTCCATTTTGTTTACTGTTTTACCATAATGATTTTGCTGTAAATGTGTAGGATAAGGTACTTCGCTGCACTGCCATTCTGACGAAATATTTGGCTGTTTATATGTGCAGGGTAATGAATTTGGCTGCACTGCTTTCCTGATGAACTATGTATGTATGTATACTGCGGCGCTTATAGTTTTATGTGAGTTCACTTAGGATAAGTATTTACTATTAGAGGCTATAAATGAGGTAAATGCCATGACATAGCAGAATTATCAAAAATTGGGTATAGGAAGAGAGTAAGTTGAAAATGTAACACATGCATCTATAAATGAGAAAAAATGTGATTATATTGTGTAAATGTGATTATAGAAAGACTAAATAATGATTATATTATGTGGCTATGATAATGTGATAATGAAATGCAGCACATTGAAATGGTTGTTTTGGCAGGTAAGTAAACATGAGCGGTATTATGATGTGAATATTATGTTTTTGGTAGGCAAAATTAGATAAAGGATATTATGAGAGAAGTCTGAGGTTTCAGAGAACATACGATATGCATACAGTACAGAAGATAGAAGGCTGATCAGTACACCAGAGTCGTACATAACATTAGGGTAGGACATAAAGCAGACTGACTGAGACTTTGAATCTGAAGTAACTTAATTCCCTTTCCCTTTGCATGAACCATCATACATCTATTTGTCATTTATTTCTGGTCTATGCACCTTCTTCCTCTCATGCTGTGTGTATGTTTTTCATGTATGTATTTTTATTACCACTTTTCCTAAGTTTGTAATATTAATTGTTAGTTTCATAATATTAGATCTGTTACTGTGTGCACATTAGATTTTCTTGTACACTGTCATGGAAATTTGTCGCCATTAGAAGATAATGATACTTTGTTAGTTGCTCCTCTTGATAACTTCACTTAGTATCTGGCACAAGCTATTACGTAATTATTTCTGTATGTGAATGTTTTCTGATCACACTGAGTACTGTGATCTATAAATACTCACTCTTGTATATAAGCTTCATCTTACATTTTCATGCAATGATCTTGTACTGTTTCAGATATTTGCTAGGAATCAAATCATTTCTTAGTGACATAATATTACAAGTGCGATTCACATAGTCACATAGCCTATTTGTGAAGTACATCACAAATTCAGTGAAGCTACCATGGACTGAAATAAGTTTTGCACACACTTAAAGGAAATAGTCAGTGCATCTTCTAGATATCAATGAAAAGCTGTTTCCCTGAATCTGCTCATAACAGACTTCAACTGGACATATGAGTTGTCAGCGGAAAACCACTTACCTAGGCCTGCTCATGTTTGATTCCACATTAGCTGGCACTCTTCAGAGTGTAGTCAGTGACAGACATTCAATTCCTTTACTGGCTGCCCCTGAGCCTGAGACAGTCTTCATTTTTGTTAGAACTCTTCACCTGCCAGGGCCAATACTACAGGGTCAGCGACCTCATCGGTGGCCATACTTAAAGAAATTTGTCAATATTGTGCTAGCAGCGGTCCTTTTCTTAGCCACAAGATTAATGACAAAACACCTTAACACTATCTTTGTTGGTGCTAAGTTAGACAACATTTTACTTTTAGTTGTATTAACATAGTAGCCTCAAGATTAATGATATGAGACATTACATTTTAAGTGATACAACATTTACCTACAATCTACAGAACTCATCTAATAGTATTGTGCTTATTACCTGTGCAAAGACAATGTTGATATGTAAAATTCAAATCAGAACATCCTTTTGTACATTTTGTAACCTGGATTCTAAAGCCTGTAATATTATTTGTAACTGTAACTTATTGCACTAACTTCTTTGTAATTTTTTTGTAAAAATTCCATCCTCCTTGCATCACCACAGGCAAGACAATTACTACAAATATTGTTCTTGGGTGGGAGTGGGGGGGAGGACAGGAGATAATGTAAGGTTCCTATATGTTTTCTGCTATTGTAAATAATTCACCTTTACTGTATTGCAAAAAGATGACTGAGAAAACTGTGGGTGTAGTCAGTAAGATCCCTGATCCTGTATTTAGTTTTATCTATGATTGACTTGCTACTCAAGTTGTTCAACGCTGGAAATTTCTTACTTAAGTTATAGTAGCTTGCAGTTGAGTTTTTCAAAGAATGAGATCTGTTTTTTGTGTAATTGGGAGGAACTATCTAGAATACTTTATTCATCATCTTTTCTTGAGGCCTTATTCCATCTGCAATGCGGGGTTGGCTTTGTTACTATTGATTTGGCAGTGTTAGTTGCAGAGAGTGGCTGTATGATCTACCTGCCGCTACCATGAACCCCTCCAGGATGGAATGAGTGGACCCATCTGTCCGCATCTAGGGTAAGCCATGGAATAGTGTGAACATGTTTCTGTAACTGAGGCGGAATGTGGGGGCCAGCCCAGTATTCACGTAGAGGAATACACATCCAAGTGTATTAGTGCTCTCGACTACTGGCAGGTATCTAGAATACTTTGTTATGGAGATAAAAACGGTGATCTATAATATATACTGATGAAGATATTGGAGGAATTTTAAAAGTATGTTTGTAATTTTTGTAATCAGAGAATTTGTGTAATTGTTATAGTCGTCTTACATTGTATCTTTTGTCAATGATATTGGAGGAATTTTAAAAGTATGTTTGTAATTTTTGTAATCAGAGAATTTTGTAATTGTTATAGTCGTCTTACATTGTATCTTTTGTCAATGATTTCTCAAAAACCATTTTTTGAAGAAAAACCCACAGACACGATTCATAGTAAAATTTTGAATTTTTATCGTGTGTGCATAAAATTTTAAACTTTTATCGTGTGTGCATTTCACCTCGCACAACACAAAGCAGCAGATTGTTCCTGTTAAAAGAAATTTAGAGTACATGATTTATTTTTATTTGGAAATTTTTCGTTAATTTCCTATGGGACCAAACTGCTGAGGTCATCGGTCCCTGGGCTTACACACTACTTAATCAAACTTAAACTAACTTATGCTAAAGATAACACACACAACCATGCTCGATGGACTCGAACCTCTGATGGGGAGAGCCTCGCGAACCATGGCAAGGCGCCACTGACCACGCGGTGACCATGCGCGGCGATTTGTTTTTAGTTGCTGCATCTGCTTATTTGTAATTGATTTCGAGAACGTCAGTGCTCCTAACACAATACCAGCATGCTGATCAAGAAGTGCGTCACTTTTATTTCGGGGTAGATCTCACCTTGCGTTCCTGAGCAAAGAGTGTGTAGTGAGGATTGTGAGGTGTCGTGCTAGAATGAAGCTCAGTGTACAGTGTTGGTAATTTCATTCAGCTGTTTTCTTCCTAATAGAGGAATAATTAATTTTTGTGAATTTTCCTAGTCTGACATTGCTCTTCATATTACGTGTCGTTTACAATGTGCTTCGGCACTGAGTTTCAGTCATTAAGTTTTCACTGAGCACGAATTTAGTTTCCTTTGGCATTTAACTTCATGAAGAGCATAATTTGAAGCAAAGACAATGAATCTTTTGTGGTGTCACCGCCAGACACCACACTTGGTAGCTGGTAGCCTTTAAATCGGCCGCGGTCCGTTAGTATACGTCGGACCCGCGTGTCGCCACTATCAGTGATTGCAGACCGAGCGCCGCCACACGGCAGGTCTAGAGAGACTTCCTAGCACTCGCCCCAGTGGTACAACCGACTTTGCTAGCGATGGTTCACTGTCTACATACGCTCTCATTTGCCGAGACGATAGTTAGCATAGCCTTCAGCTATGTCATTTGCTACGACCTAGCAAGGCGCCATATTCAGTTACTATTCTGAACAGATGATGTTGTGAATCATGTACCGTCAAGAGCGACGTTCATCATTAATGGATTAAAGTTAAGTATCAAAGTAATTACATCCGCTTTCTGAATTCCAATACCTTGTCATGGTCCAGACCTCACGTCAGTATAGTTCTTCCCTCCTCACGCCAGCCTGCGTGAGCTAACACGCGTGCATTTCGGCCTCCACTAGTAACACGGTGTTGGCTCTTCTGCCAACACAACATCTTCATTTCAAATTTTGCACTTCATGAAGTTTGAAGTTCACGACGCTGTTCACATGGGCAACACAGGGTCAACCAACAGTCAGTGTTGCTCAGCAGTTAAATACGTTATCTACAGTACATGTTACATGTTTCGAGATCAAAGCATTGAGTTTTATCGTAGTCAGATAATATTTTATAGAAAGCTTACACGGTTAATGCTGGTTATGGATGATGCAGGAGTTGACGTTCGATGATGACTCCCATATACGATCGATTGGAAACAGATTTGGTTATCGAGCAGGCAAAGGCAACATGTCGACACTCTGTAGAGCAGGTTGGGTTACAACAGCGGTATGTAGGCGAGCGTTATCCTTTTGAAAACACACCCTCGAACGCCGTTCATGAATGCCAGCACAAAAGGTAAGATCACCAGACTGATTCACAAATTTGTAGCCATGGAGCTTAGGGTAACCAAGAGACCACTCCTGGTGTCACACGAAATCGCGCCCTAAACCATGACTCTAGGTGTAGGTCCAGTGTGTCTAGCAGGCAGATAGATTGGTCGCAAGCCCACATCTGGCCTCTTTCTAACCAGCACACGGCCATCACTGGACACCGAGGCGGAACGTTATTTCATCAAAAAACACAACAGACCTCCGCCCTGCCATCCAGTGAGTGAAACCACTACATTCGCAATTGGTGGCGGTTTAGGGTCAGTGGAATTCACGCTACAGGAGCTTTCCTTGATCAGTTCTTTGCGTCACTGTGATGTCAACTGCTGCTCATATTGTTGCTGCACATGCAGTACGATGCACCAGAGCTATACTTCGACCACGACGGTTTTCCCTTTCGGTAGTGCCACGTGCCCGTCTAGAGCGTGGTCTTGTCGTGATTGCATATTCTCGTGACCACCACTGACAGCAGTCACTTACAGTGGCTACATTCTGCCAAGTCCTTCTGCACTATCGCAGAAGAAACAGGCAACTCCTCGTAGCGTTACTACACGGCCTCGTCCAAACTCAGTGAGGTGTTGTTAATGTCGTCATTGTCACTTTAAAGGCATTCCTGTGTAACATCAACTAACCACTTCCAGTCTCAAAGATAACTAACGCTCATGACCGTTACAGCGCGTATTAAAAGCAAACCTGATATTCATACTCATAGATGCGCTACTAGCGCCACCCTTATGCGACTCGCGAGAAGTCTGAATAGACATCGTCTTTAAGATGCAGAAACGCGCCTACCTACTGTCGTTTATTTCGTGCTACTCCATCTTGATGTTGCGATCTTTTTCTCCATAAGTGTCTTTCAACAGTCACTTCGTTTGTAGAGGTCTGAACGTGCTTCATATTGTAGTACTCGAAAATGGACAAAGATGGAAATCACGACTGTCAGTACAGTAAACAATCTATTACGTCAACCGGCGGAACACTGATTTGAAATTTAAAAAAAAGAAAATCAATTATCAGTCGAACGAAGTTCATGAAAGTTTTGTCCCTTTGTGGGCGTTACATACACTTTTTTGAGTCTTGTAATAACTCTTAATTTGGCATCCCCATTCCATACTACTAATGTTGACATTCAAATCATTATATTTCTGGATATTTATCTCTAATAACTTTTCCCAGTAACCAAAAAGTGTAATCCAAAAATCATGGGACAGCTACACACTGCTGGCCACTGAAATCGCAGCACCAGGAAGCACAGCCAATAGCTAATTTTTGCTTACTGGGCCTTTATACTATAGCAAGAAAACACAGATTAGTTCGGCAAACTGATTATGTATAGGTTACCAAATTTAGAAATTTAGTACACAGGGCTGCTACCTCCGACTGCAACAACGGTTCAATCCTGGGTGTGTACAGTTTCGAGCTGATACAGGTATGTCATTTCATTCTGTCCCATCACTGTGTCAGAGTTCATCAGTCGTACTGAATCAGTGTGTGGCATTCTGTGGGCAACCCATGACCAGATATTTTGAAATGGTGAAAGATACAGAGAACCGTCTGGCCTCTGTATCGGGCTGGATTAGAACAGCATCATAAACAAGTGGTTTTGCATTATTTTCTTGAAATGTAAAAACACAAAGACATGAAGGTAGTCCTCAGATCCACGTCCCAACTAGTCAGAAATGTGACAGCCATAGTCCAGATTACTGAATGTACAGGCCAGAAGTGGTCGTGTTATCTAACAACAACCACTCCATACCATCACACCAGGTGGAGGGTATGTAATACAATGACAAATGTGATCTGTCCATGGTCATCACCCCAGAGTCTCCACATATGAATACATCTAGCTTTATACAAAACAGCGACTCATCTGAAAAGGAAATGTGGAGCCATGTCCAGTGTTGATGATGCACACGCCACAGTAGGCTGCTGAAAATCCTTTTTTAAACAACCTTTAGCCATAACCATCAGTTAATTAATCATGATGCAAATAAAGCTCAAACCATGCAAATGAATGAGCAATATTTGCAATAGTGGCGGCTTGTACACTGAGTATTTCTTTATTGTTTTGTCAGCAGAACATATTCATACATAAAATATTGTCTTGTGAGAGACTAAATCCCATTCTTACATAGTAAATGGATTTGTCACTGAAAAGAAGTTTCTGGTATTTCAGCGGACATTTTTCATTGTATAATCATGTACTGTATCTAATACCGATACAAATAATATATAAGATCAGCACTATATCACACCTCAGATGTGAAATAAGGATTTGCTACATTCTGAGCCAGGCACATGCTATAAATCAATGAAATTAATGTCAGCATGTTATGTTCTTACCTTAATACACAACAGGCGCCTTCTCGTCCAAAAACCGCCCACTTCTTGCCTGATGTCTGAAGGAACGGACTGTGGACAGAGAAATCCAATGATTACATCATTTTATCCTCTTCCTATACTTTTAAACATGAATTAATATTCAGTGTAAACTTAGAGTCACTAACAGAACGTAGACTAGAAAGATTTTAATAACGTTATCTTATCAGCTGATGCGTATTGAGAATAGAACATCATATTTAGAAAAAATTAATTTCGGTAAATATTTTGTTTCTTATTGATAAACATCTCAGATATTGATTTTTAAGAACTAAAACACTAATGCACACTATTTTTCCTAAATGTGATCTTGTATTGTCAATACATATCAGCTGTTGATATTACTTTAATCAAAGCTCTCTAAGTCTACCTTGTGTTAAGGATTGTTTCATGGAAAACTTCAGGCAATATCTTAGAAGATACTACAGGGCAAAACCATCAATAAATTAATATAATTGTTATGATAAACTCATATAAATCAATTTATCCTGAATATTTTTTTAATTGCAATTCTTTGCTAACCCCAAAGAACTTTGTCACTAAGAAAATTCAGTACTATTTGTACATTACCATTATTTATATTTCACAGATATGTATAAGATAAGAAAACATATTCATCCAGTATCTTCAAACAGATTTGTAAAACACTTTAATGAAGTTGTGAGCCAAGATAATTCTATTTCATCCATAGTACAATTTATTATCTTTATCAGATAATCTGTTCCATCACTATCTTATTGCAGCTATAATACCTAAATATTCATCATATTACATGTGTCCCTACATATTTTATTCATATGTTACTACTTTCAAATATTAATACAGGTACTCTAATGAGAAAAATGAAATGTATGTTTAGAAATATGTAAATTTCACATATTAAATATTTTACCATAATATCTTATCGCTATTATATGATTAGATAAGAACACTAAAACAGGTTATTATAAAAGATGGCAAACTACTGTGGTTAACAATAAACATTACACAAAACACATTACAGCACATGACTAATATTGAAAATATCATCACAGTGCAGTTACAGAATGTGTCTTAAAGAAAAATCTTTCGTTAATATAAAGACCTATCACAGAAATGCTTCCTTTTGACAGTGATATTGGGTAGTACAGAGAAAATCATCATGTTCATAGTTACAATACGAAAAATAGTTGGACTTTTTATCATCATTAAACAGAGAAAATCTTTAAAAACTGTTTCATTGTGTGACATAAATTCTTAAGTATACACTCACAAGAAATTACTAAGGGAATCATATTAACCTACCATATGTAGGGCAAGTAGAACATATTGTTATTTTGTGTAACGTATGATTAATAACTGTAGATTCACTCTGAAGACAGAATTCCGAAAGTATGGACAGATAATTAAATAAAAACTATGAAAGTAACAAAACTGTTGCTGTTAGACTTGCAGGTATCGATTATTACTGTGTGGAGGGGTACACGAAAATAAAAATCTGAAGTACCAAACCCGCAGAAACATCAGTGTTAATCATCAGATTTTTATTATATGTCAAATATAAATGTGGATATTGTAAATATCCATCTTTTTACTGAAGAAGACATACCAGGAAGAGTCACTGAAATAATAAAGAAAATGTATAAGAGATTAGCAACATATTTCTGCTACAAAGCCAGTGGCATAATTAAATGATGACTGTAAAAATGATATAAATACTTACATGTGTAAGAGTGTAAACTTATGTTGACAGAGGAAGAGTATTGCAAGTATGGGTGAAATGTCAATTGCACTCAGTGACTTATTTTAAAATACAATGTAGTATCATGTACAGAAATCCTTTTACATTAAATGTCCAACAATTTAGTGCTTTTATGTAAAGGGCCAAAATGTTTATAATGTTGCCAAGTAAGAGGAAAGTTTATATTGGGACACTGTTGCTGTTGTTGTTGTCCACAGACTGGTTTCATGCAGCTCTCCATGCTACTCTATCCTGTGCAATCTTCTTCATCTCCCAGTACCTACTGCAACCTACATCCTTCTGAATCTGTTTAGTGCATTCATCTCTTGGTCTCGCTCTAGGATTTTTATCCTCAACGCTGCCCTCCAGTACTAAACTGGTGACCCCTAGATACCTCAGAACATGTCCTATCAACCAATCCCTTCTTCTAGTCAAGTTGTGCCACAAATTTCTCTACTCCCCAACCCTAGTCAATACCTCCTCATTAGTTATGTGATCTACCCATCTAACCTTCAGTACACTGTAATAACTATAATCTGTAATTTAGAAAAGCATCACTTGATCCAACCCATGTTCACAATTTATCTGGACACAATACACATTCATTAGCGGAAATAGTAGTTAAGCATGGTAAATAGTCGATTTACTTCCAAATAATTGTAATATCTCTTTATATTCGATGAATTATTCTGATACAATTCTACCCTTGAATGACGTTTACTATTTTTCTATCTTCATACTCGCAGAATCCATGCGAAAAGTAGTTCATACAATAGCTATGCCATGAGCGCATAAGTATTCTTTGTAGCACTCTCTCTGGTGGTAGAAAAAAAAAGAAAGGGAACTTCCGAGATTGTCTTCGTGTCGATTAGCCTGAGCTTGGTTTGGAAGAACTGTAATCTGGTTATTGAGATTTATCACAGAAAATAACTGATACGAAATGTACGATTAAAAGGAAATATATATAGATGGCACCTCCAAATAAAAGGTGTGTATTTTAAATTTGAGAATTAATGATATTTATCGATATATTGCGTAGTTGTTAATCAGAAGAGACTTCAGAAAGACTGGATACGAACCTGCATTTAATAATACAAGAGCTCCATTACTTCTTCGGAAGGTTAAACATCATCAAAGCCAAATATCCGCTTGATCTGAGGTTTCCCGACTGATTATACAACGCTCCCAAAAATTACGAGGCATTTTATTTGTACAGATTAGCAGACTGCCGCAAAGCACGAGCCTGCAGAGAAGAAGAATCATCGCCTGATTTCATTCTAACAAGTAAAATTTCAGAATCATTTTGAGTGACTGAGCTATGACTGTGTTTCCTATCATGAATGATTGATTACTCGAACGAATTAAGAGCTACTGAATTACGTAGATAGATAGGAGGAAAAAATTACAGTGGCGACAGTGAGACAGGACTCTTTTGGATTGTTATATAATATATGTATTTTTTGTTTCATGAAAACCAACGAGAACGAGAGGTAACTAATCTGAAGAGAGATTCGGTGCCCATTGTAAAAGATTGCGGATACCAAGAAACGATTTCAACTATTGGACAACACCGAGGCTACAGAACAAGGCCAGAGAAGTCTAATTTTTTTATCCTGTAGTTAAAATAGTTTGAAATCAATTTAGAAAGGACTTTTTCCAGATAGTAGTTAGAACTGTATATAGTGTGATTTTCGTATCTGGACATTGAACTTTGTACCATCTGTGAAGTAATTTGAAAGTTAAGTTTGACTACGACAGTAAATTTGAAACTGTATTTAGTGATTAGAACCTGATATTGACGGTTATTTAATGGTATTGACTAGAGCGGCATTTAAAATGTCATTGAATCAGCAACGAGACGTGCAACAGTCTTCAGCTGTTTGCGCAGAAGCAGAGGCCATGGATAGCAATTCTGAGACTGTTGTGGCTAGCGGTAGCAATATAAACAATCCCGCTGGTTCAGAAAACATCCATATAACAGTTGATCAGAGGGTTGCTGACACATTAGTTGTTATTATGCAACAGTTGTCTCTATTAGCCGAAGGCCAAGCGGAGGTAAAACGAGATTTATCCGTTATACAAAATGAACTCCAAAATCAATTAGCCGAAAATCAAACACAATTACAAAATCAGTTAAGAGCAACCTTTACCGAATTAGATCAGAGATTAAATACCCAGACACAGGAAATAAAAGAACAGGCAGAAAAGACCGAACAGAATCTGATTGCTCAAATTGAGCAGGTACGCCAACAATGCCAAGAAAACAATAGTAAATTAAAAGCGGAAATAAACGAATATGTATCCGTCAAAATTGACACAATACAAAAACAAGTAGAACTGTTTCCTCAAATAATACAAGCTCAAGAGGACATACAGTGTTCCGTAGCTATGATACCAGAAATTATAGAATCCCAAGATAATCTAAAGAAGCAATTTGACGAAGTGAAGGAAAAACAGACGACAGTGGAACATAGAATGAATGTACTTGCGGGAAAGATTTCAGAAATGACATTAGAGCGGCAAAATTTTCCTTCGGAAACCATAGAAGAAACTGTGAAAGTAGCTTTACAGTCAATTTCAGAGAGTTCCAAGAAGAATTTATTCAACAAAGGGTTGAAGGAAGTTCGTGAACAACTTGGCGAAGAATTCTCGCGTTGGAAAGAAAATATCGAAAGATCACTAGATCTCTCGCAGCAGGATTTAGAAACAGCGAGAAGTAGGAAACAAAACTCTCAATCTGCGCGTGACATTCCGTCCACGTCAAGATCCGATGTAGACAGAACTTGAACGTCACAAGTTAGATTCGATATAACGGATAGCCCCAGGGAAAAGTACGAACAGGATGATTTTTGGAATCGTAGTAGCGTTGAGGAGAAGATGAGTAAACAGAGACAATTTCAAATCTTTAACCCTGACAAAAAGAATGTTCATCCTGTAGTCTTTATTCGAAGTTTCAGTGGTCTATTTCCACGATCTTGGACAGAATGGCAAAAGATTAGTTTTGTATCTGGATATATACAAGGAACAGGAGCATTGTGGGCATCCGAACAAACATCTTCTTGTAAATGTTACAAAGAATTTGAGCATGCTTTTCTAGCAAAATATTGGTCTGCTGGAGTACAAGAAAGACTTAGGCAGGAAGTATTATATCCTGAGCCTTTCTCATTTTCTAGAGGATCTCTAAAGAGATATTTTGAGAAATACATTAATAAATCTCTGTATTGGGATGTACCGATTCCTTTGCCGGATATACTTAGAATACTCAAGTCCAGACTACCCACCAGTATAAGGAATCAGCTGTTATATATAAATGATAAGGATATAGACTCATTTATGACTACGCTTGATCGTATTGATATAATTGAGGAGGACAATAAAAGGGCAAGAGAAATGTCATATCAAAGAAGAGCAACAGAAGCGAATCCGAGCTGCAACTCGAGTGGGAATGGCAGTAATGGTAGCTGTAACACTAATCATAACCAACTACACTCTCTGAGGAGACTTAGCAATGGACAAAATGCAAACAATAATTATTACCATAATGGAAACTTTAGTAATGGTGCAGCGAGGGGCTATTTTAGGAACAGTAGGAATTTTAATCGATATAATCCAATGTATGGTAACACAGGACAGTTCTACCAACACCAGCAGAACAACAACAATAATTACACGAATCAAGCAAGACATTATAGACAGAATTCACCACAACAACCGATAATCACTGAAGTAGCTGAAGAGACAAATACCAATCGGACCAACAATCAGTCAAACTAAACATGACCGCATCGTGCCCCGGAGGAGCGGTCAGGGGATCTGTTAGGGGCGAAACAGTAAAATTACAATTGTTAAGATATAATGATGGTGAGCTGTTGATTGAAGAGTTAACAAAGGATTTAATAACGTGTCATAATGACAGATCGAGTGTTTCGGTATCGGAAGTATTTGTTGAAATAGAGGAAGTTCCAACGAATGTGATATTAGACACCGCCGCTTCCGCCAATGTCATCTCAGGCGCTCTTTTTAGGAGAATTATTAGGAAGAAGAAGGTACCAATTTTGCCGGTACAGAACTGCAAAATCATCGGAGCTGTTGGAGCACGCTATCCCAATGTCGAAATACAAACACAATTAGAGATGAAAATGGGAAATGTAGCAATAAAATGCACGTTCCTTGTAGTGGAGAAGTTAATAGTGGACTGTATTCTTGGTATTGGGAGTATGCAGGAGTACGATTGTCAGATTGATTTTTTGGGAGGAATAGTTAAATTTAGATTAAATGGAGAAGAGGTAGCAATGGATTTAAATAGAAAGGAAACGGTGCATGAGAAATATTGTCGCGGTGCCATAATTCAATTAATTGACACTACAAACTGTCGTTGGAAAGAGCTTTCAAAGTATTTGATACAACAGGAGGACTTTAACCAAACAACAATGATAAAAGCTAGTGAATCAAATCAGCTTACTGGAGAACACAGGCAGCAGCTCCATTATTTGTTAGAGGCATATGAAGAGATTTTTGATGTGAAACCAGGAATTATTAAAGGGTATATTTGTCACCTACAAGTGAAGCCACATCAGACTTACTGTTACACGCGCTATTCGATCCCCTGGCGTTTAAAACAATCTGTTCAAAGGGAGATAAATAGAATGTTCGAATGGAACTTGATTGAGCCATCAACTAATCCATATTGTTCTCTGCTCTAAGTCGTTCCAAAACCTGGAGGCAACGTAAGAAAAGTATGAAGATCAGAATTTAAAATGGGAGGAAAAGATTCGACTCGCACTTGTCAATTTAACAAACAAGGCAATACAACGGAAATTGACATACGATAAACGGATTCACCGGATTCAGACGTTTCATCTTGGAGAAAAGGTTTTATTGAGCGACACATCCATTCCTCGAAACTGATGAAGAACATAAAGAAATGGAATCTTATTTATATCGGACCATATGTTATTGTAAATATACCAAATCCTGGATCATACTTGTTGGCATATCCCGAATCGAAAAGAATAAAGGGATTATTCCCGCATAATGATATTAAGAAATTTTTTGAAGGATCGTAGATCTGTGATACCAAATATGGAGAAGAATTTAGAGTGGAATTTGACTATGAGTCGAATGTGTATATAAATATCAAGAAGTTTATGTTGTCTAGAGGTTGAGAGACAGTGAGATTGCTCCTGTGATAGGTTAAGAGACAGTGAGATTGCTCCTGTGATAGGTTAAGAGACAGTGAGATTGCTCCTGTGATAGGTTAAGAGACAGTGAGATTGCTCCTGTGATAGGTTAAGAGACAGTGAGATTGCTCCTGTGATAGGTTAAGAGACAGTGAGATTACTCCTGTGATAGGTTAAGAGACAGTGAGATTGCTCCTGTGACAGGTTAAGAGACAGTCAGATTACTCCTGTGATAGGTTAAGAGACAGTGAGATTACTCCTGTGATAGTTTAGCACAAAAATTTTTAAGATAGGTAGAAGAATTTGTTAATTACTAGTGTTTGTAAGTGTGGACTATGAGCAGAAGCCACAGTGATATACAATGAAAGTGCATCTACATTTCCTCAAGACACGGCACTTATGTGAGAATTGCGTGTGAAACTTGAACAGTGTGGGATATGTAGGTAAATACGCTGTGTGTATGATGTGCGCTGTTCACGCAAGATAACAAATGAACTGTGAAATGAAGCAACAGTCGATAATGTCACTATTGCAAACAATTGAAGAAACTCTCTGGTTGTGCGAGAGAAAATTATTATAATTTTTAGATTTTTCATTATGCCTTCTTTACCAGGAGAATTAATTTAAGAATTTTAATTAACATTTTATGAATAGCAGTTTGTGTGTTTCATATTATGAACATAATTGTTGAAATATATTTCCATAAATGTTCATAAGAGGATGAAGAAGATTCTGCGAGTGGATGATTTGTTAAATGAACATACATCATCATTAATGATATTTATTTGCAAGTGGATCTATAAATCAATTAATTATAAGAATAATGAAAATTTTTCAAATTATTCCTTTTGTGGAGTCAGTGTCATATGCCTATGTTTAAAATTTTTCATCAGGTGTAAACTTAAATTTTATCCATAATTTCGTAATTGAAAGCAAACCTCGGACAGATTCAATGCTCTACTTCCACCTGCACTATAACAAACCGAAGATTAGATCTAAAAACTTTTTTGAGAGGAATACATTCGATATGAGCTACAACAAAATTTAAATGCTCACAGTCTATTTGGCAATATTTTGGACAATCAGCAGTTGTAATTGGTATTGAGGACTACAAAAAAATTTGCAATTGTCAGGACTGATGGATGTTCCACTCTAGTACAGATGGAAGAATATAAGAATCCACTCCGATTTTGAGTTCACCGATGAAATATGGACTTTGTTGCCTTAATCCACTCTCTTCCAGGGATTTATTCAGTCAGAACCTTTTCTTATTCCACTTTAAACCTGTTTCATGTTCACGTCCCTGACCATCTGTTCCTGAGGTCATCTTCCTGTTTCTACGGCACATTACCAGCTTCTATCCTGTACCATAAGCCATCGCCTGTCCTCCGTGCCGCCTCCACCAGACGCTGTACGTCGCCTACGCGGTGTCCGTACCCAGTGTTCCTGTTCCATCGACTTCACAACGAGATCGCCGGCTACATCGTCGAAAGAAGAATTTTGAAAATTTTTTGAGCAATATTGTAAAATTTTTTTTGGCTATGAGGCACTTTTCCTTCGATCTAATCTATGGGGCTTCTATATATTTCAAAATTACTGGATTTAGGCTTTCCTATCTTCTTTAATACCTGAGCTGGGGTCTATTCTTCCGGGTTTTCCAGTGTTTCCCTGTGAAGGCCAGTTCCCAAATGGGTAGACATTTTTCGTAATTACACCAATCTACATCTTCCCTGGTTATGTACTCGGGATGCGGGTATACCCCGATACATGTAAAAGCTACAGCTTATGTATTCTCGTAACTTACTGTCTTAACATGTTACCCATACTATCTATAGTAAAATTCCACTAATTCAAAATATTCCTCTTTTGAATAATCAACCCAACAAATTTTTCCTGATAGCTCGCAAAGTGTATTATCATTAACTTTGCTCGCTGCGAGGGGCAATTGTAATATCTCTTTATATTCGATGAATTATTCTGATACAATTCTACCCTTGAATGACGTTTACTAATTTTCTATCTTCATACTCGCAGAATCCATGCGAAAAGTAGTTCATACAATAGCTATGCCATGAGCGCATAAGTATTCTTTGTAGCACTCTCTCTGGTGGTAGAAAAAAAAAGAAAGGGAACTTCCGAGATTGTCTTCGTGCCGATTAGCCTGAGCTTGGTTTGGAAGAACTGTAATCTGGTTATTGAGATTTATCACAGAAAATAACTGATACGAACTGTACGATTAAAAGGAAATATATATAGATGGCACCTCCAAATAAAAGTTGTGTATTTTAAATTTGAGAATTAATTATATTTATCGATATATTGCGTAGTTGTTAATCAGAAGGGACTTCAGAAAGACTGGATACGAACCTGCATTTAATAATCCAAGAGCTTCATTACTTCTTCGGAAGGTTAAACTTCATCAAAGCCAAATATCCGCTTGACCTGAGGTTTCCCGACTGATTATACAACGCTCCCAAAAATTACGAGGCATTTTATTTGTACAGATTAGCAGACTGCCGCAAAGCACAAGCCTGCAGAGAAGAAGAATCATCGCCTGATTTCGTTCTAACAAGTAAAATTTCAGAATCATTTTGAGTGACTGAGCTATGACTGTGTTTCCTATCATGAATGATTGATTGCTCGAACAAATTGAGAGCTACATAATCACGTAGATAGGAGGAAAAAATTACATAATGAAGGAAAATATAAAAGTGTAATAAAACCCTTAACCACATGTTTGGTAGATACATTTAAATACATCGAGAACCATTATCATTGAATTTATGAGAAGATATAGTGACAAATGAAAACAGTGTGCGAGCAAGAAAAGCTATGTATGTGGTCTGAATTCGTCTGCAGAATAACTGATGAATAAATATCCACTTCAGTTACCTGTAATTTCATACTTTATTACAAAACTGGTTTTGAAGCATAAAGCTTAATCTTCAGGTGCCTCCTGGGAACATCAATGTGTGGCAGTTGGGCAAGTCACTCAAATTACAGGTAATTACGACTATTTCGAATTTATAAAGTTATTACTATTTAAGAGCTTCCATATTGAACAAAATGAATATGGGAAAGTTGATGTGAGTCACATTGTCGCAAACTATTGTGGTAATTTATCTTTTAGAATATCTCAGTTTTATCAAAGGACTGATCTTTTTAGAAATTAGGTGTGTAATAAATTCCAGGTATCATGTATGAAATTGTATGAGTTAAATTTTCACAGTATTTCAAACTACATATACAACATGTCTCTGGTATGAAGTGGCAACTCTCACTTTATTTTTATCACAAGGTAATAGATTAATTAATTATTAAGACATAAGTTTGGTGTAAACCTGTTTTATATTAAGCTCTATCAATTATTACCACTTGCGTGAACTTACTTATTTATCGAATGAAACAAGTTTACAGTTGATTATTTATTATGATGAGCAAAATGTATTAAATAATTTGAGTACTTCAGTGAGATTTAAATTTGCTGAAAGGAACGAAATGTAACTGTACAAAAAGTCCTCTGCAAGTCTTTATAATTTGTAATGTCTTTATGAACCAAATTTAAAACCCTGAATGAATGCTTGTTAGCTGCAGTAGTTTTTCCCAAACCTTAAATTTCTGGTATCATTCTTCATTTCTGTAGCCGATTTTGCAAACTTCAATGCACCATGTTTCTCTCTCCATGAAATAGGAGTTCATTGTCAAATACGTGTGTCTAAATGGATTTCATTCTGGATCGTAATGTTGTATTCGTGAAATAAGGTGTGAGAAATCACAGAGGAAAGCATGCATATGCTGTGTTTATTAGACAAGGTTGTTAACCAAAGAGAAGCTTCAATACTCCTCTTGTGTTTCCTAACTTGATGGTACGAACTATTGCCAAGGCTGAATATAGTGTGAAACTCAGGAAAGTTTCGTTCGGCATTAAATACGTGTAGTGATTACCTCATAGTTGGCCTCAATGGTCTGATGATATATGAACTTTTCTGGTTGCTAGCTGAGGAAATTAGTTTACGTGTTATTTTGTCAGGCTAACAGACAAATCATCTCATTGGTTTTAGCTGTAGAGAGACCTGAACCAATGGAAATGTCTCTGGATGGGAAATAAGTAATTTCTCTGCCATTAGTACTGCCCCAATGAAATAGAAGATCTAAGATTGAAAGTCAATTACGGGAGTTATTGTGGACTTCAGAAAGTGGCGCCTCAGTTTTGGTCCCCAATGGAGGGAGGAAAACAGATCTGTAGAAACATGCCAGGGAGTGCTAGGGGCAGTTTTCCAATTTTGCAATGAACCTGTTGTCAAACTGTCATCAAACCGATGAAAAAACGTACACCTTCTGATGGTAAAATACTCTGTAAATAACATAAATAGCTAATTATATGCATTACTTTTCTCGAGTAAAAACTATAGGAGGCATATGGTGAACCTCGTATTCCTTAACCTACCTAGATTTTTTGACTGAACGTTGCGGTTAACATAATCAGTTGCTTTAGAGGAGTCCCTGAAGACACAATCGTTTGAGATTATGTGTTTGTAATATTTCAGTAAAAGAGTACATTGCTGCATCTATATATTATTTCACTAGAAATAAGAAAGTCATATTTGGGACTCCTAATATTTCAATGATTTCTCGGTAGCTTTGAGTACATAACCTTCCTAAAAGCTTGGAAGAATTTGTGTCGAGATGGGTTTGTAAACATATTTCACAGCGGATTATTGAAATGTTACCCGAAAATAATTTTACCTTACACGTATAACAGCATCACTTATTCTATGATTAATTTTGTAGCGTGTCTATGGAAATGTTAGCAAACCAACGCGAACTTTTACTTTTCACGGCATGCATATATTGCAAAATGCTTTAGCACAGCGGACGTCCACCGCGAAAATCATTGTTGTCGAGTCACTGAGCTCATCTGTGGAAATTACGATGAGTAAGAGATGTGAGTCTGCACGATTTTTGCGGAAGCAAATGAATGACGTTCGTCGTGGAGGACGCTATAACATTTTGCCTGGATTTACCTTAGAATAGGTTTACGACGTGTTTCGAGACGAGACTTATCTGTAACATACGCAAATTGTGATGCATCAGTTAATAAACATGCGTGTTCCCACCAACATTTTTACAATATTTCGCTTTCCCCTCAGTAGTTTGGCTCCATCTTTATGGCTACGCGGGCTTCATGCTTTACGATAGTGTAGTTTAGGGGCAGCTTGTCACCTCTTCACAGAGCGATGCGACTACATATAGCGCCGTAACAGTTGGCTCTCGCCGCTTCATGGGAACCAGGAACAGCAACCACACGAGTCGTGGTGAGGTCGGGCATTTTTCCAGCGCCGCCGTTGTACTGCGTTGCTGTCTTGCAAACGGGCTGCCGCGCTATAATACGATCCTGGCGCAAAATGAATAATTACCATGCAATGAATAATAATGAGCTTCGAAATAAAGCTTGCGCCGGGAGGGCGATAAAATTTTCAAGGCACCGCACTGTGGAGCGAAACCCATCTTCGGAATTGTAATCGATACTCCCAGCACAACACAACTTCCTACTTAAAAGTTCGTTCGTATATTGAGAGAAAAAGCTCATTATTAGGAAACTTATAATGCGTTTAGGACGTCGCGGAGTTTATCGCAATGAGTTGTCTCGTCGGAGGAAGGAAAATGGCGATTAAGGAGTTTGGTCGTTAGTCACTCACGACGAGGTAAGAGTTTTTGGGTCGGAAAATACGAAGCTGTTGTTAGTTGGAGCACGCGGAATAGTCACGCAAGGAACGATATGGGGTTAAATACCTGGCTCTTTGACACATTACGTGATTTTCAAGTTTGTTCGATGAGAAGGGCATACAACCTCGGAATGTCAGCTGAAATTTTGACAAGCGACGACTAGATTAAAAAATAGCTAGTTTTCATGTAACTTATTCTGTAAGTTTAGAAATTTACCGGTGCCATGAACTAATTTTGATAAGATGTACATCAAACTTGTATGCCAGACGGTTGATATCTACTTAGTATATTAAGGTAGACATGGACCTCGGCAGTAATTTATTCGAGAGGGGCTAATTTCGAAAGTTCCATTTTAATCAGCTAATTAGTTGAGTCTGAGAAAGTGCCGTGGTCCTAGAAATAAATTTCGCATGGCGTACATGGATGACATGGTCCTTCTAGCCACAGGGGAAAAAGAATTACAGGATTTGGTGGACACCATTGCAACTAACGGAAAAAAATATGGAATGAAAATTAACACAAATAAAACAAAAGTATTGGCAATAGGAGGAAATAAGGAAATAAAAATTGTGCTGAATGGAGAAACACTAGAACAGGTGCAAAATTTTAAGTATCTTGGAAGCAGGATAGACACCGACTGGAAGTGAACCACAGAAATTAAAACAAGGATAGCAATGGCAAAAGAGGCGTTTTATGAGAAAAGGAGAATCTTCTGCAGCGGTCTGGACAGAGAACTCAGAAAGAGACTCATAAAATGTCTTGTATGGAGTGTTCTTCTACTATATGGCGCTGAAGCAAGGACTATGAGGAAAAATGACAGAGAAAGGCTGAAGGCTTTTGAGATCTGGACATGGCGGAAGATGGAGAGAATAAGTTGGATGGACAGAGTAAAAAATGAAGAGGTACTGAGAAGAGTGGGAGAGAATAGACAGTTACTAGATGTAATAAAGAGAAGAAAAAGAAATTGGATGGGCATATATTAAGAAAGAATGATGGACTGATAAAAACAGTTTTAGAAGGTTATGTAGAAGGGAAAAGGAAGCGAGGAAGGAAGAGATTCCAGATACTGGATGACATGATGGACGGTACAACATACAGCAGCCTTAAGAAGGAAGCAATGGATCGCAGAAGTTGGAGAGGCAAAGGACCTGCTAATATAGTAGATAACTGATGATGATGACATAAAGCTTATTACATTTTAAACGTTTGGTTGTTTCACAGCCATTTTAAACTGACGTAGTACCGCGTACACGAGGTAAAAGAGGGCAGTGCACTGCTGGAGCTCTCATTGTACTCAGGCGATTCATGTGTAAAGGTGTCTGACGTAACTATGGCTGCACGGCGGAAATAATAGAGTCTCAACACGGAATGGTAGTTCGAGCTATACGCACGGGACGTTCCATTTCGGAAATCGTTAGGGAATTCAATATTCCAAAATCCACACTGTTCAGAGTGTGACGACAATACCATACTTCAGGCGTTACCTCGCACCACGGACAACATGGTGGCCGACGGCCTTACCTTAAAGAGCGAGAGTAGCGGCTTTTGCGTGGAGTTATCATTGCTAAGACACACAAGCAACACTGCGCGAAATAACCGCAGAAAAGCTGGCCGCGGTGGCCGAGCAGTTCTAGGCGCTTCAGTCCGGAACCGCGCAGCTGCTACGGTCACAGGTTCGAATCCTGCCTCGGGCATCGATGTGTGTGATGTCCTTAGGTTAGTTATGTTTAAGTAGTTCTAACAAGGGAACCTACCCATCGCACCCCTCTCAGATTTAGTTATAAGTTGGCACAGTAGATAGGCCTTGAAAAACTAAACACAGAGCAATCGAGAAAACAGGATGAAGTTGTGTGGAACTATGAAAAAAAATAATCAAAATATACAAACTGAGTAGTCCATGCGCAAATAGGCAACATCAAGGACTAAGTGAGCTCAAGAGCGCCGTGGTCTCGTGGTTAGCGTGAGCAGCTGCGTAACGAGAGGTCCTTAATTCAAATCTTCCCTCGAGTGAAAATTTTACTTTCTTTATTTTCGCAAAGTTAAGATCTGTCCGTTCGTTCATTGACGTCTCTGTTCACTGTAATAAGTTTAGTGTCTGTGTTTTGCAACCGCACCGCAAAACCGTGCGATTAGTAGACGAAAGGACGTGCCTCTCCAATGGGAAGCGAAAACATGTGATCGCAAGGTCATAGGTCAACCGATTCCTCCACAGGAAAACACATTTGATATATTCTATACGACACTGGTGACGGCATGTGCGTCACATGACAGGAATATGTTGTCGACCCACCTAACTTGTACACTTGGCGAATGGGAAAAAAGATTCTTCTACATTGCCCGATTTAGGTTTTCTTGTTAATGTGATAATCACTCCCAAAAATGTGATGAAAACATAAGAGTTTGTCACATAAACTGCAACAAATGAATGCAACAGATTCACAGTCGCTTATTTTTTTCATAGTTCCACACAACTTCTTCCTGTTTTCTCGATTGATCTGTGTTCAGTTTTTCAAGGCCTATCCACTGTGCCAACTTATAACTAAATCTGAGGGGGGTGCAGTGGGGAGGTTCCCTTGTAAGTTCTAGGTGACTCATGACCTCAGATATTAAGTCCCATAGTGCTCAGAGCCATTTGAACCATAACCGCAGAAATCAAGATGAGAAGACTCCTAACGTATCCGGTAGGACAGTACTGGGAAATTTGGGGTTAATGGGCTATGACAGCAGACGAGCCACGCGAGTGTCTTTGCTAAGATCACGACATCGCCTTCAGCGCCTGTCCTGGTCTCTTGACCACAACTGTTGGACACTAGACTACTGGAAAACGGTGGCCTGGTCAGCTGACTTCCAATTTCAGTTGGTACGAGCTGAAGGTAGGATTCGAGAGTGGTACAGGTCCCACAAAGCCAGGAACACAGGTTGTCAACAAGGCTCTGTGCAAGCTGGTGATATCGTCTGCGTTTACATGGAATGGACTGCGTCCTTGTGATGTTCGTCTACTTGGAGACAATTTGCATCCTTTCGTGGACTACATGTTCCCAAACAACGACGGAATTTTTGTAGATTACATTGCGCCACGTTAGCACGTCACTATTGTTCGTGAGTGGTTTGAAGAACAATTTCGACAATTCGAGCGAATGGTTTGGCCATCCATAATGCCCGATATGAATCCCATCGAACATTTATGCGACGTAATCGAGACATCTGTTTGTGCACAAAACCATACACTGGCTACGCCTTCGCAATTATGGACGACTATAGAGGCAGCGTGGCTCATTATTTCTGCAGGGGACTTCCAACTACTTGTACGTCCACGTCACGGTCTAGTTGCTTCGCTATGCCGGGCAAAAGGAGATCCGATACGATATTAGGTAGTATCCCATGACTTTAGACACAGTGTATTTCAATACTGTACTGAAGTATATCTTTTTATGTTTTTAACACTAATATGGGTGTAGGATATTTTCGGAAAGAATAGCCTAGGAGCCAACCAACATAGCGCTGGTGTCCCTCGTCCGGTATGTTACTGTGTACACATGGCCTCTGGACTACAGAACTCACACTTTATGGATGAACGTCGCACAAGGTTGCCCCCCAAATAGTTTAAGAACCGCATACTTAAGTAAGGTCCAAAGACCTTTTAGATTTTTATATTTTCGTAATTTTTATTCTGGTCAGGGGCAGAAATTTATATTTTTTTCTGTGTGAAACGCCCGCTAAATCACGCAGGTCTAACAGGTAATTAGGATTGTGGAAAGGGACAAGGGCGTTGCGATCGGATTCATTTCACAATTGTAATTTATTATCATTTAGTTCACAAATACACTTTTGAATGAATTAAATTTGTTTCGCGGCTGAAGGCCTCCAAACAGATGCTTTAGAATAAGTTCAATTTTGAAAAGACATGAAACACAGTTAAATTTACGAATAAGATGAATCGTATATATATATGAGATCAGAATGCGGAGCGCCTGAAGGCCGACGGATTAAATCTTCTAAATTCCAAATATACTATGATGATTATTGAAGGCAGGAGGCCACAATGTTTTAAGATGCTAACAGGGCTGATGGCCCACAGGTTGCACAGAAAGAGATAAACAAACGCAATACGATGGCTGAGGGCCGCATAGTTAAATTCTGCAATTTAAGGAAATATATATTGCAACAATCGGTAAAACAATATATTAAGTTTAAAAATTTCCTTTTTGCAACACCAATGGCGGAAGGCCCACAATAGCTTGTAAAATCTTTCAGAGGAAATTACAATAACCTTTCAAGAGCAGAAGGCAATAATGTTTGGTTCAAATGGCTCTGAGCACTATGCGACTTAACTTCTGAGGTCATCAGTCGCCTAGAACTTAGAACTACTTAAACCTAACTAACCTAAGGACATCACACACATCCATGCCCGATGCAGGATTCGAACCTGCGGCCGCAGCGGTCACGCGGTTGCATACTGAAGCGCCTAGAAACGCTCGGCCACCACGACCGGCTCACAATGGAGTACACGAGAATTTAAGCACACCCCCCCCCCCCAACCCAAAAAAAAATTACAATTATCACTATCCCCCAACAAACGCGTATGTGAACTGAGCTTACAAAACTACACACCATGTTGAGCAGCAACAGGAAAAGACACTGCCTAAAAACTACGTTAGCGGCCAGGGCAGGTAATCAGAACACTAACGGCCACAGGGCAGAAAATTCCACTGGTGCACTTGACTATGGGTCAATTAATTTGATCAATTCCACCTGACGGCGGCTATCTCGAACACTCCACCAGTTGTTGCTCACAGGAAAACCTCCACAACAGCAACGCCGGAACCAACAACGTAATGCTCAAAACCACTCAACGTTCACGTTCTGGGTCGGCAAGCGACGATGCTAGTACCGTTCGGAGAGCTCCAGACAGACTACGACACTGCGTAGAGACCGCCAGAGGCCCAGTAAACTACGCCGCACGGAGATGTCCTCGGACCAAACGACCGACCAACAATCCACCAAAAGTCAGGCCCGGCTTAAGGGGCTCCGGAAAGGCTCAAAATCATGAAAAGTTCAATTTTTACTTTTTTGCGTTTTCTGAATCTGCAGACTATTACCTTTTAATAGATATATAATTTATTCAATTCCGAAGACTACAACTATTTTTAAATTTTTTTTGAAATGTGTTCTACATGGGCGTGACCCACTGTGGCGCTGTTAAACTGCTGTCAAATGGTGTTATTATTAACGTCCGTGTTCATCAGGTACATTTTACCGATGTGAGATAAAGTATGTGTTGTGGCTAACCTGTGATGGTTCAGTATATATCGCTGGTGTGATTGTCGATTGTTTCATGTTTATTTACTCTGTCGTTATCTCGAAAATATTCGTAATTAATTCTGTTTCTTGAGTCTCTGTTTTGTTGAAGTATAATAATGAGTAAACGTAAAGTTGCTGTTGCGACTTTCAATGATGGCACCATTGTAAGGTGCAAGGTATTTAGAAATATGGGAATGAAGATAGGTTCTAACATGGTACGAGCGATGCTTGCTTTAGACAAGGAACGCCTTAGGGCTGCAGACAGGGCTGTAAAGAGTCTAGAAATACAAGCAAGAGTAAACAGGAGGAGGAACAAGAGGAAGCTGGAGGAGGAGTTTGCAGAGGATGAAGATAATCCATCCTATGGACCTGGAATGCACTAAAAAGTTAATCCAATCTTTGTCGCTCGATTCCCAAAACTTTTATTTTGTCATACTAATTACATGTTTTCTAAGGATCTTCCAAACATATTTGTTTCAAACAAAATGTTACACAGTATCTTCTGCATAATTTAACACAGCCTTTTTCCAAAAAAACTGTATATTTTTGAATATATAAATAAAAAATTGCAAAAAAATGTTGTGAATTTTCATTACAATTGAAAAAAAAATCATCTTCAATAACTGAACTAAAATTTTGTAAAATTCCTGTGTTAAGTTGTAGCCCATATTCCAATAAATAATCTGTAAAAAGTTCAACTTCCTACCTCAAATACTTTGTGAGGAAAGATGTAATTTATAAGCGTTATTTTAACATTGCAAGTATAGGGCGTTCCGGAGCCCCTTAGGTGATGCGTGGCGGCAACGGTGGGGCGGGCGATGTCCACGCAGGGCTCACTGCTGCTGCAAGCCGGCGACTGGCTGGCCCGGGCTGCGCTCCAGACGCGTTGCTACTACCTGGCAGGGCCCAACTCACGACCCGAACTGTCGCTGCCATCTCTCCTCCTCGCACGTTGGCCGGAGTGGCCAAGCGGTTAAAGGCGCTACAGTCTGGAACCGCGCGGCCGCTACGGTCGCAGGTTCGAATCCTGCCTCGGGCATGGATGTGTGTGATGTCCTTAGGTTAGTTAGGTTTAAGCAGTTCTAAGTTCTAGGGGACTGATGACCTTAGAAGTTAAGTCCCATAGTGCTCAGAGCCAGCCTCGCACGTTGCTACTGACTTCACGACAGATAACAACCGGGAAATAATAGTAGCCGAGCAAAGACCCTATCAGGGGGGATATACCGATACGCGCTACTAGCGCCGATGACGGTCTGGCAAAACAGCAACTCAGAAGGGAACCTCCCCATCGCACCCCCCTCAGATTTAGTTATAAGTTGGCACAGTGGATAGGCCTCGAAAAACTGAACACAGATCAATCGAGAAAACAGGAAGAAGTTGTGTGGAACTATGAAAAATAAATAAGCAAAATGTACAAACTGCATAGTCCACGCGTAAGTTAGGCAACATCAAAGACAATATGACTTCAGTAGCGCCGTGGTCTCTTGGTTAGCGTGAGCAGCTG
Organism: Schistocerca cancellata; assembly: GCF_023864275.1. NCBI lineage: Eukaryota > Metazoa > Arthropoda > Insecta > Orthoptera > Acrididae > Schistocerca > Schistocerca cancellata. The sequence goes on from NC_064632.1 coordinate 536,734,564, forward strand.
CGGAATGAGAGGTCCTTGGGTCAAGTCTTCCCTCGGGTGAAAAGTTTAATTTTTTTTATTTTCAGACAATTATCAAAGTTCAGGCACTCACACATAATCAACTTCGCTCTCCAAAATTCCAGGACATGTTCAGATTTGCTTGGACATATGCAGGATTTGGCTGTCTACACTAGGAAAAATTTGAAAACGTTAAAAACATATGTTGTGACAGAGCACAGGGAAAACTGTGCGACTGTGAAACTGTTGCATTCATTTGTTGCAGTTTATGTGACAAACTCTTACGTTTTCATCACTTTTTTGGGAGTGATTATCACATCGACAAGAAAACCTAAATCGGGCAAGGTAGAAGAATCATTTTACCCATTCGCCAAGTGTACAAGTTAGGTGGGTCGACAACATATTCGTGTCACGTGACGCACATGCCATCACCAGTGCCGTATAGAATATATCAGACGTGTTTTCCTGTGGAGGAATCGGTTGACCTACGACCTTGCGATCAAATGTTTTCGGTTCCCATTGGAGAGGCACGTCCTTTCGTCTACTAATCGCACGGTTTTGCGGTGCGGTCGCAAAACACAGACACTAAACTTATTACAGTGAACAGAGACGTCAATGAACGAACGGACAGATCATAAGTTTGCGAAAATGAAGAAAGTAAACTTTTCACTAGAGGGAAGACTTCAACCAACGACCTCTCGTTCCACAGCTGCTCATGATAACCACGGGACGACGGCGCTCCTAAACTCTCACTTTCCTTGATGTTGCCTATGTTGCACATGGACTACTAAGTGTGTATATTTTTCTTATTTTTTCATAGTTCCACACAACTTCTTCCTGTTTTCTCGATTGATCTGTGTTCAGTTTTTCAAGGCCTATCCACTGTGCCAACTTATAACTAAATCTGAGGGGGGTGCGATGGGGAGGTTCCCTTGTCAGTATCTCCAGTAATTTAAATCAACGTGGTGAGATGGAAATACGTTAAAACAGGGTATAAAATACCAAATGGTGGGACAGCGAGCCATGCACGCCTCGCTGTGTTTGTGTCCGCAGATGAAGTACAGGTGAATACACCTACACAGCATCATTATATTCTTTATTACTAAAATCTCTTTACCGTGTAAAACTGAATGAATTCTCAGAAAGCCTCGACGAGTCAACTGAAAACTGACTGGTGAGATTGAGTTGGCGCTAGCAATGAGGTTGCTCTTGTGGGAATTGTGGACGAGTGTCGAGTAAGTGTAATGTAACCATGTTAAGACTGTGCTAAGCGTTGGACTGTCACATTATGTAGCTCATTAAAGGCTGTACAAGGAAGAAACAGAGGAAAGGTCAGGTACTCTATTTCGACAACTTTCTGTACAGATACCCAAGTTTGCAAAACAATCCCGACACCGCCAGAATGAAAAAAAAAAGAAAAAACGGTATACTTTCCCGCGAACAACATGCCAACCAAACAATGTACTGGGTGGTTATAATTAAAGTGCAGCTGCTGACAAATCTCCAGCGTGCTCTGTAATCATCGAATGGCAGGGAAACTTGGTAGACATTCTAATGGGTTAATGCGAAACCAATTTCCACAGGAAAAAAATTAGGTCCAAATGTGGCTACCAGGTGTAAATCTGACGCTGTGTATGCAAGAAAGGAGCGCAGAAATGTTCCCATGCATAATGGATTAGCAACGATACTTGGGCAGAAATGGTCAAACAAGTGAAAAGTCACAAGGATTCAAATCAGGCGATCTTGAGATCATGCATCTGGAAAACCTCTATAGACAACACATTCGTGGAAGATTGCATAGCCGGCCGGTGTGGCCGTGCGGTTAAAGGCGCTTCAGTCTGGTACCGCGTGACCGCTCCGGTCGCAGGTTCGAATCCTGCCTCGGGCATGGATGTGTGTGGTGTCCTTAGGTTAGTTAGGTTTAATTAGTTCTAAGTTCTAGGCGACTGATGACCTCAGCAGTTAAGTCGCACAGTGCTCAGAGCCATTTGAGCCATTTTTGATGATTGCATTAAGCAGGTCTTTCACTGGGCGAGCGACATGAGGCGTTGTGCGCCAACTTGCATGAAGATATTGGTGTCCACAAAGCTGCGTCCTTCTAAAGCAGCAATCACATTCTGTACAAGGAGGTCTCGATTATGTGCAGACGTCACGGTATACGCGACGCGTTCTCAGGGCGTATTCTCTTCAAAGAAGAACTGATCGACAGTAAAATACATAGCACAACGTACAGTCACACACGGCGAGTGTTTTTTGTGTACACCACACGGTTTAACAGTACCCCAAATTCGGCATTCCTGTGGTTTCGCTGTACCCTGAAGTGTAAAATACGCCTCGTGACTCAACAGAATATTGTCTGGCTACATTTCGTCAACTTCGATCGGTGCCAGAAACCGAAGAGCAAAATCAGAACGTAGCTGAGGTTACTGTTGCTGAACCGCTTGGATCTTGTACGGGTACATGTGTAAAATAGACCGAAAAACTTCCCTTACTATTGACCACGGGATGGACTGTTCTCGTGACCCGAAAAGTTCAGCGTTAGAAGAGGCACATGTTGCATTGTCAGTTACCAGCAGCAACCAATCTCGTCAGTAACTTCCATCGGAAATGGACGCTTTCCACATTCAGGTGCTATACGAAGCTCACCCGTGTTTTCGAATTTCATTTTCATCTTCGTTAACGAATTTAATGAATCGGGCCTGTCCTCAAATCTTTCAGTCGGCGATGCTCTCTCAATGCAGCACTTTAATTGTCGTCTTTCACGTAAAACAGATTCACTAAGAACGCAAGGTCTCTCTTCTCGATAGCCACACTGTTCACTCACGTTATGGCTCGTCACATGACAGCGCCGATGTCATAATGCAATACGAACAATATACAACGACAGATACACTATGTGATCAAAAGTAACCGGACACCCCCAAAAACGTATGTTTCTCATATTAGGTGCATTGTGCTTCCACCTACTGCCAGGTACTCCATATCAGCGACTTCAGTAGTCATTAGACATCGTGAGAGAGCAGAATAGGGCGCTCCGCGGAACACACGGACATCGAACGTGGTCAGGTGATAGAGGGTCACTTGTGTCATACCTCTGTACGCGAGATTTCCACATTCGTAAACATCCCTAGGTCCACTGTTTCCGATGTGATAATGAAGTGGTAACGTGAAGGGACACGTACAACACAAAAGCGTACAGGCCGACGTCGTTTATTGACTGACAGAGACCGCCGATGGTTGAAGAGGGTCGTATTGTGTAATAGGCAGACATCTATCCAGACCATCACGCAGGAATTCCAAACTGCATCAGGATCCACTGCAAGTACAAGGCGGGAGGTGAAAAAACTTGGATTTCATGGTCGAGCGTCTGCTCGTAAGCCACACATCACGCCGGTGAATGCCAAACGACGCCTTGCTTGGTGTGAGGAGCTTAAACATTGGACGATTGAATAGTGGAAAAACGTTGCGTTGAGTGACGAATCACGGTACACAATGTGGCGATCCGATGGTAGGGTGTGTTTATGGTGAATGCCCGATGAACGTCAGCTCCCACCACGTGTAGCGCCAGCAGAAAAATTCGGAGGCGGTTGTGTTATGGTGTGGTCGTGTTTTTCTAGGAGGGGACTTGCGCCCCTTGTTATTTTGCGTGACACTATGATAGCACAGGCCTACATTGATGTTTTAGGCACCTTCTTCCTTCCCACTGTTGAATAGCAATTCAGGGATGGCGATTACATCTTTCAACACGATCGACTAACTGTTCATATTGCACTGCCTGTGGCGGAGCGGTTATACTACAATAACATCGCTGTAGTGGACTGGCCTGCACGGACCTGACCTGATTCCTATACAACACTTTTGGGATGTTTTGGAACGCCGACTTCGTGCCAGGCCACACCGACTGACATCGATACCTCTTCTCATGAAGAATGGGCTGCCATTTCCCAAGAAACCTTGCAGCACCTGACTGGACGTAGGCGTGCGAGAGTGGAAGCTGTCATCAAGGCTAAGGATAGGCCAACAGCATAATGTATTGCAGCATTACCGATGGAGGACGCCACGAACTTGTGATTTTCAGCCAGGTGTCCGGATACTTTTGATCACATAGTGTGTGTGATCTGGTGGCAAAAAAAAGAGAGAAAATCCAGAGTAAATCGGTTCCACATTAATGCATTATCATATCTATTAATTTTCGCCTATCGTACGGTAAGTGATTGTCCACACTGGTCCTCCGCGAGTAGCTGCAGTTTAATCATAACCACCCGGTAATATTTACCAAAGCCACTGCGTCACTCCTTGCATGCGGGTGAATAAACACAAAGAGAGTCATTTCTAGAAATGCGTGAGAATTTTGACATTAGTAAAAAGTGTACTAGAGATCCCCTAAGAAGGCAAGTGTCCAACCCCCTCCCCCCGTCTCTTGCGGACTCCTATGTTACCACCCGCAATAGGTTCGTGGAAAGTAAAGCATTATGGTGCTGAAACCGATCTTCCCGCCAAGGGCATCTTTATCTTAATGAGAATACGGCGAGTTACGTAAAAACTGGCGAATAATGATGATTTTTTGGACTTTAGTTATGTGGACCCATCCATTTCAAATCTTCTGAGAATTTCGAATCTTCGCAGACTTGCTTGTAGTGTTGTGCAAGAAGGGTCCCGTGATCTGAGGTACAATAAGAAGTCTCCCTGTGGACTTCTTTGCAGCAAGAGCATGCAATACGACTTACTATGTTCCTTGCAGCGAATTCTATCGGCAAGTACGGTGCTTTCGTTCGTTCTTGGTGGTTTTAGTTACATGGGCTTTTTTTTTTTTTTTTTTTTTTGTCATCAGTCTGCTGACTGGTTTGATGCGGCCCGCCACGAATTCCTTTCCTGTGCTAACCTCTTCATCTCAGAGTAGCACTTGCAACCTACGTCCTCAATTATTTGCTTGACGTATTCCAATCTCTGTCTTCCTCTACAGTTTTTACCCTCTACAGCTCCCTTAGTACCATGGAAGTCATTCCATCATGCCTTAGCAGATGTCCTATCATCCTGTCCCTTCTCCTTATCAGTGTTTTCCACATATTCCTTTCCTCTCCGATTCTGCGTAGAACCTCCTCATTCCTTACCTTATCAGTCCACCTAATTTTCAACATTCGTCTATAGCACCAAATCTCAAATGCTTCCATTCTCTTTTGTTCCGGTTTTCCCACAGTCCATGTTTCACTACCATACAATGCTGTACTCCAGACGTACATTCCCAGAAATGTCTTCCTCAAATTAAGGCCGGTATTTGATATTAGTAGACTTCTCTTGGCCAGAAATGCCTTTCTTGCCATAGCGAGTCTGCTTTTGATGTCCTACTTGCTCTGTCCGTCATTGGTTATTTTACTGCCTAGGAAGCAGAATTCCTTAACTTCTTTGACTTCGTGACCATCAATCCTGATGTTAAGTTTCTCGCTGTTCTCATTTCTACTACTTCTCATTACCTTCGTCTTTTTCCGATTTACTCTCAAACCATACTGTGTACTCATTAGACTGTTCATTCCGTCCAGCAGATCATTTAATTCTTCTTCACTTTCACTCAGCATAGCAATTCATCAGCGAATCGTATCATTGATATCCTTTCACCTTGTATTTTAATTCCACTCCTGAACCTTTCTTTTATTTCCATCATTGCTTCCTCGATGTACAGATTGAAGAGTAGGGGCGAAAGGCTACAGCCTTGTCTTACACCCTTCTTAATACGAGCACTTCGTTCTTGATCGTCCACTCTTATTATTCCCACTTGGTTGTTGTACATATTGTATATGACCCGTCTCTCCCTATAGCTTACCCCTACTTTTTTCAGAATCTCGAACAGCTTGTACCATTTTATATTGTCAAACGCTTTTTCCAGATCGACAAATCCTATGAAAGTGTCTTGATTTTTCTTTAGGCTTGCTTCCATTATTAGGTGTAACGTCAGAATTGCCTCCCTCGTCCCTTTCCTTTTCCTAAAGCCAAACTGATCGTCACATAGCGCATTCTCAATTTTCTTTCCCATTCTTCTGTACATTATTCTTGTAAGCAGCTTCGATGCATGAGCTGTTAAGCTGATTGTGCGATAATTCTCGCACTTGTCAGCTCTTGCCGTCTTCGGAATTGTGTGGATGATGCTTTTCCGAAAGTTAGATGGTATATAGCCAGACTCATATATTCTACACACCAACGTGAATAGTCGTTTTGTTGCCACTTCCCCCAATGATTTTAGAAATTCTGATGGAAAGTTATCTATCCCTTCTGCCTTATTTGACCGCAAGTCCTCCAAAGCTCTTTTAAATTCCGATTCTAATACTGGATCCCCTATCTCTTCTAAATCGATTCCTGTTTCTTCTTCTATCACATCAGACAAACCTTCACCCTCATAGAGGCTTTCAATGTATTCTTTCCATCTATCTGCTCTCTCCTCTGCGTTAGGAATTTTATTGTGCCTAAAGGTTTGCCTTATAATGGTGATATAATTCTCATGGCCTATGGAAAGTTAGAGTCGCAAACACAGATCTTCGAGCGCGGCCTGATGGCCATATAGTTAAAATCGCCGACTATGTAGATACCGGCCGTGAAAGCCGGCCTTTCATTTTTTTATGCTCTTTTCACGAGAAAGAACAAATGCCTGTAGCTGCTTACTCTTCCCATATCCTTGCGGTCACTGTCATTAACAACACACCTTCAGTGTTAATGTACTCACGTTACTGTCGTCCGTGTAGTGAAACTCAGCTTTCTAAGTAACCGTCACAGAGGGAACCCAATTGACGTACTACACCCGTTACATCATCGCTTCACTGCACTGCGTAAACAACGCAGGAGGATAGGTCCTATTAGCAATATTTATAACGACACCCCAAGAAAGTATTGACATTACGCATAGGGTAGGCGGGGGTAAAGCCCCGCGTAAAAGTAGTGATGTAGAACTTTCAGAGAAATATTCCGGAACAAGTTCGAGAATTTCAAGAGCAGATAGTAACTGCGAGAACTATCGCACAAACATCTTAGCGACTCGTGCACGGAAGTTTCTGAGAAGAAGAATAAACAGGAAATTTCAAAATAAATTTAAGGATCCGTTAGATAACGATCAGTTTGGCTTTCGGAAATGTAAGGCAACAAGACAGGTAGTTCCTATGTTGTGACTGGAAGTGAAGAAAGACTTAAAAAATTTCAGGCCACGTCATAGGATCTGTCGATTAGGAAAAACCGTCGACAATGTAAAACAGTGCAAAATGTTCGTAACTCCGAGAAAAATTAAAATTACAGGAAAAGACAGATAATATATGGTGTAAAAAAGAACCAACAGGGAACAAAAAGAATGAGAGAAACAGGCAGAGGAGTTTGAATTAAAAAGGTTGTAATACAGGGACGAAGTCTTTCGCATCTACTGTTTAATCTCCTCGTCGAAGAAACAATGACAGAAATAAGACTGGACCAAGGGTGCGATTAAAATTAAAGGCGAAAGGACGTCAGTAATAAGATACGCTGATGACATCGCAATGCTCGCTGAAACTGACGATTTACATGACCTGCTGAATCGAATCAATCGTCTGATAAGTACGAAATGTGGATTAAGAGTAAACCGAAGAGAGACTAAGGTTGTGGGGACAGTAACGAAAATAGACCCACTGATGATGACCCATATGTTCTGAAGTGAAAGTAATTAAATAATAAATAACAGCGTTTGGTGTTAAACAAAAGGTTAAGTGAAATGTCATATCTTTTTAGCAAACAAGGGGAAAAAGCGACAGCAGAAGTCTTACAGATTTTGGTTGTTGGTTTGATCGTGCACGTAACAACCGTCGGGATCTTAGTCTGCAGTTTCATCCAACGTATCACCGTTCTGTGCTGTGGACTACCAAACGATATAAAAGCGTCTCTTAATTCGACTTTTTCAGTTTCACTCAGCATGCATACAAATTCATTCTTCAAATACATTGTGACGGACGCTATTGGACGATAATCTTCCTCGGTTCATATACATTTTTATAACGTAAATTATGTGACCCGACGACCTACATGTATCCAAATAGCATTAATTATTATTTAACACGCGTGGCATTATTTCAGATAATGGTAGGAACGACATCTCTCTCGTTAGAAATGCAAATGTAATAATCCAGGTGACGTTAATCATATGACAGTGTGTTTAAATCTCTGATTGCCCACTGGTGCGCGGAGATTTACCCCTAGAACATGAAGGTATTTACCGTGTGGCCCTTATTTCATACCGATGTCATTTGGGAATAAACGCGGTAGCAGTCATCTGCAGTCGCGTCAAATCAAATACGTAGTTCACCATTCACCTGAGGTGATTGTGCGAAACAACGGATTGGTGCTCGAATGACATTCACGTATGACGGGCGCTGATGACCCCGTAGTTGAGCGCCCCACAAACCAAACATCACCATCATCATCATAATCATCACTTTCATCTTCACATATGACATCGTTTCTGTGGTAATGTGTTGCAGACTTTTCCTTGGTAATTTCTGTTACAGCTGGGGCATCGGAATATACGGCCCAGAACACATAGTAAGGTTGCTGATTTGTAGATGCTGAAGCTTTTCAAAGTGGAATTTCGTATTTCTAAATTGATCGAGCTATAAGAAAGCGTAAATAAGGTAACACACATGCGAACAGTAATCTCTTCATATTCGAGATATTGCAGCTAGAGATGGAGAAAATTAAGGAGTTTCGCGTTCTCGTTACACTACCATGCTAGGACTAGCGCACCATAAAATTTTTAATTTCTCAAGGCTCACGTAGTCGGAAATTGTAGCATTTCCACAAAATAGTATCAGTGACAATAATAGTTGACTTGCTGAGTCTGGTATATCAGTTTTTGTGGTGAATGTAGCCTATGCTGGTGACAATTCAGTTCTTGCCACTAAGTATATTTTCCCATTCTGTTTATAAATTCTGCTGTATATTATGATCTATATTTTAAAAGTTTTGGAGTCAGAGAAACTTTTTATTAATTCTTTTCAATTGTTTTTCCTCTTTATGCGAAGTCGCTTGACTACAGCGCACATTCTTCTATCTGGGAAAGTATCACTACATAAATATTCACTACACAAATAATGTAATATAGCTCAGGTGATCGAATTTTCATTTGTTAGTAGATGCTACTAGTTCGGTGAAATCTCTTCTTCCCAGGGCCTGGGAATATTAGAGGGCGTCCAGCGTCGCTGGAAAGCGTCAGTGAACGTTTTGTCTATCACCTCTAGACGTTAGGTACATCCTAATGCGACGGTAATCGCAAATCGGTATCTCATAATATGGTCGGGCCATGTAGAACTCCTTAGCTTCGCAAAGTGCATTAGCATACGTGAATGGTGGAAAAAGCGTTCATTTTTTGTCGGGACGTGGGTATTGGCAGACCTGCTAAGGTAATCCCGAATGAGAAGCGGAGCGTCTGACGGGGGAACCCCCGGAGGCGAGGAGGGGGCGACCTGCCGACGCGGGAGCCATCTGGTGGGGATCGGCGGCTGCGAAATTACGCGCCTTTCAGTCGGCGTGCGCGCTATTCAGGCCAGCACGACAAAGAAGGGCCGCACCGTGAGGACCACAATATGGTAATTAAGGGCGAACCGGGGAAAGTGCGACAGCAGGCGGGGTACCAACAGCGCGCAAAAAAGAGTGACGGCGAAGAGGTGTCACGGTGGTAGCCCATATTGTGCTCGCGGCTTACTGCGTGTCAGGCGCGGCAGGTAGAGGCAGGCGATAAAAGTAAAGGAAGAAAAGGGAACGGAGCACGTCAACATCGTCATTTATAGAGGAATTCATTAAACATGTTGCCTGTCTATATGAATGGGGCAGTGTTCTGCACATTGTGTTTGAAAAAGTATGGCAGTACCGCGAGAACTCCATGCTTGAACTGAATGCCGATGTTAGGCAAGCCTGCAGGTTGCGCTGTTATATTTGAAATGAACGGCACCTGGACAATGCCTTCAATACGTTCCAAGTGTCAGTCTGGTCCGACGAATGATCTGTGTATTTGTGAGTGCATTATGACAGTGAATACGACCGAGGGAAAAAGACTGGTTCTCGTATGGTAGTCGGACTGTTTGCTGTTTCAAGACACACTGCAGCGAATATTTATACCGCATACAGTGAAAGTAGGAAGCCAACATCCTCTAACTCACTACGCGCATGAAAGCGTGTGTTGAGTGATCGTGAAAGACAGTCACTGAAGAGGATTGTGACGAAAAATGAGAGGCCGACAGCTGCAAAAGTCACTGCAGAACTCGCGAATTCGGTCAGCACCAAAACAACACGAAGACAGCTGCATAATCTAGACTTTCTAGGCGAGCTGGAATTTCAAAACGACACATCAGTGAGGCTAATACCCGTATAAGGAAAAGGTGGTATGGAAGACGTAAAGCCTGGACACTGTAGCAATGGAAGACAGTCATCTAGACGGATGAGTCTTCTTTCACATTTTATACAGCTACTGGCCGAGTATGCCAACTCAAACCGACTATGCAGACTGCCTGCTACCAAGAGTGAAACATGGCGGTGGTTGCGTGACTTTGTGGGCAACAATATTGTAGTTTCCGTAGACCCCCCCCCCCCCCCCCCCCGCCATGGTTATTCTGCAAGATCGCCATGGCCATTTTGGTTGATGAAGTCCCATATTACAATGGTTGCTTTCTAGTCGTGACGCTACGTTCCAAGATGACAGTGCCCTTTTTCCTACAGCTAGCATCGTCCAGGAATGGTTTTCTGAGCGTGAGGATTAATTTTCGCATTTGGCCTGGTAACCAAAGACACTTTTAATGGAGAATACTATGAACAAACGGAGGGAGTCGCCATGGGTAGCCCACTCTCACCAGTGGTAGCGAATTTGTACATGGAGAACTTCGAGGAGGAAGCTCTGTCGTCATCCGTATGGAAACCTACTTGCTTTCTCCGTTACATGGACGACACGTTCGTCATCTGGCCACATGGTATGGATAAACTTCTTGACTTCCTTACACATCTAAACTCCATACACCCCAACATCAAATTCACTATGGAGACTGAAACGGAGGGTAAATTACCTTTCCTTGACGTCTTGGTCAAGAGAAGGGCTGACGGCACCCTAGGTCATGGGGTGTATCGGAAGACAACGCACACTGATCTGTATTTTCACGCAGATAGCTGCCACCACCCTTCACAGAGGAACGGGGTACTTAAAACTCTAGTACATAGGGCGCGCACTATCTCTGACGCAGAGAGTCTACCCCCAGGAATTGGAACACCTGAGAACTGTATTTCGAAAAAATGGGTACTCAGAGTGGCAGATTCAACGTGCTCTCCGCCCAACCACTGCAGCACAACCTGTTGAGATGGATGAAGTCACGAGGGAGGAGGTAGGCACCGCATTTATTCCATACACAGGCGCACTCTCGGAGAAAATCGCCCGCATTCTGAAGAAACACCATGTCGGAACTGTGTTTTGTCCTCCGAATAAAACTCGTGCACTGGTGGGGAGCGCCAAAGAAGACCTCGGTCTGAGGAAGGCCGGCGTGTACCAGATTCCGTGTCAATGTGGCAAGTCGTATATTGGTCAGACGATGCGTACCGTCGAGGATCGATACCGTGAACACCAGAGGCACACTCGACTGATGTATCCGAGCAAGTCGGCGGTCGCTGAACATTGTTTGTCGGAAAATCACGCCATGGAGTGTGACCGCACGAGGATTCTGGTACAGACGTCGAGATACTGGGACAGCGTTGTTAGAGAGGCCCTCGAAATTCGCACCAATGACGACCTCATAAACCGTGACTGTGGCTATAATCTTAGCAAGGCTTGGGAACTAGCGATTGGTTTAATCAAGAGTAAATCGAGCAAACGTATAGTTGTGACGACCATGGCGGACAGAGCCATCACTCCGACGTCATCTCAGACGCCGTCGCAATCTGTTCCACCGCGCGACCGTGGCGCGGGGCGCGGACGGCGGAGGGAGCGCGCCGCGGGCGGAGGGTATTTAAATCGGCCGCCGCCGTGCCCGAACCCAGTTCCCTCTGAGCAGCCATACCGTACGGATCTCCGTGCCGGCATGTTCACAGGAGCTCAGTCCGTCAGTTCACCTGATGATGGCGACATGTATGATCGCCGAAATATTGTGCCCGTTGGACACTATAGACCGGCAGCACACCCGTGGATATTTTGATTAAAGACACTAAGTTTCAGTATTATTGCACCTTTGTAGTAAATTTAGGAGAGAAGGTTGCGTGATCGTTATCCATCTTGAATTTGCTATTATATCACAGAAATAATGGTGTAAAACTCCTTTGTAAACCGTACAGGACGTGTATTTATCATTTCCGAGACACTGAGAGCTGCTTTGCAAGCCGACGGTTTTCCTACACTGTATTAGGCTAGTAAAGTCCCTTATTCTTGTCTACCCCCTTGCATTTTCCTTTATTTCAGTTCTGAAGAAATGTCGTGGCATGATTATGAGCAGATATTGAAAACCAGTCTCGATCATACTAAATGAACTATTGTTCGAAAAGAAAAAAAAAATATTCGTAAGAGTAATGAGCTCTTTGGAATAAAATGTGCAGGTCATTCCCATTGTTGCCGAATAGACACACACAGCCATAGAAGGCCTTTACATGTGACCGATGTGGAATGATACAATATTTTTTTACGCTCTCGTATTTTGAGATTTCTGAGGACTGAATATGTTCTTTGTGGGAATCAACATGGGCTCGGCAAACTGCGACCGCGAGAACGTTGTTCGCTATGTCCATACACCAGCCCCAGAACGCGTTGTACACTTGTGGCTATGTTCAGGCCCTGTTCCTTGACTTCCGTAAGACGTTCTACGAAGTTATGCACTATCACCCATTAAAGAAAATGAGAGTGATGGAATATCACATCAGCTTTGTGACTGGACTGTGAAGTTCCTAGCAAAGTATGATATAGCGTTTAGTTCTTAATGGGTTGAAACCTTCAAATGGATAATTTCGTGCGTAAGCAAACGGAAGCCAACAGCAACATTACGTTTCGCATTATACGTAACTGTGCAAGTGAATAACGTCGGGAAAACCATGTAGCTATTGACCACAGATGATGTAGCTTTATGTACAGGGTGATTAGAAACAGTTTTAAAAGCCTATAAGGGTGTTGCAGGGTTGGCTCTGCTGAAAAATGATTGTTGAGATAAATATTGGATGTGCCTGCGCCCTTTTAGAGTTAATTAGCAATGAAGTTAGCCAATCAGGCCCGCCAGAGATGGTGTCGCCAAAAGCTTTCTCCGTTTAGGTTCCTAAAAACAGAACAAGAGAGCGATAAAAAATTTGGGTATCGAACGGTAGCGAGGATCGAACCTGAGCCAAAGCCTCGTTAGGTGTTTATCTCTTTCTGTGTTTCCCACGATAGTATATTTGTTAAATTTCGTGCGTGTTACTCTGTATAAGAGGTTTAATCTCGCATTTTGTAAGTGTGAATTCGTTCAGTTTGTAGCGAAATAGTTGCTCACTGAACACCCAACTACTAGGGTAGCAAGTCGCACATCTAGGATTGCCTGCTTTCATAGTTAACTTCTTCATTTAGTCTTCCTAGGATGGCTAGGATGTGTGCATGCTGTGTGCGGACGCAGGAGGAGCTGGCCGCAGTTCGCCAACAGCTAAATGTGCTTTTGGCTGCGGTTAGTCAACTCCAGGCTGCTGCCTCGTGGTGTGGCGGGTTTGGTTTGGTTTGGTTGTTTGGGGGAAGAGACCAAACAGCGAGGTCATGGGTCTCATCGGATTAGGGAAGGATGGAAAACCTAAACAAGGGTGGCCGGACGCGGGATTGAACCGTCGTCCTCCCGAATGCGAGTCCAGTGTGCTAACCACTGCGCCACCTCGCTCGGTGATGTGGCGGGGAATATGGTGCGTCGCTTTGGACACCTCAGGTGTCATTTGTTTTAGCCACGGGCTCTGCTTCCGAGGCACCTCCTAGGGCACCCGACGCGGTTGATCTGCCCTGACAGCAGGGTGAGTGGCGGCGGGTGGTAACGCGTTCTCGTCGCTCGAGGCGGAGGGCTAAAGACTGATCGCCTGACCATGAAAGAACAGGTGGCCACTACTTCAGCAGGGTGCGAGTAGGCACATGGGGGGGGACGTGTTTACTAGTTATTGGGAGCTCCTACGTTAGACTGGTCATGGAGCCTGTGGTGTCACCGCCAGACACCACACTTGCTAGGTGGTAGCCTTTAAATCGGCCGCGGTCCGTTAGTACACGAGGTGCATTCAAGTTCTAAGGCCTCCGATTTTTTTTCTCATTAACTACTCACCCGAAATCGATGAAAGTAGCGTTACTTCTCGACGTAATCGCCCTGCAGACGTACACATTTTTCACAACGCTGACGCCATGATTCCTTGGCAGCGGCGGAGGCTTCTTTAGGAGTCTGTTTTGACCACTGGAAAATCGCTGACGCAATATCAGCACGGCTGGTGAATGTGCGGCCACGGAGAGTGTCTTTCATTGTTGTAAAAAGCCAAAAGTCACTAGGAGCCAGGTCAGGTGAGTAGGGAGCATGAGGAATCACTTCAAAGTTGTTATTACGAAGAAACTGTTGTGTAACGTTAGCTCGATGTGCGAGTGCGTTGTCTTGGTGAAACAGCACACGTGCAGCCCTTCCCGGACGTTTTTGTTGCAGTGCAGGAAGGAATTTGTTCTTCAACACATTTTCGTAGGATGCACCTGTTACCGTAGTGCCCTTTGGAACGCAATGGATAAGGATTACGCCCTCACTGTCCCAGAACATGGACACCATAATTTTTTCAGCACTGGCGGTTACCCGAAATTTTTTTGGTAGCGGTGAATTTGTGTGCTTCCATTAGGCTGACTGGCGCTTTGTTTCTGGATTGAAAAATGCCATCCACGTCTCATCCATTGTCACAACCGACGAAAAGAAAGTCCCATTCATGCTGTCGTTGCGCGTCAACATTGCTTGGCAACATGCCACACAGGCAGCCATGTGGTCGTCCGTCAGCATTCGTGGCACCCACCTGGATGACACTTTTCGTATTTTCAGGTCGTCATGCAGGATTGTGTGCACAGAACCCATAGAAATGCCAACTCTGGAGGCGATCTGTTCAACAGTCATTTGGCGATCCCCCAAAACAATTCTCTCCACTTTCTCGATCATGTCGTCAGACAGGCTTGTGCGAGCCCGAGGTTGTTTTGGTTTGTTGTCACACGATGTTCTGCCTTCATTAGACTGTCGCACCCACGAACGCCCTTCGACACATCCATAACTCCATCACCACATGTCTCCTTCAACTGTCGATGAATTTCAACTGGTTTCACACCACGCAAATTCAGAAAACGAATGATTGCACACTGTTCAAGTAAGGAAAACGTCGCCATTTTAAGTGTTTAAAACAGTTCTCATTCTCGTTGCTGGCGGTAAAATTCCATCTGCCGTACGGTGCTGCCACCTCCGGGACGTATTGACAATGAACGCGGCCTCGTTTTAAAACAATGCGCATGTTTCTATCTCTTTCCAGTCCGGAGAAGAAAAATCAGAGGCCTTAGAACTTGAATGCACCTCGTACGTCGGACTCGCGTGTCGCCATTATCAGTGATTGCAGACCGAGCGCCGCCACACGGCAGGTCTAGAGAGACTTCCTAGCACTCGCCCCAGTTGTTCACCGACTTTGCTAGCAATGGTTCACTGACGAAATACGCTCTCATTTGCCGAGACGATAGTTAGCATAGCCTTCAGCTATGTCATTTGCTACGACCTAGCAAGGCGTCATTACCTGTTACTATAGATACTGTAAAACATGTACCGTCAAGAGCGACATTCACCATTTATGGATCAAAGTTAAGTATTCCACCAGCTACGTCAGTTTTTTCTAAGTCTAATTTCCTTGTCCTGTACCAGACCTCACGCCAGCCTGCGTGAGCTAAAACGCGTGCCTTTCGGCTTCCTCTAGTAGAACCGGGTTGGCTCTCTTGCCAACCTACAACAGAGCCCCTTAGGCATCTAGCGTTCAGCCCTGGATAGAAAGCCAATGTGCTCTCTGTATGTCTGCCAGGGGGGCCTTAGCCGAGAGGATAAGGAGGCGGCCTTGCCTGTGGCTATGGAGAGTCGAGGGTCCAGTCGTCTACATGTTGTGGCTCATATAGGGACCAACGACGCCTGTCGCATGGGTTCTGAGGCGTTCCTCAGTTCGTACATGCGGCTGGCGGAGGTGGTAAAGACCTCTGGCCTCGCGTACGGTGTGCAAGCAGAGCTCGCAGTTTGCAGCATCGTTCCCAGAGTTGATCGGGGTCCTTTGGTATGAATCCGAGTGGAGGCTCTCAACCAAAGGCGTCGTCAACTCTGTGACGGTCTTCGTT
This sequence comes from Schistocerca cancellata, assembly GCF_023864275.1. Lineage (NCBI taxonomy): Eukaryota > Metazoa > Arthropoda > Insecta > Orthoptera > Acrididae > Schistocerca > Schistocerca cancellata. Next base: position 536,750,900 of record NC_064632.1, read on the forward strand.
GCATATTTCTGGACCTGCGTTATCGTGTGGGGATTTGTAGGACTCCCCTTCACAGGTTGGGGATGCACTACACTACTGAGGGTGAAAATATGGCTGATGTGATAGAAGAAGAAACAGGAGTCGATTTAGAAGAGGTAGGGGGTCCAATATCAGACTCAGCATTTAAGAGTGCTTTGAAGGACTTAAGATCAAACAAGGCAGAAGACGCAGATAACATTCCATCACAATTTTTAAAATTATTGGGGTACGTGGCAGCAAAACTACTATTCGCGTTGGTGTGTAGAATGTACGAGTCTGGCAACATACCATCCGACTTTCGGAAAAATATCAACCACACAGTTCCGAAGACTGAAAGAGCTGACAAGTGCAAGAAATATCACACAGTCAGCTTAACAGCCCATGCATCCAAGTTGCTGACAAGAATAGTATGCAGAATAATGGAAAAGAAAATTGAGGATGTGCTAGACGACGATCAGTTTGGCTTTAGAAAAAGGTAAAGGGACGAGAGAACAATTCTGACGTTGCGCTTGATAATGGAAGCACGACTAAAGAAAAATCAAGATACGTTCATATTGTCTGTCGACCTGGAAAAAGAGTTCGACAATGTAAAATGTTCGAAATTCTGAGAAAAGTCCGGGTAAGTTATAGCGAGAAACAGGTAATATACAATATATACAAGATCCAAAAAGGAATAATAAGAGTTGACGACCAAAAACAAAATGCTCGGTTTAAAAAGGGTGTAAGACAGGGATGTGGTCCTTCGTCTCTACTGTTCAATCTGTACATCGAAGAAGCAATGATGGAATTAAAAGAAAGTATCAGGAGTAGAATGAAAATTTCAGGTGAAAGGATATGAATGATAAGATTCGCTGAAGACATTGCTGCCCTCAGTGAAAGTGAAGAAGAATTACATGATCTGCTGAAAGGAATGGACAATCTGATGAGTACAGAATATGGATTGAGAGTCAATCGAAGAATGACGGAAGTAATGAGAAGTAGCAGAAATGAGAACGAAGAGAAACTTAACATCAGGATTGATGATGACGAAGTAGATGCAGTTGAATTCTGCTACGTTGGCAGTAAAATAACCAATGACGCACAGAGCAAGGAGGACATCTAAAGCAGAATAGTACTGGAAAAAAGGGCATTGCAAGTGGCCAAGATAAGTTTACTGGCATCAAACATAGGCGTTGATCTGAGGAAGAAATTTCTGAGAATGTACGTTTGGAGCACAGCACAGTATAGTAGCGAAACATGGACTGTGGGACAACCGGAAGACAATAAATTCGAAGACTTTGAGGTGTGATGCTACAGACGAATCCTGAAAATTAGCTGGACTGATAGACTAAGAAATGAGGAGGTTCTGCGCAGAATCGAGTAGGAAAGGCATATGTGGAAAACACTGACAAGGAGAAGGGACAAAATGATAGGATATGTTAAGATTTCAGGGAATGACTTCCATGGTAGTAGATGGAGCTGCAGAGGGCAGAAACTGTAGAGGAAGACAGAGATTGGAATACATCCAGCAAATAATTCAGTAGATTGAAGACTCAAAAGAAAAGTAAAATGGGTCGAACAAGACGTAAGTGTTGGGGAGATGGTTCGGGAACTCAAATGGAAATCCCTGGAGGGAAGGAGACGTTCTTTTAGAGAAACACTATTGAGAAAATTTAGAGAATCGGCACTTGAAGTTGACTGCCGAAAGACTCTACTGCCGCGAACAAACATTGCGCGTAAGGAGCACAACATAAGACACGAGAGATTATGGCTCATACGAAGGCATACAGACAGTCGTTTTTTCTCCTAGTTCTGTTTGGGACTGGAACAGGAAAGGAAATGACAAGTAGTGATACAAGATACCCTCCGCCACGCACCGTACAGGGCGTGCGGAGTATCGATGTAGATGTGGACGTAAGAATGAGCAGTCTCGTGGCGCTATCGTGTACGTTGCCAAATTATAGAGACTAATAAGTATCTAACGGGCCGCTTGAATCTGTGCGCTTAACGACCTGTTTTCTAACTTTGAGGCTAATTAACTCGTAAACAGCGCACTGCATGGAATTTTTTCCTAAACAGGCATTTAGTAGCACAATCTTCCCTGCAACAGCCTGACAGGCTATTCACACTGTATCTGAGCACTCTGTAGAGACGTCGCAACGGTAGAAAATAGTAATAAAATGCGAGAAGAAATGCTTGGGCAGGATTTCGCGGTTGAACCTCGACGTAAAAAAATGCAACGTATTGCCCATAAATAGGCGGAGAGACCCGTTGATGTATCATTACATTATTGTGGAACAACCACAGGAAGCTGTCACATCCGATCTGGTTACGGAGCGATTTAAAGTGAAACGTTCGCATAAGCTAAACCAGGAAGGGGAGAAGCCAAATTCTTGAAGAGCGTACGCCACCGACGAAGGCGAAGCTTAAGAAACCATCGCTTGACCGATTCTGGAATGTTGCTCGCCAGTCTGAGGGCCATAACAGATAACGTAGATGGAGGAAACTGAGAAGTTCCAAATAAGAGCGGTGCATTTCGTCTACGGTTCGTATAGTAAGTGCGGAGATGCTCACCCAACCCGAGTGGCAGATGCCACCAAGGAGACGTTGTGCATCATGGTGTGGTTTATTGTTAAAATTACTCGAACGTGCTTTGCTAGGGGAGTAAACCAATACAATACTTTCCCCTACCAAAATATCACGGAGAGGTCAAGAATGTGAAATTAGTGTGATTGGAGCACAGAAAGAAGCGTTCTTTCTATGGACCATTCGCAATTGGAACAGAAAACGTCGGTAGGCGACCATGCTACATAAACTACCCTTCGCGCAATACCTATAAAATGTTAACCTACGAATTCCTGTCACAACTTCGTTAGCTACGTTAGTCTCCTGGAAAAATTTTCCCGTCTGCTTCACGCCTACGTGGGCGATACACCTAATTTTAATAGCCATCATCATATAGACAGTGTTGTTTCCAAGACAGCTAACAATAGGTCAGTCACTTGCACATGATATTAAAACCAACAAGTTTGGGGCTGCACAGACATACACAAAGACCGCTGTACTGATTGTGAAGCTTTCGGCAGAAATTTGAAAACCAGATACAAGAAAAGTACCAAAAGAGGATTAAAAAAAACACACAGGAGCTAAATTTACATTCGCTTCCCAACGAAACAAAAGAGGACATATTGTCACTAATGTTGACGATAATCCTAAAATTTTGCATAAAATGGAAAAAGGTGCTCGTATGAACGTCCTGGAAGAGATAGTAATTAATAATTTTTACATCACACTAAAGACTAAATTCTTAATTAATAGAAAACTTACAAAACACTGTATCTTATGTGATTCTTGAGTTTCTCCCGGCGTATTTGATGATCAAAATATCCATGGAGTATGACCGCACGAGGATTCTGGTACAGACGTCGAGATACTGGGACAGCGTTGTTAGAGAGGCCATCGACATTCGCACCAATGACGACCTCATAAACCGTGACTGTGGCTATAATCTTAGCAAGGCTTGGGAATCAGCGATTGGGTTAAATAAGAGTAAATCTAGCAAACGTATAGTTGTGACGACCACGGCGGACAGAGCCATCACACCGACGTCATCTCAGACGCCGTCGCAATCTGTTCCACCGCGCGACCGTGGCGCGGGGCGCGGGCGGCGGAGGGAGCGCGCCGCGGGCGGAGGGTATTTAAATCGGCCGCCGCCGTGACCGAACCCAGTTCCCTCTCAGCAGCCATAGCGTACGGATCTCCGTGAAGGCACGTTCACAGGAGCTCAGTCCGTCAGTTCACCTGATGATGGCGACATGTATGATCGCCGAAATATCGTGCCCGTTGGACAATATAGACCGGCAGCACACCCGTGGATATTTTGATTACTGTATCTTATGCATTTCAAAATACACTGAAGAGTCAAAGAAACTGGTACACCTGGTTAATGTCGTGTAGGGCCCTGCGAGCACGCAGAAGTGCCCCCAACACGACGTGGCATGGACTCGAATAATGTCTTACATAGTGCTGGAGGGCAAGGACACCATGAATCCTGCAGGGCTGTCCATAAATCCGTAAGAGTACGACGAGTGGAGGTCTCTTCTGATAAGCACGTTGCAAGGTATTTCGGATATGTTCAATAGTGTTCATATCTGAGGAGTTTGGTAGCCAGCGGAATTGTTTAAACTCAGAAAAGCCACTCTGTAGCGTTTCTGGACGTGTGGGGTGCTGCATTGTCCAGCTGGAATTGCCAAAGTCCGTCGGAATGCGCAGTGGATATGAATGGATCCAGGTGATGAGACAGGATGCTTACGAAAGTGTCACCTGTCAGAATCGTATCTAGACGTATCAGTGATCCACATCATTACAGAGCCTCCACGAGCCTGACCAGTCCCCTGCTGACATGCAGGATCCATGGATTCATGAGGTTGTCTCCATACCCGTATACGTCCATCCGCTCGATACAATTTGTAACAAGTCTCTTTCGACCAGGCAACGTATTTCCATCGCTCGTGCGCCGACTATAACACCACGCAAACTCACTTAAATCTTGATAACCTGCCATTGTAGCAGCAAGAACCAGTCCAACAACTCCGCCAGAAATTGGTTGTTTTTTATAGGCGTTTTCGACTGCAGCGGCGTGTCCTTCCTGTTTATATATCCCTGTACTTTATTACACATGCTTGTACCAGTTTCTTTGGTATTTCAGTGTATATTTCGTGTCACAACGTGAATGAAACCAGCGCCGTCACTTATCATGGCCGCCCGGAATGGCCAAGCGGTTCTAGGCGCTATAGCCTGGAGCCGCGAGACCGCTACGGTCGCAGGTTCGAATCCTGCCTCGGGCATGGGTGTGTGTGATGTCCTTATGTTAGTTAGGTTTAAGTAGTTTTAAGTTCTAGGGGACTGATGACCTCAGAAGTTGAGTCCCATAGTGCTCAGAGCCATTTGAACCATTTTTTTTTCCATTTATCATTACAAAGTATGTTTACGTCGCTTCTTGTAAACAAGAAACCACGACCAGTACCTCAGACTTCAGATCGTGTAAACAACGTGCCTGCGTGTAGAGATGTATTTGCTGACTCCGCCTGTTTTGCCATCTCTGGCTTCCAAGTTCGACTCAGCTGACGACGCTTAGAGAATCTGAGACGAAAGCTGTCTTTACATTTTCATATAACCTCTTTTTACGTGTCCTCGTCTTATATGTCTTTCATATGTCTTGCATTACGGTATTTTGTTTTACTTTTGAAGCACTGTACTTATTTGCTTCCGCCTGTCAACCTCCACTGCCTCTTGACGTGTCTCACCAATCTATACGAGTACTCCCGCAAGTATTGACTTTATTTATTTATTTACACGTCAAGTTCCGTAGGACCAAATTGAGGAGCAAATCTCCAAGGTCATGGAACGTGTCAGTACATGATATTACAACAAAAAAGCAATAACAGATAAAAGTAAAATGTTTATTAACCCGTAAAAAGTCAAGTCATAAGTTTAAGTAAACGCAATCACCAATACAACAAGAACTAGCTTAATTTTTCAAGGAATTCCTCGACCGAATAGAAGGAGGGACCCATGAGGAAACTCTTCAGTTGCGATGTTGAAAGCGCGTGTGTTACTGCTAGGATTTTTGAATTCTTGTCGTATCTTATTGAAAATGGATGCAGCAGTATACAGCACACCTTTCTGCACAAGAGTTAAGGAAGTCCGATAGCCGGCCGCGGTGGTCTAGCGGTTCTAGGCGCTCAGTCCGGAACCGCGGGACTGCTACGGTCGCAGGTTCGAATCCTGCCTCGGGCATGGATGTGTGTGATGTCCTTAGGTTAGTTAGGTTTAAGTAGTTCTAAGTTCTAGGGGACTTATGACCACAGTAGTTGAGTCCCGTAGTGCTCAGAGCCATGTGAACCATTTTGAAGTCCGATACAAATGCAAGTTGGCTTCCTGACGAGTATTAACTGAGTGAAAGCTGCTTATTCTTGGGAATAATCCGATATTGTTAACAAGAAACAACACTATACAATATATATATATATATATATATATATATATATATATATATATATATATATATATATATATATATATATATATATATATATATTTATTGAGAGGCCAATGTCAAAATACCCAGGCTAGTGAACAGGGGTCGAAAAGAGGTTCGCGAGCTTACGCCACTTATTGCCCGAAGCGCCCGTTTCTGAGCCAAAAATATCCTTTTAGAATGGGAAGAGTAACCCCAAAATATAATACCATACGACATAAGCGAATGATAATAAGCAAAGTAGACCAATTTTCGTGTCGAACAATCACTTACTTCAGATACCGTTCTAGTAGTAAAAATGGCAGTTTTAAGTCTTTGAACAAGATCCGGAACGTGGGTGTTCCACGACAGTTTACTATCTATCTGAACACCTAGAAATTTGAACTGTTCAGTTTCACTCCTCATATGCCCGTTCTCTGAAATTAAAACGTCGGGTTTTGTTGAATTGTGTGTTAGAAACTGTAAAAACTGAGTCTTATTGTGATTTAGCGTTAGTTTGTTTTCTATAAGCCATGAACTTAGATCAGGAACTGCACTACCTGAAACCGAGCCATTGTTGCACACAACGTCCTTTAGTACCAAGCTTGCGTCATCAGCAAACAAAAATATTCTAGAGATACTTGTAATACTAGAGTGCACATCATTTATATAAATAAGAAACAGGAGTGACGCCAACATTAATCCCTGGGGCGTCCCCCCCCCCCCCCCCCATTTGACCGTACCTCATTCAGACCCCACATCACAGCCATTCTTAATACTGTGAATAATGACCTTTTGCTGTCGTTTGTTAAAGTAAGACGTGAACTCTCCGTATTCCACAATGGTCCAATTTCTGGATTAATATTTTGTGATCAACACTATGAAAGGCCTTAGTTAAATCAAAAAATATGCCTATTGTTTAACTCCTCCAGTACCTCACTGAGAAAAGAGAATATAGCATTTTCAGTTGTTAAACGATTCTAAAGCCGAACTGTACATTTGATAGCAAATTGGGAGATATAAAATGATCAATTATCCTTATCAATTATCCTTTCAATAAGTTTAGCAAACACTTATGGCATAGAAATAGGTCTAAAATTGTCTACATTATCCCTTTCTTCCATTTTATAAAGGGGCTTTAGTACTGAGTACTTTAATCGTTCAGGAAACTACAATTCCTAAAGGAAAAATTACAAATATGACTAAATACAGGGCTAACATGAGCAGCAGAGTACTTTAATTTTCTGCCATGCACTCCATCACATCCATAAGAGTCCTTAGTCTTCAGAAATTTAATTGTTGACGCAATCTCCCCCTTGTCTGTATCACAGACGAGTATTTCAGACATCAATCTCGGAGAGGCATTTGTCAAGAGAGTTATATGATTCCCTATATAAACTAAATTTTTATTTAATTCATCAGCAATACTCAGAAAATCCTTGTTAAGTACTGTACATATATCTGATTTATCAGTAACAGAAAATTTTTTACTACGAACTGACTTTATACTGCCGACTCTGTGCTGCTGACCAGACACTTCCTTCACAACTGACCATATGGTTTTATTTTTATCCTGTGAATTAGTTGTTTTATTTTCGTACCACACACTCTTTGCCTTCCTAACACCATTTTTAAAGATATTTTAATACTGTTTTAATGGGCTACTGTAGCTTGATTGTGACTACTTCTAACATTTGGATATAATTCCCGCTTTGCTCTACATGATATCCTTTTTCCACTTGTTAGCCACCTAGGATGTCTTTTACTGCTAGTACCCCGTTTAGGACGTTCAAATTGGAGGCAACTCTCAAAGAGCATGAAAAATGTGTCACGGAAAGCATTATATTTGTCACGTATGTTATCGGCACATCCTGCCACTCTTGTTCCTCGACGAGTTTTAAAAAAAACTCTGTTGCCGTGGGATTAACTTTTCTACACAGTTTGTAATTACATGTGACATTTGTTTGAGTACAAAAGCTTTTAGTATTAAGATTTGTGCATCGTGGTCTGAAAGGCCATTCACCCTTTTACAAACAGAATGCCCATCTACTAATGAAGAATGAATAAAAATATTGTCTATGGCTGTGCTATAGTTCCCCTGCACACTAGTTGGTAAACACACAGCCTGCATCAGATCATATGAATTTAGGTGATCTACCAACATCCTTTTTCTTGCACAGTTATTTATAAAATTAATATTGAAGTCACCACGTATAATTAATTTCCGGTACTTCCCATAAAGTGAATTAAGAACCCTGTCTAGCTTGAGCAGAACAGCTCTGAAGTCAGAGTTACGAGACCTATAAACAACAAAAATTAGAAGTTTAGTTTCACTAAATTCAACTGCCCCTGCACAACATTCAAAATATCTGTTCAGTGCAGTGCCATAATACGTCAATGGACTCAAATGTAATACTGTTTTTGAGGTATATGGTCACTCTCCCAGCCCGCAAGAAACACCTTGAAAAACAGCCAACTAATATGTATCCTGGTAAAGGCAGCCTCTGAACTGTCAAATTATTTAAGTGGTGCTCCGATTCACCAATAATTTCACAGTCAACTTCTATAAGCAGTACACTAACTTTATCTTTAACACCTCTTATATTTTGATGAAATATGCTAATTCCTTCTCTACTTGGAAACATGACATTCTCTGAAGGTGAGCTCTTAGAGGGAATTTCTTTAAGCAGTTATACCTACCAGCAGATTTCAACCCAAAAAAGGTGCAGCTCTATCACCAACTACTACAGGATTTCTTCCCTGAGTGATCCCATCACCATCACTACACTGTCACCTATAAGCTTTGCCAGTCTGCCCTTCCCATACCTATTGAGGTGCAGGCCATGCCTCGTAAAACCCGATCTACTGATAGACTCAACTGGAACCACTGCATTTAAGCTCATTTTACATATTGCTGAAAGTGATCAGAAGCTGATACACAACATAGTTTATTTTACCACGCTGTTTCGAAAATCTTTGTGGTCGAATTGTTATACAGCATTATTTACAACACAATTTTGACGATGATTCTTGTTACTTAGCTCTCCAAAACTTAAGGACAAGCAAGTAAGGACAAGTACAGTAAGATAACTTTTTTTTGTTTTTTGAGGCATCCGTCTGAATGGTTTGATGCAGCCCGTCACGAAATTATCTGCCATGTCAACTTTTATCTTGCCGGCCGCGGTGGCCGAGCGGTTCTAGGCGCTTTAGTCCGGAACCGCGCGACTGCTACGGTCGCAGGTTCGAATCCTGCCTCGGGCATGGATGTGGGTGATGTCCCTAGGTTAGTTAGGTTTAAGTAGTTCTTAGTTCTAGGGGACTGATGATCTCAAATGTTAAGTCCCGTAGTGCTCAGAGCCATTTGAACCATTTGAACCAACTTTTATCTTAGAGTAGCACTTGCTACCTATGTTCTCAATAATTTGCTGAATGTGATCCAATCACTGCTTTCCTCTACAGTTGATACCCTCTACTGCTTCCTCTAATGACATGGAAGTCATTCCCTGATGTCTTAACAGATGTCTTGTCATCTACATCTACATCTACGTAAATGGTTACTCTGCAATTCACACTTAAGTGCCTGGCAGAGGGTTCATCGAACCATTTTCATACTACTTCTGTACCATTCCACTCTCGAATGGCGCGAGGGAAAAAGGAACACCTAAATCTTTCTGTTTGAGCTCTGATTCGTCTCATTTTGTTATGATGGTCACTTCACCCTACGTAGGTTGCGTGTCAACAAAATATTTTCGCATTCGGAAGAGAAAGTTGGTGACTGAAATTTTGTAAATAGATCTCGCCGCAAAGAAAACCGCCTTTGTTTCAGCGACTGCCATCCCAACTCGCGTATCATATCAGTGACACTCTCACCCCTATTGCGCGATAACACGAAACGAGGTGCCCTTCTTTGCAGTTTTTCGATATCCTCCGTCAATACTACCTGGTAAGGATGCCATACCGCGCAACAATATTCCAGCAGAGGACGGACAAGTGTAACGTAGGCTGTCTCTTTAGTGAGTTTGTCGCATCTTCTAAGTGTTCTGCCAACAAAGCGCAGCCTTTGTTTCCCCTTCCCCATAATATTATCTATGTGGTCTTTCCAGTATAAGTTGCTCGTCATTGTAATTCCTATGTATTTAGTCGAATTGACAGCCCTTAGATGTGTGCCATTTATCGTATACCCAAAATTTATCGGATTTCTTTTAGTACCCATGTGGATGACGTTGCACTTTTCTTTGTTTAGTGCTGATTGCTACTTTTCGCACTAGAGAAATTCTCCCTAGATCATTTTGTAATTGGAATTGATCGTCTGATGATTTTACTAGACGGTAAACTACAGCGTCATCTGCAAACAATCAATGGGGACCTGCTCAGATTATCACCTGATTATTTATATAAATCAGGAACAGCAGAGGGCCTATGACACTACCTTGCGGAACGCCAGATATCACTTCTGTTCTACTCGATGATTTACCATCTATCACTACGAACTGTGACCTCTCTGAGAGAAAATCCCGAATCCAGTTACACAACTGAGACGATACTCCATATGCACGCAATGTGATTAATAGTCGCTTGTGAGGAACGGTATCAAAAGCCTTCTGGAAATCTAGAAATATGGAATCGATCTGAGATCCCTTGTCCACAGCACTCATTACTCCATGGGAATAAAGAGCTAGCTTTGTTGCACAAGAACGATATTTTCTGAATCCGTGTTGGTTATATACCAATAAGTCGTTTTCTTCAAGGTGGTTCATAGTGTTCGAGTACAGTACATGCATATTGAGGTCAGTGATACGGGACTGTAATTCTCTCCCTTCTTCTTTTCAGTGTATGTTCTTTCCCTCGCCGCTTCTGCGGAGAACATCCACAATCCCTACCTCATCATTTCAACGAACTTCCGGCATTCTTCTGCAGCACCAGGACTCAAACCAGTGCCGGCCACACCGCGCCACCCACGCGTGCAGAGTGCGCTGGCGCCGGGCGGGCCAAGGTCGGCCTGTCTCGGCTTTGATCGGTTCTTCTCGGAAGTTCCCGGAAGAGCGTATCACTTAACTGAGAACTGCGCTGTGGCATTTTCAGGTAGAATCCACTCTCTTCAGATCGCCAGAATCGTGATGTAGCGCTGATTACAATGCGCTATTTGTTCGTGTACGGAGTACTTTCACAAGTCCAGGGCCTGTTTACACAAAATGAGGCAGCCTAGCGATCTAGCGTCACTAGTCTTTAAGAATGAACGGGAAAGCTGGAAGAGAGCGATGAGAATTCTCAATATATATTATGCAACTGCATAAGCGACGTGTATTGTAAATTTACTATGAAACGACCTTACAATACCAAGCAGAAGGAATATAAAGATCTAGTTGGCAATGAAAGAGCAAAAAATTACAACGGTCGACAGACGAGGTTGATTGGTCTGTATATTAAGAAGCGCTTTGTGCTTATTTTTCAGATATGGAGGGCGTGAAGAAATTGGTGTTACGGATAGTAAAATATCCTAAGTCGCACGCACTATTGTGCTCGCAGTGGCAACAATTTTCGTTGGACCTGAACGAAGACATGGAGATGAAGGCTATCGAGGCCTTACATGCTACTGCAAAGTGCGCTGGCCAAGTCAAAGGGCATGCCTTGAACGATTTTTCGATTTACAACTCTCTATTGTTGAATTTATGAAGTAAGAGGGAGTGCAGGAACGAAAATTAGAACATCCGGATTGGATTGCAGACCGGGCATTTTAAGTGGACTTGAATGCACAGTTCCCACAGTAAGACGCCGGAAGGAGAGAAACGACTTATTTCTGATATATTGAGGATGTATTTAAAGAGAAAATTGCGCTGTCGAAGGGACACATTCTGACAAACACAATCGTCCCTAAGCTTACTGAAGCTAAATAAAACGCGAGGTCTGAAGAAATCATTATGATCTTGACAGAAGTACAAGGATAGTTTCCTACACGTCTGGGGGGACATCTGGACCTGTTTTCGAGACTGTTTACCGTTTCAGTTGAAAGCACCTCTGTGCATGTGCAGATGTAAATTACTGATCAGCAAGGAAATTCCCGTTTTAAAGGCAAATCCGTTTAACGTTAACACTGTCCTGGACGTCTAGATTGCTTTTCTCAGGTAGTTTCCTCGTTCCCATTACGAGGTTGCCAAAGCGTTACAATATTTCGATCAACATACGTGTGTGTGAAAGACGTTTTTTCTGTTCTGAAACTAAGTAAGTCACGACTACGTGGTAATTCGAGTGTGAATGTCTGTGAAAATGCATCTTTCAGTATGCCGTCAGTTTGTACCAGATCAGCGGGCCAAAAATAATTAAATAATACTGAAAATTTTGTTTTGTTTCTGGTCTGTGTTACTGATAAATGTGAGATGTGAAACCACATCACCTGCACTGCCACTGCATCACCATTCAAATGCGGGGCTTTCGCAGTTTCTCCCTCTTGCCCCTCCCACGCACTCGCGCTCAGAGATCGTGACGTGGCGATGGGGGTAACGTGCCAGACAAGCTGGGCGATATGACACTCGTGTCAGGGCAGGGTTCACGTACCGAATTGTTGATCATCCCTGTCTCAAATGCTTCGTATCTCTTCTGTTCTGGTTTTCCCACAGTCCATGTTTCACCACCATACAATGCTGTGCTCCTAACGTACATTCTCAGAAATTTCTTCCTCAAATTGAGGCTTATGTTTGATACGACGAGCATTTTGAACCTCAGGCACTGCTGACTGAAGGAGGGAAAGGTCAACTACAGCAGCGGATGACAGATAATTCACGCAGTTGGTAAGATAGAGATCCACGTTAAAGAGTGAGTGGAATTGCAACCATATTTAGGGACTGCAAGGCACGCAACCCCACGCGTCACAGTGGCACGGTGACCGCATGGGGGCAAGGTCTCTTTGACTGGCGACAGGTACGTTGTGTTCTGTTGACACCCTGAAAGCTGGACGTCAATATTTCTTTTAAAATTTAGCCACTGATTCTGCTGCGGTGTGCATACACAGGCCGGCCGAGGTGGCCGAGCGGTTCTAGGCGCTTAAGTCTGGAACCGCGTGAGCGCTACGGTCGCAGGTTCGAATCCTGCCTCGCGCTTGGATGTGTGTGATGTCCTCAGGTTAGTTAGGTTTAAGTAGTTTTAAGTTCTAGGGGACTGATGACCTCAAATGTTAAGTCCCATATTGCTCAGAGCCATTTTTTTGTGCATACACAAACTCTGAGTGTCAGATGTTATTATCGTGAGTAGTAGCGAGCGTACAGTGGTTGAGAGGAGTCGGATGTGGTCGGACGCAGACTGCTGGCAGAGAAGCCGCGCGGCATGAGCGGTCACAGCCTGGCGTGAACGTGCTAGCAGCGCTGGAGAAGATTTTGGTATTAATCGAGGATTTTTGGTAATTTAGGTTTTTGTTTCACGTACTTGTTGCTTGCTAGCGCACTAGGAGGTCTACATCTACATCTATATCGATGCTCTGCAAATCACATTTAAGTCCCTGGCAGAGGGTTCATTGAACCACCTTCACATTTCTCTATTATTCCAATCTCGTATAGCGCGCGGAAAGAACTAACTCCTATATCGTTCCGTACGAACTCTCATTTCCCTTATTTTATCGTGGTGATCGTTTCTCCCTATGTATGTCGGTGTCAACAAAATATTTTCGCAGTCGGTGGAGAAGGTCGGTGATTGGAATTTCGTGAGAAGATTCCGTCGCAATGAAAAACGCCTTTCTTTCAATGATGTCCAGCCCAAATCCTGTATCATTTCTGTGACACTCTCTCCCATATTTCGCGATAATACAAATCGTGCTGCCCTTCTTTGAACTTTTCCGATGCACTCCGTCAGTCCTTTCCGGTAAGGATCCCATACTGCGCAGCAGTATTCTAAAAGAGGACGGACAAGCGAGATGTTGGTAGTCTCCTTAGTAGTCCTGTTACATTTTCTAGGTGTCCTGCCAATAAAACGCAGTCTTTGGTTAGCCTTCCCCACAACATTTTCTAAGTGTTCCTTCGAATTTAAGTTGTTCTTAATTGTAATACCTAGGTATTTAGTTGAATTGACGGCTTTTAGATTAGACTGGTTTATCGTGTAACCGAAGTTTAACGAATTCCTTTTAGCACTCATGTGGATGACATCACACTTTTCGTTATTTAGGCTCAACTGCCAATTTTCGTACTATTCAGATATCAGTTCTCAATAGTTTAGCAATTTATTTTGATCATCTGATGACTTTATTAGTCGATAAACGACAGCGTCATCTGCAAATAACCCAAGATGTCTGCTCAGATTGTCTCCCAAATCGTTTATGTAGATACGGAACAGCAAAGGGCCTATACACTACCTTTGGGAACGTCAGATATCACTTCTGCTTTACTCGATGCCTTTCCGTCAATTGTTACGAACTGCGACCTCACTGACAGGAAATCACAAATCCAGTCACATAACTGAGACTATGTTCCATAAGCACGCAATTTCACTGCAAGCTGGTTGTGTGATACAGTGTCAAAAGCCTTCCGGAAATCCAGAAATAGGGAATCGATCTGAAATCCTTGTCAATTGCACTCAGCACTTCATTTCGATAAAGAACTATTTGTGTTTCACAGGAACGGTTTTTTCTAAACCCATGTTGACTGTGTATCAATAGACAGTTTTCTTCGAGGTAACTCATAATGTTTGAACACAATATATGTCCGAAAATCCTGCTGCATATCGACGTTAACGATATGGGCCTGTAATTGAGTGGATTACTCCTCCTACCTTTCTTGAATATTGTCTATGCATATATATTGAGAGTTATATTCGTATCTTTGTTGTGGCAAGAGGCGTGATTGTAGATTATAGACACTGTGGTGTAAATAAAGTTGTTGCTAATCACACCATCGAAGAAATGCAAAGGCTGTGTAAAGAACGTCAGTGTTCTGTTTTCTGAACATAATAAATAAAAGTCTTTATCAGTTTCTTTCATTTTCACACCGCTTGGGGTTTTTTGACGATATCCCTCCTAATCATTCAGTTTATTAAAAAAAATGGCAGTCATCGTATCAGTAGTTGTAACCGTGCATTGCACTCTGCATGGATCGCAGTATTTCTTTTGAATTATTTTAGCATGCTACTGATCATGCAGTTGGATTGACAAGACGAGGTAAGTTAAGTCACCTGTTGCGTACAGGAGTATTGCAGAATAGTTGTTAGGAGACGTAAGAGAATATTTTAAAACTTGCTGTCAGCTATTAGAGAACTGATCTTTTATGATTTCTAGGAAGAGTAAGTAATTTCTGTTCCTCCGTTTTTCAATCAGAATTCTATTATTGTCAGAGACGGAACTATACATATTCCTGTACGTCTTTCACCAGAACAAATAATAATTATAAATATAATGAAGTTTGATTGAAAATCTTGCCACTTTCAATCTGTACATCGGAAGCGCCGTTTACAATGGTGCCAATGGCATGTGGACTGGATCAACGATCACTGGAGCTGAGTGTTCTCGGATGAGAACAGATTCAATCTGAGTAGCAAGGACTGCCGTCCGTGGTTATCACACACACTGTAATAAAGTACATCCCACTTATTGTAATGCCCAAGGGACCATAATAAATCGCGGTAACCACTCTAATAATCGTCTTTGAATGAAACTGTCAGTTCTGTTCGTCTTATTGATCATTGCTTTCACTTACTTCCTGCATCATTTTTTGTAGCAACTTTCTATGCATGATCCAACTTTCATCGAGCTGTGTTATTTGGCAGTAATACGTCATGAAAAATTATAAGGGGGAGTCAGATGAAAACGACACAGATATGAAAACAGAAAGTAAACTCTTTATTTCAAAAGTAATCGCCTTCACTGTCACTACTCATACATTTATGCCACTGTGAGACTAGACTGTCAATGCCTTCAAGGGAAATTTTTTCCAGTCGCTTGCGGAACCATGACTGTACCCAGGCGAGCATCTCCTCGTCCGAGGCAAATCGACGAACACGAATATCTTTGCTCAGAGCTTAAAAACATGGAAACTGCATGGGAAGACGTTGGGACTATGCGGAAGATCTGTGAGGGCTTCCCAGTGAAATTACTGCAGCTTACTCGAAACGACTTTGGCAACATGTTGAGCATTCCCTAATCTCTGTTGTGAATCAGTTGAGGAATACTTATCTGTGCTGAAGTGTCAGTTAAGCCAAAGTGGATGTTCCTGTTAAGACAGTCTCATATTTCCAGAGAAAGTAGTTAACTGATAGTGCCTGTGTATACGGAAAAGGTGACAAAACCAACATCAAACAGATTACTCCCAAAATCAAAGTATAAAAATTTCAGATGATTCCGTACATCTGACTGAAAGAAAAAAAACTGATTGCTTTCCTCGTTCTGGCTTCCGCCGAACAGCAAAACAAGAGTTCATGAATGGGGTGGAAAAATGTGGAAACACCAAAAACACCTAGTACTGTGTAGGAGAACTGTTGGCATTCAAAACAGCTTACAATCTTCACGGGATGGGTAAATACAGGCACCGAATAGTTTTCAAGGGATTCGTATACCGTTTTTCAAACAAAATAGTGCCACGCACAGGTAACGACGACGGAGATGGATAGTAATCACACACCTTTGTCGGCAAAGTAGAGAGCAAGAGCTCAATAACAGATCGGGGAACTGTGGTGGTCACGGGAAACACGACAATTCATCATTGTGCTCAAAAAACCAGGCCTGAGCGATGTGATTTGTGTGAAGCGAGGCCCTGTCTTCTTTGCAACACAGTATCCCTAATGAGAAACAAACATCATACGATGTGATGGATCTGATCAGCCAAAATTGTCACGTAATCGCTGATGGTAGTGTGACCCTGCCAAAAAATCATGGGGCCCATGTAATTCCACGATATGGCTGCCAAAAAGATCACCGAACTACACTACCGGCAATTAAAATTACTACACCAAGAAGAAATGCAGATGATAAACGGGTATTCATTGGACAAATATATTGTACTACAACTGACATGTGATTACATTTTCACGCAATTTGGGTGCATAGATACGGAGAAATCAGTACCCAGAAGAACCACCTATGGCCGTAATAACGGCCTTGATACGCCTGGGCATTGACTCAAACAGAGCTTGGATGCCGTGTACAGGTACAGCTGCCCATGCAGCTTCAACACGATACCACAGTTCATCAAGAGTAGTGACTGGCGTATTATGACGAGCCAGTTGCTTGGCCACCATTGCCCATACGTTTTCAATTGGTGAAAGATCTGGAGAATGTGCTGGCCAGGGCAGCGGTCGAACATTTTCTGTATCCAGAAAAGCCCGTACAGGACCTGAAACGTGCGGTCGTGCATTGTCCTACTGAAATGTAGGATTTCACAGGGATCGAATGAAGAGTAGAGCCACGGGTCGTAACACATCTGAAATATAACGTCCTTTGTCCAAAGTGCCGTCAATGCGAACAAGAGGTGAACGAGACGTGTAAGCAATTGCACCCAATACCATCACACTGGGTGATGCGTGAGTATGACGATGACGAATACACGCTTCCAACGTGCGTTCACCGCGATGTCGCCAAATACGGATGCGACCATCATGATGCTGTAAACAGAACCTGGATTCAGCCTAAAAAATGACGTTTTGCCATTCGTGCATCCAGGTGCGTCGTTGAGTACACCATCGCAGGCGCTCCTGTCTGTGATGCAGCGTCAAGGGTAACCGCAGCCATGGTCTCCGAGGTGAGAGTCCATGGTGCTGCAAAGGTCGTGGAGCTGTTCGTGCAGATGGTTGTTGTCTTGCAAAGGTCCCCATCTGTTGATACAGGGATCGAGACGCAGCTGCGCGATCCGTTACTGTCATGCGGATAAGATGCATGTCATTTCGACTGGTAGTAATACGAGGCAGTTTGGGATCCAGCACGGCGTTCCGTATTACCCTCCTGAACCCACCGATTCCATAGTCTGCTAACAGTCATTGGATCTCGACCAATTAGAGCAGCCATGTCGCGATACGATAAACCGTAATCACGATACGCTACAATCGGAACTTTATCAAAGCCGGAAACGTGATTGCACGCATTTCTCCTCCTTACACGAGGCATCACAACAACGTTTCACGAGGCAACGTCGGCCAATTGCTGTTTGTGTATGAGAAATCGGTTGGAAACTTTCCTCATGTCAGCACGTTGTAGGTGTCGCCACCGGTATCAACCTTGTGTGAATGCTGTGAAAAGCTAATCATTTGCATATCAGAGCATCTTCTTCCTGTCAGTTAAATTTCACGTCTGTAGCACGTCATCTTCGTGGTGTAGCAATTTTAATGGCCAGTAGTGTTCCATTATGTTTCACTCTTTGGACGTAAACTGGGCCAGAAGTTGGAAACAGTGTAAAACAGGATTTCTTGCCTTTCCAGCTTTGCTCCATGGTATACGTTTTGTTGCTTCGGCATCACGATTTCCTGTGACGGAATTCGCATCACCGATGAGTGATTTTAGAATTCCAGTTCTCCTCACTAATCTTTGATTATGGAGCTCCCTTCATTCTCTTTAGTGACCATCCGTCAGGACTAATCAGCAAACAATTTTTCCCGCTTTCCGGCTTAGAGGATGATGTTTTCCACTTTCCCTGTATGAGCCATAAATTTTCGATTCGGTACCTCCTGCAACACCAAACACTTCTACCTTGGTTGCGGAAGGACCTACCATACGGATACGAACAGTTTCCCCACATTCGAATTCACTCAGCTTCGACATAATGTACTCACTATACGGAACCCTGTTATGACCACGAGTGGCACTTGGAATGTATTGAGGACATTGCCGGGGTGCCGCTCGAGATCAAATACAACAGTGCCACCTGCAGGGCCAGACTTAACTCCAAGATGGCATCAGATCTTGGTGCATTTAAAAGCGAGCAGCTGTCCGTGAATTTACTGCCCATTTTTCCGCGACGACCCCGACAATGTTCCGCAGTTGTCGCTGGCGATTTCTTATTGCCCGCGTGCCTTGTACGGATCCAGACGCCGCCATTCTTCTCCGTTCCATCGTCGCATTCTTAAAGCTTTTCTCTCTCTCTCTGTTCGGTCGCCAGGTCCACAGCGTTATGTGGTCTTGGCACGGCACCGACTTTACGACAGGCTGCTTTTGCTTGCCGGCCTCTGTATATTTCGACGTGCTCAGTCCAGAAATTCCGGAACACGGCGGTTTTACGACGTCGTCGGTACCGAAGAATACTGCTACAGGCGGGTATTTAGCGTTTTGTTGCGTGACTTGTCTGTTCTATAATGATGAAATATGGGTATCCGTCTTCGGATATCGTCGATGAGGTTCGCCCGCCGTTGCAGTTCACGAATTCGTTCTTCAAACATTTTCAAAAAGACCAGAAACGTAGCCTAGTTTCTGAAAGATATATAGGCTCGAAAAAAGTTTTATAAATTTAGATATTTCAAAACAGCGAATGAAAAATTTAGGAAAGATGCCTTCTGCCACTGTACATGCACTTGAATGGTACAAACTGACGTTTCAATTCATGCATTACGTCTCTTCGAAAGAATAGCTAGAATCTCGCGCAGCTGGTATATCCAAGGATTTTTCGTCGGCACTCTCTATGGAACAGCGGCAGCCCATGTTCTTGATGACGATTCCTTAACATTAGTTTCGACTTTTACAGTAGATCACTCATCTGTGAAATTATAAGGATATTCTTCTGTGCTCTTCCATACTCACAGAACCACATACTCAAGTTGTGTCTGTGACGCATACATAATTCTAGTTACAAATCCGTACGACGAATACGGCATGACGTAATTGCACCACAGTAGCTAGATCCATGTTATGTATTGTGTTAAAAAATATTCAAAAATCTTTATTATTTCCAGTAACTCAATAAACTATCGTTAAGGTCTCGTTTGTTCTGCTGTGGGAGAGTTTCCGCTCAACTGTCACAACGAGACTCGACAATAGTTTGAAAATCTTGATATCTGCCGGTGTCAGAAGGGTTTCATACTGAAAGGTCCATGTACTATGCCCCTGGACTGATGGAGTTCGCCGTCGGTCGCCTGTGTCCGTTGTTGACACTTAACGCATGGTTAAGATGGTCTTCACCTTCAAAGTAAGGGTATCCGTTATTCCGAATCCATGCAGACGATTTTTGTAGCAACGTGGCTGGCTTTCTGGCACGCAACCGTTACGCAGCTCGTACGTGGAACGATTAGCTCTCATTTTTTGTATGTCCATCCTTTAAGCAGGACGTCTCTGGGACAACGGCCGTTTACTATCGTGAAAGTTGACAGTTGATGGTTGGAATGCTGGCACATTATCTGCGAATCCAGTAGTGCTCGCAACTTATGGGTTATGCGTGGGGATCGTATCAACCTGTACCGCATCAAAGCAGCCTGAAGATGACGCAATGAAGCGTCGAAACTGGTACCGACAAAATAAAATCATAAGGACGGCTGTAGGTGTTTTTATTTGTCACGATTAGCTTTCAGTACCACTGCGATGTTCCACAGGACTGCCGCCAAGAGTCGCTAAATTTTGCAATCACTGTCCCTTCGATAGTTTAGTAACTCCTTCAAAACTCAAAACAAAGTTCGTGATCTTTTCAAAACTCATAGTAGCCGTAAGTGATCACGTCCTTAGCTAGCTGGTAACACATACGATGAGCCACGGGGATTTGAACGACCGCCCGTAGATGGCGTAAATCGATTAACACGAATGTTTGGATGGTTCTGCTTTGAAAAACGTTGACAGTTGATGGTTGGAGTGCTGACACATTATCTACGAATCCAATAGTGCTGGCAACTGATGGATTATGCATGGGGATCGTATCAACCTGTACCGCATCAAAGCAGCCTGAAGATGACGCAATGAAGCGTCGAAACTGGTACCGACAAAATAAAATCATAAGGACGGCTGTAGGTGTTTTTATTTGTCACGATTAGCTTTCAGTACCACTGCGATGTTCCACAGGACTGCCGCCAAGAGTCGCTAAATTTTGCAATCACTGTCCCTTCGATAGTTTAGTAACTCCTTCAAAACTCAAAACAAAGTTCGTGACCTTTTCAAAACTCATGGTAGCCGTAAGTGACCACGTCCTTAGCTAGTTGGTAACACATACGATGGGCCACGGGGATTTGAACGACCGCCCGTAGATGGCGTAAATCGATTATCACGAATGTTTGGAAGGTTCCTTTTAAAAATGACATGGTTGATTTTCTTCCCGCTCACGAGCTTGTGCTCCGTCTCTAATGATCTCGTAGTTGATTAACCTTCTTTGCGTCCTTCCTTTTCTATCCCGTGAACGAACTGCCCTGTCCATATAGTCTCAGCTAATTAATTAAACTCGGATGACGTTCGACTGTAGAGAGTCCACGCGCGGTGTTTTCTTGAACTCTAGGTAGTTGTTGTGGCAATGCCTCTGCGACGACGATATACGAAGGGCTTATTTCAATAGTGGTAGAAGTCCATTACGTCCACTTTTCTGTCTATAATGCTTCTGGAATTAATGAGCCAAGTAAACAGAAAGAAAGGTTCATCTCTAACAAGAAGCCATATGCTTGAATATTTCTGTTATCTGAACTGCAGATTTTTGAGCGCTCAATTAATTTTGGGATTCTGTATCTCAATATGAACAAAAATGGACTTGTACCACTATTGAAACAAGCCCTTCACATCTAAGTCACTGCAGTGCTCAATAATAACAATAAAACATTACAATTGCTATCTTATTATACCATAAAACATGGTCTCTATGCATTATGTACGCATATGAAGCGGGTGAGGTTTAATTGCTTATATCTGTCCACTGTACGTGCTGATGTTACATGTTTACTGTGGTTGTAGAAGCAACATGTAAATGTACGAATAATACACGTGGAATCGAGTAAGAAGAAGGCATCTTTTCTTAGTACAGTTTCTTCAAAATGTGTTGTTTATAGAAGTATTTGTCATTCAACACTTTTTAGCGTTTGAGTGGCTATCTCCTGTAAGTCAAACAACTGTTGGTGAGTTTATTACAATAAGCGTTAATTCCATAAGTGTTTCTTAGTGTTAAATCAACCATCTACACATGGGCACGGTGCCGAACTAAAGTTCCTCGGAAACCTTCAAGGTCGATTCTCTGAGAATTTTTGAGGGTTACATAGAACTACTTCGGGACATAGATATTGGAGTTCTGAATTTCACGTAACATACAGAATTACAAAAATCCTTGTTAGTAGCTCGGCTCAAGAGCTGTTTTATTGTGGGATTTAGTCTACATGAAGAATTCAGAATTTTACGAAGTAAATTATTTACCGTATGAACCATGTGTTTTAAGTTCTTGCTGTGATTCTTAAAGATGAATCGTCTATGAAAGGTGAAACCTTGATAGGACGGTACGTCTTGACTCTTGATAGTTATGTATTGCTCTTGGTTTTTTTTCAGCTTGCTTTGTTCCTAAGTGGAGTTGTCTTACAGTCGTTAATTAAGACGAATAAGACTGAAGAATGTTGAACTTCCTTAAAGGAGCAATACGATACTATATTCGTAGCCAGCAAAGGATTGATTTGATTGTCTAGAGAACTCTGTCTGACTTACGAGCTGTTGGCTGCGCAGTGGAGCTGTTAGCAATACCGGACCCGCAGCAGACTGGGGACACTTAAATATGTTGACAGAGCTTCGGTCATAGGAAACCTTACTTGGCAGGAGCCTTATATTTTATAATAGTTTGAACCATTATAACTGCAACAGATTGTAATGTAGGTTTTGTGTATTAATTTTTTTAAATGTGCGTAAAAGGTCTCTTAAAATTTATTGTTTAATACTTAAGGATTATTCGTAGAGTGTGTTTGAATTAGTAACACATGAGCCGGTCGTTGTGGCCGAGCGGTTCTAGGCGCTTCAGTCTGGAACCGCGAGACCGCTACGGTCGCATGTTCGAATCCTGCCTCGGGCATGGATGTGTGTGATGTCCTTAGGTTAGTTAGGTTTAAGTAGT
This sequence comes from Schistocerca cancellata, assembly GCF_023864275.1. NCBI lineage: Eukaryota > Metazoa > Arthropoda > Insecta > Orthoptera > Acrididae > Schistocerca > Schistocerca cancellata. The sequence goes on from NC_064632.1 coordinate 536,773,862, forward strand.
TCTAAGTTCTAGGGGACTGATGACCTCAGGTGTTACGGCCCACAGCGCTCAGAGCCATTTGAACCATTTAGTAACTCATGATTCAACGAAGAAAGGTGTACCTTTACCAGAATGTCGTAAGAATTTGAAGATTTTAGAAGGAGTTATTGCCATGTAAACGTATGGTGATCGTGAATGAATTATAGTTTTGTATTTTTAAATTCTACTCATTGGAAGTAATGGTTCTAGAGAAAGATTTTAATTTCATGTTTTTTTAATTGATCCGCGTGGACACAAAAGTTTAGAAATGTGTAATTAATGTTTGATTTTAATAAATGTCTGAAAGTATTAGTCTGCCTGTTGACACCCAGTTCTGACTCCACTGCCCACTTCGTACAAGATGTAGATGTAGATGTAGAGGTAGATGTACAGGGAGGTTTGTGGGACAGAAATTGCAGGATGAGACCAAGGCTTCTGTAAAGCACGCAGTTTCAAATGGTTGGAGAAGCAGACACTTGCATAGGGTGCACCAGCGTGAAGGACAGCGTCGTATCAGCGTTCGGACTAAAGACCAGAACAACAACAACATACATCTGTCCTAAGATCGGCCGTTCTGGCACTACATGGTGCATTACTTCTTTGTTACGTTATTTAACTTCTGAGGAACTGTGTACCTGTGTACGTTATGGCCAACTACTAACCATAATTTGGATATATGGAGTATCTTCTTAGCTGTGTGACTGGTTCGATGATTATCTGACTATTACGTTACACTGAATGGCGAATATATGACAGAAACGAAAGTAAATCGGAAGTGTCCCAAAAAAACCGTTATAGGACCTCTGATGCTCATAAACGATTTTATCAGTTAGGATCAGTAGTGCAGTACGATTGTTCGTTGGCGATGTTTTTTTTTATACAAAAAGTGTCGTCGTAGGAAAATAGGAAATACAGAAAGATTTGGACAAATTTCCGGTCAGTGTAACGATTGGGACCTGTCTTTACATGTAGACAAGAGGCAAGATCGTTTACAACGAAGAGAAAGAAGCTGATGGTACTTGATTACCGATTAGTGCTGAACTATTAAGAACGTCACATCACACGAGTGTAAGTGGGCTGCTTCTGTGATGGGAGCGCTGTGTTGCGACTGGTTGCTGCATATTTGGTAATTTTACTATTCAAGAGTAGCAGGCTGGATTTCGACCAAACCGTTCCGCAAGTGACGGTCTTTGAGAAATACTGGGAATTTAACAGAAACATTATCTGTTTGTTTATAGATTTCCAGTAAGTCTGTGACAGTATCCACAGAAGCAGCCTCTACGACACACTAAGGAACTTAGGACACCCAGTAAAATCATTAGGATGGTACAACAGTGCATGGATGCCTCACAAACAGTTCAAGCGTCTACAAGTTTAGTTCAAGGGATCTATATCCCCCAACTTCCCAATCATAACCGGCTTGCGACAAGAAGATGATCTTTCATGCGTTCTTTAAAATCTTGCATTGGAGAAAGTGGTTCGAGAGAGTAATTCTCTGGCTATGGTTCAAATGGCTCTGAGCACTATGGGACTCAACTGCTGTGGTCATAAGTCCCCTAGAACTTAGAACTACTTAAACCTAACTAAGCTAAGGACAACACACACATCCATGCCCGAGGCAGGATTCGAACCTGCGACCGTAGCGGTCGCGCGGTTCCAGAATGCAGCGCATAGAACCGCTCGGCCACCCCGGCCGGCCACTCAGTGAACAGAGGAAGAGCTGAAGGACATGTGCAGATCTCTCAGGCACAGTGCCAGCAAAATGGGACTTCTGATCAACCAAGAGAAAACAGAACATATGAAAATAGGTCGAGTCATAAACCAAATTCACACTTTGAAATGGACCACCATTCTAGATTCAGAACAGTTCGTCAGTTTAAATACCTTGGATTGCGCTTCAGTAAGAATATCGTAACACTGGATGTAAATTGGAGAATAGTCTCAGAATTACTATGTCTTTACGCTCTAAGCAGCCCACTGAAAGATAAAGCTCTTTCAATCAGCACAAAGATGAAGATATACATAGAAAGGCGTGCATGTTCAAATATGTAAACAGGCAGAATACGGTGCTGCGGTCGGCAACACCTATAGATGTCAACAAGGGTCTGGTACAGTTGTTAGATCGGTTACTGCTGCTACAATGGCAAGTTATCAAAATTTAAGTGAGTTTGAACATGGTGTTATATTCGGCGCACGAGCGATGGGACACAGCATTTCCGAGGTAGCGATAAGTGGGGATTTTTCCGTATGACCATTTCACGAGTGTACCAGGAATATCAGGATATGGGCTTTCGGAGCCGAAAGGCCCACTCGTGCCCTTGATGACACGAAGCTTTACGCCTCGCCTGGGCCCGTCAACACCGACATTGGACTGTTGATAACTGCAAACATGTTGCCTGGTCGGACGAGTCTCGTTTCACATTTTATGGAGCGGATGGATGTGTACGGCTATGGAGACAACCTCATGTATGCGTGAACACTACATGCCAAAAGAGGACTGTTCAAGGTGGTGGAGGAACTGGAAGTGACACGTACGTAATCATCCTGTCTGATCACCTGCACCCTTCATGTCCATTGTGCAACCGACGGTCTAGGGCAAATCCAGCAGGACAGTGTGACACCCCAAACGTCCAGAATTGCTAAAGAGTGGTTCCGGGAACACTCTTCTGAGTTAACACTTCCGCTGGCTACCAAACTCCCCAGACATGAACATTGTCTAGCATAACTGGGATGCCTTGCAACATGCTGTTCAGAAAAAATCTCCACCGCTAGTACTCTTGTGGATTTATTGGCAGCCCTGTAGGATTCATGGTGTCAATTCCCTCCAGCACTACTTCAGATATTAGACGAGTCAATGCCACGTTGTGTTGCGGCACTTCTACGTGCACGCGGGGGCCCTGCACTATATTAGGCCTGTTTCTTTGGCTCTTCAGTGTATAACATCATCAACTGTCCCTTAGTACTGTACAGTTCGGAAAACTGGTCACTTACCAAGAAGTAAAGAGTAAAACTGAATGTTTTCCAAAGAAAAGTAATAAAAAAAATCTGGGGACCTGTGTTGGAAAATTATTAATTAATGAAGCAACGCACTATCGTCCAGAAATTACATTGTAGGGGACTGCAATGGACTGGGCATGTGGCTAGAACGAAATCCAATGCAATTCCTATGAAGGCATTTGAGGGCAGTCTTCAAGCAACAGAACCATTGAGCCGATCTCGCACACGATGGAAAGATGACATAGAGAAGGACGTCGCAGCATTAGGAATTCCCGCTTGGTGGGGAGAGACGGCAAGAGATAGAAGAAAATGGAAGCAGAATGATGATGCAGAGCGTAGTCCGCAGAGCTCGTGATTGCTGAAAGGAAGAAGAAACAAGAAGAAGAAGAAGTCAATAGTTTTACATATTTGAACATTTAAAGCAATTTCCCAATCTTTGCACCACTTTGAAATTTAAGCATGGTCTGACTGAATATTCGCGCTGCTTCTTCCAGGCAGTAATTCACTGTAGATAATTGCATTATATGTGAATAGTCTGAGGTTACTTTTAATATTTCGCATTAGCTCACTAATATGCAACATTAACAGCAACAGCTGCAAGATATGGCTCAAGACAATCAAGAAAAATTCAGTATTCCTCGATTTCCGGAAAGCATTGACTCGGTACCATTTCTACGTTTACTCTGAATAGTTACTTATACTTCTTCCGACGATTCTCCACCCAGCAAAACTTGATGAGTCCTCCCTAATAAACAAAACCCACTTTCCATTCAAAAATTTTGCATCATACCTCATACAACCGTACTTTTGATAATAAGCGTAGATTTTGCATTTCATCAAACGCTTTTCGTAAACAGAGGAGTACTGCATCTACCTGACGACCTTCATCCACGGCTCTCAGTGTGTCATGTGAGAAAAGTGTGAGCAGGCTTTCACGTGATCTACGTTTCGGAATCCATGTTGGTTGGCATGGAGGTGGTCACTGTGCCCAAGAAACCTCATTAAGTTTGAGCTGAGAACATGTTCTACGATACTGCAAACAAATGAATGTCGAGGATACTGGATGGTACTTTTGTGGATCACTTCTGCTGCCCATCTTATAGACGGGTGTGACCTGTGCTTTCGTCAAACAACTGTGACTCGTTTTTGAACTAGCGATCTACAGTACATTACAATTAAAAGAGGGACCAACTCAGGCAAAAATTCAGTATAGAATCTCACAGTGATTCAATCGCTCTATACAGCTTTCTTCAATTTTAACGATTTCTAGTGCTTCTCAATGCCATTGGGATTAATATCTACTGCACTAGTCTTTTCGGTGGCGCGATAGTTAAATTGTGGCAATTATCATGTGTTTTCCTTTGTAAATAAAATTGGGAAACTGCTTTGCCACCCTCAGTTTCACGTGAGTGACTGGACATTAACTTTGGTGCCATTAGAGGCCTTTACAAGCGACCAGAATTTCTTTGCGTTCTGCGAAGGATATTTCCCACAATATTCTGCTACGGGAGCCACTAAATTCCTCACGCGTTGCTCTCTTGACAGTCAAAAGTGTGCATACAAATCTCGCTGTCTATAGCCCTCTCCTTAGTTTTGCAGTTGGCATGCAGTAGCCTCCATTTCTTTAGGTGTGTTTCAAGCCGCTATATACAAAAGGAGATTCCCTCCCAACAGGAACTATCCGCTGCATAGTCAACTATTCTTTGAAGCTTCAGTACTTGTTCCTCTACATGCACCGTTCCTGACCTCAAAGCTTCAAGTTCCTCATTAAGATATGACACTACCGCTTTATTTATCAAGTTTACTGAATATATAAATCAATGTTGTTCCTGCTTCTTTGCTTTCAGCTGTTGTTTCCTATTGGTCAACACTTCTTTTATTTTCCAAGAGTGTTGTTCCTTCTGTTCTTGTGTCCACTTTCTTCTAAGTTTTGGTATTTTTCTTTCTGAAAACCTGTCATTTATATTTCTTATTGCTTCCTTAAAAAGTGGTATATTTCTCATTGCCTGTAGGTCGACTCTGTCTGTAAGCCACCTGATTTTGGTTTGTAATTATTTAGTAAGTCCAAGGTTTCTTTTTGTCATTCTGACCTTATTCAATCTGTATATGCAGCCATAGAACAATCTTCTTGTTCCCAATACAAATGTTACTTGTTCCACTTGAGCATACAGTTCTGTATTAGATATGAATCTGTATTCTGATTCACTGCTTCCATTGAGTCCTAGCAGTTTTCTTAAGACTCTTTCTTCAATTTTTTATAATTTTTCGACCTCGCCCTTTATAGTTACTTTAAGAGTGCTAATGCATAGAGTATTTCTGGTCTTAGCACTGTCTCTTAGTGTTTCAGTCCTGTGCTCCAGGCTAAAAATCTGTTCTGCAGTCTAGTCTCTACTGCCGTCATTTCCTTCAAGTTGTTTGATATCGATTCTCCTAGATATTTAAAATAGTGTAGATATTTTGTTGCTATTTGTTGTAAGCTTTTGAGGTGGATGTGTGTTATTTGCCATGAACTATGTTTTTCCAAATTGTATTTGTATTCCTACTTTGCTGCTTACCGTTGTAATTCTGTGGTTTACATCAATTATTGGCAGAGTGGAATTATTCATAAAAGCCGACCACGAGGACGATATGTTCAGCTTCGAAGAAAGTCAACACTACCCTTACGACTTATCTTATGAAATGAAGGAAGGCAGATGATCGTAACAGCATTTTTAAATTTAGAGGAAGCTTATGACAATGATGGCAATTTTGACTGGAGTATATTATTTCCAGTGCTGAAACTAGTAGAGACAAAATACTGTGTGCAAAAGGTTAACTACTACTTGTACAGAAACCAGACTGGAGTTACAGAAGTTGAAGAACATGAAACAGAAGTAATAGTTGAGAATGCAGTGAGACAGGTTAGTACTCTATCTGTGTACTTATTCAATATGTTTAATGAATTCAGTACAGGAAACTAACTAATTGGGAAAAAATCATAGCTCAGGGAGAAGAAATTAAAGCTTTGAGGTTTTTGGATTATTGTGTAATTGTCACAGGAATCGACAGGCTAGGAAAATCAGCTGAGCAAAATGTCTAGCGCCTTGAAAATAGGTTATAAGATGAATATTAACAACTGATTAGTAACAGTCAAAAGTAAAACGACTCTATTGCAACCTAAGTGAAGTAAATCAGGAGATTCAGAGGGAATTAGATTAGGATATGATATTCTACAAGTAGATGTAGTAGTTTCACTGTTTGCGCAGTAAAATACATGATGATGGGAGAAGTACAGAGGGTATTTAATGCAGTCTGGTAGTATCAAGAAAATTGTTTGCAAAAAACAGGAAAACGTATCATGGAATACAAATTTGTGTTAGGAGCATTTTTCTAAATATATTTCTCAGAAGTATGGCCCTGTGCGGAAATGAAACATGGACGGTAAACAGTTCCGACGGAAAGAGAATAGAAACTTTTGAAATGTGACTCTGCAGACGAGTGGTTAAGTTTATATGGACAGGTCGGCAAACTAATGAAGAGGTACTGAAACGACTTGAGGAGAGAAGTGTCATTTACCGAGACATCAATGTATCATCAGTTTGGTACAGGAGGTGACTATCTATACAGTCTAGATAAAGATAGCTATAGGAGACCCAGAAGTATCAGTGAAATATTAAGATTATCCCCCCAACCCCAACCGACCCCTCCCGCTTCCGTGCCCTCTCTCCACCCTCAGGCGAGAGTATTAAAGTCCTAGAGGATAACTGACGAAACATTCGCAACAGACTGTCAGAGTTCGAAGCGCTTATGAAAATCAGTGAAGCTCATATAATACTGGGGTACAGAAACCTGGTTAATATCCAATGTTGTAAACAATGAGGTTTCTCGGAACAGTTAAGCATACATCGAAAGGATACGCTATTGGGAAACGGATGTGGTATTTGTCGCAATAGACAAGAAACTCGGATCTACCGAGAAAGAAACTGAAGCTGCGTTCGAGATTGTTTGGGGAAACTCAATATGAAGGGTGAGCCTAAAATTATAGGTGGATCCTTATACTGACCAGCACAAAGGCCTCCAGATGTAACCTTACACTTTAGAGTAAACCTCAAATACACTACTGGCCATTAAAATTGCTACACCACGAAGATTACGTGCTACAGATGCGAAATTTAACCGACAGGAAGAAGATGCTGTGACATGCAAATGATTAGCTTTTCAGAGCATTCACATAAGGTTGGCGCCGGTGGCGACACCTACAACGTGCTGACATGAGGAAAGTTTCCAACCGATTTCTCATACACAAACAGCAGTTGAGCGGCGTTGCATGGTGCAACGTTGTTGTGATGGCTCTTGTAAGGAGCAGAAATGCGTACCATCACATTTCCGACTTTGATAAAGGTCAGATTGTAGCCTATCGCGATTGCGGTTTATCGTATCGCGCCATTGCTGCTCGCGTTGGTCGAGATTCAATGGATGTTAGCAGAATATGGAATCGGTGAGTTCAGGAGGGTAATACGGAACGCCGTGCTGGATTCCAACGGCCTCGCATCACTAACAGTCGAGATCACAGGCATCTTATCCGCATAGCAGTAACGGATCGTGCAGCCACGTCTCGATCCCTGAGTCAACAGATGGGGAAGTCTGCAAGACAATAACCATCTGCACAAATAGTTCGATGACGTTTGCAGTAGCATAGATTATCAGCTTGGAGACCATGGCTGCGGTTACCCTCGACGCTGCATCACAGACAGGAGCGCCTGCGACGAACATGGTGCACGAATGGCAAAACGTCATTTTTTCCGATGAATCCAGGTTCTGCTTACAGCTTCATGATGATCGCATCCGTGTTTGGCGACATCGCGGTGAACGCACATTGGAAGCGTGTATTCGTCATCGCCATACTGGCGTATCACCCGGCGTGATGGTATGGGGTGCCATTGGATACACATCTCGGTCACCTCTTGTTCGCATTGACGGCACTTTGAACAGTGGACGTTACATTTCAGATGTGTTACGACCCCTGGCTCTACCCTTCATTCGATCCCTGCGAAACCCTATATTTCAGCAGGATAATGCACGACCGCACGTTGCAGGTCCTGTACGGGCCTTTCTGGATACATAAAATGTTCGACTGCTGCCCTGGCCAGCCCATTCTCCAGATCTCTCACCAATTGAAAACGTCTGGTCACTGGTGGCTGAATAACTGGCTCGTCGCAATACGCCAGTCACTACTCTTGTGATCTGTGGTATCGTGTTGAAGCTGCATAGGCAGCCGTACCTGTACACGCCATCCAGACTCTGTTTGACTCAATGCCCAGGCGTATCAAGGCCGTTATTTCGGCCAGAGGTGGTTGTTCTGGGTACCGATTTCTCAGGATCTATGGACCCAAATTGCGTGAAAATGTAATCATATGCTAGTGCTAGTATAATATATTTGTGCAATGAATACCCGTTTATCATCTGCATTTCCTCTTGGTGCAGCAATTTTAATGGCCGGTAGTGTAACTAGACTTCAATCACTCAGCAATTGAGTTGCGATATCTAGTTTCAAGGACGTGACAAGTCGTCCTGTAACGCACTACGAAATGCATTTTCTGAAAACTACCGACAACCGATGGCTCGGAACGCCACTCATAAAGGAAATATGTTAGATATAATGGCAACAAATAGACTTGACCTCTTTGAGGACATCTACATCAAAACTGATACAATGACCATGACGCATTTGTAACAACAATGATTCCCACAGTACACAGAGCAAGCAATACTTGCAGAAATAGGAAGAGAAATGGAAAACATAGGAATTGACTTAGGAACAATATGAAATATGCAATTTTTAAAGAAGCAATAGCAGAGGCAAGCTTTCAGGATAGAAAAATACCAAGACCTGGAAGGAAGTGGACACAACAGAAGGAACAATATTCTAGAAGAATGAAAGATATATCGGCACAAATTAAAACGCAGTTGAAAGCAAAGAAACAGAGGCATCGATGATTTATTGTACCCTACAAAAGGGCTACTCGACGTAAAAATAAGAAAACGCCTCTGGTTCTCTAACATTCCTATGAATCGGCACCTATATTCTTAGGAATTTGAATTATTAAACTATCCTTCGAGTCTAAGAGAATTTCGGAAATTCTAAGAGAATTTCGCCTGCGGCATACGAGATGTCGTATCTTGCATACGGTCCAAACAGAAACTGCTGCTCATGGTGGCGGGATATTTCCAGCAAGTGCCAACGAAAAATATTTTGCTTTTCACCTGGGAACAAAATGTAGTCGAAATGGAAATTATACGCGCCAGATGGAAACGGAACCTGAAGCAAGCCGGTTGCTGTAATTTGTTAAGGAAATTCTGTTGACGCTGACTGTGAAGTATAAAGGGCAATCGGTGTTGCTGGCTACCAATAAGTGCGGCTTGGCTGCCGAGATGTGCAGTGCCGATCTGCTCCCGACGCACAGCATTGCGATGTCACTGGATCAAGCCATAGACTTGCATAACTGCTGTTGTCAAGGAAAAACTTCAACTGGTAATTTAATGACACGGCCTGACTGATGTCTCATTACATCGCACGAAAATCTGAAATGACATTCTCTTCGAAAGCAACTGACGCTTGACAACATTTCGAAGTATTAACTCAAGAAAATATAATTAATTAACGCGCCTTACTTTAAAGGTGCAAAGACCATTTTTCCACATGTCTGCAACGACGCTTGGACAAGGAAGCTCCTCATACGGATTTCTTTTTTCAGATCCGAATAAAGTTCCTTCTCCAGTGGTTTATGTATCTCATATGGTATTTTGCACATCGTCTTTGGAAAGTACAGAAATAAGAAATTGCTCAAAAATAATTTTTGCTTGTTGAAGAATTTACTGCCTCTTCGCAAAGCAACACAATAGACGTAAGTCCATGTTAAAAAGGAAATTGTGAAGTGTTTCACTTCAAGCGATAGCACACGTATTGTGCTTTAAACAGATGGACATCTAACCCTTATAATAAGTACTTTGTCAACGAGATTCCATATCCCGTCAGAAAAATTCTGTATGTATGGAAAATGAAGGCATTAATAATTGTTTGCATGATTCTAAGCAGTTACTTCGATGAAATGGCTTATAAGTGCGCCGGCCGTTGTCGCCGAGCAGTTCTAGGCGCTTCATTCCGGAACCGCGCGCCTGCTACGGCCGCAGGTTCGAATCCTGCCTCGGGAATGGATGTGTGTGATGTCGTTAGGCTAGTTAGGTTTAAATAGTTCTTAAGTCTAGGGGACTGATGACAAAATGGTTCAAATGGCTCTGAGCACTATGGAACTTAACAGCTATGGTCATCAGTCCCCTAGAACTTAGAACTACTTAAACCTAACTAACCTAAGGACAGCACACAATACCCAGCCATCACGAGGCAGAGAAAATCCCTGACCCCGCCGGGAATCGAACCCGGGAACCCGGGCGTGGGAAGCGAGAACGCTACCGCACGACCACGAGATGCGGGCGGGGACTGATGACCTCAGATGTTAAGTCCCACAGTGCTTGGAGCCATTTGAATTCGTATCGGTGCCATGATAGCTGCTTTTGTTTTCGTGACAATAAGTGCGACAAGGATCTTCCAAAGTGCGGCTGTCAATTACTCGATGGTCCCGCACGTGAATTCAAAATCTACTCTGCATAGCGAGTCTGAAATCTAAAGCCATACGACGCTAGAGTGGTTAGAATCTGATATGACGTACGGTACCTCTATGACGAAGCTTAGCCGCTGCTGCATTTGATTCACGTGCGTGCTGACTGCGTGGACCTGATGTCATTACGTAGAAATTGCTTTGCGATGGCTAAATATGCTGTGCTGGTAGCCTGTTTGATCACCAAAAGCAACCACACAGACCGTACTGTGTGGCGCAAAGTGGATCGTCGTTAAACAGACCCAGGGAAACAGTTGCTTTGAACAATGATTTCCGCAAGTGGTTATCAATACCTGGACGAGCTGGTCTCAAATTCACCTAGCATGTCGTCGAACAAATTATGGTGACCGTTTGCAGCGTAGTCAAGTTCCCGTTTTCATTACCTACCTATAATAAGCAGTACTAGATAGATCATAATACAAGCCTATCATACCAGGCTAAAAGTCCTTAACTTAACAAAAAACTGTTGGTATCGGAACCAAGTTACACGTAACAAAAGGAAGTCATATTTAGTAAAATTATTTAAAATCTATCTTTGCCATAATTAGAAAGGTGTATTTATATCGCATAAACGTTTCGCTATATTGATTTAAAACGTTGTCGGTGGTAATTTTTTTCATAATTTCCGCTGACATCTGAATTTTTCGTTTGCTTGGCTATTTTCCAGATATTCTTCTGTAGAGCACCGATTCTTTTCACTGAATTTCATGTTGTTTTACAGCGTAACGAAGTTCTTGACGTGAAATACAACAAAATATAGCACCACCAGTGTTTATTTACATTCAGCTGCAAAACCTGTGGGCATTATGGCCACAGAAACGCAAATTAGATTATTTAAGAAATGTTGTGGTTGTATGTCTTGTATAACAACGAACTGATAAGAGTATGTTCTAGCAAACACTGTAAACTATTGTTTGCTTAAAATATACCTGTTTGCGATATTTCTTCAATGTTCAAATGTGTGTGAGTTCTTAAAGGACCAAAATGAAGAGCTCATCGGTCCCTAGGCTTACACACTACTTAAACTAACTTAATCTAACCTATGCTAAGAGCAACACACACACCCGTGCCCGAGGGGGGACTCGAGCCCCCGGTGGGAGGGGGATATTTCTTCATTTGGTACAGTGCGTAGTGGATGGCTTGGCACTAAGCGAACTTGCTTACTGAAATTTTTCGTTTGGTAAAAAAGGAAGTTGCTTCACGACTAAAGCAATTTGAATACGTCTGCGAATGATTCAGATTATTGCTACGGGAGAATCATAATACGTGACATATAACGAGCCCTTTATCGGCTTTTGAGACTACTGTCGATAGAGATCTTTTACCTTTACTACACTGACGGAAAAAAAGTCGCAATACCGAAAGCTTATTATTGTAGAGCAATGAAATTTCTGGAGTACATTTGTCTCGGTTCATCTGTGTAAGTGATTAACATTGCAAGATCACAGATTAATGTAACCGCGAGATAAGCTATTGGAAATGTCTGTTAGTAATTGGTGAAAGTGCTAGAATATTGAATGTAAATGTGACAATGTGCATGAATTGTGCCGTATAGGTGCCAGATGTCTAGAAAATGGTTTAAATGGCTCTGAGCACTATGGGACTTAACATCTGAGGTCATCAGTCCCTTGGACTTAGAACTACTTAAGCCTAACTACCCTAAGGTCGACATGTGGGGAAGTGTTGGTACAATGTGGGCCACAATGACTGGATAGACGGGGAGGTTGGCATAAGAACCTCCAAGAAGCTACAAGTGAGGGGCATGGGAGATCCACGCCAACAGCTCATTGTAGTAGTTAAGTATAAAGTGGATACCCTGGCGATAACATGGGCGAGACCTTCAGCCGATACGGGTGTCATAGCGGACCTTATAGATAGTTTCCACTTATACGAAGAACCCAACTGGAATTTTCATCCTAGGACCTTCGGCAGAGGGAAGATCTGGGCAACATGTACTAGCTTGGGTGCGACGTACGTTCTGATGTAGGCCACCTGCTGGATCGGATCCAGACTGCAGTGGAGTTTGTGTCGATGTGATCTTGTATAGGCTAAAGCAAATAGTGATTTGTAAATCATTGATTTCGCCACACTGAGGATGCATTCCGAGGTTCTTCCACACTGTCAGATCCAAGTGGTGACATTATGTATTTCCATAGGAGGATATGACAGGTGAAGGAGGTCATTCACACATGCCCAGCAATGGAAGGTATGGCTACAGTGGGTGAGATCCATAAGGCGTGACAAGAGGCGTCAAAAAATGGTTCAAATGGCTCTGAGCACTACGGGACTTAACATCTGAGGTCATCAGTCCCCTAGAACTTAAAACTAAAACCTAACTAACCTAAGGTCATCATACACATCCATGCCCGAGGCTGGATTCGAACCTGCGACCGCTGCAGCTGCGCGGTTCCGGACTGCAGCGCCTAGAACCGCTCGGCTACAACGGCCGGCTGCCAGGCGTCAGTTTGTCTGACGGAGCACTTAAGCTTTTGCACTTCGTCAGTTAATACAGGGACTGTTAATGCTGGCTGTCGATAACGCTGAAGATGTCGTCCGATGATGTTCATTATGTGCTCCATTGGAGACAGATCTGGTGATAGAGCAGACCAAGGCTACATGTCGACACTCTGCAGAGCGTGTTAGGTTACAATGGTGGAGTGTGGGCGAACGTTGTCCTGTTTGAAAACACTCCCTGGAATACTGTTCATGAGTCATTCATCCACGACAGCACAACAGGTCAAAATCCCGTGACTGACGTACAAATAGGCAGTCGAGAGTATGGGATAACCACGAGAGTGCTCCTGCCGTAATACGAAATGGCACCCAAGGACCATACCTCCAGATGTAGGTCCAGTGTGTCTAGCACACAGAAAGGCAGGTTGCTGGTCATCAACTGGCCTCCTCTTAATCAACAAACAGCCATCACTGGCGCCCTGTCGCCAGCCGCTGTGGCCGAGCGGTCCTAGGTGATTCAGTCCAGAACCGCGCTGCTACTACTTTCGCAGGTTCGAATCCTGCCTCGTATGGATGGGTGTGATGTCCTTAGGTTAGTTAGGTTTATGTAGTTCTAAGTCTAGGTGACTGATGGGATCAGATGTTAAGTCCCATAGTGCTTAGAGCCATTTGGACCGTTTCTTTTTGGCACCGAGTCGGAACCAGCTTTCATCAGAAAACACAACATACCTCTACCCAGCCCTCCAATGAACTCTCGCCTAACACCACTGAGGTCGCAAATGACAGTGTTTTTTGGGTCAGTGGAATGCACGCTACACGGCGTCTGGCTCGGAGCTGTCCTTGAAGAAACCGATTTGCAGCCGTTCGTTGTGTCTCTGAGGTGGCAACTGCTGCTCATACTGCTGCTGCAGATGTAGTATGATGCGCCAGAGCCTTCACTGACCACGTTGGTCTTCGATCTTGGCAGTGCCACGTGGCAGTCCGGAGACCGGTCTTCTTGTGACCGTACATTCTCGTGAGCACCGCTGCCAGCAACCATGTACAGCTGCTACATTCTTGCCAAGTCCTTCTGCAGTATCGCAGAAGAAACATGCTGCTTCCCATAGCCCTATTACACGACCAGGTTAAATCCCAGTGAGGTGTCGGCGTTGTTGTCGCCTTAAAGACACCCTTGAATATTATCAAGTCATCACGTCCAGTCTCAAAGGTAAGTAACACTCACTACCGTTATAGCTCGTATTTAAAGCACATCTAATTGACTTCCTCATACCGTTAGTAGCGCCACTTTTATGCGACTGGTGGGAAATAATAGACATCATCTTTCAGATGTAGAAACACGACAACCAATTTTCGTTTATGTCACACAACTTCTTCTTAGTAATGCTTTTTTTTTTTTTTTACGTCAACGAATCTTTGAAGTTTAGGCCTAGCAACGAGTGATACGGTGTCCCGCTATAGCGCGAGACTTGCCTGCCTGCTAATTTTTAGACTGCAGTGCGCACGGCTTCTCCCTGCCCCCCCTCTCAGTATGGAACTGCGCGACCGCTACGGACGCAGGTTTGAATCCTGCGTCGGGCATGGATGTGTGTGATGTCCTTAGGTTAGTTAGGTTTAAGTAGTTCTAAGTTCTAGGGGACTGATGACCTCAGAAGTTAAGTCCCATAGTGTTCAAAGCCATTTGAACCATTTGAACCTACCCCCCAGCCCCCTGTACCAGTGAATGTGTTTCTTGCGTAATAGTTTCAGATAACTAGTCGGAAACTCTCACAACCGCGCACAGGTTACATGTTCCCACCTTCGAGCCCTCTGGAAGAGACGCACTTCGTAACTGCGTTGAGACCTCGGCCTAGGTCAGGTTCTTGAAAGGTCGTTGGGAGTTGCAACTGAAACGCTAGCATTTGTATATGAAATGGAGGAATGGGAAGGAAACGGGAAGGCTGAGTGGGAAACTAGTGACTTTCAGTGCAGGAATACACTCCTGGAAATTGAAATAAGAGCACCGTGAATTCATTGTCCCAGGAAGGGGAAACTTTATTGACACATTCCTGGGGTCAGATACATCACATGATCACACTGACAGAACCACAGGCACATAGACACAGGCAACAGAGCATGCACAATATCGGCACTAGTACAGTGTATATCCACCTTTCGCAGCAATGCAGGCTGCTATTCTCCCATGGAGACGATCGTAGAGATGCTGGATGTAGTCCTGTGGAACGGCTTGCCATGCCATTTCCACCTGGCGCCTCAGTTGGACCAGCGTTCGTGCTGGACGTGCAGACCGCGTGAGACGACGCTTCATCCAGTCCCAAACATGCTCAATGGGGGACAGATCCGGAGATCTTGCTGGCCAGGGTAGTTGACTTACACCTTCTAGAGCACGTTGGGTGGCACGGGATACATGCGGACGTGCATTGTCCTGTTGGAACAGCAAGTTCCCTTGCCGGTCTAGGAATGGTAGAACGATGGGTCCGATGACGGTTCGGATGTACCGTGCACTATTCAGTGTCCCCTCGACGATCACCAGAGGTGTACGGCCAGTGTAGGAGATCGCTCCCCACACCATGATGCCGGGTGTTGGCCCTGTGTGCCTCGGTCGTATGCAGTCCTGATTGTGGCGCTCACCTGCACGGCGCCAAACACGCATACGACCATCATTGGCACCAAGGCAGAAGCGACTCTCATCGCTGAAGACGACACGTCTCCATTCGTCCCTCCATTCACGCCTGTCGCGACACCACTGGAGGCGGGCTGCACGATGTTGGGGCGTGAGCGGAAGACGGCCTAACGGTGTGCGGGACCGTAGCCCAGCTTCATGGAGACGGTTGCGAATGGTCCTCGCCGATACCCCAGGAGCAACAGTGTCCCTAATTTGCTGGGAAGTGGCGGTGCGGTCCCCTACGGCACTGCGTAGGATCCTACGGTCTTGGCGTGCATCCGTGCGTCGCTGCGGTCCGGTCCCAGGTCGACGGGCACGTGCACCTTCCGCCGACCACTGGCGACAACATCGATGTACTGTGGAGACCTCAAGCCCCACGTGTTGAGCAATTCGGCGGTACGTCCACCCGGCCTCCCGCATGCCCACTATACGCCCTCGCTCAAAGTCCGTCAACTGCACATACGGTTCACGTCCACGCTGTCGCGGCATGCTACCAGTGTTAAAGACTGCGATGGAGCTCCGTATGCCACGGCAAACTGGCTGAAACTGACGGCGGCGGTGCACAAATGCTGCGCAGCTAGCGCCATTCGACGGCCAACACCGCCGTTCCTGGTGTGTCCGCTGTGCTGTGCGTGTGATCATTGCTTGTACAGCCCTCTCGCAGTGTCCGGAGCAAGTATGGTGGGTCTGACACACCGGTGTCAATGTGTTCTTTTTTCCATTTCCAGGAGTGTATCATGTCCAACACTGGTATCTTCACCATTTCTGTTAAAAAGGTTCCACATAAAGTGCTTTGTGTCATGCCAAGTTGGGTAAGAAGGTGAATCATAGCATTGCTTTACGACATCAGTTCACCATGTGGTCTTGCTAGTACTGCTGGCTCATGTGTAATGGCCAATATAAACAGAAATACAGGCAAGCGTTACCCCATGTGTGGGACACAGGCACACACCCATGCTGTAGCACTGTAGCCCTGCCAAAGCCATACTGCCCCTAGACCTGCTGTGCAGATCTTTTTCATTTTCTTACACATAATTCATGATGTATGTATGCATGCATTTATGTCAAGCATCTCCTGCTAAGGCACTGGATGGTTTCAACCAGATCTGGAGCACATACTGCTTACTACATGATAATCAGAACTGTTGGGAATAGTACCTCCTAGCTCCCATAGGCGCGGAGATACAGCTAGAAGGTGTTTCTTACACCTGACATACAGGCTGTCATGCATGACAAATGTGTTGTGTGGGTAGTACTGGCATGTCCTGCGAAGTCTGCATATACGAATGGGCGTGACTGAGCAGAGACACGGGGAAAGATGACGGATGAGGAGAGAGGAAGACATTGATAGAAAATGTGTGGAATAGTAGAGAGACAGATACAGAAGGTGAGGAGGTGATTGTTAGAGAGAGCTGGAAACTATTTGATGGACAGCGAGAGTGGAGAGATGTAGATGGACATAAAAAGAGTTGAAAGGATGAGATGGATACAGAAAGTGCGGAGGAAGATCAGATGGGGAGAAAGAGTGGAGGAGATACACAGGGCCACAGTGGCGAGGCCAGGAAGAGTGTGAGGAGAAGAAGAAGAGAGAGAGGGGGGTAAGGGAGATATGGTCAGAGTGAAGAGGGAGCAGGAGATAGGCTGAGAGAGGAGGGAGGAGTGGGAGATGCTGATGGAAGGGTTAGAGGGGGCGTGGGTAGATGGAAAAGAAAGGAGGAGGAGATGGACAGAATGAGGGACAGGAGATTATGGGTAGAGGGATGGGAAAGAAAGATATGGTTGCAGAGAGGAACAGAGCAGGTAGACGAAGAGAGGGGCAGGAGGAGACGAAGAAACAGAAAGAGTTGGGAGCACAAAATATTCAGATAGATGCGAGACCATGAGGCAGACAGAGAGATTTGAGCATGAAAAAGTGGACGCAATGGAGGTGGTGATGTGTGTAATACACATGTGGAATATGTATGTAAGTGAAGCCATGGAGAGAAAGCTAGTTTATTATAATTTCGTGTTTCCTACCTTCAAAATGGGTGAAGTCGCAACTAGAAGCAGAAAGTTGCATCTTGACACAATTCAGTACCTCTGATTAGCAAATACTTTCGATTCCATACATTTTTAGCAATTGCGGAGCTTGCGTGATTAAAACATATGCTAAATCCGAATTGAAAAAACTGCAGAATGGTATTTTTACGGGGAGGTTGGGACGAGGTGGGGGATGGGGGACGGGTGCATGGCTTTAGCGCTTGTGCCAGGGGCGCAGGATCACCTCGGTAAGGCTCGGCTCTGGTCGTAGGCGAGTCTTAAAGCGCCTCGCAGTGTCACCAACCGCGGCCAGTTCAGCGCTTATCCTCAGCCGTGCCTTCGCAAAAAAAAAGAAAAGAAAAGACAGGGAGGAAAAAAAAAGTCGGCCGGATCGTTTTCCCCAGACCCGGCGCTGTCCGCCGCACAAAAGAAAGAAAAACTGTGCGGCGACCGATTTTGATGGCGGCATTTACAAGCGCGCTAATTCAGCGGGCGTCGGCGGAATGAGGCCATTTCTATGCCGGCTGGCGCCGTATCTGTGGGGCGTTCTTGGGAGGCGGGCGGCCGCATCGGAAAGCGCTGAGCCGGCCGCGTATTCGAAAGCCATTAGCGGTCTAACTGCCGCAGCGCCGCTCCACGGCGGACAACCACGCCGCGCCGGGCCGGCAGTCGCTCGGAGCGAGCTTCCAGCGGCTGGAGGGCCTCCTCCAGGCCGCGAGGAGCGCTCTTCCAGATAACGACGCGCTGTTAAACTAACGCGCAGCTCTCGCCCGGGGCGACACTAGTCTTCTATCGCCGCCACTCGCAGCCGTGGCGTTACAGCGCGAGATAGATCCCCGCGTTAGATGCCGGATCTCCTCACGAGGACGGTCCCTGTGGGACTGCTCTGTCTAGGGCGATAAGACACTGGCTAGTGGCGAACACAGAGCCCTCGTCTACCGTCGTACTGTCTCTACAACTCTAAAAACGCTCAGTTTCCACAATGATCTTGTCGCTACTGCAACGGAAAGTTTTGTGTGTCTGAAATATCTCTACCGGCGGCAAATACTTGTAACTAAACACGCTATCAAATTTCTTGGACTGAGGGAATAGCGCTCCCATGAGCATAACAACAGTCTGGATCTAAGGCCATCACTCGTTCGCGAGCACTTTTTTTTTCTTTAAATGTTTAATGAGGAGACATCTCCAAAGAAATCCCTGCAGCTCATCTGCTTTCATTATGGAAAAGTTACATGGAGTGTTTCGAAGTACAGCAAGCTACGTGGCGTATTTTTTAAGTAAATACCGTTTTGAAATTTAAAAAAGACGTGCTAAGATATCTCAATAATTTTAGTTTTACATGAAAGTGTGTACCTTAATCTACACACTGACGCCATTACAGTCTGATTCTTCCCTGTTTACGTTGTGTACTGAGTGGCCGGCCGGAGTTTCCGACGGTTCTAGGCGCTACAGTCTGGAACCGCGCGACCGCTACGGTCGCAGGTACGAATCCTGCCTCGGGCATGGATGTGTGTGATGTCCTTAGGTTAGTTAGGTTTCAGTAGTTCTAAGTTCTAGGGGACTGATGACCTCAGAAGTTAAGTCCCATAGTGCTCAGAGCCATTTGAACTTTATTTTTTTAATTTTTTTTTTTTTTACTGGGTGTTTAAGATGCCTCCGATAATCGTGAGTCCCGCCGACTGTGAAGTAGGGGCTGTTATAAGATTTCTTAGTGCTAAAGGCCTAAAAGTGATCGATATTCATCGTGAGACCTGTGCAGTTTACGGAGAGAACATTATGAGTGATGCAATGGTAAAAAAGTGAGTTAGAGCAATTAAAGATGGCCGCACAGATGTGCATGATGAACAACGGTGAGGGGGGGTCCTTCGGTCGTTAATGAAAGTTTGGTGCAGGAAGTGGACAATAAGGTGAGAGAAAACAGACGATTTACAATTTCCTCCTTGCGGGATGACTTGCCTAATGTTTCTCGTAGTGTTTTGTGTGCCACTGTGACCTGCACTTGAATTACCGAAAATTGCGCGCACGTTCGGTACCGAAAATGTTGACGGATGTGCACAAAACCAAACGTTTAGACAGTGCATTGACTCTCCTTGAGCGGTACCACAAAGACGGTGATGATTTCTTAAGCCAAACTGTTACAGGCGATGAAACATGGCTGGCCTACATCACACCAGAATCAATGCAACAGTCCATTGAAGTTCAGCAAGGGCGTCGTTTTGCTGCAAGACAATGCCCGTCCGCATGTGGCGAATCAGTCAAAAGATCTCATCACATCTTTTCGATGGGAAACTCTAGATCATCCTCCATACAGCCCTGATCTTGCGCCCAGTGACTACTATCTGTTCCTGCACTTGAAGAAACGCCTGGGCGGTTAGCGTCTTCAAGACGATGACGAAGTCGAAACAGTGGTGATGCAGTGGTTAACAAGTCAGGCGGCAGACTTCTATGAGGAGGGTATTCAAAAACTGGTACAACGCTATGACAAGTGCCTTAATATTGACGTAAATTATGTAGAAAAGTGGATTAAGGTAAGGGATTTCATGTAAAAATAAAATTACTGAGATATCTTAGCACGTGTTTTTTTTAATTTCAAAACGGTACTTACTTAAAGAAACACGCCTCGTACAACAAGATACAGTCGCGGATCCGAGACTGTACGGATAACCAAAGACAATGATAATCCGAAATACTTATATACTTACTTTTATATTTATGGTTTATTTGTTCTGACCTGATTAGGGGATTAAGACTCTTTCTTGCACTGACCAGGAACAACATATGCAAATAAGTGCAAACATTATGATTTTCTGCGGATGCTGGTGGTTGAATTACTACTAAAACATGAGCGAAACAGAACAGGCCTGGAAAACGTTTCATTCACCTCAAGATAGGCAACCAAACTTACGTCATCTGCATCTGAGGCGGATGATGTAAGGCCTGCTTTACTTCGTCCTCCGTTCGCATCTGAGAAATTATTATCGGAATAACTACACTTACAACACAAATAATATCAGCTTATAGCAATAGTGAAACTTCCTGGCAGATTAAAACTGTGTGCCGGACCGAGACTCGAACTCGGGATCTTCGCCTTTGCAAGTGCTCTACCAAATGAGCTAGCCAAGCACGACTCACGCCCCGTCCTCACAGCTTTAATTCCGCCAGTACCTCGTCTCCTAGCAATAGTATTTCACATTAATGGTTATGAACGGCAGTAAGAATGACATAATAATTGGTTAATTTAACACATTAGAAGACATGTTTAGTATCAGAAGAAACGGAGGGGATAATGAGACAGGACAATATTGCAGTGACAGTGGCTTTTAAGAAAGAACAGAGTTTCAATAGAGGATTGGATTCACAAAGTTCAAGAAAAGTGGTGGGGGAGGGGGGCGCTGACAAGCGTGACCTGCAGACAAGTACACGAAAGAGACCGCTATTGTGATAGAGGGCTGACCTTTAGCTGTCTTCCGAAGTTTGAAAGGAATTTGCAACGATTTTCCTCAAACAACAGGGAAACTGAAGTCGGGTTCCTGCCACAGAAAATGATTTTCAGAAGATTTCTATGTTATGTAATGGCGTAGAAACGATTTTACTGCGTTCAAAACGAGTATCTCTCTCGAGTTGCTCAGATAGTAATATAGGAGTAGAAGATAAATAACACGAAGAGCAATTACTCAGAAGACGATAAAGGAAACTCGAGTATGATAGTCTCTGCGTGGCCAACGTCACAAGTGTATCCGACTGTGGTGTTTTGAATGTGACAATAAGTTTTGTTTTTTTGTAATTGAATGCTTTTATGGTTTTCTTTGATTACATCCAAGTATTGAAAATTAGCTCGCATAGCATGCGTTCTGACGCAACAATTTCGTTTGCGACGTAAATTCTAAGACAATTCTCAGCCTCTTTTACCTTACTAATCATGAACTGAACCTTGCATCTAATCCTTGTGGCTTAAATGTTGTTATAACAAATAACAACAACAAAAAAATATTTTCGCGCCGCAGAATAATCCGTCGTCCTGTAAATAACTGTAATTGCAAATACTTCTCACTATAATGCTTTAAAAGTGCATAATCGCACACCTTTCGTTTATATCATGACTTAAAACTATGTGTCTGTTGGTTAGTATCAAAGCCAGCTCAAAAATCAATAATTTATCCTACACTTACTTGTTTCGATGTAAATAAAATCTCCTCAGGGTCTGCAGGGTCCTGTGAAATAGAAATGTAACAATAACTGAACGACTGT
This sequence comes from Schistocerca cancellata, assembly GCF_023864275.1. Classification (NCBI taxonomy): domain Eukaryota; kingdom Metazoa; phylum Arthropoda; class Insecta; order Orthoptera; family Acrididae; genus Schistocerca; species Schistocerca cancellata. The sequence continues at coordinate 536,795,915 of NC_064632.1, forward strand.
ACAGAAAAGTCACAAATTCAAATTTGCTGTTTAATGGGGGCTGTGCTTTACCTCCTGCGATGCTATGTTGTCTCGACTCCTCAGCGTTCTAGAATTCTCATAACTGCTTCTTTATTTGACATAAGGCGATTTCGGCCACGAAATGAAAGCAGTAAGTAACAATTTAAGTTAAAAACATGCCTCATAGCTAATAATACACTATAGAGTCGTGCAGAGGTGGAACACACAGAGAGATCTTAATACAACGACACAGTCAGAGAAAGAGCGCCAGAGAAAGAATATCAAGGAGAGAGACGTTGTCACAACATATATATATATATATATATATATATATATATATATATATATATATATATATATATATACAGGATGGTCCATTGATTGTGACCGGGCCAAATATCTCACGAAATAAGCGTCAAACGAAAAAATTACAAAGAACAAAACTTGTCTAGCTTGAAGGGGGAAACAAGATGGCGCTATGGTTGGCCCGCTAGATGGCGCTGCCATTGGTCAAACGGATATCAACTGCCTTCTTTAAATAGGAACCCCCATTTTCTTATTACATATTCGTGAAGTACGTAAAGAAATATGAATGTTTTAGTTGGACCACTTTTTTCGCTTTGTGACAGATTGTGCTGTGATAGTCAGAAACATATGGTACAATTTTAGACGAACAGTTGATAACAGGTAGGTTTTTTAAATTAAAACACAGAACATAAGTACGTTTGAACATTTTATTGCGGTTGTTCCAATGCGATACATGTACCTTTGTGAACTTATCACTTCTGAAAACGCATGCTGTTGCAGCGTGATTACCTGTAAATACCACATTAATGCAATAAATGCTCAAAATGATGTCCGTCAACCTCAATGCATTTGGCAATACGTGTAACGACATTCCTCTCAACAGCGAGTAGTTCGCCTTCCGTAATTGTTCGCACATGCATTGACAATACGCTGACGCATGTTGTCGGGCGTTGTCGGTGGATCACGATAGCAAATATCCTTCATCATTCCCCACAGAAAGAAATCCGTAGACGCCAGATCCGGTGAACGTGCGGGCCATGGTTTGGTGCTTCGACGACCAATCCACCTGTCATTACATATTGAATATACCGCTTCAATCGAACGCGAGCTATGTGCCGGACATCTATCATGTTGGAAGTACATCGCCATTCTGTCATGCAGTGAAACATCTTGTAGTAATAACATAGGTAGAACATTACGTAGGAAATCAGCATACATTGCACCATTTAGATTGCCATCGATAGAATGGCCAATTATCCTTCCTCTCATAATGCCGCACCATACACTAACCAGCCAAGGTCGCTGATGTTCCACTTGTCGCAGATATCGTGAATTTTCTGTTGCCAAATAGTGCATATTATGCCAGTTTACGTTACTGCTGTTGATGAATGACGCTTCATCGCTAAATAGAACGCGTGCAAAAAATCTGTCATCGTCCCGTTATTTCTCTAGTGCCCAGTAGCAGAACTGTACACAACGTTCAAAGTCGTCGCCATGCAATTCCTGTTGCATAGAAACATCGTACGGGTGCAGTCGATGTTGATGTAGCATTCTCAACGCCGACGTTTTTGAGATTCCCGATTCTCGCGCAATTTGTCTGCAACTGATGTGCGGTTTAGCCGCGACAGCAGCCAAAACACCTACTTAGGCATCATCATTTGTTGCAGGTCGTGGTTGACGTTTCACATATGACTGAACACTTCCTGTTTCCTTAAATAACGTAACTATCCGGCGAACGGTCCGGACCCTTGAATGATGTCGTCCAGGATACCGAGCAGCATACATAGCACACGCCCGTGCATTTTGAACACAAATGCCATTCATCAACACGACAACACGATATAGACATTTTCCACAATTGGTAAACGGTCCATTTAACACGAGCACGAAGCAAATACCGTCCGCACTGGCGGAATGTTACGTGATACCACGTACTTACACGTTTGTGACTATTACAGCGTCATCTATCACAAAGCGAAAAATGTGGTCCAGCTAAAACATTCATATTTCTTTACGTACTACACGAATATGTAATAAATAATGGGGGTTCCTGTTTTAAAAAACGCAGCTGATATTCGTTTGACCTATGGCAGCGCCATCTAGAGGGCCAACCATAGCGCCATCTGGTTTTCCCTTCAAGCAAGACGAGTTTCGTTCTTTGTAGTTTTTTCGTTTGATGCTTGTTTCGTGAGATATTTGGCCCGGTCACTATCAATGGACCACCCTACCATATATATATATATATATATATATATATATATATATATATATATAGAGAGAGAGAGAGAGAGAGAGAGAGAGAGAGTATCAAGTCTGTATTATCATTGGTTTTCTCCAAAGTAACATTTCGTGGAATTAACTATCTCATGCTCCATGTCTATTGATTTTTTTCCCAGTACATATTACTTTATACTGATTTCTTTTATTTAAGTCACTCAGTTCATTAATTCGTACCAACTATAAAAATGTTCATTGACAAATACATATGGAGACGCTATAGCACACAGGCATTCACCATTAGACCCAGCTGCTAGAGCTCTCATACGGAAGTCCTCGACGAATATGATCACCATAGCCGCCCGGGGTGGCCGAGCGGTTCTAGGCGCTACAGTCTGGAACCGCGCGAACGCTACGGTCTCAGGTTCTAATCCTGCCTCGGGCATGGATGTGTGTGATGTCCTTAGGTTAGTTAGGTTTAAGTAGTTCTAAGTTCTAGGGGACTGATGACCTCAGAAGTCCCATAGTGCTCAGAGCCATTTTATGATCACCATAACAAAGTTCCTGTTTAGCGATAGCAGCTGTTTACTGTATTTGAAAAACAAGATACATATCGTATTTGGAAGCCGACTGCAATGCGTTACTCGGCGGGAACTGATAACTTATTAACAAAATTACACTTCAAACACAGTGTAATTCGTAAAATTTGGCTTTATATCGGTTTTGGAAAATAAGCGTACCACTTTTCTCTTTATGTTTCGCATTCAGTTTTTATTGACTACAGCTAACATGTTCTCCGTTTCCACTTTGCATTCACTTTTCCTTGACTATAGTTAAAGGTCAGAATATTAGTATACTGAAAAGAACATAATCCTCCACGATTTAGTAAAAAAATTAATACATTTCGGTACATCGACGTTCGTGATATGAGGTTCCACGATCACTGCTTGTATGGCCATCCCATAATCCTGATAGTTTTACTGCAGATGCTTACTTTCCTAGTATATCAGCAACGTCTAATATCCTTAACATCGTTAGAGGAGTACGATTTCGTTTGTCACCCTCCTAACACTGTCCACAACTTCAACAACACAAGATACAGGGTACAGGTTAAGAAATAGTCAATGATTCATTTTAAAAACTGTTATTGAGATTTGTCAGTGGATAGAAAAGTATTATCAACAATACATTCCTCCTGGCGATGTTTAAGACTAGGCTTTTATTTCGCATGAAAAGGGACCAATGATTCTGTAGGGAGCTGTCCCACAACAGAACTTGACTCATTTTCATTTACTGACAGCCTTAAGTGAATTACAAATTATTTACCTTAAGCTTCTAGATAAAAGTCTAGGCAAAGAAATACACAGGAATACAGCTGCGAACATGTTCAAGTGGAGACTCCCCGCATAGACGAAGATAAAATGAAATGAGCAGGAACGGAAAAACATTTCTGGGATATCCGACGGTTGGAAGTCTTCAATGTAGTCCGGAGATAAAACGTAATATGCACAATAATGTATTCAAAACAATAATATTCGTTTCAATTATAAATGAAAACTGCAGGAATTTTTTTCCATATTCGCCAAACTGCGAGTGAACAATCCAGAAACCGGATAGGCCAAACCCGCATGATCTCATTATTCTGCTGACGAGATGAGCAGCTGAAATTGCCAGAAGTAGTAGCAGGAATGTTTTATACCCAATCTTGATCACTGCTAGTTGTTGAACCGAGAAAATGCAATTGCTGTCACGACAGCTCATATAGAAAATACATTATCACGGTTATAAAACGATATCTTGGTATCAGAAGACGTGATAAAGTGAGTGCTGTTTGAATTTCTTAAGGAAAACAAAGTTTTGGTTGTGTACACAGAGGAGAGAATTTTGAAAGAAAAGGGATTTCTCTTATTAGATTATATCACTTTCATTACCAATTAAATTCGAACTGATTTGAAACATAATCACTCAGCAAATATTAGCCAAAAGTATCAACAGCTTTTCATTAAAATCTCTAAAGGGATTCAATGTACATAAAGATTAATGGCTAATGGCGCTACTTTTAACACGAATCTGAAATGGCACAGTACTCCCTCAATACTGACAGTGCCGCTCACGACAAGCGTTGAAGATGTATCAGGGATTTTATACACAGTGGAACAACATGTCCCTTCTTTTATTGTCTTCATTCTTTTTGACTGGTTTGATGCAGCGTGCTACGAGGCTTACTCTTGTGGCAGATTCTTCATCTCAGACTAGCTCTTAGACCCTATGTCCTCAATTATTTGTTAGATACAGTCCAATCTCCCTCTTCCATCGCAATATTTACTCTATAGTGCTTCCTATAATACCGTGGCAATTATTCCCTGATATCTTCACACACAGCCCTATGAAGCTGGCTAGTATTGTTTTCAGTGTTTTCCATGTGCTATTTTCTTCGCTGATTCTGCAGAGAATCCCATTCCTTCTCTCATCAGCCCGCTTAGTTTTGAACGGCTTTCTGCAGCACCACATCTCAAAAGCTTTGAATCTTTTCTTTTCCAGTGGTCCCACACTCCATGCTGTGCTACAAATCTACATCCTCAGTAATTTCTTCCTCAAACTGAGGCCTTTGTTGGAACAAGTAGAAATTCACTATGTGATAAAAAGTATCCGAACACCTGGCTGAAAATTACTTAATAAGTTCGTAGCACCCTCCATCGGTAATGTTAGAATTCATTATGGTGCTGGCCCACCCTTAGGCATGAAGACAGCTTCCACTCTCGCAGGCGCACCTTCAATCAGGTGCTGGACGGTTTCTTGGGGAATGGCAGCCCATTCTTCACGGAGTGCTGCACTGAAGAGAGGTACCGATATCGGTCGGTGAGGCTTGGCACGAAGACGGCGTTCCAAATCATCCCAGAGGTGTTCTATAGGATTCAGGTCAGGACTCTGTGCAGGTCAGTCCATTATAGGGATGTTATTGTCGTGTAACCACTCCGCCACAGGCCTTGCATCGTGTTGAAAGATGCAGTCGCCATCCCCGAATTGCTCTTAAACAGTGGGAAGCAAGAAGGTGTTTAAAACACCAATGTAGGCCTGTGCTGTGATAATGCCATTCAAAACAACAAGGGTTGCAAACCCCCTCCATCAAAAACACGAGCACAGCATAACACCAACACCTCCGAATTGTACTGTTGGCACTACACTCGCTGGTAGATGAGATTCACCGGGCATTCGCCATACCCATACCCTGCCATCCCATCGCCACATTGTTTACCGTGATTCGTCAGTCCACACAACGTTCTTCCACTGTTCAATCGTACATTGCTCTCGCTTCTTACACCAAGCAAGGCGTCGTTTGGCATTTACCGGCGTCATGTGTGGCTTATGAGCAGCCGATCGACCGTGAAATCCAAGTTTTCCCACCCTCCTAACTGTCATAGTACTTGCAGTGAATCCTGATGCAGTTTGGAATTCCTGTGTGATGGTCTGGAAAGATGTCTACCTATTACACATTACGACCCTCTTCAACAGTCGGCGGTCTCTGTCAGTCAACAGACGAGGTCGGCCTGTACGGTTTTGTGCTGTACGTGTCCCTTCACATTTCCACTTTACTATCATATTGGAAACAGTGGTCCAGGGATGTTTAGGAGTGTGGAAATCACGCGTACACACGTATGACACAGATGACGCTCAAACATCTGATCACGTTCGAATTCCGTGAGTTTCGCGAAGCGCCCCATTCTGCTCTCTGACGATTTCTAATGACTCCTGAGGTCGCTGATATGGAGTACCTGGCAGTAGGTGGCAGCATAATGCACCTAATATGAAAAACGAATGTTGGGGAGGGGGGAGGAGTGTTCGGATGCTTTTCATCACATAGTGTATTTTGGCCAGGAATGCCATGTTTAGCTATGTTGATCTGCTTTTTTGCTGTCCTTGCTTCCAAGATAGTAGAATTTCGTAGTGTCGTCTACTTCGTGATCTCCAATTGTGATGTTAAATTTATCGTTAAGGTCATTTCCATTACTCCACATTACTTTCCCAGTTATTCGGTTTATTATTACTTATTCGGTTTATTATTTACTTCTTGGGCCGTTTTATAATTCCCCTTCACTTTCACTGTGCATGACAATGTCATCAACGAACCTTATTAGTGATTCCTTTCGCTTTGAAATTCATTCCCACTCTTGATTTTTTTTTTTAAATTTCGAGTTCTGCGTCTTCGAAGTATTACCTGAACAGCAAGACCGGAAAACTACATCTATCACTCTTACACGCTTTTCAATCCGAGCACTTCGTTCTTGATGTTCTGTTTACATTGTCCCCTCTTGATTCTTGCACGTCTTTTCACATGGCTCACTCCTGTTGTTCTTAGAGTTTCGAACATGTTGCACCATTTTACGTTGTCGAGCATTTTTCCGCGGTGCACAATCCAATGAACGTGTCTTGATTTTTCTTAAGTCTTGCTTTCATTATCAAGTGCAGCTTCAAAGATGCTGCTCTAGTTCTTGCACCTTTCAAAAAAGCCGAACTGCATGAAATATTTTTGACACCAGATTTATTTTGCTTACCCTAGATATACCATATAAATGGCTTCCAACTTATTAGTGCTAAAATTATACCATAGTATTGGTTTCTAAACTGATAGTTTGATATTAAGAATACAGATCGGAGAACAGCTCGAGTTTATGAATGACCAGTGTGTGTGAGGCAAGTTCTCGTGAAGTACCTATTTTTCTGGGTCGACACGATGCTACTTCGAAAAATAATACACAGTTTTTTGTGATATTCTCAGCTATCGCATATGAGTTAACTTTGTCACCCAGATAACACGCTACAGAAGCCTGTAACATCGCTTCATGCAAGAGTTCAGTCTGTCTTTCGCAGCGGAGAAGCTCGGACATACTGTTTTAATTCCTAGCTGCGCGTGCTCGCGGTGGATTTCTATGTTTACCGCAGCCGGCGTTGCGTGTGTAAATTTTTATGGAAGAGCACTGTGGAACACTTTCCAAAAAACCGCGCTCAAGTTCACGTTCTGTATCGATTTTTCGAAACAAAGTGCAAATTAATTTCAACGACGTCATTGGCACCAATTGCGACGGCTAGCCAAGGACTAGCCGATAAGGTCACAGGATCTGTTCCCAACTGAGAACGTTTGGTGGATTATGGGCAGGGCACTCCTACCATCTCGGCGTTTTGACGATATAACTCGCAACTTGGACAAAAATTGACACGATATTCCTAAGGGGGACATCTAAGAACTCTGTCGAACAAACCCAAGCAAAAAAACTGCTTGCATAAGGGACATAGGTCGGCGAATGCATTATTGACTTGCTCACCTCTTTCCCTCGAATAAATCATCCAGTTTTTCTGAAATGGTAATAATTAGTTTGTCTGTACGTCACATATACCGATTTCCGTCTCATTCGGATAACTCCTTCGTGGTGCGTCGTCTCTTTGTCTTAGGGTGTGCCATCGAAAACGTAGCCGCCGAGTTCTTGAGGCGTACATGTACAGAAATTGAGTACTGACTGCAGGTTGTTGGCGCCGCAAGCGTTACATACATTGACGTGTATGGATGTGGAAACAGCAACGTCATGAGTTGTCCTGTCAGATAATGAAACCCAGTTACTACATAACATACACTACTGGCCATTAGAATTGGTACACCACGAAGATGACGTGCTAGAGACGCGAAATTTAACCGACAGGAAGAAGATAATGTGATATGCAAATTATTATCTTTTCAAACCATTCACACAAGGTTGGCGCCGGTGGCGACACATACAACGCGCTGACATTAGGGAAGTTTCCAACCGATTTCTCATACACAAACAACAGTTGACCGGCGTTGCCTGGTGAAACGTTGTTGTGATGCCTCGTGTGAGGAGGAGAAATGCGTACCATCACTTTTCCGATAATGGTCGGATTGTAACCTATCGCGATTGCGGTTTATCGTATCGTGACATTGCTGCTCGCGTTGGTCGAGATTCTATGGCTGTTAGCGGAATATGGAATCGCTGGCTTCAGGAGGGTAATGCGGAACGCCGTGCTGGATCCCAACGGCCTCGTATCACTAGCAGTCGAGATGACAGGCATCTTATCCGCATGTCTGTAACGGATCGTGCAGCCACGTCTCGATCCCTGAGTCAGCAGATGGGGACGTTTGCAAGACAACAACCATCTGCACGAACAGTTCGACGACGTTTGCAGCAACATGGACTATCAGCTCGGAGACCATGTCTGCGGTTACCCTTGACGCTGCATCACAGACAGGAGCGCCTGAGATGGTGTACTCAACGACGAACGTGGAAGCACGAATGGCAAAAAGTCATTTTTTCGGATGAATCCAGGTTCTGTTTACAGCATCATGATGGTCGCATCCGTGTTTGGCGACATCGCGGTGACTGCACATTGGAAGCGTGTATTCGTCATCGCCAGACTGGTGTATCACCCGGCGTGATGGTATGGGGTGCCATTGGTTACACGTCTCGGTCATCTCTTGTTCGCATTGACGGCACTTTGAACAGTGGACGTTACATTTCAGATGTGTTACGACCCGTGGCTCTGCCCTTCATTCGATCCCTGCGAAACCCTACATTTCAGCAGGATAATGCACGGCTGCATGTTGCAGGTCCTGTACGGGCCTTTCTGGATACAGAAAATGTTTTACTGCTGCCCCGGCCAGCACATTCTCCAGATCTCTTACCAATTGAAAACGTCTGGTCAATGGTGGCGGAGCAACTGGCTCGTCACAATACGCCAGTTACTACTCTTGATGAACTGTGGTATCGTGTTGAAGCTGCATGGACAGCTGTCCCTGTACACGCCATCCATACTCTGTTTGACACAATGCCCGGGAATATCAAGGGCGTTATTACGGCCAGAGGTGGTTGTTCTGGGTACTGATTTCTCAGGATCTATGCACCCAAATTGCGTGAAAATGTAATCACATGTCAGTTCTGGTATAATATATTTGTCTAATGAGTACCCGTTTATCATCTGCATTTCTTATTTGTGTAGCAATTTTAATGGCCAATAGTGCAGCTTTAAAGTAATTCGAGTCGGAAAGTGTAAAGATTGCTTATGGAGTGGTCTTGTGCGTTTTATATCAAACGGAAAGGAGGTTGTTGTCGGAGACGCTTGCTTCCATCCAAGGGCGGTGGCTGTTAGGGCGGACGAACGTTTCCGATAACGATGCGTTGTTACGGCGCCGCGCAGCGCCACGCCACCCGCTGGCTCCCACTTGAAAACACTTGTCACGCCGTCACCCGAACGATTTGTTCGGCGTCCCCTATCTTCTCCTGACACAGAGAATTGGCAACTACTTCTCTCGGGGGTTAGTGTCACACATAATCCCTCTATTTTGGTTTTGTTTTACATCGTTTATTTGCGAAACTTTCATACAAACTACTGCGAAGGGAGTCGAAACCCAAATGTGGACCTATCGTTACTTGATTCCCTCAAAAACAACGACCTTCGTGCCGCATAAGCACTCAGGCTGTGTGGTTTCCGGTATTAGCGATTTTTTTTTATTTCGTGTATTTCTATTTCCTATTAACATCATAACGTAGCCTTCCGTTATAAACTGTTTATACTCATTCTGTCGATGCTGGCGCAGTAATCCTAGGGCGCCTACTACTGGATTTACTTTTTAAAATTTATTTCCGCAAGAGAATTTTGTGTGTGTTTACAAGCCGTAATCTAAATGCTATGCACTGTTCGTGAAAGATATGCTACATGCAAACTTTAATCTCCATCACTGAAATTGTCGAGCCTTTAACTTGAAACAATTTTCTGCTACAATTGCTATAATATGTCCTGTGTTACTTCAAGATAATGGTGACCTCTGTTTGAAAGCGTCGACCTACTCTTGATATTTATTCGTAAGTAAGTGATTAAATTAAATAACAGAACTATAATTATGCCTTTTGAGGTACCACTTATTTATGAAGATAGTAACTGTTCTTTAAAGAACAGATACCATTGAAGACCGTGCAGCTTCTCTAGAATAAATGATAATTAATTGAAACCCTCAGCTGCCGAGAGGTGTTGTTGACATACCTCTATGGGGACAGCTGAAAATGTGTGTCCCGACCGGGACTCGAACCCGGGATCTCCTTCTTACATGGCAGACGCTCTATCTATCTGAGCCTCCGAGGACACAGATGAATAGTGCGAATGCAGGGACTTGTTCCTTGCACGCTTCCCGTGAGACCCACATTCCCAACTGTCCACAGTTCTACATATGTAATGTACCTAATAGATATTTGCCCATCCACTCATTACTCGCGCACACTTTGGCGATTCCTGTAAGAGTTCGGGCAAACTGTGCGCATTCGCACAGACGAAGGTCAATGGCTTTTAGCCTTTAACTATATATATGAAGATAAGCAGGGGATCCCGGGTTCGAGTTCCCCGGTCGGGGCACACATTTTCAGCTGTTCCCATCGAGGTATATCAACAACACCTGTCGGCAGCTGAGGGTTCAGTTATTCATCATTTACTCTAGAGAAGCTGCACGGTCATCAATGGTATCTTCAATGGTATATATCTTCATATATATAGTTAAAGGCTAGCCAGCCATTGACCTTCGTCTGTAAGAATGCGCACAGGTTGCCCGAACTCTTACGGGAAGCGCCAAAGTGGGCGCGAGCAAATGAGTGGACGGGAAAATATCTATTAGGTACATTACATATGTAGAATTGTGGACAGTTGAGAATGTGGGTCCCATGGGACTCGTGCAAGGGATAAGTCCCTGCAGTCGCGCTGTTCATCTGTGTCCTCGGTGGCTCAGATGGATAGAGCGTCTACCACGTAAGAAGATCCCGGGTTCGAGTGCCGGTCACGGCACGCACTTTCCGCTGTCCCCATCGAGGTATGACAACAACACTTGTCGGCAGCTGAGGGTTTTAATTATCATGTATCCCCTATTATTTCCAATTCATTTCAACACCAGCCTGTTACCAAAAACCTTGCTTTTGATTGCGCCTCATTGCTTCACTATGTTCACCACTTTGGCAAAATGAAACTTGTTCGATAATTTTGTTATTGTGTCCTCAAATGGCTCAAATGGCTCTGAGCACTATGGGACTTAACATCTATGGTCATCAGTCCCCTAGAACTTAGAACTACTTAAACCTAACTAACCTAAGGACATCACACACATCCATGCCGAAGGCAGGATTCGAACCTGCGACCGTAGCGGTCACGCGGTGCCAGACTGAAGCGCTTAGAACCGCACGGCCACACCAACCGGCTATTGTGTCCTCAGCATTGCCTAAATTGCTAATTACCTCAATACATCTGCAGCACTCCCATATTATTCTCCTTCATCACACAAACATCATGCACGCCTCTCTGTTCTGTCCAGGCACTACTGACGCTGCCCTGGTGACCGCTCTCCAGCGGTTTACTGTACTGACGTCGCATGCCATCCTTGTCAGCAAGTTGCACCACTCGATTTCATATAATTTGCCGAGCAGTACGATCGGCTTTCAATCAGTTTCTTTTCCCACAGGTGCTTTTTCCATCAGACATTTGCAAAGAAAGTAAATTGTAGCTGAGATTAGTGAGGTTTAAGTATTCTTTCACTTGTACAAAAGTTCCAATTATTTCTCCAATAATACGAGAAGGTGAAATGACATCGAAGGCTAACGAAGATATGGTCACTTTAAAATGTACTCCACTTCATGCAGTCCATTCCACATCCAGGCAGCCATAAAAAAATACACTACAGGTCAATAAATTGCTGCACCACGAAGATGACGTGCACAGACGCGAAATTTAAACCGACAGGAAGAAGATGCTGTGATATACAAATGATTAGGTTTTCAGAGCTTTCACACAAGGTTGGCGCCGGTGGCGACACCTACAACGTGCTGACACGAGGGAAGTTTCCAACCGATTTCTCATACACAAACAGCAGTTGACCGGCGTTACCTGGTGAAACGTTGTTGTGATGCCTCGTGTAAGGAGCAGAAATGCGTACCATCACGTTTCCGATTTTGATAAAGGTCGGATTGTAATCTATCGCGATTGCGGTTTATCGTATCGCGACATTGCTGCTCGCGTTGGTCGAGATCCAATGACTGTTAGCAGAATATGGAATCGGTGGGTTCAGGAGGATAATACGGAACGCCGTGCTGGATCCCAACGGCCTCGCATCACTAGCAGTCGAGATGACAGGCATCTTATCCGCATAGCAGTAACGTCTCGATCCCTGAGGCAACAGATGGGGACGTTTGCAAGACAACAATCATCTGCACGAACAGTTCGACGACGTTGGCAGCAGCATGGACTATCAGCTCGGAGACCATGGCTGCGGTTACCCTTGACGCTGCATCACAGACACGGGCGCTTGGGATGGTGTACTCAACAACGAACGTGGAAGCACGAATGGCAAAAAGTCATTTTTTCGGATCAATAGAGGTTCTGTTTACAGCATCATGATGGTCGAATCCGTGTTTGGCGACATCGCGGTGACTGCACATTGGAAGCGTGTATTCGTCATCGCCATACTGGCGTATCACCTGGCGTGATGGTATGGGGTGCCACTGGTTACACATCTCGGTCATCTCTTGTTCGGATTGACGGCAGTTTGAACAGCGGACGTTACATTTCTGATGTGTTGCGACACGTGGCTCTACACTTCAATCGATCCCTGCGAAACCCTACATTTCAGCAGGCAGGATAATGCACGGCTGCATGTTGCAGGTCCTGTACGGGCCTTTCTGGATACAGAAAATGTTTTACTGCTGCCCCGGCCAGCACATTCTCCAGATCTCTTACCAATTGAAAACGTCTGGTCAATGGTGGCGGAGCAACTGGCTCGTCACAATACGCCAGTCACTGACATCATGCACGTGGTATGACTGTGGTATCGTGTTGAAGCTGCATGGGCAGCTGTACCTGTACTCGTCATCCAAGCTCTGTTTGACTCAATAACCAGGCGTATCAAGGCCGTTATTGCGGCCAGAGGTGGTTGTTCTGGGTACTGATTTCTCAGGATCTATGCACCCAAATTGCGTGAAAATGTGATCACATGTCAGTTCTAGTATAATATAAATGTCCAATGAATTCCCGTTTATCATCTGCATTTCTTCTTGGTGTAGCAGTTTTAATGGCAAGTAGTGTTGGACGCCTCTTTAGAGGTTTACAATTCACTTCCAACAGTGCATAACGAGTACATGAAATCATTGTATTTACTTATCAGTAGCACAGGTTGTTCAAGAGTACCAGGTATCGACCCATGCTGAAACACCCATACTAGTACGTGTTGTAATCTCCTTTGGCACAATGCAGGCACTGACTCTGGTATCCAGTAGATCGTTCAGATGGCGACTAGTGTCCTGTTATACGTTATTCCACGCCTGCCCGACCTGTTCACGCAGTGCTGTAAGAGTTGTAGGTTAACAAGTGGCATGATCACCACTCGTCCCGTCATATCACACATGTGCTCAATTGGAGTTCCTGCCGGTCAGGGAAGTTGCTGCACGTCTTTCAGAGCAAATTGAGTTTCACGGGCACTTAGTGGCCGTGCGTTATCCTGTTGGAACAACACATCTCCTTCTCTTGTTGTAAGAATGACAAAAGAACGGTTTTAATAACATTCTGTACATACCGAGGACTGGTTAGCGTCTCCTGCTGTAGAAACAAAAGTGTGGACCAGAGTTATAGCTTATCGCACTACAGACATGGATTGTGGCCAGTCTGTCTCAGAGGAACACATTCTATGAGACAGCGCTCACCATGTGTACATCGTACGCATAAACGATCATTACCTGAATGCAGGCAGAATTACAGGGTTATTACAAATGATTGAAGCGATTTCATAGCTCTACAATAACTTTATTTTTTGAGATATTTTCACAATGCTTTGCACACACATACAAAAACTCAAAAAGTTTTTTTAGGCATTCACAAATGTTCGATATGTGCCCCTTTAGTGATTCGGCAGACATCAAGCCGATAATCAAGCTCCTTCCACACTCGGCGCAGCATGTCCCCATCAATGAGTTCGAAAGCATCGTTGATACGAGCTCGCAGTTCTGGCACGTTTCTTGGCAGAGGAGGTTTAAACACTGAATCTTTCACATTACTCCACAGAAAGAAATCGGGAGAGCGTGGAGACCATCACATGAATTGCTGATCATGATCTCCACCACGACCGATCCATCGGTTTTCCGATCTCCTGTTTAAGAAATGCCGAACATCATGATGGAAGTGCGGTGGAGCACCATCCTGTTGAAAGATGAAGTCGGCGCTGTCGGTCTCCAGTTGTGGCATGAGCCAATTTTCCAGCATGTCCAGATACACGCGTGAAACTTGCCCGCACGCGTTCAACCGTTTCCTCGCTCACTGCAGGCCGACCCGTTGATTTCCCCTTACAGAGGCATCCAGAAGCTTTAAACTGCGCATACCATCGCCGACTGGAGTTAGCAGTTGGTGGATCTTTGTTGAACTTCGTCCTGAAATGTCGTTGCACTGTTATGAGTGATTGATGTGAGTGCATTTCAAGCACGACATACGCTTTCTCGGCTCCTGTCGCCATTTTGTCTCACTGCGCTTTCGAGCATTCTGGCAGCAGAAACCTGAAGTGCGGCTTCAGCCGAACAAAACTTTATGAGTTTTTCTACGTATCTGTACTGTGTCGTGACCATATGTCAATGAATGGAGCTACAGTGAATTTATGAAATCGCTTCAATCATTTGTAACAGCCCTGTACTTTCATCGCGGAAGACCACATTCCATCTTCCAAGCGATCCTCTGGCGGGACCAACCGTTCCGTGCACATCGATGCTGTGGCGTCAGTGCAAGACGGGATATAGGTGTGCGCGCCCTTAGTCTCACTGCTAATAACTGGTTCTCAATATTTCGGTTTCACACGTGGGACTCACAACCTCTGTTATATGTGCTGTGGTATCTGTGCGATCTGCCACTGCCGCCCTTGCATTACAAATATCCTGGTGGGCGTGTGTGCTAAGCGGACGTGGAAAACCACGTACACAGGGGTGTGAATGGTCACGTGACACAACTGACGCAGCACATTCAGCTTGTCTGGCAATTCTCCGAAAGGACCATCGCCAACTGGAACGCGTACGTTTCACAGGCAGCGATGGCGAGCCGCAGAATCTCTGACCAGAGAGCATGTAGTCAGTTGTTGCGAGTTAGCAGTTGCATGTAAGTCGTCAGTGCTAGTAGCGCGCGAGAGTTCAGTTGTCGCGAAGAAGTTGCATGTAGGCAGTCTGTGCTAGTAATACGCGAGAGGCAGTCGGTGTTGTGTGTGAGGAGTCGGCGGGCGTCGACATGGCTCTATGGTCGAGATTCAGGACAAGGTATATTGTTAAATAAGGTAATGAAGCAGCTTTGCGCACATCTGATAATGTAATGTAAATTAACTGTAATTAATTTGTTGAAGAATCGCCCCAATAATAATTTCGTTTTTTTAAAGCAACCATTTTTAACAAAGAATCTTTTTTTGAAATAATAATTCCCTTGCATTTCCTTAAAGAAAAGTTTCCCCTTAAATTAAAAAAAAAAATTATATTTGCGATGCGTTTCCTCCAAGCCATGGCGAAAAATAAGAGCAGATGCAGTATTACTGAGGTAAGAATCTGAGTTTAATCAGGGCCTAAAGATCGACATTTCGGTCTATTTGCGATTTCATTGTCACTGAGATTTCATTATCATTGAATTGTCTTACATTTTTGTGGGCAGCTTACACATGGCTCAGATTGCTAGTTATAACATTTAATTATTGTCTTTCAAAATGACTCTGGGAAGTTACACTATTGTCATTTTGGACTTAACATTTTTCTGTGAGGAGGTTACACTAGGTTCTATTTCCATTTATATTTAATTGTATTTTTTCTCTTACATTTTTGTGGGGAGGTTACACAACACTCGCTACTCAGTTAGCTGTAGGAGGCACGAGTGGTTAACTGAGTGCTCCGCAAGTTTTCACCACACAGAGCCTTCTGGCTGTGAGCATTCTGGCTGTGAGCATTCTGGCTGTGAGCATTCCGTATGAAAGGGTAGACACTTGCTGAGATAATTGTCCTAAAAGGACAAATTATCTCGGCGGGACAGTGACACCGCCATCGCGACCTTGGGACCCCGGGGGGCCCCATTTTTTTTTATCAGTTGCTGACCCTCGAATCTTGAAACGACGCAGTCATGTTTTCGATTCATGAGGGTCAGCAACTGATAAAAAAAAATGGGGCCCCCCGGGGTCCCAAGGTCGCGATGGCGGCGTCACTGTCCCGCCGAGATAATTTGTCCTTTTAGGACAATTGTCTGAGCAAGCACCCACGCCAGCAAAAGGTTGCCCGACACATGTTAATAACAGGATTTGTTTTAACCGGCTGTACCCGAATTTCAGTATATAAGCAGGGTGATTTGGAGCACATCATGTCCTCTGAACCGGTAACGTCGACATCTACGAGCAGCAGCAGCAACACCACATTTGTAAGTACATTTCTGAATAATGGAGACGCTATATAATTTGGCCAAAGTAGCAGTATGTGGTCAACTGGAAAATGCATTAGATGCTTTAAAATTAGAATTGCCATCTACTGTTGAAGATGATATACTGTTAACATGACACTCTGGCAAAGGCGCCACTACGCTCCTTTTTGGTGGACGACACTGAAACCATTATCAGTACATCTATTATCTCCCAGGTGGCATACAGTGTAATCGGATTAAAATCGACGTCGTCTTTCCAGGTTTATTAATTTTTTTTCTTTTTTCCGGCAGTGTATACACTGTATCTCTTTAATGACATGTGCATCAGAATGTTTGGCGTGAATTGAACAATCGCTTAGGTGTTGCCCGTAATATCAAGGGGAGTCATACAGGACAGCTGAAGAATGTGAAAAAAAAATTGGAAATTTCCTTTGCAATCTATTTAATTCTTATCGGTGTATCGCTATGCATTAAATAACTAAAGTCGTTAATCATCTCTATATCGCCGACCGCGGTGGTCTAGCGGTTCTAAGCGCTCAGTCCGGAACCGCGCGACTGCTATGGTCGCAGGTTCGAATCCTGCCTCGGGCATGGATGTGTGTGATGTCCTTAGCTTAGTTAGGTTTAAGTAGTTCTAAGTTCTAGGGGACTAATGACCACAGATGTTAAGTCCCATAGTGCTCAGAGCCATTTGAACCATCTCTATATCAGTGGCACTGCACATAACAATAAGAATCTATTCAGTATTTAATTCGGCACTTCTGTCGCTAATTTTTTATTTTTTTCTGTTTTAGCCCTTCTGTCCTTATGCCAACCCGATTTAATCACAGTACTGTTAACACTGTTTGGATTTTCACTGCCAGGAGAGGAGAGCTGGAGGCATAAAGTTCCTGATCACCATTCTTTGTGCCATTGCCCTGGATTAAATTCTCTAAACCTGTCGTGAGATCGGTGATCAGCTGCTGGTGACGCATCCGTAGGGTGTGGATGTTAAGCTCGAAAGGAATAGCCTATGATCCAGCATCCTGTTTCACCCTTCCCCTCGTTCATAACGAAACTTGAAACTTTCCCTTTGAAAAATTATGAATGCCTGTGTTGGTAAACTTCTACTTTTTTTTATTTTCAAACAGTTCAGCAAAATTCAACGTATTCAGTTTTCTTTTTACTTATTCTGATCATCACTAAACTGACACACAATATTTTTAGCGCAACGCATTCTGACTTTCAATAATCCCTACAAAACAATGGCCCTGACTAACAATAACCTATACCTTTCATGAATCACCTCACAAAAAACTTCGTTACTCGAACTACTGCAATACAGAGAGCGCCAATATTGCCAGCTACATAAAAGGTTATAACTACTGAAGGCACTAACTACTGATACTTAGGAAATGAAAGATTTTGATAGAGAACAAACAATGTTTTTACCTCAATAGTGTTCAAAAGTCATTATATATGTTCATGTCATGCAGTCTTACAAATTTCCTTTTTCTGGTGGACACACGTCCAGATCGTCCGCTCTCGAAACAATGACATCTCTCTTTCCACATCCACCACTGCTGGCGGCTCATCTCCAACTGCCCAACGCTACGCGCTGTTCACATCCAGCTGCCTAACACTACACAAGCAAATATTCCAACAAGGAGTCCAATCAGCCACAGACTGCGCACAGCGCAGTCAGCGATTTTCATACAGAGCACTACGTGTCGTTACCAACATAAAAACGCAAACAGCCAACTTACAAACTAACCCAATACTACACTGTCCAAGCAGTCAGCACAGTCTTCCACACGACACTCATACAAGATTCACGTTTGACAACAAGTCTGGGGAAGACAACGGCACACAAACTAGACTACGACCTTTCCTAGAATAGCGATACAGGATTCCTGCGTCTACAGCCCTACCCTCATCGGCTGAGTATGAGATGCAACGTATCCCACTCAAAATAAAAGAAGAAATGTGACAGCAGTGTAATGTATGATCTTAATTCCCCGAAAAGAAATGGTTCGAAGTCGGGAAAGAACAGAGTGACCACAACAGGGCCGGCCTGAGTGGCCGAGCGGTTCTAGGCGCTACAGTCTGGAACCGCACGACCGCTGCGGTCGCAGGTTCGAATCCTGCGTCGGGCATGGGTGTGTGTGATGTCCTTAGGTTAGTTAGGTTTAAGTAGTTCTAAGTTCTATGGGACTGATGACCACAGCAGTTAAGTCCCATAGTGCTCAGAGCCATTTTTTAAACCACAACAGGATCGTGACAAAAGAAAGATAAGAAGTTGGATTTTGGCTAAATTTACACCTACTGTTAATAAAAATAAAACTTTTCCCTTATATCAGTATCAGAAGCACTGTTGTGGAGAAGAGAAGTTTGGTGACGGCTGGCCATGGTAATATTAGGTATAACGGGACAAATTGGTTTGCAGTGGGAAAAAAAAGAAAAAAGAAAACATCGATCGGACTTCGTCACAAGAAATTAAGAGTGCAAGGCTCGACTTGTATAGAATTCTAATCTGTAAATCGACGGTCATTAAATCACTCTCTTCCAAAGTAATCAAGAATGGAAACGGAGAAAAATTCTGACCATATCATTAGTAACAGGATCTCTACAGAATTTCTATAAACTGAACACTTAAATGCATCTGAATATTAGTACTATTATTTGTAATAACGTGATGAACAAGAGGTTACATGTGGTCTAGGAAGCCGGCACGGCTGGGACATCCGCACCGAACAAATGCAACGAACAACATCGACTACAATGAGAACAAAAGAAAAGGAATAGCGTCTTTGATGCATAACCAAGACGGCTTCGGTCCCGTTTTCGAATCCCACTGCTGCTTAAATTTTGATTAATAATCAGAATTGGCAAACGAAGAGTTCCATCATAAGAAGTCACTCTCATTCTGCCAACCGTCTTGTAAAAGAGGGCGGAGGAGCGGACAGTGGTTCAGGCCTCTCTCTTGTCCTAGGGGTGGCAATCTGCCCCTAAAGGCGGAAGAATGAGCAATGGTGAACGGCATGACGATGCAGAAGGCAATGGAAACCACTGGACTAGAGATACGTAACGTGTATCGAAGGGCATGTCGCCTGTAATTGGAAAGCATCAAGATGATCTCTCCATTGACAAAAGATTCCGGAATAGTTCCCCATTCGGATCTCCAGGACGGGACTGCCAGTGGGGAGATTACCATGAGGTAAAGATTGAATAATCAACGGAAGGATTACGAGTCGGGGCGTCGAATGTCAGAATCTTGGTACAAATGGCTCTGAGCACTATGGGACTCAACTGCTGTGGTTATCAGTCCCCTAGAACTTAGAACTACTTAAACATCACTCACATCCATGCCCGAGGCAGGATTCGAAACTGCGACCGTAGCGGTGACGCGGTTCCAGACTGTAGCGCCAAGAACCGCACGGCCACTCCGGCCGGCTCAGAATCTTGAAACTAGAAAATCAGAAAAGGGCCCAATCTAGATACAGTAGGTGTCAGTGAAGTGAAGTGGAAAGAAGACAAGGGTTTGTGGCCAGATGAGTATAGGGTAATATCAACAGCAGCATAAAATGATATAACGGGAGTAGGATTCGTTATGAATAGCAATGTGGACAGAGAGTATGTTACTGTGAACAGTTCAGTGATAGGGTTGTTCTTAACAGACTCGACAGCAAACCAACACCGACAACGATAGTTCAGGTATACATGCCGACGTCGCAAGCTGGAGCTGAAGAGATATAGGAAGTGTATGAGGGTATTGAATGGGTAATACAGTATGTAAAGCGGGATGAAAATCTAATAGTCATGGGGGACTGGAATAAAGTTGTATGGGAGGGAGAAGAAGAGAAGGTTACAGGAGAATATGGGCTTGGGACAAGGAATGAGAAAGGAGGAAGTATAATTGAGGTTTGTAACGCGTTTCAGAAAGTAATAGCGAATACTCTGTTCAAGAATTACAAGAGTAAGAGGTATACTTGGAAAAGGCCGGGGGATACGGGAAGATTTCAATCAAATTACATCATGGACAGATATTTCGAAATCAAATATTAGATTGTAAGGCTTACGCAGGAGCAGGCATAGACTCAGATCACAATATAGTAGTGGTGAAGAGTAGGAAGAAGTTAAAGACATTAGTCAGGAAGAATCAATACTCAAAGAAGTGGGACACGAAAGTACTAAGGAATGACGAGATACGGTTGAAGTTCTCTAAGGCTGTAGAAACAGCAATAAAGAATTACTCAGTAGGCAGTACAGTTGAAGATGAATGGACATCTCTAAAAAGGGCGATTACAAAAGTTGGGAAAGAGAACATAGGTGCAAAGAGGGTAACTGCGAAGAAACCATAGGTAAAAGAAGAAATACTTCAATTGATCGATGAAAGGGGGAAGTACAATAATGTTCTGGGATACTCAAGAATACAGATATACAAATCGCAGAGAAATGAAATAAATAGGAAGCGCAGGGAAGCTAAGACGAAATGGCTGCAGGAAAAATGGGAAGACATCGAAAAGGAAATGATTGTCAGACGGACAGACTCAGCAAACAGGAAAGTCAAAACATCCTTCGGTAACATTAAAAGCAAGTGTGATAACATGAAGAGTGCAGAGGAGAGAGAGGACAGGTTAAAAGAATACATTGAAAGCCCCCATGAGGGGGAAGATTTTTCTGATGTGACAGAAGAAGAAACAGAAGTCGATTTAGAAGAGATAGGGGATCCAGTATTAGAATCAGACTTACGGTCAAATAAGGCAGAAGGGATAGATAACATTCCATCAGAATTTCTAAAATCATTGGAGGAAGTGGCAACAAAACGACTATTCACGTTGGTGTGTAGAATGTATGAGTGTGGCGACATACCATTTGACTTTCGAAAAGCATCATCCACACAATTCCGAAGACGGTAAGAGCTGACAAGTGCGCGAATTATCGCACAATCAGCTTAACAGCTCATGCATCTAAGTTGCTTACAAGAATAATATACAGAAGAACTGAGGATGACGATCAGTTTGGCTTTAGGGAAGGTAAAGGCACGAGAGAGGCAATCCTGACGTTGCGGTTAATAATGGAAGCAAGACTAAAGCAAAATGAAGACAAGTTCATAGGATTTGTCGACCTGGAAAAAGCGTTCGACAATGTAAAATGTTGCAAGATGTTCGAAACTGTGAAAATTGTAGGGGTTAGCTGTAGGGAGAGACGGGTCATATACAATATATGCAACAGCCAAGAAGGAATAATAAGAGTGGACGACCAAGAAAATGGCTCTGAGCACTATGGGACTCAACATCTTAGGTCGTAAGTCCCCTAGAACTTAGAACTACTTAAACCTAACTAACCTAAGGACATCACATACACCCATGCCCGAGGCAGGATTCGAACCTGCGACCGTAGCAGTCCCGCGGTTCCGGACTGCAGCGCCAGAACCGCTAGACCACCGCGGCCGGCCGACGACCAGGAACTAAGTGCTCGGATTAATAAGGGTGTAAGACAGTGGTCGTCAAACGTTTTCCCTCAAGGGCCAAAACTGACAATATGATTTGGCACCTCGGGCTGCAGATTTCCAGGTCTTTTTATTAACTGGCAAACCACGTAAATGGTGTGTTATGAACCTCCAATAAACTTGCTATAGGAATGAAGCGAGAGGTCTACCACTGACTTTCTATCACTTATCGTTAAAGTCGATACCATTCGGACCACTACGTGTAGAATGTTCTCTGTTACAGATTGTTGCCCCCCTCAATGACCCGTAATTGTAACTACCCAACGAAATGTTGCTGCGTTGTCTTTGTTAACAGATCTTTAATAACAGCAAATGGACTTATACTTAAATGTGTTACATAACGTGAGACACGATCACGACTGTTTTCAACATGTTTTGAAAGTCATTTTTCTTCAACTAATTTGACTGAACTACAACAGCCTTAATTTTATTTCATACTATATGAGGTACCTGGCGTTGGCTAGATACGTATTTATTCCAATCTTATGTTATTCTGTCTCTTCCTTCCCTCACTCTCTGTCGTCCATCTCGACTTTCCCCTCACTCACCATATTTTCGCCCTTTATCTGTCCATTTCTCACTCCACTTGTATCTGTCCATGTTCTCCTCCCCTTTCTCCCTCCTCATTACCATTCTCTGACCCAACAGGACGGCCGGCCGCGGTGGTCTAGCGGTTCTAGGAGCTCAGTCCGCAACCGCGCGACTGCTGCGGTCGCAGGTTCGAATGCTGCCTCGGACATGGATGTGTGTGATGTCCTTAGGTTAGTTAGGTTTAAGTAGTTTTAAGTTCTAGGGGACTGATGACCACAGATGTTAAGTCCCATAGTGCTCAGAGCCATTTCAACCATTTTGAACCCAAAAGGACGTTGCCTTTGCTTACCCCACAATATTTCTTTAGAGCTTGAACATAATTTGTGTATCAGTGTGGTTGAAATCGATCCGAGGACTTACGAGGAGAAGTGGACGGTAAACACACATTCACACACACACACACACACACACACACACACACACACAAACACACATACATAAATTTTTAAGATCTAATGACTATTTATTTCTTTTAACAAATATATACACCATATGACCGTCTCTACAATGCGTATTAATGAATCCATCGCACTTTCATTTAAGATGGAATACAACAGCAAATAATTTGTGCGAGGAACACGCACCTATTTGTTGTCAGCATTGAGAAACAAACAAGAAAACATTTCCATTATCATGTTCCATCTCACCGCAACGAAAAATCTATCTCCCCTGTGCCAAGTGGCACCTGTAAAGGTGGTAGAACAACTTTACGCGCTCCTTCTTACAATTCTTCCAGTATATTTTTCATTTTGCGAAGGAGACACGTACAGCCGACAGTTGCAAACCATTTATTCTCTACCGGATTTGGATATATATCATTTATCGTTCATCAGAGTCTTCACAGGAGTCGAGTGTTGAGACCGACTGGAATAATAGTTGTGGTAGCACGAGTCAATGATGGCATGTGCAATCACAGACTTTCACAGAATGACAGTCACCATGTTTACGGGTATTGAATACTCCATGAAATGCTGCTGATCAAATTTCAATATACTGGAAAAAATCATACAGTGCGTCTGACTAACTGGCTCAAATGGTTCAAATGGCTCTGAGCACTATGGGACTTAACATCTGAGGTCATCAGTCCCCTAGAACTTAGAACTACTTAAACCTAACTAACCTAAGGACAGCACACAACACCCAATCATCACGAGGAAGAGAAAATCCCTGACCCCGCTGGGAATCGAACCCAGGAAACCGGGAGCGGGAAGCGAGAACGCTACCGCACGAGCACGAGCTGTGGACATCTGACTAATTCATTCCAGTTTAATTATCTCTGTGAAAATAAAATTCACATGACTTGCATAATCTTACAATATTCATGTATCTAAGCTGAAGCATATGAAGGGTGAAGGGAAGGAACGGAATCATTAGTAATTTTGAGCCACTACCAAAAACAAGTCTGGGATCCGTGTATCTTGTTCCTGAAATTTATTTTAAAGTACTTTCATGCAAGATGAGATAGATGTATTATTAAAATATTATATCACATTATTCAATGGCCACAGAAACTTTATTATAATTGCATTAATCTCAAACTTTGAAAAATGCAGAAATAAATAAGAAATTTAAAAAATAAGAAAAGGACAGATGCTCTCCAAGTGCAACAGACTATATAAGAAAGCTACAGGTCTCTTATTGGATCTGGTTTTTATTCATTATAATTTCAAAACAAACGTAAATATAAATATACAATTTTTCGTTAATGTGACTTGTGATGTTGAACTTTTTTGACTTCACAAAGGTAAGTTGAAGCAAATAGTGTTAAAATGAACTGTGCAGTCTCGTAAATTTTTGTAATTGTTACGCACACATTTCCAAAATTCAGTGTACTATTGTGCTTCACGATGCTCTATAAGCAGAGTTTTAAGCTGTGTGTCATACTGAAGTTCGATTATTTCATTTAGCAAATTAGTTTTAGGAAATCCAAATTGGCAGAATAATTTGAGATCATCATGCCCAACATGCTAAGGGTTCTCTACGAGAATGAAACAGTTTCGAATATTTCTAACATCTGCAAATCTATTTTTACGTCTTCCAAATAGGCTTCCAAATATTCTTTCAATGTTTTGGTAAATAGTTTCGACGATATATAAGCATGAACGGAGCATAGCAACAATTAGAAAATTAGACAGATCTTTTATTTCGAGTTCATTTATATATAATTGCAGTTTGGCTTCAAATGCAAATATTTTGTTAGTCATTTGCTCAATTGTCTTGTTTCGTCCTTGTAATTCCAAGTTAAGTGTGTTGAAGTTTTGTGTAATACGGTCAAAAAAACTGTAAGTATCCACCATTCATCGTCATCAAGTTCAGGATAATTTTTCCCACTTTGTTGTAAGAATAAAATAATTTCAGATTTCAAATTGACAAACCGTTCCAACACTTTTCCTTTGCTTAACCATCTGACAGCAGCATGGAGGATAACATCACTGTAACAAGCTTGCAATTCCTGCAGAAGTTCTTTAAATTTTCGGTGATTAACTTCACGGGCACAAATGAAATTTATAACGCTTATAACCGTTTGAATAACATTCTTCAATTAGGTTTTTGAAATTAGACATGCCAAACTTTCTTGATGCAGTAAGCTGTGAATGGAGACTAAATTTGGCTATTTCATTCCTTCTTAATCAGTGCTATCAAACCATTTTTGACACCTGTCATTGACAGACAATCATCTGTACATACTGATACTAATTTGCTCACAGGTAAGTCATTTTTTTACAAATTCTTTAATTGTATCCACAAAATCACATCCTTTTGTGTGACCTTTCATAGTTATAATCGCTAAAAGGTCTTCCTCTATTACCCCATCATTTGTGCAGTAACGCACAAATAATGAAAACTGAGCTATCGAAGCTAAATCTGTACTGGAATCACATGCAAGACCGAAGTATTTGACTAGTTTGACTTTATTAATTACTGCCTGAAACATATATCTTGAAATATCTTGTATACGACGTCGACATCTAGATTCTGAAAATGTGAGCTTATTTATTTCAGCTGATATTTGTTTACTGTTGGAGAAATTTTGAAACAAAATTTCAGAAACAGTCATCATACATTGCTTCTCTAATTCAGCATAAGTGAAAGCTTTAATTTTTTTATTTTTATTTATTTATTTATTTATTTATTATTTTTTTTGCCAGAATATTACATACTTCGTATGATGCTCTTGTGACAGCCTCAATTTGCCCAACTCCTGCTAACATAACGTTTTGTAGATGACGAATGGCAGATTTTTAGATGAGCAAGTTTGTCCTTTCTTTCATTTGAATTCAAAGGAAAAGCTACTACAAATGAATTGTGCTTACTTGTGTAGTGGCGAAATAAATTGTATCTCTTCAGTTACACAATCGTATCCCGGCATATTAAGCAAGTAGCATACCTTCTTTGTGTCCACTTATAAAGCAAAGCTGTTCTTGTGACTATTCAAGCTTTCCCGGTGGATGTGTAGTAAATAGTTTTCACAGGTTTGCTGCCGGATCACGTGATCCGGCTGCAAACCCGTGAAGACTATTTGAAACTCTTCTTCCCATATTTATTGGAAACTTCTTTTCTCTTCACATATTTTCCTCTTAGTCACTGTTCTTTAGGGTACACCAGACCTTACTTATTCCACTAATAATTATATCATCAAGTATGAGCACAAATACACTCAATACGCGACGAACGCTCAGGGGCACCGAAACATAGTTTACGACTGACACACTGACAAGACAAAGCTAATAATAAGGTGGCTGCGATACAAGCCCGCCGTCGACAAACGAGCGGCCTGGAGCACGCGGCGCGTTTGTTGCGCGGCTCACATTGTTGGCTAGCAGCCCGATCACGCCTTTAACTCTGCGGAACACCGGCAAGTGGCGCGTTAAATGAAAGTGGTGGATGGTTTTCAGTTACATAATTACTTCCCCTAATTCTATCACAATTCTACGCAGTTTCCGTAAACAAAACACTACTACTGCAGACAAGCAGATAACTAATGCTACACGTGCGAAACCGAAGAGGGTCTCGGGCAGCACGAAAATATGACCTGGGCCATATGCGGCCCGCGGATCGCAGTTTGACGACCACTGCTGTAAGACGAGGATGTAGCCTTTCACCCCTACTGTTCGATCTGCACATCGAGGGAGCAATGATAGAAAAAAAAGAAAGGTTCAGGAGTGGAACTAAAATTCATGGTGAAAGGATGTCAATGATATGATTCGCTGATGAAATTGATATCCAGAGTGAAAGTGAAGAAGAATTACATGCCCAGCTGAAGGGAATGAACAGTCTAATGAGAAAAGAGTATGGGTTGAGAGTAAATCGAAGAAAGGCGACGGTAATGAGAAGTAGTAGAAGTGAGGACAGTGAGAAACGTAACATCAGGATTGATGACTACCTAGGCAGTAAAATAACCAATGACGGCCGGAGCAAGGAGGACATCAAAAGCAGACTAGCACTGCCAAAAAGGGTGTTCCTGGACAAGAGAAGTCTACTAATATCAAATATCGGCTTTAATTTGAGGAAGAAATTTCTGAGAATGTTTGTCCGGAGTACAGTATTGTATGGTAGTGGAACCAGGGTGCTACAGACGAATGTTGAAAATTAGGTGGACTGATAAGGTAAGGAATGAGGAGGTTCTGCGCAGAATCGGAGAGGAAAGGAATATGTGGTAGACACTGATAAGGAGAAGAGACAGGATGATAGGACATCTGTTAAGACATGGGGGAATGACTTCCATGGTACTAGAGAGAGGTGTAGAGGGCAAAAACTGTAGAGAAAGACAGAGATTGCAATACATCCAGCAAATAATCGATGATGTAGGTTGCAAGCGCTACTCTGAAACTAAGAAGTTAGCGCATCCCGTTTCAGTCCACAGACAATCATCAGCTTCATAAAAGCATTTACATCATTCTAAGCGATAAATTCCGTCCCGTCAAACAATAATATTCCTGAATTCGTCAGTGTTGTCAAATGTACATAATTACTTTGTAAATTACAGAAATGTAAATGTAAATTTTTATTATTGACGATGTAATTCTTTATATTTGACAGCAGTGAGAAATTAATTGATTTCATTATTTAAAGCCATTCATTTTATCCCCTTATATGATGTGGAAGCTTTTAAAACATGATGACTTTCTATGGACCGAAACTGGTTGTCAAATAAAGAAATTTCATCAGCAGCTATTGGCAGTAAATCATGACGTTCATCTTGTAATTATGAAGTTCATGGGACACTGTAAAATATCTGTATAGGTAAATGGCATAACGTAACGTAACACGTGAGATATGATGTGGAAGACAAACTCGAAGATTTTGTTTTGGGCGTGGTACCGGGAAGTTAGTTGGGAAAACCGTCGACAGGGGCGCCACCGACCGCAGTTGTCTTGTTGGTTGGTTTGGGGAAGGAGACCAGACAGCGTGGTCATCGGTCTCATCGGATTAGGGAATGATGGGGAAGGAAGTCGGCCGTGCCCTTTCAGAGGAACCATCCCGGCATTGGCCTGGAGTGATTTAGGGAAATCACGGAAAACCTAAATCAGGATGGCCGGACGCGGGATTGAACCGTCGTCCTCCCGAATGCGAGTCCAGTGTGCTAACCACTGCGCCACCTCGCTCGGTCCGCAGTTGTCGAAAATGCTGTTACTGTCAACGGTATCACAAATCTCGACATGCTGCAATTGTGATCCGTGCCAGAACTTGAAACTGATAGCACGGATTTTAATCTTCTAAGAAGACGGCGCACTTCTGCATGTCCACAATTATGTACGACATTACATGAATGCGACTTTGTCACTTCGCTATGTAAGCCACTGACGTAACGTTACCCTATTGGCCACCAAGGTCGCCGCAATTGACGCATTGCGATTGTTTCTTGTGGAGTTACATCAAGGATAGTGTTTGTGTTACACGTCCACCTTAGAAACTCGAAGTTTTGTCACACTGCATCTCAGTAGCTGTTCTTCCCATCTCTTCTTATACGCGGATCGAGTGCGGGCAGAATTGGAGTACCTATTTGGCGTGTGCTGTATGACGAAGGGTGAACACATTTATGTTTTATAAAAATTTTAAAAAAGAGCAGTTTTTCACGTACTGTATCGTTTGTTACGTCGTTCTTAGCAATTGATCTGTATGGGAAAGGCAATTTTTTCAGACTTCCGCCTGTGACCAGCCTTGCAACAGAAGTTTAATTTAGTTTCCTATTCAGTTTGTAAATAATGCCATTCACTTTTTATGTGTTCTGTCTTTTTCCGAAATTACGAATGTACTGCAGGAGATAAAGGTTTCTCGAATCTTAAAACATGTCCCAAGGTACAAAATGGTCATGTACTCGGTGACAGATATTATATTGAAAGGTTTCACTGTTGTATTGAATAATCTACCTGTTACATTATTCCTCTACTACACATCAATGTGGCCGAGCTGTTCTAGGCGCTTCAGTCCGGAACCGCGCGCCTGTTACGGTCGCAGGTTCGAATCCTGCCTCGGGAATGGATGTGTGTGATGTCCTTAGATTAGTTAGGTTTAAGTAGCTCTAAGTCTAGGGCGGTGATGACTTCAGATGTTAAGTCCCATAGTGCTTCGAGCCATTTGAATTTTACACATCAGTGATCAATAGCGAGAAATTAAATTAACCGGAATTAATATGAAAAATCACTTACAGATTGAATACATTTTGGAATGGAAGCCATTGGAAAGTGATATAAACTTTTGGGTTCGAGACAGGTGACGTTGTTAGGACATTAAACACACTCAGTTCATTTGTATCACACGTTCCATCGCAAGTGGCCTTCCGTTTCGCGGTACAAGATGGTGCACGACCGATGAAATATGGCTTAACTGTCCACATACTATACAGGGCGTCTCAAAAGTTTTGGGGCAAATTGATAAGGTTGATAGTGGGTCCACAGCCGATTATACTGAGATAGGTCGGAACTGCATGTATACTGTATTGTGGACACACACAGCATACACCGCATGACGTTAACGTATCTTGTAGTAATTTTTCACATTGACGACCGCCAGTCTCATTGCATGCATGGCAATGGCGCATGAAGTTCTGCCGCCCTCTCTCAAAGATCCCTGTTGTCTGTTGTACTAGAAGACAGACAGCTTGGACCCTAGCAAGCATGTCTTCATCCAGTTTTACGGGTGTTTCATACGACACCGTCTTGATCTAACCACAGAGGAAAAAGGCCAGAATGAAACACTTGCAGCAATCATTATGATGTCATTTATTGTACGACTACCAGTGCACAATATTCACACCTTAACTGATGCTGAGGTGGTTAACACCTGCCATACACACCATGTATCAGTGGCCAACAACTGGTTTTCGCAGAGCACCTATAACCGTGATGTTGTGTGTTCAACTAACTATCAAGTTGATGGTTGATGGTTGGAAGACAACATCACGGCTGCAGGTGGTCCGTGAAAACCAGTTATAGATGTTGGCCACTGATGCATCACATGTACGGATGGTGCTTACCACTTCAGCATCAGCTAAGGTCTGAAGATAAGTGCACTGAAGCACCCAAACCGGTAGGCATGCAATAAATGACATTACAAGGACGGCTGTAGATGTTTCATTTATTTACATGACTGAACGCCGTTAAGTCCACTTGACCTCAAATCACAAGGATGGACACACAAAAACTTCCAGAGCTGTGAGATCCGGCGATCGCGCTGGCCATTTCATAGGATCTCGCTTTCCAATCCAACGACCAGGTTACGTATTGTTCAGGTACTCGCGGACATTAACACTGAAGTGAGCTGGTGAACCGTCGTATTGTAACTACTTCTTTCACGGGCAACTAGGGGCCCAGTTTCCAAGAACTATGGCAGCACATCTCGCAGGAATAACAGGTAACGCGTATCAGGCAAACAGTGAGGTCCTGTTAGGTAATCTCGGATAGGAGTGTACCCTGTTTATCAGCCACTACCTGTTACAGTGTACATCTGAAACCCAGGATGTTTGCGAGAGTACGACAGAACAGCGTATGCCGTTGCGATGCGTGCACTTTGAACATTCTTTGAACAGTTACTATGAGCTAAGTTGTTGTAAGGCTTTCTAGGCTGCTTCTGTCCATAACACAATAAATATGCGTTTCCTATCGTTGGTTCCATATCTCAATATAATCAGTTTTGGACCCATTACGACCTCTTTAAATGTGACCCAAAAGATTTGAGACACCCTGTATAAATAGTTCTTAAATATATCGCATTTTATTCGCCATAAAGTCCTGTTGCTGTAGATATAGCAATACACTCCAAATAGCTTTAATGTGATATACAACACTTAAATGTGTACAACGCGAAATGTTTACAACTGCTGCGCAAAATACGACCTAATGTCTAACGAGAACAATACCGGTAGAAAATGGCGGAAGCTGCTTATGGCAGTCTCTTGTACATATTCCTTTCTGCGGTTCTGAAATCAGTCACTACACTCAAGTACCAACAAAAAACACTATCTTATGGGTAAAACAAGCATCCCGCGCCCCTGCCCCTCCGATTGTTTGAAATGTTTCGCAGACTTTAATTACTCTGCGTTATGTTCAGTAAACCATGTAGAAAATTTCCCATCAGTTTAAATTAACAGTTTGGAGACTTGAACTGCATCGAGGCCCACGAGAAAGACAGGCGGCGGCGCATACGTCACGAAGGTAGTCCTAAACTCGCTGGTTCACCCAGCTGAGCAGACAAAATGCATTTCTAAACCTGGTAAATCGCAGCAGGCGTGTAAGTACTAACGAGAATAGCATCTTCCATTGGAATCTGCTGTTATGCTTACTGATTAACAGTACTACAGCAAAATTTAATTTAAGATCAGTAATCGATATAAATGGTATAACGGCGTGTTTATAGCATTTACTCTCTTCTGCTTAACAGTACTCATTACATGCTGGAAGTGCTGCCTTGTGCAACTGATAATCATTTTAGCATGATTTTATTTTATTGTAAGCCAGTACAGCCGTAACATATTATAAGTAGGCCCATGGACTTCCCATCACTATAGGACTATAACACTAAGATTCCATAATAGCGGATTCTAGTAGAAGATTCAGTTTTCGGTTGTACGGACACGCCTAGTTGCAGGTGCAGAAAAGTAATTTGTCTGCTGCTTTGAGCGAGCGAGCGAGCGCAGGACTACCTACATGACGTACGCGCCACGGCCTGTCTTTCTCGTAGGCCTCGAACAGAGAGATATGACGTCATTGTGACATTCAAAACGGTTGATGCTATACGAATACCGTCATGAGCCTCTATGCAACGAGAATCTGCCTCAGCTGAAATTGAGGAGTTGTTGTTGTTGTGCTCTTCAGTCCTGAGACGGGTTTGATGCAGCTCTCAGTGCTACTCTACCCTGTGCAAGCTTCTTCATCTCCCAGTACCTACTGCAACCTACATCCTTCTGAATCTGCCTAGTGTATTCATCTCTTGGTCTCCCCCTACGATTTTTACCCTCCACGCTGCCCTCCAATACTAAATTGGTGATCCCTTGATGCCTCAGAATATGTCCTACCAACCGATCCCTTCTTCTGGTCAAGTTGTGCCACAAATTTCTCGTCTCCCCAATCCTGTTCAATACTTCCTCATTAGTTATGTGATCTACCCATCTAATCTTCAGCATTCTTCTGTAGCACCACATTTCAAAAGCTTCTATTCTCTTCTTGTCCAAACTATTTATCGTCCATGTTTCACTTCCATACATGGCTACACTCCATACAAATACTTTCAGAAATGACTTCCTGACACTTAATTCTATGCTCGATGTTAACAAATTTCTCTTCTTCAGAAACGCTTTCCTTGCCATTGCCAGTCTACATTTTATATCCTCTCTACTTCGACCATCATTAGTTATTTTGCTCCCCAGATAGCAAAACTCCTTTACTACTTTAAGTGTCTCATTTCCTAATCTAATACCCTCAGCATCACCCGACTTAATTCGACTACATTCCATTATCCTCGTTTTGCTTTTGTTGATGTAAATTGAGGAGTGTGTGGCAATTATCATTGAGGCCACACTGACTCGTAACGTATGCCACACGTATTACGTCCGTGTTTTCGATTCACCTACATGTATGATGCCAACACTTTTTCAGCGATCTTTCATTTTGAACCAATGTCTTTGTCGCAATATGTTGCTTGGTCTGCAAACGAAAACTAAACAAACAACTTGTAAAGTTTTTCTGTTAGTCACTAGTAAGATAAAACGGAAATATGCTCAGATAGTCAGGTGAAGCTGGAGACCTGCCGCTGGAGATCAAACAACGACGTCACGTCATCAGAATACCGACAAAAGTATATGATTTTAGTACGTAAGTTCTGTATTGTCAGTTTAATTGCCGAAGAAATATTATATAGATCTCAGACTACGAAAAATAAGGCCTTTCACAGCTGCTGAAACGAATGACTATTATAGAAGTACGCACCTTCCTTCGCTGCTGTCTGAACGTATTGTGTAAACCTTGGAATTTGTTGGAATTTGCCCAGACAAACCGTCGCAAACTTCAATAATTCATCAGAGCGGAAATAGCGCGACACGTCAGCGAGGGACGGTAATATCCGGCGGGAGGAACGTATTTCACTTGTTATTCCATCCTGTGATTAAATTTTTGTTCCTGAGGGCACTAAAGCTCATTTGGCCGTAGTCATTAGCGTCAGGTGCCGGTCTAATCGGATTTCCTGCGCAGTGTCAACAGACGCCGGGCAGATGACGAAGCGCCCAATACTCCACCGTCTCTCTCTCTCTCTCTCTCTCTCCCCCTCTCTCTCTCTGTGTGTGTGTGTGTGTGTGTGTCGCTGTGCATTTCTATCTCTCTCTCTCTCTCTCTCTCTCTGTTTCTGCAGACTCGTGGCTCATCAACACTGTGACAAAAATAGCTGCAGCGAATCATACAACAAATTTCAACGCGATTCGACTGGAAAATATTACCCGCTTTCCAAAGAGAATGGAACGAAGCTCTATACTGCATTCGCTTCTTGAAAATAAGTCCGCTTTGTCGTTGTTATATTTCACGCAAATTTGAACGCTAACCATCCCATTCGAGTCTAAAGACAATATACGTTCTCTCTTAAATTTCACAGTCCTTCGATTTTAGCTCAATTGTGGCATAATGCGTGACAATTTTTTTCTTTTTATTTCATTCTCAGTTTTCTCATTTTACGAGCGCATTCAAACATGTTCTATGGAGTGCTGATTACTCTCCTCTTATCGTTTCTACAATGTACACATGAATTACCTGACTTGTTTCTTTCTTTCTCCAAAAAGTTTTTGTTTTATTTTCAGTTTACATCATGAATGTATACTTCATTACTGCGAGGGAAAGACGACTAATTATCTGCCTATTGCTGAATGACTGTTCCTGTTAGACCAAAGGCCACTTACTTTCCTACATTTCCCCTTTTTCTAAAAAAATGATAAGGACTTTCATTTTATCCATAATGGATAAGGGATCGTGGTTGCTACAATTAATGTTAAAATGTCGACTCAACCATCTCTTCACAATGTAAAACACCAAAATTAACGCGTGGCCGTGCGGTTCTGGCGCTGCAGTCCGGAACCGCGGGACTGCTACGGTCGCAGGTTCGAATCCTGCCTCGGGCATGGGTGTGTGTGATGTCCTTAGGTTAGTTAGGTTTAAGTAGTTCTACGTTCTAGGGGACTTATGACCTAAGATGTTGAGTCCCGTAGTGCTCAGAGCCATTTGAACCATTAACGCGTTCCGATCAAGCCTTCGTCATCAGAATAACTATACACGAATTTCTAAAGTGACCAAGATAAAAAATGAATTTTAAAATCTTGAACATGGCTGTGAATTCAGCAACTATGCGACATTAATCTTGGAGATGTGTGTGTGTGTGTCAATTCGCAAGGGACCAAACTGCTGAGGTCATCGGTCACTAGACTTACACACTACTTAAAATATGGTAAGAACAATACACACACCCATGCCCAAGGGAAGACTCGAACCTCCGGGCCGTAATCTTGGAGAGGCTGCGTAAAAATTCTTAATCACTTCCCTGGCAACCGTGTCTTCCAAAACTGTTCTTCCACACGAACCGACCAGTCGAAAAAAGGGAAGTGACCACGAAAGTTTGGTGTTTTCATTTCAGTTTTTATCTTTATCGCTTTAGAAAGTCTTGTACAATCATTCCAATGACGAAATATTAATCCTTCGAAACACATCAGTTTTTACACTGTGAAAAGGTGGTTTACGTTTCTAACTGATGTAAGATGTTTAGTGTTTAGCGTCTTGTTGACTTCCAACTGCATATTTAATTTTGCACTGCTATGACCTCCGCATGCTTAAAGAATGCTTCGATCTGTGTATATGTCAACAATATTCAAAATTATACTAACATCGTCAGCGTACGCTTGAACATAAATATTAAACCTCACTAGGTCACCGAGCAACCCGTAATTTGAACATGTAGATTTTATTCAGAATGCAAGACGCCGAATGGAAATTTTTCCCCAGAACTAAACTAAGTTTACAGATTGTTACGGTACTGCTCATGTATTTAACTGCGTTTCAGACGTCGCGTAGCTTTCCTTCATAATTAGATTCTTAAAAGTGACAGAAATAGGAATATTCCGTGGGTGATCAATAATGCACACGTCAGGAATGGCGAAGAATTTTGAAATCAGTAGGACAAGTTCGTTTCAAAATAGTAATCCCAAAATTTGCCTTAAGCGTTTTATTAAAACCACAGAAAATCTGAACCCGGATGGCCTGACGGAGATTGGAACCGACACCCTCCCGAATGCGAATCCAGTGTCTCACCACGCCACCACTTCACTGGCACTCACAGCCATTCCTATGCATTTCGTCTAATGCCTTTCATGGAATTAGATTCCATTGCTGAAGTAAGATTCTGTAAAGTGTGCAAAATACTTAACAATGCTACAGTAATACGTAGGTTGGAACTTACATAGTGGCAACAGTGCTGTGGAGACACTTTGCAATGGAATCTACTATTGTCGCTGATAGCACACGTTGTTGACATACCTACCTTGCCTCCGAACAAATGGGCTCGCCCGTCCCACGTCACCGGTGTGCGCACAATCGAGGGAAACAGTGTCACTTGTGAGGGAACGGTCTAACGTAACGGTGTCACTGTGTTTTCGAAACGGGAACAACGCAATTGGATCAAGAATGAATGTGCCAGAGGTCGTACAGCACGACAGTGTCATCTACATCTACATCTACATCCATACTCCGCTAGCCACCTGACGGTGTGTGGCGGAGGGTACCCTGAGTACCTCTATCAAAACCTTCTATTCCAGTCTCATATTGTTCGTGGAAAGAAGGATTGTCTGTATGCTTCTGTGTGGGCTCTAATCTCTCTGATTTTATCCTCATGGTCTCTTCGCGACATATACGTAGGAGGGAGCAATATACTGCTGGACTCTTCGGTGAAGGTATGTTCTCGAAAATTCAACAAAAGCCCGTACCGAGCTACTGAGCGTCTCTCCTGCAGAGTCTTCCACTGGAGTTTATCTATCGTCTCCGTAAGCGTACTCCCAGATAATTTATGGAATTAACTGCTTCCAGTTGCTGACCTGCTGTTTTGTAGCTAAATGATAAGGGATCTATCTTTCTATGTATTCGCAGCACATTACACTTGTCTAAATTGAGATTCAATTGCCATTCCCTGCACCATGCGTCAATTCGCTGCAGATCCTCCTGCATTTCTGTACTATTTTCCATTGTTACAACCTCTCGATACACCACAGCATCATCCACAAAAAGCCTCAAGGTCTTCAAGAGGCGTGCGGGGAATCGGCATTGCCGTACAGCAAAGTGGCACGTTGGATAAAAGCTTTCTACGAAGGTCGGCGAACTGTGGCAGACTTGCATCGGGCAGGTCGCCCTAGCGTCTCTGAAGAAGAAGTGCGTGATGATGCTGCGGTAGTGGACAGTGATCGACGCCATACGATTCGTGAGCTCGCCCACGAAATCGGATTAGCGCATACGACTGTACTTCGCATCCTGAAGGAACGTCTGGGCATGCGAAAAATTTCATCACGATCGGTTCCGCACGACTTGACGGAAATGCAGAAATCGATCCGTTACGACGCTGCTCAGACGCACTTCGAGCGCTATGAGCGCGAAGGAGAGGCTTTCTTACGCCGTATCGTAACACTGGAGGAGACATGGGCCACATCGTACGAGCCAAAACTGAAACGCCAATCCAACGAATGGGGTCATGATGGGTCGCCGCGAAAGTCGAAAGTCCGTCAGAGCCCCAGTATGGTGAAAGTTGTGGTGATTCTCGTGTACGACGGTGGTGTTGTTATCCTAACACATTACGTTCGTCCACGGCAGACCGTCAGTGGACAGTATTATTGTTCGTTTTTGGTGCATCACCTGCGACCAGCTTTGCGAAATCAGCATCGACACTTATTGCGCAACCCACCCATCATTTTGCACGACAATGCACGGGCGCATACAGCGCAAGCTGTGGATGCTCTGTTCGGTCGAGGGGACTGGGAAGTAATGTACCATCCAACATACTCCCCGGATTTAAATCCTTGTGACTTTGATTTGATTCCGAAGATGAAGGAACCACTTCGTGGCATTCGCTTCAGAACTGTTCCAGAGACTGGACAGGCAGTAGACCTCTCCATTCGCACTATCAACAAAACAGGTTCTGCTAACGGTATACTAGGCCTCCCACATCGCTGGCAACGGGTTCTACACAACACTGGTGACTACTTTGAAGGAGAGTAACAGGTGCGAACACGTAACTCTTTTGTATCGGTTGCGAATAAATAGTTGCCACTATTTCAGTTCCAGCCCTCGCACAACAGTGCAATCTGCAGGTTTGGCTAGCATCTGCATTTATTTGCAAGTACTCATTTCTCGCATGGTTTCAATATTTTTATCCAACCCCTGTACGTAATATAGGTTGTCCGACACATTGTAACTTCTCGTACGTGGAGAGATAGACTGCTAGATAGTTATTACACGTAAGTCCACATACGTAATATACACTACAGGACATTAAAATTGCTACACCAAAAGAAATGCAGATGATAAGTGGGTATTCATTGGACAAATATATTATACTAGAACTGACATGTTGTTACATATTCACGCAGTTTGGGTGCATAGATCCTGAGAAATCAGTACCCAGAACAACCACCTCTGGCCTTAATAACGGCCTTGATACGCCTGGGCATTGAGTCAAACAGACCTTGGATGGCGTGTACAGGTACACTGGCGTATTGTGAGGAGCCAGTTGCTCGGCCACCATTGACCAGACGTTTTTCAGTTGGTGAGAGATCTGGAGAATGTGCTGGCCAAGCCAGTAGTCGAACATTTTCTGTATCCAGAAAGGCCCGTACAGGACCTGCAACATGCGGTCGTGCATTATCCTGCTGAAATGTAGGGCTTCGCAGGGATCGATTGAAGTGTAGAGCCACGAGTCGCAACACATCAGAAATGTAACGTCCACTGTTCAAAGTGCCGTCAATGCGAACAAGAGGTGACCGAGACATGTAACCAATGGCACCCCATACCATCACGCCGGGTGATACGCCAGTATGGCGATGACGAATGCACGCTTCCAATGTTCGTTCACCGCGATGTTGCCAAACACGGATGCGACCATCACGAACTTGTATACAAAACCTGGATTCATCCGAAAAAATGACGTGTTGCCATTCGTGCACCCAGGTTCGTCGTTGATTACACCATCGCAGGCGCTCCTGTCTGTCATGCAGCGTCAAGGGTAACTGCAGCCATGGTCTCCGAGCTGATAGTCCATGCTGCAGCAAACGTCGTCAAACTGTCCGTGCACATGGTTGTTGTCTTGCAAACGTCCCCATCTTTTGACTCAGGGATCGAGACGTGGCTGCACGATCCGTTACAGCCATGCGGATAAGATGCCTGTCATCTCGACTGCTAGTGATACGAGGCCGTTGGGATCCAGCACGGCGTTCCGTATTACATTCCTGAAGCCACTGATTCCATATTCTGCTAACAGTCATTGGATATCGACCAACGAGAGCAGCAATGTCGCGACACGATAAACCGCATCCGCGATAGGCTACAATCCGACCTTTATCAATGTCGGAAACGTGATGGTACGCATTTCTCCTCCTTACACGAGGCATCACAACAACGTTTCTTCAGGCAACGCCGATTAACTGCTGTTTGTGTATGAAAAATCGGTTAGAAACTATCCTCATGTCAGCACGTTCTAAGTGTCGCCACCGGCGCCAACCTTGTGTGAATGCGCTGAAAAGCTTCTTGGTGCTGCGACCTTCTTCCCGCCAGTGTAAAATACAAATACTCCGCGCATCTGATGTATGTGTTTAACCCAAGTGTGTTCGCCGCTGTTTTCATATGCTGATACCCATCCTATGTCTTAAGGGGCTCCGGAAAGGCTCAAAATCATGAAAAGTTCAATTTTTACTTTTTTGCGTTTTCTGAATCTGCAGACTATTACCTTTTAATAGATATGTAATTTATTCAATTCCGAAGACTTCAACTATTTTTAAATTTTTTTTGAAATGTGTTGTACATGGGCGTGACCCACTGTGGCGCTGTTAAACTGCTGTCAAATGGTGTTATTATTAACGTCCGTGTTCATCAGGTACATTTTAGTGATGTGAGATAAAGTATGTGTTGTGGATAACCTGTGATGGTTCAGTATATATCGCTGGTGTGATTGTCGATTGTTTCATGTTGATTTACTCTGTCGTTATCTCGAAAATATTCGTAATTAATTCTGTTTCTTGAGTCTCTGTTTTGTTGAAGTATAATAATGAGTAAAAGTAAAGTTATTAGAAATCCTCTGAAGGCTTTTAAGAAAAGGAGAAATGTTGGAAAGCCAAAGGTATGTGTTATTATGGGAATGAAGATAGGTTCTAACATGGTACGAGCGATGCTTGCTTTAGACAAGGAACGCCTTCGGGCTGCAGACAGGGCTGTAAAGAGTCTAGAAATACAAGCAAGAGTAAACAGGAGGAGGAACAAGAGGAAGCTGGAGGAGGAGTTTGCCGAGGATGAAGATAATCCATCCTATGGACCTGGAATGCACTAAAAAGTTAATCCAATCTTTGTCGCTCGATTCCCAAAACTTTTATTTTTTCATACTAATTACATGTTTTCTAAGGATCTTCCAAACATATTTGTTTCAAACAAAATGTTACACAGTACCTTCTGCATAATTTAACACAGCCTTTTTCCAAAAAACTGTATATTTTTGAATATATAAATAAAAAATTGCAAAAAATGTTGTGAATTTAATTACAATTGAAAAAAATCATCTTTAATAACTGAACTAAAATTTTGTAAAATCCCTGTGTTAAGTTGTAGCCCATATTCCAATAAATAATCTGTAAAATGTTCAACTTCCTACCTCAAATACTTTGTAAGGAAAGATGTAATTTATAAGCGTTATTTTAACATTGCAAGTATAGGGCGTTCCGGAGCCCCTTAAATATACACTGTAGCGGTCGTGACCTTCAATTACCATCGAGAATGCACGTGGTGATTTAATGGTAGTCAACAATCCATTAAGGCAACAAAGAAGCCATTACCGACACCTCACTGAGTTTGAACGAGGTCCTATTAAACCACTACGAGCGGCTGGATGTCCCTTCTGTCATACTGCAGAAAGACTTGGCAGAATGTAGTCACTGTACTTGATTGTTGGAAGCGGCCACATGGCACTACCGAGAGGGAAGACCATCGTGTTAGGCGTATGGCTCTTGTGCATCGTACAGAATCTGCGGCAGCAATTTGAACGGCACTAGGCTCCATATAACACAGCAAACAGTTACAAATCGGTTACTTGCAGCATAGCCCCGAGCCAGACGCCCTGTTGGGAGCATTACACTGACCCGAAGCCACACCCATTTGCGACTTCATTGCTGTCACGTGAGAGCTCATTGGACGGCTGGATGGAAGTCTGTTGTGTTTGCTGATGAAAGCTGGTTCTGCATCGATGCCAGTGAAGTCAATGTGTCTACTAGAACGGGGCCAGTTGAATGCCTGCAATCAACCTATCTACAGGGTGTTTCAAAAATGACCGGTATATTTGAAACGGCAATAAAAAATAAACGAGCATCGATAGAAATACACCGTTTGTTGCAATATGCTTGGGACAACAGTACATTTTCAGGCGGACAAATTTTCGAAATTACAGTAGTTACAATTTTCAACA
Source organism: Schistocerca cancellata (assembly GCF_023864275.1). Classification (NCBI taxonomy): domain Eukaryota; kingdom Metazoa; phylum Arthropoda; class Insecta; order Orthoptera; family Acrididae; genus Schistocerca; species Schistocerca cancellata. The sequence continues at coordinate 536,836,866 of NC_064632.1, forward strand.
ACAGATGGCGCTGCAAGTGATGTGAAAGATACAGAAGACAACGCAGTCTGTGGGTGCGCCATTCTGCACGTCGTCTTTCTGCTGTAAGCGTGTGCTGTTCACAACGTGCAAGTGTGCTGTAGACAACATGGTTTATTCCTTAGAACAGAGGATTTTTCTGGTGTTGGAATTCCACCGCCTAGAACACAGTGTTGTTGCAACAAGACGAAGTTTTCAACGGAGGTTTAATGTAACCAAAGGACCGAAAAGCGATACAATAAGGGATCTGTTTGAAAAATTTCAACGGACTGGGAACGTGACGGATGAACGTGGTGGAAAGGTAGGGCGACGGCGTACGGCAACCACAGAGGGCAACGCGCAGCTAGTGCAGCAGGTGAACGGCCTCGGGTTTCCGTTCGCGGTGTTGCAGCTGCGGTCCAAATGACGCCAACGTCCACGTATCGTCTCATGCGCCAGAGGTTACACCTCTATCCACACAAAATTCAAACGCGGCAGCCCCTCAGCGCCGCTACCATTGCTGCACGAGAGACATTCGCTAACGATGTAGTGCACAGGATTGATGACGGCGATATGCATGTGGGCAGCATTTGGTTTACTGACGAAGCTTATTTTTACCTGGACGGCTTCGTCAATAAACAGAACTGGCGCATATGGGGAACCGAAAAGCCCCAGGTTGCAGTCCCATCGTCCCTGCATCCTCAAAAAGTACCGGTCTGGGCCGCCATTTCTTCCAAAGGAATCATTGGCCCATTTTTCAGATCCGAAACGATTACTGCATCACGCTATCTGGACATTCTTCGTGAATTTGTGGCGGTACAAACTGCCTCAGACGACACTGCGAACACCTCGTGGTTTATGCAAGATGGTGCCTGGCCACATCGCACGGCCGACGTCTATAATTTCCTGAATGAATATTTCGATGATCGTGTGATTGCTTTGAGCTATCCGAAACATACAGGAGGCGGCGTGGATTGGCCTCCCTATTCGCCAGACATGAACCCCTGTGACTTCTTTCTGTGGGGACACTTGAAAGACCAGGTGTATCGCCAGAATCCAGAAACAATTGAACAGCTGAAGCAGTACATCTCATCTGCATGTGAAGCCATTCCGCCAGACAGGTTGTCAAAGGTTCCGGGTAATTTCATTCAGAGACTACGCCATATTATTGCTACGCATGGTGGATATGTGGAAAATATCGTACTATAGAGTTTCCCAGACCGGAGCGCCATCTGTTGTTGAAAATTGTAATTACTGTAATTTCGAAAGTTTGTCCGCCTGAAAATGTACTGTTGTCCCAAGCATATTGCAACAAACGGTGTATTTCTATCGCTGCTCGTTTACTTTTTATTGCCGTTTGAAATATACCGGTCATTTTTGAAACACCCTGTAAGTGCTAGACAGCACAGCGTCTGGTTGCGATATCGTATGACAGCAGGAACACTGCCGTGGCTATCAAACTCAGCCTGACTGCAAATTTGTACCGCCGTCTGGTGTTTCGACCTGTTTGGTCTGCCACTTATAACTAGCATTCCAGGGAGTGTTTTCCTGCAGGATAACGCTCGCCAACATACCGCTGTTGTAACCTAACGTGCTGTATAGATTTTCGCGACGTGTCCTTGGCCTGCTCTATTACCAGATCTATTTCCAAATAGGGCATCATCGGATGACATCTCCAGCGTCATCAACAAATAGCGTTAATAGTCTCCGTATTGATCGACCCAGTGGAGCAGGAATAGAACTCCATCTCACAAACTGACATCTGTATAACACAATACATTCAACATTACACCGATTATTAATGTGGCACCATTTTACATTTGCAATGGCTTATCTCGCGCTTACATTAACCTGTGAGCTTGCAATGTTAATGACTTACATATGTTACCTAGACAAATATATTCCCGAAATTTCATGACTCTACATTAATTATATTTGGTGTTACAATTTTCTGCCTCAGTGTATTTATGACCTGTTTTGACATTTCTTTCCATATATCATGCTGATTCGTATGCTTTGCATGGGGGCTTAATTAAAATAAAGATATAAGAATGCAATGCAAATACTTTTTTAATTTTCTGTCGCTGTATGTCCGATTACGCTGTTTCGTAAACGGCTGGCCCTGACTAGTTCTTGTACGCAATCTGACTGCATGTAACAACCACAAAGAATGAAATGAAAAGTTCAGTTAATACAATTAATTAATTAAGTCCCCAGCAACTATAAAACCTACGAAACCAACAAAGCACAAGTGTAGCTGTTCTGTATGTGGTAGTATGACTCAACGCACATCTGGCACGGTTCTTCTTCAACAGGACAAGAATTTTTAAATATCATTTATACTGACGTGATAAAAGAAAATTAGAAATACTATAATTGTGCAAGAAACCCAGAATTACACTCTAATACAAGAACACACGCCAGATGCTTTGTTGACTGAACCTGTAATGAAGCATTATTCAGGACACACAAATAATAAGAAAATAAAGAACAGTAGTTAGTTACCTTAATTTATATTGACGAAAAGCACTCAGATCATTACAATATCTCCATTGGAACAACATCTGCTATCTCTCCCATCAAATAACTGCATAAACATGGAACAACACTCTCCACTACCGCATCTCACTCTGACTTCAGCTACAAGCAGTGTCCACCACAACTTATCGGCGAGAACTGCCTGTCGCTGCGTCTCAATAATCACTGCCCGTGGAGGTGGCGGAACAATACTCTCTGGCGCGATTTCTGGCGCTGTGGCTCAGTGTAGCCACCTTTCAGCTTATTACCTGACCAGGGGAAATTTGGGCCTGTCCAGGATGGCACTTCAGTTGTCCTGGCGTCAGGGAATGGGAGACACAAATACGAGTTAATAATCCAGTTACGCCTTGATGTCGTTATCAGTGAAACAGTGTGACGTGCTACATGAGCATCTATTCTGTTATATGACTGCCAAATTCATAAAATATAGAAGGTTGAAATACAATGCTCGTCTCCACTGACCATGAAAATTCATTCGCAGTAAATGCGGTTTCTTGTCTAAAGAGGGCAATGGAACGGAATGGATAGTGTCTTGAAAGGACGATATAAGATGAACATCAACAAAAGCAAAACGAGGATAATGGAATGTAGTCGAATTAAGTCGGGTAATGCTGAGGGTATTAGATTAGGAAATGAGACACTTAAATTAGTAAAGGAGTTTTGCTATTTGGGGAGCAAAATAACTGATGATGGTCGAAGTAGAGAGGATATAAAATGTAGACTGGCAATGGGAAGGAAAGCGTTTCTGAAGAAGAGAAATTTGTTAACACCGAGTATAGATTTAAGTATCAGGAAATCATTTCTGAAAGTATTTGTGTGGAGTGTAGCCTTGTATGGAAGTGAAACGTGGACGATAAATAGTTTGGACAAGAAGAGAATAGAATCTTTCGAAATGTGGTGCTACAGAAGAATGCTGAAGATAAGGTGGGTAGATCACGTAACTAATGAGGGGGTATTGAATAGGATTGGGGAGAAGAGAAGTTTGTGGCACAACTTGACCAGAAGAAGGGATCGGTTGGTAGGACATGTTCTGAGGCATCAAGGGATCACCAATTTAGTATTGGAGGGCAGCGTAAAGGGTAAAAATCGTAGAGGGAGACCAAGAGAGGAATACACCAAGCAGATTCAGAAGGATGTAGGTTCCAGTAGGTACTGGGAGATGAAGAAGCTTGCACAGGATAGAGTAGTATGGAGCGCTGTATCAAACCAGTCTCAGGACTGAAGACCACAACAACAACAGTCTAAAGATGCGACGAATATGATCAGATGTGCCCGTCGAGACGATGTCAGCTATCACTTAAGTCATGGTTAATGACGGCTCATTACTTTCGTAGGTCATTATTGATACTGCGGCACTTCAGCTTCATAATCAATCACACCATCACATCTCTTTCCGCTATAATATATTACTGTCGTCCAATCATTTAACCCAAGAACGCTACGGCGGATGTCGCTCTATTTTTTCCAAAATACTGCAAGTGAAATTTACGTGCAAAAGCTTGCGTGTCTAGAAGACAGTCTGTGTTTGCCAGACATATCCAAAGGATTGCTTTCAGTAGTGTACATCAGTAACGACAGCAGATGATAATCCGAGACACCTTCAGCATGCGCTATCATTTTACCGGCTGCGTATATAATTTCGCGCCTAGATTAGGTTTCGTTTCTTTTAAAAATATCATATTTCACGACTGTGTATTTACGACGTTTGCATTTATCGGAACATTACTTTATTAGTAGTTACAAACCCATTCTTATCAACGGCCTTATAAAACTAAAGCTAAAATAATCAGGCTAAAACACTGTTATATCCAAGTGCGTGAGACTAACGCAAGAAAAGAATACCAAATGCATATATTTCACAACAATGACTGTACGTTCTCACATAGGTTGCTCTTATTCTGCATTAATGACCTATTTATCTGGGTGGGTACTACAACTCTTCTTGTGCTTTCAAACCTGACACCTAATCGTGATACCATCTACTAACATATTGGCTGATACAGCCGACTCACAGCTGGTCTCCGGTTTCGTGTCCGTCCTTACATTGTCGTATGTGAGTCGGGCCGAGCAGCTATAGCTGCTTCTTATTGTTCCTTCTTCTTTCTTAATAGATAGCGTGAAATGCAATACACCACTGGAAATCTGAGAAACCTATGTAACATTACGAGTCAAGATAACTGTAACGGAAATTGAATAGCGGAAAGTTATCATTAAAAACGCACGCCGCGCGATTTGTGACGATTTGTTTGGTCATAATAGTAGTAACATGCTTTTGAATACAATTAAAATATAACGGCGATACCTGTTTAGTGTTATTGGAAACAATATGTAGTAAATTAATGAGTAAGGTAGCCGATCCTATAAGAAGAGGTGAAATTGGGCATATTAAGGTGTTTTGCTTTATGTCGACTAAGCCGATTATACGGCGTCTTTTTTTTCGTTTACTCTTAGAAAAAAGAAACAAAGTGCTAATGGTGCGTTGTGAAAAATATAGGGGCGAATTTTAAATAGCTACAGGGTATAATCAGACTAACAAATGGACATTCAGTTACGCGAAATAGCGGATAGCGAAGTGTGGTCATTAAATTGAGTACACCTACAGGGCGGTCAATTCCGGGATAAGTCTATTCGCATCTCACGAGGGACGCGGTATTGAGACCGGTTTTTTTCTTATTATATCACGGAGAGCGGGCTTCAATTTATAAAAAGGAGAAAAGCTGTATCATTATCATTGACTGTTGGTGTTAAGCAACCAAAACTGTTCATCAAAGGGTTTCGGTGAATGAGTGGTGAATGCGAAATGAAACTGTGAACGAAGTTATGTTAAATAAAGCAGAAGAGACAAGACAGTTTGGTCGTATCTGTTATTATTCCATCAACCGTAACATTTCTTCTCGTTGTACGAAGCCTTTATAGACGATCGTTATGACAATTTGCTTTGAAGGGATCTCGTTACAAGTTAAGTTTTGGGGACCTGGTCAACAGGGGATAGTTCGTAGATCTTAACTACTGCAGCTATTCTGGAATCAGGTGCTACCGTGACCGTTGTGTGTTGTCAATGGCTTAAGGTCATCATATCTCATGCTCTAAGATCGACGCACCTTTCCTCTTGGTATAACGGTGTCTCACGGTAACAACGACAACGTCGACGGCGAAGGAAGATACGGTAGACCTATCTACTTAGCGGTGTATAACACAACAGATTTCATTCGATATTTTGCTAGTTATAAGCAATCGTTTTCAGGTTTGGTTAGCTTCATCCACACCTCCCCCATCCAATCCTATCAAGAAAACACCCTCTAGAAATTGTGTAGTGTGCAAAGTAAGGAAGAAGAAAAGTGATACACGGTAGCAGTGTGAGAAATTTTTAGTGGCATTGCAGATGCCTATATTTTCTCGGGTATAACACACCAAAAAAACCTTCTAAAACAGTATTATCCTCACTCCACATCACTTCAGCAAATAATATGGATAGGTTTATTAGGAATTCTTATCAAAGAAATTATATAATTTTTAGAAAAGTGTGTGAGACAAAATATGCTGATTTTCGTAAATTTAAATAGTAAATGTAGGGTGAATTATGGGGCAAAATATTAGTAAGTCATTGTGTTAACGACATGTTCTGTAATCTATGAGAAATTTCAGTTCATTTACGTTAATATCAAATAGGCAACAGAGCCCTGGTGTTCTGTTAAATATTATTTATTTTCTCCCGAACCACCTCTCAGCTTCGCACTATTAAGAAGACGATATTACGGGGTATAATTGAAATGACCAAATGTATAATACAGAACTTCAGCTTAGTTTGAGTGATTTAACATAGTTTTATTATCGTCGTCGTTAAGGGAGGTTTGAGTTACCAGTATGCAAATTTTATATTACAATTATAAATTCTACTTTGTTTTTCGTATTTTGTTTCATGTAATCATTCCATATTAAATGTAAAAATGTCATTTCTTCCCAGGAATATTCAGCATTTTTCTGCATTTGTATCAGTGATTCTGCGTACGCCACACAGCATTTTGTCTGCGGCTGCGACCTTCAGTTGTCACCCTTACAACGGTCCGAGACAAGCGCAGATCCTGAGTTCAGACCTCAGGGAAATGGGGGAGGCGATGGATCGTAGCCTGTTCCACTATAATGCTAACAGTTTCTTTACAGCGAAGATTAGCTGAGCACTTTACCATAAGTCCAAGAAATGTAGGATTCAGAAATGAAGACGTTGATATGGATGTTTGGGGCAACCAGAATCGACCGGCAAATGATAAAATCTGAGGAACCGTAAAAGATGTTGAAGTGTCTAAAAAATAACAGGAGAGTTGACTAAAATGGTTCAAATGGCTCTGAGCACTATGGGACTCAACATCTGAGGTCATCGGTCCCCTAGAAATTAGAACTACTTAAACCCAACTAACCTAAGGACATCACACACATCTATGCCTGAGGCAGGATTCGAAACTGCGACCGTAGCGGTCGCGCGGTTGGAGACCGAAACGCCTTTTTTTTTAAACTAATTTTGTTCGTTTTCGTTCGTTGTATCTGCTCGGGGCGGACATCGCAAGACCCCCGTTCCAGTTCGTCGTTGATCCATTAACTCAGTTTTTTATTACAGAGGGCAGCTAACCCTCTGACCAAACACGCAGAGTTACCGTACCGGCTAGCGCCTAGAACCGCTCGGCCACAACGGCCGGTTGAGAGGAGACTCCAGTGGTACGTACATACTATGAGATCAAAGTCATGTTACAAGGAAAGTGATGGAGAGGGCGGTGGACGTCTTTAAGGAAAGATGAAGGCGTTCAAAGAGGTGAACCGACTGCATCGCGAAAAATTGTAGAGGACGACAAGCAGGACCGACAGATGTGGAAACTGCTTGTCAGAAACGTCTACTCCGGAAAGGACAGGAAAAGACGCAGAAGGAGAAAAATATAACACTTAAAAGCACTCTTCCAAAAATTTGAGAAGTGGATCAGAATTTTAAAACAAAGAAGCTCTCACAACTTTGGCAACGAGCAAATAATTTAAGAATTATAACACAAACAAACTCTCCAACTTCGGTAGCTTCATAACTTTCATGATATAAAATCGATGTGTATAGTCAACATTATCAGTAATACACTAGGTACTACGACTGTAAATACAGGTCTATGGACTGTGGCTATGTGAGAATGTAGATTAAGTGGACGCTACTTTTTTTTCAGTAGCTTTTTCCTCCATCCGAAAGCAAGCCATTTCGGCATTTTTTTTCTTTTTTTCGACGTGGGAGGTAGTCTTTTTTCCGCCTTGCTTTACTCACCGTCTTGTGGTTTGCTAGTTTTTCCTGTGAACTGACAAACCCTCTCAAATTTGGTGCTGGTAGCAGGTACAGTCTCCACTCGGCCTGAAAAAATCTGCCTTTATCTGCCTGGAATGATCCCAGTTAGGCCATCCACAACCGCTGACACTGTTATACTGAAACTTATATTGAGTAAAACGTATCTTTCTGAATCACGGACTGTGGGAAACACAGAAGTCAAGAGAATCAAAATACTTGCTATGTTCTGCTATAGAAGGGAGCCGGTAATTGTCCGCGAAAGGCAAAGGTCCCGACTTCGAGTCTCGGTCCGGCACACAGTTTTAATCTGCCAGGAAGTTTCATACGAGCGCACACTCCACTGCAGAGTGAAAATCTCATTCAAGTCCCATAGTGCTCAGAGCTATTTGAACCATTTTGTGAAGTAAATATGTAGACCACTGTTCTACTGATGAACGCTATACGAAATAGTGTGAGAAAGTTTTAAAACAGTGTGCATGCAGACGACGGGGAATTTTAAGTACGTCTATGGTAAAGGGAATGCTAATTCGAGTGCAAATGAAAACAGTTAATAACATAAAATGTAAAAAAAAATATCATAATGTTAAATATTTATTTCGGAAAAAAGTACAGTTCGAAAGTGTTTTATTTGTTGATTGGTTCGTCATGAAAAATGCGGACTAACGGGGGAGAAAAATGTTTTTCTATTAGCCTTAAGAAAAGTTGACGAATCGGAATGGAGTAATCTTCGCGCGTCATGGAGATATAGAATGCTTACAGCAGTCTAAGGAGTCGGAGAACAGCCCTTCAATGGTACGAATTGGTTCAAATGGCTCTGAGCACTATGGGACTTAACATCTATGCTCATCAGTCCCCTAGAACTTAGAACTACTTAAACGTAACTAACCTAAGGACAGCACACAACACCCAGTCATCACGAGGCAGAGAAAATCCCTGACCCCGCCGGGAATCGCACCCGGGAACCCGGTCGTGGGAAGCGAGAACGCCACCGCACAACCACGAGCTGCGGACCCTTCAATGGTACGGTTGTGTGTAGTATGATATCCGGAGGACGTAATAATTTGCCGGTTTCAGTTATGCTAAGTGTTTTAAAGTGAAGGCATATTTATTCCGGTGTGTTTTTTAGAAACTACGGATTTTTTAACTAATTTTTTGTATGAGAAAGACAGTAATTCCGTGTGGCACATGGAGCAGTTCGGTGACTACACACTTGAGTGCATTAGACACCGATAAACGTAATAGTATGGCGAGCATTTTCATTTTAAAACAATCCGTGCTTAGTAGCTATTCAGATTTCGGGAAATTGATTACCATAAACTTGCTAACGTTAATCGAAGGGTTTGTGCATGTGTTAAGACTAGCATGGGCTTGGCAGTGAACGTGTACATTATCAAAGTTCAGAATATACCTAGGTTTTACCAGTATTTCCACCTTTCATTCAGAATTAAGACCAGTTGTAGTACGGTAGGTTTCTGCTCGGCTATCCTACCGGCGACCTGCTGCAACGAGTTCACAGGTAGGTGCAGGTAAAGGACAAAAGAACTTGCTGTAAATGTAAGCTAATGTAGACGAACAACAAAAGCAATTCTGTACTGTTCGAAAACAGTGTTAGTGGTGTGCTGTTTGCCACGGTCACATCGCTTAAATATCCAGGCTAACATTTCAGAAGTGATATGAAAAGGAACGAGAAGCTAAGAACGGTAGTAGAGAAGGCGAGCGATCAGCGGTAGGCTTCTACAAAGAAGACTGCGTATAGAACATTTGTGAAACCCATTCTTGAGCACTGCCGTTCAGAGGCAAGCTACTATATTTGTTACTGATAGATTCAGTCAATACGATAATGTTACAGAGATGCTTCGTGAAATCCCTGGACGGAAGATGATGTTCATTTCGCAAAACGCAACTGAGAAAGTTTAGGAACGACATTCATTTCACCAAACGATACTGAGAAAGATTAGAGAAATCCACTTTCAGCTGTGTATAGAACGATTCCAATGCGGTCAAGGTATATTCCGCGTAATTACTGAGAAATGAAGAGAAATTAGGAATCGTACGAAAGGACTGACTCAGCAGATAGGAAAATCAAAACAAGCTTTGATAAAATTAAAAGCAAGGGTGATTACATTTAGAGTGCCACGGGAATTCCACCATTAAACGCCGAGGAGTGACCGAATAGATGCAAAGAATACATTGAAGGCCTCATGAGGGTCAAAATTAGGCTGATGTGATAGAAGAAACAGGAGTCGATTTAGAAGAGATAGGGGATCCAGTGTTATAATCAGAATTTAAGAGAGCTTTGGAGGACAGACAGAAGGAATCGATAACATTCCACCAGAATTACAAAAATCATATGGGGGATGTGGCAACAAAACGACTATTGACGTAAGTTTGTAGAATGTATAAAACTGGCGACATACAATCTGACTTTCGGAAAAATGCCATCCAGAATGTTCCAAAGACTGCAAGAGCTGACAAGTGCGAGAATAACTGCACAATCAGCTTAACAGCTCATGCATCCAAGTTGCTTACAAGAATAATATACAGAAGAATGGAAAAGAAAATTGAGGATGTGTTAGATGACAATCAGTTTGGCTTTAGGAAAGGTAGCGGCATTGCGGTTAATAATAGAAGCAAGACTAAAGAAAAATCAAGACACGTTAATAGGATATGTCGACTTGGAAATAGCGTTCAACAATGTAAAATGATGTAAATTGTTGGAAATTCTGAGAAAAATAGTGGTAAGCTATAGGGAGAGACGGTAAATATGCAATACGTACAATAGCCGAGAGGGAATAATGACAGTGGACAACCAAGAAGGAAGTGCTCGTATTAAAAAGGGTCAAGACAATGATGTAGCTTTTCGCCCTTCTGTTCAATTTGTAAATCGAAGAAGGTTCACGAGTGGAATTAAAATTCAAGGTGACAGGATATCAACGATACGATTCGCTGATGACGTTGTTATACTGACTGAGAGTGAAGAAGAATTACATGATCTGCTGAATGGAATGAATAGTCTAATGAGTATAGAATATGGACTGAGAATAAATCGGAGAAAGATGATAGTAATGAGAAGTAGCAGAAATGAGAACAGCGAGAAACTTAACATCGGCGTTGATGGCCACGAAGTAGATGAAGTTTAGGAATTCCGTTACCTATGCAGTAAAATAACGAGTTATGGCCGGTGCAAGGAGGACATCAAAAGCAGACTAGAACTGGCAAAAAGGGCGTTCCTGGCCAAGAGAAATCTACTAGTATCAAACGTAGGCCTTAACTTGAGGAAGAAATTTCTGAGAATGTACGTTTGGAGCACAGCATTCTACGGTAGTGAAACATGGACTGTGGGAAAACAGGAACAGAAGAGAATCGAAGAATTTGAGATGTGGTGCAAAAGACGAATGTTAAAATTAAGTGGACTGATAAGGTAAGGAATGAGGAGGTTCTGCGTAGAATCGGAGAGGAAAGGAAGATGTGGAAAACACTGAGAACGAGGTAGGACATCAGGGAGTGACTTCAATGGTACTAGAGGGGGCTCTAGAGGGCAAAAACTGTAGAGGAAGACAGACATTGGAATACTTACAGCAAATAATTGAGGACGTAGGTTGCAAGTGCTACTCTGAGATGAAGAAGTTGGCACAGGAGAGGAATTCATGAGGGGCCACATCAAACCAGTCAGAAGACAAAAAATTTTAAAAAAGGACTCCTATACTTCTTTCTCTCGCTCCATTTGCGAGGAATGAAGATGACTAGCAGTGGTACATGGTAGCCGCCGCTGTACACTATACTATGACTTTAGGTAGTACCTATTGAGACTAAAAACTGTAGAAGAAGACAGCGATTAGAGTCCATCCATCAACGTTACGCTGATGATACTGTACTGACAGCATAATGAGAACAGTTTAGAAAGATTTTTCACCACTTTCATAAAGCAACTATGCAATATAACATGGAAAATCACATAAAAGGTTAAGAGTATTTTTAATGTCAGAAACACCGGCAAGATGTCAATCGAACAAGATAAGAATTTTAATTATTTGGGGACTTTTACCACCATAAATATAGACTTAACCGTGGAAGTTGAAAAGCAAGCAACAAAGGCTGTAAGGGTTGCTGTACTTCTGTAAAAATACTGAAAGGAGTAAGCAATTTATGACAAATGAGGGGAAAAATAAAATTTTATAAAACAGTGGTGTTTCCTGTTAGGATACATTCAGTCACAAAATAGGAGAAACGATAAAGATAAAACAAAAGGTAATGGCAGTGGATATGATTGTAACTAAGACAGATCCAAGGAGTATACAAGTTGGACAGTTGAACATATGTATCGGTAAGGGAACAATGTGGAATACAAGATATATAAGTAAATGGACGAAGACAAGGAAAATAAACTGGAAGGATCATATACCCAAGAGACGGGACAGGCAACTGATCCAGTATATCCTAGGAATGAGGAGACAAACAAGGGAAATCATATTCAGCGAAGTAAGAAAAATAAGAAATAGTGAATGACGTAGAGTGTAACTACCATTCTGACAGGAAGAGGTTGTGCCGGCCGGAGTAGCTGAGTGGTTCTAGGCGCTACAGTCTGGAACCGCGCGACCGCTACGGTCGCTGATTCGAATCCTGCCTCGGGCATGGATGTGTGTGATGTCCTTAGGTTAGTTAGGTTTAAGTAGTTATAAGTTCTAGGGGACTGATGACCTCAGAAGTTAAGTCCTATAGTGCTCAGAGCCATTTGAACCATTTTTAGGAAGAGGTTGTGAGGAACCCGTGGCGGATAGCATGAACCTAGTCAGAAGATAGAAGAGTCAATAGAAGTTCTAGAATTCCTTGCCATTTATTCTATTAATTTCTCCGAAAAGTAGCTGTTAGATGTGGAAATTGAGATATGTAAAAATATGAAGAGTTTTACTAAAATGTCGTTTGTGAGGTGTATGTGGGGCGACGGGGGGTGGCTATACTTGACCACATATCCCATCTTCATGACCCCGTCCCTCGTTGGTTATCCACCTAGTCAGAAAAGGCATAATCAGGTCAGTGGTCGTACAAAGAACCTTTTGCAGAACGTCAGAAAAGTGTTTTCTATTTAATGTCATTGTCAAAAGCTGTCAAACAGCATCGGATAATTCATTTACGTAAAATTGATTCAGCGCAAGAGCAATAGTTTGAAAATACACGGTCGCGATTTGAAGGACTAAGAGTTTTGTCACGCATAAATTTAATAAAGGTCTGTTTGTTAAAAGGGAATTACAATCGTTCAAGATTTTTCCTTAAACCTCAGTTAACGACAGCCGTCGAGGCTAAAGTGACGTGCAAGTCATTTCCGGAAGGCGTGCAGGTGGCGCTGACAGAATGCAGGAAATGGCACGTCCCGCTACAATCTCCACCAACCCTGCAGCAACTTCCGACGTTTCTCATCGCCGCACGCAAAAGTAAGGGGCGAAAATCTTGCCGTGTTACTCGGGACATTCCTTTCAGTTGTTATTTCCGGCGTCCCAATTCGAAACGCCTCCGCTGCCTCATCTGGGTTTAAAGTTTCACGAATGGTGCCGCCGTTTCCTCTGCGGACTGCTGGCGGCTGAAGCGATCTCCCCCACCCAGCCAGCCGCACGCAGCGCGGGACGTTTCCGTACTCCGCCCCGTCCTCAGGAAACGCCTTTAAACGAATTCAGTAGGCGGCCCGGCCCGCCGGCCCGGCTCGGCGGCGGAGTTATTCTGACTCTGGTAAGTGAGACGCCGCGGCAGGGTCCTAAGGCGGGCTCTGGGCGAAGGAAACGCAGCGGAGACGACCGTTCGCTGTGACTAAACCCGGCAACCAGTTTTGCTCCTTGAAAGCGGAAGGAATTTACCTCTCAGCGATAAACGGCACGCTCCTTTCCCTCTCAAGTTTCGAAGATACAGGGAGACGATTTCCCTTCTGCGTGAAACACGTTTCGCGTAATACCTTCCACATCTAAACTTACGCCTTAAAGCCTGCTGAAGCTGAATGCTCAATTAAAATTTTGAAGCATGTTTTACCCTGAATTTCAGCCAATTATCCGGGGTGATGCCCTGATAAACTAGTCTGATATTACTGACACTTCGCGAGCTCAACAATTTCATTCAAAAGCTTAACAAGAAAAAGAATGTTCTAATGTGTGTGAAATCTTATGGGACTTAACTGCTACGGTCATAATTCCCTAAGCTTAAACACAACTTAACCTAAATTATCCTAAGGACAAACACACACACCCATGCACGAGAGAGGACTCGAACCTCCGCGGGGACCAGCCGCACAGTCCATGACTGCAGCGCCGTAGACCGCTCGGCTAATCCCGCGCGGCTTAACAAGAAAACATTAATAATTCTTGACCAAAATACGTATTCATGAATACGTATGTAAGGACACCGATCTGCGTATAAAAGTCTTGCAAGAAAATGTATTTTCCTTTCGTACTACCTGAAGCAAATCAGGCCGGCCAAGAAGTTTTTAACCCTGAAAAACAATAGCGAAATTTATGCGGAGAGATTTATCCTATGATGTTGGTGCTTTGCACTGTGTAAGTCAAGAAGTTGTATCACGTCGGATTACTTGATAGCTGTACACATTGCGAAAGACGGCAGAAGAGTGCCTGACGATATATGGCCGATGCATTTATTATTGAAACAGAACCATTGAATGGGATCCGATGCCCTGAGGAAACCCAGGAGTATTACAAATATACAGGATGAACCAGCACCCCACCGACAAACTTTCAGATGTGGTAGAGTGGACCGAAACAAGAAAAAAGTCTTCTCATCATGGGTTCTAAATAGCAAACCTTAAGAGCTAAAGAAAACTGAGGATGTGTTAAGAAAGAAAAGGAATCAGAGGGGCAGTTCTGACGTTGCGACTGATAATGGAAGCAAGACGTAAGAAAAATCAAGACACGTTCATAGGATTTGTCGACCTGGAAAAAGCGTTCGACAATGCCAAATGCGGCAAGATATTCGAAATTATGAGAAAAATAGGGGTAAGCTATAGGGAGAGACGGGTAATATACAGTATGTACAAGAGACGAGAGGGAATAATAAGAGTGGGCGACCAACAAAGTAGTTCTCGGATTGAAACGGGTGTAAGAAAGGGATTTAGTCTCTCGCCCCTATTGTTCAGTTTCTACACTGAAGAAGCAGTGATGAAAGTAAAAGAAAGATTCAGGACTGGGGTTAAAATTCAAGGTGAAAGGGTATCAATCATATGATTCGCTGATGAAATTGCTATTCTTAGTGAAAGTGAACAAGAATTACATGAACTGCGGAATGGAATGAACAGTCTAATGAGTACAGAATATGGACTGAGAGTAAGCCGAAGAAAGGCGAAAGTAATGAGAATTAGCGAATTGAGAACAGTGAGAAACTTAACATCAGGATTGATGGTCTGGAAGTAGATGAAGTTCAGGGATTCTACTACCTAGGCAGCAAAATAACAAATGACGTACGGAACAAGCAGGACATCAAAAGCAGACTAGCACTAGCAAAAAGGGCATCCCTTGGCAAGAGAAGTCTACTAGTGTCAAACGTAGGCCCTAATTTGAGAAATAAATTTCTGTGAATGTACGTTTGGTGCTCTGTGTGGTAGTGAAATATGGGCTGTGGCAAATCCGGAATAGAAGAGAATCGAAGCATTTGAGATGTGGTGCTGCAGACGAATATTGAAAATTAAGTAGATTGATTAGGTAAAAAATGCCGAGGTTCTGCGCAGAATGTGAGAGGAAACGAATATGTGGAAAACACTGTCAAGGAGAAGGGACAGGATCATAGGACATCTGTTAAGACATCAGGGAATGACTTCCATGGTACTAGAGGCAGCTGTAGAGGGCAAAAACTGTAGAGGAAGACGAGGAAGACGGAGATCCAGAAAATAATTGAGGACTTAGGTTGCAAGTGATACTCTGAGATGAAGATGTTAACACAGGGGAGGAATTCGTGGCGGGCAGCATCAAACCAGTCAGAAGACTGATGACTCAAAAAAACTATGAACGCTTTTTCAGTGGAAGGGATTCAGTATTGAAGACGAACAAGTCGTTATAAATCATAAGGTATGCATTTTAGAGACCATGTTTACTATACATTTTTCTTTTCTTTGGTATAAGGTACCTGTCCTCAAAGTTTGTAAAAGTATTTTTGAAACACACTGTATCTCAATTCTGGTTGGTCACTTTGCATTGCTTTTCGTGGCCCCTTTGCCCGCAGTGTTGGTTCCTTTGGATCTACGCATGCGCTGCAGTGTGTTCTTCCTGGAATGAGGCCGGCTTATTCAGTATATGTTGCACTAGTGTGCTCGCTGCTGCAGCTGAAAAGACGAACCGCATGTTTCCGATAAGCTCGTTCAGGTTGGGGGTGGAAGGTGTTTCATATTTATGATTCCAGTTTTCATTCAGCAACTTTTATTTCTAAATTAATGTCCTTCTCTAGTTTCTATGATTATTTTATTGCGTACTTTATGATGCCAATTATCACAGTTTTGGTTGTTGCCCCTCTTACCATGTGATTTGTAATAACCACCCAGCATGGATGAAATCCAGAATATCGTTAAAGATCTGAAGAATGACAAGGCCCCCGGGGATGATTGAGTAACTGCTGAAATGTGGAAAATTGCGGGTGTGAGAACAGTCAAGAAGCTACATGGAGTCCTTCAAAAAAATTTGGGGCACAGAAGCTATACCAGAAGATTGGAAAACACCATTAATTCACCAAATCCACAGAAAAGGACTTAAAATTAACCCCAGAAACTATAGAGGAATCTCCCTCCTTCCAACGACTTAAAAAATTATTTCAAAAGCGTTACGAAGCAGGCTGGGAAGCCTCCTGGATCAGCAGTTAGGAGAGTACCAAGGAGGGTATTAGAAAAGGACGATCCTGTGTAGAATAAAGTTTAAATCTGAAATCCATAATCACGTATAGAAGATTGAGTTCTAAAAGCATTTATATAACATCTGTAGACTTCAAAAAAGAATATGATCAATCGACAGGAAAACATTATTCAACACCTTAAAACAGTTTGGAGCTGGCAGCAAATCAGTGGCAATCGTAAAAGACATCATTAACAAATACAAAATGGAAAGTTAATGTTTTGGGCGAAATCTCCAAGGTTTTCGAGATAAAAACAGGCGCAAGGCAGGGAGATGGGCTGTTCCGCTGCTGTTTAATTGTGTGCTAGAAAGATTAATCAAAGAACGGAAGAAAAGAACAGAAGAAGAAGGAATTAGAAGAATAGAACTGGGAGAAAGTGAGATAAGCTAGGTTTTAATTGTCTGGCTTTTGCAGATAATCTTGTCATCTTCGCTGAATCTGTTGTAGATGCAGCAATTCAGAAAAATCTCCTAAAGAGACAGCTTCAAGGCAGGTCTGCATGTATCTTTTTAAAAAAAACAGAATACTTGACAGATGTGGAGGAGGTAACGAAATATACGGAAAATGATTGTGGTAGATTAAAAAAGGCTACAAAATTTAAATATCTAGTTGAAATAATACAGTCAAAATGCTTTACACAAAGACGGTAATTTAGCAACGCCAAGGAAATTGGAGTGGCTTTTCAACTAACAAAATATGCTGTATAACAAGAAATCTATTTTCATAAAGTAAACCCTCGGCACTACAATATCGTCATTAAACCAGAATGCCTTTGTGCATCAGAATTCCTTTCGTTAAATACAACCAAACAATCAGTTGAAATCGAAAAGAAGGAAAGGAGCACAATCAGGAAAATCTCACGACCAAAATATGAGAATAGGAAATGGAAATTAAGAAGTAACAAAACGTTTATGAAAAAAATAGAGCAAACATCAGACACAATGAGGAGGAGAAGAGTTGCATTCTATGATCACATAAAAAGGCTAAATGAAAACAGGATAAGAAAAAGAATTTTTGGCTTTTTTGACAGATATCCCATAACATCAATGAGGTGTATAAAAGAAGTTAACGCAGAGCAAAGGGAAATGGAAATAATGGAGGAAGAAATAGGAGAAAGAGAAGGGTTCAGAGCAAAAGGAAAAAACTAGGAGAAAACTAAGAAAAAGAAAGGTGCAGTATGGACTGAAGAAAGAAGACAAAAACATAGGTAAAGTATGAAAACTTACTGGAAAGAAAGAAAGAAAGAAAGGAGAAAAGAAAGACTACATGAGTTACTTAATGTGTTCCTTAGTAGGCCAAACCAATTACAAGAAAAAAGTTAATTTGTTATCTTAGCGATTAGTAGTAATTCCGTCAACTTCCAACCCGAGCTGCGCAGGGTATCTTTGATTCTGTTTTTGCACACACAAATCTTTGACAGGAGGAGATAACTGATCTGTAGAAGCCTTTTCTGCGGAAGTTGGCAATAACAAGGTAACGACTTAGTCACGGAAGGCGGGGCACCTCTAGAGGGAAGCAAGCAGCGTCGCTAACGGTTAAAGAAGACTTTTCTTTATTTGCACTCCAGGGTGAAAACAGCTGCAGGTAGTCTGCGCAGGTATTCTTCTGTCTCACACGACGAGCTTCTACGTCTCATCTATATGCGTATATTCCCGTTTGTAAGTCATCAGTCTTGTGATCCCGCCACGAATTCCTCTACTGTGCCAACCGCTTCGTCTCAGAGTAGCGCACGCAACTTACATCTTTCTTTACAGTTTTTAACCACTACAGTTCCCTCTAGAACCATAGAAGTTATTGCCTGATGTCTTAACAGATTTCCTATCAACTTTTCCTTTCTCTTTGTCAGTGTTTTCACATATTCCTTTCCTCTTCGATTCTGTGCAGAAGCTCCTCGTTCCCTACCTTACCCGTCCAGCTAATTTTTAACATTCGTCGGTAGCATCACATCTGAAAAGATTCGAATCTCTTCTGTTCCGACTTTCTTGCAGTCCATGTTTCACTACCATATAGTGCTGCGCTCCCAACATACATTCTCAGAAATTTCTTCCTCAAATTAACGTATATTTTTGGGCCAGGAATGACCTTTTTGACACTGCTAATCTGCTTTTTGTGTCCTCCTTGCTCTGTCCGTTTGGTTTCTTTCCTGCCTAGATATCAGAATTCCTTAACTTCATCTACTTCGTGATCATCAATCCCTATGTTAAGTTTCTAGCTATTCTCATTCCTGCTACTTTTCATTACTTTCGACTTTCTTCGATTTACTCTCAGTCCATATCCTGTAGTCATTAGACTGTTTATTTCCTTCCCCAGGTCCTGTGATTCTTCTTCGCTTTCACTCAGAATAGCATTGTCATCAACGAATCGAACCTTTCACCTTTAATCTTAATTTCACTCCTGAATCTTTCTTTTATTTCCATCAGTGCTTTAGATTGAACAGCAGGGGCGAAAGACTACACCCCTGTTTTACACTCTTTTTAATCTGAGCGCTTCGTTCTTGGTCTTCCAATCTTATTATTCCTTCTTGGCTTTTGTACATGTTGTGCATTACACGTCTCTCATTACATCTAATCCATATTTTTCTCAGTATTTAGAACATCTTGCACCATTTTACATTATCGAACGATCTTTCCAGGTCGACAAATTCTATGAACGTGTCTCGATTATTCTTAAGTCTTGATTCCATTCTCATCTGACTAGAAATCCTTTTATTCTTTCCATATCACTTCACTGACGCTAACGATATGTATAGATCCTTAGCATTTCCTTTTTCAAATATTCTAGCTTTTCTACGACGTTCAAACTTCCGACATTCTACGCCCTGACTTGTAGAACATTATTCTTTCTTTGATTTTTCAATTTTTCCCGTAGTCAGTAATCTTTTGTCAATGGAGATACCATTATGACACTTTTTCAATTACAGACTACATGTTCTCTGGATACACATTGTAACACCCCACCCGTAACTTAGCTGGTTTTGGCGTGTGTTCACCCCAACTAATTGACTAACAGATCAACAGAGAGTGCAACACTGCCGCAATATCGGATAACTCAAAAAAGTAATATGGCCCTGTGACTCCTGATTGAACTGCGGTGGCAGTGTTGACATTAATTTATTCAGAATTGATCACTTTTAATTAAAAAGGGGTGCACATTGATGTTATATTCAGCTATTGAACACCAGATGCAAATGTTGAACATAAAATTAATTAGGAAAGTGACTTGGGATTTCAACTACTTGATTGAAAACAGATGCAGTCGATTAGCACAAATTTATTTTAACTCAAGACCTTCAAACATGACATTGCAAGACTCTCCTATCAGGCAGTGGTAATAAATTTCGTTTGCGTGGAGTAAAGTGCGATACTCAAAAGTACTTCGTATCGACTGACCCAGGCGTAATGCGAGAAGAATTCTACAATACACGGCCCATGAAACCCTCGTGGAAACTTTGCCGACGTGATCCAACAAATTAATCAGTGGCCGCAGCGGGCGCAATATCACCGATGGCGGAGCGGCATCGTTGTGTGGACGTCGGCCAACCTCGTGGTGCTGCAAGGCTGCGCTCGTCTATTCACTCCTAGCTATCTTGCTCAGTACATAGCTCAACCAAAACTTTCTATTTCCAAGCTCAATCGTTCCATTTACTAAGTCCTAAACTGCAGAGATGCTCACTCTTTCTCAGGCAAGCTGAGTGAAGGACGCCACGTCCGCACTCTAGGCAAGCTGGGAACGGAAGACTTCTATGGAGACTTCTCACAGTCCGCTATTCGCCTCGATTTCCCCTCCAGCAAAATCACTTACGCCAATTGCAGCGCAAGTCGCATTAATTATGCGTCACTTCCCAGTGCCGACCAATGCCTGCTCTGAGAAGTGAACAAATTCCCATAAAATTTCCCTTCCTCTCAACTTCTGCTATTTTGCTCCTCCCAGGCCACCCATCAAGGTGCACAAACACCAAGTTTTCCGGAATTATGACTCCCAGGAGAGTACTTTCCTTGGTCCTACGTTCCCATCAGAGGCCGGCGTATTTCATTCTGTCGCTCTTCACCTGACTTGCTTCAGAGTTTGCAGACTGTGAATTCAACGTGAAGTTGCTATAGTCACGAACACGCATATTTTGACCTCTGTTGGCAGCTCCACCATAGCTTTTCGCGGCTTTCTCGCATGTTTCATAGATAACGGGACGACAGACAGTTATCAACAGGCATACAAGTTCTCCGTCTGTTTCCCGGTACACCAGCATGGGGTCAACCACCCACTGACTGTCACTCATCTTAAGGCAGCTGGAGGCCGCACCCCGTTACCGCTTTCTCAGAGCTTGAGCCGCCCTAAGCTGCCTATTGTCGCTTCCCTTAGCCGCTCCCCGGGTGGCCACGGTCAATTCTGAGTACTTCCCTGGGGTAAACTAGCCTCCAGTAAATCGACGCATTTCCACAAAGTTTTTTATGTCGTGTGAATTACTTTAAAACCATCACCCGACATTAATTATTCCAATACGTCTATACTATACTCTCTACAAGATGCATCGTGCCTTGTCAGTCATTTTTGTTCAGCCCTACTGTTCGCTCAATGTGAGTTAGGTGATGTTTAATGACTTTGTGTAAGGGGCATAGTTCTTGCCATCTTACAACATTATATATTTTTAATGCAGCGGTTATCATTGTCTTCTCCATTATTACGCCGCAAGGGGTAGAAAGTGCCACTCCTCCGCCTTGCCGTTTTTCTTGTTTGTTCCCTTTTGTCGGCTTGTGGTTGCTCTAAGAACACAGTAAAAAAAAAACTCAGCACCTTGGTAGTAATTCGAAATATTACATATGTTTAGTGGGGAACCTATAAGAATCTTATACAGAAATTACCCATAAGTTTCGAAGTACTTCGGAAAGCTGCTAACAGCAGAATATTACGCTGTGCAGTTCGTACTGTATTTGCGTGCACAATTAAAATCGTCCTGTGCTAGCACTCTTTGCGAGCTCATCACAATCTCTTCTAAGTGTCCACCAATCGCAGCTACGAAAAGGTTGCGCAAACGAACAATGAAATTTGTCAACGCATCCTGTAGTGTTTCAACGAAAATGGCTTCATTATATGTTAATTGAAGGTGGAAAGGGGAAGAAAGGAATGGAAAGGAATCACTACTGTAAGCTGCTTCGGGACATTACGCGGAATCAACGGGGACGAGTGAAAATGAGGACCTGACCAGGATTCGAACCCGGGATCTCCTGCTTGCTAGGCAGGTGCATTAACCGCTGCGGCAACCGAAACACAGCGTCATCGCAACTGCACGGACTATCTCGGCAGGCCTCACAGTGGTTCCACATTCCCACTGAACGCCACCTACCCGCAGCCACTGTCCCTTTCCTTCATATTGACTCCTTGAGATTCCCACAGGAGGTCAGACATATTTGTGCATCCGCACTGAAGAAGTTGGATCCATTGCTCAGCTAGGTCAATTAATCATGAGAATGTGCGGTGTTTGTTCTTTCACCACACATTCATATGAAATGGATTCACATAGCACACAGATCACTGATCCAAGTTCGTCCTCTGTGGTGGGTTGATTCTAGTAGATAGTGTTTCTCAATGTGCCCCACGAAAAGTAGGGAAAAGGAGGGAGATTGGGCGAATATGGAGGCCAGTACAGCCAGTACATTTGTAATAATCCAGTGCAATGATTCCATTCCCGAAGTATTGATCAAGAAAGCAGAACACTGTTCAGTTCGATGTATTCTGGCCCCATCCTGTGTGAAGCACGTGGTGCCTGGTCGATCACGCAACGCTGTGAGGCGACAAATTGTTCCAAAATTTCAACTTAAAGTTCACCAGTGACGGTTTTTGGCGTGAAACTTCGCAGCCCAAAAATAGCTCTGGAGAATACAGTGGTTTCACTTCACACAAATGGCGGGTTTCGCAACCGCAAAGTCACCAGTTTTGTTTATTTGAAGTGTGGTTAGCTGTGAACCACATGCGACCAACATCAAATCTTTCTTTATAAGTCATTGTTCGCAAAGATGTTCCTCTGTCGCACAGCTCGTACAGGTGGCTTTGGATTCTGAATGGAAAGCTGCGGAGGCTCTATCTCGATAGTTTTTGCACGCTAGAATGCTGCAATTCTGTCTCCGCTGCAGTTCTTTTGACGTATTTCCTTGCATTTTTCTGAATAATTCCAAAACCCTTGACGACGTCTTCAGGAGTAACTTTCGTTTACCTGGGGCCAACATTTCCCGCTATATCATCAGCCACGCTGCCTACCCATTGGAATTTGGCTATGAGCTCTTCCATCGAGTCCCTTTGGACATTAAATCTGCTGTGGCCTCCTCCGCCAGACATCACGGCGCCTACAGTATCAGCAACCAAACAGACAGCCAGCAGCCGCGGGTTGCCCCTTCGCAGGCACACCGAAGCACTACACAACCGACAGGCAATATCGATGACGGGCCACAACAGCAACAACAACAACAACAACACTGCAAAGACACCAGCGGCTACCAGGGGCCACTACCGGCCCACATAAACATAAGGCAGAGGTCGCTGCAAATCCCAGAACTATATTCACACGTCAAACCACGTGATGGGAAATAGTTCCGAGGTACTCATCCGCCGAAGCGCAATAAAGGCCGGCGCTCGGCCGCACGTCAGCAGTTCATCGACCGCCAGCAGACTTGGATAGCTGCCGTCCCGGCGGCCCGGCTTGGATCTTCTCGCTGATCTCTGGATTAGGCTTGGTATATCGGAGAAGTCTCTGGCGGAGACTAGTAGGAACCTATTTCTGTTGTTATTTATATTATTCTTTTGTGTAGTTATGATTCGAAGACGGGTCACTATTTTGTGTTGGTATTATACTTGGAGAATTTGTTTTGGTTAATTGAACAGTCCAATAAATTGTTTTCGGACTTTGATCGTTAGTTTCTTCTGCTTATGCAGACATATCAAAATAGCGTTTGTGAACTGCCCCTTGTTGCCTTAGAGATGTTCTCGGTAGCAGTCTTTTCCAACGTGGTAATGTTCCTGAGAAACTGTATCTCGTTCCTTATTTCAGCTGAGCTGTATTTCAGAGCGTACCTTTTGGCGTAGCTATGGGCTTTCGGTAAATGTGGGTGAATTTGTTTGTACCAGGTGCCCTCGTGCAGATCTTCGGTCTCCCACGCCTTGTTCCATTCGTTTCTTACTATGTTTCAAACTACGATAACGAAATCACCCGCTGGAGTGCATCTCTTGTGTGTGATGATGAAAGCGTTTTGTGGACTCACGACGACAAGATCTGTACCGCCCGTATGAAAATGTGATGAGACGAGAGAGGACGAAGATGGTAAAATTTCTAAAATGATAAATGCTAAGAAGAACCTAAAGAAAGTCCCGATAACTTGCATACCCACACCTACACACAAAATAACGAAAATCATTTTGTCTGATCTAACACACTGTAAAAAGGAAGAAAGGTGGGGCAACAAATAAAAGAAGACAGTATATACCTGCGGCTGGCTGATCGCTGGAATAAACGAGGATGAACCAGCCACTCTGCACGCACTAAAATCTCCAGTCGAAAACTTAGGCCAGACTCGAGACATACCATAAAATTTTAAAAACCTGACCATACTCGTCTCTTTACACAAGGTATAGGGTAGACACCGCCATTGCAAACACCTTTTAACCATACTTTCCAAAATGTTATGCAGACCGGATAGTAATGATATTGGTCAATCTTTTGAGGCTCGCATTGGCTCTTGCTTTAAAATGGGATCGACGTGCATCGTTCCCACACTTTGACTAAATGCGAAATAACATTTGTTTTCCCGGTGAGGGCAAGAACTCCATCATGGGATAACAGATGTTACCCAGTCCAGGAGCTCTACTTTGGGATGAATTGATGGCTATTTCTTCGTCAATACATGTGAAAACCCAGACAATACATTCTCCATTTGTATGACATAAAGAATGTGGAGGGAAAAGGGAGGGATGGATGGAAAACTCATGACTTCCATCCTCGCAGCCCGTTATGGTAATGCAATGGCGAAGACTGAAAATTTTCACCGGACCGGGATTCCAACTGGGGTGCTCTGCTTCTTTAGGACGTTTGCCTTAAACGCCTCGGCCATCCGGACACGCTTTCCGTAGGACTCAGATTCTTAACTAAATGCCCGCTGCAATGCAGTGTCCCTCGTCCATTAACCACTTTCTCGCATACTATTGATTCCCACAGAAGTTGACACGTACTAATTCATCCGCACTGAAACAAACGTCAAGGAACCATCGCGCTAGTACGGAACTGTATATGAGTGATGTCTAATCTCTCGCACAGGTCCACAGCTTTACAGACTGATTGATTTTGTTCCCTTATTATCGTTATTGGGGTTTGATGACTTAACTTGCTTCAGTACTCTACGGGCCTTCATATTTTCAACTGTGCCTGACACACTTCAATCCATGCGAAACTTTCCTCCACACTAACTTCTTTGTTGGCCCGTACTGCTGTCCGCAGCTCGTGGTCGTGCGGCAGCGTTCTCGCTTCCCACGCCCGGGTTCCCGGGTTCGATTCCCGGCAGGGTCAGGGATTTTCTCTGCCTCGTGATGACTGGGTGTTGTGTGCTATCCTTAGGTTAGTTAGGTTTCAGTAGTTCTAAGTTCCATGGGACTGATGACCATAGATGTTAAGTCCTATAGTGCTCAGAGCCATTTGAACCATTTTTGAACCCGTACTGCATATTTCCCTCCTGCAATCGCTGGATTGCATTCTTCCTTCCTCTATGAGCCTACCATTCCTGTCCTTCGCCTGGTGTGCGTTACTTGCGGTTGTGATGTCACCGCTCTCTTATCAGTAATCCGTACCAATCCTTTGTAGTCTTCAGCTACCTCTTCAGATTCCTTGTACGAGAATTGTTTCTCTGCCACCTCATCACATTTTTGCCAGTTATCTTTCTTCACGTTTCAAACACACGGACTGCAATCTCGACAGTATGTCCTACCTTAGCAGTTCTGCATATACGAGTATAGTGATAAGTGGTTCGAACCACCAGCGTTTTCCACTGCTTCCCATACATTGGAAAGTGCCAGCTGAGGGTACGAAAGAACGACGTGTCCCGCCGACGGCTTCGCCTGGTCTTGACGTACTAATGAAAGAAGTGTCATTCAAGATTATCGAATTATTTCCGTTCACTGCATCAAGTACAGGTAAGCCCATCTGCTCTGGTCTTCCATTTCCCCATGTTGTACTATGGCCGTTGATGTCTCCCAAGCTAATAGCCAGGTACATGGTCTTATCCGCCAAACGTCGGAGGGAATGCATGCTGCCATCAATTCGCAGGGCTCGGTATGCTACCACACCAGACATTTTAGTGATTTTTATTCGGGGAAAATAAAAGTGACTGGGAGAGCAGAGTTCCTGGGTACAATGAAACGGGCCGGCCGGAGTGGCCGAGCGGTTCTGGGCGCTACAGTCTGGAACCGCGCGACCGCTACGGTCGCAGGTTCGAAACCTGCCTCAGGCATGGATGTGTGTGATGTCCTTAGGTTTAAGTAGTTCTAAGTTCTAGGGGGCTGATGACCTCAGCAATTAAGTCCCATAGTGCTCAGAGCCATTTTTGAACAATGAAACGCAGCAGAAGAAAGGAAATAACCTTACTATAGCAGATGCTAAACGTGACCACCGTGACTCTCCTGGCACACTGGTTAGCTAGTTGTTGAAGGCGGTCGAAACTGGACTTCTGGAATTGCTGCATTCTCATTCGAAATGTTCTGCTGCACTTCTTGAACACTATGAGGGTTGCTGCGATACGACTTAGACTCGAGGGCTCCCCGTACAAAGTAATCACAAACTGACTTATCAGGTGACCTGGATGGCCAGCTAGGGCCGCGACCAGTTCTGTCAGGCATGAAGATTGTCTAAATGTGTACCAAGTTTCGGCCGGCTGTGTGGGCAGATGCTCCATCCTGTTGGAAGTAACTAAGTCTAATCCTCGTCCGTTAATGCTGCCACAAATGGTTTCAATATGTTGGCAATGTAACACGCCAAAAGCAGCGTCTGACGAAAGAAGGTGGAATCAATAACGCGGCGTGCAGACACTGCGCACCAAACACCAACATTTTGATCGTGTAATATTATGCAGATTCTCTGCTGCCCAGAACCTGTGATTCTGCAAGCTGACTCAGGTGAAGCCAGGCTTCATGTGACATAAGAAACAGATCCATATCCAAGCCATGCATCGTTATCATTCCCATATGGCTTTAAACACATATGTAACGTCAGATGGGAAAAACCTATTTTTTTTAAATATATTTATAAGACACAAGGGGGCACATGCTGCAGCTATTAGAACTAATTTGATTTAAATGCTTTTATCTTTGTACTATTTTTCTCTTTATTTAAACATCATGACGGGTATGTGTTTCTTTTATTTACTGAATAATCCGTAGATGGCGCCAAATGTCATCAGTAAGATGGATAGCTGGTGTGACTTGTCATTCCGTTACAGATATGGAGACTACTAGTCTCTATTTCACTTCAAACAGATTTTATTTATAAATACAATTGCTGTTATTAACAATGTACATGCATCTAAACTAGGTACCATGGAGAAAGTTCTGTAGCTTCAATGTTATAATTACAATTTCCGTACAGTATTATGCTAATGGCTGTTACTTCGTTCCCCTTGAGTCAAATCTTATATTATTTCCTAGCAACAAGTTTTCAACCAATTCCCAGAACAGGGTATTTTTCATAGCGACCTGGTCATTAAACGAGTTGTTGTCGGCATTCTTGACAAACGATCTACAGCTCTTTTAGGAGGACGAGGAACCTGCCCTTCTTGCATTTATTCAGCAACCTCACATCAGATGTCAAAGTTGGGAACTTATGTTTCGTTGTAAGTAAGTGAGCAGCCATACTCGATTTCACCGTGGTATCTTTTCTTCCCAACACGATGTGTTCCCCAAACATAATTTCCAGCCTTCTTTCTGTTTGGCCAACATAACAGGCCCTACAGTCCGGGCAATCAATTTTATAAACTCCAGAAGCATGAAATAGGTTCTTTGTATCCACAGTGTGTTGCAAAATACATCCTAAGTTACTTTTGGTTGCAAATAACACTGTCGCATTGTACTTTCTAAAGATAGTTGCTATCCTTGTACTCATTTTTCCATAGCAAGGTAAACTAAGGAACTTAGTATTTTGTTTAGAAGCAATATTATTGTTAAGTGTCATCCTATTTTTGTATTTATTAGCTATGTTGTTGTGTATAGTACCTACAAAGTCCTGTGGGTAGTTATTCACTTTTGCAATGTACCTTATTGTTGCCATTTCATCATCGTGTTCGTCTTTCGACATCGGAATTTTGAACAAAAGATTAATAGCAAAATTGAAAAATGCCTTTTTATGTTAAACTTGCTGGTTTGAAGAGAAATCCACATGCCTTCAGTACGAGTCTCTTTGCGAAAGATACCAAATGTGTGCTTGCCATTTTCATTCCGAATTGATAGATCTAGAAAAGTAATTGATATATTTGTTTCAGGCTCACATGTAAATTTAATTGTTTGGTGTAAGTTATTAAATGTGGATACTATAGTGTTGATGACATCATCGTTACCCTGTGTTAGCAGCAACGTGTCATCTACGTACCTAAAGTAGTATACAATTTGGTCCACCAATGTAGGATTTTCAGAAGAGAATCAGTTCAAAAATGGTTCAAATGACTCTCAGCACTATGGGACTTAACATCCGAGGTCATCAGTCCCCTAGAAGTTAGAACTACTTAAACCTAACTAACCTAAGCACAGCACACACACATTGAAAAGTGGCTACACTGAGCCACAGCGCCAGAGATCGCGCCAGAGAGTTTTGTTCCGCCGCCTTCACTGGCAGTGATTATTGAGAAGTAGCGGAGTGCAGTGCTTGCTGAGATGTCGTAGTGAAGAGTTCTTGTCGAGAGGTCGTGGTGGAGAGTGCCTGTCGAGATGTTGTAGTAATGAGTGCTTGTTCCATGTTTTATGCAGTTGTTTGATGGGCTACACAGCAGATGTTGTTCGAATGGAGATATTGTAATGATTAGAGTGCTTTTCATCAATATATATGAAGGTAACAAACTCGCTTTTTTTTCATTATTTCAGTGTCTTGAATAATGCGTCATTACAGGTTCAGTCAACAAAGCATCTGGCTGGTGTTCTTGTGTTAGAGTTTAACTCTGGTTTTCGTGCGCAATTATAGTGTTTCTATTTTTTTAATTACTTCAATATAAATTGTACTTAAAATTTCTTATCTGATTGAAGAAGAACCTTGCCAGATGTGTACGTTGAGTCACACTTCCACACACAGAACAGCTACACTTGTGTTTGTTGTTTCGTAGGTTTTATAGTTGCTGGGGACTTAATTAATTAATTGTGTTAACGGAAGTTTTGTTTCATTCTTTGTTGTTATTCTAAGCAGTCAGATTGCGTACTAAAATCAGTCAGGGCCAACGGTTTACGAGACTTCGTAACCGGATAGACAGCTACTAAATCAGAAAATTTAAAATTATTTGCATTCATTATTTAATAATTAAGCCCCCATGCAACATCCATGCCCGAGGCAGGATTCGAACCTGGGACCATAGCGGTCGCGCGCTTCCAGACAGTAGCGCCTAGAACTGCTCGGCCACACCGGCCGGCAAAAGAATCAGTTTTCTAGATAACTGATAAAAATATCAGCGAACATTCCAGATACTGAGCTCCCCAAAGTGATACCATCCGGATGGGAATAAATGTCTCCATTAAATTTAAAGTAGTTAAATTTCAAAATTATGGTAAGTAGTCCAATGAATTCATCTACTTTCCTCATAGAAAGCTTCTTTTGTTCCATTAAATTACACTGAATGACCTGCACAGTTCGAGAAACAGCACAAACATTCCGTGTTGGAACCGGTCGACAACATGTTTCAAAATATAATTTTGTCCGAATGGTTACTATCCTTTATTTCGTGACTAATATAATGTGCCTCAATCAGTCTCAGAACAAGGTTTCGAAATCCTTTTGAATGCACCCGACTGAGCCATTCAGATTTCTCGTAAACTGTCAATAACGTTTACTACGACAAATGACGACACTGGTTGGAATGTGTTCTATACTATCGGGCAGGTAGGGATGGTTACATCGAAACACAAGCCTCTGGGCACTCGGAATAATGAATGTGTACTCTGGTTTCGACCTATTTGCAAGTCCTCCGGTACTTCCTACGACCGGTGATGGCAGGACGAACTGTGGGGCATGCAGGGTCCGTGGCGACTGTGGTGCACGTTCTAGAGGAGGAGCAGGCTTCTGGAGCGGCTCGGAAGCTGAGTCAGAGCCACCGAGTAGCAGTTACACTGAAGTTTCGAAAGAGTTCGAAAAGCTGCTAACAAATGGCACTGTTATCGCAATACGTAAAGTCTGTAAATAGTGCGCCGCACCTCAGAGCGATCATTTCCATCGTTATAACGTGGATCGATGTTGACGTACCGAAGGATGGGATTGAAGTTAGTTAGTTGGTTGGTTGATTTGGAGCTGGGGACCAAACAGCGAGGTCATCAGTCCCATAATTTTAGGGAAGGATGGGGAAGGAAGTAGGCCGCGCCCTTTCAAAGGAACTATCCCGGCATTTGCCTGAAGCGATTTAGGGGAATCACGGGAAACATAAATCAAGATGGCCGGAAGCGCGTAAGGAATTGAAGCTATGCATTCGACTGAAAAACGTATTTTTCTGCTACTGGGATACAACAGGTTAGAACTTTTGTTAATCTAAAAGGGCAATGTATTCCTGTGTGTATTTTTCTCCAATGCACTAAAATTTCTCAGAAGTTGTAGCAACTAACATTGGCGCCTTCAAACGATAGGCAGCATTGTAAGTCCGGACTGGGTACAAATGTATTTTGCGCAGTGCAAATGCATGTTGAGCATAAATGATAAGCCGGCCGGTGTGGCCGAGCGGTTTTAGGCGCTACAGTCTGGAACCGCGCGACCGCTACGGTCGCAGGTTCGAATCCTGCCTCAGGCATGGATGTTTGAGCTGTCCTTAGGTTAGTTAGGTTTAAGTATTTCTTCGTTCTAGGGGACTGATGACCTCAGATGTTAAGTCCCATCGTGCTTAGAGCCATCAGAACCATCCATAAATGATAAAAGAACAGATTAAATTGTAACCAACAAGCCACAATTTCTAGGTATAGTGCCCAAATTGCAACTATCACATCACACAGTCATGAACAGTTAACATTATTTAAGACAAACATGACATCGGACAGTTAGCGATGCCGGTAGCCCAACAACTATAATGTTCTACCACGTGGTTGGCTCCCCACGGACGAAAGACTCATAAAGCAAGAAAAATTTACGAGAAGGCAAAGCTATAAATATTCAGAAAGGTGAAAGCTTATACAGGCACAGCTGAAGGCAAACAGACATTCATACAGAAGCGAGTGCTCACTTCTTATCGACACCTTTGTGTGGCGCTCTTCCGGTGGATCCAAGTCTGCTATAGAAATTTACTAAAAGGAAAATCTGCCAAAGTTTTGCATTCCTTGCTGCGACAAGGCAAAGCAATCTTTCAGAGCTGAAAAGCGAGACCAAAAGCTAACAGCTTTCCCCTCGCGAAGTAACAACGCGCCAGGCGGTCAGTCTAACTCACCCTTCTTCGACTGGAGCACAGCTGTGGACGCTGCCTATACCGGCGGCAGACTACCTCCCGCTTCTTCTCCAGCCTCTTCCACGCTCCCCGTGGCCCGGAAAACCCTAAGATGGCATTTCCGCCACCAAACTAACGCAGGTGGATTTCTCACAAGTAGCGAAAATCTCTTTGCCTATTTGACCACTACGAGAGTTGGCTATTCTGTACAACTGCTGCTGAATCTGTACGACTATCGCAGACTTTCTGCAGCAGACTATGCCACCGTCTAGCAACGTTACACACAACCACATTCATTCAATCACACCACTATGATAATTATGAGAAAAGAGAAACAAGGAAGCAAATAGAAATACTAGTGAAATTGGGCTACCGGGCTAATGAAAGGTGGCTACAGGACCCTTTCAAAATTTTCCAAAAACTCAAAGTAATTTGTGAAGTATAGAAAGAAATGTAGCGCAGAGAGACAGCCGATCTCTGTAGCATAGCACATACTCAGTTCGTGTAAAGCAAACGCATCTCAATAAGCAATAAATGAACACTAGCAGAATAACCATGGAGGTCAAGAAAGAAGCTAGGTGTCATTACGTCACAAACTCGAAGCCGATGTACGCCATCTTAACTATCCCAAAACACTAGGTTCACCGCGTTCATACCTCCATGGTTCGCCGATTTGATGTTTCCCCGTGACGTCACTCTGACGTGCCCTTGACCAGTTTCGACAGTGTTGTATGCTTTGATTGTGTGGAGACGTGCGTTTAAAATTTGTTGCGACACTTGACGTTTCGCTCACCTGTGGGGGCATGACGCCGTTGTCCAGTTAACACCAATGGCGAGCCAGCTTTTCCTACAACGCCACCAGCACATCGTTTAAAGTGGCCCTGTTGCCATGCCGTAGATAAACGGTACCACGTGGTGTCATGCTTTAGAGGCTCGTACGTTGATTACCTCTCGTAGTAAAATATGTTCGAAAATGTTGAAATGTGTGTGAAATCTTAGTGGACCTAACTGCTAAGGTCATCAGTCCCTAAGCTTACACACTACTTTACCTAAATTATCCTAAGGACAAACACACACACCCATGCCCGATGGAGGTCTCGAATCTCCGCCGGGACCAGCCGCACAGTCCATGACTGCAGCGCCTAAGACCGCTCGGCTAATCCCGCGCGATAGTAAAATATTTTCTGGTGTTGAAGTGTTGTACAGTCATCAGGTATCGTGAACGAGTGTTTCGTGTTGGCGTTGCATTAATAATAACAGTGCAGCACTTCTGGGCACGAGATTCGTAATTAAAGTGGTCGTCCAAGAAGACGGTCGTAGGCTGTGAAGACAATGTTCTGCTGCAAAATATTCCTTCGAATTCAACAAAGCAATGGACAATGCGCATGCAGCTGAGGAATGCGGCTAATTTTATCTGCATACAAAGAAATGTTCGATTGGATAAAGTGGAACCTAGCTTGTGTAAGGCGAAGTTAATGGCACTACACTGTGCAAGCCAGAAACGCCACGCTACCAGGCCGACGAACTGGCTAACACTGAAGGGCATAGTTCAATCAGGCTTCCTCCGTATCACGCTCATTTAAATCCGACTGAAAATATATGGGCCTAGGTGAAAAGTAATGAGGCAAAGAACAGCAAGGAATTTACGCTGAGGTGAAAATACTGACAAAAGGACTCATTGCAAATGTTACATCACAGGACTGGTCTGAAGTTGTCAGCCATACCAAGAGTATATTGAAGGAGACTTGGATTCAAGGAGGACTGTGTCGAGTTCTGAATAATACGTCACTGGGCGCCCGGTTAGCCGTCGCTCTCACGCATTGCTTTCCGGACGGGAAGGCGTGCCGGTCTCGGCGGATTAGTGTCGAGGTCCGGTGTGCCGGCCAGTCTGTGGATGGTTTTTAAGGGGATTTCCGATCTGCCTCGGCGAATGCGGGCTGGTTCCCATTATTCCGCATCAGTTACACTATGTCTTGGCGATTGCTGCGCAAACACTTTCTCTACTTACGCGTACACCACAATTACTCTACCACGCAAACATTGGGGCTCCACACGGGGGGACGAGGAGGGTCCACTGGGGGCCGAACTGAACAATAACCCTGGGGTGGGTGAGTGGCGTGGACTGCTGTAGCCTGTTGTGTACCACTGCGGGCTATGCCGTTTCTAGGTCCCCAGTTCCATACAATACGATACGTCACTTCTCTCTTTGCTGTATTAACAACTGCTTCTTTTGCCTAAATAAAGCAGAGTTTACAGATATACATCTCACTAACATTCTACTGCAGTTTAAATAGTGAAAGAATACTAAAACAGCGTGTTATTAAACTAGCAGCTGAGGGCGAGACACGTCATTAGTTATGAGGGAGCCCGTAAATGTGCAACTACTTCATTTACATTTTTTGCAAAACCCGCAGCAATTTTCGTTTCACCGGCTACTGAGCGTCCTTGAAAATCACGTTGCATCATTTAAAAACATGTGTAGTTGCTTGAATACCGCGATAGATATGGAAGTTTCGCATATTAACCCTTAACTCACGAGGTGACTTTTCTGTAACGTACGAGGTGCATTCAAGTTCTAAGGCCTCCGATTTTTTTTCTAATTAACTACTCACCCGAAATCGATGAAACTGGCGTTACTTCTCAACGTAATCGCCCTGCAGACGTACACATTTTTCACAACGCCGACGCCATGATTCCATGGCAGCGGCGAAGGCTTGTTTAGGAGTCTGTTTTGACCACTGGAAAGTCGCTGAGGTAATAGCAGCACGGCTGGTGAATGTGCGGCCACGGAGAGTGTCTTTCATTGTTGGAAAAAGCCAAAAGTCACTAGGAGCCAGGTCAGGTGAGTAGGGAGCATGAGGAATCACTTCAAAGTTGTTATCACGAAGAAACTGTTGCGTAACGTTAGCTCGATGTGCGGGTGCGTTGTCTTGGTGAAACAGCACACGCGCAGCCTTTCCCGGACGTTTTTGTTGCAGTGCAGGAAGGCATTTGTTCTTCAAAACATTTTCGTAGGATGCACCTGTTACCGTAGTGCCCTTTGGAATGCAATGGGTAAGGATTACGCCCTCGCTGTCCCAGAACATGGACACCATCTTTTTGCAGCACTGGCGGTTACCCGAAATTTTTTTGGTGGCGATGAATCTGTGTGCTTCCATTGAGCTGACTGACGCTTTGTTTCTGGATTTAGAAATGGCATCCACGTCTCATCCATTGTCACAACCGACAGAAAAAAAGTCCCATTCATGCTGTCGTTGTGCGGCAACATTGCTTGGCAACATGCCACACGGGCAGCCATGTGGTCATCTGTCACCATTCGTGACACCCACCTGGATGACACTTTTCGCATTTTCAGGTCGTCATGCAGGATTGTGTGCACAGAACCCACAGAAATGCCTACTCTGGAGGCGATCTGTTCAACAGTCATTTGCCGATCCCCCAAAACAATTCTCTCCACTTTCTTGATCACGTCGTCAGACTGGCTTGTGCGAGGCCGAGGTTGTTTCAGTTTGTTGTCACATGATGTTCTGCCTTCATTAAACTGTCACACCCACGAACACACTTTCGACACATCCATAACTCCATCACCACATGTCTCCTTCAACTGTCAATGAATTTCAATTGGTTTCACACAACGCAAATTCAGAAAACGAATGATTGCACGCTGTTCAAGTAAGGAAAACGTCGCCATTTTAAGTATTTAAAACAGTTCTCATTCTCGCCACTGGCGGTAAAATTCCATCTGCCGTACGGTGCTGCCATCTCTGGAACGTATTGACAATGAACGCGGCCTCATTTTAAAACAATGCGCATGTTTCTATCTCTTTCCAGTCCGGAGAAAAAAAATCGGAGGCCTTAGAACTTGAATGCACCGTGTATAACACGAGGTGGGGTCTCTGGGAGCCCATTTGCAAACCGAGACTAAGGCAAAAACAACTTGAAATTTTTAATTTAAGCTATATAACATTTATTTTTATAATTATTTAAGTGTTGTTTAAATGCTTCTAGTTTATTTTATTGCACTAAATAACGCCTGCAGCATTTTAATATTTATCACACAGAAGCACATAATTTTGTGTGATTCTTTTAAATAGTGCATATTAACAGACTGTTAGAGTACTGAATGTTACATTCCGAAAAATTATACAATCTCTGTAGCAAATAAATTTTCAAATAAAACTAAATTCGAGGGTTTAAATTTGCGAATTATTATACAAAATTATACAATCTCCGTAGCAAATAAATTTTCAAATAAAACTAAATTCGAGGGTTTAAATTTGCGAATAAAAATTCCACCCCATAGATATAATCATTGCTGGGAACTACATTTTTATCACTGCTGAGAGCACATTCGATTTTAACAGGCACTTGAAGTATTTCATTGAGGAAACAGACAGATCCCCATCACACCTTTCCAGAATTTCTTACTCTGAATATTTATCTTATTCGATAGCAGAACTGTGATCACTGGCTAACGTAAAATCGTCGTCGTTTTCGTTTATTTCTTGATCTCTATCACCGACACCTTCCTCCATAGACCGACTAACAATTTCATCACACTCGGGAAAGTTAAAAATGACACGTTCGTGCCAACTCATTTTGAGCTGTACGGTACCGTACTGAAGGAAACAGGTCCGTAGTTCACAGGGTGCGGTCTAGGAGACTCCAGCACCTAGCAATAAACCTGTCAACAATAAACACAGAAGCCGATAACGCAACCAACAACAAAACATCGTAGGCTTGGCAATTTAAGGAGGGTAGGGGGAGTATAGAAGCATTCCACCACAACTGGCCTTGGAGAGCGAGTTCGAAAATCTTCACGCGGTCTGAGAGACCACACCTCGTGAACTAAGGGTTAATCGTATGCCAAAATACTCTGCCCTTTCCGAGCTATCGTTTTCCAAAATCTTGTTTCGATATCTCGGATGAGATACGAGTGATTTATGAATATTTCATTCTGGGCTTTTCACTGGCGAGTGCGTTCGTGAAGGAGACATTTACACACATTCTATTTTCTGGGCGCTGGAAACACATAGCGATATCCGTCGAGGTTTAATGAATAATTCAATATTTATCTACATTTTATATGCACCAACATATGACCTAACTCACACCAAACGCAAATTCGTAGCGCTCCCCATTTTTCACTACAAACTTTAAGAATTTCTCGCAGTAGTTTAGCTAATACCGAACACAATAACTATGACCATTAACGAAATAACAGATAATTCATCATGAAGCTACCCAATTAAGCTATAAAGTGTGCGAGTCTCAGTGTTTATTATCATATAGTTTCTCTAAAATCGTTTGAGATCGATTGCAGATCGCCCAGCTTTGGCTGCTCGCAGTTAGTGCCGATTACGCCTGGCGTTATTCTGACGCGCTCAGCACATGATGGCAACTAAGCATTCCTCCACTCGGTCCGTACTGAACTGTCAAAAGTTGCCACTAATTTTAAACGCACTATAGTTGTTTTATAAAAAAATACCAGCTTGCGTTGTTTACGGGGTACTAATCGATCCGATCGTAATCTAAAGTTTAAAGGAATCACAATTTATTCGTAAATGGAGCAACTCAAGTTATATACACGAATTATTGTGGTACTGTTTAGTTTTATTGTAATGGTCTCATTTCTGTCATATGATTTTATATTTGCCTTACTTTGCTCACTGTCCGTTTTTTCTCTTCTTTCCCGTGTTTTTCATTGCTTTCCAAGAGGCGAACGCTCCGACATCCCAGCCACACGGTATCAACTGCGTCGTCCCCGCACAACACACGGCTACATAATCGCGCTGATTGTTGGGGCAACATCTGGTGTCTGGTGCCCTTAATTCCTCTCGCCTACAATTATTATTCGTTGTTCACATTACCTCCCCCTTCAAAAAAGATTCTGGCTAGTGCAACTGGAGACAGTGGACACGTGTGCTCGCGTTTCGTGTGTACGATAGTATAAACGCATGTGTGTGCTGTGCTTCCTTTATGAAGAAGGCTTTGGTCGAAAATTTCTGCGAACAGTCTTTTCGTCGCACCTGCATTGCGCTCGGCGTGTGAGTAGCAATCTATCCGTGTCACAGTATAGTTACTCCCTCATGAAGTTTGTTGTAAATAATCCATTGCAATTCTACAGGAACAATGTTATACATAATTACAATACCAGAAGAAAAAAAAATTACACTCATTATGCCACATTAAGTTTGTCTGTAGCACAGACAGGGATTCACAACCAAAATTTTCATCATTTAACCGTGGCCGCGGTGGTCTAGCGGTTCTAGGCGCTCAGTCCGGAACCGCGGGACTGCTACGGTCGCAGGTTCGAATCTTGCCTCGGGCATGGATGTGTGTGATGTCCTTAGGTTAGTTAGGCTTAAGTAGTTCTAAGTTCTAGGGGACTGATGACCACAGATGTTAAGTCCCATAGTGTTCAGAGCCATTTAGCCATCACTTACCCATTTATGTAAAATGCCTCACACGCAGCTAAGTAAAATTTGAAACTAAACTGAAAACGTTTCTCTTTAATAGCTCCTCCTATTCCGAAGAAGATTACGTACCTATTACTGCAATGTGTAAATGCTCTTGGGTAGGAATTACTGACATCTGTCTGTCTTTAATTTAAAAAACTGATAACTGATCAGCATAGAGGCTTATTTTCGAAAAAAATTACGTCAATATCTAATGACTCGTTCCATATCATTAATATTTATCGTGCAAATGATACATGGAACATGAAACTAAGTAACTAAGTATTGGTATATCACAATGCGTGGTATAGACTTACACACTTTCGAAACTTAAAAATGAAATTCAAATGTAAAATCAAGCAAATTATCAAAGTAGACGTACATTCCAATTGTGCTATGTTTGTTTATTCCTGAAAAACTGACAGAGCTCGTGGCGAGGAATATTCCGGGAAAAGAAGCAAATAGACCAATGTTGCAAAGGTAGACTTACATGTTACAAGCAAAATATCCATTTTAAGGGGTCTGCAGCGTTGGAGACCATACTCTTAATCACATTTATAACATTCCACAATGCTGGAAGATGTTTAAAAAATTATTTAGTTTTTTTACCCTGTAAGTTGCTGTTTCTGGCCACAACTTGAATGATCATAGGTCAGATTTCAAAGTGAGAAGATGGGTAAACTACTATGACACTAATGAACTGACAATCTAATAAAACAGGGACTCTATTCTGCATGGGGACATACCTCTATGCAGTTCTGTTTCTTTAACATTTCAATAATCATTCAATTTGATGACATGCACAAGACACGAAAGCATGCCCTGCTTGTTTCTTCACTGCACACGTTTACGGGCTAGCAAGGAACATGTAGGTATGTCTTTCGCAAACGTGAACACTAAAAATGCTTTGCATACGAGTTGAAAACAAGCAGTACCGATTCAATAAGCAAACA
This sequence comes from Schistocerca cancellata, assembly GCF_023864275.1. Taxonomy (NCBI): domain Eukaryota; kingdom Metazoa; phylum Arthropoda; class Insecta; order Orthoptera; family Acrididae; genus Schistocerca; species Schistocerca cancellata. Next base: position 536,875,609 of record NC_064632.1, read on the forward strand.
AGCATTGGTTTCGTATTTCCAGTTTCATTTGCTAGTGATACAAATGCAGTAAAAGTGCAATTAAATAGATTGCAGAGGCAAACTTCTCATGTCATTTCCTTCTGTGTCTGGTTGTCTGAGTTCCTCCTCGCGGAAGTCTGACTGACACCTCACTTTCTATGAGAATAACATAAACATAAAAATTTCAAAAACTATTACGAACTAATGCTAGATATCATCTACGTTTAACCCACATCTTCCAATCACCTGAAGAACGTTTTTACAGTTTAAATATAAGTAAAATTTAATAAAGTGACTGCGAGAACCAACACCATTTAGTTGTCATTGTTATTTGAGGTGTAGAATTGCACAGCCCATTGTATCCCATCTAGGAATAAAACTCGTCTCATTGAATAGAACATTGCACATAATTTGCTGGTTCAAATTGCTCTGAGCACTATGGGACTTAACATCTGAGGTCATCAGTCCCCTACAACTTAGAACTACTTAAAGCTAACTAACCTAAGGACGTCACTCACATCCATGCCCGAGGCAGGATTCGAACCTGCGACCGTAGCAGCAGCGCGGTTCCGGACTGAAGCGCCTAGAACCGCTCGCCCACAGCGGCCGGCAAAATTTGCTGTCATTCAGTTAGTAGGGATATGTTATTATAACAGAATAACGAATGAAGCCTACAGAATGTCCACCTGCATTCCTAATGGATTGAAGAGTTCCTAGTAAACAGAACACACCGTGTCAGTCTTAGTGTGGAGATATTTTCAGACATAATGCAGGATGAATCTGAATTCGTGGTCGTGCGGTAGCGTTCTCGCTTCCCACGCCCGGGTTCCCGGGTTCGATTCCCGGCGAGGTCAGGGATTTTCTCTGCCTCGTGATGGCTGGGTGTTGTGTGCTGTCCTTAGGTTAGTTAGGTTAAGGTAGTTCTAAGCTGTAGGGGACAGATGACCATGGAAGTCCCATAGTACTCAGAGCCATTTGAACCATTTAAATCTGAATTCCAACAAAAAAATTTCAAAGGTGGTGAGAGAAAAATACGTCTAGCAAACATGGGCCCGAAAATGCATTCCTTAAGAGCTGTGAGCACTAGCTCATCTTTGCAACTGTGAAACACGTCTCTTCTACTGAACAAGTGGTCACAGCTGGAATGGTATGCATCTCAGAGGCCACGTTTACTGGATGTTGTTTTTCTTGCTATGGTTAATCCTACCACCTCAGAATATTTGTAGATGAAGTTCTCGCTCAGTCTTTATGTAGTGAGTAATGTCGAGAGTTCCAAAAGGCTGTTCGCAGAGGATGATGTTCAAGACAGAGCAGACGCTAGAAAAATATATCGAAATGCAGGAGAACCGGTAGATGATCGCTGCTTGGTGCAGGTATCTTGGAGTTGACATGGACATGGGCAAATGTAACATATTGCACAGGGTGGTTATAATTAAACTTTCGCTACTTGAGCCAGTATAGACGGAAAACTGTTTACCGTATGAGTACGCAACTTCAAGAATGGTACTCAGACTGTGCACTGCGGGATTTGCGTTGTGTCGTGACTTGTCGTTAGGTGTCGGTACTTGTACGGCAACGTAAAATAGTTGAAACACAAGCATCAGTGTACATTACAGGCAGGCAGTCAATATGTGTCTGGACAAAATGAGCAAGGATATACTCGTAAAGCTGTTCTGTCAAAACAACACCAATACTGATGCTGGTCTTCGACGTGTTAAAGAAATATCGAAAAGTCCTCTTTCCGAATATGGCTCAAGGAACATGATTCAGAGGGTCGAATTAACTGGCGCTTTGGGAGAGGCTGGGAGAGGCCGAAGCGCAATTGCGCGACAAACTGTTTAAAGATGACGTTGACATGGCTGAGAATGCAGAACGCAATGTGCGATCTTCAAGCAGTGTATGAGCTACGTGTGTCACGACAGGTGAACATTCTGCGCTTCACTGTTGTTTCAAGCAGCAGCAAAGCAATGCCTCTGGGGTTGGAGGCTATCGTGGTTGCAAATGGGCGTCCCGCTGAGCAACGTTTGTAACGTGGAACGTAACCGAGGTAAGCAGATGACAAAAGTTACTCTTTCACATGGAAATTAATAAGGCTTTCTTCCACTGGTTTCTTAGTTATTTCTCTGCCACGTGTCTTCACGAATTTTTGCGTACGTTTCATTGCCCTAAAATCACTCGATTTGTCTGAACGAAACACATGCGAAGGTGAAGATGGAAATCGCGTAACTGAGGAATTTGAAATTGTGACAGGACTCAGGCAAGGAGATGGGTTGTCCCCTATCCTGTTCAACTTTGCCCTCGAGAAGATCGTACGCGAGACCTTCCAAGAGAACGAAGGGATTGAAATCGAAGGAAAGAGAGTGGCATACTTAGCCTATGCAGACGACATTTGTTTACTCTCTAGGTCGGAAGAGGAGTTGGAGCAAATGACCAAAGCACTAAAGGAGGCTGCCAGCAAATTTGGGCTAAACATAAACGAAGCCAAGACAGAGTACCTCGTTATGACGCGTGGTCATTGTCAGACTGCCGATCATCTACAATCACTGCAGGTTGGGGACCATTCCTACAAGAGAGTGCAAGAATTCAAATACCAAGGGGCACTTTTCACTGAGAACTCGTCATGTGAAACAGGAAACCGATCTTACCACAGCCTAGCACAACTGCTTCGGTCCAAATCTCTCTCCAGACAGTTCAAGATTCGACTATACAAAACCCTGATCCAGCCTGTTGTTCTATATGGCTGTGAGACATGGAGTACCCGGAAACAGGACTTCCATAAGCTCCTTGTCTTTGAGAGAAAAGTGCTTCGGAAGATCTTCGGTCCGGTTCTGGATGCAGATACAGGGGAATGGAGGATCAGATACAACCAAGAGCTTGAGGAACTATACCAGTAGCCCAACTTAGCAGGAGCTGTCAAAGCCAAACGAATGCAGTGGGCCGGCCATGTGGCCCGGATGGAGGATCACAGATGGCCTCGGAAGCTCCTGGATTTCACACCTACAGGAAAGAGACCGCCAGGGAGACCCAAAAAGCGTTGGAGGGATGGACTCCATGAAGATTTAAAACAAATGTCAATAGATGTGGACGAATGACGGATAGCAGCAATGGACAGAATACAGTGGAGGAGGAAACTTGTAGATGCGTGCGGTCCACTGGGCCTGATCACGTCGTAGTAGTAGTAAAATCACTCGATATGCACTTGGGGGCCCTCTCAAGGAGGGAAATTTTAATTATAACCACATTGGACAGCAATAGGTGAAAAGGCCGTGTATTGTATGATTATACGATTTCAGAACGTGATGAAACAGTGATTAGTAGACTGTACCATCCACCAATCTCCGCCACTTGAGAGGAAGACCGTAAATAGCTGTAGTTTTTATAAGGTTATTGAAATGAAAAGATTGTGTGTACTTTTTTTGCATTATGATAGAGTAAGACACGTATGTTTTTTTTCTTTTGCTTCATGATACGAGTGTGGGGCGTGACAGTGGCAGAAGGACCAGTCCACAGGTCGTTATGCTGACATCATAGCTCGTCTACATTGGCGTAAAAAGTAACGGCCGTTTTCCAAAGAAGACCTCCGAAAGAATCTCGAACTACGCTGCATTAATAATGAAGACAAATGAATTTAATTGTTTTGAATGGTGATTAATCAAAATACGTATCCAGTTCTTGTTCAGATGTAGCCACGAATAGATGAAATCTGTTCATATACGTTATTAGTGTTTGAGACGTGGCTGTATTACTACTGTGATGAAGTTGTTGAAAACTTAAAGTAAATAATTTTGAAGATTTGTTTTTGGAAATTTACTTGAAGAAGAACTTTATGAATGATTGATCTGACGAAAGTTCTATTTAAGTCAACTGAAGTTTTCTTGGTAGTGAAGTCTCATTTTTCTCGTATCGCAAGAAGGGACATGACACAATAAGATCTCAGAATTGTCGAAATAATGCAGCTACGCTTGTGAAATCTGGCTGACATCACTTCACGACTTTCTGAATGAAGGTGATTTTTCGGCAATCTTTTCGAGACTAAAAGAAGTTTATACTCTTCCAGGAACATATAAGTATAACGTTGAAATAAGTTTCCATGTAACAGTCCACAATAACCAGGCAGAGTTAATCTTACGACGGAACCAAAACTCGTGCCAGCATCCATACTAGTATTGCTGTTGTTACAAATTACTCTAAATCCAGTATTAATGGGGAAGGCCATCGTACTCATAAAAGAACTCTCAATGATAATACAGGTAAACCGAAGCATCAATTATGACTGGCAGTTCAGATTAATTGAGTTTATGCTTCGTAGATTACATGTAGACTATTTGAGAACTCAGTACTGAAGGGTCAGAGATAATTCAAGGGTCCGATTTCGCACGAGTTGACATCTGTAAGTTACTGTATCAACGAAATAAACAGGACCGTGATAAGGCAATTTTCACAGCTCATATATTACAACTGCCATTAATAACAGGAAGCTTACGCCCCCGATGATCGAGCGTCAAGTTAGAATCTGCACACTGATTAAATATTATGTTCGGAACTATACAGTACTGTCCATCTCTGGTATGAATTAGGACTGTTGGTAAAATATCAATACATCCATATACTGAGGAGTTTCAATCAAAAGCAGAAGGTCGTATCGTCAAACATTTCAAACAAACAAAAGCATCACAATCTTATGCCTTAAGGGCAAGACAAGAACATTCATTTAAGAGATATTGAAATTCGGCTGAAGACCACACATTAACCAAAATACTAAAACTCAAACAGGGAAGTTATTATGTAACAGACACGAAACGGCGCTCAGAAGTTTCCAAGGGTCGGCATGAAATAGTAACACTAACGCCCGTTTAGGCGAGACAGGCAGCCTAACCAACAATCTCTTAATCGGAAGGCAACCCAATCGACAGACAACCGACGAACAAACCAACTACCTGATTTCGGTGACCAGAGCCACGGCACTACAACCAAAATGCCAGCGAGGCAAAGACACCAGTAACACTCGTCTTCATATATTGGTGTGTTAACAAGCCAAGGCACAATAATCACTGACATACATAAACGTCGCAACGGCTGTCTTAACTACACGCCGTGGTGGACAGCACCAACACGGTAAGAAAACACTCACTCGCTGCTCTGTCACAGCCGACCAACTGGCTACTGCAGTACGCAGACAGCATTACAGCATTTAAAGCATTGCTCAGCCGAACTGGGTACAGAGTGTTCCACGAACTACTGCCACTATAAACTCGAACACTCGTAAAACGAATCCCTGATGAACAACTCGAACAAATCACAGGCGGACACACACACCAAACCGGAAACGTCGACAGATGATGCATATGTAAAACGAGGTGTTCAACAGTTGCTCGGAAAAGTTTCGGTGGAATCAGAGTAACGTGTTGCTGTATACTGGGCTAGAGAAAAAAAAATGGTTCAAATGGCTGTGAGCACTATGGGACTTGACTTCTGAGGCCATCAGTCCCCTAGAACTTAAAACTACTTAAACCTAACTAACACAAGGACATCACACACACCCATGCCCGAGGCAGGTTTCGAACCTGAGACCGTAGCGGTCGCGCGGTTCCAGACTGAAGCGCCTAGAACCGCTCGGCCAATCCGGCCGGCGGGCTAGAGACCGAACGCGTTCCTGATAAACGCTTTCTTTTAGAACTCTCCCCAGTGAAAAGTCACATGGATTCAGATCAGGTGATCTTAAAGGCCATAGATCTGGAAAGTCTCTGGAGATAACATGTTCGTGAAACGTTGCATTAAGCAAACGTATCACTTTTAGAGCGACAAGAGATGTTGGCCCATCTTGCATTAAACGAGTGGTTTCCACACAGCTGCGCCCTTCCAAAGCAGGAATCTCATGCTGTACAAAATGGTCTATATGATGTGCAGACGTCACAGTACATATGACAAGCCCTTTGGGTGTATTGTCTACAAAGAAGAACGGACCGAGAGCAAAGATGCTTGTGAATCGATCCACACCACACTTCACATCACGTACGGCGAGTGCAGTGGCTCTTCGGTCTAACAGTACCCCAGATTTGTCAGTTCTGGGTGTTCACTGCACCCTGCGATGTACAATGAACTGCGTCGCTCCACAGAACATTGCCTGGCCACATGTTATCAACTTCGATCCGTGCCAGGAACTGAAGAGTGAATTAAGAAGTTATCTGCGGATCATGAGGTTTCAGTTGTTGTACCGTCTACATTTCGTACGGATAGCAGTGTAAAATAGACAGCAAAACTTTTTGGACTGTTGACCATGGGATGGACATTTGTCGTGACGCTGCACAGCCACTATCACTGGTGAGAACGCATGATGCATGGTCAGCTGCAGCGACAGAAACCTCGTCAATAGTTTCCACAGGGATATGACGCGTTCCTCTTTCTGGCGCCACATTGAGCCCACTCGTGTTTTCGAATTCCATTAAAGTTTTCTTTAAATCATTTAATAACATCTGGCCTCTCCTCAGACCCTATAGTAGGCGACGCTCTCTCAATCCAGCACTGTAATTGTGCCATTCACGTAACATAAAATAATCTCAACAGTGGTCGGGTCGCTTTCTCACTATCCTTTAAAGAATCTGTCCACCTACCTGGACAGGCTGCAGGTTGTCTGCCCCTTCACTCTGCCGACAAAAGCAGCGTTGAAGAAAATTCGACTAAATACCTAGCACGCAAAGTTCACGTAACTCCAGTCCATGGGCAGTAGTTGAAAGTCAGTTAAACTGCCGAGCGTTCGGGATCCATGCAGGACTCATTTGAAAAAATGTCTACAATTAAAGTTGGTTTACTGTCTTTAAAACACGAAAAATGGCTGACAAGTCCGTGTTTAACATCGCGACATCAGTTATGCAAAGTTACTGTCTCTGTTACAAAAAAAGTTCACACCCGAAAGCAGCTAGAAGATATTTAGTCCGACCCAATATTTTGAACGTCCTAAACAGTCACTGACACATGACCAATGGCGAGTTAACACATTCAGTCGTTCAGTAGTCCTCTTGTGAAGAAGTGCTCTCAATAATGTCACGTAATTTACACGAAACACGCCACGCGGATTTTATGTACGACTTGAAATGATCACAGGCGAAATCTCCTAAAATAAATCACTCACAAAGCTAAAGCTTTCATAAAATACTCAATACTGTAGTCGCTTTTCATCAACTACACGAGAACTGATCAGCTGCACAGATATCTTCATTTTAGCACAAACCTGATCAGCGTGATTAACATAGGCGTTTACCAGAAGACGGATGCCGACCGACCATCCCGACTCGGAGGCACAAAGCCATACTCAAACGCGCGGGAAACGCTGGATTCCTATTGGCTAGTATTTTACGCTGCCAGTCAGATCATCTCGAGAACATCCATACTCGCAATATGTCTAATGTCGGCCAGTTAGATTACAGGTAATTTAAACTAGAAATTTCGTAATTCCGAAACTAATTAAAATTTACTGAAAGCAAATTACAACATCTTTCCAGAAAATAAATTTAATACTCAACGCCCCTTCTGGCTGCCTTTTACAAAATCAAGCTCACTCGGACATACGTCACAAATTCCCCTCTTGCATAACAACTTTCTCACTCTCCCAGTCTCTTCGAAACACTCCCACAGCCAAAACACAATGAAATAATAGTTTTCCACAATATTTTTAATTACATCAGAAATCTGTGGTAATGAAACTAAAGAAAATTAAAAAAAAACTAGATTACGTGAACCTGTCCTCTTGGTTGTAGTTTCAAATGACACTATAGATGAACAGATTATAGTCCCTAACTGAAGTTTCACGATGCCAGCACGGTTATTATGTCTTTAGGTAAAAATTTATATCGCCGAGTATACTGTAGTTATTGATTTGAAATTTTAATAGTGGCGTTGTGCTACCCATAGAATTTGATGGAGTTTGAGTTTATCACTCTGCGTTTACTGGAGGAAACACGAACAAATGCCAGTAATACCTCCGCCACTTAAGTTTTATGAGGTTCGCTAAGGCACCCAGATTCCTGCACTTTGGCATAATCTTACTGGTATCAGGCAAATCACTTTCTACATTTGTTGGCATAAGCTCGTCATATTATGTCGTCAACAAGATCACCTCCGCGCAAAACCAGTTACTGTTTACTATTTCTAATTTAAGATTGTTCAGGATCTGACTCGATGTGCTCGAGTACAAATTAAATTTCTCTCTATGTCTTTGACCCCAACATTTAGTAGACAAGCTGGAAGAAGTCCCACGTCATAGCAATCTACAAAAAGGGTAGAAAGTCGGATGCACATAATTACCGGCCAATTTCACTGACGTGCCCAGTAAGCATGGGGCATAGATAACCTATTCACAACGAAAAAAGGGCACTCAACGGCTCCGTTCTCAAATTTTAGCTCCACAAGTGCCATATTTTCACCGATATAGCACAATTTTGCACCGGCATCGCTTGAAGCCTAGGGAACCTCCCCTTCGCACCCCCTTCAGATTTAGTTGTAAGTTGTCACAGTGGCTAGGCCTTGAAAAACTGAACACATATCAATCGAGAAAACAGGAAAAAGTTGTGTGGAACTATGAAAAAAATAAGCAAAATTTACAAACTCAGTAGTCTATTTGTAAGATAGGCCACATCAAGGAGATGGTGAGCTCAGGAGCGCCGTGGTCTCGTGGTTAGCGTGAGCAGCTGCGTGAACGATAAGTCCTTGGTTCAAGTCTTACCTCGAGTGAAAAGTTTACTTTCTTTATTTTCGCAAAGTTGTGATCTGTCCGTTCGTCCATTGACGTCTCTGTTCACTGTAATAAGTTTTGTGTGTGTGTTTTGCGACCGCACCGCAAAACCGTGCGATTAGTAGACGAAACGGCGTGCCTCTCCAATGGGAACATTTGAACGCAAGGTCATAGGTCAATCGATTCCTCCACTGGAAAATACGTCTGACATATTCTATACGACATTGGTGACGGCATAAGCTTCACATGATAGGAATATATTGTCGACCCACCTAACTTGTACACTTGGCGAATGAGTAAAAAGATTCTTCTACCTTGCCCGATTTAGATTTTCTTGTGGATGTGATAATCACTCCCAAAAAAGTGATGAAATAAACTGCAACAATTGATTTTCTTGTGGATGTGAAAATCACTCCCAAAAAAGTGATGAAATAAACTGCAACAAATGAATGCAACAGTTTCACAGTCGCACAGTTTTTCCTGTGCCCTGACAAAACATATGTTTTTAACGTTTTCAAATTTTTCCGTTTAGGTGTAGCGTCCCCATAATATGGCGCAGTTATCTCGCATCAGACGGACGGACGGACGGACAGGTAATAATTGTATGAAAATAAAAAATTAAACTTTCCACTCGAGTAAAGATTGGTACCAACGACCTCTCGTTCCGCGGCTGCTCACGCTAACCACGGGACCACGGCGCTCTTGCGCTCAGATGACCCCTGATGTTGCCTATCTTGCGCATGGACTACACAGTGTGTATATTTTGCTTATTTTTCATAGTTCCACACAACTTCTTCCTGTTTTCTCGATTGACCTGTGTTCAGTTTTTCAAGGCCTATCCACTGTGCCAACGTATAACTAAATCTGAGGGGGGGTGCGATGGGGAGGTCCCCTTGTTAGTTGAAAACTAGGCACCAGTAAAAAGATGCCTTAAAATAAGCTGGTCCCTGATTCAGGCGGTTAACCAGTGATACGTTCCCTAACTTTGGGTGCTGAAAAACTGCGTCCTGCTCTCTCTCTGTCCTTTCCTAAAGCCAGTGAGGTGTGTCCTCGACAGCACATCGATGCTTCTCATTCTAAGTCTTAATTAATTTACGTTAGCAGCTCTTACATTGTGTTAAACATTCGGCTTTTGCAGTACCTGGGCCCAAGGCATCCCACACCCTCACAGGTGGACTGAATACAGATTATCACTCCTGCGGGCATTGTATTTCGAAGAAAGACACGTTTTCTTTGTTCATAAAAGCGTCCTTACGGACGTCACCAAAGGACACTTCTCCTCTTTCCATCTTCAAGTTGTAAGATAGAGTCTACTTGAGGCCCTACAATGGGGGAGATCGTATCTGTGTTGTGACTTCGATGACCGGTGCGTAGCGGTGTCTCCTCAAAGAAGTGCTGGATGAGCAAGTGGCGTTGACATGTACGGCTGCCTGCTAACTCCTTCCGGGAACACATCCGGGTTGGGAGTGGGAGTGGAGTTGGAAGTGCGACTCTCCCTGTTGGCCAGCATGACCTGATGATCGATCCTCTGTAGCTCAATTTAATAATCTTCCATAGTGGCCTCCTATTTAGATGAATCACGCAGGTCCACACAAAAACGTAAACTACCCTCATTAGATAGTGGTAGTTGCGGGTACTGCTATGCTATTACATCTCAGTTATTGGTGTGGATTAATTATTCTGATTAAATTGTCTTTTTTTTAAACTCTGGTTTTATATTAATTTCTGGGCAGTTTTGAGAAAAACGGCCACATAACAATGTTATTTTCTATATTATTTATACGTAACAGCTCCGTTCTCGTTTAGCATTTTCTCTTTTTCGATTTCATTGTGAAGATAAACAGAAGGATGAAATTCTAAACATAGTTTTCATTTATCGAACCAACGCAAGGATGGCTGACGTAGCGTTTAGTGTATCTGAGATTGTAAAACAGTTAAGATCCTTAGACGCCAGGAAGGCATCTGAACCAGACGGTATCCCCGTAAGAATATATGTTGACTATGCTACAAATATAGCACCTTTCTTATCCATAGCCCGCATCTCGTGGTCGTGCGGTAGCGTTCGCGCTTCCCACGCCCGGGTTCCCGGGTTCGATTCCCGGCGGGGTCAGGGATTTTCTCTGCCTCGTGATGGCTGGGTGTTGTGTGCTGTCCTTAGGTTAGTTAGGTTTAAGTAGTTCGAAGTTCTAGGGGCCTGATGACCATAGATGTTAAGTCCCATAGTGCTCAGAGCCATTTGAACCATTTCTTATCCATCATTAACAGAGGTCATTGGAACAGCGGGAAGTTCCACGGGACTGGAAGAAGGTCCAGGTCATAGCAATCTATAAAAAGGGGAGGAAATCGGATGCACATAATTACCGGCCAATTTCACTGACGTCGATTTCTTGTAGAGTCATGGAACCTATTTTGTGTTCAGACATAATGACCTTTCTAGACTCTGAGGAGCTCATCTGCAGAAACCAGCACGGTTTTAGCAAACAGCGGTCATGCGAGACACAGCTGTACCTTTTTGTGAATGATATACAACAGCTTCTAGATAATGGCTCCCAGGCTGATGCCATATTTGTCGACTTTCGAAAGGCGTTCGACTCAGTTCCGCACTGTCTATCTTATGACATACGCAGTTGGATAGTTTTCTAACAGAGAGAGAACAGTATGTCGTCCTGAATGGGGTGGCTTCAACAGAAATAAGCGTAACTTTAGGTGTGCCCCAGGGCAAGGTAATAGGTTCAAATGGTTCAAATGGCTCTGAGCACTATGGGACTTAACTACTGTGGTCATTAGTCCCCTAGAACTTAGAACTACTTAAACCTAACTAACCTAAGGACATCACACACATCCATGTCCGAGGCAGGAATCGAACCTGCGACCGTAGCGGTCGCGCGGTTCCGGACTGAGCGCCTTAACCGCGAGACCACCGCGGCCGGGCAAGGTAATAGGTCCGCTGCTTTTTACGATTTACATAAACGATATGGTTGATGGTATTGACAGCTGCCTTAGACTGTTTGCCGATGATGCTGTAGTCTACAGGAAAATAGAACCGCACGAAAGTTGTGAAAAATCAATGAGGATTTGCAGAAAATAACTGCGTGGTATAATGACTGGCAGTTTTCTCTCAATATTAGTAAGTGTAACCTACTGCGTACAACAAGGTGAAAATCCCCATTGATGTACGAGTACAAAGTAAATGCCCAGTCTTTGGAAGCGGTAACACCCGTCAAGTATCTAGGTGTGACTATTCGAAACGATCTCAAATGGAATGATCAGATTACAGAAGTAACGGGCAAGGCGAACTCTAGATAGCGGTTTATTGGTAGAGTCCTGAAGCGATGCAGTCCTTCAACAAAGGAAATTGCTTACAATACGTTAGTTCGTCCAGTCTCTGAGTATTGTTCGTCTGTATGGGACCCTTACCAGTTGGGTCTGATTCAAGAGATTGAGAAGGTCCAAAAAAGAGCGTCAAGATTCGTGGCTGGTACATTAAGCCATCACGAGAGCGTTACAAATCTCACAGAAAGTTTGAAGGGGAACATACTTGCAGACAGACGACGCGCTAAACTGAAGGGACTGCTCACTAAATTCCGAAATCCGATCTTTTCCGAGGATATAGAGCATATATTATTACCACCAACTTTCAAATCGCGCAATGATCACCACTCAAAGATAAGGGAAATAAGAACTCGTACTGAGGCAATCAGACAGTCGTTTTTCCCTCAGGCGATCCGCGAGTGGAAATGTGGTGGGGAAATACGACTTTGGCGCGAATTGTGCCTTCCGCCACACACCGCTTGGTGGCTAGGGGAGTGTATATGCAGATGTGGATGTTAATTATTTTTCCTTACTCTCTCTTATTATTTTTCCGTTTCTTCTTTCCATATTCTTAACGCCTTAGCATGATCCCATCATGGTAAGAAACAACCATAAAAGATTCTCAGTTTAGCTATAAGTCCAAATAGGTGACATACAGTACAACTGGTGGAGGGAAACTTCAGAGACTCCACTAGTTAAGCGTACCCTTTATTGGAGTATCGTAATGAATCGGCCCATTGGAATTACTCATACCTGTTTTCTTTTAATTTTTCTTTGAAATTGTTCCTTGAAGGATTTCTTATAGAGAGTTAGATTCTTCAGAAGATGCAAGTTAGTAACCAGTGATTGTAAGTGTACGTGTGGGTGAGTAATTTACTTGAAATAAGTCCTGAGATGTGGCTACTATGCATTTACTAGTAGACGCCATTAAATAGTTACAATTAAATTGTCTGAAACGATTTGTCTCAAGCAGTTAATAAAATTCGAGAATATGGGAAAACTAACCATCAAAGATGGATAACTTCTGCGAAAGTCCTACTGCTGACTATCAAATAAGAAATACTGCAAGTACATAAATCTCCGACTGGAGAGATTGGCGTGCAGTTGAAATCTCTTGCATACATCGTAAATCCTCATAGCCCTTTTTACCTCCTTATTTAACAATATGCATTTGTCTACTGACAGGGAAGGCGAATGGTCGACTTCGGTTTATTGGGAGAGTTTTAGGACAGAATGATTCACCTGTAAAGGAGACCGCATACAGGACGCTGGTACGACGTATTCTTGAGTACCAGGTCGGACTGAAAGAACACATCGAAGTAATTCATAGGCGGGTTGCTAGATTTGTTGCCGGTGGGTTCAAACAACACATAAATGTTCGTGAACTCAAATGGAAATCCTCGGAAGGAATGCGGCTTTCTTTTCGAGAAACACTACTGTGAAAATTTAGAGAACCGACATTTGAAGGTGACTGCCGAACAAATCTACCACGGCCAACATACTTTGCGCGTAAAGTCCACAAAGTTAAAATACGAGAAATTAGGGCTCATACGCAGGCAAATAGACAGTCGTTTTTCCCTCGTCAATTTGCGAGTGGAACAGGAAGGGAAATACACAGTAGTAGTGCAGGGTATCATCCGCCACGTAGCAAATAGTGACTTGCGGAATATCTACGTAGATGTAAATAGATGTAAAAGTAGATATTGTTGTATTAGAGGTCTGATGATCCACAGAGTCGTCCTAGTGTTTGCTATGCCGATAGTGGACTCTAAAACTAATATTTATGAAGAAAATTTTGAGTTTCGTGCCAGAACGCCTGTGGATCCTTATGTATCGGCTGCTTCGTGCCAGAACGCCTGTGGATCCTTATGTATCGACTGCTTCGTGCCAGAAGGCCTGTGGATCCTTATGTATCGACTGCTTCGTGCCAGAACGCCTGTGGATCCTTATGTATCGACTGCTTCGTGCCAGAACGCCTGTGGATCCTTATGTATCGACTGCTTCGTGCCAGAACGCCTGTGGATCCTTATGTATCGACTGCTTCGTGCCAGAAGGCCTGTGGATCTTTATGTATCGACTGCTTCGTGCCAGAAGGCCTGTGGATCCTTATGTATCGACTGCTTCGTGCCAGAACGCCTGTGGATCCTTATGTATCGACTGCTTCGTGCCAGAACGCCTGTGGATCCTTATGTATCGACTGCTTCGTGCCAGAACGCCTGTGGATCCTTATGTATCGACTGCTTCGTGCCAGAAGGCCTGTGGATCCTTATGTATCGACTGCTTCGTGCCAGAACGCCTGTGGATCCTTATGTATCGACTGCTTCGTGCCAGAACGCCTGTGGATCCTTATGTATCGACTGCTTCGTGCCAGAACGCCTGTGGATCCTTATGTATCGACTGCTTCGTGCCAGAAGGCCTGTGGATCCTTATGTATCGACTGCTTCGTGCCAGAACGCCTGTGGATCCTTATGTATCGACTGCTTCGTGCCAGAAGGCCTGTGGATCCTTATGTATCGACTGCTTCGTGCCAGAACGCCTGTGGATCCTTATGTATCGACTGCTTCGTGCCAGAACGCCTGTGGATCCTTATGTATCGACTGCTTCGTGCCAGAACGCCTGTGGATCCTTATGTATCGACTGCTTCGTGCCAGAACGCCTGTGGATCCTTATGTATCGACTGCTTCGTGCCAGAAGGCCTGTGGATCTTTATGTATCGACTGCTTCGTGCCAGAACGCCTGTGGATCCTTATGTATCGACTGCTTCGTGCCAGAACGCCTGTGGATCCTTATGTATCGACTGCTTCGTGCCAGAACGCCTGTGGATCCTTATGTATCGACTGCTTCGTGCCAGAACGCCTGTGGATCCTTATGTATCGACTGCTTCGTGCCAGAACGCCTGTGGATCCTTATGTATCGACTGCTTCGTGCCAGAACGCCTGTGGATCCTTATGTATCGACTGCTTCGTGCCAGAAGGCCTGTGGATCTTTATGTATCGACTGCTTCGTGCCAGAACGCCTGTGGATCCTTATGTATCGACTGCTTCGTGCCAGAACGCCTGTGGATCCTTATGTATCGACTGCTTCGTGCCAGAACGCCTGTGGATCCTTATGTATCGACTGCTACTACAATCATTCACAACGGTGCCATACGGTCCATTTGTCACCAATATCTTCATGGGAACCTGCTGGGAACTACTGTGTTCTGCAGTGTAGCTTAAGGCAGGGGATTACTTCTGATATCTGCAGTGCTCCAGCGAAATTTAAAGTTTGGAAAATAAAATGCTGTCCAAACCAGGAGGAACCTCTCGCCTTCTTATTATATGTTTTAAATCTTGTTCCTAGTGCTGCATATACTACCTTCTGAACACTACTACTTACATTTTGCTTTCCTTCATTAATATCTTCAGTCGTGAGTTTTGTTGGCATTTGTTCATTTAGTCTTTTTTCGTGTAAGCGTTGTATGCTTTTATCTTGTAACAACGTACTTTGGTTGCTGTTACCTTATACTTGTGAGTGTTATATTATCTTTCTCCATCTTGTTAAATACATTTGTTTCAGAAATTATTAAATAACGATCGGAGTAGGTGTCACATCATGTAACCAGTTAATGACTTTTGACCCCGATATGACCCTGCGTACTCTGGATGTCCTTTTCTTAAAAAAAAAAATCTTGGTAATTTTTGTACTTGGTAGCAACAGTATATAACACTGAAAACATAACAGGGCCCTAATGGTTTCTAATGTAGGCAAGTATTTATCATATTAGTTCGATGGCAATATGAATCCCTCTCTACATTCAACAAATAAAATACATCAGCACCAGCCGGCCGGAGTGGCCGAGGTGTTCTAGGCGCTACAGTCTGGAACCGCGCGACCGCTACGGTCGCAGGTTCGAATTCTGCCTCGGGCATGGATGTGTGTGATGTCCTTAGGTTAGTTAGGTTTCAGTAGTTCTAAGTTCTAGGCGACTGATGACCTCAGATGTTAAGTCCCATAGTGCTCAGAGCCATTTGAACCATTTGAACCATCGGCACCATCATCACTGTTATCGCCATCACCATCATAAACATCATCAAGCTGATTCGTCACTGCAAGCTGAGCATCTTAATTTGTTTCCTACTCTCCGCCGTCCTCTTCGCTTTACAGTTTTGCAAACTTCCATGATGTTAACTATAAAATTATTTTTCCTCCTTTGTCTTTTTGACCATTCACAGTTAAGAATAGCAGCTTCTTTCCTCGTTCGCCTATTTTGGTTCCTCCACATTCCTTAGCGTACCTCTGCAATTGAAATCTAGTGTCTTTCTCAGAGTGTTATGCACTCAATTCCTCGGGGTTTCACAATGTGGATGTTTCATTGTTACGTAAATCGCCAATCATACCCTTAACTGTTCATCTATGGGTCAACGGAAAAGTTTTATTTTTTCCTTAAAATAACTCTTTTGTCGTTGGTATCTTCGTTTTCACTCCTCCTGATCTGATGTTACTGCTTATTCTGTATCCGTAATGCTTAAAAATCAACTACCATTTTAACCATACCATTCCCAGTTCTCATAAATTCGTCCTTAGTCTCTGGTTATGATCAAGTTTTCGTCTTTTTATCAATTATTTTCATACTATTTGTTCATATCTTCTAGTCCTGCGAATTGCTACCGACTGGCGTATCTTCTTTAGCTAATACCGTCGTATCTTCAGCAATCGTGTACTACAGCAACTCTTCTTTCTTTCTGAAAAAAATAATTGTTTACCATGGCATCGAAATAAATGCTGACATAAGTTCGCTGGCAAACTGAATCCTAGCCTCACACTTCTACCTATTTTAATTGACTCAGACATTTTCGCTTCATTTCTTACTTTTGTTAATTCTGATTATGTAAACTGGTTAACAGCGTTCCATCTTTTAGTCAGCGTTAACCAGGAGAATTGTCAATTTTTCTCTATCAAATGCTTGTCTCAGATCTTCCGAATACAACATATACAGGACAAGGTGAGACTAATCTGAAAATGAGTGCCATCCGTCAGGCACTATACAGAGATTGCGAAGTCACCCTTGCCAAAACGTATTTGTAGGTGCTGATATCACTTTAAAATTAAGGATTTCTTTGTCACTTTGTATATTTAGCAGGCTACGCTATCTGTTACGTCTTTTGATCTCCAACAGCATAACTGGAACGGTAGAAGCGTGAAGGGCGCGCCGAAGAGACATCCAGGGGAGTACAGCCCCTTGGGTGCTGCGAGCCGCAACAAGTTGCTCGACGCAAACTTTACAAGGCGTGGGAGAAGGTGGGGGGAGGGAGAGTCTGCCTAGGCCGCCTCGCTCGTCCCGAGGGCTGGAATTCGGCGTCAATTTAACTGATTAAAGTCGCTGGCGACGTCGAGTTTTCGTCGCCCAGGGAGCGCCCTAAATCTTCCCCGCCCACTGACAGTTTTCGTGTTTAGAGTTATTTCTTATTTGCGCGGCAGTAGCCAAAGCAATTTGCTTTAAACCTTCATTCCAAAATCAATTACAAAAGACAGAAAAGTAATCTCCTTCCTACTTCTGAGGGTAATCACTTTACGTTAATGGAATCAGCAGCCCATGTCTTGTACAGAGTATTAGTAAATATAACAAAGACGCTACCACCAGTGACGAACTAGTTTCTAGACTTCTTAGCCATTTCCTCGTTATAGAAGAAATAATGTGAATAAACATACATGTTACATACTCTTCGGACCGTATAATAGTATACACTGATCAGCCAGCACATTATGGCTACGGTATGTCCAGCTTTGGCACCGATGACAGCTGCTGCGGGACGTGGCACGGAAGCAGTGAGGCCTTGGTAGTCGCTGAAGGGGTGGACGGAATTGCCACCACAACTGCAGACACAAGTGACCTAATTCCCGTAAATTCCGTGGAGGGGGCCGATGAGCTCTGACAACACCTTCAATAGCATTTGAGATGTGTTATATCGGGTTCAGACTTTACGATATGGGGGGCTAGCACATAAACCAGAACTCGCCACTATGTCCTCAAACCACTCCATCACACTGCCGGCCTTTTGACATGGCGCGTTATCTTGTTTAAAAATGCCACTGCCTACGTGAAACACGATCGTCACGAAGGGGTGTATGTGGTCTGCAACCAGAGTACAATGGTCATTGGCGGTCATGGTGCTTTGCACGAGCTCCGCTGGACCCATGGATAACAGCGGCGGCGTGACGTGGCATGGAAGCAGTGAGGCCTTGGTAGTCACTGTATAGATGGAGAGAGTTGCCACCACATCTGCAGACACAAGTGATCTAGTTTCCGTAAATTTTGTGGAGTGATGCGATGAGCTCTGACACAACCATCAGTCACATTTCAGATATGTTAGATCGGGTTCAGATCTGGCGATTTGGGGGGGCCAGCACATAAACTAGAACTCGCTACTGTGTTCCTCAAACCACTCCATCGCACTGCTAGCCTTGTGACATGGCGCATTGTCTTGCTGAAAAACGCCACAGCCGTCAGGAGACATGATGGTCATGAAGGGTTGTATGTGGCCTGCAATCAGCGTACGATAGTCATTAGCCGTCAGGGTGCCTTGTACGAGCTCCACTGGACCCATGGATATCCATATGCAAGTTCCCCAGAGCATAATAGAGCCGCCGCCAGCTTGGGTCAGCTCGGAATACAGGTGTCAAGGCGCTGTTCCCCTGGAAGACGATGGATTCATGCTGTCCCATCGGCATGACGAAGCTGGTATCTGGATGCATCAGGCCGTGCGACGCTCTGCCACTGCCAACGTCCACTGCCGATGGTTACGTGCCTATTTCAGTCGTAGTTTCCCATACGGTGGTGTTAACATTCGCGCGCGCATGGGCTGTAGGCTGCAGAGTCAAATCGTTAGAAGTATTCGGTGCACCGTGTGTTCAGGATACATTTGTTCTGTGCCCAGCATTTAAGTCTGATGTTCGTTCCGCCACAGTTCGCTGCCTGTCCTTGTTTACCAGTTTGCCCAGCCTACGGCGTCCGATATCTGTAGTGAGGGGCGGCCGCCCAACCCCACGACGTCTGGACGTGGTTTCACCTTGGTTTCGCCACGTGTTGGGAACACTCACCACAGCACTCCTCGAACACCCGACAAGTCGCACAGTTTCCGAAATACCCATGCCGAGTCTCTGGGCCATCACAGTCTGCCCTCCGTCAAACTCACATAGGTCGCTCGCCTTTCTCACTCTACACACGGACAGCACGCTCACTGATGTTACATACACCGTGTGTATATCTGACTGGCAGTCGTACTCCACCACGTGACGCTGCTATCTCCTGGGCGGGTTCATATCGATAGTAGGTCGGTGGTCATAATGGTCTCGCTGATCAGTGTAAAATTTTACAGTCAAAGGCACCTCTATTAAAATAAATAGCAACTAACGCAGTATCTTTTGACCCTTAGCAGTGAGACTTATTACATCTCTTCGACATCCTCAACGTCAGTTTATACTCCTGCGAAGCTCTAAAAATTACATCTCGTGCCACAGCAACGACCTCCTTTCATCGGCAGAGCTCTTCATCGCCAGGGTCCATCTATGTCGGACTTCGTCTCTGTACCTCATCAGACGAGTAGCCAGGCATCTCTACGACCATATGAACTGAGGACACATTCTGTCACAAAAGAGAAATAGATTTCCTGCCATTCTTCACAACAGAAGACGAGGTTGTTTTGTGCACCAATGCTGAAGGATTGTTAATGAAGCCGAATATCAGAAAATACATACCAAGTGAATGGTATACTTTGGGCTAAGCTGAAATTTCACGCAGACGCAAAATGAATGATCGGAGTGATCTAGCCACGACAACGAGACGAACCGTAGGGACAGTCAAATCATGTTCTCCTGAAATTTCAGGCTTCTTTCAGAACTCTTGATTGTACATATTACGATCACTATGCTTTCTGTGGTGTCCTGCCCAATCGTCTCGTAAAAAGAATGTCGCGTAACTAGGGCCACCCATTGGGTAGACCGTTCGCCGGGTGCAACTATTTCGATTTGACGCCACTTCGGCGACTTGCGCGTCCACGGGGATGAAATGATGATGGTTAGGACAACACAACAGCCAGTCCCTGAGCGGAGAAAATCTCCGACCATGCCGGGGGACACTCACTGGGGCCCTTAGGATTGACATTGTGCTACGCTGACCACTCAGCTACCGGGGGCGTACAGTCGTTTCGTCTAGACCAGGGCTTCACAACATACGTGCTCGCGGAGCAAGCTGTGAGCAGCAAGGCGCGAGCACGGAGCAGCGCGAGCACGCTACCCCCACTACCGGACCAGAGCGGAGAGTGGGGAGAGTCACGTGGGGCACACAACAGCTGCCGCCAGTCAATGTAAATCCGCGGCCATCTGCAGGGATATCACTCACGAATTATTACTGCGACAAATGAAACAAATAAAGGAGAATGTACACCTGCCACATAATTTTATTAGCTTAGTGTATGCCTCTATATTCGTATTAATTTGTGAACTGTTACACAATAAAAGGTGTCAATGAAGTGTGGGATTCTCGATTATCTTGTACTTTTTTTCCTTTACAATTGCGTCTATGTTCGGAGTAATTGTTCATGTGCATTGTAGGCGCAGCGTGCAGTTTAAATTTCGATCAGACAATGCATTTCTCAGGCGCGTCTTGTTACATTTCATTGCAGAGAACAGTTGTTCACAAACATATGAGGTACCGACCATTGGTATTATTGTAGCTTCCAGTTTGTGCAAACGAGGAAATCTATCCTAGGGGAAGTGTCTGTAGAATTCCAAAATGTTTTTCTTGTTCTGAAATTTGTCTCTGTATTCTCTGTCACACTGCAGGTTAATAATTTCTAGTTGCAGCTCAGGACGAATCTCTTCAGTATTCGCTGAATATGGAGAGGAGAACAGATCAGAATCACTGTCTAGTGCTGTCAGATCTTGAAAGCGTTGATCAAATTCTTCCTTAAGGGCAACTAAACTATGTGAATAACGTTCACAGTCTTCGTGAACATCTTGCATGGATGATAATTTAGGAAAATGAGTTACATTTCCTGCTTCCAGCTGACTCACCCAAAGTGCCAATTTCATTTTAAAAGCTCGTATTCGATCTATGAAATGAATAATTAGCAGATATTTACGTTGTAGTGAAATGTTCAAAGCATTCAGATGGCTAGTTAAATCTGCTAAGAACGCGAGATCACATTTCCATGAAGGCTCTTTCAATTCAGGAAAACACATGTTATTTATTTCCATGACCATATTTATCTCATCTAATATGCAAAAAAATCGATTTAATAATTCGCCACGACTAAGCCAGCGGACCTCGCTGTAATAAGGCAGGCTACCATACTGGCTTTCTACATCCTCATCGAAGCTTTTAAACTGCCTGTGTTGTAGCCCATGCTTCCTTATATAATTGGTTGTACGAACAACAATACTCTTCACATTTTTTAGAGTGATACTCTTTGCACATAAGTTTTCCTGGTGGATCACACAGTGAACGTGCCTTATTTCATTCGGTACGGTCAGTTTTTGTATTTTCTCCTTCAACAGCGCAACGAAACCTGATTTTTTCCCCTGTCATCGCTGGTGCACCGTCTGTAGACACTGAAACTAAAGAATTCCACGACAATCCTATATTTCAACACTTTCTTCAACACTACTTAAAATATCACCTCTGGTTGTAGTGTTCTTCATGGCTACTACATCGAGGAGCTCCTCCCTCACCTGAAAATCTCTATTAACACCTCTAATAAATATGGCAAGCTGCGCTGTTCCAGTGATATCAACACTTTCGTCCAGAGCTAGAGAATACGCCATAAAATCTTATATTTGCAAGCTGGCTCTGGACGTCGTCTGCCATGTCCTGTATGCGACGGATAATGATCATGTTAGATAAAGGCACAATCCGAAACTGTTCAACTTGAGATGGACACAAATGTTCCGCTGCAACTGCCAAACATTCTTTTATTAAATCGCCATCAGCGAAGAGGCGCAGGGATTTTGCTAAAAGCAAAGCAATTTTGTAACTCACTCTGAGAGCTGCCTCAGTTGATTTTTCTTTGTTGTCCAGATCTTCTTCGGATAGCTTTCTTTTAAGTTTAATAACTTCCTGTGCACGATCTGGTCCATCCCATTTTCCACTTCCGTAGACTTTCGCGTGGTACGACATATAATGTCGCTGCAAATTAAATTTCCTAAAAGAATTCAGCGTTTTGTGACATACTAAACATTTTGCAATACCATCTTTTTCTGTAAACAGATACAATTCCTCCCAATGGGGGTTGAACTGCGAAAGCATGGTTGGGGTTACACACCGGCGACATGACTTGTTTCTTAACCAGCGAAGTGACTGTTAGAGCTTTAAACGTTACACAGTCGGCGCGAATTCAATAGGCACGCTGCGGCCCTATTCAAACGTGCGCGCGCATTTCCCCTCCCTCCCTACACCGCGACCTTGCACCTGCTCGCGAGCACGTGCCTGAGCAGACGCGAGTACTCGCGCTCGAAACCGGCCAGTTGTTAAGCCCTGGTCTAGACTGCCTAAAGGGTGTTGCTTTCACAGAGTGCTACATATATACCGAGCGAGGTGGCGCAGAGGTTAGCACACTGGACTCGCATTAGGAAGGACAACGGTTTAAACCCGCGTCCGGCCATCCTGATTTAGATTTTCCGTGATTTCCCTAAATTGCTTCAGGCAAATGCCGGGATGGTTCCTTTTGAAAGGGCACGGCCGCTTCCTTCCGCATCCTTCCCTAATCCGAGCTTTGCTCCGTCTCTAATGAACTCGTTGTCGACGGGACTTTAAACACTAACCTCCGCCTCCCTCGGAATGCTATACAACAACTTAAGCAAATCTCATCAATCGTTTTTATTACAATAAAGAAGATAAAAAACACTTTACTTTGTATTACAAGAACGTGTCGCAAGCGATGGGCGACAGGCAAACAGTCCGTGTCTTTCTCTATATACTATGTCCATACAGGCAATGGATATGGATCACTAATAACTGCTATCATAGTGCTCTCCTAGTGCCGGTCTAGTACTGCTAGTGCTGCTGGCACGAGCGGCGCTTTTATACTCTTCTTGTAGAGGCCGCTCTTGTCGTGGTGCGGTCCTAGTCAGCGGGCTATTGTGTTCTTCATCTTTGTGCCGGCGCTTGTCGATAAGTCGGAACACTTTCAACTGCAACCACAGATGCAAACGCATACCCTTCTATAGCGCTATCTGCCTTTTAATTCTAAAGATTTCAGCAATCGCACTAGAACTTCGCAAACATTATTTTCTTATACTGAGAGGCGATTATTACATTCAGACTCCAGACCCATTACCTAGATTTGCCGAAGTAATACTCTGATGCTGTCAATGTTCGTCGGACGACTTAATGCACACTTTAAAGCAATAAGCTAAATTTATTGTGATTCTTGTTTAATTGCGTAGCTACCTGACTCCCTAAACTCCTGAAACTGAGATTTCCTAAATTTATTCTGGCAGAAAGCAAGAGCACCGGAAATGTGATCAACAGCTTTTGTGTCCTCAATGTTTAAGGAAGATGATCAAAAAGGGTGTTATAATTATTGGGAGAAAGTATCTTAACAACAGGATATAAAGTATGTGCAAAAATGTTAACCCCAAGGTTGAGACCAGAAGCTAGAAAAATTTTAAATGGAGACCCGAGTGGATCTAGGTTTCGACGAACAACAATGTATAATATATTTACTTTGAAGATACTGATAAATAAAAGAAGTGAATTTTATAATGAGGTGCATGTAGCTTTTATTGACTGCCAAAACGTCTGACAGATTAAACGGGACAAAAGTATTGTCATTATTATAAGAAAATGGAATTCCGCAAGGACCATAAAAAGCTTACACAGTGAAACTAAATTTGTAATAAAAACATTGAACAGAGTAAGTAACAGAGTAATTATAGCAGCAACTGATCAAGGAGTTAAGCAGAACTGCAGTATTTTTCCAGTTTTATTTAAATTGTATGTAAATGACATGATTAAAACGTGGAATGAGAAAACAAAAAGCAACAAAGAAATAAGACTAGTAAGGACTATTCTATACTGTAGGCGCCATTCCAGAATACGAGTTACAAAGATATATTTTTGAATTTAACCGAATAGTTCAAGCTGTAACATAACTGGTAATCTGAAACTGCATTTTTTCCCCCTACTGGCTATCGGATTCGGTACAATAGCATCCTCTGGTTGTCCCCTGGCACGCAGACGTGAAGCTCGCTTTCCAAGCAGGGTAGTTTTGACACACATACTTGGGAACGAGTGTGACGACTGCGTGACAGGGAATGGCCTGAGGGTGGTACTGTGGACCGAAACCAACAGCCAGTAGGCAAAACAACCTTTGCGACTATAACTTACTTTACTTCTGAAGTGCATTGGTCGCTGTTCCAACTGACAGTATGTCGAGAAAATGTATCAAACAGGTCAAATTTAGAATTTCAAAATACCAAAATACTGGCAATCTGAGGAAAACACCAGGTGGCCTTAATATTAGTGATAGAATACGAAATAATCGAACAAGTAAGATATTTTAACTACCTGGGCTGTGAGCCTGGGACATTTACTACGCTGATAATAAAGATAAGACCAAAACAGCAAATTTCTGGGTGTCTGTGGAACAATATCATAACATTAAAGAAAATGCAACTCATTTATATACTACACTATCTGTTCCATTGCTACGTTACGGATCTGAAGCTTGGATAGCGAACAAGGAATATACAAATCGGTGACGTCAGATCAGATAAAGGATCTAAACTAGAAAACAGATTAAGAAAGGAAAGTTTTGGAGAAGAACTTAAAAATCTGCAATAACAAAAGAAATCAACATAAGCAGAAATGGGACATACTTGTAAGCAGAATGAAACGAGGCAGAGACAGTGAAAAAGTTCTGCAGTGTACACCGAAAGCGGTAGGGGCTGTACATCTACACAAGAAACGATGGAGCCACGAAGCTAAAGCCGGAGAAGTTCATCTTACTTAATGCATCGATATAGGTGAAGATGATGCATACAGGGTCCAATGAATCTATTGAATAACGAGAAACAAAGTGAGAACCATGTCGAATGCAATCTCGATCGCCTAGTAACGATCAGATTAAAAACACAAATCTGCTCGGCAAAGAGCATCTATCATATAACAAGAGAGATAAGTGTATATGTTGATCGACTTTTTGTGGTGAATGGTTCAAATGGATCTAAGCACTACGGGACTTAACAACTGAGGTCATCAGTCCCCTATACTTAGAACTACTTAAACCTAACTAACCTGAGGACATCACACACATCCTTCCCCGAGACAGGATTCGAACCTGTGACCGTAGCAGCAGCGCGGTTCCGGATTGAAGCGTCTAGAACCGCTCGGTCACAGCGGCCGGCGATTTTGTGGTGAAACGACTGTTCTGTTCCCACGCAATGTGGAGAAGTTATTTACCAACGTTGACTACATCGAGCAGTGCATACCATTTTTACAGAAACCATGTAGAACTGTTGTCAGTAGCACTGCAACACATTTTCAAAAGACTTGCAAGAAAAATTTAAGCCGCCATTCGAATAAAATCGCACCTTACCTCTTTGTTTTCTTTTGATTTGCAGCAGTTGCACGTAGCTGATGTGGTTTTTAGGAAAAAAATTAATTAAGAAGACCGCTGAACACACAACATTACTTTCTGAAATCGTCTGAGAATCTTATTTTGACTCAGTCAGATTCTGAGTAACTGACGAAATGATTTTGCGTGATTCAGTAGATCTAGAGAAAGAAAAATCCAATATTATTTTTGAGGTAAAAAGATTTACAAGATAGAAAGTAAATAAATATTTCGTGATTTGGAAATGGAATATATTTTTTCTACTGTGAACTTCCTTAGATGACACATAAAAATAGCATTTCCAAAGCAGAACAAACGAATACGTTAAAATCCCAGTTATTATACAGGGTGATTTTTTCCACCGTGTACAGACTCTAGGTATTGATCGATGAGGAGATACGGAACAAAATTTACGTCCGGAAATGCATGGTTTCCATGCTAGCGGCCATTTATTCAATCATACTTAGTTAGAGAGACTGCGGTCTATTACGCGCTGTTCCATGCAGCCACAGTTACAGTATGCATGGTTTCCTCCTAATGGTGCTACTGTCCCTCATACATCGTTCCCCAGCGCCCTCTCCTGCCATAGCAATTGGTGGTTTTGTGTCCGATTCACTTCTCTTGCTGACTCACCTTGAAGTGGATGTGATACAGCATTGCACAGAATGGTTTGGTATTCTAATCGAGAGCTTTCCGCCATGGTGTTTACTTAGGGAAAGGCAAATGGCGACGGGCGGCGGGCAGCAAGGTTGTATAATGAGACCTAACCCTACCAACAACCACAGCATTCAATGTCTGCAACAGTGTTTCGCCGTTCGTCTGAGGCAGGATCGTTTCAGGAAGCAGGAAATCATGGAGGACGTACACGAAATGTTAAGATAGCACACTTGGAGGAAAATGTGATTAACACTGTGGAAGGTGATCGCCATGTCAGTACCAGACAGTTGGCCCGCCAATACAGGGTAAATCAGAAGACCGAGTGGGACATTCTCCGTGACAATTGTTGCTACCCTTAATCACCCTTAATCACGCTTAATCACTTACAGCGAGTGTGCAGGACTTACTAGCAACAGACTTTCCACATCAGGAGCAGTTTCGTCACTGGTTTCTTCACTAGGCAAACATGATTCCGGGATTTGTCATCTATCCTATTCACAGATGAGGCCTCTTCTAAGCGGAATGGTATCTTCAACTTTTGTAAGTCATCTGTGGGATAGTATAGAGAACCCTCATGCTTTGGTGGCAGCGAATCATCAGCATTGGTACAGCCGGAATGTGTTGGCCGGAATAATTTACAACCGTATTTTGGGAATAATCTACCTTCCACGTCGCCTAACAGACCGAAACTATGGGCGTTTCTTGCTGGTGACTTTTCCTCCCCTGCTGGAAGAAGTGCCATTGATGATCTAAGGGTTATGTGGCTGCTACATGATGGTGCTCCAGCCCATTTCGCCGTTAACGTCTGGACGCATCTTGATAGTGTCCTCCCTGGTCTATGGATCGGATGAGGGTGTCCGGTTGGATGGCCTGCTCGTTTATTGGTATTTGCGTAGTGTTTAGTATGTGCTAACAGACAACGAACACGGCGTGACGTAACTACAGAAGTCAGTGTGGGACGTACAACGAACATAACCGATATTACAGTGCGGAGAAATTTAGCGTTAATGTGTTATGGCACCAGACGATCGACGCAAATGCCTTTGCTGAACAGCACGACATGGCCTGCAATGCCTCTCCTTGGATCGTGACCATATCGATTAGACGTTAGACGACTGGGAAGTCGTGGACTAGGTGTCACTTCGTACACAAAATGCTGCACCGGTAACATATTCGAATTATGGACGGCTAGAGAGGCAGTATGGCTTAATATTTCTGCAGGGGACTTCCAGCGACTTGTTATGTACATGCGACGTTGACTTGCTGCTCTACGCCGAGCAAAGTAGGTCCGATAGTGTATCAGGAGATATGGCTCAAATGGCTGTGAGCACTATGGGACTTAACATCTGAGGTCATCAGTTCCCTAGAACTTAGAACTACTTAAACCTAACTAATCTAAGGATATCACACACGTCCATGCCGAAGGCAGGATTCGAACCTGCGGCCGTAGCGGTCGCGCGGTTCCAGAATGAAGCGCCTAGAACCACTCGGCCACACAGGCCATATAGCTCATCACGTTTCTCACTTCATTGTCTGCTATACAATAAGGATACAAACTAGATTATGCCCCACCCTGACATCATCTTATGCTAATACGGGTTTCCAAAGAAGGTGGTCTGCTTAAAAACTACTACTGGAGTTACTTATTACAAATACTGACGCATCGCAGAACATGAATGCTATGTTCGAGTGAGGTAGCAGTTCGTAAGGCACTAGCGGGCTCGTTTCGCAACTGGGGGTAGCCTCTAAAGTAACATGAAGCCAGATTGCTTGGGAGCCAGGCTTGGATGCAAAAACGCAATATCAGATAGCGGCAATTGAAATCTCGATGTAGCCTAACAATAGCAACACAGAGGACGGTTGCAGGGTACCGACGTGATTGTTACCAGCAATGCCGGTGCGACAGGCCACGTGTGATTGCTAGGTTCCGAGTGAGCCTAAAGCGCATAACAGAAGGAACCGCGCCCCATTAGCTTGTCATGCATACCCAGTGGGCTAACAGTTAGCAAAAATTGCTCTAAGCACTATGGCACTTAACAGCTGTGGTCATCAGTCCCCTAGAACTTAGAACTACTTAAACCTAACTAACCTAAGGACATCACACACACCCATGCCCGAGGCAGTATTCGAACCTGCGACCGTAGCAGTCGCGCTGTCCCGGACTGAAGCGCCTAGAACCGCTCGGTCAAGGCGGCCGGCTATCAGTGCGCAACAAGACGTGTTCGTAGCGCTGGTCAGTGAATGGATTATTTTTCGTAGGCAGACCCTTCTACTCCTTATCAGTTGCAGATCCGAGTAGTTCCGACCGAACTGTAGTGAGCAAATGAGTTTCAAAGGGCCTGCATAGGTGATCTTGATGTAGCATCACTTGCTAGAATCACGTCACAGTTGAGGCATATATTTCATGTCACATACTTTTTGCTACGCTGAAGATATTGACAATAGTGGGCAACAAAAATAAATTTCGTGGTGCCTGAAACTTTTGAACGTATTTTGGTGATGCTGATTCTGAAAATGCTATTCACTTTCTTCCAGCAGCTCTATTTTATGATAAGTTTCCTTTAATTTACGGCTATGGTCACAATCTTTTTTGTTAAACAGATTACCGGTTTCGGTCTTTAATGACCACCATCAGATCTGTTTCATAAAAACAAAGTCCAAATGTACTGCAGCCATAGTGGCATCGTCAAATGTTAAATGCGGAATCAGCACCAGCATCGTCAAATACATATAAATCACATCACATGCACGAGTCATGTTGTCAGCAAAATTACTGTTTACAACAGTTTATGAGACATTGATAATATCATTATACATCGCTCTTTTGCCTACGTGTTTTTAGCCAACCACTTGTAAATCGACTGTTTGCATAATACTAAATGATTTTATCCTAGCTCTATTCATTCTGTTGTTACCTATGTACTTTGACTATTCCGACATTTATTTCTGATTTATACGCACTATCAAGGGCAAATCAAGCAGAAAATGAATGATTAATGGTGATGTATTTTGTTCCGTCTGTGGACTCGCGGTAGCGTTCTCGTTTCCCGAGCAAGGGGTCCCGGATTCGATTCCCGGCGGGGTCAGGAATTTTCACCTCCCTCCAGATGACTGGGGGTTGTGGTGTCATCATCATCTTTCATCCCCATAACGGTCGGAGGAAGGCAATGGTAAACCACCTCCACTAGGACATTGCCTAGTACAGCGGTGCTGGTCTCCCGCATCGTTCCCCTACGCTCTGGTAAGTAGTATGGGACTTCATCATCAACATGTGGCGCGAACACATTCTTTCAGTAACGAAAACCCATAACTCACTTTAAAAAAAGAGCTTATTTGGCCTATTTCAAAATAAAACATGAAGTTTGCGCCCCTCATACTGTATGTAAAATGTGCACAGAGCATATGCGACACCGGACGAATGGGAAACGGCAGTGCTTCAAAACTGGAGTACCAGTGACCTGTCGGGAACAAACAAACCACAACGAGGACTGTTACTTTGTTTCAATGAATGTAATGGGTATGACAGATTTATGCCGATCAAACCTCTGCAATACTCCCCGTTCCACATTCAGAGAAGATACCTGTTTCGAAAATAACAAGTCGTCCAGGAACATCAGAAGAAGAGGAATCAGCTGAAAGCTATGCTCAGCAAAATGACAGTAATTCTGCAGGAGCTTCATCAGTTGCTTTAATCGAGCAGAACTGAATGACCTCATTAGAAATTCAACTCTTCTAAAAAAAGTCGTCAGAATCGTTAGCTTCCAGGATGGCAGGGAAGCGCTCTCTCTTACCGGAGACAAAAGTCACATTCTATCACAAAAAGGAAACAGATTTACTGCCATTCTTCACAACAGAAGACGAGTTTGTTTTGTGCACCATTGTTTATGGATTGTTAACGAAGCCGGGTATCAGAAAATACATACCAAGTGAAAGGCTGATATTTATAGATAGCTCCAAAAGCAGCCTAAAATATGTTCTTTTGCTAATGGGAGATCCTAATGGACAGTCAGTTAGTATGTGTGGAAGTCAAGCCATAACAGCCACAGTCTTGCAGAAAATCGTATACCGCCATCATCAATGGGTTATCTCTGTCGATCTCAAGATTGTGAATTTTCATCTAGAGCAACAAGGGGGTACACCAAATATCCATGGTTTGTATGTCTACGGGAACCTAGAGCTACAGATCAACAGTGAGAGAGAAGACAGTGGCCTCTTCGAGAAAGCATGATCGTTGGAGAAAAAAAACGTCATCACAGAACCATTGGTTCACAGAAACATCATATTGCCTACTGGAAATACAGGAAATGAACAAACACTTGACACATTAGTATTAAATGAGCAAACACAGTTTCCTTTTTCCTCTTTATTAAATTATGTTTTCGTTGCAAATACTAGACTGAAACTGTTACTACACATAACTTTTCTTCAGTTGTTAAATGTATCTCCGCATAAAAACTTTGTTCCCCCACACTTTTCTTAGTTAATGTAATTATTTCTATGTGACAATAGTTGCAGTGTTGTCCTAGGTAACCACTCTGCATTATTTTTCTATCCTCTGTACCAATAATAATCATGTTTATCTGTACCGGAACATTCATTTGTCACCTGAATGTGACCTAAGAAGCCAAAAGTCAGTTCGTGACCAAATAAAGATAATTTTTTAGAACTTTAGGAAGTGTTTCTCCTTTTTTAACATATTGCTTTGTTCTGCCAAGCACCGAAGGATATTTAATTAACATATATTATAACGATATACATGTTTCTAAGTATATAACCATGTCCGACATCTCCTCCTGAACTACTGGATCACTTTCAAAGAAGCATAGGGCACATATCACCTGCCACCCACACCAAGTGGGCAGCAACCACCTACTTGTTCCTTTGTTTAAGAAAGGTAATGCAGAAGACATAGAAAATTACCGGCCATTTCCCTGATGTCAGCAATCTCAAAAATAATAGAAGCAATTATTAAAGACAGATTAATGAATTACCTGAATAAATACAATCTTTTAAGAGAATCACAGTTTGGTTTCCGAAGTGGCAAAAATACGGTGTCAGCCTTAGTCGAATTCACGAAAGTTGCACTTGATGCTCTTGATAAAGATGAGTGTGTCACAGGCATATTTTTGGGTCTTTCTAAGGCGTTTCATACAGTCCACCACAAGATTCTATTAAATAAATTAGAAGCATTAGGAATAAGAGGGGTAGCTAATGATTGGTTTCGATCATACCTAACAGATAGGGTACAGATTAGAGATAACACATACTTCAAATAGATCAAAACATTTAGTAAAACACTTATCAGAACCAAAATACATTACTGTTGGAATTCCGCAAGGTAGCATATTAGGACCAATACTGTTCCTGATATACATCAACGACTTTCCCAGTAGTGTTACCCACGGTGAAAAAATCATCTTCGCTGATGACAGCAATATTATGGTCACTGAGATAACAAGAGAACTCCTTGCCGAGAAAACACATGAAACTCTCAAGGAAATTTATGATTAGTCAATAAGTAATAAAGTGACATTGAACATAAGGGAAACTAATGCCACGAATTTCAGTTTGAAGAGGAAAAATGACAATGTTAAATTAAATGTAGATGGCACGTCTACAGACTGTGTAACAAACGCAAAATTTCTCGGAATGAATATTGATTCTCAGTTGAAATGGTGTGAACACACAGATGTACTTGCAAACGGAATGTCATAACCATGCTATGCCCTTAGAATCCTATCATCAGTGTGTAACACGCAGTGTCTTTTAGTTACATATTATTCATACGTACACTCAGATCATAGCTATGGCATTCTTTTCTGGGAGAACAAATGCACAAAATATGAACACAATTTTCAAATTCCAGAAAAGAGCCGTGAGAATAATAACCAAAAATCTAGTCGAGCTCATTGTTAAGATCTGCTCAGAACACTGGGGATCTTCACTACTCCATGTGAATACATTTACCAGACAGTAGTACACATCAAAAATAACATTGGTAATTACTGCACAAACAGCTCTGTCCATGACAACGCAACAAGAGATAGACTCAACTTACATTTATCAAGAAGAAATAAACATAAAACTGAAAACAGCATTTTCTACCAAGGAATAAAACTGTACAATAAATTATCAAAAGAGATTCAAGAAATTTCAAAAATACACTTATTTAAAAAGGCAGCTAAAAAGTACCTTTCATGCAATACATTTTATACATTTAAGAATTACTTAGCTAAAACAGAGTAGGGGTTTGATAAAAACATGTAATACATATAAATAATAATAATAATGATTATAAAATATCCAACATTCCACATAACCTCTTCCCTTTATGTTTTTTTCCTTCTTCATTTTTCCTTTCTAGAAATACTTTCCCCCAAGCTATGCATGGCACAATACTAACACCTCTTTCTCTTTCTGTGCTCAACATCTCACTCATTATGGAGGGATGCTGACTCAGTTTTTCAGGATACGAAATGGGATGTAGCGGTACAGAAAATGTCCCAGAGATCACCAGATCACCAGTGTGTGTGTGTGTGTGTGGTGAGTGAAGTGTTATGAAACAATGTGTGTATAATGTGTGCAGTGACTGATAGTGAGATATGAGTGAACAATGAGGCAGTCATTATTTAATAAGTTATTTGTGAAAAAAGTATTGTATACAATCTAATGACTGTCTCTAACAAGAACTCTGTAAATATATGTGTATACGAGTCAGCTTATTTTAAATTGATATAAATTTGTAAATACTTTCACATGTCCTATATCCATGTAAAAAGAGATCTACAGATAAATAAAGCTACTACTATTACTACTACTACTACTCTACTTCTTAAACGTGTAGGGGTGGGAGTGAAAAACATGCGTAACACACCACATGGAAATGCCCAGACTGTATTCATTTAGTATTAAAGTTAGCATGTGTATTCTGGATGCAACGGGTATAAGTGCAGATGTTTCTGTTAGTTACTGAGGACGGTGTACTCGTATTGAACAACATTACATCTGTATTTATGTAATTTTAAGATTAATAAAAATGGGTCAAATGGCTGTGAGCACTATGGGACTTAACTTCTGAGATCATCAGTCCCCTAGACGTAGAACTACTTAAGCCTAACTAACCTAAGGACATCACACGCATCCATGTCCGAGGCAGGATTCGAACCTGCGACCGTAGCAGCAGCGAGGTTCCGGACTGAAGCGCCTAGAACCGCTCGGCCACAGCGGCCGGCGACAGCAGCACAGTTCAGGGCAAAAAATATTCAGTGGCCACTTTCCCTTTCCTGGCCTCTTGATATGCACGCGTACCTCTAGAAGTTTTATGGGTTTGACTATTTCTGATGAGTTTCTTCGATCGCGTAATCACTTGAAGTTTCTTTCTACGTATTCGCAATACGCTACCTTTGATTCTGTTGGTGGTCAGATGCCATTCCCTGCATCAAACGTCGATCCTTTGCAGGTCTTTTACATTTCGCTACACTGTCTTAACCATGCGATTTCTCTTTATACAACAGCAATATGCGTGAAAAGCTTCTGACGACTTTTGATCCTTTCCGCTTGGTCATTCCTATACACAGTGGTCAGAAACAGTTTGAAAAGCTTGCAAGGTGGCGCTGAGAAATAACTGTTAAGAAAAACGGTCGACACTGAGCGCCCTTTCCGAGTTAATTAGCACTGAAATTAGCCAAGCAGTCCGTTGCGAGCGCAAATTCAAAAGCCCGCCAGAGACAGTGTCTCAAAACGGGTTATTCGATTAGTTTTAAAGTCCTAGTTTTTGGAGGAAGAGTACATTTTCGTTAATGTTTGTAAAGAACCAGTCTTCTATCGATAACTGGCCGGAGTGGCCGAGCGGCTCTAGGCGCTATAGTGTGGAACCGCACGACTTCTACGGTCGCAGGTTCGAATCCTGCCTCGGGTATGGATGTATGTGACGCCCTTAGATTAGTTAGGTTTAAGTAGTTCTCAGTTCTAGGGGACTGATGACCTCAGAAGTTACGTCCAATAATGCTTAGAGCCATTTGAACCATTTTTTGTAGATACGTTTTTCTCTCTTTAAAAGTCTCTGTGTATAACAACTTTGGTTGGTATTCCACCCAGAATAGCGTAAACTGCGGCGTGAACCTGGTCTTCGACGATCCTTTACGTACATAGGATGATCGCACAATTCGGCTCGTGTATCTTCCGTCGTTATAACGTAACCTAAGGACATCACACACATCCATGGCCGAGGCAGGATTGGATCCTGCGAACGTAGCACCCGCGTGCTTCCGGACTGAAGCACCTAGAACCGCTGGACCACAGCGACCACAGTGCCCGTACATGTGTTATTTCGTAATTTTCGAACCAGTCGTTCCCAGGCAAGGGTCACTTATCTCAGATTGATACATTTACCCTTCTCCATCGGCCACGAAAATTTGTAACAGCATCGCGGAGTCACCCTGTATACAGCAGCTGATTTACACTGTCCAGTAGCAGTAATGTGAGCATGTGTCAAAAACATGAATAACCACTATGAGACCTGCAAGAAGAGAATCAGTGACGTTCTTGAAGGTACCAAGAGGGATGTGGGGCCATGTCGACTCCAGCGTCGCGGCCAGCTGCGGTAGGTTACTCGGACGAGGACCCATTTCACGAACTGCCCGACTGCAGGTTTTAGATTCGGTTTAAATCCGGGGAGCTCGGTGGGCACGGAAGTATCGTAAACTCATTCTGGTGTTCTTCGAACCAAGCAGGTACGCTGAGAGCTGTGTGGTACGTTGCATTGTGCCGGCGGTAGATACTATCGTACCGAGGAGAAACCAACTGCATGTAGGTGTGGACATGGTCCTCAAGGGCAGAAATATTGACCCTCAGACAATGTGTCTAATAGTGTATTTTAAATACGATAGTATGTCATCTTAGGCACTGTATGACATTAAAACACTTGATAATGGCATTGTAAGGCCGACCTCATGATCGTGTAAATGTACAACTGTATGTAGGTGTGGACATGGTCTTCAAGGACAGATGCATACTTGTGTTGCTCGACTTAACCTTCCGGAATGACGCCATGACCCAGGGAATGCCACTAAAACATTCCCAGAGCCATAAATCATCTAGTGTTTGCTTTCAGACATTTCAAGCCTACTTGCCAATCGCCATCTGTCTGATGGAGCTTCACCTGCAAAGGCCAACTGTCGCCACACAGTGGCGTGCGTATTCCAGCCTTCATCGCCGGTGAACAGAGGTCAACGTGTGTGCACGAACTAGGCACCTGCTCAGAGGTCTGCCTGCAGCAACGTTCGCTGAACGGTTGTTGAGGAATTACTCTTGGTAGCCCCTTGGTTCATCTGGGCGGTCAGTTGCTCAACAGTTGCAAAGTACAACTAAAAGCCTTTTTTTTAAGTCAGTACCGCCATTAGACTGTTTTTTATTTGCAGTGTTACATTTACACGATCATGATTTCGGTTTAAAATTGCCATTATCAGGTGTTTTAATGTTATACAGTGCCTAAGGTGGCATACTGTCGTATTTAAAATACACTATTAGACACATTGTCAGTCAAGATGGTATACTCAGTGATAAAACAAAGCAGTAGGCTTTTACCAGAAATATTGAACCTTAGACAATGTGTCTAATAGTGCATTTTAAATACGACAGTATGCCATCTTAGCCACTGTATAGCATTAAAACACTTATAATGGAACCTTGAAGCCAAAGTCAGGATCGTGTAAATGTAACACTGCAAATAAAAAACAGTCTGATGACAGTTCAAAAATAGTTCAAATGGCTCTGAGCACTATGTGACTTAACTTCTGAGGTCATCAGTCGCCTAGAACTTAGAACTAATTAAACCTAACTAACCTAAGGACATCCCACACATCCATTCCCGAGGCAGGATTCGAACCTGCGACCGTTGTGGTCGCCCGGTTCCAGACTGTAGCGCCTAGAACCGCACGGCCACTCCGGCCGGCAGTCTGATGGCGGTACTGGCTTTAAAGAAATATATTATGACTGTGGCCCCACATTATGAAAAAATTACAAATAAAAGCTCCGCCAATGCACTGCCCTTTTATAGTTTGTGTACCCGATGCCACCGCCATATATCTACATCTACGTGATTACTCTGCTATTCACAGTAAACTGCCTGGCAGAGTGTCCAACACCTTCAGGCTGTCTCTCTACCGTTCCACTCTCGAACGGGATAAAACGAGCACTTCAGTTTTTCTGTGCGAGTCCTG
This sequence comes from Schistocerca cancellata, assembly GCF_023864275.1. NCBI lineage: Eukaryota > Metazoa > Arthropoda > Insecta > Orthoptera > Acrididae > Schistocerca > Schistocerca cancellata. The sequence goes on from NC_064632.1 coordinate 536,912,121, forward strand.
ATTTATTCTATCGTGATGATCGTTTCTCCCTATGTAGCAGTGTGCCAACAGAATGTTTTCGCAATCGGAGGAGAAAACTGGTGATTGAAATTTCGTGAGAAGATCCAATCGCAACGAAAACCGCTTTTGTTTTAATGATTGCCACTAATTCACGTATCGTGACAGTGGCTCTATCTCCCCTACTTCGCGATAGTACAAAACGTGCCGCCCTTCTTTGAAGTTTTTCGATGCCATCCGTCAATCCCACCTGATGCGGATCACACACCGCACAGCAATACTCCAGAACAGGGCGCACAAGCGTGGTGTAAGCAGTCTCTTTAGTTGACCTTTGAACCTTGTAAGTATTCTGCCAATGAATCGCAGTCTTTCGTTTGCTCTACCCACAACATTATCTAATATGATCGTTACAATTTAGGTTATTTGTAATTGTAGTATAGTGTGGTGTGACGAGGGCCTCCCGTCGGGTAGACCGCTCGCCTGGTGCAAGTCTTTCGATTTGACGCCACTTCGGCGACTTGCGCGTCCATGGGGTGAAATGATGATGATTAGACAACACAACACCCAGTCCCTGAGCGGAGAAAATCTCCGACCCAGCCGGGAATCGAACCCGGGCCCTTAGGATTGACAGTCTGTCGAGCTGACCTCTCAACTACCGGGGGCGGACATTTGTAAGTGTAATCCCTAAGTAATTAGTTGAATTTACAGCTCTATGTGCATATAGCTATACCTCGACTTTCGTAACTTTAGTGTATACCCTCCAATGCTTTTACTGTCAGATGCCGTCTGTGTGCTTTTGTTGCAGACTGAACATAGGCGGTGGTCATATTCACGTGACTAGACTGTGCAGCTTCTCATTCGGTAATCCGAGCTAGTTTCCCAATGAGTCCGCCGTCATCCAGCAGACGTTAAACCGTAATCTCCCTTTCTGCCCTCCACGTGGTCACCACAGCACTGGCACGCTATTGCAGCTATTGCGTTGTTTGATATTTCGCACCTACTGGCCACAGAGCAGCAGTACAACGTTGCCGTAATGATGCTGCGGGAGACGTACAACGCCTGCTTCCAAAAACGGGCTCCCCTGCCGCTACGAAGAACAATAAGCGTACCTCGGACACAAAAAGGCTGGCGGGTAATCCGCAGATAAATTTCAGTCTGGAGAAGTAGACCGTAACCGCGGTTGCAATTACAGGAAACACCGCAGCAGCAGCAGCAGCAGAAATCTCGCAAGAGGTACGCCGCTCTCGCAGCGTCGGCAGACGCTGGTCGCTGGCTGGCCGGCGCGTGGTCTCGGTTAAGGGCCAGGCAGCCGCGCGTCCACGTGGAGCGCGCCGCCCCGGGATTGGCCGGCCAGCCGTTCCGCTGAGGCGCCATTCGCCGCTACGACCTTCCCGCCCAACTAGAGGCGCTGCCCTTTAATTAGCACGCGCTGCCTCGCCCTCACCGTGCATATAGCCGGCCGCGCAGTCTCGTACGTGCGGCTTTCTCGGATTGCGTGTAGGAAGAATTCGCGCTGTTCCAGTTACGCCAGCGACAATGTGGTAGCAAATTAAGCGTTCCGCACTTTCAGCCACCTCTATGGGGATTTGCTGGAACAGGTTGCTTTCAGAAGGGCGATAGATGTGGCAGCGAGAGGTACCCACTAGACTGCAGACCAGTCGCTTCGGTGTCAACTTCCACCCTGCCCGCAGCAACAGACACTGTTCATTATTAGGTTGGTACACAAGTTCGTAGGGGTTTTGTTTTGCGTGTTGGTATTGCGGTAGGTGTGGGTTTATTTACTGATTCCATTTTCCATTTGTACACTAATGCCCATTAAGATTGCTACACCACGAAGATGACGTGCTACAGATGCGAAATTTAACCGACAGGAGGAAGATGCTGTGATATGCAAATGATTAGCTTTTCAGAGCATTCACACAAGGTTGGAGCCGGTGGCGACACCTAAAACGTGCTGACATGAGGAAAGTTTCCAACCGATTTCTCATAAACAAACAGCAGCTGACCGGCGTTACCTGGTGAAACGTTGTTGTGATGCCTCGTGTAAGGATGAGAAATGCGTACCATCACGTTTTCGACTTTCATAAAGGTCGGATTGTAGCGTATCGCGACTGCGGCTTATCGTATCGCGACATTGCTGCTCGCGTTGGTCGAGATCCAATGACTGTTAGCAGAATATGGAATCGGTGGGTTCAGGAGCGTAATATGGAACGCCGCGCTGGATCCCAACGGCCTCGTATCACTAGCAGTCGAGATGACAGGCATCTTATCCGCATCGCTGTAACGGATCGTGCAGCCACGTCTTGATCCCTGAGACAACAGGTGGGGACGTTTGCAAGACAACAACCATTTGCACCAACAGTTCGACGACGTTCGCAGCAGCATGGACTATCAGCTCAGACCATGGCTGCGGTTACCCCTGACGCTGCATCACAGACAGAACCGCCTGCGATGGTGTAATGAACGCCGAACCTGGGTGCACGAATGGCAAAACGTCATTTACTCGGATGAATCCAGGTTCTGTTTACAGGATCATGATCGTTGCATCCGTGGTTGGTGTGATCGCGGTGAACGTACATTGGAAGCGTGTATTCGTCATCGCCATACTGGCGTATCACCCGACGTGATCATATGGGGTGCCATTGGTTACACATCTCGGTCACCTCTTGTTCGCATTGACGGCACTTTGAACCGTGGACGTTACATTACAGATGTGTTTCGATCCATGGCTCTACCCTTCATTCGATCCCTGCAAAACCCTACATCTCAGTAGGCTAAAGCACGACCGCATGTTGCAGGTCCTGTACGGGCCTTTCTGAATACAGAAAATGATCGACTGCTGCCCTGGCCAGCACATTCTCCAGATCTCTCACCAACTGAAAACGTGTGGTCAATAGTGGCCGAGCAACTGGCTCGTCACAATACGCCAGTCACTATTCTTGATGAACTGTGGTATAGTGTTGAAGCTGCATGGGCAGCTGTACCTGTACACGCCATCCCAGCTCTGTTTGACTCAATGCCCAGGCGTATCAAGGCCGTTATTACGGCCAAAGCTGGTTGTTCTGGGTACTGATTTCTCAGGAGCTATGCACCCAAGTTGCGCGAAAATGTAATCACATGTCAGTTGTAGTATATTATATTTGTCCAATGAATACCCGTTCATCATCTGCATTTCTTCTTGGTGTAGCAATTTTAATGGCCAGTAGTGTAGATCACTATTGCTATTTCGGTTTACATATCGTCATTTTCTCATTTGAAGATGGAGCTGTGGATGCTAGAAAATAGAGTGACAAGTGGATAAATCAGAAAGTTTCCGACATAGTCTTCTGTTTTTGTTCAATTGAGGTGTGACAGCACCTGAGGCATCCAGAAACATTTGCACTATGTGGGATAATGCCAAAGACAGAGCAGGAGAAGAAAATGGTTTTCTCGTTTTCAGGAGGATTGTTTTGGCATTAGTGACTCTCCACATTCAGGAAGATTTTGCGGGTCTGATGAAGATCTTTTAACGCATTAATCCACAATGAGTCACGCCAGTGTACTCGAGAACTGGCAGATGTGATGAAATGTGATCATTCTGCCGTCGTGCGACATTTGCATGCAACGTGGGAGATTCAAAAATCGGGTGTATGGGTACCGAATGCTACATGCCAAAGTCACAAATATCACCGGGATGCAACCGGCTCGTCATCAGTTGGCTCGCGAACAACGCCGATCATGCCTTCCCCTACCTACGAGAAATGGTGTCTTTGTGCTAAAATAAGGAAGAGAAAGGAATGATTGAGCCCACACAAAGCAGCAACTCCTCTTACAAACATGTGTGCTTATCCACAAAAGATGACGTAATGCACATGGTGGAACAGGAACGGTGTGGTGTACTATGAACTGCTTCCTGTACATGTAACCATCACTGCTGAGATTTACTGTCAACAATTGAGACGTCTTAACAGATGCAGTCCAAGGATATAGACCACGAAGCCGGCCGCGGTGGCCGAGCGGTCCTAGGCGCTTCAGTCTGGAACCGCACGACCGCTACGGTCGCAGGTTCGAATCCTGCCTCGGGCATGGATATGTGTGATGTCCTGAGGTTAGTTAGGTTTAAGTAGTTCTAAGTTCTAGGGGACTGGTGACCTCAGAAGTTAAGTCGCATATTCCTCAGAGCCATTTGAACCAGCCCGCGCACAAATTTTCATTGTCGGCAGTGCATAGCGCAGACAATTTTTAGTGATGGATTAATACGATTCTTACAGTATAAAAGGTGGCCATACTATGGACTACAAAGACACTAAAATACTTACGCAATCTTCCTCCTTCTTGAATTGCGTGCTTAAAAAGGTCATGGAAATCAGGGCCCTGTTGACAGACAGCGTCCAACAATTGAATCAGGCGTGGGACCCTGCGCTTAGCCTAGAAAAAGGAGAGCGTAAGGAGCTGGGCGCCGTTCCCCCCCCCCCACCCATCTCCCCCCCACCACCCCTCCATCCTCAGCAGCGGCCGCACGGATAGCAATACGATTGGAGTGGTGGAGGCGGGTGTGGGGTAACCGTCTGTGTAGAAAGGACACCAGGCACAACCCACACTAACAATTGCACACTCCAGGAATTCCTGGGGATCCGCCGGTGCGTGGCACAGACTACACCGACACGTTCACTTCCACGTGATCCCGCAGCTGACAGGACGTGAGTAAAGAAGAATTCTGGTGGCACGGAAACGCCGGAAAGGTTTGGTGTGAACAGGCACTTTGCTAATGACCGTGGGACCGAGAAGTGGTAGTCTCCCTTTTTCCTTTACATGTTTCGCGGAAGGAGTTTTGCTCACACCCATTGCTTTCCTTATTCGGCAATTTGCAAGACATATTCTGGGCAAATTCCAGCCACAGAATTGAGACTCTTTGGTTTTTGCGAATCTTAACAATTGGTAGCTCCAAATGTGTTCTAGTCCATAACAACGTTCTTGCTCCTACATCTGCATACAGCCACCACGCAATCCATGTCGGAGGGTGTCTTGTACCACTACAGTGTGTTAATTGTAAGACGGATGAGTTGTGAGGAGAGTGTGGGGAGAGGCGGAACCAAGTATTGGCTGGCGAGGGGAGAGGAGCCGTTGTTGGGGGGGGGGGGAGGGGGGGACAAGGCACGCCTACCAGTTGCAGTGCTGGCACTACAAATTGCGCGTCATGCTTACACGAAAGCAGACTAAAGGTTTGGAAGTAAAACTCGCTTTAAATGTTGTTCGTAAACGAAACTGGAATCGTCCTGTTTGTCTACTATGCGCTCACAAATCATTCGTCCGATTGCAATGAAACTTTGGTGAGTTGTTCGCCAAACGTCCGAAAAGAGTAATGGACAATCTGTCAACAGGTAAGTCACTGTAGCATGAGTAGCGCAATTGGTTAGGTAAAGGCTTGTCATGTCGCGGACCCGTGTTCGATTCCCCCCGACCGCAATTTTTATTTCATTCCCCGCAATGTTAAACTATTGATTATAAAATTTAAATATACTTAACCAGGTCATATAGTATAACGTAACTGTCAATCTCTATATATAACGTGAAGCAGTTTTTTCTGCTCCCTTTCTCTTTCGCAGCATTCAATCAATATAATTTTGCGAACATCGCTACGTAATACTCGTTTCCTTCTAACCGTAGGCCTACCGGTAGGGGTTGTTGGCGACTCCCGAGATGGGCCAGCAACTGCCTCTTCACTCATTTTGATAATGTTTAGCACAATTGCTCAACAAAAACACGCAGAACAGTACAGCGCAAAACAATAACGAAGCTGACGACAATGGCAACCTTGTACAATACAATCAGCTACGTAATGTTGGCAGCAGTCGAAACCGCGGGCCACCCGAAGGCTCCCGACGTTTACCGACTTCTACCGATTCAGGACTAGGGAGAGGTCTGCCATCTAAAAGTTTACACACTGTACTAATATCTCCCTTTCCTGTTCCACCCGCAAACGGACCTAGGTAGAAACGACGATCTGTACGTCTACTTGCGAACCCTGAATTCTCTTTTCGATCCTTGGGCGAAATGCACGTTGATGGCAGTAAAATCATTCAGCAGTCATCCCAAAGTACTGGTTGTTTTAGATTTCCTCAGTAGTTTTCCTCGAAAAATAGGTCGTCTTCCCTCCAAGGATTACCATTTCCGCTCGCGAAGCATCTCCATAACGCTTCTCTGTGTTGCTCTGACGTACCTGTAATAACACTAGACGTACGCCTCTGAACTGCCTCGTTCTCGTCCTTTAATCCGATGTGCAGATCCCGAACAGTCCAGCAGTGCTCAAGAATGCGTCCCAGTAGTATTCTACTCTTGGTGTCCTTTATGGATGAACTACACTTCTCTAAATTTCTGCCAAGAAACGGAAGTTGACCATTCGCCTTCTCTGTTACAGATGGTACGTGCTTCCGCTATTCGTTTTCGATATTTTCTGATACCCATTCTCAATGTGTTTTCCAACGTCTGATTGTAAGTACCGGGTGATCAAAAAGTCAGTATAAATTTGAAAACTAAATAACTCACGGAACAATGTAGATAGAGAGATACAAATTGACACACATGCTTGGAATGACATGGGGTTTTATTAGAACCAAAAAAAAAAGTTCAAAAAGGAAGGCAGAAAGGAGGTCATCGTCGGTCGTAATGTCACCCGACAATTTCATTGCAGTGCAGATGTAGATTCCAGCTGACAATGCAGCTATCATCAGTGCTATAAATAAAAATAACAGAAGAATCAGATATAGAAACACTACATTGATCAAACGGCATGTCACAGTTGTATGCAATTACAATTCCACAATTACATATTGGTACAAGTGGTCATGAAGACTGAACGTAATTACAACGAGACATAGTCCAATCTACCCCAGATCCATACAGCCTTTGTTTAACGTCATAGCGGATAGCCAAAGCTTTCTATTTGTTGCCCTTATCCAAAAGAATGAGTTAAACTAAAATAACGTGAATTCAAATGGTAATTATAATTAAAGATAATTTTGTCTGGAGCCACACTAATTCTAAAAATCATTATGACAAGTGTTGTATCAGTTCGTGTTACATGGAAAACGCCCTCTGCTTGTATTGGCGTCGTATGAAAGTATGGGTTAAGCTAAAAAAATTTCAAGTACATTAATGTACAGTGTGTTCAAATAGGAATTATAATATACACTCCTGGAAATGGAAAAAAGAACACATTGACACCGGTGTGTCAGACCCACCATACTTGCTCCGGACACTGCGAGAGGGCTGTACAAGCAATGATCACACGCACGGCACAGCGGACACACCAGGAACCGCGGTATTGGCCGTCGAATGGCGCTAGCTGCGCAGCATTTGTGCACCGCCGCCGTCAGTGTCAGCCAGTTTGCCGTGGCATACGGAGCTCCATCGCAGTCTTTAACACTGGTAGCATGCCGCGACAGCGTGGACGTGAACCGTATGTGCAGTTGACGGACTTTGAGCGAGGGCGTATAGTGGGCATGCGGGAGGCCGGGTGGACGTACCGCCGAATTGCTCAACACGTGGGGCGTGAGGTCTCCACAGTACATCGATGTTGTCGCCAGTAGTCGGCGGAAGGTGCACGTGCCCGTCGACCTGGGACCGGACCGCAGCGACGCACGGATGCACGCCAAGACCGTAGGATCCTACGCAGTGCCGTAGGGGACCGCACCGCCACTTCCCAGCAAATTAGGGACACTGTTGCTCCTGGGGTATCGGCGAGGACCATTCGCAACCGTCTCCATGAAGCTGAGCAGCCTCACGAATATCTAGCAATGTTATGTGAAGTCCCATATAAATCTTCTAAAAATGTCCTAATAATAATCTTCGTGATACATAGTAATTTCTAACGAACTTTCATTTCAATTTACAGAATATACTAATTTCTTCAATCCATGATCATTCCTATTGTTGCAAAAGAAAAACCAGTTGCTTCCTTTCATAAAATGACAAATCTATCGGCCAGCATTGCACAGAGCTGTCCCGGAAAATTTTTATGTAAGAACAGATATATTCGCCGTTTTTATTGAGGTAAAAATTTTTCCTGTTTTATTCAGAATGATCTTACAGGGCCATGACGCAGCGCTGCTGTCGTCCAAATTCTACCAGGTTACTGAATTTATTTTTTATTACGAGGTTTAGGAATTTTTCTGTTTCGACCTTACATTAAATGGGAAACAAATTTTGTGTGGAGGTTAAATATGAATGAATTTCTGTAGGGAGGTTATAAATGGGAACCAATTTTGTTCTGAGGTTACACTAAAATTAGAATCGCTATCCATAATAATAATTTAATTACAATTTTTTGTGGGGAGGTTACACTTGGCTCAGAATCATCATCCATAATAATTATATAAAATTTTTTGTGGGGAGGTTACAAGGGTATTCGCGGATTTCTTCATCTTGATTTAAAATTTCAGCCGTATAAACTACAGATGGTACAACAATTGAAGGACAACGATTGTCGGTTACGATTAGGATTCTGTCAACAAATGATAACCAAAATAAACAATGATGATGAATTTCTAAACTAGTTGAGGAAGTCAGATGATGCACATTTTCATCTCACAGGATATGTCAATAAACAGAACTACCGTTACTGGGCGAACACAAATCCTAATGACGTTCCTGAGCGGCCTTTACATGCTAGTAAAGTGACAGTAGGGTGTAGAGTTTCATCACATGGGATTATCGGACCACATTTTTTCGCAAATGAACAGGGATTCACAATAACTGCCAATGTCGATCGTTACGTGGAGATGTTGCGAACTTTCGTTACACCTGCATTGAACAACTTCCCAAATGTTCAAGAAGCCTAGTTTCAAAAGGATGGAGCGACATCACACACGGCAATCAACGGCACATGTGCGAGAAGTGTTTTGCAACTGTGTGATATCACGATTTGGTAAATTCCCTGGCACCCTAGATCGCCAGATTCACGCGTTCGAGATGTTTCTTTTGTGGGGCCACCTCAAGAGCAAAGTCAACACGACTCGACAAAGAACCCTGGATAAACTAAAACATAGAATTAGGGATGCAATTCATAGCTGAGTCGTTGCAGCACTCAATGAGGAATCTCAACAGCAGATTTCACGAATGTATTCGAACAGGAGGACGGCACGTAAAGGACGTAATTTTTTTAAAATTATAAATGCCATCGCTGTTTCGTAAATGGCAAAATTGTAAGGTTTCAATTACTATGAATGCAATTTCTTTCCTTCATGACTTCTAGTTTTATTGGGTTGTGGAAATGTTCCCGTATTTCTGTGTCACCTTGTATTTAAAAAATGCCACTCGTATTTGTAGACATAATCCATCTGTATGTTTAGCGAATTTTGCCCACAGTTTCATTTTACGACGTCGTACTCCTGAACTATATGCTGTACAATGACATAGTTCTGCAGGTACATTCAGTGGTGTGCATACTTGCGAAATTATGTCATTGATATTGTATGCGAAATGTGTTATGAATAGGGTTATCAATAAAATAAGTAATAAATTAAAATGTCATACACGATGCGGCAGTTTGTCACGCATCTCAGTGTTTATGACGTCATATCTTTTATACTTTTTGTCGTACAATAACACATTCCTCTAGGTACATTCAGCGGCATATGTGGATACTTCCCGCGAACAGAGTTAGTAGTAGAGAAGTAAAAGCCATGCAAGATGAGACAGTTTTTCAAGCATCTGAGTATTTGACGTAATATATTCTGAACTCACTGTCGTACAATTTTTCTGGTACATTCAGTGGTATATGGGAATACTGTCTGCAAAATGTATCGAAAATACAGTTAGGGAGTAAAGAAGTCATAAGTTAAAAACGGCACGTTTCAAGCGTAAGTTTTACTGCATGAACAGCGAGAATGTAGTACGCATCATTTTATGGGGTCGTCAGCAATAAAAAGTTTTTTGAAGGTTCCAAATTATGTGTAAACTTCGTTGCAAGTTTCTAAATGCTCTAATTCTGAACCACTGTATGACTACATTAATGGTATTCTTGCGTAGTGGGCTACACTGGTTCTCCATCCCTACCCTCACCTCTTACATACGTGTTTCTTACGCCCACAGCGATTTTTTTCCAGACAGTAAATTATATGTGTATCTAGTACTTACGGTGAGAGGTGCAGCTTGCATACATACATAAATATGTACACCCGTTTTTATAACTTGTATGTACCACGGGATGTGGGTACACTTCAAGTGTTGTGTAAGTGCTCGGTATAGAGATTGAGTCGCCAACAGTGCCACTAGGAAGCTTTGCTTTTTTGAAAGTCAAAGTGACGAACTTCAGTGTTTCATGTGTCATCTGTCTCATAATATCGTAGGTTCAAAATGGCTCTGAGCACTATGGGACTCAACTGCTGTGGTCATAAGTCCCCTAGAACTTAGAACTACTTAAACATAACTAATCTAAGGACATCATACACATCCATGCCCGAGGCAGGATTCGAACCTGCCTTAGTGGTCGTGCGGTTCCAGACTGTAGCGCCTTCAACCGCTCGGCCACTCTGCCGGCAATACCGTAGGTAATTTCCAGTAAGACACCAGATTTTACGAATGACGTGTGTTTCCAACTTTTTCTCACACCACACACCACTCCGTTTATGTAAAAGATTCATCTTGTTTAATTGATTCTTTCAGAGCCATATTAAAATGAATGATTTTACCGTCCCCAAAATTGCCGCCCTGTGCGGTGTAACGGTTCGCCTCCCCCCTGAATACAAGAATGGTTGGCATGATCTTTTGAAAACTGCGTTCATTTGACCCGGGATGGCACTACATACTGTGTTAAGAGTACGTTAGAAGCCTTCTCAGGGGTGCTCGGATATCGTTAACGGAGCGCACGGGGTGTCGAGTGTATTTGCGGCCCACCACGGCGGGCAGGAATGCGGCCTCCCCGCGGGCGACGCGAGCGCCGCGACCGGCGGCCGGGGTCGTTAGTGGGCGGCGTGTTTGCGGAACAAACACAGTGGGCCGCGGCGTACGGTGGCCGCCGCCGGCAGCCGATGCAGCCGATATTGCGCGCCGGTCGCCGCCGGTTCACTTTGCAAAACGCGACAATGCAGCCAGCCCGCCGCTCTCTGACATCTCCATCTCTCTCTACCTCCCTCTATCACTCTCTCTCTCTATACATCTCTCTACCTCTTCTCTCAATGTCTCTCTGTCTCTCCTATGCTTCATACTCTTATCCCTCTCTGTTTCACTCCTCACTGCCTGATATTCTCAGTCACCCCCTACCCTGACATATTGCCTCCAACAATTTCTTACATGTTAAAATTTCCTCTTCCCTTTCTCTCCATTAAATCATTTTCTTCCTCTGCTCTATTCATTCTCTACTCTTTTTCTCTCCCCTCTCCCTTCAAGTCTTCCCTTCCCCATTCCCTCTCCCACTGTCTCTTTCCGCCCTCTCACGGCTCCAAATTGTTCTTTAGCCATATTCATACACCTACCTTAAATCTCTCCTAAATCCACTCGCTCCCTGAATTTCCCACTGACAATCTCTCCTACACTCCAGTTCACACTCTCTCTCTCGCTCTCTCTCCCAACAGCCATTCCCTCATTCGCCCACCCACCGACCCACACGAACACACCCACACACCCACCCACCCACACACACACACACACACACATACACACACACACAGAGAGAGAGAGAGAGAGAGAGAGAGAGGGAGAGAGAGAGAGAGAGAGAAACAAACACATGCTAAACCACAATTTGTTTCGTTAGTGAATTACAAACAATTCTAAAATCACCCATATTAGAAATCCATGAACTGCATCATTCAAAATTATGCCCATTGTAGAAGGACACTCTACCAAAACATATGACACTGTAGGAAAGGTACACAAATTATCTCAGGAGGAAACTGACCTACTTTCTTATCCTCCTTCAACTCCTATCCCAACCTTGTCGCTCGCACCATTACTCACTCTCGCTATTCATTCCCTTTACTCTCTCTAGCCCCCTTTCCTTTCTCTACTCTCTCTCTCTCTCTCTCTCTCTCACTCTCGCCTCTATGACAACTTGATCCTTCTTATTTTTCTCTCCCCACATTAACTCTCACCTGCCTCAAGCTCCTTTTAACTATTTTGGTTTTCAACACAATCTCCCACTCAATCACCCTCTCGGATTTCATTATGTTTCCTACTCTCTCACTAACATTCTCAAGCTCTTACTATTTCTCACTGTCTCCCACTGTAATGATCTCACCCTTATCAGACACACACACACACACACACACACACACACACACACACACACACACACACATACACACAACACACATATACACAAACAAGCACACATAAATTTTTCATCCATGAACTACTATCAAAAGGGAAGTCGCTAGATAAGAGAGACAGGACGGGGATCGTATTTAAAATGATTCTATGGCAGAAGGAAGTCACATGAAAATGCAGGAAAGCAATAAAGATTATATCCAGTAGTATGTCGAAGATATGACAGTATGTACAACAGTATTATTCCTTCGTGTTATAAATTAATGTCTCCCACCTCATTTTTCTATGTGTTAAGGTTGTGACTAGTGCTGTAGAGGTTTTGATTCCGTTTTCAGTAACAGATAGAATGGTTCACAAGGAAGGTTAACGAGCAGGGTCATTGCTGTGCGGTGGGACTCTGGGTCTCGCGGTGAGCGTGTCCAGATGGCCGAGGCGGTCAAGGCAACCGTTCTAGAGAAGAGAGCACCAGGGTTCGAGTCCCGGTCCGATACATACTTCAACTCTCGCCGTTGCATTTCCACAATCCCCTGTGCGGCTGGATGTCGTTATTTCCTTAGCTGTTTCAGTAATCAGTGTTACCATACTCACAGTGTTACCATCCTCAGATCTCGATGGACAGGTAATTGCATATCCACAACAATTTTAAGAAATATACAGTCCGTCACGATCAGAAGATGGTTACATTCATTACCGAAACCAGTTATCGAGAATAAGCACTCCGTCTTGTGGCCTACCGAGACCATCCGACCGCCGTGCCATCCTCAGCCGAGGATGCGGATAGGAGGGGCGTGGGGTCAGCACACCGCTCTCCCAGTCGTTATGATGATATTCTTGACCGAAGCCGATACTATTCGGTCGAGTAATTCCTCAATTGGCATCACGAGGCTGAGTGCACCCCGAATAATGGCAACAGTGCAAGGCGGACTGGATGGTCACCCATCCAAGTGCCGACCACGCCCGACAGCGCTTAACTTCGGTGATCTCACGCGAACCGATGTATCCATTGGGCAATACCGTTGCCAGTTATCGAGAATAAAAGTTGTTGTTTGAGATCGAGGCAAAGAAGTTCATCTTCTGTGTAGTATTTCCTTCCTTTCTCTTTCCCATCCCGTTTCCTTGCCATTCCTTTCACCAAAATTATTCATGCCCTAGACGTGCCTGTTTCCTTGATCCGTATCGTCAACGGCTACTACCATCAAGTGACCCCTTGTGTTAAGGAACGGAGGTACACCTTGCTGGAAGCGTCCAAGTACTGGGTTGCCATCGCTATTATCCAGGAAAGCTCCGGCCGTGGTTCAGAAAACCTAAGGCAAGTAGATTATCTCAAGAGTTTATGAGCACGGTGGCTCCGGTCTTCCTGGTTCGCTGTATTTAATCAAGTGTCAGTTACATGACAGTTTATGAGCCATACTGCATAACATTCATTTAAGGGTTGATAAATGCTGATGGTTGTATTTTCTATGTAAAAACGTGACGCCAATATTTTCTGTGCGGGATAATAGGGGATTAGAAGTTATGAGTTTTAAGCATATTGTTTCATTAGGGTGCTTTTCTTGAAATTGTCATTACTTGCGTTCGTGTATTTTCTGAGAAGTCATGGAGGCGTATCGTTTTAATTGGTTAGAACTATAAGTTGTCTTGAGCTGTGTTTGGATCACAATTTGTGTTATGAATATTGTTGACTTTTTCATGGAACACTTTTATTTAACCAGACTGAAACGCAGTGTCGCAGTGTGAAAGAGACATATCACACCCACCTCGACCTATCCCTTTTTTCTCTCATCTGTCGCGTTGTATTGCATACGCTACATCATTTTCGAGGATGAAAACTTTTTGACTCTTACTGACAGCCACTGAAATATTCAGAGTGAAATCTGAAAAACATGTTTAACTATTGTAAATCATTCGATCGACGATTGACTTTGAAAGGTTGAGAATTACGTTTCGTCCTTATTCTGATGTAGCATAACGTTAAAGACAGAGATAATACTACAAAAGTAAGCCATGATTTCTCGCCGGTAGGTAGCATGTCGGACGATGAAACTCAAATTATCGTGACATCGGACGGTACATATCCATATGAGGTGACTTCGTTACGAATCGCATTGTTATCCCCAGAATCGATCACAATAGAGGAAGACCAGGATAACTCTATACAAATTAGATCTGAAGATACTGCTGGTGCAATGTTGCGGGCTTTAGAGAACAACCAAGTCCTGTATCATTTGTTGCAGCAAGATGTTCGAAACAGGGAGTAGTTGTTTGCTCGAGTGCTCACGAGGGAACACAGCAAGTGCCATACTGTGATTTCCGAGAAACTTCGATCAGTGAAAGAGGAGTCAAAATAGGGGAACGCCTGTGTTTGTTTAAACAAAACGACATCAAAATTTTCGACGTACTTCAGAAGTGTTTTAGGGCACGTTGGATGGCGTCTTGATCTCTTCATCTCTTACTTTCGTGTCACGTATTCGAAACCCAATTGTTGTTTTCATTTATCCTATTTCACTTTATGTTTTTCATTTAACTAACCATGTCTTTAGAAGGTTACTACACGAATGTTTATTATCAAGTCAGAGGATACAAGTGGGTTGTATTAATTGTAAAATTTCACCCGCGTTTCACAATAAGTGCCATACATTTGTGTGTGTGAAATCTTATGGGACTTAACTGCTAACGTCATCAGTCCCTAAGCTTACACACTACTTAACCTAAATTACCCTAAGGACAAACACACACACCCATGCCCGAGGGAGGACTCGAACCACCGCCGGGACCGTCATACATTTACTGTGTAACGTCTGTATGTATGGTATTTTCAGAGGTTACAATGTTTTAAGCTCTCATATTGCATTTTTATATGAATTCTTAAATTTTACATTCAGGAAGATATTGTTCATCCGCATTGAGATTCGAAACACAGAAATTCTGTACGCACAAAGAAGTACGCGGAAGCAGGTTGAACACACGAGACATTTCTTCGTGCTAATCTCACTCGGGAAAGAAACTTCGCTAACAATGCTGAAGATTTTATTCGTTGGTAATAATTTGTGATAAGCCACGCGTATCGGATAACTTTTCCGAAAACTGGCGCTTGCAATTGATTATGAATGAAGATACACTACAGAAATTTCACCAAAAATAATTTCAAAGAATTTTTTTCCGTTTATTTATTGTATTTTTATTTTTTTTAAATTCGTCATCAGACATATAATTAGTAGACGAATAAGGACAGCGTTATTTAAATACACTGTGGAAAATGTTGGTGTAGTAATCTTCAAAGGACATCGAAAATACATAAGAACAAAAAATAATAGTTTTCGAAAACGGTGCACGGAAGAGTGAAGCCACGACTTAACGATTGTGCCACCCCTTCGGTTGACGTAGTTCGTCAATAAACGGACCTATAAACTTTGATCGTCACTTTCTCAGAAACAATCGAATATCTACGAATAACCCGAGACACGTGATCGCTCATTTTGACTTGTGTTCTACTGGACGAAGCTTCCTGGAAATCAATTTGTGGCACTTGCCGCGTTTTCCTGGTGAGTAATAATCGTCCACATGTAATTACCTTTACAACATTTGTAAATTTAAGGAAAGCTTTTAGGAACTTTTCTGGAACCACACTCCCTGCAATTGTAAAGGTTACAGGGTAAAATACAAGGAGTGAATAGTTCTACAGAAACCAAATTCCATTTGAAAAGGTCGAAGGACATGAAAAGGAAACAATAGTTGACAAGGGAACGAGACTGGTTGGTAGCCTATCCCGAATTTAATTCAGTCTGTACGTTGGCTCACCAGTAAAGGAAACTAAGGAAAAAATTGGGACGATATTTAATATTCAGAGAAAAGAAATATCTTCAGGTTTGCCGATGACATTTTAATACTGTCAGAGACGGCAGAGGACTTGGCAGATCTGTTGTATAGAATTTATAATGTAGTTGAAATAAATCAGGCGTTAAAATGTAGCAGATGAGTTTAGCTACTTGGGCAGAGAAAAGAACAGCTGACGATGTCCGACATACAGAGAACATAAAATGCAGACTTTCAATACGAAGAAAATAACTTCTGAAAAAGAGGAATTGGCAAACATCGAATGCAAACGTTAAGTGTTAGGAATTCATTTATGAGGGTATCTGAAGTTAACGTGACGGGTTGCTCTACAAGAACGATGGATCTGAAAGCGTTCAGTAAAGATCGGAACTGGTTATCACTTTAAAAATAAATGCGGCAGTAGACAGCATTAGAAAGGTTATAATAATTCACTTCTCGTGAATTTTCTCTACTTGGCAGTGTCAGTCTTAAATAAGTCAGATTTGGTACAGATGAAGAATGTTTCATCCTGTTTGATAAATGCCACATAAATCTGTATAAATTATTACACGCAGATTTTTTTATGAATTAACTGAGGCCGCGCGGGATTAGCCGAGCGGTCTGAGGCGCTGCATTCACAGATTGTGCGGCTGGTTCCGGCGGAGATTTGAGTCCTCCCTCGGGCATGGGTGTGTGTGGTTGTCCTTAGGATAATTTAGGTTAAGTAATGTGTAAGCTTAGGAACTGATGACCTTAGCAGTTAAGTCCCATTAGATTTCACAGACGTTTGAACATTTTTGAGTTAACTGAGCCTAAATGTGAATCATTGATATTGTAGTCGTAGGATACTTCGATTTTTCGTTTCATGAACGGTACTATTTTTTATTCTTGTTCATTTAAAGCAAGGTGCGAATCTTTGCATTACTTGAAATCTTATAAAGATGAGACCTACTACTTCTGCAGCTCTTTTCTCTCCGTCCTTCACTGCAAATGATTGCATCATCTACGAAAAACTTGATGTTGTCATTAATATTGTCTGTAAAATTAACAATAACAGCTCCAACAAACTTCCGTAGGATACGCCTGGAACTGCTTCAGTCAGTGGCTCATCATCCTAGATAATATTTGCGTCAAGCCCATTACGTATTTCTCAAACCAGTCAAACGTTTTGTTTGATACCCCCATACGGTAATCATACTTTTGTCGGCAAATGTTAGTGTAGTATCAAGTGAATATTCATACTTTTTTGGACAAATGTTAGTGAGGTACAAATCAACGATCTTTTCGAAGTCAATAAATACTGCATCGACGTGGTTGGCTACATACGTGTAATCTTTACTTTATCTTCACATTACCACATACATTCCCAAACTTTTAGATTTTAGGTACTCAGATAGTATGTTTCGATCCTCCAAGGTTATTAGCGTTTCTCCCCTCTTTAGTAGCACGGCACTGCAAGGGTTCTAAAATTTTAATGTGTGATATTCGCAGAGGAACGACCGACACTGCGTACGAACGAACAGATTCTTGGTAATGTTGGCAACATGGAAGCCCGCTGTCAGTGACGTTCTTTCAGTGGCTGGACTGTAGTTACTAATAGCGCCATCCATTAATATCCTACAGCTAGTCTGAGACGACCGCCATTCGCCCAACGGTTTACTGCTTCGTGACTCGGCAGCAGAAATTCTTGGAAGGAACTACTAACCAGATTAGGACTGTGAATGCGATTGCTACTTGTCTGTAGTGGACTGACAAGACATCCAGTCCACAGTGACGGGTAACCGAAAGGCACGCGTTTACACACGCCGGCTGGCGTTAGGTCTGAAACAGGATACGTAATGAATCCTATAAAGAAAAGTACGTAGCTGCTGGAATACTTAACTTTAATCCATCATTTGTATACAGCATTCTGGATGATACAAGTGAGACTCTCTCTAGAAATGGTTAATGGCGCCTTGCTAGGTCGTAGCCATGGACTTAGCTGAAGGCTATTCTAACTATCTCTCGGCTAATGAGAGAAAGGCTTCGTCAGTGTAGTCGCTAGCAAAGTCGTCGTACAACTGGGACGAGTCCTAGTACGTCTCTCTAGACCTGCCGTGTGGTGGCGCTCGGTCTGCAATTACTGACAGTGGCGACACGCGGGTCCGACATGTACTAATAGACCGCGGCCGATTTAAAGCTACCACCTAGCAAGTGTGGTGTCTGGCGGTGACACCACATTGTCACTACTTGTCAAACACTGGTCCTGACCTCGGATCTCTTCGATACGAATGTTGAATATGGTAACTGAGTCTGTAATAAGCAGTGTGAAGTTAGACTCTGAAGAGCCAGTATTTGTGTTAGTCGTAGCCACTTATGTAGTTCGAGTTTCCAATAATCCGAGCCTCTATTTTTTTTTTTTAAAGTTGCAACGATCTACTTTCTGTTTTTTTACTGACATGATAAATAATGAAAAAATCATTGCAAAAGATAGATAGGGAGAGTACAGCTCAGTGACAAAGCAGACAAGAACGCAATCAACACCGACGATTAGCTCGCTGCCCTGTTGCACGAGCATCTGTTGTCAGTATGGCACGAAATATCCCGACTGCTGCCGGCTGCTGCCGATCAAAACTGGGGAGTACAAACGCTGCTGTAGTTTCCGGTACCTATACTGTACAGTGTTATGTGCCGTTTTGTTTGTTGCCTGTGTGTTCCGTTGTACACCTTACAAAGATGAGTGCTGTAACAAAAAAGAGGAAATTTGTGCCTTTTCATCTAAAATTAGAAGCACTTAGACGACAAAGGAGAAAGAATAAAAAAAGCTTGCTCTTGAATATGGTGTCGGTGAAGTTACTGTTGGTGACTGGCGAAGAAACCGACTTAAATTGGAACAGTTTTCTTCACAGAAATGCTCACACGAATCTCTCAGTCGGAGAAGTATAAAGAAGCCAGACTTCGAAAAAACAAGTGAGGCATTGTTCATGTGGTTTACCGAACAGAGACAGAAGGGTGTTCCCATTTCTGGCCCAATCTTGCAAGAAAAAGCTTTGTTTTTCAGAAACCAGCTGCAGGAAGGAGATGACAATTTCGCCGCTAGTGTGGGCTGGCTCGACAAGTGGAAGAAGAGGTATAGAGTGCGTCAACTAGACCCATGTGGAGAAAAACTCTCTGGTGACACTCAGGCCGTTTCAAAATTTATCGTCGAGTTTAAAAAAATCATAACTGACGGAAATTTGTCTAATGAAGAAATATATAACTGTGACGAAACTGGGCTAAATTTTAAAATGTTACCAGCGAGAACACTTGCTCCTTGTGAAGAAAAAAGTGCTCCTGGGCACAAAAAAGCAAAGAGCGGCTCACAGTTTTGGCAGCTTCAACTGTAAACCACAAACTAAAACTAGTTGTGATTGGGAAGTCAGCCAAGCCCAGAGCATTCAAGAATGTATCCATCTTAGCTCTTCCGGTTGTCTGTACACATCAGAAGAATGCCTGGATGAAACAGGAAACCTTCAAGAAATGGTTTTTTAACTCATTTGTACCTGACTGCAAGTATTTTTTAAAAGAAAGAGGACTGCCATGCAAAGCAATTTTGCTCATGGATAATGCGTCCTCACATCCAAGTGCAGGACAACTACAGTGCGACGGTATCCGCGCCTTGTTTTTCCCACCAAACGTTACGTGTCTCATTCAACCCATGGATCAGGGCGTTCTGGTTGGCTCCGAGCACTATGCGACTTAACTTCTGAGGTCATCAGTCGCCTAGAACTTAGAACTAATTAAACCTAACTAACCTAAGGACATCACACACATCCATGCACGAGGCAGGATTCGAACCTGCGACCGTAGCGGTCGCGCGGTTCCAGACTGAAGCGCCCAGAACCGCACGGTCACTCCGGCCGGCAGGGCGTTCAGGAATGGCTTAAAAAAAAGTGTCGACGGCGATTGCTACAGTCAATGCTGCATTCCGAAGACGACGAAAGCATTGTAGGAGCTGTGCAGAAACTGACTGAACGACGTCGTGTACTGGATTAGCGAATCTTGGAGCGAAATAAAGTCAGACACAATTTCTAGTCATGGAGGAAAATTCTACAGGAAAGTATGCCAGACACAGAAACTGAAGATGTAGTACATGAGGACGATCAACCATTCTGTAATTTAATCAGAAGATTGCCAGGGTGTGAAGAGGCAGAAGAGGTGGAAGTAGGCGAGTGGTTAAATTTGGACGAACAGTTGGAAGTGACAGACTCTTCTATAATTGGCGTGGTTAACATTCCATCGCAGTGTGAGAGTGACGAGGATGGCGAGGCAGAGGCTGCACCGATGATGGGTCACACCGATGGCTACGCTGCTCTCGAGGCCGCCATATGCTACGTGGAACAACAGCCTGAGGCGACACCAGCTGACCCACTGCTCCTGAGACGGTGGCGTGACATTGCCGCGAGGAAACGTTGCAGCTTCGCCAAACAAAAGACACTTGACCAGGCGCGGCTCGTAATTAAAGGCTCTGAGGCGGAGCCGCCCCAAAATATATGTTAAAGTAAATTTCGCAAGAACGTATTACATAATTTAAATTATCAGGACGAATTTCGCATATTTCCCATTCCGATTAAAATAACGGCGGTCAACGTTTTTGGAACTGTTTGTATCGATAGATGTTTTCCGAACGGTTAGTAGTGTTTAGGCTGCGCCTTGGAACGTCCGTAAGCTGTATGTAGTAGCGGTTTGGGGGCGTGGCTTTTACATAGTATTGCTCTTTATGGGCGAACCGAAGGTTCAAATGGTTCAAATGGCTCTAAGCACTATGGGACTTAACATCTATGGTCATCAGTCCCCTAGAACTTAGAACTACTTAAACCTAACTAAGCTAAGGACATCACACAACACCCAGCCATCACGAGGCAGAGAAAATCCCTGACCCCGCCGGGAATCGAACCCGGAACCAAAGGCTCAGAGCTTGCAGCCTAAGGGTGTCATACCAACAACCACACATTTTTCAGGTTCCACTATCTACGTAATAAAGGAATGTAGAGTGTCCGAAACTTCGCTATCCAATCTCTGTCTCTGCACATCTCTACTAAGCTTCGATGCGTCATTAATCGACGTTTTGTATTGTTGTTTTGATAATGTTTTACATAGTTGTTTTGTTTCAGCCATTGGCTGTTTTATCCACATTTAGAATAAGTTTGCGAATATCCCGCCAGAGTGCACTACACTACAGTAACATACCAGTACTGCCATCTAGCGAGAGTTTCCTAAGTGGTTAGAGGACAAAGCGCGCGAAATTTGTCCCGTTACTTTACTTTCCTAGCTTGCTGATGCTGACTGCTTTTGTTGATACCGTGTAATATTAGCAAGTTTCTTTTTCGGAGTAGATTTTGCAAGATTTTAGTGAGTTTTACTTGCTGGTGAATATCTGCGACATACCGCGAGTGTGAAACAAGCGCAATATGAATTGAGTGTGCAATTTAATAGGTAAAAACTTGCAACATGGCCATAGAATGAAAGTGAAAGAACTTTGTGCATCCAGACCCGCATTAAAGATCTCTCCGAAACGCGTCTTTCTATATGATTTGCTGCAAAGTGTCAGAAAATGTAATGATGACGTATAAAAACACTTACTAAAGATTTTAACTCCAAGTTAGCTTCTAATGATATTTAATACCTGATTATAGAAGATACAGTACGTAAAATTATGGGTAGAGAGTGATCTGCCCACTACGTCCACCTGAATTCTTAGTTGTTTATGTCAGACTAACCTGTAGCATAACCCGAGGTCTATGTTGGCTCCGATCGATAAATGCCGCAGCCTTCCCCTGTATAGAAACCACGAGCCGCGCCTGCACTTGACTATTACTTGTCTAAATAAATAATTATTGTTATTCTGCCAATGCAAATGCATGTGTAAATACTTTTATTTTAATAGAGTTCTTATTTTGACATGCATTACTTACAATATCATAATATTTCCTTTTTCCCATTTAAATTGCGATAGTCCGAGTTTTCGGTAGTTCGAGATGGTTCCGGTCCCGTTCCCCTCGAACTATCGAGACTCTACTGTACTATCGCTTCTACGCGTGTAGCACGCTGAGGCCTAGCTAACCTCTTTGCTCAAGTGTACCGTACAACGGTGGGTGCACAATTGCAGCACTTAGTAAAGGAATATTCATCCCGGGAGAACTATGTTAATGACGCTCTGCGAATTAGTTTCCGAGCTCGCCACTTGCTGCTACTGCATGCGCCTACAGTCAGCGCCGGAGCACTTGTAAAATGTCCGACATCGCCGTAATATCGCGGAAAATAACGGGAGAAACGAGAGCAGCAACAGCAGCAGCAGCAGTAGCGGTGGCAACAAGCGCTGGACAGGGCAGACAGTCCGCCGCTGTTGTGGAAGTGGGGCGGGCCCGGCCGAGCACCATGAAAAGGGGCAAAAAGTCGGGAAAGAGCACCGGTTGTTAGCGACGGCCTTTTAAATGTTTCAGGCCGCGCCTGGGGGATGGGCGGCAGAGGGCAGGGGGTGGGGCGCAACAAGGCCGGCCCCGGAGGTCGCCCGTAAGCCGAAACACGGGGGTGGACGGAGCTGTCTGCCACTGCAACTCACCCCCGCTAATCCCATACCAGCCGTCACGGGAAGTACGCCGCCCGCATTGGCTTATGCCCGCAGAGAGGTCTAAGCTGCCTCCACAAGTGTGCGGCACAGATTCTGGAGTTTTAATGTGGGAAATACTGTCTCTGCAGTTGGCAGTTAACAGGCTGGTTGTACGTAAATCCAGGCACTGGACACTAGCCTTACTTTTTTCTTTAGGAATTTCGCTTACACTTCAAGCACACTTTACGGAAAAAACGCAACATCACAAAATAATTAATATAGAATAATGAAATTTCGGCAATAGATTACTGTAGGCAACATATGTAAGTGATTACCATTGCAAGATCACAGTTTAATGTATGTGCGAGATTGTTGTTGTTGTGGTCTCCAGTCCAGAGATTACGAATTCTTTATAGACGAATGGAAAAATCGGTGGAAGCCGACTTCGGGGAAGCCCAGTTTGGATTCCGCAGAAATTAGGCAATACTGAACCTACGACTTATCTTAGAAAGCAGAAAGGCAAACCTACATTTCTAGCAATTGTAGACTTAGAGAAAGCTTTTGACAATGTTGACTGTCTAACAATACCACCACTTGCATAGTAGGTTAGAAATCAGAATAATAATGTTGCTCACGCAGCATATGTTCGCTTTATTGGGCAGCAACAAAGTTATTGACTGTGAATGGTATCGTCAGAATGGAAATAATTAAGTCACTGTAATGTTGTTGTGGTTTTCAGTCCTGAGACTGGTTTGATGCAGCTCTCCATGCTACTCTATCCTGTGCAAGCTTCTTCATCTCCCAGTACCTACTGCAACCTACATCCTTCTGAATATGTCTTGGTCTCCCTCTACGATTTTTACCCTCCACGTTACCCTCCAATACTAAATTGCTGATCCCTTGATGCCTCAGAACATGTCCTACCAACCGATCCCTTCTTCTGGTCAAGTTGTGCCACAAACTTCTCTTCTCCCCAATCCTATTCAATACTTCCTCATTAGTTATGTGATCCACCCATCTAATCTTCAGCATTCTTCTGTAGCACCACATTTCGAAAGCTTCTATTCTCTTCTTGTCCAAACTATTTATCGTCCATGTTTCACTTCCATACATGGCTACACTCCATACAAATACTGTCAGAAATGACTTCCTGACACTTAAATCTATACTCGATGTTAACAAATTTCTCTTGTTCAGAAACGCTTTCCTTGCCATTGCCAGTCTACATTTTATATCCTCTCTACTTCGACCATCATCAGTTATTTTGCTCCCCAAATAGCAAAACTCCTTTACTACTTTAAGTGTCTCATTTCCTAATCTAATTCCCTCAGCATCACCTGACTTAATTCGAGTACATTCCACTATCCTCGTTTTGCTTTTGCTGATCTTCATCTTATATCCTCCTTTCCAGACGCTATCCATTCCGTTCAACAGCTCTTCAAAGTCCTTTGCTGTCTCAGACAGAATTACAATGTCATCGGTGAACCTCAAAGTTTTTATTTCTTCTCCATGGATTTTAATACCTACTCCGAATTCTTCTTTTGTTTCCTTTACTGCTTGCTCAATATACAGATTGGACAACATCGGGGAGAGGCTACAACCCTGTCTTACTCCCTTCCCAACAACTGCTTCCCTTTCATGTCCGTCGACTCTTGTAACTGCCATCTGGTTTCTGTACAAATTGTAAATAGCCTTTCGCTCCCTGTATTTTACCCCTGCCACCTTTAGAATTTGAAAGAGAGTATTTCAGTCATCATTGTCAAAAGCTTTCTCTAAGTCTACAAATGCTAGAAACGTAGGTTTGCCTTTCCTTAATATTTCTTCCAAGGTAAGTCGTAAGGTCAGTATTGCCTCACGTGTTCCAGTATTTCTACGGAATCCAAAGTGATCTTCCCCGAGGTCGGCCTCTACTAGTTTTTCCCTTCGTCTGTAAAGAATTCGTGTTAGTATTTTGCAGCTGTGGCTTATTAAACTGACTGTTCGCTAATTTTCACATCTGTCAACACCTGCTTTCTTTGGGATTTGAATTATTATATTCTTCTAGAAATCTGAGTGTATTTCGCCTGTCTCATTCATCTTGCTCACCAGATGGTAGAGTTTTGTCAGGACTGGCTCTCCCAAGGCTGTCAGTAGTTCTAATGGAATGTTGTCTACTCCTGGGGCCTTGTTTCGACTTAACATCTTTTAGTGCTCTGTCAAACTCTTCACGCAGTATCGTCTCCCATTCCATCTTCATCTACATCCTCTTCCATTTCCATAATATTGTCCTGAAGTACATCGCCCTTGTATATACCCTCTCTATACTCCTTCCTCCTTTCTGCTTTCCCTTCTTTGCTTAGAACTGGGTTTCCGTCTGAGCTCTTGATATTCATACAAGTGATTCTCCCTTCTCCAAAGGTCTCTTTAAGTTTCCTGTAGGCAGTATCTATCTTACCCCTAGTGAGATAAGCCTCTACATCCTTACATTTGTCCTCTAGCCATCCCTGCTTAGCCATTTTGCACTTCCTGTCGATCTCATTTTTGAGACGTTTGTATTCCTTTTTTGCCTGCTTCATTTACTGCATTTTTATATTTTCTCCTTTCATCAATTAAATTCAATATTTCTTCTGTTACCCAAGGATTTCTACTAGCCCTCGTCTTTTTACCTACTTGATCCTCCGCTGCCTACACTACTGCATCCCTCAAAGCTACCCATTCTTCTTCTACTGTATTTCTTTCCCCCATTCCTGCCAATTGTTCCCTTATGCTCTCCCTGAAACTCTGTACAACCTCTGGTTATTTCAGTTTATGCAGGTCCCATCTCCTTAAAATCCCACCTTTTTGCAGTTTCTTCAGTTTTAATCTACAGGTCATAACCAATAGATTGTGGTCAGAGTCCACATCTGCCCCTGGAAATGTCTTACAATTTAAAACCTGATTCCTAAATTTCTGTCTTACCATTATATAATCTATCTGATACCTTTTAGTATCTCCAGGGTTCTTCCATGTATACAACCTTCTTTCATGATTCTTAAACCAAGTGTTAGCTATGTCACTGTAATAAACTGTAATAAAGTAATGAATTTTGGCACTTATCTTCATCGGATTCCCATGTAGATTTCGTCGAAGTTGTTATGGCTCATCTTGTTGATTCTAGGGTGATTCCACTTTGACTGCTACAAGGTCCAGATCTATATTTTAGCAATATTTGAAGACCTAACAAATGCGTTTTTCAGGAAATTCCTAATGATCAAACAATCTCAGATCAGAACAGTGGTATGGTAGAAATAATTTTTGACTTGGTGTTCACGAGCCACTTTTTTATTAAACTTCTTGTAAATTCACTAATACTTCTTCATAATTGTCACGTCATCAAGGAAACAGTTTTTTATCAATCTTCATATATTTAATTTCCACTTTAACCAAACACAGGACTTGACTGTTCTTTTACAAAGCGAAATAACAACCTGCAAAGTGAAACAAAGACTGCTCTGTGCGCATTCGCGCCAAAACGGTTACAAGTAAGTCAATGATTATGACAGTTACACAGAAATGAATACACACAAGAACCATATGACTGTAATATATCGATACATCGGAGTACCTATACGTTAACAAAACCAAATGTGAATATTGACACAAAAATATGTCTGTTACTTCGCAGAAAAGTAGTATGATATTACTGGCATCGAGAACTGGGGTTGTAGTGCCGTAATGGTCACGTAAATAAAGAACCATTACAACTGGAATACTCTCTTTCAAATTCTGACGGTGGCAGGGGTAAAATACAGGGAGCGAAAAACTATTTACGATTTGTACAGAAACCAGATGGCAGTTATGGGTCGAGGGACATCAAAGGGCAGTAGTGGTTGGGAAGGGAGTGAGACATTGTTGTAGCCTATCTCCGGTGTTATTAAATCTGTATATTGAGCAAGCACTTAAGGAAACAAAATAAAAGTTCGGAGTAGGAATTGAAATCCATGCAGAAGAAATTAAAACTTTGAGGTTCGCCGATGACATTATATTTCTGTCAGAGTTAGCAAAGGACATGGAAGAGCAGTTGAACGGAATGGATAGTGTCTTGAAAGGAGGATATAAGATGAACATCAACAAAAGTAAAACGAGGATAATGGAATGTAATCGAATTAAGTCGGGTGATGTTGAGGGAATTAGAGTTCGAAATGAGAGACATAAGGTAGTAAAGGAGTTTTGCTATTTGGGGAGCAAAATAACTGACGATGGTCGAAGTAGAGTGGATATAAAATGTAAGCTGGCAATGGCAAAGAAAGCGTTTCTGAAGAAGAGAAATTTGTTAACATCGAGTATAGATTTAAGTGTCAGGAAGTCGTTTCTGAAAGTATTTGTATGGAGTGTAGCCATGTATGGAAGTGAAACGTGGACGATAAATAGTTTAGACAAGAAGAGAATAGAAGCTTTCGAAATGTGGTGCTATAGAAGAATGCTGAAGATTAGATGGGTAGATCAGATAGCTGATGAGGAGGTATTGAATAGAATTGGGGAGAAGAGAAGTGTATGGCACAACTTGACTAGAAGAAGGGATCGGTTGGCAGGACATATTCTGAGGCATGCTGGTACGTTAATAACCAGTGTACCTGCCAGAATATTGAATGCAAACTCGCAGACGTGCATGAATTGTGTTGTACATGTGACGAATATCAGTTCGTGGGATGGAGCTCCATACCTGTTGCACTTGATCTGTCAAATAGGGACGTTTAATGTTGGTTGCGGATGTTGCTGAAGTTGTCTTCCGATGATGTCCCATATATGCTCGATAGCAGACAGATCTGGCGATCGAGCACATGCCGGCACGGTAGCTCAGCGTGTTCGGTCAGAGGGTTAGCAGCCCTCTGTAATAAAAAAAACTGAGTTAATCGATCAATAATGAACTTAAACGGGTGTCTTCCGACGTCCGCCACGAGCAGATGCAACGAACGAAAGCGAACAAAATTGTAGTGTCACCGCCAGACACCACACTTGCTAGGTGGTAGCCTTTAAATCGGCCGCGGTCCGTTAGTATACGTCGGACCCGCGTGTCGCCACTGTCAGTTATTGCAGACCGAGCGCCGCCGCACGGCAGGTCTAGAGAGACTTCCTAGCACTCGCCCCAGTTGTACAGCCGAATTTGCTAGAGATGGTTCACTGACAAATTACGCTCTCATTTGCCGAGACGATAGTTAGCATAGCCTTCAGTTACGTCATTTGCTACGACCTAGCAAGGCGCTATTATCATTTGCTATTTATCTTGTGATGCATGTACCGCCAGACCGATGTTCACCAATTATGGATTAAAGTTAAGTACTCCAGAAGCTACGTACTTTTCTTCCTACTATAAACTCCTTAAATGTTCCAGACCTCACGCCAGCCTGCGTGAGCTTAACGCGTGCCTTTCGGCTACCAATCATAGTGGCTTGGCTGTCTTGCCAAGTCACAACAAAAATGAGATTAAAAAAAAGAAAAAAAAAAGCACGCCAAGGCAACATGTCGCCATTCTGCGGAGCATGTTGCGTTTAAAGAGAACCGTATGTGGGCGAGGATCATCCTGCCGGGAAAAGCTCTGTGGAATGCTGCTCATGAATGGCAGACATCAGGTCGAATCACCAGACTGACGTACAAATTTGCAGTCAGGGTGCTTGGGACAACCACCACTTCGCTTCTGCTATCGTACAAAATGGCACCCCACATCATTAGGTGTAGGTCAAGTGTGTCTAGCACGCAGACAGGTTGGTTGCAGGCCCTCGACTGGCCGCCTTCTAACCAAGAGGCAGAACCAGCTCTCATTATAAAATACAACAGACCTTTACCCTGCCTTCGAGTGACCTCTAGCTCGAGACCACTGAAGTCGCAAATGGCGGTGGTTTGGTTTCAGCGCAATGCAAGCTGAAACGTTCCCTTAGAAAAATTAATGAATTACTGTGCTGATAAACCTCTTACATAATTTGATTTTCAAACAGCTGAGCAAAACTGAACGTACTCACAAGGGAACATCCCCATCGCATCCCCCTCAGATTTAGTTATAAGTTGACACAGTGGATAGGCCTTGAAAAACTGAACACAGATCGATCGAGAAAAC
The DNA here is from genome assembly GCF_023864275.1 of Schistocerca cancellata. NCBI lineage: Eukaryota > Metazoa > Arthropoda > Insecta > Orthoptera > Acrididae > Schistocerca > Schistocerca cancellata. The sequence continues at coordinate 536,940,812 of NC_064632.1, forward strand.
AGGAAGAAGTTGTGTGGAACTATGAAAAAATAAGCAAAATATACAAACTGGGTCGTCCATGCGGAAGATAGGCAATATTAAGGGTAATGTGAGGTGAGGAGCTCCGTGGTCCCGTGGTTAGCGTGAACAGCTGTGGAGTGAGAGGTCCTTGGTTCAAATCTTCCCTCTACCGAAAATTTTAACTTTTTATTTTCAATTTATATGAAAAACTCTTATGAGTTTATCACTTTTTTTGGAGTGATTATTACATCCACAAGAAAACCTAAATCGGGCAAGGTAGAAGAAACTTTTCACCCATTCGCCAAGTGTACTAGTTAGGTGGGTCGACAACATATTCCTGTCATGTGACGCACATGCAGTCACCATTGTCGTATACAAAATATCAGATGTGTTTTCCTGTGGAGGAATCGGTTGACCTATGACCTTGCGATCAAATGTTTTCGGTTCCCATTGGAGAGGCACGTCCTTTCGTCAACTAATCACACGGTTTTGCAGTGCAGTCGCAAAACACAGACACTAAACTTATTACAGTGAACAGAGACGTCAATGAACGAACGGACAGATCATAACTTTGCGAAAATAAAGAAAGCAAAATTTTCAGTGGAGGGCAGATTTGAACCAATGACCTCTCGTTCCGAAGCTGTTCACGCTAACCACCGGACCACACCACTCCTCACCTCACACTGCCCTTAATATTGCCTATCTTACGCATGGACGACCCAGTTTGTATATTTTGCTTATTTTTTCATAGTTCCACACAACTTCTTCCTGTTTTCTCGATTGATCTGTGTTCAGTTTTTCAAGGCCTATCCATCGTGCCACCTTATAACTAAATCTGAGGGGGTTGCGATGGGGATGTTCCCTTGTCAGACATTACTCTCTTTAGTTATTCTGATCAACACTAAACTGACACACAATATTTTTAGCGCAACGCAGTCTGACTTTCAAAAATCCCTACAAAAGAATGGCCCTGACTAACATTAACCTATACGTTTCACAAATCACTTACCTCACAAAAATCTTCGTTACTCGAACTACTTGTAGTGGGACGTGAAATTGAAGCGTCCCCCATCCACTAGTGTCAGCCCAGTTTGCAGGTGAATGTAAGTTTAATTTATTGTTTTGTTTATGTATTTTTGTAATATTTGTAATAGCTGTGAATTATCTAAAGTTTATGTATTTATTTTTTATGTTTCATGTACGGAGAGGGCGGCGCAACGAACGGAGACAGCATCTTCGCTGCCGGGACCAGAGAGAAAATTGCTGGCCACTATACGCCGCGGGTCGACAGCCAAAGAGCAACAGAAGATCCTGGAACCGAGTTGTTGCGTCGTGCTTCTAAAAATAAAATAATTGAGAATTTGTAAATTTTGTACAACAATGACGTCATAGAAAATTTAATCCTGTTGTAAATAGTTAGTCCTGTTCTGTCTTGTCAAGGCTCAGGGTCACGTCTATATGTAGGAAAATAATAAACTAGTGAATGCTAAAATAGTTTAAATACGTGTTCCGAGAATTTATTTATGAAGAATTATGTGAATTAATTAATAATATATTTGACAAGATTATTAATTTTTGACAACGTTCATCGCGAATTTGAATGTCGAAAGTTTATTCGATGTGGTTCTAATATTTATTAAATCAGATAACGTGCATTAATATAATATCTGAGGAGAAACAAACGACATCTAAATTGAAAAAGTTTGCGCAAACCAATTGGACTGAGTGACGTAATTTTGCGCATACGACTCAAATAATGTTTTACAGTTTCGTTCAAGAACCATTCTGAGACAATTTAAAAAGAATATAAATAATTTTGAAGTGTGTTGTAACTGACGTAGGTGACGAAGTCTACACATGGTCATATGTTAAAAGAAAATCATTTATAAAAAACTTACGTCGTTACACTACATACTGCAATGCAGCGAGCGCCACTACTGCCAGCTAAATAAAAGATTCAAACTACTGAAGGCACTAACTACTGATAGGCATAGTTAGCAAATGAAAGATTTTGATAGAGAACGAACAATGTATTTACCTTAACAGTGTTCAAAAGTCATAATATATGTAGCAGTTGAAGACATCCATTCTTACAAATGTACTGTTTCTGATAGACACACGTCCAGATCATCCGCTCTCAAAAATCTGCTATCTCACTTCCCCACATCCACCACTGCTGCCGGCTCACCTCCAACTGCGCAACGCTACGCGCTGTTAATAGCCAACAGCCCAACACTACAATAGCGAATATTACAACAATGCCACCCAGCCACAGACTGCACACAGCACAGCTAGTGATTTTCATACAATGTGCTATGTGGCGTTACCAACATAAAAACCTAAACACCCTACTTGCAAAGTTACAGGGCGTGTGGCTGGGAGCTGTGCTTGCACTAACCGATATGTAACAGTTGGTTGTGTCACTGTGGTGCCAACTACTGCTTAAATTGCTGCTGCAGATGCAGTTCCCAGAGCCCGGTCTTCTTGTGGCCGTTTACTCTAGTGGCAACCGCAGTCAGCAGCCATGCACAGTGGCTACATTCCTGCCTTTCTGCAATGTCGCAGAAGAAACGTGCAGTTTCTCGTAGCCCCATTACAAGACCTCGGTCCAACTCAGTGAGGTGCTGACAATGGCATTCTTGACTACCCGTCTCATCACATCCAGTCTAAACGGTGACTAGCGTGCACGACCGTTACAGTGTGTATTCAAAACAAAGATGGTTTGCATTCATGTAGGGCCGGCCGCGGTGGTCTAGCGGTCCTAGGCGCTCAGTCGGGAACCGCGGGATTGCTACGGTCGCAGGTTCGATTCCTGCCTCGGGCATGGATGTGTGTGATGTCCTTAGGTTAGTTAGGTTTAAGAGGCTCCGGAACGCCCTATACTTGCAATGTTAAAATAACGCTTATAAATTACATCTTTCCTCACAAAGTATTTGAGGCAGGAAGTTGAACTTTTTACAGATTATTTATTGGAATATGGGCTACAACTTAACACAGGGATTTTACAAAATTTTTGTTCAGTTATTAAAGATGATTTTTTTTTTCAATTGTAATGAAAATTCACAACATTTTTTTGCAATTTTTTATTTATATATTCAAAAATATACAGTTTTTTGGAAAAAGGCTGTGTTAAATTATGCAGAAGGTACTGTGTAATATTTACTGAAAGTTTGAAACAAATATGTTTGGAAGATCCTTAGAAAACATGTAATTAGTATGAGAAAATAAAAGTTTTGGGAATCGAGCGACAAAGATTGGATTAACTTTTTAGTGCATTCCAGGTCCATAGAATGGATTATCTTCATCCTCTGCAAACTCCTCCTCCAGCTTCCTCTTGTTCCTCCTCCTGTTTACTCTTGCTTGTATTTCTAGACTCTTTACAGCCCTGTCTGCAGCCTGAAGGCGTTCCTTGTCTAAAGCAAGTATCGCTCGTACCATGTTAGAACCTATCTTCATTCCCATATTTCTAAATACCTTGCACCTTACAATGTTGCCATCATTGAAAGTGGCAACAGCATCATACACACCAAAGTGAAGTGTTTCTATTCCAACAAGTACAGTCTTGGGGATTCTCGACCATATAACACTATTTACACTTTCATTGGGGTTTTGAGTTTTTCCGTGAATACACTTTTTCAACAGTTCAGGTGCCGCTAAGTTTCTGAAAATAGGTTTTATCACCTCCATTATTGCATGAGGCAGACTATGCTTATGAGTGCACACTTCACCAGTTAGCAATCCTTTGTTATATTTACACCAACTGTCTTCTTCTTTGGGACACAAGCTATGTTGGGGATTTTCATCGGTTGAAGAAGTATGAAAAAAAAAGAGCCCAAACAGCCTTCTTCATTTCGTCGACACTTTGTGTATTTTGCCTAATAGCCTTTACTTTTACTCATTATTATACTTCAACAAAACAGAAACTGAAGAAACAGAATTAATTACGAATATTTTCGAGATAACGACAGGGTAAATAAACATGAAACAATCGACAATCACACCAGCGATATATATTGAACCATCACAGGTTAGCCACAACACATACTTTATCTCACATCACTAAAATGTACCTGATGAACACGGACGTTAATAATTACACCATTTGACAGCAGTTTAACAGCGCCACAGTGGGTCACGCCCATGTAGAACACATTTCAAAAAAAATTTAAAAATGGTTGTAGTCTTCGGAATTGAATAAATTATATATCTATTAAAAGGTAATAGTCTGCAGATTCAGAAAACGCAAAAAAGAAAAAATTTAAGTTTTCATGCTTTTGAGCCTTTCCGGAGCCCCTTAAGTAGTTCTATGTTCTAGGGGACTGATGACCACAGATGTTAAGTCCCATGGTGCTCAGAGCCATTTGAACCATTTGAATCATTCATGTAGGGGAGCAACGAGCGACATCCTTACTTGACTGGCGCAAAATCTGAATAGATATCGTCTTTCAGAAGTGGAAACGCGCCTACGACGCCTTCTTGGTGTTGCGATTTTTTTCTGTTAGTACATAATTACTCGTCAGTCTAGTCGACATAGTGCGAACATTGTCCAATTATAATAATACAGCTCCCCATTGGTTTATCAAGTACATAATACCTGATAAATCCATATCACCAATAAGCAGTACAGGAGCAGAACCGGGTATACCAATGAAGGTGACGCGACACATCAAGCGATCTTGTCTTCCAGTATTGTCAATTATAAAACTAAACTATACTCCTTCCGAACAGGCCATCAAGGCCCAACGGTAACCGACCGGCCGCCGTGTCATCCTCAGACCACAGGCGTCACTGGATGCCGATATGGAGGGGCATGAGGTCAGCACACCGCTCTCCCAGCCGTAGGTCAGTTTCCGGGACCGGAGCCGCTACTTCTCAATCAAGTAGCTCCTCAGTTTGTCTCACAAGGGCTGAGTGCACCCCGCTTGCCAACAGCGCCAGACCGGGTTGTCACACATCCAAGTGCTAGCCCAGCCCGACAGCTCTTAACTTCAGTGCTCTGACGGGAACCGGTGTTACCACTGCGGCAAGGCCGTTGGCATCATCAATTATAGAAAGAACTCTTGCAGTATAGTACAGAACGTAACTAGAAGAAATACGCAATGACAGGAACATAACTGAATTATTCAAATACACTCCTGGAAATGGAAAAAAGAACACATTGACACCGGTATGTCAGACCCACCATACTTGCTCCGGACACTGCGAGAGGGCTGTACAAGCAATGATCACACGCACGGCACAGCGGCACACCAGGAACCGCGGTGTTGGCCGTCGAATGGCGCTAGCTGCGCAGCATTTGTGCACCGCCGCCGTCAGTGTCAGCCAGTTTGCCGTGGCATACGGAGCTCCATCGCAGTCTTTAACACTGGTAGCATGCCGCGACAGCGTGGACGTGAACCGTATGTGCAGTTGACGGACTTTGAGCGAGGGCGTATAGTGGGCATGCGGGAGGCCGGGTGGACGTACCGCCGAATTGCTCAACACGTGGGGCGTGAGGTCTCCACAGTACATCGATGTTGTCGCCAGTGGTCGGCGGAAGGTGCACGTGCCCGTCGACCTGGGACCGGACCGCAGCGACGCACGGATGCACGCCAAGACCGTAGTATCCTACGCAGTGCCGTAGGGGACCGCACCGCCACTTCCCAGCAAATTAGGGACACTGTTGCTTCTGGGGTATCGGCGAGGACCATTCGCAACCGTCTCCATGAAGCTGGGCTACGGTCCCGCACACCGTTAGGCCGTCTTCCGCTCACGCCCCAACATCGTGCAGCCCGCCTCCAGTGGTGTCGCGACAGGCGTGAATGGAGGGACGAATGGAGACGTGTCGTCTTCAGCGATGAGAGTCGCTTCTGCCTTGGTGCCAATGATGGTCGTATGCGTGTTTGGCGCCGTGCAGGTGAGCGCCACAATCAGGACTGCATACGACCGAGGCACACAGGGCCAACACCCGGCATTATGGTGTGGGGAGCGATCTCCTACACTGGCCGTACACCACTGGTGATCGTCGAGGGGACACTGAATAGTGCACGGTACATCCAAACCGTCATCGAACCCATCGTTCTACCATTCCTAGACCGGCAAGGGAACTTGCTGTTCCAACAAGACAATGCACCTCCGCATGTATCCCGTGCCACCCAACGTGCTCTAGAAGGTGTAAGTCAACTACCCTGGCCAGCAAGATCTCCGGATCTGTCCCCCATTGAGCATGTTTGGGACTGGATGAAGCGTCGTCTCACGCGGTCTGCACGTCCAGCACGAACGCTGGTCCAACTGAGGCGCCAGGTGGAAATGGCATGGCAAACCGTTCCACAGGACTACATCCAGCATCTCTACGATCGTCTCCATGGGAGAATAGCAGCCTGCATTGCTGCGAAAGGTGGATATACACTGAACTAGTGCCGACATTGTGCATGCTCTGTTGCCTGTGTCTATGTGCCTGTGGTTCTGTCAGTGTGATCATGTGATGTATCTGATCCCAGGAATGTGTCAATAAAGTTTCCCCTTCCTGGGACAATGAATTCACGGTGTTCTTATTTCAATTTCCAGGAGTGTACAATAATTACGCGGAAGTCATCGCGATTGATGATGGTCTCTGGCACATTACAAGAGGCGGGACGTAGTTCATAGTAGTGTGTGTGATCCACATGGACAAAAGTGCACGCTCTTCACAGTGCACCCATGTTGGCCATGAGACTGGCAAGATACTCTTGTGGTCCGGAGTACTATTCCGCCTCCAGTGCAGCTGAAGCCTGACGGTTCGACTTTGGATCACGTGTACTTGCTGAATAGGTCTGCCCAACCATCCCACAAGTGCTCGACGCACCGTGTTCAAATATCTGGAAGTTAGTACGCCCATGAAAAGTCATGCCTCCCCATACCATAATACCTGGACCGTCACAACGATCATGTTCGACTTTATCACTGGATGAAGTACGTATTCCCGTCTTTCACCATTTGGGGCGAGGTCCAAAATCACTACTTGATCTGCTCTCATCCGAGAAGAGCACATGACCCACCACTCCTCGTTGTTCCTACTCCTACGCTGTGAGAGTGAATTCGTGGCAAAGGGACTGAGATAATTGTAAAAGTGCTGTAGGGTGTATGCAGTCTTCTTCAACACTAGGGCACGACTCAGTGTGAAACACGTTAATTGCACTCGAGGTATGGTTCATGTTGGTCACGGACCATACTCACGCGTTTGCTGCGTGTAAATCTCGGTCAGGATGATGAGGTGTTTGTGGAGAGAGAGGGACCCCAGAATCCATACTGTGACCGTTGATCGCAGGAATGACAATTAGTGCACTCACTAGCCGACACAATGCAATCATTTAGAGACCAAAATTTGTGGGCCGATCTCAACGACAGTGCTGACAGAATGTAGTGAACGCAGTATGAAGGGTATTGCAGAATGACGAGAGTACCGGCAGTAAAGAACACAGGCCAAAAATGACTGCACAGATAATCTTAGCAAGGCAGACGACACTAACAGCGGTAGCAGAGCAGAAGAAAGCGGCACGAGTGAAGACAGGCAAACATAGTGAAACGTCATAGGTTTACGCTTCATTTAAGTAACTGATTAATTTCTACATGTTTAATAATTCATTTTACACCGAGAGCGTCCTTTCAATGTTTCGCCTAGTTAATTAACCTCTGGATTCAAGAATGCTTCCGTGTATATTTTTTCTTCTGTTGGTATCACACCTCCTCTCTCATCCTTTGATCCCGTGATGTATGTGGATAGATAAACGTAATTATGCATGGAATATATAATAATTAGGGTAGTTTAGCACCAACGTAACAACGTGAGCAGATTCGGCAGAGAGTTCGTGATTCCAAAGATAGTGGGGATGAGCAGAGCAGAGTTTGTGAGGTTGGTTCTCACTGAGGTCATACCCCCACCACCAGTTTTTTTTTTTTTTTTAACGATTGTCGGTTGGTCCTGGAACGCGCCATGTTAGGACACTCTGGGGCCGCCGATTGAACGAGACTGTCGCAGGGGCGCGGCGTTCGTCATGGATGGTGAGAAAAGTTATTCATAATGTCGGTCTTTTGGGGTAACATTGATTATGAAACATGTTCAGGTGTGTATTAATACCGGGAAACGTTCAGCGATATTGAACTTGTAGAAATTTTTCAGATTAATGTGTTTCAACTAGCGGACTTGGGCGCGAGGTGATTGAGGGCATGAACCAACGTTTCTTGTTCTTATGTCAATAGCAGATAGGTTCATTAATGTTTCGTTTGTTGCATAGTTTAGTTCCAGATACAAGCAATATAAATTTTCCGTGATTCAACGATTTATTTTACTCTTTTCTTTGTTGTCGAACTTGGCCACGTGTGGCCAGCATTCATAACGGTAGTCACTAGATTTGCCTTTCGTTAATTATAGCATGAATAATGTGGAGTCATGAAGCCTGGGCTGGTTTGCTCACGTTGCATTGCGGTTGCATAATACGCGGTTTCAACATGAACTTATCCGCATGGTACTGCATGTGAAGTAACACAAGTAATGTTTGAGAGAGTGAAAGGTGGTATCCTTCCCTTCGCCGCACGTTAAATAGGTGTGACAATAACTAAATGGTGTTAAGAGGCCACCATTCAGTAACATTCATTTTTACCCATTTTAATCATTAGTGGATATAATTGACAACGAAGTGTTGTCTATGTTTCCGGTATGACGAAATGCAAGAAATAGTGAGTGCTTCATGAAGGTTGCTGTAACGTTGGTGCTTTCTAAGTGGAGAGCTGTCACTGAGTGTCTTTTGGTGGAAAACCAGAACATCTCAGATTTCATATTTTTTGTAGGGCGGGCAACTACAGCCAAACCTCGACATTTTTTAAAGAAAATTCCGCACTGGCTGTATGAATGATTTTTATTAAATCTGCGACAGGTTTCGCACCACTTATCGGTGCATCCTCAGACAATCTGTACAAAAATTAATATAAGAAGAGCTCACATAAAGTATTCGATCCCCCAATTCTGAGCCGGCCGGAGTGGCCGAGCGGTTAAAGGCACTACAGTTTGGAACCGCACGACCGCTACGGTCGCAGGTTCGAATCCTGCCTCGGGCATGGATGTGTGTGATGTCTTTAGGTTAGTTAGGTTTAAGTAGTTCTAGGAGACATATGACCACAGCAGTTTAGTCCCATAGTGCTCAGAGCCATTTGAACCATTTTTGAACCCCAATTCTGAGGTGTAAATTAAACTTTTAAATAGCCAGATTTTTGAATGAAACAAGAAAGTTCTCACATACGCTATTTATGACATAGTAACGTAGGTTCTGTCCAATACATTTTTAGGCGTACTCCGGGCCTTACGCATTCGGAACCACATTTATTATTCTTATAGTTTTAACTATCTGCCCATTTTTTATATTAGCCACTTGGTATGGTATTAGTATTAAAAAAATAGACGTAAGGAACTGTTTATCACATGTCCAGCACACGCCACTCTTCACACCATGTACACGACATCCGGCCTCTGGCGATTCCCGCGCCGCGGCGTGAGCGCTTTCCGGGTTTCGGCCAGTCAGTCAGGCCGTGTCCGCTGCCGCGCGGCGCCTTTCAACTTGCACGGTATCTTCTGATAGGTTTACATGGCCCTAATTACGCTGTTTGTTCATGCTAATGTTCCGCTCTTCGTCGTTCGTGTTTAGGGGAGTTTTATCAGCATCGTATTTTATTTTTATTTTATAGGTCATTGCCGCTCACATAATTAAAAAAAAAATTTAAAAAGATTTTTAAATTTTAACTACCGCTCTCACCAGATGACAGTACATGGGACACAAATGGTGGGGAGTGGCTACAGGGCCATGTTTAACGTTACTATGTTACAAATAGCGAATGTGAATAGGCCTACTTTCTTGTTTCATTCAAAAAATTGGTTATTTAAAAGTTTAATTTACACCTCAGAATTGGAGTTCAAAATGGCTGGGTTCAAATGGCTCTGAGCGCTATGGGACTTAACTACTGAGGTCATCAGTCCCCTAGAACTTAGAACTACTTAAACCTAACTAACCTAAGGACATCACACACATCCATGCCCGAGGCAGGATTCGAACCTGCGACCGTAGCGGTCACGCGGTTCCAAACTGACGCGCTTAGAACCGCACGGCCACACCGGCCGGCGGTTCAAAATGGCTCTGAGCACTATGGGACTTAACAGCTGAGGTCATCAGTCCCCTAGAAATTAGAACTACTTAAACCTAACTAACCTAAGGACATCACACACATCCATGCTCGAGGCAGGATTCGAACCTGCGACCGCAGCAATCGCGCGGTTCCAGACTGTAGCGCCTAGAACCGCTCGACCACCTCGGCCAGCCAGAATTGGGGGATCGAATAGTTTATATTACTTCTTGTTATATTATTTTTGGTACAGATTGCATGAGGATGCACCGATAAGTGGTGCGAAACCGATCGCAGATTTAATAAAAATCATTCATACAGCCGATGCAGAATTTTCTTTGAAAAATCGCAGATTTTCATATGCGCTTGCAGAATGTCTACGGAGATCTGGCAGTGAATTAAAACACGACGAGTCGTTGGGCGAGGCATCTGTCATCATCGCAAAATTGGACTGCTCTTTCTCATCCACCCTCCAGCCTGCATTTCCAATCTGTCTGGCTCAATAAAGGAAGCACTCCGTGGGAAGAAGTACATGGATGATGGGGAGGTTATTGATGCAGCTAAACGTTGACTGACGTCGGAGTCGTGCCATGAAAGACTAAAGGCCCTCCTCGTGAGGTGGGGCAAGGCCGTCGCATTGAACGGAGATTCTGTTGGAAAACAGGGTCTTGTATCCAAGAGAGTGGGGAATAATGCAGTGTAATGGAATCCTGAAAAAAAAAACCTGCTTTCAGAAAGAAAGTTGTTGCATTGCTTAACGGACGTCCCTCGTTGTTTTACGTTTACAAGTATTTAAAACTGCAAGATAGACTATGTGAAATAAGAAGAAATCAAACAAGTTTCACGTTTTGTACATGAAAAATCTTGTATTCCGTAATCAGGACCCGCCTTAGTAACTAGGTGACAGGTCATTTGTAAATGCAGCAAATGTGATAAAATGATAGTTCCTACGATCTCGACGCCATCGCAAACCGTACCGCCGATGTGACGGTTTCAGGGGACCAGAAAGTACTGGTCGCCAAAGAGACCACCCGCCGCCCCCCCTCTCCCTGCCCCTCCCCCATGTAGTCGTCGTACAACTGTGTTCAAATGTTCAAATGTGTGTGAATTTCTATGGGACCAAACTTCTGAGGTCATCCGTCCCTAGACTTACACACTGCTTAAACTAATTTATGCTACGAACAACAAACACACCCGTGACCGAGAAGGACTCGAACCTCCGGCAGGAGGGGCCTCGCAATCAGTGACATGGCGCCTCTAACCTCGCAGCCACCCCGCGCGGCCATACCACTATGGTGCGTGAGAGTGCGTGCCTTGCAGTTCTCTTAAATTTATTGTTTTATTTTTGAAGATATGAAAGAAATCATCGTCTCTGAGGCCGTATTAAGTTTGAAGCTGACATCACGATTGATAAGATTTTCTGCCAAACATTTCGATAAATTCCTTAACATGTGAATCGCAGGAGGGTCTCGTTACAGCCAAGATTTCAACGGCAGAATAATCCGTAGAACATGTTATGCAGATACAATACGCCGCTATGGCTGATTTACCGGCCTGCGAAAGGCGAGTGTGGCGATCATGTTCTACGCACCTTTCACCTTCCGTGCGTGTTGTGAGACCAATGTAGACATTGGTATTCTGTAGTTTCCAACGTTCTGCACCGAACAGAAGAGAGCACAGGTCTTTGTAGGTGGCCACAAATTACGTTAACATAATGTTTCTTTAGGAGACTGCTCGATTTAGACGAAATGTATGCTACATAACGGACGAACTTCCTGGACTTGTACAGCTCTTTCTGTTGTGGACTGACAAGACAGCCAGTCCACAGTGACGGGTAACCGAAAGGCACGCGTTTACACACGTCGGCTTGCTTAAGTCTGAAACAGGATACGTAATGAATGCTATAAAGAAAAGTACGTAGCTGCTGGAATACTTGACTTTAATCCATCATTTGTATACAGCATTCTTGATGATACAAGTGAGACTCTCTCTAGATACATGCAATGTAATGCTAATGGCGCCTTGCTAGGTCGTGGCCATGGACTTAGCTGAAGGCTATTCTAACTGTCTCTCGGCAAATGAGAGAAAGGCTTCGTCAGTGTAGTCGCTAGCAAAGTCGTCGTACAACTGGGACGAGTCCTAGTACGTCTCTCTAGACCTGCCGTGTGGTGGCGCTCGGTCTGCAATTACTGACAGTGGCGACACGCGGGTCCGACATGTACTAATGGACCGCGGCCGATTTAAAGCTACCACGTAGCAAATGTGGTGTCTGGCGGTGACACCACACTTTCTGTTCTTGTTCTTGAGATTTTCGTATTCCTTCTCCCTTAAGGCTGAGCTAATCTCATGTGGATGATCAACCGTTACCGCTGAACACAGGCTGTAGCTGTTTCAGTTCCTCCTTGGAGGGTATCTCCATCAGACACAACGTATGCCTGATGTATGAAAGTTCGGACGACGCCCATACTTTTTGAAGGGTGGTGGCAGCTACACATCTGGAAATACAGTTCTGTATATGTGGCCTCACGGTAAACGAAATCGCCCGAAGATCCGTCCACCATCCAACTGATGAAGACGTCTAGAAACGGTAGACAGCCGCCTTTATCCACTTTCATCGTGAATTATATATTGGCCTGGACTGAATCCAGATGCTGTAACAATCGTGGAAGCTCTTCTTCTTCGTGGGACCGCAACACAAAAATATTATCTGTAATAGAAGTCAAGTGAAAGTGAGACAGATGAAAAAAGTAAGTAAAATGTTTATTACTTCGAAAGTGATAGCCGTACCGTTTAATACATTTATTCTACAGTGAGAGAAGCCAGTTACTGCCTTCATGGTAAAATGTTTGCTTTTGCCTACAGAACAATGAATGTATCTAGTCGGGCACCTTTTCGTCCGAAGCACATCAACGGGCAAGAATGTCTTTGTTCAGGACTACAAAAAAATTGAAATCGCATCGAGATTGAACGCGATTATATGGAGGATTTGTAAGGACCTGGTGGCGTAGTCGAAAGATGTGGTACAGCCCTCATGTTGCCAAGGTTGACTCGAGTGCAATGCAGAAGTTCCGCTGGGCATCCACTACACATCCTTCATACAGCTGCGATGTTTCTTCAAGCGATTTACATATTTTTGGAACAGTGACGTTTGCGGCCGTCGAGTTGCTTCGGACAAAGAGGTGTACGACTAGCTACAAGGCCGGCCACTGTGGCCGAGTGGTTCTAGGCGCTTCAGTCCGGAACCGCCCGACTTGTAGGGTCGCAGGTTCGAATCCCGCCTCGGGCATGGATGTGTGTGATGATGTCCTTAGGTTAATTAGGTTTAAGTAGTTCTAAGTTCTAGGGGACTGATGACCTCAGATGGTAAGTTCCATAGTGCTCAGAGCCATTTGAACCATTTTGAACTAGCTACAATCATGGTTCCACAGGCAACCGCAAACGTTATTCCATGGAGACACTGACCACCTTGTACCACTGTGGGATAGGTGCGATTACTTTTGAACTAATAAACAGTTTAATTTTTTATCTCCATTTGTTTCGTTTTCATTTGACTCTCCCTTAGACGAATTGCCAGAAAACTTTCGGTTTAAGTTCTGCCGAATCGAGTGATCACTCCTCATTGTCTTTTACCTATAAGAGTTTGGTACCAGTGCTCCATCATGCCCTTCCCTCAATTTACTTTTTATTCAACATTGAATGCTTCGAAGATATTCAGAGTGTAACTATGGACAGTCCTTTCTTCCCTCTGGCAGCAAATTTTATTTCGAACACAGAAACCGGTTTATGTTGACACGACTCATGAACTAGACAGTGTAGGAAATTGTTAAGTTCACCATTATACAATTGCGAAGGAGATATGTTATGTTTCTATTGTAGTGATACAGAATTTGGGCTGCACCACTGATTTTAGCGTCTCAACAACACATAGCAAAATATGCTACAAAGTAAGGTATATATGAGGGGTAATATTTATTACGGACGTAACTATTTAAAGTAAAATACTACAAAGAGTTAGTCTTGCCATTTTCTTTGCTGTATGAGCGACGCAGAGATTGCGCGGGAGCTGACGGCTGTTCTTCGCGAAGAACGGGGATTTCACGGCACCGGATTAAATCTTCACCGGGTCGACGGCCGTCTACCGCAATAAGATGCCTGAAGTAACGTCTAATCTACTGCGACGAAAGAGAATGGGGAAAAATCGTATGTTGACGTTATTGCTTTAATCAGTCTATATTTGGACGTAATATGTGTGTATGCCAGTTACTTAAAATTTAAGTGTATGGCCGTGTGATGTAAACACTGGTGATAAATAAAACACGCTGAAGTATTTGTGAAGATAAAATATTCCTGGAGTTGTAAAAATTTCCGCAAATATGTGAGAAACAGTATTTTAAATTTGTGTCGTCGTCAATGTGTAATACCACGACTGCTGGCTTTGAAAAGAAAAAGCGTGAATATTATGGACTGTGCAAAACCAGTATTACTAACATTTATCATAATTTATGATGTGAAGACACAACTCATGAACTAAACTGTAAAGGAAATTCGTAAGTTCCCCATTATACGATTGCGAAGGCGAAATACCTTACGTTAATAGATGGAGGAGGAAGTAAAACAACAAGTTTTTTTAGAGGTATGGAAAAGTAGAATTTCCATTTCCTCATTTTTAATGGCAAATTTAAATAATGGTTCTACATGTACTCTACGTAATTGCATCACTTTACTGACCTGAATATGAAAGTCTTAACTGTTGAAACCGGTAATGAAGCATAGCAACTACTGAATGCGATCTTGGCCATTAAATTTTCTGCGAAGCTAAATCAGTAAAATATTCGATTCTTGAAATAGATAGACACACTATGATTTTAATTCAGTACTAAATGTTTCTTAAAGAAGACTGAACTTTATCTGAGAGCGAGTGACAACTACTAAACTGTATTCGCTACGAAATACGATAATGTTGAAATCATTTAATTTCAGTTTGACTACCAGCACAAAACCCAGACGTCAAGTGTACTGAGACGAGCGCTCATTTTGAAAATACGCTGCTAACAATAAACTGTAATACAACGATTATATGCAAAATTGTGATGTTTAAAGCTTTCCCGGCGTACTGATTGTTCCATAAAAACACGGGAGAACTGCCGGATTTCAGTAACGTCCTGCCACGACATTTCGGCGCAGAGTCTTCTGGCCATCTTCAGGTGAATGCCACTGTAGTAGTACTCTACAGTGGCACTACTACAGTGGCACTCACCTGAAGATGGCCAGAAGACTCTGCGCCGAAATGTCGTGGCAGAACGTTACTGATATCCGACAGTTCTCCCGTGTTTTTATGGAACAATGTGCAGAATTTCTAAAAAGGAGTCTTAATACGTTAGCACCACTACTCTCTAAAGAACACAAACCTTTAAAATTAAATAATTAATAAATACAAAAAAGTAGTACTGTACACGTCGACGTACACGGCCGACGAAAACATTTTGACAAATTACCAATCAGAAATAAAGGTGTATCTGCTGCGTGTAATATCTCACTTAGTTCAAAAATGGTTCAAATGGCTCTGAGCACTATGGGACTTAACTTCTGAGGTCATCAGTCTCCTAGAACTTAGAACCACTTAAACCTAACTAACCTAAGGACGTCACCTACATCCATGCCCGAGGCAGCATTCGAACCTGCGACCGTAGCGGTCGCACGGTTCCAGACTGTAGCGCCTAGAACCTCTTGGCCACTCCGGCCGGCTCTCACTAAGTAATGTGTAATAAATGCGATTGTTTCTTACTTTCCGCAGTTGAAGTTTTCATTTAAAAATTTTGCAATAACGACGAAGAAGCCACGCCTGTGAAGGTATTCATCAAGAGTGAAAGAAGGGATTCAAGATGCGTAACGAGGACCTAAAAAAGTAGCTTCTTTGACTATTCATCAAAACGTCCTGCATCCCCTGTTCGGTCCAAGACTCTGCTTACAATCTTAATGAGAATTCTTAGCAATGAAGGAAAAGGGCTTCAATTGTAAAGAGACACCGGTGCTTACTGACGGCCTTGAGGGAGAACCAACGATCAGAATGTCAAGGTTCCTTCTTGCCCTTACACTGAAGAGCCAAAAAACTGGTACACCTTCCTAATATCGTGTTAGCCCCAGCGAGAAAGCACAAGTGGCGCACCAAGACGTGGTATGGGCTCAACTAATGACTGAAGTAGCGCTAGAGGGAACTGACTCCATGAATCCTGAAGGGCTGTCCAAAGACCCGTAAGAATACGAGGGTGTGGAGATCTCTTCTGAACTGCACGTTGCAAAACATCCTTGATACACTTAATAATATTCATGTCTGGGTAGTTTGGTGGCCAGCTGAAGTGTTTAAAATCAGAAGAGTGTTCCTGGAGCCACTCTGTAGCAATTCTGGACGTGTGGGGTGTCACATTGTCCTGCTGGAAATGCCCAAGAGCGTCGGAATAAGAAATGGATAGGAACGGATGCTGACGATCAGACAGGATGCTTACGTACGCGTCACCCGTCAGAGTCGTATCTGGGGTCCAAATCACTCCAACTGTATAAGTCCCGCACCATTACAGAGCCACGACCAGCTTGAACAGTCTGCTGCTGACATGGATTCATGAGGTTGTCTCCATACCAGTACACGTCCATACGCTCAATACAATTTGAAACGAGACTCGTCCGACCAGACAACATGATTCCAGTCATCAACAGTCCCAATTACTGTAGTGACGGGCCCAGGTGAGGCGTAAAGCTTTATGCCATGCAGTCATCTAGGGTACACGAGTGGGCTTTCGGCTCCGAAATCCCATATCGATGATGTTTCGTTGAATGGTTCGCATTCAGACACTTGCTGATGCCCCAGCATTGAAATCTGCAGCAATTTGCGGAAGGGTAGCACTTCTGTTACACTGAAATATTCTTTTCTGTTGTCATTGGTCGCGTTCTTGCAGGATCTTTTTCCGGCCGCAGCGATGTGGGAGATTTGATGTTTTACCGGATTCCTGATATTCACGGCACACTCGTGGAATGGTACGGCAGAGTCCCCACTTCATCGCTACCTCGGAGACGCCGCGTCCCATCGCTCGTGCGCCGACTGTAACAGCACGTTCAGACTCACTTAAATCTTTATTACCTGCCATTGCAGCAGCAGTAACCGATCTAACAACCGCACCAGACGCCGGCCGCGGTGGTCTAGCGGTTCTGGCGCTGCAGTCCGGAACCGCGGGACTGCTACGGCCGTAGGTTCGAATCCTGCCTCGGGCATGGGTGTGTGTGATGTTCTTAGGTTGGTTAGGTTTAAGTAGTTCTAAGTTCTAGGGGACTTATGACCTAAGATGTTGAGTCCCATAGTAAAAAAAAAAAAAAAAACAAAAACAAAAAAAAAAACGCATCAGACACTTGTTGTCTTATATAGGCGTTGTCGATCACAGCGCCGTATTCTGCGTGTTTACATATCTCCATATTTAAACACGGATGCCTATACCAGTTTCTTTGGCGGTTCAATGTATAATTTATACCGTCAATATTTTCTTCAGCATGCTAATGGAAGAGCTTTGTTTCTTGTTCATTGTTTCTTGCTACAACAAGAGAATATCGTTATTTGGACAATGAACCATTCAAGAGGTTACAATTTTCTATCTGATAATTCTCAATCTGGACTGACAACAATACTAGTGTAATTTACTAAAACGTGTAAGTCCGCCTACCGATTCACACTCATAGCACACCATTAATAGAGAGCAAGAAAAATAGTTGTCCAAAGATGTAAACCTGGAGAGCGTCAATTGTAATATGGTCGCCACGCAAACCATTGAATGTTCTTCTTGGGATCATTAACAGTCGGAAGTCATATCGGAATCCACATCTTAAATAAGAACTAATCCATTCCATCGTTAAACAAAACATTCCCTAACAAAGTATCTCCGCCGTTAAAACGGCGTGACTGACACAATGAAACGTCTCCGATGAGCCATAAAACCTCCGAGGTATTGATATTTTATCATTTGAAAACTTCATTGTGTGCTCAGTGAATGTATAAATAGCTCTTTAATAATGTTAGCATATGAATACACTGTTGCTAATAATACTATGTTAATGACTTTGAGGTTACGTATGTAAGCAGCTGAATAATTGAAATATTGAGCCACATGCTGTTCGGCACGAACAATACATATGACACACAGACAGAGGGCCGGTTCATTTACAAAATACAGAATAAAGGCAACGGAGAACCAATGCGGAAAAATTCATAAATCCACAACGCACACACACACCAGAGACACACAAAAACACAATTATAAAACACTTTTACACAAACAGTTACAAATATTTTAAAGAAACAATGTATCTATGTAGCATACAAAATGGTACCGTATAAGCGACTTTAGGCAACCCTAGGAGACAAATTCTGGGAAGGGGTGGGGGAGGAATAAAAAGGTATGCACCAACAAAAATGCCGGTGCTTCAATGAAGAGTCACTGAGTGTGACTAGAAATATATTAAAAGATAATATAAACTATTAGTTGTAAGTATGAAATCAGTAAGACCATATTTGGTGCCCATTTAAAACTGCACATCCATATAGATCAAGACATGAAAATGGCAAGAGTGTATAATTACTGCTATCAGAGCAGAATACACGACAATACCGCATAAAAAATCCAAAACATAGAGAGAACAATTGATAAATAATGGAACACGTTCAAATAACAGTAAACAGCTAAACTCGCCTAATGACATTAAGTAATTAAAAAACAATGAAACACACACACACGCACACACACACACACACACACACACACACACACACACACACACACACAGAAAGAGAGAGAGAGAGAGAGAGAGAGAGAGTGAGAGAACGTAAACTCAATATGAATACGTACAAGAATTGGCCACATTATGAACAAGAAAGGTAAAAAAAATGGTGGAAAATAGCATGTTACTGAAACTGGACATATGAGAAGCATAAAAATATTTAATATTTCACCCTGCATCAGGTAGTTTCCAACAACCCCGAAATTAGCGAATCTCTTTAATTCATACCCAAGTGCCCTAAAGATCTGAAAATGCTTCACGACCGTAGCCAACCAAATTTAGATTCTCAGTTTCGAATCTACATCTAATTCCACATCTACGCGAATATTGTGCAAATCACACTTAAATGCCTGGCAGAGGATGCATCGAACCAACTTTACAGTAATACTCCATAATTCCAGTCTCGAACAGCGAGCGCAAAAAACGAACACCTACATCTTTCCGTGCGAGCTCTGATTTACCTTATTTTATTATGATGATCGTTTCTCCCTGTGTACGTCGGCGTCAATAAAATATTTTCTCATTCGGTGGGGAAAGTTGGTGATTGAAATTTCATGAGAAGATTACGACGCAACGAAAAACGCCTTTGCTTTAACGATGTCCATCCCAAATTCTGCGTCATGTCAGTGACACTCTCTCCCCTACTTGTCGATATTACAAAACGTGCTCCTCTTCTTTGAACTTTATCTATGTACTCCGTTAATCATATCAGGTAAGGATCCTACACGGCGTAGCAGTACTCCAAAAGAGGACGGAATCGTAGCGTAGGCAGTCTATCATGTATGTTACACTTTCTTAAGTGTCCTACCAGTAAAACGCAGTCTTTGGTTTGCCTTCACCACTACATTTTCTAGGTGTTCTTCCCAAATTATTTAAGTTATTCGTAGTTGTAATTCCTAGGTATTTAGTTGAATTTACGGCCTTTAGATTTGACTGATATCGTGTAACAGAAGTTTAACAGATTCCTTATAGCACTCATGTGGATGACCTCACACTTTACATTATTTAGCGTCAATTGTCAATTCTCGGACCTTACAGATATCTTTTCTAAAACGTCTTGCAATTTGTTTTGATCTTCTGATGACTTTACTACACGATAAACGAGAGCATCATATGCAAAAACCCTAAGGAGGCTACTCACGTTGTTTCCTAAATCGTTTTTAAAGATAAGGAAATGCAGAGGTCCTACAACGCTTCCTTGGGAAAGGTCAAAAATCACTTCTGTTTCACTCAATGACTTTCCGTCAATTACTACGAACTGTGACCTCTCTGACAGGAAATCACGAATCCAGTCACGTAACTGAGAAGATGTTACGTAAGCACGCAATTTCATTAAAAGCTGCTTGTGAGGTATGGTGTCAAAAGCCTTCTGGAAATCTAGAGGTACGGAATCAATTCGAAATCCCTTGTCAACAGCACTCAACGCTTTTTTTTTTTTTACTAAAGAGCTAGTTCTGTTTCACAAAAACGATGTTTTCTAAATCCATGTAAACTCTTCTCTTCGAGGTAATTCATAATCAACGAACACAATATATATTCCAAAATCTTTCTGTATATCGTTGTTAATGATATGGGCCTGTAATTTAGTGGATTGTCCTACTGGCTGTCTTTAATAGTGGTGTGACCTGTGCAACTTCTCAGTCATTGGGTACGAATCATTCGTCTAGCGGGTGCATATATATCATACACAACTATTACGTATGGAGCTATTGCATCAGCATACTCTGAAATTAACCTAATTCGCACACAGTCTGAACCGGAAGAATCGCCTTTATTAAGTGATTAAGTTGCTTCACTACTCCGGGTTGAAAAATGGTTCAAATGGCTCTGAGCACTATGGGACTTAACATCTGTGGTCATCAGTCCCCTAGAACTTAGAACTACTTAAACCTAACTAACCTAAGGACATCACACACATCCATGCCCGAGGCAGGATTCGAACCTGCGACCGTAGCAGTCGCGCGGTTCCGGACTGCGACTACTCCTGGGATATCTGCTTCTAAGTTAGTCATATTGGCAGCCGTTCCTGATTCGAATTCTGCTATATTTATCTCGTCTTTTTTTGGTGAAGGAATTTCGGAAGGACATGTCTATAACCCTACTTTGCCAGCACTGTCATCGGTAGTACCTACATACTAACGCGCAGAGAAGATATTGATTATTGTGTCTTGTACCTAGCATACTTTACACACGACCAGAATCTCTCTGGATTTTCTACTGTTACGACGCAAGTTATCGTTATGGAAACTCTTATAAGCATCTCGCATTAAAGTCCGCGCTAATTTCGAGCTTCTGCGGAAAATGGCGAATCTTTAAGGTTTAGAGTTCGCTTAAATATGGCGTGCTTTTTTTCGTTGTTAATGACAGCACAATTCACATAGTGAGACAAGCATCACTACAGTAGAACGAATAGTACACTTTGATGAGATAAATTTCATTGCTTTCTTCGTAAGTATCTTTGTAAAGGAAATATATCGAGAAAGTAGACTTTTCAAATCATCACAATGTTTAAACTGATTACTACACATTTGTTTCAGGTCATGATCTTTCATCGTTCTTGTTTTACGCTACAAATGGAACTATTAATATTCACCGGATGCTGGTGTCGATAGAGATTCTTGTAAGTAAGGATGTAATCTATGGAAAGGTAGTGAGACATTCTTGAAGTGCATGAAAGGGAACCTATCGAACTTACTTAAATTTCTAACTGATGCTCAGTTCTTGGATTTAAATGTGCTGAATTACACGGAAACAAAAATTATACAGGTAACCACCTATCCACTGTTGTATGAGAGAGCAGGCTTACGCCTTCAGAGTTCCTTTCAGTAAAAGGAGGAGGAGGAGATTACTGTTTAACGTCCCGTCGACAACGAGGTCACTAGAGACGGAGCACAAGCTCGGATTAGGGAGGGATGGGCAAGGAAATCGGCCGTGCCCTTTCTAAGTGACCATCCCGGCATTTGCCTGAAGCGATTTAGTGAAATCACGGAAAACGTAAATCAGGATGGCCGGACGCGGGATTGAACCGTCGTCTTCCAGAATGCGAGTCCAGTATGCTAACCACTGCGCCACCTCGTTCGGTCCTTTCAGTAAAGCGCGGCCGGGTGTGTGAGCGCGTCGTCTACCAACGTTTTGCCTGCTATGTCAGGGTGACACTCCTTTACTGCCCACCGTGATCAGAGCTGCCTGCAACACCAGATGAAACGTTGGTAGTTTTACCATGTATGGCGCTGTCACGCACTCAGAGAGTTCTTAAGGGGGGACGTATGCCAAGTTGTACTACTTTGAAAATACCTTATAAAATCCAACGATTTCAAGGCCGTGTAACTAAATTTGGCAAAGTTGTTCAGGAATGTTATATGGATGTATACATACGTTTTCACGCTTATTGAAGTTATATGTTTTAAATTATAAACAACTGAAAGTTTTTTAACAAGGTGACTACAAATGTTTCTTTCTTGAAAGAACTGTCAGAACGAAATTAACGTATTCTTGTACAAACTCTGGTATATTATTATTACAAATACCTGTGGAACGGAATACTGATATGTTCTTTTCCTAGATTTTTACAGCTCTCTATATTTCTAGGGAAAAAGTATACCAAATCTTGGTGTTTTTCTCTTACATAAATGCATTACTATTATACTGACCAAATGCATCCCAAATTTTAGTACTACACTGAATAGCCAAATAAACCTGCATAATTTCGTGTAGGACCCCAGCGAGCACACAGAAGCGCCGCAACACGACGTGCCATGGACTCGACTAATATCTGAAGTAGTTCTGGAAGGGAACTGACACCATGAATCCTACAGGGCTCTCCATACACCCGTAAGAGTACGAGGAGGTGGAGATATCTTCTGTACAGCACGTTACAAGGCATCCCAGATATGCTCAATAACGTTCATATCAGGGGAGCTTGGTGGCCAGTGGAGGTGTTTGAATTCGGAATAGTGTTCCTGGAGCCACTCTGTAGCAATTCTCGACGTGTGGGGAGTCGCACGGTCCTTCTGGAACTGCCCAAGTCCGTAGGAACCGACATGAATGGATGCAGGTTCAAAAATTCAAATGTGTGTGAAATCTTACGGGACTTAACTGCTAAGGTCACCAGTCCCGCCGGCCGCGGTGGCCGTGCGGTTCTGGCGCTGCAGTCCGGAACCGCGGGACTGCTACGGTCGCAGGTTCGAATCCTGCCTCGGGCATGGGTGTGTGTGATGTCATTAGGTTAGTTAGGTTTAAGTAGTTCTAAGTTCTAGGGCACTTATGACCTTAGATGTTGAGTCCCATAGTGCTCAGAGCCATTTGAACCATTTTGAATCATCAGTCCCTAAGCTTACACACTACTTAACCTAAATTATCCTAAGGATAAACGCACACGCCCATGACCGAGGGAGGACTCGAACCTCCGCCGAGACCAGCCGCACAATCCATGAGTGCAGCACCTTTGACCGCTCGGCTAATCCCGCTCGGCAATGGATCAGACAGGATGCCTACGTACGTGTCACCTGTCACAATCGTATGTGGACGTGTCAGGGGTCCCATATCACTTCAACTTCAGAAGCCCCACATCATTACAGAGCTTTCACCGGCTAGAACAGTCCCCTGCTGACATGGAGGGTCCATTGATTCATAAGGTTGTATCCATACCCGTACACGTCCGACACAATTTGAAACTAAACTCTTCCGACCAGGCAATACGTTTCCTCTCATCAACAGACCAATGTCGATGTTGGCGGGCCCAGGCGAGACGTGAAGTACTGTGTCGCGCAGTCATCAAGGGTACACGTGGGCCTTCGGCTCCGAATACCCATATCTACGATGTTTCGTTGAATGGTTCGCACGCTGACACTTGTTCACGGCCTAGCAATGAGAGCTGCAGCATTTTGCGGAAGGGTTGCACTTCTGTCACGTTGAACGATTCTCCTTATTCGTCGTTGGTCCCGTTCTTGCAGGATCTTTTTCCAGCCTCTGCGATGTCGGAGAATTGATGTTTTACCGTATTTCTGATATTCACGGTACACTCGTGAAATGGTTGTACGGGAAAATCCCGACTTCATCGCTACTTAGGAGATGCTGTGACCCATCGCTCGTGCGCCGACTATAACACTACGTTCAAACTCACTTAAATCTTGATAGATTGCCATTGTAGCAGAAGTAACAGATCTAACACCTGCACCAGACACCTGTTGTCTTAAATATACACTCCTGGAAATTGAAATAAGAACACCGTGAATTCATTGTCCCAGGATGGGGAACTTTATTGACACATTCCTTGGGTCAGATACATCACATGATCACACTGACAGAACCACACGCACATAGACACAGGCAACAGAGCATGCACAATGTCGGCTCTAGTACAGTGTATATCCACCTTTCGCAGCAATGCAGGCTGCTGTTCTCCCATGGAGACGATCGTAGAGATGCTGGATGTAGTCCTGTGGAACGGCTTGCCATGCCATTTCCACCTGGCGCCTCTGTTGGACCAGCGTTCGTGCTGGACGTGCAGACCGCGTGAGACGACGCTTCATCCAGTCCCAAACATGCTTAATGGGGGACAGATCCGGAGATCTTGCTGCCCAGGGTAGTTGACTTACACCTTCTAGAGCACGTTGGGTGGCACGGGATACATGCGGACGTGCATTGTCCGGTTGGAACAGCAAGTTCCCTTGCCGGTCTAGGAATGGTAGAACGATGGGTTCGATGACGGTTTGGATGTACCGTGCACTATTCAGTGTCCCCTCGACGATCACCAGTGGTGGACGGCCAGTGTAGGAGATCGCTCCCCACACCATGATGCCGGGTGTTGGCCCTGTGTGCCTCGGTCGTATGCAGTCCTGATTGTGGCGCTCACCTGCACGGCGCCAAACACGCATACGACCATCATTGGCACCAAGGCAGAAGCGACTCTCATCGCTGAAGACGACACGTCTCCATTCGTCCCTCCATTCACGCCTGTCGCGACACCACTGGAGGCGGGCTGCACGATGTTGGGGCGTGAGCGGAAGACGGCCTAACGGTGTGCGGGACCGTAGCCCAGCTTCATGGAGACGGTTGCGAATGGTCCTCGCCGATACCCCAGGAGCAACAGTGTCCCTAATTTGCTGGGAAGTGGCGGTGCGGTCCCCTACGGCACTGCGTAGGATCCTACGGTCTTGGCGTGCATCCGTGCGTCGCTGAGGTCCGGTCCCAGGTCGACGGGCACGTGCACCTTCCGCCGACCACTGGCGACAACATCGATGTACTGTGGAGACCTCACGCCCCACGTGTTGAGCAATTCGGCGGTACGTCCACCCGGCCTCCCGCATGCCCACTATACGCCCTCGCTCAAAGTCCGTCAACTGCGCATACGGTTCACGTCCACGCTGTCGCGGCGTGCTACCAGTGTTAAAGACTGCGATGGAGCTCCGTATGCCACGGCAAACTGGCTGACACTGACGGCGGCGGTGCACAAATGCTGCGCAGCTAGCGCCATTCGACGGCCAACACCGCGGTTCCTGGTGTGTCCGCTGTGCCGTGCGTGTGATCATTGCTTGTACAGCCCTCTCGCAGTGTCCGGAGCAAGTATGGTGGGTCTGACACACCGGTGTCAATGTGTTCTTTTTTCCATTTCCAGGAGTGTAGTAACGTACATGTGCGTCAGTAAAAAAGACGAATAAAAAGGTGTTAGCATGTGGACGTAATGTGCTGTTCCAGTCTCTTCTGTACCTACGGTCCATCACCGTTCCCTTGGGATCCCTACGTAATTCGGTGCTCTCCGATACACACGATCGAACAGCGGAGGAGTGGTACTCAAGCGTCACCTTTAGGTTACAATATCTCCGGATGTAATTAACATTTTACAATGCACCAAACGGCACTGACTACGTATTTTTTCAGATGTGCTAACAAAACTAACGGGGTTCCATTTAAAAAAAACCTAGGTTTGTGTTAAAAAACATACTTCCGTGCATTTTTGTGTGGTTTGTATTAACCAATTACACTAGCCCCTCTCCTCACGTTCGGTCTGTGGAATCGATTCGTCAGTATTTGATGTGGTTTACAAAATATATCCAGCGGTAATGTTAGGTGACTCACCCTGTATATCTCTGTATTTGAATACGCATGCCTATACGAGTTCCTCTGTCGCTTGTGTGTATAATGTCAGTGCTTTGTGGGGAAAAGTTACATAAAGTTGCCAAGATGTAAGTTACAGCAAAGTCAAATATTTGACAGTGTTTGTATTATGCCTTTCCTGATCTGGGTGAAGTAGTGCAAACCATATGCATTCTCCTCTTCATCCTCAAGCATTCTTTTCTTTGCTTGTCCTTTTACGTTAACCGAAGTTCCAAACTGAGTAACAATAATATGAGCAGAATCAATTATCCTGTTATCGATTTTCTTCAGTACTGACAATTCTGGATCAAATCCTATCCTCCGAAGAGTACATAGTCTCCAAATATTAGCACAGTTAAAAATTAAACAAGCACGATACGCTGCCATTTTAAAAGCTGTTCTGGACACAAATGTGTTGAGGCGTGGTTTTCCTATCAGAGTGTTGTGACTTTCATTAGGATTTTGAGTTTTTCCGTGCGCACATCTTTGTAGAAGTTCTGGATCTGCTAAACACCGAAATATTTCACACGTTCTGACTGCATAAAACTGGGAGAAAACACGGCAGGAATAAATAATACGAGGAAGTAAGGAACACCGAAAAGGCGTGGCTCTGTGCAAGTTTTTGTTAATTACTATTTGTATCACACTTAGAAGTGGAACTGAAATTTCCACACCATATAGTAATAAAGACCGAATGAAAAATTTTTCTAAATTTTGGTACCTTTCGGGTACGTGCCTCCTTAATGAAGTGAGCCGCTGTTGCTTCAACCAGATAACTGTAATAAGGATATAATTAATTTCACTTTCGCAGAATGATACGAAAAAAATCCGGGAAGATTACAATGTTAGCTCTCATTATTTTTGTAAAGTCCATGTTATGTTTCAAACACACACACACACACACACACACACACACACTCTCTCTCTCTCTCTCTCTCTCTCTCTCTCTCTCTCTCTCTCTCTATCTCTCTCTCTCCCTCAGACACACACACACACACACAGACACACACACACACACACACACACACACACACACACACACAGATGAGTGCACTCAGTTCATTTCATGTTAAAGTTAACTCTTTGTTTTTACCTCAGGTTGTTTCATTTCGACCTTTGCGCACTATTAGTCACGTCCAGCGGTAGAATCGTTTTCTCTCCATTTCTATTCTGCATCTCTTCATAATTTTCTCAAACTAGACATGCCATCATGAGCATTCTTCTGTAATAGCACATTTCTGACATACTGCATATTTTAAGAGAAGTGTATTCATTCAGTAAAACTGCGGAATTATTCACAGTATTGTGATGTCATTTACATGTGCTATATGGGGTGATTAAGCTGTCCCTACCGATTGCTTTATACACCATCAAAAACAATGAGCGATATTTTCGTATTCTCTCTCTCACTTCATGCAAACCATTAGCCGTACAGAAAAACTAAAAAGGACCTTTCTGTAGAACATTTAATGTAGCTGAAGTCTGTAGTGGGATACGTTTTTGCTGGAGGCCACTGTTTGCGAGTTATTGAAGAAAAACGCGTTTGAAAGTCACTTTTTTTACATTTTTCTTGAATAACTCGAAAACTACGGCCACTAGCGACAACGTACCCCAGTAAAAAAATTAACGACACTTTTTTCTGTAGGACTAACAGTTTGCGCGCAGCGAGAGAATAAGAAAATCTTGCTGATGGTATTTGAAGGCGTTGCGGATCGAATAAAACCAATCGCTAGGTCGCTAGGGGCTAGTGAATCACCGTGTATATCAAAAAAATTGTAATGAAACGAATGACGAGTATCTTTATAGAACCACGATTATGTGACTGGTACAGGATATTATACTCAAATATAAAACAAGTTTTACATTAAAAATTGTGAAATTTGTTGCTCTCAGTTGAAACATCGCAAACTGACTCCCTGTCGAATCTTTAAGTAACTGTGTTGAAATTATTTCTGGTTGATGTGATCACAGTCTGTTGAAAACAGTGCCACAAAGAGCTTTCTGCCATGAACCATGAGGTGTGTCGCTGAGAATTCAGAGAAATCGTGGTTTGTATCGAAATAACTCTTAATTTACAAGACAGTATCCGAGTTGCTGCACTTATATTTTGCGTTACAGCTTTTCTGAAAGGTTAGTTACCTTACGAACCACATTAATGGGAAGATAGCTTTTGGATTGATTGTTCCCCGAAAGTGCTTATGAAAATAATGTCAGAAGATTTTTTCCGTTATATCTCTCTCCATTTCTCCATATACTTGGAAGTAGATTTTCTCTACCCGACTATGTAGACTTCTCGGCGTACTAACAGATTAAATTCTTGTCGGGTCTTCATCCGGACCAAACTGTCATCTGTCATTTTCTCTAGTTTGTTGTTTAAATTTGATGGAAATACAGTTTTTCTCTCAATAAAAAATGCATGCATCGTCTTCCCAGTTTATCCGAATTTCTGAAGTACAATCTCAACATAACAGATGTATGTCATACATTGAGATTTGCATGAAGGATGTCACTTTGCGCCAGAGTTTTTGGTCCATAGAAAATTATCGCTTGTTACTAATAAAAGGATTTCAAAACTTGTACACGCGTAGATTGAAGACTCAGTCTTCTTCTTAAAGGAGAGGCGTCATCAGAGGCTCAAATAGCATTCAGTCAATCCAAGACAGTCAGACCAATCCTAGCCAACAGATTAGTGAACACCTAACGACAAACTGCTTTGTTTACACGAACTAGAAATTAATGCCATCTGTGCCAGAACACATCCGCACTTTTACGTCAGAACAAACTGCCATGGAAGAGACATCTTGGTTCGTGTTAACAGTATGGGGTAGGTGCATACAACGAGAACTGTGTCATATTCGTTCGAAGACACTGAGCACCCATTTCTGGCAAATGCACGGTGCTCGCAAAGCTATGGTCCTGTTTTGCTTAGTTCGCGGCTTCTATTAGTCAACAAGAGGCCTAAGTTTCTTTCCTGTCCGATTAATCTTCAGCGTTCAGCTGTAACACCGCACTTTTTCAAAAGGTTTTAATATCTCCTTGCCTGTACTATCTACCGATATTTCACTCCCACGGAACCATAAAATCCACAGCGGTAGTTAAATGTTTTGTCATTGCCACTGAGCTGACTCATTCCAAGACGGACTATTTCGGAAGTTATCTGCCAAAATGAAAAAAATCTTAAAAATTTACCGAAGTGCACCTGAAGATGAAGAATACCTTGCGAATCACATAGTACGGAAAAAAATATAATCGAACATTCGTTTTTTAGTGCCTACGTAGCGAGTCACGTACGTCTCCACTCCATCAAGGAGAAGAACTAGTATATCCACACAAATATTTCAGCGAAGATTTCGTAAATCTTAAATTTATATCTTATTAAACATTGGTCTTTTTCCACAAAAAAGTTTCTTACTGTTGTGTACCTTCCGTTCTTCTACATACTGAAGGACGGCTGCAGTCATGGTTTACGCCTTTTTCAACCAAAGCCTCCATTCCAGTCCATAATTGTAGTCTGGTTTCGGTACAAGTTCCAGTAAACACTATCGAAAGGTTTCTCTAAATACACCCAAGTGCTATATAAGTAGGTTTGCCTTTCTTCAGCCTATGTTCTAACTTAGTAGGTTAGTATATCGTCACATGTGTTATTCTGGAGCGCAAATTCGTCTTCCCCAGATCGGCCTCTAGTGGTCGTTGCATCCTTTTGAAGAAAATTCTGGTTTTTTTGGAGTGTGAGTGATTAAATTTCTCCAGAGAAATTCTCTAACACCGCATTTTTAAAATCTTTTAGTCTTTCCTTTATCACCAACGTCTGAGTTCTATTCTTAAGCCACATCGTAAGACATCAAAGAATGGTTGATTTGGTATTGGAAGGAAGTATGGAAAGGTAGAAACTGTAGAGGATGACTCAGCTGACTGCAGCACGCAGGTTCGCGGGAGTGAAAGTTACTGATAGATGAAGAGAATTCTAGCGTTTTGAATAGCTTCAAACCAGTCAAGGCCTGGTTACTATGACAACAACAAAATAATAAGTAACCGAGTGATGACATAATGCCCAAAATTATAGCGTGAAAACAGTTTAATTGGTATATTATATACAACGTGTACATCATGTACGATGTAGGAACACACCTGTCTTTGAATGAGAATGTCATATTCAGTTAACACCGTTTATAGGTGAGGAGGTAAAGCGTACTCTTGGACTGTCAAACAATTATAAATGTAAACAAGGTTTCCCAGATCGCAATTGGTGCATATCCCGATTACTAGTTTCAGCAAAGTTATATTGCCATCTTCAGATCATGAACATGGCCTGATTACTGGTTTCAGCAATGTTATTTCGGCCTCTTATGATCATGATCATGATTATGGTTATGATCTGAAGGTTGCAATATAGGCCGGCCGCGGTGGTCTAGTGGTTCTAGGCGCGCAGTCCGGAACCGCGGGACTGCTACGGTCGCAGGTTCGAATCCTGCCTCGGGCATGGATGTGTGTGATGTCCTTAGGTTAGTTAGGTTTAATTAGTTCTAAGTTCTAGGCGACTGATGACCTCAGAAGTTAAGTTGCATAGTGCTCAGAGCCATTTGAACCATTTGATTGCAATATAACTTGGCTGAAACTAGTAATCGGGAAATGTATCAGCTGCAATCTGGCAGTGAAGCCTCTACTTGGCAGGCTTTTTTACATTGATACAGAGATCGCCTTCCTTCTGACAATGTCGAGTAGTTACTACTGTAAATGAGCGTAATTTCTGGACTACAGTTAATATGGTTGCACATCGAATTTCTAAGAAGTAGCTGTTCAGCTTAAAATTAAAGCTCTGAATATCAAATAACATCAACAAATCACATGAAAAAAGGAGAAGACCAGCAAGAAAGGAGAAGTCCAACAAGACGTGCTACCTTCTTAACAGAGAATGACAGTCGTGACTAAAATGTAGTTAAGAAAAACTCCAAAATAAATAAAAACAAAATAAAAAAGAATGTAAAATGAAATGGCCACTTTAAGGATGCTACGAAATTCCTGAAAACAGTTACTGGCCAAATAGGGAGGGTAAAAAAATTTAAATATCTAGGGAAGATAATCCAAGAAAATACTTGGGAAAAATCTGCAATAGAGGAAAGGCTGCATAAAATGGGGAGAGCACATGGTATCACCAAAGAACTCTACAATAAAAAGCACCTATCCAAAAACAGAAAAATAAGACATTACAACACTGTAGTAAAACTAGAATGCCTATATGAAAACGAATGCCCGGCATTAAACTGTAATTTAGATATATTAAAAGTACTGGGAAGGCGAAGTATAAGGAAAATACATACAGCAGAACCTTGTATATTACGGAGTAATGTTGAAATATATCAAAATATAGAAAATATTTCAAACGTAATGAGAAAAAAAAAACACTCATATTTGTGGGCATGTATTTCGAATTCCAGCAGTAAATTAACTAATACGATTTTGAAATATTTGTGCGATAAGCTGGGTAAACGAAGTAAAAAAGGATTTAGAAAGAAACAACATAAAACAGAAGATACAAACAACAGAGAATCCTATAGGGAAAAGAGTATTGAAAATGGAAGAATTCCAAGTCTGAAGACTGAAACAAGAAACATAGTGAACAGATGAAAGCATACTGGAAGAAAAGGAAAAGAATTGAAAGTGGAACTTGGTCCTCAGATGCCCTATGCGAATGCCACAGGGGCCAACGTTGAACAGTGTAGAACAGTGCATCTAGGTCTAGATATTGCTGTAGTTAGTTGGCAAATTTTGAGTTCTTCTGAGTTCGCTTAGAACTTTAAATAAATTTCTTTTATTTTACGTGGATTTTATTTTATTATTTCACAACATTCAGTTTTCTTTCTGCATTATACTTTATATTAAAAACAGTTTCTGTTAACATACTTTACAATTCGGTATAATATACAGCACTGTAGACGTGCAACTTGTTTATAGGCTGCAGATAAAATGTCTAATATTTATGGCAATGAATTGTAAATAGTATATGAAGTCCAAAATTGTTGAGCAGTTAAGAAAACGGACGTGATATTTGTCACAAGCATCTGGTTCATTACGAAGTACTCCAAACATTGGTGACAAGATCGATGCTCAGCAAGACAGAAATCACGTTGAAGTCACGTAAAGCATTTAGGATTGCCCCGGAATACTGCAGAAGCCGAAATCGTTCTGTATAAATGTAGATGCTGAATGTATAATGTAATACGGCTATTCAAGGCGCCAGTGAGGACGCCTGGTCGTTTCGCCCGCAACCAAAGTCTTTTGGTCGTCGCATAAATTACCATGGACATTACTCAAGTCTTCATCTGCATTGCGGAAATTAAGCTTACGGCCAGAGTTTGCAGGGACAGCTTGAGGGAGGACTTTGCCTGCGAATCGAGCCATGATGCGCATTGCAAAATAGTGAAAGCGCTCGACGAAAAGAATACTGGTATTTTTTAACCGTCACGCAGTACTGAAAAGCATTCTCGTATGCGTATTTCCAGCGTACAGTGTTGCAGAGCCCTGCTTCGAGACAAAGAGACGGAATTTTTCTGTCTGCGCTTTTGCAAGCGAAAAAAAAGTATGAGAGGCATATTGACGCTGTTCGTGCAAAGCTGCTTACATTGAGGAGTGCTTTTTTGTCGTCAGTGGGGTCCTACTGGAAGTAGCGGAGGCGAAAGGTCTCGTTCTGTTTGAACTGTTGCCGATACGCCTGCCTTAATAACAATCCCCCTGGTAGACCTCAGCAGTTTCGCTAGAATTCGTAATTAATAGCCCGGTGAAAAGGGCGTAATTAACTTTAATATGATTCAAATTTATTCATCACGCAATGGCAGAAGTTTTTGTGAGAATTTATAGCGAGGGGAGTCAAGTATTCTCTGGCGATAAAAAAGTAAATGTTAGCGACGAACACAAAGATGCCAGTTAATTTCCTGTCCCCCTCCCCCCCCCCCTGCTCTCTCCGTACGCACAGTACAAATAATGTGGAGGGTACTCTTTGATTCGGCTGCACTGTTCTGCCCTGATACAGTTCTACATTTTGAGCAGAGGAGGAAACGTATCCCCGATGGAGGAGATGAAGAAGGCACGCTTCAGAATTAGTAACAATCGCTTACACACAATAGGGAAATAACAAAATGAAAGATATTTTCGTCGTTAGAGATATTTACATCTTCGCATTAAAATTCAGCGCATAAAATCTCTAGGGATATCTTGAAATAAAACCCAAGTTCCTTTTAACGGGAATTGTCTTTGAGAGCATATTATGATTATTCGCAATGCAAAACATTGCAGTCATTGCTTTCCGTGTTTAGTCACTGTATTTCTCTCCTTGTACTAAATTTTCGGTGTGTAGTGAGATCCATACAGAGTAATACACAATACTTGTACCTACATGATGATCAGCTGCTCCTACCGAAATCGTTGTATGCAACCCAAAAGTCATATGTCACCTTCAAAAACCACTCGTGTTCTCTCGCTCGCTATGCACGAACTAATAGTTCTCCAGAAGAAGTTACACGGGTTCTTATTGTAGGAATTTTAATGTAGTTAAATCTTGTAGTGGGATACGTTTTCGGGGTACGTCTTAGCTAAATGCCGCGGTTTTCTAGTTACTAAAGAAAAATGTACAAAAGCTGCATTTAGACGAACTCATCCCTCACCAATCCAGATTACTAGTGTTTTGTTCTTGGTACTCCTATCTATCGCTGTACAAAAATCCCGGTTGCAGGAACTACTTCAGGTATTTGACTTTTTTTTTGTCTCTGTTGATTGGGCTATTTCGTCATCGGCGTACTGGGCCATTTCATTAACATTATTAATTTAAACGTACCCGCGTGGGTAATGAAAGAAAAGCGATTTCTGTAGACGTTGTACTAAAGCTAGTTACGTTGACAGTTCCATCTAAACTCAACCCTTACAAGCACAGTAGTTTCGTAGTCAGTATGCCTGACGAATACAACGAGGTAATTGTTTATTTTATGCTGCTGAAATGCACAAAATTGGTAGGTAAAAATTACACATATGTCAATTTTACAATTTCTAATTGCTGTACTGCGCCGGTGGCGCCATATGGCCAGTCAATGTAGACCAAAGAAGATGGAATGTGGGAAATAATTCGTGCAGACGCAAACTTTTATACGGTGATCGGAGGGAGTTCCATGAACGACATGCTGGACATCCTGACCGATGGGGGCTGAGTGCGGGAGTGAGGGTGCTTTTGTATTTCCCTCAAGTAGGATTTTCTGTAATAACATGAAAAATACGGCCCATAGCGAAAACGAAGTTCCAGTACAAAATTTAACTACGTTATTTCCTAAAGAAAAGTGCTATTCATTTTTTCTGGATGACTAACAGTTTACGCATAGTGACTGAGAGAATATGAAAATATCGCACATGGTTTTTCTAGGCCAGATGTAACATTATATATTGCAAACAACGATATCTGTAGGGGCACCTGAATTACTGGTCTGTTACGAATTCTTTAGAATCATAGTAGAAAAATAAAATACGCCCTCCCTGGAGGTACTCTGGACGCACGGAGGCATATCAGATTTAGGTCATCATACACTGACGCAAAAGAAGTAGCAACACCAAAAATTATTTATGTAGAGTAACGAAATATCGAGAATACATTTGTCCAGGTAACATATTTAAGTGGTTAACAAAAAAATGGCTCTGAGCACTATGGGACTTAACTTCGGAGGTCATCAGTCCCCTAGAACTTAGAACTACGTAAACCTAACTAACCTAAGGACATCACACACATCCATGACCGAGGCAGGATTCGAACCTGCGACCGTAGCAGTCGCGCGGTTCCGGACTGAAGCGCCTAGAACCGCTCGGCCACCGCGGCCGGCAGTGGTTAACAATGCATGACGACAAGTAAACGTAAGAGCGAGATACGCCATTGAAAATGTGAAATGTTGGTACATAATAACTAATGCAAGTGCTAGAATGTTGAATGAAACCATGCAGACACGTATGTATTACTTTGTACAGCTTCCGGATGTCAGTTTGTGGTATGGAACTTCATGCCTGTTGCACTTGGTCAGTCAGTATAGGGACGGATAATGCAGGTCCACGGACGCTGCTGCAGTTGTCTTCCACTGG
Source organism: Schistocerca cancellata (assembly GCF_023864275.1). NCBI lineage: Eukaryota > Metazoa > Arthropoda > Insecta > Orthoptera > Acrididae > Schistocerca > Schistocerca cancellata. The sequence continues at coordinate 536,975,960 of NC_064632.1, forward strand.
TGTCCCATATGTACTCGACAGATCTGGTGATATAGCAGGCCAAGAGAACGTGTTGACACTCTGTAGAGCTTGTTAGGTTACAACAGCGGTATACGAACAGCGTTATTCTGTTTGAAAACAGCTCTTGGAATGCTGTTCGTAAATGACACAAAACAGGTTGAATCTCAGACTGACGTACACATTTGCAGTCAGAGTAATCCTGATGGTTCAAATGGCTCTGAGCACTATGGGACTTAACATCTGAGATCATCAGTCCCCTAGAACTTAGAACTACTTAAACCTAACTAACCTAAGCACATCACACACATCCATGCCCTAGGCAGGATTCGAACCTGTGACCGTAGCGGTCGCGCGGTTCCAGACTGAAGCGCCTTTAACCGCGTGGCCACACTGGCCGGCACTCCTGATGTACGAAATCTCAGCCCAGAGCTTAGCTCCGGGTATAGGTCCAGAATATCCAGCATGCAAACAGGCATTCAATTGGCCTCCTCCTAAGCAGCACACGACCATCACTGGCACCCCCAACATAGAAATAACTTTCATTATAAAACACAACAGACCTCCGTCCGCAGCTCGTGGTCGTGCGGTAGCGTTCCCGCTTCCCTCGCCCGGGTTTCCGGGTTCGATTCCCGGCGGGGTCGGGGACTTTCTCTGCCTCGAGATGACTGGGTGTTGTGTGATGTCCTTAGGTTAGTTAGGTTTAAGTAGTTCTAAGTTCTAGGGGACTGATGACCATAGATGTTAAGTCCCATAGTGCTCAGAGCCATCTGAACCATGAAACGTCCCCTTTTTGAACAATTATACAAGACTGGCTTAAACTGACACACAATATTTTTAGCGCAACGCAATCTGACTTTCAAAAATCCCTACAAAGGAATGGCCCTAACTAACATTATCCTGTACCTTTCACAAATCACTTACCTCACCAAAATCTTCCTTACTCGAACTACTACAATACAGCGAACGCCACTACTGCCAGCTAAATAAAAGATTCAAACTACGGAAGTCACTAACTACTGATAGGGATAGTTAGCAAATGAAAGATTTTAATAGAGAACAAACACTGTATTTACCTTAATATCATCACAAGCCATAATATATGTAATTTCAAAACTCCGCCATCTCTCTCCTCACATCCACCACTGCTGGCGGCTCACCTCTAACTGTACAACGCTACGCGCTGTTCACATCCAGCTGCCGCAGCCCAACACTACAATCGCAGACAACAATGCAAACTAGCTACAGACTGCACACAGCACAGCCAGTGATTTTCATACCGAGCGCTACGTAACGTTGCCGATAAGAAAACATAAACAGCCTACTTACAACCATTCTGAACAACAGACCTCCACCCTGCCCTCCAATAAGCTATTTTTTGACTCAACTGAAGTCGCAAATGGCGGTGGTTTGGGGTCAGTGGAATTTGTAAAATATTTGTGTCACTGTGGTACCAACTTTTGCTCAAATTGCTGCTGCAGATGCAGTACGATGCATCAGAGCCGTAGGCAGAAGACGATGGTCTTCCCTCTTGGTAAAGCCACCTGGTCCTCCGGAGTCCGGTATTCTTGCGACAGTACATTCTCGTGGCTACCGCAGCGAGCAGTCATGTACAGTAGCCAAATTCCTGCCAAGTCTTTCTGCACTACCGCAGAAGGGATTTTACTTTCTTGTTACGCGTGGTTCAACATTCGCTGAACACTTAGTGCAAACGGCTCACGCACCCAACACACCGGGCAATACCCAGCTCTCGCATTGCGAAGTGAAGGGTGTGAGGTTGGATATTTTGGAAGAAATACAAATTTTTAAACACTTACTATATGACAAAACTAACCTTCTTAACGGCCAGCTGCAGCTGCGAAATCAAAACTTTTTTGAAGGGTTTCAACCGTTATTCCATGCGGCGTAATTTTAGGGACTAATCACTGTAATTTTTCCTTTTTATCAACATAACTCTGTAGCTCTCAATTCGTTCGAGCAATCAATCATTCATGATAGGAAACAAAGTCATAGCTCAGTCACTCCAAAATGATTCTGAAATTTTACTTGTTAGAATGAAATCAGGCGATGATTCTTCTTCTCTGCAGGCTCGTGCTTTGCGGCAGTCTGCTAATCTGTACAAATAAAATGCCTCGTAATTTTGGGAACGTTGTATAATCAGTCGGGAAACCTCAGATCAAGCGGATATTTGGCTTTGATGAAGTTTAACCTTCCGAAGAAGTAATGGAGCTCTTGGATTATTAAATGCAGGTTCGTATCCAGTCTTTCGGAAGTCCCTTCTGATTAACAACTACGCAATATATCGATAAATATCATTAATTCTCAAATTTCAAATACACACCATTTACTTGAAGGAGCAATATATATATATTTCCTTTTTAATCGTACAGTTCGTATGTTATCTTCTGTGAGAAATCTCAATAATCATATTACAGTTCTTCCAAACCAAGCTCATGCTAATCGGCACGAAGACAATCTCGGAACCTCCCTTTCTTTTTTTTTCTAACAACCACCAGAGAGAGTACTACAAAGAATAATTATGCGCTCATGGCATAGCTGTTGTATGAAACTATTTTGCGCATGGATTCTGCGAGTATGAAGATAGAAAATTTGTAAACGTCATTCAAGGGTAGAATTGTATCAGAATAATTCATCTAATATAAAGAGATATTACATCACTATACCCTTGCCAGCATGTTTTTAGCACTTCCGTTTGCTGAATAGCTGGGATTATCTGGCATTTCAAACCCGTAGTTATCCGCATGTGGTCAAGTTCAATGATGAGCCTGAATATGCTAGGTTGGCTTAAAATAGTAAACGCATTGCTCCCTTCACTTTTGACGTCCAACAAATTATTACAAATGTTAAGACAGTCGATATATATTTTGTTCCCTACAGGTTACCGTTTACGTCAGTTTCGTTAACCGTACCTGGTTATTCATAAAAAAAATTAAGTTTACGAGTACATGTTGGTACCCACGTTAACACGTACGCATGACACACTATCGCGCATGCGCTCTCGAGGCTACAGCCAGTTCCAGTACAACATCCGTTGCTGCCGTACTGAGGTTGCGAAGTGGGGCCGAAGCTGTTTCCCAGATAAGATATCAATATGACGATGTATTACTATATTCTAGTTTTCAGTTTTTGACGTTGTCCATTATGGACAAATCGTAGTTCCTTTTATTCTGAAGAAGGTTGGGTTATCCCAACTGAAACCTAGGTAAATCTGGGTAAACATTGCAGCTGAGGCTGTTGTTAATTTAAAATTAATATTTATACAGTTGTTATCTCAACAAGTATTTCTTACCGAATTGTTTTTCAGGTTTTGATCAGCACTTCAGCCTGTTTTTCAGACATCCCACACGAATTTTGTCAGTCATAAGATAGTGTCTCCGTGTCAGATTCATTACACAGTTTTTAAAAAGCTCCAGTTACCATTAACGTGACGCATCGTGTTCAGTTATTACCACCTGTGAATGATTCAACACAGTAAAACACGAAAAAATTCCGTAAAAATCTCAATTCCATAATTATTTTTGGTGAGGCAGACATCACTATATAATATACGTTTTCATTTATCAGCAATGAAACAATTAATATTCGATACATTTGTTTTTGAAGCGACGAAACTCTTGCAATACAGACTGTAATGTAAATTACACTTGCAACTCATAAAGGTTCGATGCCTTTTCGGGAGACATTTCAAGACATGCATCTTCACTGTACTAACTTTTTGTTATGCTTCCCTTGGTAATAATATACACTTTGACATTACCCTTGTACGCTATATTCTAGCTACTGTTTATAAAACAGATTACAGTGCACTTGTTCCTAATTTTATTCTGTTGCGTTTATTTACACTCGTCCCATATTTTATCTTTTACAAGCGCTATCATCACGTTTCAAATGTGTATCAAAGGGTTACTTGTATTCCTTGCTACTAAATGTTATATTAATCCACAAAAGGCCAAAAAATTAACAAATTGAAAGTACACAAAAAAGTATTTTACTCTAAAGCTAAAATAAAAAACGACGACTATAGCCTAAAACAAACACTAAAAAAATAACGACTCTTGGTCTACAGTATTAACTTGCTGATTAAATAAACTGTATGATGTTGTTATTAGTAAGTAGTGTTGCTGCAGTGTATACACTGATTAAGAGAAAGATAATTTTCCATCCTCGCAGAGAGCAGTCAGGATCAGATAATGTCTAATTATAACAGTACTTATGATCTACGAATCTGAACTGTGTATGTATGTATTTTTCCAGGTGTGCTTTTGTAATCGTTTGTTTCACTTTCTGTACTAGATATAGTTTAACATGCCTACTAAAACATATGAATGTAAAATAAGTAGAATGCCTGGTTAGATGTAAGAGAGGGCCTGATGGCCCTAATCTTGCAAGGTTAAATAAATCAATGAATAAAATAAAAATAAATATACAGAATTCTCATACTCTCCACGCATGTACCACAAAGGTTTATATGGACTGGGCTGCGAAAGTCGCGTGGCCGACGCATGGATTTCCGATGATCTGAAACGGGAAGACCGGGTTTTGCCTACAGCGTGGCGTAACTCTGAAAAGAAACAATGGCTCTTATCAGGTGGGCCGGCAGACAGGCGGGACTTGGGAGCAGTGGCGGTGTGGGAGCTTTGCAGAGCCGGCCGCTGTGATCCCCAGGGGGTGTGGTAAGGGTGGGGGGGGGGGGGGCGGAGCGGACCACCTGTGACTTCAGCAGCACCGCGGCCGACAATAGACACTCCCCGAGCGCGAGAGGACCCCTGATTTCCTACGGGACTCCATCTCCCGCATCCCGCCTTTGCGGCCTTCATTCCAGATTACCATTATACGCCTCGCCTGAAGCCTATTCTAAGGCAGCGCCGGCGAGAGGCCGTGAAGCGAATTTCAATGAAAAGCGTTTCCGGACAGCCTACCAGATTTGTGACGAAGGTGAAAGTAATACTCTCTATATAGACGAAAAAACGTTAGTGCTGCAGAGGGTGTTCCACTATTCAATTTCAAGCTTCTACAGCCTCTTAGAGTGGACTAAACGGACTGATGGAAACTGAATGGATTACACCGTGAACTGTTTTACCGAACGCTCCGCAACCGATTCTCTGATGATTCCATACATGTTGACTAAAATAGCAAGCTTGAAAGCGGATTTACATAATAGAAAAAGGCACCTACGGATGTACAGTGAAGAGCCAAAGAAACTGTTACATCTGCCTAATATCATGTAGGGCCATCGCGAGCACCAAAAGCGCCACAATACGACGCGGCATGCACTCGACTAATATCTGAAGTATGATGGAGGTCACTCACACCAGGTGTAAGCAGGCTGTTTAGGTTTTTATGTTGGTAACGCCACGTATCGCTCTGTATGAAAATCACTGTTTGTGCTGTGTGCAGTCTGTGGCTGGTTTGCATTGCTGGAATATTCTAGTGTTGGGCTGTTGGATGTGAACAGCGCGTAGCGTTGCGCAGTTGGAGGTGAGCCGCCAGCAGTGGTGAATGTGGGGAGAGAGATGGCCGAGTTTTGAGAGCGGATGATCTGGACTTGTGTCCATCAGAGACAGTAAATTTGTAAGACTGGATGTCATGAACTGATATATATATATATATATATTATGACTTTTGAACACTATTAAGGTAAATACATTGTTTGTTCTCTATCAAAATCTTTCATTTGCTAACCATGGCTATCAGTAGTTAGTGCCTTCAGTAGCTAGAATCTTTTATTTAGCTAGCAGTATTGGCGCTCGCTGTATTGGAGCAGGTCGAGTAACGAAGATTTTAGTGAGGTAAGTGATTCATGAAAGGTATAGGTTATTGTTAATCAGGGCCATTCTTTTGGAGGTTATTGTAGAAAGTCAGATTGCGTTGCGCTAAAAAAAAAAAAAATTGTGTGTCAGTTTAGTGATAATCAGAATAAGTAAAGAGAGAACTGTCTGAGTACGTTCAGTTTTGCTCAGCTGTTTGAAAATCAAATACCGTAGAAGTTTACCAGCATAGTCACTTATAATTTTCCAAAGTGGACGTTTCACATGAATACCCCAGCGTTGTCCATAAATCCGCAACAGTACGAGGGGGCGCGAGATCTCTTCTGAACAGGCGCCTTGTCATGGTATGCGCGGCTCCCTCCGTCGGAGGTTCGAGTCATCCCTCGGGCATGGGTGTGTGTTCGTTGTCCTTAGCTTAAATTAGTTTACGTCAGTCTAAATAGTGTGTAAGCTTAGGGACCGATGGCATCATCTGTTTGGTCCCATAAGACCTTACCACAGATTTCCAAAAATTTCTTCTGAACACCACGTTGCAATGCATCCCAGATATGGTCAAGCGGAAGGGTTTAAACTCAGAAGAGTCTTCCCGGAGCCACTCCGTAGCAATTCTGAATGTGTGGGGTGTCGCATTGTCCTGCTGGAATTTGCCAAACCCATCGGAATGCACAATGGACGAATAGATACAAGTGATGAGACAGGTTGCTCACATGCGAGTCACCTGTCAGTGTCATACCTAGAGGTATGACGGGTCCCGCATCAATGCAACTGCAGACGCCCCACGCCTTTGCAGAGCTTCCATCAGCTTGAACAGTGCCTCCATGAGCTTGAACAGTGCCTTGCTCACACGCAGGGCCAAGGACTCATGAGATTACACCCGTTCAGGGCTATTTGAAACGAGACTCGTCCGACCAGGAAACATGTTTCCGGTCATCAGTAGTCCAATGTTGGTGTTGACGGGCCCAGGCGAGGTCTAAAGCCGTGTGTCGTGCAGTCATCAAGGGTACACGAGTGGGCCTTCGTCTCCGAAAGCCCGTATCGATGGTGTTTCGTTGAATGGTTCGCACGCTGACACTTATTGATGGCCCAGATCTGAAATCTGCAGAAATTTGCGGAACAGTTGCACTTGTGTCACGTTGAGAGATTCTCTTCAGTCATAGTTGATCTTTCTCCGGCCGCAGTGACGTCGGAATTTGATATTCACGGTACACTCTTGAAATGTCCATACGGGAAAATCCCCCCTTCAACGCCACCTCGGAAATGCGGTGTCCCATCGCTTTTTTTTTCTTTATTGTTATTTTCAAACCTGGGTACAGGCAGGCCAGCAGCAGCATGCTACGCAGCTCTTTGGCCTCAGAGATACACACAAGATATAAAGGAAGACATCGAGAGAAAAAAAACATGGTGACATAGAAACGGAGACAATCACTATTTAAAACACATGGAGCCGTTCACGGGCGTAGAGTCCAAGATAAAATTTGTTCAGACACTTGGGCAGAGACGAATATTGTCACACGTGAACAGAGGTGCACAAAACGAATAATACAGAACCACTAAAGCACAAAACGACGATACACACAGAACACGAGGCGTAGATCTCCGGCGCGCGAATGTTCACTAACTGTGTACGAGTTCGGGGACCTGCCAAGAAAGGAGGAGGGGGGGTGGGAGAGGGAGAGGGGAGACCAGATGCCAAGGGCAGGGTAGACGGGTGGAAGGGAGGAAGGGGGAGGGGAAGCCCGGGGGAAGAGGGGAGGAGGGAGGAGACAGGGGAAAAGGAAAGAGAAGGGAAGGGCAGAGAAGGGAGGGGGGGTGCCGAAAGGCAGGAACACAGGAAGTGAGGGGGAGGATCAAAGTTGGTAGGAGGGGTAGATGGAGGGGAGGAGGACATCATCAGTGAGGGAAAGCTGGCGGAAACCACCTTGGGAGAGGGTAAGGAGGGTGGAGAGATGGAGACCGGGTGGGATGTGGGAATACAGGCGCGGCAGCGGGCGGCGGTGAGAGAGGATCGGGGAGACTAGTGGGTGAGGAGGATCAAGTTTACGGGAGGCGTACAGGATCCGTGTCCTTTCATGGTAAAGGAGGAGGTGGGGGAAGGGGATGAGATCGTACAGGATCTGCGTGGGGGAGGGGTCCCATCGCTCGTGCGTCGACTATAACACCACGCCCAAAATCACTTAAAGCTTGATAACGTGCCGTTGTACCAGCGGTAACCGACCTAACAACTGCGCCAGACATTTGTTGTGTTATACAGGCGTTGCCAACATCTCTGTATTTGAATACACATGCCTATACGAGGTGCATTCAAGTTCTAAGTCCTCCGATTTTTTTTCTCCGGACTCGAAAGAGATAGAAACATGCGCATTGTTTTAAAATGAGGCCGCGTTCATTGTCAATACGTCCCAAGAGATGGCAGCACCGTACAGCAGATGGAATTTTACCGCCAGCGGCGAGAATGAGAACTGTTTTAAATCCTTAAAATGGCGACGTTTTCCTTACTTGAACAGCGTGCAATCATTCGTTTTCTGAATTTGCGTGGTGTGAAACCAATTGAAATTCATCGACAGTTGAAGGAGACGTGTGGTGATGGAGTTATGTATGTGTCGAAAGTGCGTTCATGGGTGCGACAGTTTAATGAAGGCAGAACATCGTCTGACAACAAACCGAAACAACCTCGGGCTCGCACAAGCCGGTCTGACGACATGATCGAGAAAGTGGAGAGAATTGTTTTGGGGGATCGCCGAATGACTGTTGAACAAATCGCCTCCAGAGTTGGCATTTCTGTGGGTTCTGTGCACACAATCCTGCATTACGACCTGAAAATGCGAAAAGTGTCATCCAGGTGGGTGCCAAGAATGCTGACGGACGACCACATGGCTGCCCGTGTGGCATGTTGCCAAGCAATGTTGACGTTTAACAACAGCACGAATGGGACTTTCTTTTCGTCGGTTGTGACAATGGATGAGACGTGGATGCCATTTTTCAATCCAGAAAGAAAGCGCCAGTCAGCTCAATGGAAGCACACAGATTCACCGCCACCAAAAAAATTTCGGGTAACCTCCAGTGCTGAAAAAATGATGGTGTCCATGTTCTGCGACATCGAGGGCGTAATCCTTACCCATTGCGTTCCAAAGGGCACTACGGTAACAGGTGCATCCTACGAAAATGTTTTGAAGAACTAATTCCTCCCTGCACTGCAACAAAGAAGTCCGGGAAGGGCTGCGCGTGTGCTGTTTCACCAAGACAACGCACCCGCACATCGAGCTAACGTTACGCAACAGTTTCTTCGTGATAACAACTTTGAAGTGATTCCTCATGCTCCCTACTCACCTGACCTGGCTCCTAGTGACTTTTGGCTTTTTCCAACAATGAAAGTCACTCTCCGTGGCCGCACATTCACCAGCCGTGCTGCTATTGTCTCAGCGATTCTCCAGTGGTCAAAACAGACTCCTAAAGAAGCCTTCGCCGCTGCCATGGAATCATGGCGTCAGCGTTGTGAAAAATGTGTACGTCTGCAGGGCGATTACGTCGAGAAGTAACGCCAGTTTCATCGATTTCGGTTGAGTAATTAATTAGAAAAAAAATCGGAGGCCTTAGAACTTGAATGCACCTCGTACCAGTTTGTTCGGCGCTTCAGTGTAGAAATGAGTGAGTACGTGATGGCTATTGCGTACGACTCACGTATTGGTTAAACCTGTCTGCTTTAAGAGACTTTGTCATATTTTCGTTTACGAATTGTTAATACGAGTTTTTACCAGACATAGCGTTCTTCCCTGGACGTCCCGTATTTCCGGCACGATTTCAAATGTCCCGTCGGGCCAGGCTTTGTCCCGCATTTAAAACTTGTGGGATTATTACTGCGAAATCATTCGCGCTACGGCCCCCAAGTACCTATTAAGCACGTGCCGCATAAGGATACGACTATCTCGGCTATCAGTGTTATAGTGGCGGGTGGGGCCGATATTCACCGACAGCCACCCTCTCGCACGGCTCAGTGCCTATCTTTTTGCCTCTGCCTGTTTTTTTTTTATGTTCTTCTATGTGTTTGTCATCCATCTCACTTTCTTTCTATAATTTTGTATTTAACATTTTCGTTAGATTGCTGACTCTTTTAAATGCAATGTCAGCTCGTGTTAATAGTCCTGAAAGGATTTTTTAATTCCATTCTTGATTATCATTCTAGCTTAAAACTTCGTTCATTTTTTTCTGAGAGCTTCTGAGTGCTGTACGTGATGCGCTTGTGAATTATTTCTAAAACTGTAGACAAAATGAATGAGTCTAGTGACAGTAACACAGATAATTCGTCTCGAAGTGGTAGAATACCTTCTAAGGAAACCAAAAGGCTTAATTAAGTATAATCCGAATTGGGAAAATGGTTATTTCTGGTTAAGACAAATAAAAGTAAACTCGTATAAGGCGTACTAACATCTGTGCAATAAAGATTTTTCGTGTTCCCCTGGAGGCTTTGTCGATGTAAAACAACGTGCATCTGTTAAATCTCAAATGATTGTTACCTTATCCCAATATTTCTCGAAGCCTGAACCATCTGCCTAGAAGACGGACAAGATTACTGCTGGGGAACTCACATCTCTTTGTCTCACGGTAAAGCATTCTCTTAGTTATAATAGTTTGGCTCGTTCACAAGAATAAATATTATAAATCTGCAGTGATTCTAAAATCGCTCAATGTTTTAGCTGTGGAAGAACAATAGCGGAAGCCATAGAATCTGTTAAAAATATTTTAAAGATAACACAAGAAAAATATCTGTACTATTCTATAGTAACAAATGCAAGTAATAAAAAATATAGAATAATGTTTCCAAAATGGTTACGATTCTTTGGTTATATCACTGGAGTTGTAAACTCTCTACTGGACTTTGTAGAATGTAACAATGAATCTTCTCATCAATTTTCGAAGTTATTAATAGACACGTCGGAGAAGAGTGGATTGACTTCAAATAAAGTTTCGACATTCGCCGCTGACAACAATAACGTAAACCATTCCATGTATACACTACTTTAACTGAAAATGATAAAATTTTTCCCCTTCCATATTCTCCACAAAGTTGCAAAATACAGTACCGATAAACTGTTAGTCGATGTTGAAAGATTGATGCTGAAAATATGCAGTTACTTCAGTAGATCTGCAGAAAGAAGAGCGGACTTACGACTTAAATTTGAAGCGAATGAGATGCAATGGGAAGAAATAAAAAATGGGTATTGCTACGAAAGTATCTCTTGGCCTTGCTGTCGAAAAAGTATTAAAAATATTGTCTGCACCAAAATCTCGTTTCTTGGAATTCCGCGATGACTGTCCTCTATTAGAGAAGATAATCTCACGTGAAGACACTTCGGCGTATCTGTCGTTTCTGCATAACGTAATGTCTTCGATAGAAACAACAATGAAAAAGATTCAATGAGATTCCCTCGCAGTTGTTGAGATGCACTCTGAAATACGTGGGATTCGCAAAAAAATTGAGCAAAGAGTAAAGGTTAACTTTTTCAGAAGTAACACAAGAGAAAGAATGAAACTTCCTGACAGATTAAAACTGCGTGCCGGACCGAAACTCGAACTCGGGGCATTTGCCTTTCGCGGGCAAGTGCTCTACCAACTGAGCTATCCAAGCACGACTCACGCCCCGTCCTTACAGCTTTAATTCCGCCATTACCTCGTCTCCTACATTCCAAACTTCGCAGAAGCTCCCCTGCGAACCTTGCAGAACTAGCACTCCTGGAAGAAAGGATATAGCGGAGACATGGCTTTCTTCCCGGAGTGTTAGTTCTGTAAGGTTTGCAGGAGAGCTTCTGTGAAGTTTGGAAGGTAGGAGACGAGGTACTGGCGGAATTGAAGCTGTGAGGAGGGGCCGTGTGTCGTGCTTGGGTAGCTTAGGTGGTAGAGCACTTGCCCACGAAAGGCAAAGGTCCCGAGTTCGAGTCTCGGTCCGGCACACAGTTTTAATCTGCCAGGAAGTTTCATATCAGCGCACACTCCGCTGTAGAGTGAAAATTTCATTCTAGAAACATCCCCCAGGCTGTGGCTAAGCCATGTCGATCAAATGAAATATTTCTTTGGTTACCCATGAAAGAAGAAAGTACAGAAATGTCCCAGGGAATACAGAAATACAAGTCACTTAGAAATGAAATAATTAACAAGTCACGGCAGCTAAAGCCAAATGGCCGCATGAGAAATATGAAGAAATCGAAAAAGAAGTTATTGCGGGAGACAACTTACCACACCAGTTATTGGTTACAATTGTCTTCTGTTTTAATTATTGACTAAAGATTACCTCTATAACGTTTTTTAAGATCTTACACAACGATGTACATTTCATGATCATAGTATCAGTTTCTCTTCCATAAAAGTAGCAAAAATGTTTTTGTCTGATTTGTTCACGAGGTGTTGACATGTACTAACCTCAATGTATACAAATTTGTAAACTTATTCTTTGACTTGCTTTCTATGGTCAATGCTAACGCCACCTATTGGCTATCGTGTACCTCTTTTATAGTTCAATCGCCACACTCAGTTTGGCGCTGGTGCTATTCGATAGGCTACGGCACTGTCAAATATCCCTACATAGAACAGATTTATATTGTATTCTCTTTATGTGCTCTCTTTCGTGAGCTTTGTACTAAAGTTCAATTTGTATGTAAGTACGATAGTATTTGGAATTTCTGTATGTTTGAATGTTAGAAGCATATTTATGTATATTTTTTGTCACCGATTTCTTGTACACTTCATTCGATAGCTTCAGGCTGATGATGGAATTTTGAAACGCGTAACGCCTAATAAAGGACTGGGCGATCAAGGATTTACTATGTTTCAAAGTTGTGCCAAATCTTAATGTTCACCTGCCTCTACTATGGAAGTATTTCTTCATCAAGTAATGGACAACATTGTTTGGTAGTGAAACATGAGAGAAAACCGGCACAGAAGGGAACCGAAGAATTTGAGATGTGGTGCTACAGAAGAGTATTGAAAAGTAGGTGGACTGATAAGGTAAGGAATCCTAATTCGTTACGTCCCCGGAGAATCACCGTGGAAAGGAACATATAGAAAACACTGACAAGAAAAAGGGACAGGATGGTAGTAAGTCTGTTAAGACATCAGGGAATAACTTCGCGTGGTACTAGAGGGAGCTGTAGAGTGTAGAAACTGTAGAGGAAGCCATGGACTGGAATACACACAACACATAATTCAGAATTTAAGTTGCAATTCTTCCTCTGAGATGGAACGTTGACATCTGAGAGTAATTCATGGCGGGCCGCATCAAACAACTCATAAAACTGATGACTAAAAAAAAAAGTAACCATACCCTGCTTTCAGTCGTATCACGACGCATGCTTATAGACGTATGTGCTTCTTACATGTGGTACTACACTCTCTTCTTACGAGGAGCAACTTTAAAACTGGATTTTGTAATGAATATCCAGTTGCATGATCTTTTCTTACAAACAGAATGAAGAGAGCATTAACCCTAATTTGTGCAATTCCGCTAAAATCCCAATCACTTGGATATTCAAGCATGTGATACGCATTATACTGATTTGTTTTTGCGTACCACTTCCATGGTGTTGCTATGGCCAGAATTATATTTCCCATGATATCGAACCTGCAACGCTGACTCTCATGCCACTGTAAAGATGATCAGTAAGAGACTGCAACAGGGATTTTATGTTAGATTTAAAATATGCCTTCGTTTGACATGTTGATTACCGCAATTATTTACACATTTCAGTATACTAGGGGCGATAAAAAGTTTCCGTTCGAAGGTGGTACAGGGCAAAATCGGTATGCCAATCGGGCAATATCGCCGTCAGCATAGAAGCAGTCATCCCACCGACGCATCAGGCTGAAGATGACCTTTTGGTGAAACCACCACGTCCTACTGTGTGAAGAAGTCCGTAGCTGCCAGCTCTGCATCCTCCGCCGATATGAATCGTCGACTCTTCAAGGCGTGTTTTAAGGGACTGGATGCGTGTTACTCGCATGGGGAGAGACCAGAAGTATAGGGCGGTTGCTGGAGTGTATCCCACTTGAGTTGTCGTATCATCTGCGTTACGACATTTGCGTTATGGAGACGTGCGTTACCGTGAAGCACCTGCACTGATCTTGGCGCACCATTCCACAAAAGCGGTTTCTGGGTGACATGGTGCTCCATACACATTCTTCATCCTCTCATGGAGATCTATCGGTGTTTGTCCTTCGACAGCCTAGAAAAGGATAACAGCACGTTTGTTGCTGTTTGGACGCATTAGGTAATAACGTCGTCATAGTTCACGTTTCTGTATTTACCGCACGCACGTCGGAAAGACACTAATGCCACACTTTACCTTTGTCTACAAGTCGGTGCTTATACACCTGCATCAGAGTTGCGTTTCGTTGTATCTACACTGAGTAACACCCCGAAAAGGTAATTGTTTGATCGCCCCGTATGTTTCAGTCTATGTACGTGAGAATGCAGATATACCAACAGACTTTCGGAAAAATTTCATTCATACAATACCTAGGTCAGGTACAAACAGCTTGACAGATGTTGCATCCACGAACAATATACAGAACAATGGAAACAGTAATTTGAGGATGTGTTAAATGACCATCAGTTTGGATTTCGGAGAGGTAAATGGACAGAGAAGCGATTCTGACGTTGCGCTTGACAATGGAAGTAAGACTTAAGAAAGATCAAGATACGTTCACAGCATTTGTCGACCTTGAAAAACGATTCAGCAATGTAAATGTAATGATTAAAAGTGACATCAGTTATAAGATTCGCTGATGGCATTGATATCCTCAGTAAAAGTGTGAAAGAATGCATTACGTGATGCATGGAATGGACAGTTCAGTGTGTGCGGAATATGAACAACGAGTAAACTGAAGGAATGGAAAGGAATGACAAGTAGCAGAAATGAGATTAGTGATACACGTAACATAAAAGTGGTTGCCATGAAATATATTATGATCAAGAATTCTGCAACCTTGGAAGCAAAACAGCACTTGACGGACGAAGCAAGGAGTATAAAAGGCAGGTTAGCATAGGCAGAGAGTACATTTCTGACCAAATGAGATGTTCTTGTATGAAACATAAGCATTAATTTCAGGGAGGACTTGTTGGGAATAAACATGCACGCTGGGAAAACTGGAAACGAGAACTGACGCATTTGAGATAAGCAACTGATAGGATAGGGAATGAGGATGTTGTCAGCAAAATCTTCGAAAAGGAGAGTGTGGAAAACACTGAAAAGTTGAAGGGGCACGATGATAGGCTATGTTTTACTACATCAGGGAATAACTTCGATGGTACTAGAAGGAGGTGTAGGGAACAAAAACACTAGTGGAAGACACAATGGAATAAATGAAACCGTCTATGGAATTAAAAGATTCACCCACTAACTTAATACATTCAACAAATAACTAAGGACGTAAGGTGTCAGTACTACTTTGAGATGGAGAGTTTGGCATAACAGAGTTATTCGAAGCGGGTCATACCAAACCAGCCAAAATACTGAGGACTCAAAGAAAAATAAAGCCCTTGTGTCTGATTTTATCTCTATTACACTACTGGCCATTAAAATTGCTATACCACGAAGATGACGTGCTACAGACGCGAAATGTAACCGACAGGAAGAAGATGCTGTGATATACAAATGATTAGCTTTTCAGAGAATTCACATAAGGTTGGCGCCAGTGGCTACACTTACAACGTGCTGACATGAGGAAAGTTTCCAACCGATTTCTCATACACAAACAGCAGTTGACCGGCGTTGCCTGGTGAAATGTTGTTGTGATGCCTCGTGTAAGGAGGAGAAATGAGTACCATCACGTTTACGACTTTGATAAAGGTCGGATTGTACACCATCGCGATTGCGTTTTATCGTATCGCGACATTGCTGCTCGCGTTGGTCGAGATCCAATGACTGTTAGCAGAATATGGAATCGGTGGGTTCAGGAGGGTAATACGGAACGCCGTGCTGGATCCCAACGGCCTCGTATCGCTAGCAGTCGAGATGACAGGCATCTTATCCGCATGGCTGTAACGGATCGTGCAGCCACGTATCGATCCCTGAGTCAACAGATGGCGACGTTTGCAAGACAGCAACCATCTGCACGAACAGTTCGACGACGTTAGCAGCATCATGGACTATCAACTCGGAGACGATGGCTGCGGTTACCCTTGACGCTGCATCACAGACAGGAGCGCCTGCGATGGTGTACTCAACGACGAACCTGGGTGCACGAATGGCAAATCGTAATTTTTTCGGATGAATCCAGGTTCTGTTTACAGCACCATGATGGTCGCATCCGTGTTTGGCGACATCGCGGTGAACGCACCTTGGAAGCGTGTACTCGTCATCGCCATACTGGCGTATCACCCGGCGGATGGTATGGGGTGCAATTGGTTACACGTCTCGGTCACCTCTTGTTCGCTTTCACGGCACTGCATTGACGGCACTTTGAACAGTGGACGTTACATTTCAGATGTGTTACGACCCGTGGCTGTACCCTTCATTCGATCCCTGCGAAACCCTACATATCAGCAGGATAATGCACGACCGCATGTTGTAGGTCCTGTACGGGCCTTTCTGGATACAGAAAATGTTCGACTGCTGCCATGGCCAGCACATTCTCCAGATCTCTCACCAACTGAAAACGTCTGGTCAATGGTGGCCGAGCAACTGGCTCGTCACAATACGCCAGTCACTACTCTGTATGAACTGTGGTATCGTGTTGAAAGCTACATGGGCAGCTGTACCTGTACACGCCATCCAAGCTCTGTTTGACTCAATGCCCAGGCGTATCAAGGCCGTTATTACGGTCAGAGGTGGTTGTTCTGGGTAGTGATTTCTCAGGATCTATGAACCCAAATTGCGCGAAAATGTAATCACATATCTGTTCTAGTATAATATATTTGTCCAATGAATAACCGTTTATCATCTGCATTTCTGATTGGTGTCACAATTTTCGTGGCCAGTGGTATTTTAAGAACAGTATGCTACAATGACGACATCTTTCAGCCAGTCATGTATCAGCGAATAAACTCCGTATGATGCTGTATTTTTAGTAGTGTACGATATACTACACTGTCAAACGTGTTACAGAATTAAAGGAGTAGAGAATCAACCTTCTCATCTCCATACACCGTTGCAATATATCTGCTAATAATTGAAGCTAATTAGAAGGGCATGTTCAAAAGTAATATCTCCGAATGTTTTTATTCAGTTCTCAGTAAACACGTATAACATGTATAACTCGACTGGTTTTCCTTTTTCGCTGACATAAGCTACAAACTTCAGCCGCTTGAACGCTCCGAATTGTAGCGTGTGTCGTGGCGGTGTATAACGTAACTACACTCCTGGAACTGGTAAAAAAAACACATTGACACCAGTGTGTCAGACCCACCATACTTGCTCCGGACACTGCGAGAGGGCTGTACAAGCAATGATCACACGCACGGCACAGCGGACACACCAGGAACCGCGGTGTTGGCCGTCGAATGGCGCTAGCTGCGCAGCATTTGTGCACCGGCGCCGTCAGTGTCAGCCAGTTTGCCGTGGCATACGGAGCTCCATCGCAGTCTTTAACACTGGTAGCATGCCGCGACAGCGTGGACGTGAACCGTATGTGCAGTTGACGGACTTTGAGCGAGGGCGTATAGTGGGCATGCGGGAGGCCGGGTGGACGTACCGCCGAATTGCTCAACACGTGGGGCGTGAGGTCTCCACAGTACATCGATGTTGTCGCCAGTGGTCGGCGGAAGGTGCACGTGCCCGTCGACCTAGGACCGGACCGCAGCGACGCACGGATGCACGCCAAGACCGTAGGATCCTACGCAGTGCCGTAGGGGACCGCACCGCCACTTCCCAGCAAATTAGGGACACTGTTGCTCCTGGGGTATCGGCGAGGACCATTCGCAACCGTCTCCATGAAGCTGGGCTACGGTCCCGCACACCGTTAGGCCGTCTTCCGCTCACGCCCCAACATCGTGCAGCCCGCCTCCAGTGGTGTCGCGACAGGCGTGAATGGAGGGACGAATGGAGACGTGTCGTCTTCAGCGATGAGAGTCGCTTCTGCCTTGGTGCCAATGATGGTCGTATGCGTGTTTGGCGCCGTGCAGGTGAGCGCCACAATCAGGACTGCATACGACCGAGGCACACAGGGCCAACACCCGGCATCATGGTGTGGGGAGCGATCTCCTACACTGGCCGTACACCACTGGTGATCGTCGAGGGGACACTGAATAGTGCACGGTACGTCCAAACCGTCATCGAACCCATCGTTCTACCATTCCTAGACCGGCAAGGGAACTTGCTGTTCCAACAGGACAATGCACGTCCGCATGTATCCCGTGCCACCCAACGTGCTCTAGAAGGTGTAAGTGAACTACCCTGGCCAGCAAGATCTCCGGATCTGTCCCCCATTGAGCATGTTTGGGACTGGATGAAGCGTCGTCTCACGCGGTCTGCACGTCCAGCACGAACGCTGGTCCAACTGAGGCGCCAGGTGGAAATGGCATGGCAAGCCGTTCGACAGGACTACATCCAGCATCTCTACGATCGTCTCCATGGGAGAATAGCAGCCTGCATTGCTGCGAAAGGTGGATATACACTGTACTCGTGCCGACATTGTGCATGCTCTGTTGCCTGTGTCTATGTGCCTGTGGTTCTGTCAGTGTGATCATGTGATGTATCTGACCCCAGGAATGTGTCAATAAAGTTTCCCCTTCCTGGGACAATCAATTCACGGTGTTCTTATTTCAATTTCCAGGAGTGTATATTCACGCTTGAGAAACGATGCGCTGTAATCGAGTTTCTAGCAAGAGAATACTTCGTCCATACATGGAGCAATCTCTCCTTCAGCATGAAATACCAGGCCACACACGAGCGCTGCGACATCTGCAACAGTCCGACGCTTTGGGATCGCTGTCTTCGATCATCCTCGATACAGTCCCGACTTGGCCCCATCCGATTTTCATCTGTTTCCAAAAGTTTAAGAACATCTTCGAGGACTTCACTGTGATCGTCAGGAAGCGGTGCAAGCAAAGGTGAGGTTGTGGCTCCATCAAGGAAGTCATTCTATAGTGATGGTAGCAAGAAACCTCTCGTTTGGAGAAAGGTGTTCGCCTCCACTGTGAATAGGTTAAGAAGTAACTAAATAGATATTAACAATAAAGACGTGAAATGTTAATAATCTTTGTTTTACTTAGGAGTTTTCACATAAACAGTACGGAGACGATACTTGTCAGGACGCCATCGTATGTGTCACAGGCGTGTGTGTTTCTTTCTAAACCCACTTTGAATCACTGAGAAGAGGTGTATTTCCCCTGTCTATGCCATGACAGTCAGGCTCTTTTAAAAATACTAATCTGCAACTATGTTTTACGTAAAGTGTTATTATGTTTTGTATGTTATTTATCTTGTTTTCCTAATTTTGACAGCTATCTTAGAAGTGATGAACCATCATTTGCTAAATACAAAAATCATCCTTACTTACGAAGATCAGATACTGATAACGTCAGATTAGCATCTCTCAGTCAAAAAGACCAACTGTATAGGATAGTTTAGGATCTGTCTGTATAGGTTTTAAAGTCGTGTGTAACAGTCTTTTCAAATGTGGCACAATTGGCAGTCAGGTGTGTTACGAGAATAGAGCTTCACATTAAAAATTTTTTGAAATATAGACAGTGTCTCCCCTAAGAGCCGTCAAGTGCTTTTTCTATGGTGTTTCGACAGATTTTTGCAATTCCGTAGTGCACCGTGTGGATGGGATCCGCCCAAACAAATAATGCTCATCACTTTTTTATGCGACGCTCAGTGTGACCGGAAAGCTTTGGTTTGTTTCCCGTTACTAACAAGTGATTTTTCAAGCCGCATTTTACGTGGTCATTCTATAGGGCGGTTCCAAATTAGTCTATTGCGACATTCGTTCTAGCGATATATATTAACAGGGACTGTAAAACATGTTGGAGACTATGGGTCAAGCTGCTGGAAAACCATTCTGGAGTGTAATTAGCAGTCTTCGAAAGGGAGGTAAGAAGGAAATGACAAGTATTTTTGACAGGTCAGGAAAACTGCTGGTGAATCCTGTGGATGCCTTGGGCAAATGGAGGGAATATTTTGAAGAGTTGCTCAATGTAGGTGAAAATGCGATCAGTAATGTTTCAGATTTCGAGGTAGAATGGGATAGAAATGATGATGGAAATAGGATCACATTTGAGGAAGTGGAGAAAATTGTCAATAGATTGCAGTGCAGTAAAGCAGCTGGGGTGGATGAAATTAAGTCAGAACTCATCAATTACAGTGGAATGTCAGGTCTTAAATGGCTACACAGGATAATTGAAATGGCCTGGGAGTCGGGACAGGTTCCATCAGACTGGACAAAAGCCGTAATCACACCAATCTTTAAACATGGAAACAGACAAGATTGTAACAACTACAGAGGTATCTCTTTAATCAGCGTTGTGGGTAAATTCTTCTCAGGTATTGTTGAAAGTAAAGTGCGAGTATTAGTTGAGGACCAATTGGATGAATATCAGTGTGGGTTTAGGCCTCTTAGAGGTTGTCAGGACTATCTCTTTAGCTTGCGGCAAATAATGGAGAAGTGTTATGAGTGGGACAGGGAATTGTATCTATGCTTTATAGATCTAGAAAAGGCATATGACCGGGTTCCTAGAAGGAAGTTATTGTCTGTTCTACGAGACTATGTAATAGGAGGCCAACTTTTTCAAGCAATTAAAGGTCTTTACAGGGATAGTCAGGCAGCAGTTAGAGTTGACGGTAAATTGAGTTCATGGTTCAGAGTAGTTTCAGGGGTAAGACAAGACTGCAACCTGTCTCCACTGTTGTTCATATTATGTATGGATCATATGTTGAAAACAGTAGACTGGGAACACAAAATAAGCAGTCTTGCACATGCGGATGACTTAGTTGTAATGGCAGATTCGATTGAATGTTTGCAAAGTAATATTTCAGAGCTAGATCAGAAATGTAAGGACTATGGTATGAAGATTAGCATCTCCAAAACGAAAGTAATGTCAGTGGGAAAGAAATATAAACGGATTGAGTGCCAAATAGGAGGAACAAAGTTAGAACAGGTGGACGGTTTCAAGTACTTAGGATGCATATTCTCACAGGATGGCAACATAGTGAAAGAACTGGAAGCGAGGTGTAGCAAAGCTAACGCAGTGAGCGCTCAGCTACGATCTACTCTCTTCTACAAGAAGGAAGTCAGTACCAAGACTAAGTTATCTGTGCACCGTTCTTTCGACCAACTTTGTTGTATGGGAGCGAAAGCTGGGTGGATTCAGGATACCTTATCACCAAGGTTGAGGTTACGGATATGAAAGTAGCTAGGATGATTGCAGGTACTAGTAGATGGGAACAATGGCAGGAGGGTGTCCACAATGAGGAAATCAAAGAAAAACTGGGAATGAACTCTATAGATGTAGCAGTGAGGGCGAACAGGCTTAGATGGTGGGGTCATGTTACACGCATGGGAGAAGCAAGGTTACCCAAGAGACTCATGGGTTCAGCAGTAGAGGGTTGGAGGAGTCGGGGCAGACCAAGGAGAAGGTACCTGGATTCGGTTAAGAATGATTTTTAAGTAACATCATAAGAGGCACCAATGTTAGCACTGAATAGGGGATCATGGAGGAATTTTATAAGGGGGGCTATGCTCCAGACTGAACGCTGAAAGGCATCATCAGTCTTGATGATGATGATGATGATGATGTAAAACATGAAGAGTGGTTAGTACTGCAGCAGCGACTGAGCAGCGCTGATGCTTAGTGGTAGCATTCAGTGCAGGCTAGGGCGATGCTGTCATTGCTGGGGACTTATTCCTACTTTACTGTCACATATCGATAAAATGACCGTCGCAGTATACTAATTGGGAACCGCCCAACCTCATGGGTACGAAAAATTAGACTTAAGAAATAATTTGGTTTGTAACAGGGAAGAAACCGTCGCTTTCAGTCGACACTGGACGTCGCTTGGCTCCAGCTACGCCATGCAAGAACGAAACTGCAAGCATCTTCTGAAACACCAGATAAAATGAGCTCGATGGTTCTTATGGAGGACACCCTGGATGGTAAACAGGGAGCCATGAAGCGAATTTAGAGTGTGTGATTGTCGTTATTCGCAGTGTACGTGACTAATGGATACGTAGTGGGGCAAATTATTCTCACCTGCTGTCTGAGACCTTTCAATGAATCACCCCTTCGCACGCTATTAGAAATTAGTTCACCTGTGTGCCAGTTAAACAACTTCAAGAAATGTAAAACACAGAGCCCCTCTGACAGAAAGATTTTATCACTGAGAGGGTACCTGGAGAAATTTATGGCACGTTCAGACTCTGCGAGTTTATAGGCATTCAGTGCACACTTCGTCAATCGTATCCACGCACTTTCCTTTATGTCAGGTGAGAAATGTTGATATTATCGAAGACAACAGCATTGAAAGATGTATTACACCATGGTATGGATGAAACTTGATGTCAACG
Source organism: Schistocerca cancellata (assembly GCF_023864275.1). Lineage (NCBI taxonomy): Eukaryota > Metazoa > Arthropoda > Insecta > Orthoptera > Acrididae > Schistocerca > Schistocerca cancellata. Next base: position 536,998,237 of record NC_064632.1, read on the forward strand.
AAAATATGTGCGTTCAGTTAAGTATAGGGCTTGTATGGAAGTCACGATTCTTCAAGGGGACGGCGAGGTATCGGGAGACCGCCGTAAAAGTGCGCCTCCATGAATCGCTAATGGAAAGGCCGTGTATCCGATACATGGAGGTAAACAGAGCAAGGGGTTGTGCGGAGAGCAGGCCTTCTTATAAAGAGGAACAGCTGGTGCGGTGTGGTGTGCTTTCAGACTTTACGCTTCATCAATATCTGCCGTGTTCCTCAGTGCGCGGGGAAAGGGAGCGGGAAAAAGCCCTCAGCGAAGAGCCACGTCATTTAAATTTTGTGTTGAGAACAGCTTTGCTTTAACAGCGGCGCGCGAAACACGACTTAGCACTCCCACGGAAGATGTCTGAAAGGAAGAGGTAAGTTGCGGAAACTTGTCAAGGCGGGAGACATAAATAAGATGAAATCTGTGGCACTCCATCGGTGTCAGCTGCAAGATACTGAACAATGTTCTGCACTACAAAGATACTGAACAAATTTCTGCACTACTGAGGGAGGCAAGGATGCTCCAAATGATACGTGGAGTATTAACGAAGTGTTCACTCTGAAATCTGAGGCACATGTTCTTTCCCTAGAGAGTTCTAACTGGGTTCAGGAAAATAAGTGTTACGAACTAATTAAAGGAGAACGGAAAAACGGAGTGGTTGACTTCCATGACGATCGATTTTGATTCCGAAGAAATGTGTGGACACGGGAGGCAATACTGATCCTTCGACCCTTCGACTATCTTAGAAAATAAGTTCTAGCATGTGCATGTAAAAAAGTTGACAATGTTGATTTTGAAATTCTGAAGGTAGCAGAAACAAAATTTTGAGAGCCCATTGTTACCTACAACTTGTACCGAAACCATACTACAGTTACAAGTCTCGAAAATGAAGGGAAAGCAGTAAGTAGAGAAAGAAGTGAGACACGATTGTATCCTTTCCCTAATATTATTCAGCCTGTATTTTGAGCCACATGTGAGGGGAAACCAAGAAGAAATTTACAGAAGAAAGGAAAGTTCAGAGAGGAGAAACAAAAATTTTGAGGTTTGCTGATATTCCAATTCTGACGGAGTTGTCGAACGGCTTGAACAGAGTGGACAGTGGCTTGAAACATGAACATCAACAGGAGGAAAACAAGGCTAATGAAGCGTTGTCGAATTAAATCGATAGTGATAGAGTAACACTAGTTGACGGTGCCGTTAGTAAAGAGGATGTATAACACACGAAGTTTCCGTTCTAAGGGCCTACAGTCCAGTATCGGTATGCCAGTCAGGTGAAATCACCTTGAGCACTGAGGCTTTTATTACACCGACGTACCAAGCTGAACAAATCCATTTGGTAAATACTGTGTCCTGCTCTGTGGAGAAGTCTGTAACTGCCCAGCTACACTTCCTCGTTCGACAGAAATCGTCAACCATCCAAGGCCCTTTTTCAAGGGACCAAAGCTGTAATAATCGCACGCAGAGATATCAGGACTACAGGGCGCGCGTTCGAGAGCCTCCCCTTTGAGTTGGCGTAACTCCTGCGTTTGGCAACACAGTACATCGGCCTCCTAGATCGACTGGAGTCTTGTTTCGAATCGCAACCGGCACGGAACTTGGTGCACTATTTTCGACGGACATGCTGCCCCATACACATTCATCAGTGACCGATAGATGTCTACTGATATTTATCTTTCGGTAGCCAAAAAAGAATAGCAACATATTGGTCCTGTCTGGGCGAATTTCGTAATAAAGTCGCCGTAGTTCAGGTTGCTGCATTTACTGTACGCTCTTTGGAAAGACACTAAGGCCACACTAATGCCTTGCCAATGTGCTAGTGTTTATATTCTCACATCACAGTCATGCTACGTTCCATATTCGCTGCAGCAATGCCCTCAAATGGAAACGTTTTGATCGCCCCTTATAAAACGCAAACTAGAAATAAATAAGGAACTATTTCTTAAAAAGAGATTAATATTGATACTGTCTTAGAGCCCGCTGCTTCGCTCGCATAGAGTGTATGGCCTGCAGAGCGTTTTTTTTTTTAATTGGCTTAATCGAATTCTTATTTTTTGCATAAATTGCAACTCTTCTTAAGCTCCTCACGCTAATTAAGGCCATATAAGCATGATCTTTTCCGAATGAACTTCTGAACAAAGCGTGATTCTGGTATCTGGAGTCCAAAGTTTTTGTTAATCATGCCTTCTACCTTCTTCTGGAGATACCTCCATAGGGAGTTTCGTTCCCCAACAAATATTTCTTTAAATCTAAGCTAGAAGAGAAATTCCAGTTTCCGTAAGTTAAGCTTTAAAATTTTGTTAATGTAATGAAATACTTCCTTGGAAATTTTCATCCACTATTATACTCCTTTCTGGGTTGAATTTCCAGAAACAATGAAACACGTATTTCTTTTTTTAAATTTCTAACCGAGAAGTCAAATACCAGATGTCAAAAGTGTAGCCTTAAAAATCCTTTAATAGTATTACAGTAATTATTCATTTTCAAAAAACTTTCACCTACTATTTTATCCCCTAAGTAGCTGAATTTCCAAAAATGTTGAAACATGTATTTTTTTATTTTCTGACTCAGATACCAAATACCAGCTTTCGTAGTTCTAGCTTCAAAATTCACTTAATACCGACGTACTTTCAAAAAGCATTTCATCCTGTGTTTCACCCCCTTAGGAGCTGAATTTTGGATAAACCCTTCTTAAACGATGCCTACAGCATGAGGTCCACGCCCACTCAAAACTTTCTATCCTTAGAGATAAGGACTGGGCGGTGATGAGTCAGTGAATCAGCCTGACCCCATTTCATATTCTTAGGGGCTGACTTTCCAAAAACAGTGATATACGTATTATGTCTTCCCTAACTCAAAAGCGAAACACCAGTTTTAATAGATTTAGCTTGAACAGTAAAATAGTTCATAGAAAATCTCATTTCCCATTTCAGCCCCTTAGGGGTTCAACTTCCAAAAATACTGAAACACGTATTTTTTACGTGTAACCAAGAGGTCAAATACCAGTGTTATTTGATGTTTCTGTAAAAATACTTCAGTAGTTCCTTAATAATGATATATTTTCAAAAGAAGCTTTCACCCACTGTCTCAGTCTCATAGGGTCAAATTTCCAGAAATGCAAAAACATGTATTTGTTTATTTGTGTCCCAGAAACCAAGTACCCATTTTCGTGGTTTAACCTCAAAATTGCCTTAAAAGCGACTTTTTTAAAAAAACTTAATCCCTTATTTTACACCCACAGGATTGGAATTTTGAAAAATCTCTTCTTAAACGACGCCTACAAAATCAGATCAACTCCATCGTCAAATTTCAAGATTCTATCATTAGTGGTTTGTGCTGGGCGATGATGAGTCAGTAATATATACACTACTGGCCATTAAAATGGCTACACCAGGAAGAAATGCAGATGATAAACGGGTATTCTTTGGACAAATATATTATACCAGAACTGATATGTGATTACATTTTCACGCAATTTGGGTGCATAGATCCTGAGAAATCAGTACCCAGAACAATCACCTCTGGCCGCAATAACGGCCTTGATACACCTGGGCATTGAGTCAAACAGAGCTTGGATGGCGTGTACAGGTACAGCTGCCCATGCAGCTTCAACACGATACCACAGTTCATCAAGAGTAGTGACTGGCGTATTGTGACGAGCCAGTTGCTGGGATTGACGAGACTTTTTCAATTGGTGAGAGATCTGGAGAATTGCTGGCAAGGGCAGCAGTCGAACATTTTCTGTTTCCAGAAAGTCCCGTACAGAACCTACAACATGCGGTCGTGCATTATCCTGCTGAAATGTAGAGTTTCGCAGGGATCGAATGAAGGGTAGAGCCACGGTTCGTAACTCATCTGAAATGTAACATCCACTGTTCAAAGTGCCGTCAATGCGAACAAGAGGTGACCGAGTGTTGTAACCAATGGCACCCCATAACATCACGCCGGGTGATACGCCAGTATGGTGATGACGAATACACGCTTCCAATTTGCGTTCACCGCAATGTCGCCAAACACTAATGCGACCATCATAATGATGTAAACAGAACCTGGATTCATCCGAAAAAATTACGATTTGCCATTCGTGCACCCAGGTTCGTCGTTGAGTACACCATCGCAGGCGCTCCTGCCTGTGATGCAGCGTCAAGGGTAAACGCAGCTATGGTCTCCGAGCTGAAAGTCCATGCTGCTGCAAACGTCGTCGAACTGTTCGTGCAGATGGTTGTTGTCTTGCAAGCGTCCCCATTAGTTGACTCAGGAATCGAGACGTGGCTGCACGATCCGTTACAGCCATGCGGATAAGATGCCTGTCATCTCGACTGCTAGTGATACAAGGACGTTGGGATCCATCACGGCGTTCCGTATTACCCTCCTGAACCCTCCGATTCCATATTCTGCTAACAGTCATTGGATCTCGACCAACGCGTGCAGCAATGTCGCGATACCATAAAATTCAAACGCTGTAGGTTACAATTCGACCATTATCAAAGTCGGAAACGTGATGGTACTCATTTCTCCTCCTTACACGAGGCATCACAACAACATTTCACCAGGCAACGCCGGTCAACTGCTGTTTGTGTATGAGAAATCGGTTGGAAACTTTCCTCATGTCAGCACGTTGTAGGTGTAGCCACCGGCGCCAACCTTGTGTGAATGCTCTGAAAAGCTAACCATTTGCATATCACAGCATCTTTTTCGTGTCGGTTAAATTTCGCGTCTGTTGCACGTTATCTTCGTGGTGTAACTATTTTAATGGTCAGTAGTGTATAAACTGAATGTAAATTTGAAAGTTGGAATGTATTTTCTGAAATTTTTATCTGGAGTGTAGCCTGTTATGGTAGTGAAATGTGGACAAAAAATATCTCAAATACGAAGATAATACAAGGTTTAGAAATACGATGCTCTAGAATATTGGTGAAGATTTCACAGGTAGAACGAATAAGTAACGTGGAAGAATTACACTGAATGGGGGAAAAAGAAATTTATGGCACAATCTAAACGGAGAGATCGGTTGATAGGACACGTCCTGAGGGATAATGGAAACGCCAACTTGCTGTTGATGAAGAATTTACGAGGTGCTAGTGGGTGGGAATTGTTTAGGGTGGCTTGAGTACAGAAAGTAAGTTCAGATGGCTGAACATATCACGAGCTATGCAGAGATGAAAAACTTGCACACAACTGACTACTGAAGAAAGCTGCGTCTTCTTGCTGGAAACCACAACAAGGGGAAGATGAAATGAGACGATCGAAGAGAACGATATGAAAGCTTATTGTGCTGTCTTAAGTCAAAAGTGGCATTCACAGTAATACGGTGTCGCATAGGGTTCCACCTACTCGTGCCAAACATTGTCAGCTATAAACGGGGAAGAGCAAAATTTAAAACAAATCAGTGATTCAACTCCATTTGATCACATTTCATGGCATTTTGATAATACTGTACAGAGCACTTAACGTAGTACAGTGCCGTATCTATACTGTTTCAGTTCAACCAGCTATTGACAACTGACATTTGATTGCAGCAGTTCACGTGGAGACACCGCGGAAGAGAGGGGACATGGGGCGCTCTTCCACCTATCGCCAACATCCGCCTTCCAATGCCGTGATAGCTCAGCTTCGGCCACGCAACGGACGACGGACAGACAACGCAAAGATCGTACCTGGGCCTTGCCTGAGAGCTGCGATTGTTGATGGGGGCAGCCAACCCGTGCAGCACAGCTCCGACGCAATGCCTGCCTCCGACAGCACTACACGACGAACGATAATGAATAATGGTGAGACGATTCGTCCTCTCCTCCTTCCCCTTAAAAACCGAGTCCTGTCCACGCCCAGTCAAATCGGCCCTGAGATATAGAATTTCGTTTCGTGTAAACAGCACTAAAATAAATACTTTACTTTCATGTTTTGAACATTTAACCAATCTTTTATATTCATACATGAACCCCTTAATTTTGTACCCTTCGTGTTTGATTTCATTTAATGTCTCGAATTCACTATATTTTTGGCGCCCAACGTGGGGCTACCGGTATCTGATGTCACAAAATAATTTCACGAATTGATCACTACATTTTGTCGTCCAATGTAGGGCTTTATTTCATTACATCCTCACGTTGTTGTTAGTGTGAGTACTTCTAAGTTTAGAGACACGACTCAGAAAGAATACGCATTCCATCATTAGCATACGTTAACCTCATTGTATGAGATTTCAGGCGCACGGATGATGTGTTTGTGTAAGGCGCTACACTCATGGACTGTGCGGCTGGTCCCGGCGGAGGTTCGAGTCCTCCCTCGGGCATGGGGTGTGGGTGTTTGTCCTAAGGATAATTTAGGTTAAGTAGTGTGTAAGCTTAGGGACTGATGACCTTAAGTCCCATAAGATTTAAATCGCATTTGAGCATTTCTTTGTGTGTTTGTGTGTGCTAAGTGCGTTGCAAATGAGCATATTAAATAGATGTAGCGCTAGCTAATGTAGTCAGTTTTGATTCCCATAGTCTTCCCGTAAATTTTGATGTAGTTTTAGAATGTGTAGTTTGTTGTTGTGAATATTCTATTCCTCGATTTCCATTGTTCTGTTTGCTGTTACCACCGTTGTCGTCAGAGTTGTTCTGTCTCTATTCGTTTTGTGAAGTGCTTTTAGTTTTTATTTCAGTTTCTCTATGCAACTGAGGACTGGAACACTGCTAAATACGGAAACAGTCAGGCCAGTTGAGGAAAGTTCGGAGGCGTGTGAGGGAACGCAAGGCACGTTTATGGGGGATACGCAAAGTCAGAGTCCACAAGATCGGATTCTCGCTATACTAGAAAACCAAACATCACAGTTAACAGCCATAAGGGAAGAGAATAGAACGCGGTTTGAAAGACTCGAAACGGAGCTAAAACTCTGCAGTTAAAAGCTTGATCAGCAGACTGCTGAAGTTAGGCACGGATTGGAGACCGAAACCAGAAACACATGGACGGAGGTCATCAACAATCTAAACGAAGTGAGGAAAGAGTTTGAAACAAAGGTTGGCAGCTCAGAATCGCGGGTGAACTCGGACAGATATTGTCTGCAATGCGACAAGGTAATATCCGTGTAACACAGGTCACGCCAATGAATTTGAAGGCCGCACTGCCGATGCATGGGGTGGACAGAGCACTGCCCAAGTTCGGCAGAACGCGCAGTGCTCAACCGAAAGCATACCTAAAGAATTTCGACGGGAATTTGCTTGCGAAAAGACTGGCGGAATGTAACGCTTTACTCGTTGCACGGCAGACGCTCCGTCAGGAGGAGGTTGCCTGGTTGGACGTTACATTTTGCGAGAATACCAGTTACAAGAATTTCTGCACTAAGTTCCTGGCAACGTGCTGGAACCTGGCCGCACAGATGAGTGCAAAGGTGAGTATATACCGAGGACAGTATGCGCCAGAGTCACGCCAATCCATGGGAGCCTACGCTGCTCACTTTTTCGTTCTGGCGGGATATTTGGATAACAATAAGTCAGATGAGGAATGCTGCAGCGCTATGCGCTCGCATTTTCCTGCTCATGTACAAAGCACACTCCTCGGGGCATGGTCGAGAGAACGGTTCCCCGATATTTTAAGGCCCTTGGTAGAAATCGAAGAGCGGGAGAAGCAAAGGACAGTAAATGGGCACGCAATTAGGACAGAAAATGGGGCGCCACAAGGGTAGGTGCACCGCAATGACAGACAGAACTGGCGCAGTTACGGACGAACACATAGAGATGGGAATACGTGAAAGCGAGATAGACGTCATGGTCCACACCATGGAGAACAACACAGGAACGAAGTGTCAAACCAAAGACGCCACGTGAACTGCGTGCAAACGTCGCATTATGGGAGAGACCGTGAGAATAATGCAGGTTCGCCACCACAGACCACACCTCAGGCAGAGGAGCGTGAGATCACGCAAATGAATGATCAGAGAAAATGACATACAGGGTTATTACAAATGATTGCAGCGATTTCACAGTTCTACAATAACTTTATTATTTGAGATATTTTCACAATGCTTTGCACACACATACAAAAACTCAAAAAGTTTTTTTAGGCATTCAAAAATGTTCGATATGTGCCACTTTAGTGATTCGGCAGACATCAAGCCGATAATCAAGTTCCTCCCACACTCGGCGCAGCATGTCCCCATCAATGAGTTCGAAAGCATCGTTGATGCGAGCTCGCAGTTCTGGCACGTTTCTTGGTAGAGGAGGTTTAAACACTGAATCTTTCACATAACCCCACAGAAAGAAATCGCATGGGGTTAAGTCGGGAGAACAAGGACACCATGACATGAATTGCTGATCATGATCTCCACCACGACCGATCCATCGGTTTTCCAATCTCCTGTTTAAGAAATGCCGAATATCATGATGGAAGTGCGGTGGAGTACCATCCTGTTGGAAGATGAAGTCGGCGCTGTCGGTCTCCAGTTGTGGCATGAGCCAATTTTCCAGCATGTCCAGATACACGTGTCCTGTAATGTTTTTTTCGCAGAAGAAAAAGGGGCCGATAACTTTAAACCGTGAGACTGCATAAAACACGTTAACTTTTGGTGAATTGCGAATCTGCAGCATGAATGCGTGAGGATTCTCTACCGCCCAGATTCGCACATTGTGTCTGTTCACTTCACCATTAAGAAAAAATGTTGCTCATCACTGAAAACAAGTTTCGCACTGAACGCATCCTCTTCCATGAGCTGTTGCAACCGCGCCGAAAATTCAAAGCGTTTGACTTTGCCATCGGGTGTCAGGGCTTGTAGCAATTGTAAACGGTAAGGCTTCTGCTTTAGCCTTTTCCGTAAGATTTTCCAAACCGTCGGCTGTGGTACGTTTAGCTCCCTGCTTGCTTTATTCGTCGACTTCCGCGAGCTACGCATGAAACTTGCCCGCACGCGTTCAACCGTTTCTTCGCTCACTGCAGGCCGACCCGTTGATTTCCCCTTACAGAGGCATCCAGAAGCTTTAAACTGCGCATACCAACGCCGAATGGAGTTAGCAGTTGGTGGATCTTTGTTGAACTTCGTCCTGAAGTGTCGTTGCACTGTTATGACTGACTGATGTGAGTGCATTTCAAGCACGACATACGCTCTCTCGGCCTCTGTCGCCATTTTGTCTCACTGCGCTTTCGAGCGCTCTGGCGGCAGAAATCTGAAGTGCGGCTTCAGCTGAACAAAACTTTATGAGTTTTTCTGCGTATCTGTAGTGTGTCGTGACCATATGTCAATGAATGGAGCTGCAGTGAATTTATGAAATCGCTTCAATCATTTGTAATAACCCTGTATTGCAGGGGACGCCACGGTAGAGAAGGGCCATCACATACGCAATGTGCGGTACTGGTAATCACAAGCGCAAGACGATATTGACCAGTACTGTGATGACCCAGAGTTGCTGGAAAAAGCGGACAATTGGTGTCCCCTCATTGAAATAACTGTGGACCGAAGACGAGAGCATGTCTGGTTTCTGGGTCGGAAGTGACAGCACTTTCAACATCTTACTCAAAGCTGGCAGAAAGGGTAGTAGATTAGCTGAGATACCCGTAAAATATATTTCACTTATTCTCGCTTTTGGTGAGAAAAGAAAGGTAGAGAAACAGGTCTTGGTTTGTTAAGCGACGGAAGAAGTACCTTCCAGGTGAATGCAATTGTCATCTCTGAGTTGTCGCTCGATTAAATAATCGGGTACGACATACTCTCGAGTAGTGCGGTATTCATGGATTGGAACACTAAAATCGTGGTCAGTTTGTTCGAAGAACCGATCGCATGGGGTGCAGAGGGCTCAAAAGGCACAGTTAATTTAGTTGCAAGGTGCCGGGGCTGGCAGTGTATTTAACACTAAATTCTTCTAGAATCTTCATATGGAAATGATGCCCTAAGCCCCCCCTTCTTTAACTGCGACTTTTGCTGTTGCTCATGGATTAAGAAGAAACGCGAACTGACTGTAATCGACGCTGTAAGTGGAGTAGAAAAGAGTTCGGCACCTGCAATAATTTAATTTGATTGAAATTAATTTGATAAAGGAAATTTTCATTAATGTAGTGAGAAATGAAAGGGTTGCTTTACCGATCCACAGAATGAAAGTTCTGTCCAAAATAACAATTTGATTTATTATGACTAAACTCAAAATAATAAAGAAAACATATGAAACATTTACAATACGTCAAATTGGATAATGAAATAAATGTTGTGAAGGTGAAGTTGTCCATAAACTAGCTTGTGACGTTTATGACTGAGTGGTATGTGGAGCCAATTCCTTGCAACTCAAATCTTAAGAGAAACACCCACCCAACCCAACATTAATTGCTGCTACAGTATTGAGAACTCAGACAATGAACATCCAAGACAGAACCACGTAAGAAAAGACGGGAACAGGCACGCTCTGCTGAGCTCTGATTATTACAGAGCAAAATTCCCTAATCTGCTGGTGCTGAGGACATACACTCCTGGAAATTGAAATAAGAACACCGTGAATTCATTGTCCCAGGAAGGGGAAACTTTATTGACACATTCCTGGGGTCAGATACATCACATGATCACACTGACAGAACCACAGGCACATAGACACAGGCAACAGAGCATGCACAATGTCGGCACTAGTACAGTGTATATCCACCTTTCGCAGCAATGCAGGCTGCTATTCTCCCATGGAGACGATCGTAGAGATGCTGGATGTAGTCCTGTGGAACGGCTTGCCATGCCATTTCCACCTGGCGCCTCAGTTGGACCAGCGTTCGTGCTGGACGTGCAGACCGCGTGAGACGACGCTTCATCCAGTCCCAAACATGCTCAATGGGGGACAGATCCGGAGATCTTGCTGGCCAGGGTAGTTGACTTACACCTTCTAGAGCACGTTGGGTGGCACGGGATACATGCGGACGTGCATTGTCCTGTTGGAACAGCAAGTTCCCTTGCCGGTCTAGGAATGGTGGAACGATGGGTTCGATGACGGTTTGGATGTACCGTGCACTATTCAGTGTCCCCTCGACGATCACCAGTGGTGTACGGCCAGTGTAGAAGATCGCTCCCCACACCATGATGCTGGGTGTTGGCCCTGTGTGCCTCGGTCGTATGCAGTCCTGATTGTGGCGCTCACCTGCACGGCGCCAAACACGCATACGACCATCATTGGCACCGCGCGCGGTGACGTAGCGAAAGTGGCTGCGGTATTACACAGCTCCTTGTCATGACTATTAACCTTCTGATATAGTTGGTTGAAAGTCATGGCAAAGTGGCCGATCTATGTTCACTTGGCCCGTCGCACACACACGTCAAAACAAAACAAAAATCTTCACTCCATAACAGTTACTCTAACACTTCATTCACTGATTTGGGGTATTGTGGGGATATTACGTTTTTAGTTGTGCTCTAGCGTTTCAAGCCTAGTCGACCATTCACACATGGTTGCCCTTAGCAAAGAGGTACAAGAAATGTACAGATAAATAAATTTCCTTACAAATAAACTGTTCATAAAGAACACTCTTACATTGAAGTTGACGATAACGACGCATATGTATACAAGACAAGACATGCACAAATAAATGAAGATGAAAATATGTAAACAGTACATGAGGAACACAAATATCATTGAACACAATGATCGTGATGATAATGTCATAGACGTGTGCAAAATGTATGGAAAATAAACATGTATTCAAGGCGAGTTTAAATCAAAATAAACCTATCACAATGATACTGTTCATTATGTCGCAGACGCAAATGCTATACATCCATATGACACATAGAGTTAAGGCATGTGAAACAAAAGTGCATTTTACGCAGCAATAACGTTTATGAAAGGCTTATTTGTTAGATATGCCAACACAGAATACAGAATTAAGGCAAGTGACATAAGAGTTGCCCTTAAGTGGCATTGTTCATCGAAGGGCGCTATTAAATCGATACAGAATGGATGTCAGTTCAAACGTCTGGTCACACAAAACAATAAATTTTCCATTGAAACATTTTACTGAAATGATTAAGAGTGTGATAGATAGGATGGTATGGGTAGCCCCTTCACGTTTTTGTCAACCGTGAACATGTTTTGTCAAAAAAAATGGCTCTCAGCACTATGGGACTTAACATCTATGGTCATCAGTCCCCTAGAACTTAGAACTACTTAAACCTAACTAACCTAAGGACAGCACACAACACCCAGCCATCACGAGGCAGAGAAAATCCCTGACCCCGCCGGGAATCGAACCCGGGAACCCGGGCGTGGGAAGCGAGAACGCTACCGCACGACCACGAGATGCGGGCACAAATCAAAGTCATAAGGACTCAATTTCGGGGAGTTTGGTGGATGGTACAGTTCGTCCCAGTGCCATCCACCGAACAGAGCAGCCACAGCTTGCGCTGTATGCGCCCGCGTATTGTCGTGCAAAATGATGGGTGGTTTGCGCAGAAAGTGTCGCCGCTTCTTTCCCAAAGCTGGTGGCAGGTGATGTTCCAAAAACGAACAGTAATACTGTGCGATGCCTGTCTGCAGTGGAGGAAGGTAATGCGTTAAGATAACACTGTCGTAGTCGTAGGTCGTTGCGTTAGGTCGCTCGGTCACAATTGTGTTTCCCTCGATTGTGCGCACGCCGGTGACGAGAGACGGGCGAGCCCATTTGCTCAGAGGTAAGGTAGGTATGGTAACAACGTGTGCTATCTGCGACAATAGTACATTCCATTGCATACTGCCTCCATAGCAATGTTGCCACTATTTAACTTCCAACCTACGTATGTTACTGCGTCAATGTCATATAAACTGAATAATGTGGTCAGCGATGAAAAAATATAAATTTAAAAATAAATGTTAGCAGAAGATGGGCCGACGCATCATCCACGACCCTCTTTCTGTGCGCAGTCTCTTACTACTTGCCACACTGACTTCTTGCACCCTGCACCTTCGCACAGATACACCAATTACATAACATTACATAACCAATTACATAACTCCTCTCGCGATTTTCTCGTATTTGGCAGAGTAGAGCACCTTGCTACTCGCACTTTATGTTTTTCTAATGGCCTCTAAAGATGTACAAAGTTTGAAATAAATCCGCGATTCCCACATCGTGGCCTCCACTTGTGAAATATTATGATTTCGTGTCGCCCGCATCTAGGGACACTCTCTCAGCTAGCAGTCAGTCAGATTCTTAAGGGCTACTGAATCAGCTCTGGCATTCTGAGCGTCAGCGTGTGCTTAGCGGTGGCATGTTGCCCAGAGACGGTTTTAATTTCAGTCGCCCAAACCTGTCGGATACGGTGGTCAAGTTCTGTAGACTATTACCTCCAGAGGGTTAATCTGTTGTAACTACAGTACAGATCGGCGTATCGGGCATCATTTGGTAACTTACGCGATACGACTGAGGTCTAAGGTCCGGCATCACGGTATACATCCGGCTCTGACGTCAGCGATTTGACGCCATTTACAATCTGCAGCACGTTAGCTGTTGACGAATGGGACCGGTTTCGAACTAATTTAAGCATAGCAGAGGTTGAAAATACCGCTTTAGTTGTAAATTTTTTTTATTATCTCACGACCGGTTTCGGACTGTTATATAAGCCCATCCTCAGGTGTCGTAGTTGTGCTGTGGTCTCCGAGCGCCCCGTGTACCAGGCGCGGTGTGCTGCCTATGAGCGCAGAACAGGGAGTCACTCGGCTACACTCATGAAGTTGTATTATTAAACTGCATCTAGCCAATTGAATGGTTGTGCCCATGAGGTGGAGATCTGACTGAAATGACTCCGAACTGCTATGATGGAAGTCATATTATGAATATTAAATTCAACTTTGTGCCAGAATTCAAACTAGTGTCTATCCAGTGGTGCCTCTTGATTTCGAGTTTTGTAGACTGCTTGGTCAAGATAGTTGATTGTGTATAAATGATTATTGCTATTACCTTTGAAGTTTGCCAAATTAAAAATAAAAATTTCTGTCAGTTTTTTTAATGCTGAAAATATATCCAGTTGCTGTACTATGACTGTAGAGTGAGTGGTTTTATATTTTTAAATTAAAGTTTCCTGTGGCCCGGTACCATCCGCTGACCCAAATCCTCGTTAGAAGTTTCAGTTTCATTCTCTCACACTGAGAAATAATTATTATTAGCAGAAAACTTACCTGTAGAAAGTGATCCTGAAGAACGCTCAGACGTTTACCCTGCAAAAGAGAATACCTCATTAGATACTGAGAACGGTTCGGAATTATGACGTAAAGTGATGAAGTTTAGTCTCACTATACAGATGGCATTGACCAAATTACATTTATTTAATGTTTGTACATAAATCTGCAACGATTTATACTGTCAGCCTGATCAGCAGTATGGATTTCATTTCACTTTAAAAGACCATCAACGTGATATCATCATTTCAACAATTTCAAATATTATGTGAATATACTACTGACCAGTGAAACGTTTTTTGACGCCAGAAATCATTCCAAGCAATAAAATTTTATTAATGAAATGAAGCTATATTTTTCCAGAGACCTTTTCAAGTCTCAAACATTTATGGTGTATATACACAGACTGAAGCGACAAATTAAAATTATTACCAAGGCCGGGATTCGAAACGGAGTCTCCCGCTCACTAGGTAGGTATGCTAACCACTGTGATACATTGGCTTTCCCCAAATGTATTCACTACCCCAGCACATGTCCCTCCTCAGTCCAAATTCCACGCCTCCAGCCCACTTGGTATTCCCCCCGAACCCGAACAGTGTTGCAGGGGCTCTCCAACAGTATTGGAATAGTACCTCAGCACTGAACCGATTTTCATTAGACGCTTCAGTCTGCATAAATTCGTCATAGATACTTGAGACTTGGAAAGATCCCTGGGGCCATATAATTTTATTTGATTTAAGCGCCTATGTTTAGGTTTCAGCAGGTTCCTCCACTTTGTTCGATGCTGCGGTACTGTGCCAGTACAGTCGGACAGCGTCTGCAGAGCTGTTCTAGTTTAGGGGGAATGCCAAGTGGGCTGAGCCGTGACTGGGATATAGGACTCAGGAAGGAGGCGTGCTAGGGTAGCCCATGCAGTTGTGCAAATCCACTGTGCCAGGTCTGTCTAGTGAGCAGAAGATCCGGGCTCGAATCATCGCCTTCAAACAGATATTGACTCATCACTTCAATGTGCATGTATACATCGCAAAATTTTATGAAATGAGCATTTAATACAACAGGATAAAAACATTTTTAAATGTATGGGTGATCTGAGTGTGTACATCTACATATATACTGCGCTAGCCACCACGCGGTGTGTGGCGGGGGGCAAAATTCGCGCCAAAGTCATTTTCCCCTCCCTCTGTTCCATTCACGGATCGCGCGAGGGAAAAACGACTGTCTGAACGCCTCAGTACGAGTGTGACATTTAGTACACGGAGCTGGTGTCTCCGACAGCAATAACGGCTCCAATATGGCTGGGCAGTGGGCCGAGGTGAGCTTGGGCGATGATATGTCATTTCATGCTGCTTCTATATCGAAGTTTATTAACCAGTGTGACAGGCAAGTGATGGTGTGCCAGCTTCTTGGCAGCCGATAACCAGACGTATTCAGTGGATGATATGGATGGAGAACGTATTGGCCAGAACAACAGACGAACACCCTCTGTAGCATGAGTGATATGGTCAATAAGTTGTTCCGTATTTTGTTCAAAGGTAAATTCGCAGACATCTCAGAGATACAACACGGCCGCTGGCATCAGCACGTCGCAAATGTAACAGTTGCTGGCCACATTTCCGGCTATGTGATTGGGAGGTGATTGTCTTGTGTACAAATGGCACTCAGTATGATGATGCGTAGTGCTGGGCCTGTGTGTTGACGGATAATGCAGTTTGCCTACGTTCGTTCTCTTCAGACAAACTGAAACGTCTCTGTTGGATTCCTTTCATGTTAATTTCTTAAATCTGTTTTCATTTACGGCATACATTCCACTTCAAAATTTGCTGTGGTGTTTCTGACTCTATCTGGGAGGAGACTGGGCAATGGAAAGTGTTACTTTTACACACAATCAAGAACGATTTGTCACACAGTTTATATGTAATTCATGTCACACAGTCTCATACGGAACCTACATCCGCTTTCTTTTATATACTGTATATGATAAGATACTGTCATCCCCCTCCCCTTCTGTGTGACAAGATGAATGAGCAAATGTACTTCTAGTTGCATGCTTGATGGTAGCAGACAAGCCTGTCTGCTAGAGAACAGTAGGACCAACGTCGGAACAGGTAGGTACGCTTTCTAAAAGCAGAGAGGTTTCTATTCGTAGTATGGTACTGTCCATCCCTTGTCATGTTGGTATAGAAAGCTGCCTCTCTGGTCACTTCCGTTTGTATCTGTGAGGCACCCTCAGGAGGGGCCCACGGCAGTCTGTCCGAGGCGAGCGTCTGAAGTGATAAGATCTCTGGCAAAGCACGTCTCTGCTATGTCCGTAGGACAATGGATTTCTTAAGTTCAGCCTAACTGGAAATTTAATCACCTTTGTTTCAGGTTTAGATCTAAAATATCTTATCTTAAACTGCAACGCAGTGTAATTCGAGTGTGAAGTTCAGAATATCTTCCAGTAGTTGCTTAGTCACTACTTTGTAAGGAAAGTGGAACCACGTGCTGATGATCCATAACTCTAAGATCATCAACCGTGAATGCGAATGTGCGGGAGATTATAACGTCTCATCTTGGCAATATTTTTCAATATAGCAACTTCTCTTTATGTTCAACCCACGTGGAGTGTACTTTGTGAGACCACTACCACGTGCTTATATAATTGTTTGACCCATCAGGCTAATAGTATGACGATACTAACCAGTTCGAGGTTTTTCTTTTTGATGTAATTTATTTTAATTCTCAAAGTTATTGTGGAGTTACACTCTTTGTGTAAACCAAGCTGACCATTTGGAGCATGTGGTGTAATCATCAAAGTAACCCTCAGCTATTCTTTTCGAGAAGATTTCACAGACCATTAGTATGAATTTAGTATACCAGTGTGTGGTAATTTCATGACAGACAGAATTGCGCTATGACCGTAAATTCTTTGAGTGAAAACTGAATAGGTTGGTTGTAGTTAATTTCCTCTTGCATATGTTTCAACGTTCTTCGTGTGTTATTTTATGAATGCAGTGTTGTATGCAGATTTTGCAATCCTGGCTCTATATTTTGTGTGTTCCGTAAGATTACAAACTCACATTTTTACAATCCCAAATAACGCACCAGTTTAGTTGGTTGGTTGGTTGGTTTGGGGAAGGAGACCAGACAGCGTGGTCATCGGTCTCATCGGATTAGGGAAGGATTGGGAAGGAAGTCGGCCGTGCCCTTTCAGAGGAACCATCCCGGCATTTGCCTGGAGCGATTTAGGGAAATCACGGAAAACCTAAATCAGGATGGCCGGACGCGGGATTGAACCGTCGTCCTCCCGAATGCGAGTCCAGTGTCTAACCACTGCGCCACCCCGCTCGGTGCACCAGTTTAGTTTTGAATCAAGTTTAATATGGTGAAATTTTAACGGTACAATGATCAATGTTAAAATAAATGTCTAAATGTAAACTGATTTATTTCTTTTTATTTAAATTTGTCGTAAGATGACTATTAAAAGATTATAATTAATGTTAGTCTGGTTGGAAATTTGGTAAAGTAGACCGGATAACTAGTGAAACAGTTGCTCGGTAATGCAAAATAAACTTCCCCAGATAGCTCACAGCTTTTAAACCACTTTTATTATCTTGAATATCAGCACCGCTCTCAGAACAACTTAATGCATCAACATAAAAAAAACAGCGATGCGTCCATCGTGACATTGTACCCAGAACACAAATGTATGAAAAGCGCATTTTTGCCACACCTTTGTCCAGATTTCTCGTCGGGCGCACCAATGTCGACATATCTCTGCCCGCTGGTCACGTCAAGGTTAGCCTCCTTGCTGACAGTTCGTGCTGTCCGAGATATTCTCTAACTGTCAGTGTGGATATGTATCTCACCTCAAAGAGGCACATTTCCTGTCTCAAGGTATGATATGGTGGTCGTTGCGTAGCGACCAGTTTTCGTCCAATGTGCTGGGCGAGTTCATTCGTTTGTTTGGAAGGGGAGGCCGACATTTGTTTGCCCACTTCCGGCAGGTTGACGACAACAGAGTCAAGGCGCATGGCGTGCAGTCTTTCCAAACAGTTTAACAGAAACTATTCGGTAAAAATATTAATTTTTTAATTACTTATAGCTTTACATGCCAGCTTTATGATGATGTGCCCTCCATTTCGTTGATAGTCATAAGTACTGTGATATTTGTATTTAAGTAAGTCACTAAGCGAAATTCGAAAAAGTTTGCAATGAAAAATAGTGGTTTCTGTGATTTTGCGTTTGGTTCATGTTGCATAATATGTTGTTGTACATGAAATTTAGGTAACATATTAAATTTTTTTTATACATTGGTGGAGGTCTCCGTCTGTCACCAACCAAGAGAAAACTGATCTCATGTAGAACACTCATATTCCTTAAACCAGACAATCGTCGGCGAGTTGTTTGGAGGCAACCCGGTCAGGCTGAACGCCTTAGACACACTGTCCAGGGAGTGCAAGCAAGGTGGAGGTTCCCTGCTGCTTTGGGGTGGCGTTATGCGGAGCCGATGTACTCCGCTGGTGGTCATGGAATGCGCCGTAACGGCTGTAAGATACATGAATGCCATCCTCTGACCGATAGTGCAACCATATCGGCAGCATATCGGAGAGACTTTTGTCTTCATGAACGACAATTCGCGCTCCCATCGTGTACATCTTGTGAATTACTTCCTTCAGGTTAATGACATCTCCCGACTAGGTGGGCAGAATATTCTCCAGACATGAACCCTATCGACACATGCCTGGGATAGATTTAAAAGGGCTGTTTATGGACGACGAGACCTACTGACCACTCTGAGGGATCTACGCTCAATCGCCGTTGAGAAGTGGGACAGTCTAGACCAACAGTGTCTTTATGAACTTATGGATAGTATTCCACGACGAATACAGGCATGCATCGATGCAAGAGGTCGTGCTACTGGGTATTAGAGGTACTGGTTTGTACAGAAATCTGGACCACCACCTCTGAAGGTCTCTCGGTATGGTGGTACAACATGCAATGTATGGTTTTCATGAGCAGTAAAAAGTACGGAAATAGAGTTTATTTTGATCTCTATTCCACTTTTCTGTACAGGTTTCGGAACTCTCGGAATCGAGGTGATTCAAAATCTTTTTGGATATGTGTATATACTAATCAAAGCAGTGGTGACAGCAGATCTTTAAAATGCTCACCATGGAAGTGTGGGCATGGAGAGTATTTCCGAAAAATGGGCTTCAGTTCAGAATGGCAATCCCATTAAGGGCTTGGGATTTCCTCTACAGCACCTGTCCATAACCCCCACCACTACAGCTCTGCCTACGTTGTTCCCTGTCAACTGCACATCCTCCAGCCACGTTATTCTGCGCCCACTCTACGTGACGTGGCTGTACAATCCTGCACGGTCGAGCAAATAATATGGCAATGTCCTACATGAGCGATATGATTGAAACAAGTCACAGGTACAGGACCATGCGAATATTCAACCGATCGAATGTGAAGTGTTTTCTCTATCCAACATGTGTTGTACAGTCGCAATGTTCCACCAACCACTCAGCTATACAGTCAATGTGCCACATTTAATATGAATAGACGACATAGATTTTTAGTGGAAAACTCTATCATACGCATCAGATTATGAAGAAACATTCGTCACAATCAAGGTGAGCAGTGCTGCGGCTCGCAATGGTGCTGTTTGTAGGCTGTTGGAGGCCAGATGGTATCATTTAGTTGGCATGGTTGCAGGTGTTTGTCTTCTTCTCGTGTTGATTGGCGCCACTCGGTTTCGCAAGCGTTGCCTATCCTCTAGTGGCAGAAGCGGCGGTTATCGATATGTAGTAACTGTTGCCCTATCTTTGGGACGACGTCGTTGTTTATCCGGGTCGTGTGAGTGGGCGAGTTCGGTTGGGGACTCAGGACGAGCTGTGGTCACGAGGGCGCACGACCTCGTCGTAAACCGTATCCAGCAACATTTAAGATGAGTGCATTTCAATCCAAGTAGAGAAACCTCCACCATTGCGATACCTCGCGATTCTCCAGTGACTTGGGTTCGTGTTGCTGCTCGTAGTGCCACCGAGGCGAAGAGCAGCGAGTGGAGTGCTTGGGGAAGGCGGATCTGATTAGCTTTCCTCGATTTCTTATTACTATTTTCTGCGTTCAACTTGTTACAATTTGTCAAGTTCAACCAGCGGTAATCTTTCTTGCCTGGTGGCCGCTAACGCCACAGTTACCTGCCGTGGGGGTTACTGTGTGTAACGGCAGTGTACGTTTCCTCGCCTTGCCGCTGCTGTCCGGTAAGGCGTGTAGTTTTGACAGCTTTCTCGATTGTAGGCCGGTTGGTGATTCTTCTAATCTGATGGTAGTGATTCCTTTCTCGTTCCGGGCGCTTTAAACACACTATTCTGGGGACGTAGTGCAGACCGCCGATTCTGACTTTGGCGTATTGTTCCACCGTTGCATTTTGTTTATCGGATGTCAGATAGCTTCAGCAATATTATCCGTAGTCATTCGTTAGACTGTCCCCCCCCCACCCCCCACCCCCGGTAGCTGAGTGGTCAGTGCGACAGACTGTCAATCATAAGGGCCCGGGTTCGATTCCCGGCTGGGTCGTAGATTTCCTCCGCTCAGGGACTGCGTGTTGTGTTGTTCTAATCATCATCATTTCATCCACATCGACGCGCAAGTCGCCGAATTGGCGTCAAATCGAAAGACTTGCACCAGACGAGCGGTCTACCCGACGGGAGGCCTTCGTCACACGCCACTATTATTATTATTATTCGTTAGACTGCCACTAGTCTGAGTTACCATCTTGTGAAGTGAATGCAACTCTTGGCTGCCTATCTCATGCTAGCGACAGTGTTTGTCCTCGCAGCGGCAGGCCTCGTACTGCACAGACAATGTGCAGAGAGAGTTAACGAATTGGTGACTGCTGACAGACACATCTCAGAGAACGAACTGTGACGCTACGTTGGGATAGGGGAAGGAAGTGTTTGCAGAATACAGAAAGTGTTGACGTTAAAAAGGGTTTGTGCCAGGTGGATTCCCAGGATGTTGACAGTGGTTCACAAAGAAACAAGAAAAACGGTATGCAGCGAACTTTTGGAACAGTACGAGAATGGTGGAGATGAATTTCTTGGAAGAATTGTGACAGGTGATGAAACATGGCTCCATCATTTTTCACCAGAGACGAAGAGGCAACCAATGCAGTGGCATCATGCAAGTTCACCCAATAAAAAAAATTCAAAACAGCACCTTCTGCTGGAAAAGTTATGGCTACGGTGTTTTTCGATTCCGAAGGACTCTTGATTGTGGACATCACGCCAAGTGGAACCACCATAAATTCTGATGCATATGTGACGACATTGAAAAAACTTCAAGCTCGACCGAGTCGTGTTCGACCACATCGGCAAAAGCAGGATGTTTTGTTGTTGCACGACAATGCACGGCCACATGTCAGAAAAAAACCATGGAAGCGATTACATAACCCGGATGGACTACACTGAAACAACCGCCTTACAGTAATGACCTGGTTCCATGTGACTATCATCTCTTTCGGAAACTGAAAGACTCTCTTCGTGGAACAAAATTTGAAGATAATGACGCCCTTGTGCCAGCTGCCAAATAGTGGCTCCAACAGGTTGATCCAGAATGGTACCGTGCGGGTATAAAGGCGCTGGTTCCAAGATGGCGTAAGGCAGTGGAGAGGTATGGAAATTATGTGGAGAAATGGTAATATTGTTCCTAAAGGCTGTATCTACACACTGTAAAACTTTGAAACATGTTTCTTTTGGAGTGACCCTCGTACATTATATTTTTGTTTTCTCACCTTAAAATCGCCCTCAAAGTTCTTTTTATGTCTTATGGGACCAAACTGCTGAGGTCATAGTCCTCAAATTACACTAATCTAACTTAAACTAATTTACGCTAAGGACAACAAACACACACCCATGCCCGAGGGAGGACTCGAGCCTCCAACGGGGAGAGCCGCGCGGACCATGACAATGCGCCATAGACCGCTTGGCTACCCCGCGCGGCCCTCAACAGTTGTTCAACGTCGCTACAATTTAGTGTTTTCAACTGTAGAACCAGTTTTGTAGCGCCCACGACATAATAATAACGTTGTAGTTTACGTATCCGTGAACAGCAAGGGTTGTTACTACAATTTTTCATACAAATGGTGAGTGTAACTCTTCAAGCGTATGCCTTCTGAACATATTGTAGCTGTCAGCCCTCAGCTCAGGACTTTAAGTGGGCGTTGAATTGAGCAGGTAATGTGGTAACGCTACTGGTGTAGGAGGGCTGAGATCAGGATCTGGTGTTGACGGCTATCATGCGCCTTGTGCTCTCAGTGAAACAGCACAAAGCGTATAGTGTTATGTCTTCAGAGATGTAGTCAGTGACTGGGCACAGAAGTGCATGCACCATGGAGTCGTGCTGATGCCTTGTCTGCAAGTCATGACTGCTACGGGCCAGTGTGACGGTCGCGTGTGCTGTGTGGGTGGCAGCGTTAGGCACCTCAGTGCTGTCAAGCAGCAAACAGGGCCTTGCACTTACTACGACGCAGACGTCGGGTGTCATGAAGGAGGAAGGACGTCCAAGACCCAGACTGGCGACACGGCATACAGCCAGGAAGGCAGTACTACGTACAGCCTTTTTTTGTTTTATTAAAACAACCATATATGTACATAAGCACAAAAACAAAATATTGAAGTGCTGGAACTGATTCAACACGAATTGTATCCTACAATAGACTGAAGAACACGTTTCAATATAGTGCCATTTGTAAGCTTACAAAATAGAACATAAATAATAGCCTCTTCAGTCCAGACATGAGACCTAGATCCGAAACGCAAACATATATATAATTGATTGTCTTAACTGGAATGACAGTTCTGTCATTTGATTCATAACCGTCCAAACTCAAAGTCATTTGGAGCACACAAACGGATAACAAGAGATGCACAGGTACATAAATTAATGAAAACGTCATGATGAAGTTAATAACACCATTGAGAAGTCGGAAGTAGTCCTAGGAACTGGTATAACCCCTTACTCGTTGTGTATTTTGTTCGCTACATAGTCTTGCATGTGATTTGTGCCATTACCGGCATCGAGAATTACCCTACGCCTTGTTTTTCAAAAATTATGTCTAACATATTAGCAAACATCTTCCTGAAATCTGGGTAACGTTTCATCTTCCAGCGTGCCGTTCTCATGTAAGCCTCGAAACTAATGAGATTATCTTCACTATTGTGGATGATGATATATGTCACAAACTGTCCTAACATCCACATCACGGTGTTGTTCTTGGTAGCGGGAAAATGTTTCGCGTCCGGCCAGAGCAGGATGTCGGTGCAGTGGCTGGATGGGCTGCTGCGGGTAATCAGGCCCAGCCTCTGCTGCACCCATTTCCAGTTAATGAGATGACCGCCACAAGTGAAGCGATGGCGTAAGGTGTCGACCAGGCCACAGCGGACGCATTTATCACTGTCACTTAAACCGATTCTATGCAACCTTTCATTTGTGGATATAACATCGTTTACCACTTTATACCCTGTGGACGCCACTTCAGCAGTGTGGACGGTTAAACTTATGTTGTCCCAAACTGCCTTCCAATGATCACTCGGGTATTTAAGTTCAATAGGATTTCAGGGAGGTGGTACTACTGAGTCAAGCCCAACGGGTTGTACGTAGTAGTTTCCAGTCACTTGTCATCACCCTTTAGTATAGTAATGCCCCGGCTCGCCCACACCGTCTTCAATCACGTCAGTGGCCAGGCAGCAGTGACAGCTTTCGGCTGCTAAATTCCACTAGGCTGGCTGGCTGTGCTCTCGGAGGCGAAGTCTTCTGGCGGAGGTAACCTGTACCGCTGCTAACCATTCCCTTTCCTGCTCCATTCGCTAAAAGAGCCTCGATCTCTCTAGTCTTTTCTACATGTTCATTACGCGAAATTTACGTTGATGACATTTCTGTATGGAGTGCCCAAGTCAATTGCCCTCCCCAATACAAACTTTGATTCATATCTTCAGCTTATTTTACCCTTCCTAGATCGTCACTATTGTCGAGGATCCCCTGCATTGGAATGGCACACCAGCATTGGATGTAATGGCGAAATCTCGTACCTCACATGTAGGTGATCTCAGATCTTATAATTAAATTCTCCTTGAGACACTTGGGTCTCATCTTTATCTAATTATAAAAGGTTTATATCATCTTCACCTGAGGTACGGGATTTACCCATTACCTCCAATGGTGGGATGCTATTCCTCACCAATAGGGACGGTATAAGAAGGGGAAAATAAGCTGAAGTTATGAAGATTGTGTTGGGGAGGGCATTGGACTAAGGCAGTCCATGCAGCCAGGTTACACAGACTGCTGTGGTGGTGTAACGGTTAGCGTCTCTGCCTAGCAAACAAAGAAAGACGGTTTTAAGTCCCGGCTGTAGTAAAAATTTTAATTCATTTCTTCAGATTCCATCATTTATGTAGGTGTTGTTCAGACCTACTGGTAACAAATCTAGCAGCCTGCCTCTGAATTACTTCGACGTCCTCCTTTAATCCTCCCGTACACTGACGGTGGAAGCCGCGGGAACCTTACTGGAAGCCATTAGCTGTGAGGAAGTACGTGATGCGATCGCAAAGGGTGCGTTGAACCGGTCCCCAGGCATTGATGGACTTCCTGCTGAATTTTATCGAGAATTTCGCAACGAAATGGCACCGCGATGGACGGAAATGTACAACGAGATGTTGAATTCCGATGCGCCTATTCCACCGGCTTTTATGGAAGGCCTCTTGGTGCCAGTACATAAACCGAAGCCAGGAATTACGGTCACACATTATCGCCCCATCACCCTGCTTAATGCCGACTATAAGATCTTTGCACGATTGCTAGCGTCCCGATGTCGTATGTTAATTCGTAGCGTTCTCTCTCCAGAACAGACGACACCGGGTGGATCGGTGAATGTGGAAACAGCTACTGGCGAATGCCGTGATGTGATAGCGCTGTCGATGCGCAACACCATCTCCCTGCATCGGCGCTGGGGACTGAGGTATAAGACGTTCTCTCGCCCCTCTCCCTTCACCTTCAGCAATTATTAGGCCGTCTTCGTGAGTGCCGGCTGCCTCTGTATGACGTCCGGCGCCTCCTCAATATCGTCATACCACATCTTTGCAGGCGGTAATATATTCGTGTCCATTGCCACAGCATCTGCTTCGGGAGAGCCAATTGGTTGTGATTCCTCTTCAGCATCACCACGTCCCGGTACCGTCAATGTGACAGACCGCTGCGGGTCTGATCGAACAGTTTCCATTGCCTCATCCTGTGTCGTAGAGGCTGTTGTGTCGTCTTGGTCCACAGGCACATCGTCGTCGGGGCAAGGGGAGTCATCCCTAGGAGATGTCGTGCGACGACGCCGTTTCCTCCTTTTCGGGGAACGTTGTTTGCGTGATCTTCCTTCCGTGTCCTCAGATTGTAGGGAATCACGGCTGCCCGACAGAAAAGCATCCGTAGGAACAGGAAGTGTTTCGAGTCCCATCGTTGTACTTGGCGGGAGTTCGGTCGAAACTGATGTTGTCGTCACAGAGTGCGTTCCAGACGGTACAGCATCCGTAGTGGCTGGGACTGCTTCATGTACTATCGGTGTGCTTGGTGGGAGTTCGGACTCATCGGATGTTGTCGCCGTAGATTGTATGCTCGATGGAGCAGCAACCTCTGTCATCCCGACGTCTGCTACAAGGTTTCGGAGAGTGCCATCTTCCACCAGGGCTGTGTCTTTTCGGTCATCAGCGGACGCAGTGAGGGCTTTGGAATAGGTGATCGGAAGTACTGTCATCGCCGGCGACGGCTCCCGCACGTCTGAAGGCAGTTGCGTAATCCGCCGTTGCATACAGTTCGACCTGAGGTGTCCCTTCTGGCCACAGCCAGAACATGTACGTGGTTGACCATCGTAAATCACCACCGCCCGACAACCACCAATTGTCAGATAGGACGGTACATGCTTCTGAAGATCAATAGTGATCTGTCGCACTCCGTTAAGAACTGGGTACGTGGCGAATTGTGTCCAGCGTTCTGCTGTGTGACCATGTACCGTGCCGTATGGCTTAAAAGCCTCGATAACTTCGTCAGCCGGGAGCTCAAAAGGCAGCTCAAAAACACGTATTGTCCTTACACCCAGACCAGCATGTTCTACAGTTACCGTGCCGACATTCCCGTCACTATGGCAAAATCGGAGACCTGCTTTTGTCGGCTGTAGAATTCTCTCACACGCCGCGTCATTTACCATCTTAACATACACCGTGGGACTAACGATGGACAGATGAATTCCGACAATATCGTTTGGCGGTATCTTGACGTCCTCTCGAATGAATCGTTCCACTGCTAAAGCCTTTGGTCGTTCGTAGTCTTTGCAGAAAGTGAATCGTAATGTAGTTTTCCTGTACTTGTTCGCCATGATCGTTGTTACTAGCCCGCGCGCAGACTAAGTCCACAAGTAAACAAACACTCGGACACGCCGCACAGGCGGAAGTAGCGGACCTCCGCTTCGCACGGCCGCTAGCGCCGAACTGTGCCCCACTCGGCTACCCCGCGCGGCTAGACGCGGCGCTATAGACGCTGTCACGAAACAGCCATCACAAAGGAAAATATCGAGAAAATGCACCATTCGTTTCTAGCAGATCGACGGTTAAATGTGGATAAAATAGATACAAAAATGTAAACGCCATATAGCGTTGTTGGCTTCAGTTTTGCTTCCACTATCAAGCGCGAAGTCATGAATTGCTCTCTGGTGCCTTTACCTTTCCTGGAGCCAAACTGATCGTCATCTAACAGCTCCTCAATTTTATTTTCTATTTTTGTATATACTATTTTCGCTTGTAGCTTGGGTGCATCAGATGTTAGCTGAATGTGCGATAGTTCTTGCACACATCTGCCATTGGTACCTTCGAAACTGTGTGTATGATACTTTTCCGAAAGTCTGTCGGTACAGCGCCAGTCTTATAGATTCCATTCAGCAACTTGAATAGTCGATTGACTCACATTTCCCCCAAAGTTTTTAGAAATTACGAAGGAATATTAGCTATCCGTTCTGCTTTATATGATCCCATGTCTTCCAGAGCTCTTTAAATTCTGACTCTAGTGCCGGATCCCGTATGTCTTACTTATCCAATTCAGTTTCGTTCTTCTATAAAGTCATCAGACAAGTTTGTAGAGGTCCTGAATGCACGATTTCCACGTATACTGTCTTTCCTTTCCTGTCAACAGTGGAATTCCCATTGCACTATTAATGCTACCACTCTTGCTTTGAACTTCACCGAAGGCCCTTTTGACTTTTCTACATGCTGAGATGGTGCTTCCCAAAATCATATAGCTTTTATTGTGTCTCCCTGTTTAGAGGCACAAAACGCGTGGGTGTTTTCAGCTCCTTACTAAATGCAAATAAGTAGGAGGCCGAGTTGATAGGAGCTGAAGGAGTCCAGGTTGCAATAATATGCTGTACAGCACACTGTTAGAGAGAAGGATGATTATTCAAGAAACACATAGTACAATGAAAATTACTTATCTTCAGTAGTTTGTAGGACTGCAGCTACGGCTATAACTAACACAACATATTCTCAGGGACTAAGCCTGATGGGCCCTCCTCAGAGAATCAATGCAAACAGAACTGGCTGAGGGACGATTATGAAAGTGCGTCTGCCTAGGTTGAAATCTAGCTAAGAAGTGAACGAGGCACACTCCAGTTCCGTCGAGCTGCACAGCCCGCCAGAGTGCGCCGCGCTTGGCAGACGACGGGCTGTCAACCTTGTGTTGGCCCGGCGTTGTAGTAGTATCTGTGGCAATGATACTACAGTGTTCGATTTCTTTACGTTTTTTCTGCAGCCGTTTCGCCCTGTCTGCCTTACGCTTCCGATTTATTTCACACTGAACAGAAGGGTGTCGAGGTCCATGCACATGACACTTATCCGACCCCTGATGACGTACGCAGCTCCTGTCTGGGGATACGCTGCGCCTACACTCCTGCGCCGTCTGCAGCTGATACAAAACAAAGTACTCAAAATCATAAGCAATGCTCCACGATACACACGCACCGCGGACCTTCACCGGGAATACCGACTTGAGACTCTCACGGAGGTAATCCACAAACTCACCACAAGACTATACAGAAACTCCAGACATTCGCAGAACCCGTTTATTCTGAATCTGGGGAACTACGACCACAACCATAGATGGAAACATAAAAGACCAAAATACATACTTACAATGACCTAGCAACTATGGCGAAGCACACGCAAACACAACGGTACAGGTGAGCCCCTGTTAATCAGACGCCATTACTGGATATCCAGCTGGAATAAACTGCCGAATTACTGGCACCACGCAGGGAAGCCGTACCGTACACTGCTTGCAGAGAAGCTCCACACATCCCCCACACAGTGAGATGATCTATGGCCAATCTCCCGATACTGTAGAACGATCTTGATTGTTCCAGGAATGTAGCGGCTGCAGCAACTGGGATACATCGCCATCGCTTGCCACGGTAATGATGCATGATACCCATACTAACAAATCCAACCTTGCATGAACTATCGCAGCTAGTAAGCCACTACTGCTCTTACTACCCATCCCACTGTCGCAGAGGTTTTTTTTCCCACGGCACGAGCCTTGGCACTTTTATTCCCTCTGCTCTTCAAATCGCTACCCTCACTCACGTTTCGTCCACTATCTATCGCCTGATGGACCGCGTTATTGCGCAGTCTAACCCAGACACACGGATAACATCACAGCCCAGCATCCTGTGATCCACTTACTAGATAACTAACATGTTGACGGAGGTGACAGTAGAACTTTTGGTTTGGTCACCACGTTGGTGCGGGCGTGGAGGCGCCCAATCTCACTCTGAGATGATTCACGTTTCTTTATTCCTGTCTTTCCCTGACTATTTTTGTACTGCTAAGCCTTAATACTGTAGTAAATGTCTGGAATATTTGGAGCAGTGGGTGAATCTTCACTGTCGTCACTGCAGTTGTTTAATCACCAATGAGTGGCTCCAGCAGGATACCTGAAGGAACTTTTGGACTCTTTTCCTCTCCCAACTGAGTGCATAGTCAGGGCTAGAGGCGGTGCTACACAGTACTTGGCGTAATGTCATCTGTGGTTGACAAACTTTTTTACTCAGTGAACTTATATTTTTGAGCCCAGTGTAGTCCTACAGACCCAGTGTGAGAGCTCCGCAGGTGCTGTTTCCCCTGCGTCCAGGTTCCCGGGGACAGCATTCAGCCTCACCGGCGCTGCCCCTCCCTCTCCCACTGCTCTCTTGTGCCCGCCTGCAGACTGCCACTGCTCATCAGCGGCCGAACGCGGACCGCGAAGAGAAACTCGTTTGCTTCGGCGGGAACCTGACGGACAGGGCCGGCCGACGGACGAGTCGAGTACTGCCGGAATGAGCCTATTCTCGTTCGGCGCGACCTCATCTCGGAGCCCTGAAAAGAGCGGTCGGCGTCCCCTAAGGCGGCGCTGCCCGCCCCTGACCTCCTGCCTGCCGCGGGTTCCCATTAGGGGGATCCCCCGGCGCAGCTGCCGCCGTTTATGGGCAAATGAAATGAGCGCCTGACGTCCAAAAGTGGCATTATCTCTAAACGGTACGGCTCCTTTCACCGGGGGACATCTTAACTACCGCCTTCCTGTCGTAACAGAACTTCCAGTGTTGCTCTCCGGAAGCACTGCGAAACATCTGAAGAGAGTTCTCATTAATGTAGCTAACCCCTTTAGGCATTACAAACCAGAGAAGAGCTGTCGCAGATGGCACTGTTTCTCTTGCACCCTTTTCTTACAGCTCTGTGTATCTAACGACTCCAGGTAGTCACGTAATTGGAAATTTGTGGTAAAGTCTTATGGGATCAAACTCCTGAGCTAATCGGTCTCTAAGCCTACACACTACTTAAAAAATGGTTCAAATGGCTCTGAGCACTATGGGACTTAACATCTATGGTCATCAGTTCCCTAGAACTTAGAACTACTTAAATCTAACTAACCTAAGGACATCACACAACACCCAGTCATCACGAGGCAGAGAAAATCCCTGACCCCGCCGGGAATCGAACCCGGAAACCCGGGCGTGTGAAGCGAGAACGCTACCGCACGACCACGAGCTGCGGACCTACACACTACTTACTCTAGCTTATACTGACTTACGCTATGGACACCACTCACAGCCCTGCCCGATGGAGGACTCGAACCTCCGACGCGGGTGCCGCATAGAGATGGGCAAAACTGTTCTTTTCAGAGATTGGATCAGAACTGTTCACTCCCTGAAATGAATTAGCTCTTTTTCATGACTCACCACTCATTTACAATATAAAATAAATGGAAGGCACATTGCCCTTTAAACTTGGTTTATTCCAGTACTATACCTGTATTTTGATCTTATTTGATCCTATTTTGAAGTAACACAGATAATGAGTAAGAATTTTGTATTGTTTATTGAAATTTCCACGATATGACAAAGTTTTTGATTATTGATTTATTTTGCACTATCGTGGTTTTTTGGGTGATCGGAAAATGTTGTAACTTGAGATTTACATTAACAATATATTTGGCTATAACGTATTAAAATTTCATTAACCTCATACAAATACATCGCAAGCCATATATTTTTAAAGTGAACGTTTCCTTTCGAAGACGCCTAAAATCGCAAAATCCGTACCAGAATAAGAAAAAAATATATAAATTTGACTGTAAAACGAAAGTGCTGCATATAGCGTTACGCAGAATAAAACAAGGAAAATATTGGTGTATCACATTTTGCGATACGTTTATCGGTTCGCTCGTAATTAAAGCGTAAATTCGAGTGTCTATAATAAAAATCCTATAGTAAGAGGAGTCATCAGGAACCTAATCTAATCAGTTTAAACAAATAAAAATAAAATAAAAACAATTGATGTATACATAACATAATAATGTAATATACATAGCGGCATTACTACGAAGAACAATATCCAGTGGGGACGAACTCCGATGCAGAGGCGCTCGAGTCGAGCAGGTCGAGCCGCGAGCTGTATTACTGCGTGAGCTGAGACCGCAGAGACCACAGTGACACCTGAGTCGCTTTGCTCGACGCTCTGGCTAGAGTCGAGACGGTGGGGCGAGCGTTGAGCGGGCGAGTTCCGAGGGAGGGGGTAGCGGTGAACTCACCCGCTCCGAGACAAATAGTTCGTTCCCTTGTGAGCGGGTTTTTGCAAGTGGTTCCTATGTTATCCGCTAGGTGGCTCTCTGTCCTGTTGCTCGCATCAACTGCCCAGAGGGCAGGACGTGCGACTGAAACGATCGCCGACAGAGTGCGATGCGAATGGCGCGGCAGACGACGCACAGAGACGCCACGGCATATGTCAAACACAAAATCCAATGGGGCACTGCGCAATGCAGGCAGCCAAGGTAGAAGCAGGGCAGAGGCCGGCGCCGGCTGTGTTGTGTGGCGTGCACTGTGCTGTGACCAGCAGAGGCGCTGCTGATATGCTCCGTCTCTCTCTCTCTCTCTCTCTCTCTCTCTCTCTCTCTCTGCCGTGGGAAACGTTTGGAGCTACCGTTCTTTTTTTCTGAATCACTGATTGTTCACTCCTTTGAAAGATTGAACTCTATGACTTAGTTCAAGAGCGGATCCCCCATCTCTAGTGCCGCACGGACCGTGACAAGGCGCCCCTGAACGCGCGGCTACCTCGCACGGCTCGACGAGACGCTATATAGTCCAGGGCTTCACAACATACGTGCTCGCGGAGCAAGCTGTGAGCAGCAAGGTGCGAGCACGGAGCAGCGCGGGCACGCTACCCCCACTACCGGACCAGAGCGGAGAGTGGGGAATGTCAAGTGGGGCACACAGCAGCTGCCGCCAGTCAATGTAAATCCGCGGCCACCTGCAGCGATATCACTCACGAATTATTACTGGGACAAATGAAACAAATAAAGGAGAATGTACACGTGCCACATAATTTTATTAGCTTAGTGTATGCCTCTACATTCGCATTAATTTGTGAACTGTTACACAATAAAAGGTGTCACTGAAGTGTGGGATTCTCGGTTATCTTGTACTTTTTGCGCTTTACAATTGCGTCTATGTTCGGAGTAATTGTTCTTGTGCATTTTAGGTGCAGCGTGCAGTTTAAATTTCGATCAGACAATGCGTTTCTTAGGCGCGTCTTGTTACATTTCATTACAGAGAAAGTTGTTCACAAACATACGTGGAACCGAACATTGATATTATTGTAGCCGCCAGTTTGTGCAAACGAGGAAATCTATCCTGAGGAAAGTGTCTGTAGAATTCCAAAATGTTTTTCTTGTTCTGAAATTTGTCCCTGTATTCTCTGTCACACTGCAGGTCAATAATTTCTTGCTGCAGCTCAGGACGAATCTCTTAAATATTCGCTGAATATGGAGAGAACAGATCAAAATCACTCTCTAGTGCTGTCAGATCTTGAAACCGCTGATCAACTAAACTATGTGAATAACGTTCACAGTCTCTGTGAACAACTTGCATGGATGATAATTTAGGAAAATGAGCTAGGTTTCCTGTTTCCAGCTTACTCACCCAAAGTGTCAATTTCATTTTAAAAGTTCGTATTCGATCTATGAAATGAGTAATTAGCAGATCTTTACCTTGTAGTAAAATATTGAAAGCATTCAGATGCCTAGTTAAATCTGCTAAGATCGGGAGATCACATTCAAACGTGCGCGCGCATTTCCCTACCCTCCCCTCCCCCCCTACTCCGCGACTTTGCACCTGCTCGCGAGCACGTGCCTGACCAGACGCGAGTACTCGCGCTCAAAACCGGCCAGTTGTTAAGCCCTGCTATAGTCAATTCGTTCGTGATTTGTGTTTCACGTAACAGCCATCACAAAGTAAAATATCGAGAAAATGCACCATACGTTTCTAGCAGATCGACAGTTAAATGTGGATAAAATTACAAAAATGTATACGCCATATGGCGTTGTTGGCTGGTATATCGCACGTGGTTGTTTCATTCGCCAGTCGGAAAAGGTGTTCTCTTACTTCCTTGGTGCACCATCGCCCATTTCCCTGCGGAAATGTGAGAGGTGAAGGACAGTAACGGGTGCAAACATGTGACTCTTTTGTGACGGTTGTGAATAAATAGTTGCAACTATTTAAGTTCCAACCCTCGTATTATGAGTCAGTGTCGCCCGCATCTAGGGACATCTCTCAGCCGGCAGTTAATCAGATTCTTAAGCGCTACTGACTTAGCTCTGGAATTCCGAGCGTCAGCGTGTGCTTAGCGGTGGCATGTTTCCCATAGATGGTTTTGATTTCAGTCGCCCAAATCTGTCGGATACGGTGGTCATTCGTACACTTCCACACTTAGTGGCGCGTAGGAAACGTGTCGGCATTCAAAACGTCTTCCGGTCGTCTCAGAATGGATAAATACAGGTCCCCTGTTGTTTTCAACGGAACCTTATACCATTTGAGGTAACGATGACGGAGGTGAATAGCGCACTCTCCCCTTCAAACTACTCCACCAAGACTCAATAACATTGTAATAATGTTGTGAGCATGTGGGTGCTATTCTGTCATTCTGCGCAACGGATTAATCTGAGATGTACCCTTTACCCAGTGGCTCCTGCAAGATGCAATTTTCACCCCCACACTACTACAGAAGTCAGACAGACGCTCCAAACGTTCTAAAGAGAAATTCCTGAAAAACTTTCAGGAATAAATATCTTCTGGAGTCGTCCGCTGTAAGAAAATGACACAATAATTCACAAAATTTCTTACGTAACTAGTGGGAT
Source organism: Schistocerca cancellata (assembly GCF_023864275.1). Lineage (NCBI taxonomy): Eukaryota > Metazoa > Arthropoda > Insecta > Orthoptera > Acrididae > Schistocerca > Schistocerca cancellata. The sequence continues at coordinate 537,032,088 of NC_064632.1, forward strand.
ACGTGGGTACTGGAGTAGTGCTATTTAGTGTAAGAAAAACATGAAACTAACGAAAATTATTATTTATTTTGCTAAAATTCTGAGAAATCACAATGGCACCTTTAGTTATGAACTGAACAAGTTATTTCCGGGTTCTTTTGAGAATGTGAAGTTACCTCTCACGGATAGGATTCGCTAATGAAATTTCTATACAAAGTTTAAGATTGTTATTGACTAGGAAGAATGGCTGAGAGCCACGCCTACTCAACTTGAATAATCATCTGTTAGAATGTTGCTAGGTACGGTCAAGGCTGTCGTGTGTGAAACGCAGTGAAGTGTGTTGTTGTGGAGGAAATATGGGGCTCGAAAGAGCTGTAGCGCACCATACCGTAAGCTGTGATGGCTGCTGTCTGCGCTGCTCGCTGCTGACAAATAAGATAACTCTCTATCTGGATTTACCCTCGCCAATCAAACTCTCCCTATGCCTTGATGAAGTCAAGGACTCCTATTCGCCCCTACTCTAACTATTGGCGTGGTACACTGGTCAGATAACCAGTCTACAACAATGCCACACAAAAATTCGCTTGCAGGCGTTTAACTATAGCTCTGTCCGTTTGCACCGCACAACACAGTGAACAACGCTTAATTGCAAGAACTCAATATAGAGTCGCACTCCGATTTGCTCTCGACAGAGATGCTCTCTCAGTGAAGTTCTGAGGAGAGACTTGTTCCTCGCTCTTTGAGTACACGCACGAGCGCACACGCTCTCGTTACGTGTTTTCGCTCCAAGAGCGACAACAGAATGGCCCCTCTCCACACCAGACGTGAAGGGGTATATCTTTTGGTCTCTCCCATTACTCCTCCAGCTCAAGGCGTCAGAAATGTCGTCTGCAAATCAGTATTGCTCTTCTAAAACGGGAGGATGACGTTCTGTTTAAGGCGACCAATATGGCAATCTGTAGCATCGGCGTTTGGTGTTTGCTGCCTCCCTGTCAAAATCTCTGAAACTGCGTGCTATATTTGTAAAGAATGCGAAGGCAGGGTGGTCCCACACAATGTAGCGGAATTTGCTTTTAAGCCGAACACGGGGTCGTTCTTCCTTTCATTCGGGCGAACGCTGTCTGCTCTATGGGCGGTCACCGGCCGACATAGATATGATGTCTCGTCCTCTGAAGGGACCGGCCCCCCGGAGTGCGGTTTGCGTCTCCCGAACTAAAAGCTCCTGTGACCGTCGTGTCTGGAATGTACGTGTGTACGCCATCCTCGTGTATTTCAATCACGGTGCGCTTACTTGGTATTTGCATATCGTTTACATGAATTCATACAACATTGACTTTATCTTATCGAGTTTGGGTTCGAATGAAGCGTCTTGATGTGCGGAATATGATTGTGAGGGCGGAATATGTAAGCAATGAAGGTCAGGAGACCACAATGTTTTACACCATATGTTTCTGACTAATACAGCACTATCCATCACAAAACGAAAAAAGTGGTCCAACTAAAACATTCATATTTCTTTATGTACTTCATGAATATGTAATAAAAAAGAGGGTTCCTTTGTGATATGTGATATGGTAATAAAGTGGTGGCCATGGGATATGCGAGAGTTCATCCTTGTCCTCACAAGACCAATCTTAGACTATCAGAGCGATGTCAACACGGCCCTGTCCTCTCAGAACACAGCATCACTACTGGGGAACAAACACTGGACCATGCTATGGACTCGATTAGACAAAATGGTCAGATAATCCTCGGCACTAGTGTATCTTGCAGAGTAACCACGGTGCCCATGGAATAACACAACATGGCTTCCCGAATTATGAACGAACCCGCACCGTGTTCCACTCTCCAGACAAAAACTCTGTCAGAAGTTGGAAACAGAGTGTAACAGACTCATTCGACCAAGAGACACTCTGCTATTGCCTCATAGTCCAGGTTTTATGGCTTCGGCACCAGTTTTTCCCATTAAGGGCGTCTGTATCAATGATGGGTAGGTTTGGTGTACCAGCTCACCCTGCCGTTCCCTACTTATGCAGCTCCCTTCGTGATCTTTTGGTGCTGGTACAGTTTGAAAGTGCAACATTCAGTTCTGTAGTGACGTTTGCAGCTATCGTCCTCGTATTTTTCGTCACTATCCTCTTCAGTGGCTGTCCGTCACGATCACTCAACATACATTTCTGCCGCATTATAACTTACAAGGGAACCTCCCCATCGCACCCCTCTTAGATTTAGTTATAAGTTGGCACAGTGGATAGACCTTGAAAAACTGAACACAGATCAATCGAGAAAACAGGAAGAAGTTGTGGAACTATGAAAAAAATTAGCAAAATATACAAACTGAGTAGTCCATGAGAAAGATAATAAACATCAAGGAGAATGTGTGCTGAGAAGCGCCGTGGTCTCGTGGTTAGCGTGAGCAGAGAGGTCTTTGGTTCAAGTCTTCCCTCGAGTGAAAAGTTTACATTCGTTATTTTTGCAAAGTTATGATCTGTCCGTTCGTTCATTAACGCCTCTGTTCACTGTAATAAGTTTAGTGTCTGTGTTTTGCGACCGCACCGCAAAACCGTGCGATTAGTAGACGAACGGACGTGCCTCTCCAATGGGAACCGAAAACATTTGATCGCAAGGTCATAGGTCAACCGATTCCTGCACAGGAAAACACGTCTGATATATTCTATACGACACTGGTGACGGCATGTGCGTCACATGACAGGGATATGTTGTCGACCCACCTAACTTGTACACTTGGCGAATGGTTAAAACGATTCTTCTACCTTGCCCAATTTATGTTTTCTTGTGGATGTGATAATCACTCCCAAAAAAGTGATGAAAATATAAGAGTTTGTCACGGACGGATGGACAGATAATAATTGTCTGAAAATAAAAAATTAAAAGTTTTCAATCGAGGGAAGACTTGAACCGAGGACCTCTCTTTCCGCAACTGCTCACGCTAACCACGGGACCACGGCGCTCCTATAGTTACCCTATCCTTGATGTTGCCTATCTTGCACATAGACTACTCAGTTTGTATATTTTGCTTATGTTTTTCATAGTTCCATATAACTTCTTCCTGTTTTCTCGATTGATCTGTGTTCAGTTTTTCAGGCCTATCCACTGTGCCAACTTATAACTAAATCTGAGGGGGTGCGATGGGGAGGTTCCCTTGTTAGTTGAAAGTGTCAGTGAATTAACGTTGTGCGTTATAAATCTTATCAACGATACCTCTTCAACCACCAAATACTTCGGCTGTCTTGGTTACGGAAGCACCCATTAAATGACAACAAGCCGTTTGTCCACATTCGACTTCACTGTGCTCCGACATGAAGCACTCACTACAGAGAACACTGTTCTGATCGCGACTAAAACTTGCAACAATTGAGGACGGTGCGGAGATGTCGTACTTGACGAAAAACAACGGCGCAACTTGCAGGGTTTGTTAGCATCTGCATTTATGTTCAAGCATTCATTTCTCGCGGTGTTTCCATATTTTGTGCCACACTGTACTTCAGGAAACTTACTACGGACTTGTCAGATCCATGCCATTCGTAACCATTGCTTTATTGAGTCCCAAATTTGGACCAACACGCTATTCAACGTGTGCTCACAATGTTTTGCCTCATCAGCGTAACTTTGTCTTGGTAAACCATTGCCCTTTCCACCATAAACAAGGACAGTCAAAGAGTATCCATAAATCTGAACCAAACTTGCTACATTTATCACTGTCTCGAAAGAATCGTTGTGCGGGTAACAACAATTTACGTACGAAAGGGCTTGGGGTGGTTGTGAAAAAGCCGAGTAACCCACGACACGCGAGTACCCATATTTTCTTCGTCGAGTATTTGAGAATGACAGCACTTAGTGATTTGCAATAAACTTTACACATAATTTTAAATCTTTACAAAACTTTTTCTCGCTGACAACCTCCAATGATTTTCACTGTTCATGCAGTGAAGCAGCCGCTTCAAGTTTCACGTTTTAATTTACTACTTCTTTATTGCTTATAGGATCTTGTATTAACATATAGCGCTGACTGCACTTGCAAAATTATATCTTTGTAAGGAGACACAACGTCGTAAAAACTGAGATGCGTGATAAATTGCCGCGTCATGCATTACGTTTTAATTTATTACGTCTTTAATGCTAACTCTGCACGTAACACGTTTCGTGACAGGATCCAAATTCTCGTATACCGTCGAATTTACTTCCAAATTTATATCATTATACGACACATTGCTCAGAAGTTGTGAGCTCATAAAAAGTGAGTTCCGTAAAAACTAAAGTGCAGGGTGAAATTCGCTACAAATACAGGTGAACTATATGTACAAACAAGTGTCCATCTGTGAAGTATGTGTGACTCGTGGGTAGTCTGGTGAAGCCGCGAATAAAAACTTCCTCCTAAGCCTCTGGATCTCTTTCACAGAAATTTGGTACACATACACTGTCAAATCACATTAATGTCGGCACCGCCTATGTTCGAAGTGAACGTGCAACAACCACTCACAGACAGCTGGTAGCAGTGGAGGGTATATTAAGTGAATCAGGGGACACGGGAAGCAGTGCAATCGTAGTCGTAATCTGGAGAAAGCAATTTATCTGACGTCCAAAAAAGGCGTAATCACTGGATTCGGGTCAGTGGTGGTAACATTTTCGATATGGCAAAGTTTTAAACTGTTCGCGTGCCGACATGGTTGAAGTATACCGTGCATGGAGAAATGGTGTTATCCAATATCCGTGCCGGGGCAACTGTGGTGCACTGCTGGGTATACATTAGAGGGGTGAACGACGGCTGAGGAGATGTGTACGTGTAAATAGACGTGAACTGTCGAGCATCTGACCGCCCAAATGAACCAAGGGGCTACAAAGATGTCCCATCTGTTATCCGCTCAGCGAACATTGCTGCGCATGGGCCTCTGCACCATGCGCCGGGTCCATACACCCTTGCTGACTGCTGTTCATCGGCAACGAAGGCTGCAGTTTGCACCGAATGCAGCAACTCGACTTACACTGAGTGGCAACAGGTGGCCTTTTTTTATGTTCCATTCCACAGATCGCCTTTGGCGTGACCGGCGTGTAACAGCAGAAAGCAAACACAAAATCTGGAATAGGGAACGTTATCGCCTGGCTAATGTTTTCGTGTTATTAAAAATATGGTTCAAATGACTGTGAGCACTATGGGACTTAATATCAGAGGTCATCAGTCCCCTAGAATTTAGAACTACTTAAACCTAACTAACCTAAGGACATCACACACATCCATGCCCGAGGCAGGATTCGAACCTGCGACCGTAGCGGTCGCGCGGTTCCAGACCGAAGCGACTAGAACTGCTCGGCCCCCACCGCCGGCTAGTGTTATTCCCTGCGTGATCTCATCATTCTTGAAGGCATAATACACTCCTGGAAATGGAAAAAAGAACACATTGACACCGGTGTGTCAGACCCACCATACTTGCTCCGGACACTGCGAGAGGGCTGTACAAGCAATGATCACACGTACGGCACAGCGGACACACCAGGAACCGCGGTGTTGGCCGTCGAATGGCGCTAGCTGCGCAGCATTTGTGCACTGCCGCCGTCAGTGTCAGCCAGTTTGCCGTGGCATACGGAGCTCCATCGCAGTCTTTAACACTGGTAGCATGCCGCGACAGCGTGGACGTGAACCGTATGTGCAGTTGACGGACTTTGAGCGAGGGCGTATACTGGGCATGCGGGAGGCCGGGTGGACGTACCGCCGAATTGCTCAACACGTGGGGCGTGAGGTCTCCACAGTACATCGATGTTGTCGCCAGTGGTCGGCGGAAGGTGCACGTGCCCGTCGACCTGGGACCGGACCGCAGCGACGCACGGATGCACGCCAAGACCGTAGGATCCTACGCAGTGCCGTAGGGGACCGCACCGCGACTTCCCAGCAAATTAGGGACACTGTTGCTCCTGGGGTATCGGCGAGGACCATTCGCAACCGTCTCCATGAAGCTGGGCTACGGTCCCGCACACCGTTAGGCCGTCTTCCGCTCACGCCCCAACATCGTGCAGCCCGCCTCCAGTGGTGTCGCGACAGGCGTGAATGGAGGGACGAATGGAGACGTGTCGTCTTCAGCGATGAGAGTCGCTTCTGCCTTGGTGCCAATGATGGTCGTATGCGTGTTTGGCGCCGTGCAGGTGAGCGCCACAATCAGGACTGCATACGACCGAGGCACACAGGGCCAACACCCGGCATCATGGTGTGGGGAGCGATCTCCTACACTGGCCGTACACCACTGGTGATCGTCGAGGGGACACTGAATAGTGCACGGTACATCCAAACCGTCATCGAACCCATCGTTCTACCATTCCTAGACCGGCAAGGGAACTTGCTGTTCCAACCGGACAATGCACGTCCGCATGTATCCCGTGCCACCCAACGTGCTCTAGAAGGTGTAAGTCAACTACCATGGCCAGCAAGATCTCCGGATCTGTCCCCCATTGAGCATGTTTGGGACTGGATGAAGCGTCGTCTCACGCGGTCTGCACGTCCAGCACGAACGCTGGTCCAACTGAGGCGCCAGGTGGAAATGGTATGGCAAGCCGTTCCACAGGACTACATCCAGCATCTCTACGATCGTCTCCATGGGAGAATAGCAGCCTGCATTGCTGCGAAAGGTGGATATACACTGTACTAGTGCCGACATTGTGCATGCTCTGTTGCCTGTGTCTATGTGCCTGTGGTTCTGTCAGTGTGATCATGTGATGTATCTGACCCCAGGAATGTGTCAATAAAGTTTCCCCTTCCTGGGACAATGAATTCACGGTGTTCTTATTTCAATTTCCAGGAGTGTAGATTAATCCATGTACGCTTCTGTCCTTGGGCTGCCATATAGTTCGTGTTTGCTCGGCACGATGGTAATGACAGTGGCACGTAAAGTGCCCTCCGCCACCCGCCGTTGGGTGGCTAGCGGAGTATAAATGTAGAAGTAGATGGATAGTGTATTACTTACTGTCTGGAAAGAAATGGTGTGGGGCTAAGAACCACCAGCCTGCTAGTGGATTGCTGGCGATAAGTTGGAGATTGAGAGTGATGATGAGGAGGAGGAGTAGGAGGAGATGGGAGGAAGGAGGAGATGGACATAGGTGGTAGGAAGCGGTGGAGAGAGAGAGGGGAGGGGTAAATGGACAAAGCTTCCGAGGATGTGATGGATGGAGGAAGGCGGTAGGAGGAGATGGATAGAGAGAGAGGAGGAGGACTGGAGGAGACTGGCTTAGATGGGGTTAGGAGATGAACTTAGACGAGGGGAGGAGGAAAGACGAGATAGATGAGGCGAGTAGGTGATGGACATAGAGAAGGGGAGGAGTATTTGGTAAATGGAGAAGGGGAGGAGGAGGCTGATAAAGAATGAAGGGAGGAGGAGATGGACAGATGGGGAATGGTGAGCTGGACGAAGATTGGAATAAATACGTGGCAGGGCAACAATGGGCACTCAGCTAGTTGGTATATAAAATAAGGCTACAGCTAGCTTTTGTACTTAGCATATAAACACCAACGTGTATTGAGCTGTCAGTTCTTACGTCATCAGAACGCTGAAGGTAATAAAGTATATGAAAAATTGGATATCTCCTCCGAAATGATAATACGACAATTTAGGAAGAGGAACAAGGTCATCGGCATTCTATCGAGGCACCTCGCTCTTGACGCTCGTGTAACAGTTTAGCGAAGTTGGGAGTGGCGGGGTTGGCAGCGGTGTAAGGTTATCTGTCGGCGGCAGGGAGCGCCACGTGGGATCAGCGGGGCGACGCCCGGCGCCGCGACGCCCGCATGACGAGGCAGCTCGCGCGCCGCCGCAGATAAGGCCCGGCGCGGGCTGGCGGCTGGCGGTTATCTGTGCGCCAGAATGACGCACCAGCGCCAGATATTGCCACTCCAGCGGCTCTTCTGCCGGCGACCCCCGGTAAAGGCCGTCGTCGCCTGCCGGGAGCCGCCCCGCGACCTCCGAGCCGTGTGGGACACGAGTCGGCGCCCCTGCAAGAACGCGCGGAATTCACCGCTCTTCCGCCACCCAGCATAATTGCGGTCCCGCCACGCAGAGCCACACAGCAGATGGCGTGTCGCCGCTCAACCGCAACTGCACCTCCGTGAACATAGAAATAGTGTAATGGGCGCTCGGGTCTTTTACTTTTTAATGAAGAGGCTTATCTCACTAGGGGTAAGACGGATACTGCCTACAGGAAAATTAAAGAGACCTTTGGAGAAAAGAGAACCACTTGTATGAATATCAAGAGCTCAGATGGAAATACAATTCTAAGCAAAGAAGGGAAAGCAGAAAGGTGAAAGGAGTTTATACAGGGTCTGTACAAGGGCGATGTACTTGAGGACAATATTATGGAAATAGGAGAGAATGTAGCTGAAGAAGAAATTGGAGATATGATTCTGCGTGAAGGGTTTGACAGAGCACTGAAAGACCTGAGTCGAAACAAGGCCCCGGGAGTACACAACATTCCATTAGAACTACTGACAGCCTTGGGAGAGCCAGTCCTGACAAAACTCTACCATCTGGTGAGCAAGATGTATGAAACAGGCGAAATACCCTCAGACTTCAAGAAGAATATAATAATTCCAATCCCAAAGAAAGCAGGTGTTGACAGATGTGAAAATTAGCGAACTACCATTTTAATAAGTCACGGCTGCAAAATACTAACGCGAATTCTTTGCAGACGAATGGAAAAACTAGTAGAAGCCGACCTCGGGGCGACCAGTTTGGATTCCGTTAAAATGTTGGAACACGTGAGGCAATACTAACCCTACGCCTCATCTTAGAGGAAAGATTAAGGAAAGGCAAACCTACATGTCTAGCATTTGTAGACTTAGAGAAAGCTTTTGACAATGTTGACTGAAATACTCTCTTTCAAATTCTGAAGGTGGCAGAGGTAAAATACAGGGAGCGAAAGGCTATTTACAACTTGTACAGAAACCAAATGGTAGTTATAAGACTCGAGGGACATGAAAGGGAAGCAGTGGTGGGGAAGGGAGTGAGACAGTTTTGTAGCCTTTCCCCGATGTTATTCAATCTGTATATTGAGCATGCTGTGAAGGAAACAAAAGAAAAATTCGGAGTAAGTGTTAAAAGCCATGGAGAAGAAATAAAAACTTTGAGGTTTGCCGATAACATTGTAATTCTGTCAGAGACAGCAAAGGACTAGGAAGAGCAAATGAACGGAATGGGTAGTGTCTTGAAAGGAGGATATAAGAAGAACACAAAAAAAAGAGCAAAACGAGGTTAATGGAATGTAGTCGAATTAAGTCGGGTGATACTGAGGGTATTAGATTAGGAAATGAGACACGTAATGTAATAAAGGAGTTTTGTTATTTGGGGAGCAAAATAAGTGATGATGGTCGAAGTAGAGAGGATATAAAGTGTAGACTGGCAATGGCAAGGAAAGCGTTTCTGAAGAAGAGAAATTTGTTAACATCGAGTATAGATCTAAGTGACAGGAAGTCATTTCTGAAAGTGTTTGTATGGAGTATAGTCATGTATGGAAGTGAAACATGGACGATAAATAGTTTGGACAAGCAGAGAATAGAAGCTTTCGAAATATTGTGCTGCAGAAAATGCTGAAGATTAGATGGGTAGATCACATTACGTTTGGGGAGGTATTGAGTAGAATTGGGGAGAAGAGGAGTTTCTGGCACAACTTGACTAGAAGAAGGGATCGGTTGGTAGGACATGTTCTGAGGCATCAAGGGATCACCAATTTAGTATTGGAGGGCAGCGTGAAGGGTAAAAATCGTAGAGGGAAACCAAGAGATGAATACACTAAGCAGATTCAAAAGGATGTAGGTTGCAGTAGGTACTGGGAGATAAAGAAGCTTGCACAGGATAGAGTAGCATGGAGAGGTGCATCAAACCAGTCTCAGGACTGAAGACCACAACAACAACAGAGTGAACTTCACAGTCTACAGTTACTGCCCCGTGACTTAGTTTCTATCAGTATTAATATCTACCACCAGTGCCAACAACTACCAAAAAGTCCTTGTGACAGGGTAAACTTCACCTGGAAAGGTGGTGGACACTCGAATTTGGAGGAGCACACTTTGCCACCGGCCGCCAAGCATACACTTAGGGACCCGCAGTGGAGGGGACGCTACCTCAACATCACACTGCGGGATTACGCCAGTGTAACGTCAGCAATAACGGTGAGTACCAGTTGGACTGTAGCCCGTGGATGGCTGTAGAACGTCTTAAGCCAGATCTGCCCTCTGAAGAGCTCTAGCTCATTCAAATACACTTGCGTTTACCCCAGACAGGGATGTACGCTTTCGCCGCTACTGTTGAATCTGCATATCAGTGGTGCAGTATGCGGAAATAATAAAAAGGTTCAAGTGAGGAATTAAAATTCGAGGTGAAAGGATATCAGTTACAAGATTCACTGATAACATTGCTATACTCAGTGAAACTGTGGAAGAATTACAAGGCCGGCCGGTGTGGCCGAGCGGTTCTAGGCGCTTCAGTCCGGAACCACGCGAGTGCTACGGTCGCAGGTTCGAATCCTGCCTCGGGCATGGATGTGTGTATTGTCCTTAGGTTAGTTAGGTTTAAGTAGTTCTAAGTTCTAGGGGACTAATGACCTCAGATGTTAAGTCTCATAGTGCTCAGAGCCATTTGAACCATTTGAAGAATTACAGGAACTGCTGAATGGAATGGACAGTCTAATAAGGACAGAATACTGACTGAGAGAAAATCGAAGAAAAACGAAAGTAACGAGAAGTAGCAGAGATTAGAACAGTGAAAAACTTAGCATTCGGATTGGTGATCACTAAGCAACCGAAGTTGACGAATTCTGCTACCTAGGCAGCAAAATAACCCAAGACGGACGGAGCTGATTGTCATTGGAAGAAAGGGTATTCCTAGGCAACAGAAGTCTGCTAGTATCAAACATAGACCTTACTTTGAAGAAGAAATTTTTGAGAATGTACGTTTTCATTACAGTAGGTAGTGAGATATGGAGTGTGGGAAAACTAGAACAGAATCGGAGCCTTTGCGATGTGGTGCCACAAAGAGATGGCGTGCTAGATTTATTACTGGTAGTTTCAAACAACATGTAAATGTTATGGAGGTGCTTCGGGAACTCTAATGGAAATCTCTGGAGGGAAGGCGACATTCTTTTCGGGAAACACCACTGAGAAAATTTAGAGAACCGAAATCTGAAGCTGACTAAGGCATGTAGACAGTTGTTTTTCCCGCACTCTATTTGAAGTGGAGCAGGGGAGGAAGTGACTAGCAGTGCCACGTGGTACATCCGCCACGCACCGTACAGAGGCTTGCGAATATCTATGAAGGCGTAAATGTAGACGTAGACATTCCACGAATTGTGCAGTCATAGACAATCCATATCCTCTTACAACTGTACTTCCAATGGACCCCAATATTGGTACCACCTATCAAGTATAGCCCCTTACCAACTTTCCTATCTCATCAGGGCTCCAACCTTCCATCTTCCCTCGGATCTTTCCTTACCCATGTTCCCCTTCTTTCTCCCACTTCCCCTAGCCATTTTTCCCTTCACATTAAGGTCCTACCCACACAACAGACACCCTTCCCTTCCTATCCTCCGAACATCCACTTTCCACCATAGACGCTACACAACAGTCCATTACTTACATCCATAGTCTACAATCCTACCAAACAACGTAGCTCGCTGTACTAAGCATGAACAGTGGAGTTGTAACGAAGAGGATCCAAGTGCAAGTGGCTGCTGGAGGCGTGGCTCAGTGTGCATGCACCATTGGGTCCGCCAGATCCCACGCGAACATTATCGGCGTTGAATGGAAACTTGTAGTTCCGTTACCAATTTTGCGGTGTCCATGGGGTGTTTTTGATACGTGCCACCAAATCAGTAGCTATGAAGAGATGAAGTGATATGCATATGACGTTTAGTGTCGTCTCGTTGTCACTGTAGGCTTGCACCATGGGAAGCAAGGAGAGGATATTGTTGGTGGCCGGTATAAACAGAGAGCTACTTAAGATAGTCCAGCTGTTGTGCAACAAGCTCTCCTTAATAGTTCACTTTAGCCTCATTGCTGGTGAAGTCCCGCTAGGCACACAGCTCTGGTCACTAGGTACTGTGATAGAGATAAAGGCTGCCACTCCGTGACTCGCTGGATGACTGACAGGGCCCTCCGGTCTGCTGCAGCGATCTGAATACAAGCGGTCGAGAGGGCTTTGGCGGTGCATTCCTTGCGAGTTTGTCTTTGGCCGCTCTCCTGATAGGCTTGCTTGCTCCGGTGCCTACTATCGACCATTCGCAGCCTCTTTGCTGCCCAGTGTGCTGAAGACAGCTTACGCCAGCACATGATGGACCAGTGTGGGTAGTTGCTTTCAAGGAGTCTTCGCACTTTAGGGCTCAACAGCAGATGTTAATTTCATCTGAATCATCAAAATGGTCGCAGCAATGATGCGAAAATTTCGGAAGTTTGTTGTGTGATGATGACTGTGATACACTATTCTGCTGCCAAATAATGGAACTACTACTTTTAAGGTCTCAGTTCCTGATCTGTTTCTCTCAGCACTACCTCTCCTAATAGTTAAGATGGACGACAATACACTCGTCAGTGTAATGGCGTGTTCTTTGCTTTGCTGCGGGACCAGATCGAGTGGAACTACAGGGTGTTACAAAAAGGTACGGCCAAACTTTCAGGAAACATTCCTCACACACAAAGAAAGAAAATATGTTATGTCGACGGGATGTGTCCGGAAACGCTTACTTTCCATGTTAGAGCTCATTTTATTACTTCTCTTCAAATGAAATTAATCATGGAATGGAAACACACAGCAACAGAACGTACCAGCGTGACTTCAAACACTTTGTTACAGGAAATGTTCAAAATGTCCTCCGTTAGCGAGGATACATGCATCCACCCTCCGTCGCATGGAATCCCTGATGCGCTGATGCAGCGCTGGAGAATGGCGTATTGTATCACAGCCGCCCACAATACGAGCACGAAGAGTCTCTACATTTGGTACCTGCGTCGCGTAGACAAGAGCTTTCAAATGCCCCCATAAATGAAAGTCAAGAGGGTTGAGGTCAGGAGAGCGTGGAGGCCATGGAATTGGTCCGCCTCTACCAATCCATCGGTCACCGAATCTGTTGTTGAGAAGCGTACGAACACTTCGACTGAAATGTGCAGGAGCTCCATCGTGCATGAACCACATGTCGTGTCGTACTTGTAAAGGCACATGTTCTAGCAGCACAGGTAGAGTATCCCATATGAAATCATGGCGGTGAATCGAGGAAGTACAGTACATACTGACGAAACTAAAATGAGCTCTAACATGGAAATTAAGCGTTTCCGGACACATGTCCACATGACATCTTTTCTTTATTTGTGTGTGAGGAATGTTTCCTGAAAGTTTGGCCGTACCTTCTTGTAACACCCTGTATAACACGTGAAATATAGGTTCACGTTACAGCGATATAGATGTATCTACTTAACGTTGTAGAAACAATTTCCACAGAATTGTTTGAGTATTAATGCATTATTTGACACAGACTGATTTACAACTCTCTTTGCTTGAAATGTAACTTATGTCATGTTCACATTAGAGAGCTGCCTAAGACATTTAATACAGTGAAGGCCTACCTAAGATGGTGCGCTGGCGTTGCTCGTTCGTCAGTGCGGCGAGCAGAGGCTACCTACGGTTTTAGTTCCCGCTTCTGATTATTAAAGCAGCCGACCAGGTAAAGACCTTTTTAGAGTGAATGAGCTATGTTGTAAAGCCAAATATTTAGGCTCTTGTGACTAGCTACATATGAGAAAGAGAGAGTGTGAGACAGCAAAACAGCGTGGTCCTTTAAACGCGTTCGCAGACGGCCTCCCCGGGGTCGGTGTTTTTACAGCGGCGGCCGCGGTGGCCTTCCGGGGCAGTCCAGTGTCCGCCTCTGTAATTACAGCCGAGGCGAGGCACCCCGTGCTAATTGGGCGCCTTTCTTCTCGAAAAATAAATACCGCCGCCGGAAGAAAGGCGGGAAGCGCCATTTATCACAACAACGGCCGGCCCGTCTGGCGGGCGTGCCAAGTGAGCCGGGCGCCGAAATACGTTCATTCATTAATTCGTCGCTCCCTAATTACGATGGAAAAGTGTAGGGTGAGAGTGAAGGCATATTGCGAGGGTTTGAGATTTACCAGCAGGTGAAACTCTGGAAACTGCCCCAAGGTGCGAATTAAAGCTCTGTGACACAAAACCAGTGAACAGGTGCAAAAGCATGGACTTCCTGTAGAAACAGCTCTAAATAGACGTTATTTCCACATCTGTGTGCTTCTGTTGTCAGCAGATTTTGAGCAAAGATCTGCAGAATCTTTTTGACAATCATGGTAATTAAAAATAAAGACGTGGAAGGAGAACAGAACGCATTTCTAGCCATGTACCAATTAAGTAATACGAAACACAGCACTTGATTCACTGGTTTAACACTGTAAGAAATACATATGCATTAATATGGGGTGTGCCCACCTTTCTTAAACATGATAGATTGATGTAAATAAATTATACACAACTGCAACCAGTCGCTTTTTCATTAATAATGCTTTATTACATTAACCGGTTTTCGAACCCTTTCAGGTTCATCTTCAGATGATTTCGGGAGAATCCGGGAAGTTACAACATTACTGGTAGTAGCATAATACTGGGTGCTGGTTCTATGGCAGAAAGATGGGTCACACTTTAATGTATCGCCATGACTATACCTTATCTTTCGATATCGATGTAAATTTAGTTTTTACTTACTGCGACAGTATAGGCGGCTTTTTTCGTATCTGTCTGCCTCCATTTTGACGTCCAGAACACTTTGACACGAACTATATTAGTTCACACTTTAACAGTGACACTTTACCAGCATCCAGCATGCGCTTTACAACTGTTGCTTATAGCAAAGATCTTGAGAGAGAGATATGGCATAAGCCTACTTTGTCTCTCTGTCAAGATCTTTGCTATAAGCAACAGTTGTAAAGCGCATGCTGGATGCTGGTAAAGTGTCACTGTTAAAGTGTGAACTAATATAGTTCGTGTCAAAGTGTTCTGGACGTCAAAATGGAGGCAGACAGATACGAAAAAAGCCGCCTATACTGTCGCAGTAAGTAAAAACTAAATTTACATCGATATCGAAAGATAAGGTATAGTCATGGCGATACATTAAAGTGTGATCCATCTTTCTGCCATAGAACCAGCACCCAGCATTATGCTACTACCAGTAATGTTGTAACTTCCCGGATTCTCCCGAAATCATCTGAAGATGAACCTGAAAGGGTTCGAAAACCGGTTAATGTAATAAAGCTTATTAATGAAAAAGTGACTGGTTGCAGTTGTGTATAATTTATTTACACTAATATACAGTCACGGTTCTAAAATATCCGTAATGGATAAGCATAATGATAGATTGAGCTCTCCTGGGGATACTTCCAAAGAACTGTTTGAATGAAACTTTCTGGCAGATTAAAACTGTGTCCCGGGCTGAGACTCGAACTCGAGACCTTGGCTTTTCGCAGCCAAGTGCTCTACCATCTGAGCTACCCAAGCACGAGTCACGATCCGTTCGATTCTCGACCCAGCGCACAGTTTTAACCCTTTGACCCTCTGGCTACAATTGTGAGATTAACTTTTACTGTGTGTTCGCTAAAAGAAAAATATTTCTTCCGAATAGAAATCTGAGGTACACATTTGTGAATGTTCAATCTTTTCAACATGTGCAAATGTTGTACAAGTGCGGCCTACCGTTGGGCACTAAGAAAATATCAGCAAGTCATCGCAGCAGTGCGCATTAGTGCACAGTAAGTGTTGACCGCTAGAATGCACGGATGTGATTGATTCGCTATCTTCTACTGTATAAATGAATAGTGTTATTGTCATTTTGTATGATAATTATTGAATGATCATGTTACTATTTATTACAATAGAAAATTTTTCGTAACTAGTTATGTTAGTCCTTAAAAGGAAGCCAAGTGTGCAATGTAGGCTTCGAAAACGGGTACATATTTCTGTATAAACCCTGCATCTAAAATCATTAAAGAATCACCTAAGAGCATTACCACACAAAGAAAAATTTTCCTTCCTCTCAAAAAAAAATTTAGACCTGAACGGTTAACCTGTCAGGAAGTTTCACACCAGCGCACATTCCGCTCAAGAGTGAAAATTTCATTCTGGAAACATCCCCCTGGTTGTGGCTAAGACATGTCTCTGCAATAACATTTCTTCCGGGAGTCCTAGTTCTGCAAGGTATGCAGGAGAGTTTCTGCGAAGGTTGGAGACTAGGAGACGAGGTACTGGCGGAATTAAACCTGTGCGGACGCGTCGGGAGTCGTGTTTGGGTAGCCCAGATGGTAGAGCACTAGCCCGCGAAAGACAAAGGTCCCAAGCTCGAGTCTCCGTCCGACACACAGTTTCAAGTGTATGGACGTCTGTGGAGGAATGGAAGTCCATGCTTCTTCACGAGCCGAAATCAAAGAAGGTAGTGATGCTGGCTGCCGGGTTCTGGAGTCGGAGTTCTAATTCATCCCAAAGGTGTTCGATAGGTTTCAGGTCGGGATTCAAGGCGGGCCTGTATATTTCAAGACTGTTACTGTTCGCAAACTACGAGGCGTGTTTTTAAGTAAGTACCGTTTTGAAATTTAAAAAAAGGCGTGCTAAGATATCTCAATAATTTTGTTTTACATGAAAGCCTGTACCTTAATCTACGCACTGACGCCATTACAGTCTGATTCTTCCTTGTTTACATTGTGTACTGAGTGTTTAAGATGCCTCCGATAATCGTGAGTCCCGCCGACTGTGAAGTACGGGCTGTTATAAGATTTCTTAGTGCTAAAGGCCCAAAAGCGATCGATATTCATCGTGAGATCTGTGCAGTTTACGGAGAAAACATTATGAGAGAAGGAATGGTAAGAAATTGGGTGAGAGCATTTAAAGATGGCCGCACAAATGTGCATGATGAACAACGGAATGGGCGTCCTTTGGTCGTTACTGAAAGTTTGGTGCAGGAAGTGGACAATAAAGTGTGAGAAATTAGACGCTTTACGATTTACTCCTAGCGGGATGACTTTCCTAATGTTTTTGGTAGTGTTTTGTGTGGCACTGTGACCGAGCACTTGAATTACCCAAAATTGTGCGCACGATGGGTACCGAAAATGTTGACGGATGTGCTCAAAACCAAACGTTTAGGCAGTGCATTGACTTTCCTTGAGCGGTACCACAACGAGGGTGATGATTTCTTAAGCGAAATTGTTACGGGTGATGAAACATGGGTGGCCTACGTCACACCAGAATCAAAGCCACAGTTCACGGAAGTTGAGCAAGGGCATCTTTTTCTGCAAGACAATGGCTGTTCGCATGTGGCGAATCAGACCAAAGATATCATCACATCTTTTCGATGGGAAACTCTATATCATCCTCCGTACACCCCCTATCTTGCGTCCAGTGACTACCATCAGTTCCTACACTGGAAGAAACACCTGGGCGGCCAGCGTCTTCAAGACGATGACGAAGTCAAAACAGTGGCGATGCAGTGGTTAACAAGTCAGGCGGCAGACTTCTAGGAGGAGGATATTCAAAAACTGGTACAACGTTATGACAAGTGCCTCAATATTGCCGGAAATTATGTAGAAAAGTGGATTAAGGTACAGACTTTCATATAAAAATAAAGTTATTGAGAAATCTTAGCACGTCTTTTTTTTAATTTCAAAACGGTACTTTCTTAAAAAACACACCTCGTATCGACTCAGAGTGCTGCTTTATGACAAGGTGCCTTGTCACGCTGATCCAGAAAGCCATCGCCTTCAAAGTATTTCTCTGCTGTATGCATTAAACAATAAGATGAGTTCATATCATTCCGCATTTAGCCTTTCTCTAAGCGCAACAAAGAGACTGTTGTGGCTTGGCAAGACAGCCAAGCCACTATGAGGAAGCCGAAAGGCACGCGTTTAAGCTCACGCAGACTGGCGTGAGGTCTGGAACAGGACGCTGAAATGAGACTAGTAAAGAAATTACGTAGCTGCTGGAATACTTAACTTTAAACCATAATTGGTGAACATCGCTCTTGACGGTACATGTTTTACAACATCAATAGCAACTGGTAATGGCGCCTTGCTAGGTCGTAGCAAATGACGTAGCTGAAGGCTATGCTAACTATCGTCTCGGCAAATGAGAGCGTAATTTGTTAGTGAACCATCGCTAGCAAAGTCGGCTGTACAACTGGGGCGAGTGCTAGGAAGTGTCTCTAGACCTGCCGTGTGGCGCCGCTCGGTCTGCAATCACTGATAGCGGTGACACGCGGGTCCAGCGTATACTAACGGACCGCGGCCGATTTAAAGGCTACCACCTAGCAAGTGTGGTGTCTGGCGGTGACACCACAGAGACCGCACCTTGACAAGGAAAATGCCCATATACCGTAACGCAACCTCCTTCACCCACCACTTAATGCGCTAAACATGATAACAGGTAACGTTCACCAACCATTCGCAAATCCCAAACCACTGCTTCGGATTGCTTTAGTTACAGCGTGCTTTATCACCGCAAATCACTCACCTTTTGTCATTCGCTGTGTAGTGGCCTAGTTTTCACATCAACTAAGGCGTTGCTTTGCGTTAAGTACAAATGTGTGAGTAGCTGCCCAATCATTGAACTATCCACGCACATTCATTGTTCTAGCTGGACTGCTAGTATCACTATGGAACAAACGAGTGATTGCTTACGTAAATTTATTTTATTTTATTTTATTTTATTTTTAATTTTTTACGATCGCTCATGGCAATGCTCGACTGTTCCTCAAGTCTGCTTAGTCTTGGCTTATCTCTAGTGGTTCATTTTGTAATTCACAATAACTTCAGTGAGCGTTGACGAGTTGAGCTTCAGAAGAGTTCGAAAGCCTTGACGGATCCGTTACTCGGGTTACATTCCATGACCAGTTCCCATTCGAAGACATTGAGGTATCCCGACCCACTGACTGTTCTGTTACTACTCTCTGCTGACAGCATAATACTCCCTGCCTCCTTTTATACAGCGGATCCTGCCTTTCGTTATTTCGGCCTTACGTATGGGTGTCTGGTTATTTCTGATTGTATAGCGTACAGTGAGCTTCAAGAAGCTTCTATTGTCAGGTCACGACGGAAGATATGCCGCAAAATCAACGAAGATATCGCCCTTTTTCCTAACGAGTTAAATCCTTTAGTACAAGCACCAAAACAGGCGATAACAAAGGAGAGACACTTCACATGAAACCATATTTGTAACAATATACACTTAGGAAAAGAAGTGCAGCTTTATCACTATCGATCCGCTGCACATAAATCAGTGTTCCCTCTGTTAAGGAGGAAGCAGTCGCTTGAGATTCTGGTGTTTCGCCGGCCGGAGTGGCCGTGCGGTTTAGGCGCTACAGTATGGAGCTGAGCGACCGCTCCGGGCGCAGGTTCGAATCCTGCGTCGGGCATGGATGTGTGTGATGTCCTTAGGTTAGTTAGGTTTAATTAGTTCTAAGTTCTAGGCGACTGATGACCTCAGAAGTTAAGTCGCCTAGTGCTCAGAGCCATTTGAACAATTTTTTTCTGGTGTTTCCTCAATTATAAATTCATTTTAGGTAGGTCTTCTTCGGAAATGATGATTTACATACATTGAAAGTTGAAGTATAACATTCCACTTCATTGTATGGGGTTGGTTTGTGTGGTGCTAGGCGTAGGCAATTCCACATTCAGCTTGGGGACGATTAATTTACTTACTAGCAAAAATTAACTAGTAAAGTCCCGTAACTATGCCCTATCGGCAGGTAGTGTTGGTCGAATTCAGAATCTTCAGAGGGCATTGCGTCATTGTGAATATACATGGCCGGCCGCGGTGGCCGAGCGGTTGTAGGCGCTTCAGTCCGGAACTGCTCGACTGCTACGGTCACAGGTTTGAATCCTGCCTCGGGCATGGATGTGTGTGATGTCCTCAGGTTAGTTAGGTTCAAGTAGTTCTCAGTTGTAGGGGACGGATGACGTCAGATGTTGAGTCCCATAGTGCTCAGAGCCATTTGAACCATTTATGAAGATACATGTGGTCGCTACATCCGGCTGAGCCCTACAGCGTGGCGAATTCGCGTGCTCGGTATTCCTCAACGGCAGCTGCGGAACTCAATCAGGAGTTTGCACAGCCGTCTGGGGCAGTTATGTCGGTAGAGGGGCGGTTTGGCTGCACGTGTTGGCGTTCAGTGGCGCAGCTGTCATTTGGGAACAATCCCCGGAATTGCGAGTGGTGTCGGCGGATTGCCCGATAGATCTGCTGTGACCTGTGGCGGGAGTGTTTCATGTTTCCAGCTAACAGTAGGAGCTGTCAGAATGGAGACACCTGTTGGGATGCAGGAATGGAGCTGATGTAACTGTGTGGTCCTCTAGACGGCCGAATAGCGAACTAATACTTAGTATGTGTTGGACAGCTTTCGTAATTGCGTGGAAATTTGAGAAGATTGAATATGGACTTGTGTTTGCGCTGGATCATTATTTCCTCCCATATAAATTGTCTGGTTGACTGCTTCTGCACATTTCGTGCCTTTATTTAGTTGAGGAAGATCGACTGTGGTGTGTGCATCCAGCAGGTGAAAGACGGGTGGAAGACACGTTTGCTGGTTTTCTAGACATGAGAAACACCTTAGTTGACTTTGTAAATTATAAGAATGATTTGGAATCTGTTACATGACCAAAATCGGTATGGAAATACCAGTTTCCTCTATTTTTTTCCAGTTCTCATAAAAGGTATTCACAGATGGCATAAGTTTCTAGTTACTTAGTGGATTACAGCACGCTACACCTCGCTAAAGTGTCGCGTTTCTAGAGAAATAATTTCTAGTCTATATCTTCGGAATTATACTGTGCAAGTGATACTATTGCTATGCAAGTGATATTGCTGTGTGCATGAATCGAGAAGTATCGCATAAGTGGTATGATATTCTGGCAAACCATGTGAAATTACATATGTTCTTGTAATCCCAGAGTCTGGAGATTAGTGTAGAAAGCAAGCAAGCAAGCAAGCAGGTTTGGGCCAGAAACAGTAACTCCTGCATGCCGAGGAGAAAATGAGCCCAACTGTGTACATCAGTTTGGTCTACTGAGGACATTCTGGTCACACGTCAAGAGCAGATGACTTGTGACTGTCAGCCATGGTGGATGACTGCCTGACCTTGTGGGAAAATATATAGTGCTGTGAGGAGCGTACCTACGGTGCATGTGCTTATGCTCTCCGTGTCCGTGGTATATGTACGAGTGTGTGGCGGTCGATAGCTACATGAATGATGCAAAAGGGCGACTTTGTATGGCTCAGGATACGAATTGTATGTTTACTACATCGACACGGTACACAATGATATGTTGTCGGGTTGGAGATCAGTTTCACTGTCTAATATTTCAGCTTCCGTCTTCCAGGGCAGAGTGGTGTAATTCAGTCAGAGTCTTTCTGTATTTGGCGATCTGTAGGTCTTCATTGAAGGGTTTAATTGTCAGTGCAATATTGTGATCTGTACAAAATACTTTTGCCACTCAAAGTCACATCTGCAGAAAGAAAAATAAAGGCCAACAGTGCTTCCACACTGGCGGCATCAGTAATTTGGTGGGTAAATTCAGTAAGAGCCGATCATAATTTGCCATTAATTCACAAGACATCCACTGTACCAGGACCCTGGAGCCCCTATATACCTGTGAGAACGTTTGCATTTTTGAGATGTTTTTTGAAAGCAGGACTTAACAGTTTCCAGGAAGGGTAACACGTGATGGACGGGGTGTCATGTTAGGACCATCAGGAGAATGGCATTCGGCGTTACTCTGGCCTATTTTGGTAAACAGGTTCTGTTAGGACAAGAATGTCCATACGGCCGAGCTGAGACATTACGAAAGCTCCTACAGAAGAGACCGTTACCTGTTTCTGCGACACTTTACAATTTCGGAGAGGTCAACTTGGCTTTTATTTACATAGCCATGTGACGTCAGTATAACAATGAGAACCATTTAACTGCACCTACGATGGTGAGTCACTACACGAACATTTTGCGGAGATGTGTGAGGTACACTTGGGAGGTAAACATGTTCACAGCTAGACACAGCTCACATGTCCCATTAGGATTGCTAGGAACAATGCAGCCTCAGCTATTCTGGAAAGCACTGGAAAAGATTTCTATAGCGCGACTTGTGACATCAGTACAACACTGAGAAACTTTGAGCTGAGTCTGCAAGTGTGACACATTATGCAAACGTCTCTCTCGGCACTAGACTCGTAGCTATACATCATCGCGCCAGCAACGGTAAACACGTATGCTTCCAGAGGTTGACTTGGGTCTTATTTACATAGACATGTGACGTCAGCATAACACTCGAAGAATTCTAACTGTACACCCAAAAGAAGGTGCGGCTTTCACCTGTTGGCTGTATCAGTGTAATGAATGAACTTTGTGAAATCCGCCATAAATAAATTCTTCCAAAATAAAGTACTCTTCATCCTCTCCCTAACAGCCCAGAACAGGCTCAGTCCTTTCCTGCCATTTTTACTCCAGACTTCCGTGGGATGAAAGCACCCTCTGGTGGCAGTTGGACTCCGGATCTCTTGGTGGACACAGTGCATGGAGCTACTGCCTCGAATTGTTTAAATAAAGACTACCTGCAAAACAAAAACTCACGTCCATCCTATCCAGCAGCCCAGCACAGTCTGAGTAGTTTTTCCACTAGCTCGTAGGGGGAAGTGGCGATAGGATGACTTAGGTAGAGGAGATGGCCCAAGTGACCGATTTTCCCGCCATTTTCTTAGGTTAGTGAGTTTTTTCCATCAAAATTTGAACTTCCCGCCATTACCTTGGGGGAGGTGAGGGGGGGGAGTGGAGGGGGTTAGGTTAGTGGAGGTAGCCCAGTTGACCTATTTTCCCGCCAAAATTTGAACTTCCCACCATGGCGTCATTGCCACATTGCCGTATCTATCGCCGACATCTTGGATCCGGCATCTTGAATACAACATGGTTGAAATGGCTCTGAGCACTATGGAACTTAACATCTGACTGAGGTCATCAGTCCCCTAGAACTTAGAACTACTTAAACCTAACTAACCTAAGGACATCACACACATCCACACCCGAGGCAGGTTTTGAACCTGCGGCAGTAGCGGTCACGTCGTTCCACACTGTAGCGCCTACAGCCGCTCGGCCATACCGCATCTTGAATACATTTGGCAACAATGCAACGTGGGGTAGTATGAAGGTTGTCCCACTAGTTGTGGGTATTGTTAGGCACGTACCAAGTTCTCTCTAGAATTTTAACAGACCAGCAGAATGCGCGATGATCTGTAACCTCCTCGCAGAGTAAAACTGTATTATGCACCCTATCTCGTACACTCTACCTGAGCTACAGAGTGAAAATTCATTATATAAACGATGCGCAACTATATGGATAAGTCATTTCTGCACTATATACTTTCCTCCATGAGTGCGTGCCACACACTAACTTACGCTAAGGACAACACATGTACCTATGCCCGAGGGAGCACTCGCATTTCCGACGGGGGGCAGCCGCGAGAACCATGGCAAGGCGCCCGGAACTGCGCGGCTACCCCTTACGGCCCACAGACTGGCCGGTATACCTGACCTCGACACTAATCCGGGAAAAAAAGACTGCATAATTTGTATCTGATACCGTGTAGTTGGGACATTTAATCATCGATAATACACTACTGGCCATTAAAATTGCTACACCGCGAAGATGTCGTGCTAAAGACGCGAAATAACCGTCAGGAAAAAGATGGTGTGATATGCAAATGATTAGCTTTACAGAGCATTCACAGAAGGTTGACGCCGGTGGCGACACACACAACGTGCTGACATGAGGAAAGTTTCCAATCGATTTCTCATACACAAACAGCAGTTGACCGGCGTTGCCTGGTGAAACGTTGTTGTGATGCCTCGTGTAGGGAGGAGAAATGCGTACCATCACGTTTCCGGCTGTGATAAAGGACTGATTGAAGCCTATCGCGATTGCGGTTTATCGTATCGCGACATTGCTGCTCGCCTTGGTCGAGATCCAATGACTGTTAGCAGAATATGGCATCGGTGCGTTCAGGAGGGTAATACGGAACGCCGTGATGGATTCCAACGGTCTCGTATCACTAGCAGTCGAGATGACAGGCATCTTATGCGCATGTCTGTAACGGATCATGCAGCCACGTCTCGATCCCTGAGTCAATAGATGGAGTCGTTTGCAAGACAACAACCATCTGCACGAACAGCTTGACGACGTTTGCAGCAGCACGGACTATCAGCTCGGAGACCACGGCCGCGGTCACCCTTGAGGCTGCATCACAGACAGGAGTGGCTGCGATGGTGTACTCAACGACGAACCTGGGTGCACGAATGGCAAAACGTAATTTTTTCGGATGAATCCAGGTTCTGTTTACAATATCATGATGGTCGCACCCGTATTTGGCGACATCGCGGTGAATGCACATTGGAAGCGTGTATTCGTCATCGCCATACTGGCGTATCACCCGGCGTGAAGGTATGGGGTGCCATTGGTTACACGTCTCGGTCACCTCTTGTTCGCATTGACGGCACTTTGAACAGTGGACGTTACATTTCAGATGTATTACGACCCGTGGGTCTATCGTTCATTCGATCCCTGCGAAACCCTACATTTCAGCACGATAATGCACGGCCGCGTGTTGCAGGTCCTGTACGAGCCTTTCTGGATACAGAAAATGTTCGACTGCTGCCCTCGCCACCATATTCTCCAGATCTCTCACGAACTGAAAACGTTTGGTCAATGGTGGCCGAGCAACTGGCTCGTCGCAATACGCCAGTCACTACTGTGGTATCGTGTTGAAGCTGCATGGGAGGCTGCACCTGTACACGCCATCCAAGCTCTGTTTGACTCAATGCCCAGGCGTATCAAGGCCGTTATTACAGCCAGAGGTGGTTGTTCTGGGTAGTTATTTCTCAGGATCTATGCATCCGAATTGCGTGAAAATGTAATCATACGTCAGTTCTAGTATAATATATTTGTCCAATGAATACCCGTTTATCATCTGCATTTCTTCTTGGTGTAGCAATTTTAATAGCCAGTAGTGTACTTGAGAAGTCTGCACAGTCTGCGAAGAGGGCGCTTTCTGCGCAGAGACGCGTTTCTGCCGGAGGGCTGAGATCCCGCGAGACGGCGCGACGTTTCAGAGACAAAGAGAAGCCCTGGCAGGCAGACGTCTGAGGACCGCTTGCGACTCTTGGCGGCGCCCCCACGCAGCTACCGGGAGCCGGCAGCCAGGAGGCAGCAGCCAGGGACAGGCAGCCATGAAGGCGGTAACGACCCGAGCCGGGTCGCTGCTACAGCCGTGTCGGGGGAAGGAGCACATTGTTCGGCGCCTGCCGTACCGCTCCGTTATAGGGTCGGCTACAGGCCGTTTAATTACAATGGCGCCGCACTACCGGGGCCTGGCCGCTCACGCCATTACGCTAATGCCGTGCTGTGTACTGACGCTACCGATAACCTTGCAATGGCGTATGCCGAGATAAGAAAGCTTAATACAAGCTTTACGTGTCCGCTTATGCTAAATTTTGTTCAAACTCAAACATTAAAATTTATCATTCAATGAAGGATTGCTCCGCCATGTATTAATATACTGACTTGTACATTGTCGATCATCAATCATGAACATCAACAAAAGCAAAACGAGGATAATGGAATGTAGTCGAATTAAGTCGGGTGATGGTGAGAGAATTAGATTAGGAAATGAGACACTTAAAGTAGTTTTGCTATTTGGGGAGCAAAGTAACTGATGATAGTCGAAGTAGAGAGGATATAAATTGTAGACTGGAAATGGCAAGGAAAGCGTTTCTGAAGAAGAGAAGTTTGTTAACATCGAGTACAGATTTAAGTGTCAGGAAGTCGTTTCTGAAAGTATTTGTATGGAGTGTGTAACCTCCCCCTCACTTATCGACATTAATGACAGTGAAAAATTAAACCACGTGTACCTAATGGAAATTTGGGAAAAGCAATCGTCACCGAGGTTAATTTGTCGGTAAAGAGGGAGGAAAGGGTTACATCTAAATGAAAGGAAAAATGCTAATGAAACTGGTGGAAATTAATTTTGAAAAGGGGTAAAGTTAATAAAGAAAGTAAATGTGCGGCTGTTACGTTAACAATCAACTAGCGGTAATTAGATATTTGAGATTTGGGGGAAATTACGGTCGCCAGTCCTAAGGACAATTACTATAGTAAATGAAAAAGAAAGGTTATTACACATATAATTAGCACTAGAAGCGTGGCAACTGAAAGTTTGTCAGAAGTAATAAATTTCGCTACACTCTGACTTAATTTAGCAAAAGAATTAATAAAACCGGAAAATCGAAAGTTAATTTAGTGACTGAAGTTAATAGTGAGCTTACTTTCTGAAGCACATCGAAATTCAGTAAAATACGGTTAGTCTTGGACTACCTCAACAATCATTTCAAAAGCTACTTGAATCTACGCAATTTAGAAATAAGAGATTTAACTTTGAACTTGAATTAAATGATTCTGAACAATTAACAATAGTGAAATTTAGTACATACCAAGCTGAGCTGCAGTCACAGGTAAGCTAAAATATGGTAACAAAACTAGCACTCTTAATTTGTGCTTGTGTAATCTAAGTATTGTAGCCAGCTGTGAATACTTTAACTGAACTTTGAAATTAAAGCAGTGAAATCTAATTATATTATTTTAATGCTGGCGTTTGAATTTCAACGACACTCGGGTTCATTCCGGAAAAGGAAGGGACCTTGCTTGGTAATGCAATTGGGACAATGAGCAACAAAGGTTCATGCTAAGTTGCTGTAATTATAGTTACGAAAATGGTACAGTTTGAAAAGCTGAGGTCTGCCATAGAGTTCTAAAACTTTACGTGCTTCCAGTCTTCCTTGTTGGTTGATTGAAGGTTAGAAGCCGTCGATCGAGGAGGTGGCGACAGTCACTCATTGTCGGCCGTCGCTGTTGCAGAAGCTGGATGTTGGCGCGCCTTCTTCTCGACACGGTCACCAGACGAAACGGGCTCTTGATGTACGCTAGCTAATGCTTCCCGTTCGCGACACCATGTCAGAAACTATCATCGCAAGTCGAGCGCAATTACATGCTGCCAAACACCGAAAGCGCGGCAACTCGCGGGAGCGTCACACAACACCTGATCCACTCGCTACTCCCGCCAGACTCACTCTGCTTTGCCCGCGCTCCACGCGGCAGAGTTAACACTACCAAAGATCCTACACACTTTGATTCTTCACACGACCTATCGATGTAATCGTTCGATAGCAGTTTTCCTTAGGCAAGACCCAGCGTAAAAATACAAATAATATTTACGAAACAAACCAATTATACATCGACATAAATGCATAAATATATATATATGCAAATAGTAAAAAAATTACAATATGTAAAGACACAGAAACGTCATATATTCAGGTAACAAAAATAAGGAAAAGAATTATAGTACAATAGATGGAAATAGGAGGATATGCATTTCCGGCGTTACAAGTGTAGCCATGTATGGAAGTGAAACATGGACGATAAATAGTTTGGGCAAGAAGAGAATAGAAGCTCTCGAAATGTGGTGCTATAGAAGAATGCTGAAGATTAGATGGGTAGATCACATAACTAATGAGGAAATATTGAATAGGATTGGGGAGAAGAGAAGTTTGTGGCACAACTTGACCTGAAGAAGGGATCGTTTGGTAGGACATGTTCTGAGGCACCAAGGGATCACCAATTTAGTAGTGGAGGGCAGCGTGGAGGGTAAAAATCGTAGAGGGAGACCAAGAGATGAATACACTAAGCATATTCAGAAGGATGTAGGTTGCAGTAGGTACTGAGAGATGAAGCAGCTTGCACAGGATAGAGTAGCATGGAGAGCTGCATCAAAGCAGTCTCAGGACTGAAGACCACAACAACAACACTTTGTCGATCTTAAGGCTGTTGGAAGCCAGTGAGGGTTCTCGAAGGTAGAAATCAGAGATACAATGCAGAGAGCAGGCAAAGTTTAGATTGCCGAACGTAAACAGTGACTCTAAAGCCCTGCGGATTGCAGGCACATTTGGTAACTCTCCCTCGGGAGACGTTTCACTTCAGAGAACTAGATGATAACTCCATCCACCACCCAGACGCTGTTGCAAGATGTCACAATAGAAGACGGTCGTCACAAAGCGGCACGTCTTGGCATAGATAGCAAGCTTGGTATTTGTTCCTGAGAACCGCAACGCCAGTGGGTTTACAGAAGTTAGATTGAGATGGGAAATGGGTAATAAGACCTGCGCTAAAGCCGCTGGGCAGAACAGGTGATTAGGACTGTGGAAAGGACCAAATAAGGTGTCTGTCAGTTTAACTTCAAAATTGTAATTTATCGTAATTTAATAACACCTTTAAACCAAAACGGCACATAGCCGAACCTTTACAACTACAAGCTTCAAAATCCAATTCCTTCACGGCTGAAGGCCAACAAACAAGAAATCTTAGAAAGCAACAAGTTAAATTTCAAGTCACTGAAGACATGGAGTTAAAACTGCAAATAATATATATATATAAGCTAGGCGGGAAGCCTCAAGGCAAAAGTGGATAGAACAAACATACACAAGGTGCAATACAAACGGCTGAAGGCCACAAATTTGAGAATTTTAAAATATATTATCATAATCTTTTAAGGCAGAAGGCCGCAATGTTTTCGCTTAAGGCGAAAATTTTGAGCATATGGCTTTAAGCGTCTGAAGGCCCACAGTTGATTTTCCAAAATTTTAAAAATACCTTAACCTTTAAGTTTTCAATGGCAAAACGCACACTGAATGAAAAAGCAACACAACGACAATAACTGAATTTAAGAACAAGGTTTTAAGCGCCTGAAGGCCCACAGTTGATTTACATAAAACGCAATAAATTTTTTTTCTTTTAAGGCGTTGGCTATAACAGATTACCAACAGACCATTAAACACCCATGAAAAGGATAGTATGGACAATGGCATTCAGGCGCCTCCAGGCAGGGGGCGGGGGAGGGGGGGGGGCGGGCTGCCCTTGAAACGTTAACATTCACTCAGGTTAGACAGGTGGTGGGCCCAACTACACTTGATCCGTCGGTAACCCAACCAAGAGACAGTCAGGGACCGACCGACCAAACGACTTGCTAGCTAGCAATCGGTACATAAAACTCAAAGACCAAACTGTCACGGACGTGATTATCCACAATGAAATATGTATCAAGCTGTCAAAACTACACACTATGTTGGACAGCGACAACAGGTGAGGAAAGGACGCTGCCTGAAATTACGTTAGTGGCCAGGGCAGGTAACCGAAACACTGACGGCTAGTAGGCAGAAAATTCCGGTGGTACACTTGAATTGTAGTGAAACGATACAGTTAATTCCACCACACAGCGGCTCTATTTCACCACTACCGACACTTGGTGTTGCTCACAGGGAAAGATCCCCAACAGCGAACCACCGAAACGAACAACACAACATGAACGGACGTGGCTTTGCTACTTAAAACACCACTCAACCTTGACGTCCTAGGTCGGTGAGCCACGAAGCTCCTAGCGATCGGACAGCTCCATACACGCTCCGGCACTGCGCAGGGACCGGCAGCGGATCCAACCTACTGCACCGCACCAACCGACTGACTACCCTCAGAATGCCGAGAACATCTAAAATAGCCGTCAGTGAAACTACACACACAACCTGACAAACACTTGCACGAAGTCCTGAACGATACCCAACAGTAATTACGCAGGCACAAAGACAAATCGGGAGTCGATGCACACACACACAGCCGACTCATGAACGATCGGCGAGCCAAAACGCGTCGTCTGGTAGGGCGACCGACCGCCGGCTCAAGTGATGCGTGGCAGCAATGGTCGGGCGAGCCATGTCAACGCAGACCTCACTGCTGCTCCAACCCGACTGCACCTGTGCCGCATTGCAAGTCCCCGACTGGCTGGTCCGGACTGCGCTCCAGACGCGTTCCAACTGGCTGGCAGCCCGAACTCGCGACCCGAAGTGGCTTACGACAGTCAACGACCGGGAAGTAATAGCAGTCGAGCAAAGAGACAAAGAGGGGATATATCGATATGTGCTGCTAGCGCCGGTCTCGGCCAGGCAAAGCAGCAACTCAGTGACACCAAGAATTTAAAGTAACGTAATGAGGTGGAAGTATGTTAAAAACAGGGTGTAAGATACATGATGGCGGGAATATGAGCAACGAACGACTCAGGTAAAATTGCTGCAACAGCGGCTCCACACTCAGGGACAACTGAGTACTGTTGTTGCTAGCCATAATGGGAAAGGCAGAGACGTTTAGTTTTCAGCTGAAAGCTATTGCTACAAAAATTTGGTGATGTAAAAGCCAGAAACATTCCCACCGACAGAGCAGATGTGGGAGAAGGACCTAAACATGGTTGGCCGGAGACACCAGGGTGATGCAGAGCCTCATGTCATATTTGGCCGATACCTATAAAGCGCCGGTTGATTGGCGGACTCACTACAGATACAGAGAAGTAGCCGTCACAGTCCATTAAAAACCGATGTTTTTTGGTCTTCAGAACAATTCACTTTATGATCGTTGGGACGCCAACTGCGTGCCGCTCTTCGCTAACCAGTGGTAAGCTCCGGGAAGTCTTTCTTTCTCACCTGGAGCGCTGCTCTCAAAGTTTGTACTTGCAATGCTGCTAGCGACTGCTGCTTCTGCTAGCTGTCACCCGATGCAGTCAGACATTGACTTCTGTTGTGCAGCCAGCTGCATACTTTGCTTTTTCTAACTTTTAGAATCAGCCTTCAGTACAATAGACTGAATGCAAATCAAAAGTGTTATTCAGACCCCTGACTTCGTTGAGTCGCGTACTGCGAGCATCCTTATTGAGTCTCGTAGGTGTCATGTGACAGCGTTAAGCAATCAACCTACCATCAGTGGAAGTTAGTCTTTCTGCATTTGCTCCTAAGCGCTCTGAAACTGCAGACTGATATGTAACCCGCTTCCTTCTGCCTATCTTGTGTTAGGACACGACAATACGACCTAATGTCTTAGCTATTGGTGAATTTTCCGGGCACTGTAGTCTTGGCACACGAAACTTTTACTTTCTTAACGAAAGTCCAGAGCGGGGCTGAACATCTTTATACGTTCTAATGGTTTCTATGAGTTTTGCCAACTGATGGCTCTGACGTCACAGAGGGATATAAATTCTGTGTAAAGGGAGCGTGACAGAAGTTTATACGCGATCGGCAGGGCTAATCCTTCTCAGAGATGAACACTGTCAAATTGTTGTCAGTCGTACATAATGCGTTAGATGAGTATGTGCCAAGCAAGATCGTAAGAGATGGAAAAGAGCCACCGTGGTACAACAACCGAGTTAGAAAACTGCTGCGGAAGCAAAGGGAACTTCACAGCAATCATAAACATAGCCAAAGCCTTGCAGACAAACAAAAATTACGCGAAGCGAAATGTAGTGCGAGGAGGACTATGCGAGAGGCGTTCAATGAATTTGAAAGTAAAGTTCTATGTACTGACTTGGCAGAAAATCCTAAGAAATTTTGGTCTTATGTCAAAGCGGTAGGTGGATCAAAACAAAATGTCCAGACACTCTGTGACCGAGATGGTACTGAAACAGAGGATGACGGACTAAAGGCCGAAATACTAAATGTCTTTTTCCAAAGTTGTTTCACAGAGGAAGATTGCACTGTAGTTCCTTCTCTAGATTGTCGCACAGATGACAAAATGGTAGATATCGAAATAGACGACAGAGGGATGGAGAAACAATTAAAATCGCTCAAAAGAGGAAAGGTCTCTGGACCTGATGGGATACCAGTTCAATTTTACACAGAGTACGCGAAGGAACTTGCCCCCCTTCTTGCAGCGGTGTACCGTAGGTCTCTAGAAGAGCGTAGCGTTCCAAAGGATTGGAAAAGGGCACAGGTCATCCCCGTTTTCAAGAAGGGACGTCGAACAGATGTACAGAACTATACACCTATATCTCTAACGTCGATCAGTTGTAGAATTTTGGAACACGTATTGTGTTCGAGTATAATGACTTTTCTGGAGACGAGAAATCTACTCTGTAGGAATCAGCATGGGTTTCGAAAAAGACGGTCATGTGAAACCCAGCTCGCGCTATTCGTCCACGAGACTCACAGGGCCATAGACACGGGTTCACAGGTAGATGCCGTGTTTCTTGACTTCCGCAAGGCGTTCGATACAGTTCCCCACAGTCGTTTATTGAACAAAGTAAAAGCATATGGACTATCAGACCAATTGTGTGATTGGATTAAAGAGTTCCTAGATAACAGGACGCAGCATGTTATTCTCAATGGAGAGAAGTCATCCGAAGTAAGAATGATTTCAGGTGTGCCGCAGGGGAGTGTCATAGGACCGTTGCTATTCACAATATACATAAATGACCTGGTGGATGACATCGGAAGTTCACTGAGGCTTTTTGCAGATGATGCTGTGGTGTATCGAGAGGTTGTAACAATGGAAAATTGTACTGAAATGCAGGAGGATCTGCAGCGAATTGACGCATGGTGCAGGGAATGGGAATTGAATCTCAATGTAGACAAGTGTAATGTGCTCCGAATACACAGAAAGATAGATCCTTTATCATTTAGCTACAAAATAGCAGGTCAGCAACTGGAAGCAGTTAATACCATAAATTATCTGGGAGTACGCATTAGGAGTGATTTAAAATGGAATGATCATATAAAGTTGATTGTCGGTAAAGCAGATGCCAGACTGAGATTCATTGGAAGAATCCTAAGGAAATGCAATCCGAAAACAAAGGAAGTAGGTTACAGTACGCTTGTTCGCCCACTGCTTGAATACTGCTCAGCAGTGTGGGATCCGTACCAGATTGGGTTGATACAAGACATAGAGAAGATCCAACGGAGAGCAGCGCGCTTCGTTACAGGATCATTTAGTAATCGCGAAAGCGTTACGGAGATGATAGATAAACTCCAGTGGAAGACTCTGCAGGAGAGACGCTCAGTAGCTCGGTACGGGCTTTTGTCAAAGTTTCGAGAACATACCTTCACCGAAGAGTCAAGCAGTATATTGCTCCCTCCTACGTATATCTCGCGAAGAGACCATGAGGATAAAATCAGAGAGATTAGAGCCCACACAGAGGCATACCGACAATCCTTCTTTCCACGAACAATACGAGACTGGAATAGAAGGGAGAACCGATAGAGGTACTGAAGGTACCCTCCGCCACACACCGTCAGGTGGCTTGCGGAGTATGGATGTAGATGTAGATGTAGATGTAGCTTGCTACTATCCTGATTTCGGCGACAGCCCGACCCGCTATGTCATATTTTAGCTATGTCAAATTTTAGGAGAAGAATACTTGTGCATTGTGCTGCCACCTGCTGCCAGGTACTCCATATCAGCGACCTCAATAGTCACTTGACATAGTGAGAGGACACAATGGGGCGTTCCGCGGATCTCACGGACTTCGAACGTAGTCAGGCGACTGGGAGTCACTTGTGTGATACGTCTGTACTCGACATTTCCACACTCCTAAACATCCCTAGGTCCACTGATTCCGATGTGATAGTGAAGTGGAAACCTGAAGGGACGTGTACAGCACAAAAGCGTACAGGCCGACCTCGTCTGTTGACTGACAGATGCCGCCGACAGTTGAAGAGGGTCGTAATGTTTAATAGGCAGACATCTATCCTGACCATCACACAGAAATTTAAAACTGCATCGGGATCCGCTGCAAGTACTATGAGGCGGGAGGTGAGAAAACATGGATTTCATGGTCGAGCGGCTGCTCAAAAGCCACACATCACGCCGGTAAAAGCCAAACGACGCCTCGCTTTGTGCAAGGAGCGTAAACGCTGGGTGATTGAACAGTGGGAAAACGTGACAATGTGGCGATCCGACGGCAGGTTGTGGGTATGGCGAATGCACGGTGACCGTCATCGGCCAGCGTGTGTGGTGGCAACAGCAAAATTCGGAGGCGCTGGTGTTATGGTGTGGTCGTGATTTTCATGGAGAGGGCTTGCACCCCTTGTTGCTTTGCGTGGCACTATCACCGCACAGACCTACACTGATGTTTTAGGCACCTTCTTGCTTCCCACTGTTGAAGAGCAATTCGCGCATGGCGATTGCAATATTTTAACATGATCGAGCACCCTTTAATGGACTCGCCTGCACAGAGTCCTGACCTGAGTCCTATAGAACACCTCTGGGATGTTATGGAATGCCGACTGCGTGCCAGGCCTCACCGACCGACACCGTTACCTGTTCTCAGTGCAGCACTCCGTGAAGAACGGGCTACCATTCCCCAAGAAACCTTCTAGCAACTGATTGAACGAATACCTTCGAGAGTGGAAGCTGTCATCGTGTAGGGCACGCAAAACGACGCGGCATGCACTCAACTAATGTCTGAACTATAGGAAGATGGTATCTGTTCTTTTGGTCACCATATTGAATTCCAGCATTACCGATGGACGGCTCCACGAACTTGAAAGTCACTTTCAGCCAGGTGTATGGATACTTTTGGTCACACAGTGTATGAGTAAATTCAGGGTACAAGCTAGCTCCATTCCTAATTTCATTCAAATCTGTCCAACAGTTTCTGCGTGAATGAGTAAGAGACATACTAACACACAGACACCGACACACACACACACACACACACACACACACACACACACACACACACACACACACACATAAACTTTCGCACTGCCGGCCGTTGTGGCCGTGTGGTTCTAGGCGCTTCAATCTGGAACCGCAGGACCGCTACGGTCGCAGGTTCGAATCCTGCCTCGGGCATGGATGTGTGTGATGTCCTTAGGTTAGTTAGGTTTAATTCGTGCTAGGTTCTAGGCGACTGTTGACCTCAGAAGTTACGTCGCATTGTCCTCAGAGCCATTTGAACCATTTTTGAATCTTTCGCACTTATAATAGGAAGAGTGATTCAGATATCCCTAGCAATGTCATTATATGCAACCCGCAATTTTATATCTGGGCTTCATGAATCAAGAACGAAATTTTCGTTTTCTTTCGTTCGCTCCTTACAAACTGCTACTCCCACGGAAAAACGAACGGGACCTTTTGGCTGGAGGCCACAGTTTTAGAGTTTAATCAAGAAAAACGTATAAAAGTGACAGTCGAACGCACCTCCACCCCACTCTCATCCCTCGCCAATCAGGATTGGGGCTCTCTCCTGCCATTGTACAAGAATTTCCGATAGTACGTACTTTTCTGATATTCGACCTTTTTTGGTCTTAATTGGTTGGGCTCTTACAGCTCCAGCATAGTCACCTATTACGTTAAAATTATTAATTTAAATGTTGCCTTGGGGGTATTGTATTGTATTGTATTGTATGTTAACTGGGGGCCTAGAAACGACGGAGAGGCTCCGTCCCCGCCGCAGCTGCAGTGATACACAACCCCATGACGACTACCGCAGTCCAATTCACCCCTCGCTGCCCCACACCGAACCACTCTTTCAGGGTTCGGCCACCGGTGGACCCCACCCAGGGAACGTCTCACACCAGACGAGATTAACTCCTATGTATGCTTGGTAGAGTAATGGTGGTGTACGCGTACGTGAAGAACTTGCTTGCGCAGCAATCGCCGACATAGTGTAGCTGAGCTGGAATAAGGGGAACCAGTCCGCATTCGCCGAGGCAGATGGAAAACCACCTAAAAACCATCCACAGACTGGCCGGCTCACCGGACCTCAACAGAAGTTCGCCGGGCGGTATCGTGCCGGGGACCAGGCGCTCCTTCCCAATCCGGTAAGCCGTGCGTTAGACCGCACAGCTAACCGGGAGGGCGCCTTAGGAGTAATGAAAGAAAAACGAGTTTTGTGAACGTCAAGCTAAACTAATAACGTTGGCAATTGAATGCAACCTTAATCCTTTTAAGCACAGTAGTTTCGTAGTCAGAAGCCCTGACGAATACAATTATATAGTTGTTTATTTTATGTCGTTAAAAATGACAAAACTGTTAAATAATTTACACAAACCAATTTACAACTTTTAAGTGCTAGACTATACCGGTAGTGTAATAAGGCCAGTCAATGAAGACCGAAGAAGGTCCATTGTGGGTAAGAATTCGTGCAGTCGAAGGAGTAATAGTTAATACATAGCGAGCCGGAGAATACTAAAATCTTGCTCCTTGTTTACAAACGCCAGATACACCATAAACCGACATCGGTTGGGCAGTTGAATCACCCTGTGTATAACGTTGTACAGACCGCCTAAAATACATAAAGATGGCATATCTACGATACCAAGTATGTGCTGTTGCTTCTTACACGCAGGAGTTGTCAAAGTACATTGTGCGCCACAATTAAAGGACCACTTTTTCGAAACCCAATAATGGACTTTAATTGCGTAAGTGCCCGCAACCTGCATCTGTAATGGTGCAAAAGCGTGGTGCCTTGCGATATCAGCATCGGGGAAGCTCGTTAGGTGTAGATTCCACTTCTCGTTTTGACGGCTCTGCAATGGAGGTCACTACCGCGATACCCAGCGTTTAAATCATGCAGTTTTCTTATTGGTGGCCAAGGAAAACACGTCGGACACGCCGCCGCTCAGAACAGACACGAAGAAACCTTAGGGTGTGGCACAAAGAGCCCCCTTCCCTTGGGGCGTCGATTCCCACACAATTCGCGCTCGAAAACGAGAGTTCGTAGTTTGATGAGCAACGCGACAACTTTTTTTGACACTGTTGACACGTCTCGTACGCTCTAAGGACATCGTGGTCCAGCAACTCTATTGAATGAGATCGCTTCCACAATTCTTAATCCGATGTACAGCATGGAGCCACCACGGACCATTCAAAATCATTCGACGCAACTTAAACGTGACCAGAGGCAGCGAACAGTGATTATGCTTTTTCAGCTCTCCTGTTTCGCGCCCTTCTGTGGTGTGATCAAGGGGGAATATGACATTGGCTGACAGACATGTGGATGCAGCGGCAAAGGATCCCTCGTCCCTCTAAACCTTATCCTCCTTCAAGTTCACAACACCTGCCCACAGTTACTGAGAATTTTTAAAATCTGTCATTGCAGAGTAATCTACATCTACATCTACATTTGTACTCCGCAAGCCACCCAACGGTGTGTGGCGGAGGGCACTTTACGTGCCACTGTCATTACCTCCCTTTTCTGTTCCAGTCCCTTATGGTTCGCGGGAAGAACGACTGTCTGAAAGCCTCCGTGCGCGCTCGAATCTCTCTAATTTTACATTCGTGACCTCCTCGGGAGGTATAGTAGGGAGAAGCAATATATTCGATACCTCATCCAGAAACGCACCCTCTCGAAACCTGGCGAGCAAGGTACACCGCGATGTAGAGCGCCTCTCTTGCAGAGTCTGCCACTTGAGTTTGCTAAACGTCTCCGTAACGCTATCACGGTTACCAAATAACCCTGTGACGATACGCGCCGCTCTTCTTTGGATCTTCTCTACCTCCTCTGTCAACCCGACCTGGTACGGATCCCACACTGAGGAACCATACTCAAGTATAGGTCGAACGAGTGTTTTGTAAGCCACCTCCTTTGTTGATGGACTACATTTTCTAAGGACTCTCCCAATGAATCTCAACCTGGTACCCACCTTACCAACAATTAATTTTATGTGATCATTCCACTTCAAATCGTTCCGCACGCATACTCCCAGATATTTTACAGAAGTAACTGCTACCAGTGTTTGTTCCGCTATCATATAATCATACAATAAAGGATCCTTCTTTCTATGTATTCGGAATACATTACATTTATCTATGTTAAGGGTCAGTTGCCACTCCCAGCACCAAGTGCCTATCCGCTGCAGATCTTCCTGCATTTCGCTACAATTTTCTAATGCTGCAACTTCTCTGTATACTACAGCATCATCCGTGAAAAGCCGCATGGAACTTCTGACACTATCTACTAGGTCATTTATATATATTATGAAAAGCAATGGTCCCATAACACTCCCCTGTGGCACGCCAGAGGTTACCTTAACGTCTCTCGTGAAGTATCCCTGGCAGCCTGCATGCAGGCGACCGATTGTCACAAATTTTAAAGAACTTTTAAGAAAAAAACTGACTTCTTCACTTGTTAAAAGATTGAATTTCTTTTCGCTATTCGTTATAGTTACTGTGCTGCAGCATATTTAGTAAAGCATTGAACAAAATTTTAAAAAGTTTACAGACGTAAAAATACGTTGTGTTAACGTTGCATGGGTTTGATTTAAGCTCATACATTCCTTTGTATCAAATATAGATAACATATCGAAATTTCATTTAAAATTGAAAGCATAACCTATCTCATATCGTCTTCGTGTTATTGTTTTCTGTCCAGCGGATGGTCACTTGCGTCACGCCCATTTCCATCCCTGTTCATCTGGAATAATGTGTTCATATCAGTCGTCATATTTCAAAACTTATTTTTGTTACCGAAAAGAGTCTTTTTTTTGGAAATGATAGCACGCAAAGATTCATGTCTATTGTATGATAAATAGACGAAACCTTTTTATTCACGGACTTATGGAAGTAACTCATCTACAACAGTTGAGAGCGTCAATGGAATGGTATCTGCAAACAGGTCAGTAGCCTTTAAGGAATCCGCAGAGGCCTCATTTAAACACCCGCACAGCCACTGGGGAGTGGTGGAGCATGATGAGTTAACTCGCCCACAGTTGTCAAAGAGTTCTCTCAAACCGCGACTCTGAAGGCGAGTCAGCGTTGTGTTCGTCAGACTCGTCTGTCAGGAGACTCGTCTAACTACATCTACGTCTACACAGATACTCCACAAGCCACCGTCCGGTGCGTGGCAAAGGGTGCCCTGTATCACTAATTCTCATTCCTATCCTGTTCTACTCGCAGACAGAAAGAGGAAAAACCGACTATCTATAACCTCCGTCGTTATTGTTGTTGTTGTTGTGGTCTTCAGTCCTGAGACTGGTTTGATTCAGCTCTCCATGCTACTCTATCCTGTTCAAACTTCATCTCCCAGTAGGTACTGCAACCTACATCCTTCTGAATCTGCTTAGTGTATTCATCTCTAGGTCTTCTTCTACAATTTTTACCCTCCACGCTGCCCTCCAATACTAAATTTGTGATCCCTTGATGCCTCAGAACATGTCCTACCAACCGATCCCTTCTTCTAGTCAAGTTGTGGCACAAACTCCTCCTCTCCTGAATCCTGTTCAATACCTCCTCATTAGTTATGTGATCTACCCATCTAATCTTCAGCATTCTTCTGTAGCACCACATTTCGAAAGCTTCTATTCTCTTCTGGTCCAAACTATGTATCGCCCACGTTTCACTTCCATACATGACTACACTCCATACAAATACTTTCAGAAACGACTTCCTGACACTTAAATCTGTACTCGATGTTAACAAATTCCTCTTGTTCAGAAACGCTTTCCTTGCCATTGCCAGTCCACATTTTATATCCTCTCTACTTCGACCATCATCATTTATTTTGCTCCCCAAATAGCAAAACTCCTTTACTATTTTAAGTGTCTCATTTCCTATTCTAATTCACTCAGCATCACCCGACTTAATTCGACTACAATCCATTATCCTCGTTTTGATTTTGTTGATGTTCATGTTATAACCTCCTTTCAAGACACTGTCCATTCCGTTCAATTGCTCTTCCAAGTCCTTTGCTGTCTCTGACAGAATTACAATGTCATCAGCGAACCTCAAAGTTTTTATTTCTCCATGGATTTTAATACCTTTAATACCTTCTCCGTATGAGCCCTAATTTCTCGTATCTCGTGGTCCTTACGCGCAATGTATGTTGGCGGCAGAAGAATCGTTCGACAGTAAACTTCAAATGCCGATTCTCTAAATTTTCTCAATACCACTTTTCGAAAAAAGCGTAGCCTTCCCTCCAGGGATTCCCATTTCAGTTCCCTAAGCATCTCCTACCGTAACAAATCTAGCAGGCCGCCCTGAATTGCTTTTATGTTTTCCCTTAAGCCGAGCTGGTAAGGATCCTAAACGCTCGAGCAGTACTCGTGAACAGGTCGAACCAGCGTCCTATACGCGGTCTCCTTTACAGGTGAACCACTGTTTCCTAACATTCTCCCAATAAACCGAAGTTACCATTCGCGTTCCTTACTATAGTTCTCACATGCTTGTTCCACCTCATATCGCTTATACCTTACGCCCAGATATTCAAACGTTTTGGCTGTGTCAAGCAGGACACCAGTAATACTGTATCCGAACGTTACAGATTTGGTCTTCCTACTCATCCGCATTAACTTTCATTTTTCCACATTTAGGACCAAGTCGTCCTGTGTCTTCCCACAGTCACTCAACTTCGATACCTCACGAGTAAAAACAACCGCAGATTGCTGCCCACCCTGTCCGCAAAATCATTTATGTATATAGAGAGCAACTCCTGTCCTAGCACACTCCATTGGGGTACTCATCCATTGTTCACAGTATACCATGCGAGAAAAAGGAAAAGCTGAGTTTCGCACTAGCGATGCTTTCTAAAACAGTCCTCATTTGTGGACATAACCTTCTCAGTCTCAAGAAGATTTATTATATTCGAACTGAGATTTTTTTTTTGGTCATCAGTCTACTGACTGGTTTGATGCGGCCCGCCACGAATTCCTTTCCTGTGCTAACCTCTTGATCTCAGAGTATCACTTGCCACCTACGTCCTCAATTATTTGCTTGACGTATTCCAATATCTGTCTTACTCTATAGTTTTTGCCCTCTACAGCTCCCTCTAGTACCATGGAAGTCATTCCCTCATGTCTTAGCAGATGTCCTATCATCCTGTCCCTTCTCCTTATCAGTGTTTTCAACATATCCCTTTCCTCTCCGATTCTGCGTAGAACATCCTCATTCCTTACCTTATCAGTCCACCTAATTTTCAACATTCGTCTATAGCACCACATCTCAAATGCTTCGATTCTCTTCTGTTCCGGTTTTCCCACAGTCCATGTTTCACTACCATACAATACTGTACTCCGGACGTACATCCTCAAAAATTTCTTCCTCAAATTAAGGCCGGTATTTGATATTAGTAGACTTCTCTTGGCCAGAAATGCCTTTTTTGCCATAGCGCGTCTGCTTTTGATGTCCTCCTTGCTCCGTCCGTCATTGGTTATTTTACTGCCTAGGTAGCAGAATTCCTTAACTTCATTGACTTAGTGACCATCAATCCTGATGTTAAGTTTCTCGCTGTTCTCATTTCTACTACTTCTCATTACCTTAATACATACTGGTGTGTAATTTTGCAGATCCGTTCTTTTATCCTTCTTATATGCAGGCTTCTCCCACACTTTTTTCCAATCACTTGAGGCTTACCTGACAAGCGCTCGTGATGCTTCTATCTTGGTCCGCACTGTCCCAGGTGCTTGCCAGGCATTGACTGACGAGAATCCGTTCCGTAAACTCAATCGTGACCAGTGCCGGCTTCATAATGGACGAAGTGTTTATAGTAAGTGCCAGCTTCATTCTGCAGCGCCTGTGAGCTCAGGAACAAGATAGAAGAAGACGCAACAAAGACCCAAGAAAACGCAGGTGGTGGATGACCACAGTTTTCAGAAGCAGAAAAAGATATCGTGGGAGCGATTTGATGGCTGATTTGATTGCTGAAAACATATATTTCAAGACATTTTGCTATATGTCCGCATCTGATTTTGAATACTTGATGAATTTGGTTGGATCGGAGATAGGAAAAGCTGACAGCAAATTTCGGAAAGCTATACCAATTACCGAGCTGTTGGCATTTACGCACATATATCTAGCAACTGGGGATTCCTTCTGCAGCCTCAGTATTTTATTTAAAGTCTCCAAGCAAGTGAAGCATGTACAGCTCTTACTGGCAGCTTAAAGGAGTTTGTAAGGCTAAGTTAATAAATTACACAGACATGGTTATTAATTGATTTTTGTTCATCAGTTATAAAGCAAAAAATTAATAAACAAAGTTTTTGATTAAAAAAATCAGTAAAAAAGTGAACGCAAAGCTTATTACCTCATATTAAGAACGTGAGGAACGATACCAACGTTTTCCCGGTCGAAGTTACCCTCCCACATAGACAGAAAAGGTACCCTACGTTATTGTCGCAGACAACGCGTTTCCCCCCGAAACCCATATCATGAAGCCGTATTGTGGACAACAATCATGGAGGTCAATGAAAAGAATTTTTAACTACAGACTTTCAAGAGCACGGCGGGTTGTTGAAAATGCGTTGGGAATACTTTCTTCCGTGTTCCGGATACTAGGAAAGCCCATATTACTACACCCTGAAAAAGCCCAAGGAGCTATTATGACTTGTATATATCTCCGTAATTTCTTACGAAAACGTTCTTATAGGGGCAGTGGTTCATAAGGAGAACCGACGCTTAATCCCGTGAACTTGGACTGCCCAAGAAATTGGAGATGAGTTTGCTGCTCATTTCACCTCCGATGATGGGATATTACCATTGCAACATGACTGCGAATAACGTAAAAAAGAATTTCTATCTTTTTTTTTCAGCCACTAGCTTTCTATGTACTATTGAGTACCTTACGGCACATGTTTCAACTACATATCTATGTGAGGTTTTACCTTCATTAATGCCTAAATTATTATTATTTCCTTCAATGAAATGTACAAATTATTCACCAGGGTGCCTCTTCGAGAGTCAGTTGAGCTTATTGAACAGAAATTTGACGACAAGATGACCGAGCTTTTCAAGCACGTTCTGACCTCCACGTATTTTCTCTTTAACGGAGAATACTATGAACGAACGGAAGCGGAAGGAGTCGCAATAGGGAGACCACTCTCGCCTGTGGTCGCGAAATTCTACATGGAGTACTTCGAGGAGGAAGCTTTGGCGTCATCGAAATGGAAACATATTTGTTTTCTACGTTATGTGGATGATACGTTCGTGATCTGGCCCCATGCAAGGAACAAGCACCTACAATTCCTTACATACCTGAACTCCATACATCCGAACATCAAATTCACTAAGGAGAC
This sequence comes from Schistocerca cancellata, assembly GCF_023864275.1. Taxonomy (NCBI): domain Eukaryota; kingdom Metazoa; phylum Arthropoda; class Insecta; order Orthoptera; family Acrididae; genus Schistocerca; species Schistocerca cancellata. The sequence continues at coordinate 537,075,003 of NC_064632.1, forward strand.
CGAAGCAGAAGGAAGATTACCATTCCTGGACGTCATGGTCAAAAGAAGAGCGGATGGCACCCTGGGCCACAGGGTATACATGAAGGAAAAGCACACCGACCTGTATTTGCATGCGGATAGCTGCCACCACCCTGCACAGAGGAATGGGGTGCTAAAAACACTGGTGCACATGGTGCTCACCATCTCTGACGCAGAGAGTCTGCCCCAAGAGCTGGAACACCTCAAAAATGTATTCCGGAAAACGGGTACTCGGAATGGCAGATGCGCTCTCCGCCCCAATTCTACAGTACAGCGTGTGGAGACTGAAGAAGTCACGGAGAAAGAGATAGCCACTGCCTATACACCGTATACTGGCGCACTATCGGGGAAAATAGGCCGAATATTGAGGAAACACATAGTAGGAACCGTCTTTTGCCCACCAAATAAAACACGATCATTATTGAGAAGTGTCAAACACGATCTCGGTTTGGGGAAGGCCGGCATATACCAGATTCCGTGTCAATGTAGGAAGACTTATATTGGACAGACAGTGCTCACCATCGAAGATCGTTTCCGAGAACATCAGAGGCACACTCGACTTGGGTACCCCAACAAGTCGGCGGTCACAGAGCACTGTTTGTCCGAAAATCACCAAATGGACTACCAACATACCAGGGGTTGGCACAGACATCTAAATACTGAGACGGCGTCGTTAGAGCGGCTGTCGAAATTCGTACCAGGGACAAACTAATCAACCGAGATTGCGGTTACAACCGCAGCAGGGCATGGGAACCAGCACTCAGTCTAATTAAGAAGAAGCTCAGCAAAGGATACGAACGGGCGACTAGGGCGGACGAGGCAATTACAGCGACGCCACCACAGCCGCCGACGCACGGCCGCTGGCGCGGACCACGGAGAGAACGCCTCGCAGGGGGAGGGGATTTAAGACGGCCGCCCGCCCTCAGGGGCTCAGTTCGTCAGCGCACCTGACGATGACGACATGTCTGATCGCCAAAGTATTGTGCCCGTTGGACACTACGGACTTGCAGTACACTTGTGGACTGTTCCAGTACATTGTTAACGTTTTATTTCAATATTTTCCATAATTTGTACGCATATTTTCGTCCACTCTTCTACATTTTCACGCGTGATTCCAAATACTCCTTCCTGATTAGTTTAATTTAGTCATTTTAATAAATAGTTCGATGAGATGCAGGTCGCAGTGACTCGGAAGTAAGTGAAGAGCGAAGAATCCCTTTTCTTTCCAGATCTTGACTAATCTCTTAACTCACTCTCTCCATCCAAACATGACTCGGAAGGCCCAGTAGTACCGACCGACCACCGTGTCATCTTCCGACGATAGGCGTCACTGGATACGGTGGGGCACGTGATCAGCACACCCGTCTCCCGTCTGTTATCATTTTTCGTGAGCGGAGCCGCTACTTCTCAGTCAAGTTGCTTCGCAGTATGTCTCACAAGGGCTGGTCGAACTCCGCTTGCCAAAAGCGTTCGGCAGACCCAGATGGTAACCCATACAAGTGCTAGCCAAGCTCGCAGCACTTTACTTCGGTGAACTGACGGGAATAGGTTTAGGTTGTTTAGTAGTTACAAATTCTAACGATTCATGACTTGTTGTGTCTTCCGTAACGAACATTTAGTTATTCACAACCTCAACAAGGTGTTTTCATTCCAGAAGGCAAATATAGACTCGACACCTCTTTGAGCTGTGTAATATTGTACATCGAACACCACACTGTATTTGGGATGTGCCGCTGATACGGCGCATGAACGTAGTTTTTGCTGTATGTCTAATCAAGTCTGTGAAACATAATTTCATTGTATACATCTTCTGAAGATGCGTCACTAGCAGCGATTTCGTTGCTGGACCTTAGTGTCACTTATACAGCTAAAGATTGCAACGTATCTCACAGAGGCTAGGATTTTCATGAAAGGAATATGCCTATCGTTTTCAGGAAAATCTTTATATGCCGGTAAGAGATACAACACTACTGTTCTACATACAGTTTGTCTTATGCCTTAGTATGCGAAATCTCGGAATGTCAGTACATCTTAGCCGGCGGCGGTGGTCTAGCGGTTCTGGCGCTGCAGTCCTGAACCGCGGGACTGCTACGGTCGCAGGTTCGAATCCTGCCTCGGCCATGGGTGTGTGTGATGTCCTTAGGTTTGTCAGGTTTAAGTAGTTCTAAGTTCTAGGGGACTTATGACCTAAGATGTTCAGTCCCATAGTGCTCAGAGCCATTTCAACCATTTTGAACCAGTACATCTTACTATTACATCCTTGAGTGGATGCATACATTTTGATGAACGTTATGATACAAATGTGTTAAAAGCACTTGAGAGCCGAAACTGTGCGGTAATAAGCGGATTGAACAAATTGTTAGGCCTGATTTGGAGCGCTGTGAATGCTGTAGAATTGATAGCAAGTGGTCGTGTAAGCCTTAATCGCCGACATTAAGCCAAGGTAATGAAGTGTGTGTGTGTGTGTGTGTGTGTGTGTGTGTGTGTGTCTGCCAGATGTTTGTATAGAATCAGACTCGGAGACGTCATGCAATGACAGAAAGGATGCCTGTGACCACACCGTGAGTGAAGTTGATGTATCAGTGTAAACTGCCGAACGTGTCTACTTGAAACCGTTTACCACTTGTAGTCATAAAACACGGCGTTAGAACACTTGTACTAAAAAGATCCAGACCAACAGGGACCGGAGACTTGTCGTGGCTTTCGACTGAAAATCGGATTCAAACTCGACTGGAATTGCAGCTATCAGTAACCACTGCAACCAGTTTCCGAACAAACATTTCGAAAAAAACTGCTCGAATTCGACTTTGTTTCTGGGTTCCTCGCCACAGCTCATTGCTCACAACGGCACGTTAAGCTGCAAGTTGTTCATTGGGGAGAACAGCACGGGAACTGTACTGTAGCGTGTAGAACTCCGATGAGTCACCATTTTGTCTATTTTCCAATGATGCAGTGCGTCGAGAGTACTAAGAGCCCAGTCAGTTAAACTCGCAATGTGTGAAGGGTGTACTTAATGCCGGAGGTGGCTCTGTGTTATTTTGAAGTGGTTTCTCGTGCAATGACATGGGTCCACTCATTGGCGTCACCGTCAAGTTGAACGAGTATGTCTATTTTAACATTCTCTGTGACCATGTGTTGACCATTCTTTTACATATCTATGATAAGTACAATGTGGACACTCCTGTCTTCCAAGATGATAACACCCGCAATCACAGGGCTCCAAGCATGCATTTTAGGTCTGATGAAATGCTTCCTCTGCAGCGGATTGTGCCCTGATATGAAACATCCTGACAGATTAAAACTGTGTGCCGGGTGGAGAGTCGAACTCGGTAGAGCACTTGCCCGCGAAAGGCAAAGGTCCCGAGTTCGAGTCTCGGTCCAGCACACAGTTTTATTCTGTTAGGAAGTTTCAATACTTATACTATGTAGCTGGGCTTGTAAACCAACCAAATCCTAATCCCATATGCAACGTATGAGAGTATTTAGAACAGCAGATAAAACTTAGCAGTCAACGTCGTCACAGTTTGCGAGGTCGACGGGATCTACTCGTCAGCGAGTGGCATACATGAACAAACCTGCGCTCGCTCTTCCTCGCCGAATTGAGTGGAGGCTGTGTTACACTTGAAACATCCCCTTAGAAAATTATGAATTACTGTGCTGGTAAACCTCTTAAGTTATTTGATTTTCAAACAGCTGAGCAAAACTAAACGTAATCAGACATTTCTCTCTTTACTTATTGTCATCACTAAACTGACACACAATATTTTTAGCGCAACGCAATCTGACTTTCAATAATCCCTACAAAAGAATGGCCCTGACTAACAATAACTATACCTTTCTGATCATCACTAGACTGACACCCAATATTTTCAGCGCAATGCAATCTGACTTTCAATAATCTCTACAAAAGAATGGCCCTGACTAACAATAACCTATACCTTTCATGAATCCCTTACCTCACAAAAATCTTCGTTACTCGAACTACTGCAATACAGTGAGCGCCAATATTCTAACTACTGAAGGCAGTAACTACTGATAGGCATAGTTAGCAAATGAAAGATTTTGATAGAGAACAAATAATGTATTTACCTTAGTAATATTCACAAGTCATTATATATATATATATATATATATATATATATATATATATATATATATATATATATATATAAGTTCATGATATACAGTATTAAAAATTTACTCTTTCCGATGGACACACTTCCAGATCGTCCGCTCTCAAAATTCTGCCATCTCTCTCCCCACATCCACCACTGGTGGCGGCTCACCTCCAACCGCGCAACGCTATGCGCTGTTCACATCAAACTGCTCAACACTACAATAGCAAATATTTCAACAATGCAAACCAGCCACAGACTTCACACAGCACAGTCAGTGATTTTCATATAGAGCGCTACGCGGCGTTACCAACATTAAAACTTAAACAGCCTACTTACACACCGTATCTGCTTGGTTCCACCGTGTTTGAATTTATTTTCATTTATTACGACTGCCACCAACATCAAAACTTCGAACTCGTAAAATAGTGTTACGTGTCAGTTAACAAGTGATGCGACGGATAGTTCACCGTTGTAGGTGAATATAATATCAAATTTAGACCAAATGAAACAGAGCGCCCAAACAGTCACATCACTATGCAGTATACTACCTCTGGTGGCAACGCAGGCGTATGTATCCTCGCATGTAAACTATCAGAAATGTGCCGAATGACGTCCTGCAGTAGACTATTCCAAGCACCTTGCACCCTGTGTTGCAATTCATCAGTGATACTGGAAGGCTTTGAAGAATTAATAAGCTCCCCTCCATCATGCCAAATACGTGTTCTATAGGGGAGAGAACTGCTGCTCTTGCTGACCAGGGTTGTCGTACACCACGAAGACGACGTTGGGTAGCAGCGTCCTTACGTGGACATGTTTTGTTGAAAAGTCACATCACCCTGCTGTTGAGGAAGACGCAGTAGCATCGGAATAACATGAGGGGCGATGTAGCGGGCACTGGTTACTCTACTCTGCAGGGACCACAAATGTCACTGCGATGGCTCCCCACATCATGAGGCCTGGGATGGGACCTGCGTGTCATGGGTGCATGCATCCCGGAATAGGTTACTCGGTAGGTCTACGCAGTGCACATGTATGTCCATCACTCGTTTACACACCGAAGATGACAGAACACCTCCAGGTTAGCAGTGATTAGTGGTGTGGTGGTCTCGGTGGCTGCTTGGCCAGAGGCACATATGATGTTCTTACTTCAAGCAGATGGATCCCAATGGTGCTCGATTACACTGAAGGTGCAACATAAGTTCGAGTTTCCTTCTGTTGATACCTTCTTTTAAGAATTCGAAAGCAAACGGTAACCTTTGGAGCTGGCCAAGCTAGAATATAACGGTTCTGGTGTGGTAAGCGGCTGAGCACACTAGCTCAACATTTATTGTTGCACTTAGTTTACACAGGCATAAAGAGGTATACAGAAAATTCATACATAAGTCCGCCGCTCGTGGTCTCGCGGTAGCGTTCTCGCTTCCCGAGCACAGGGTCCCGGGTTCGATTCCCGGCGGGGTCAGGGATTTTCACCTGCCTCGAGATGACTGGGTGTTTGTGTTGTCCTCATCATTTCATCATCATCCAGGAAAGTGGCGAAATTGGACTGAGCGAAGATTGGGTAATTGTATGGGCGCTGATAACCACGCAGTTGAGCGCCCCACAAACCAAACATCATCATCTCCAGAAAATTCATACTTTTTCTTAAAACATTAAAATCAGTAATTCTTGAAACATTAATATCTTTCAAAATATTTAAAGGTAATTACTAAAATCCTGAATTACCCAACATTTCCTTTCCCTTTAACATTTGAACCAATAACCTTTAACAAATATTACAATGATCGAAGGTATTTAGAGTAATCAAAGAAGTTCTACATTGCCCAAGCTTCCTTTTTCTTTAAACATTGAAACAAATAACTTTAAAAATTTAAAATCATCCACGGTATTCTTTCTAAACCAAATAAGCTTAAGTTCAGAAACTCTTTCACGTTAGTGCGCCGCCACTGCCCATAGGTATGGTGGCATGTGAATATCTTAACGCCAGTACAGCGAATCTGGTCGTGAGAAAATGAACGTTACGTTTGTTACAGAAGAATCAACAAAGCACTCCGTCTTGGGGCCACGAGTGGCCTACTGGGACCATCCGACCGCCGTGTCATCCTCAGAGGAGGATGCAGATAGGAGGGGCGTAGGGTTAGCACATCGCTTTCCCCGTCGTTATGATGGTATTCTTGTCCGAAGCCGCTACTATTCGGTCGAGTAGCTCCTCAATTGGCATCACGAGGCTTAGTGCACCCCGAAAAATGGCTACAGCACATGGCGGCTGGATCGTCACCCATCCAATTGCCGGCCACGCCCCAACAGCGCTTAACTTCGATGATCTCACGGGAACCGGGGTATCCACTGAGGCAAGGCCGTTGCCACAGAAGAACCAATAACAAATTTTAATTACAATTTACTGTAGCATAACATGTGTGCTAATGCGGCCGCAAACAAATCAACCTTTCATCAGTACCAGATACGTCAATACATAGCTCACATTACTACAATACCCGGTTACGTTCACGCTGCCTCTTGACCACGAGGTAATATGAAACAACACCGTTAACACTTGATGCGATTAACTGACAACTTTGTGATCACAGAAATTAACTCCCTTACAGGCAAATTTCGGCCAGCAGAGCCTGACAAAATGTATCCAAAATCACGAAGTGCCAAAAAGTTGACATTCCTACTCTGTAATATCATGCACACAGTTCAGCATGATTTACACACACCAAAAGGTCTACAACAGAAAGGCACCCGATTAGCGACACATACATGAAAATTTGCAGAACTCTGCCATGATACAATTTCGTGATACTACAGTCAATAATAAGCCCATTTCGCTCTTCAGCGCAACATCCAGTGTGATATGTCCCAGAAGAAATATGAAAATTGCTCCCTAGACATGCTAAACGAAAACAGTTTTATTCACAAGATGAATCTGCATGTGACTGGAGAGTTACAAAATGGTTCAAATGGTTCTGAGCACTATGGGACTTAACATCTGTGGCCATCAGTCCCCTAGAACTTAGAACTACTTAAACCTAACTAATCTAAGGACATCACACACATCCATGCCCAAGGCAGGATTCGAACCTGCGACCGTAGCGGTCACGCAGTTCCAGACTAAAGCGCCTAGAACCGCTCGGCCACATCGGCCGGCCGACAGGAGAGCCCCATGCACTCCGCCTCGCCTTCCTTATACGCATACCGTCCCCCACAAGGACACTCTACGACCTGATTCCTTTCACCCATCTGCTCCTATTCCTCGAACATATCCGCATACTCTACACCTCCCGCCGCCTTGATTCCCCTCATCCCCTGGTTGCTCCCCTCCAACCCTCGCCCTCTGCCGCGCCTTCACTGTTTGGTCCCCCCTACCCTCAGTCTCTACACCCTTCATTTCCTTTCCCAAGGTGGCTTCTGTTGACTCCCCCTCCCAAATGACGCCATATCTCCCTCCATTTAACCTTCCTATCAACTCTGACCATCACCTCCCCCTCCCTTCCTCTGTCCTTTTCCTGGGCTCCCTCTCCCCACCTTCCATCCTGTTATTTCTCTGCCTACCCTCTCTCTGCCTCCTTTCTCTAACCCAAGTCCCTTTGCATTTTCCTCCTCTGCCTTTCCTCATTCCTTCTCGCGTCTGCCCAGCCCCCCCCCCTCCCCATTATGAGTCCTCTCCCTCCATCAGTTCTCCCCCCCCCCTTCGTTTTTCCTCTCCTTTCCCCTTTTTCCCCCTCATGTGCGCTGGTATCTCCCCTCCCCACCCCCACCACCCCCATCTGCCCTCAGCTGTAGTGTGTCAAATGATTCAAATGGCTCTGAGCACTATGGGACTTAGCTTATGAGGTCATCAGTCTCGTAGAACTTAGAACTACCTAAACCTAACTAACCTAATGACATTACACACATCTATGCCCGAGGCAGTATTCGAACCTGCGACCGTAGCGGTCGCGCGGTTCCAGACTAAAGCGCCTAGAACCGCTCGGCCACACCGGCCGGCTGTAGCGTGTCATCTTCGTGCCGACTTTTTAGTGCAGTGTTTCCAGTGATTGTTAAGTGTTGTGGGTCTTTTCCGAAGTGTTGCGAACGAACATCATACTGCCGGTGGGTGTGATTTGTATATCTCTCGCGAACGGAAACCAGACTATCCCCCTGTTTTTTAATTGACTATCTGCTATTTTACCTTTCTGCTGCAGTGTATTTTATTAGCAACGCCCCTTTGTTTTAAATTTTAACTTTCCACAATTTTCCGCCATTTTACAATTTAACTTACCGTTTTATCGGTTGCTTTTATTGTACCTTTTCTTCTTCTTATGTTTTAAAAATTCTGTAGGCTGAAGAGCAGCGCACAAAGCTGCTGCCAGCCCGCTCCCTTCGGGGGGAACCGAAATTTAATAAAGGGGAAAAAAAAAGAACACGCAACTGGAGTCGATCACAGACGGTCGACTTAGCCAAGGCGGATGACCCAGTTCAAATACTGTACTGAATGCCGACGCTCACCAAAATCAGTAGGAGTACGAGGCACTAGCTCCGATGTGATGGGCTCCCGCCATGCGCCAACTAAACAGCTCTCTCCGGGCCGCTGAGGCATCACTCGGACGGCACCGTAGCGTTTCCTGCGCTTGCAGTGCACGAGTGTCGTGCGCCCGGCTCTAGCTATACGGCTTATACGCCCTCTGTCGTGCAGTCCACCAGTCACCACAGGTTCGCCCAGCGCGCGCTTAAACTGCTATCCACGCTTGGCATCTCTGACCACAGAACAATTTTTCTTCGCGTATAGGTGCGTAGACGCCAGAAATACGTATGGTCGCATGTATGCATGGCTGAAGTACGAATACGACCGTATCAACTGGGATAATGTTCGGTCGCTACCATTGCTCGTACAATATATCTATCTCCACGTCCATAATCATGTCCACATGTGTGGTAATGTTCCACTGACTATCCCTGAAAGCATGCATACGCCACCGATATACACGGTGTTTCTAACTGTTGCAGTAACACTGTTTCTAAAATCGGATAGATGAGCTGGTATCGGCGGCACATACACATGATCGTGTCAGATCGTGGTGAACGTGGAGGTCATGCACAAAATATTGTGTCAACCGGCCTCTTGCGCCCAATCCACCGGTCGGATACAACGTCGTTTAACCAGCTGCTTACCGAGTTACCCCCAGTGAGGCGGCGCGCCATCTTGCTCCCAAATCGCTGCTAGTGACGCATCTTCAGAAGATTTATACAATGTTACTATATTTCACAGACTTGATTAGACATAAAGCAAAAACTACGCTCATTTGCCGAATCAGCGGCACATCCAGAATACAGTGTGGTGTTCAGGGGCACATCGAAAATACAGTGTGGTGTTCGAAGTACAATATTACACAGCTCAAAGAGGTGCCGAGTCTACAATTGCCTTCTGGAATGAAAACACCTTGTTGGGGTTGTGAGTAACTAATTGTTCGTTACAGAAGACACGAAAAATCACGAATCGTTAGAATTTGCGAGTACTAAACAACCTAAACCTGTTGTTGAGCTTCTTCCCATTGAGGCACGGGCCATATCTGTAGCACATCAACAGAAGAAACATCGGTTACAGTTGATTCACTGAAAAAGAAGGGCCCATAAACATTCCACTTCTTTGGGCTAAGGGTGAAAGACTCGCACTCGTTCAACGCGATTTTCAGTCACTCTTTGTCATTCCATACTCTTCCCATTGTGCACAGGTGTACAAACAAAACTATTCGAGTTGCTCTTTCATTTGGTATATTATTGACAGTTGTAAATACTACCTTAAAACCGGTAGGTTCATTTTGAAACACCCTGTATTGTGTACATGTGCAGCAATCTACTAATGCGTCCATCCAGCTTCCTGCATCCCACACCGGATTTCGTTCAAATGGTTGCAGTTGTTTAACACGTCAGTGGGGCATGGCTGTACCCAAGAATGAATGCTGCAATCACCGTTCACCTCTAGAGTCAGCACAGTCAGCACACAAAAAACCGAGGGCAAATAGAGCGCTACCTGAACGTCGATAGACGTGAAAAATGCCCTCTACTGCCACTGAACACAATCTGTGTGTTGGGGTTTTTGGGCGCTCAACATCGAGGTCATCAGCGCCCTGAACACAATCCTCGAGGTTGTTGCATGTTCTTTTTCCGGCAGTGCGTTAGGGATCTTGTAGTTTCCTCAGTCTGTCTTCTAAATTAAAAATTATCTTGCAGCTAAGGTGCATCCTGAGTGCAATGGAAGAGAGCTATGAGGGTCAGCCAGCCGCTTCCCCCACTACCCACCCCCGCCCCGCCCTCCACCCACTGCACTGCACTCTCCGGCTCTCAGCGAACTCGCGCCAGTGACGTCAGTGGGGTGTCCGGGGCGCGGTGACAGGTGGGCGACGCCGCCCAGGACAAGGTCCTCCACTCAGGGCGGCGCAGCCCACAGGGGGGCCAACCCCACACCACACCACACCACAGCCGCTCCCAGTCTGTCCGACAGCCCACCGGCCTGGCATAGGCTGCTTCTTCCCACTGAACATATTCTGCACTGAAACATAATGAGATTTTTGGAACACGGTGGCCTCCTCCATGACCAATCAGCATGGATTCAACAAACATCGGATATTTCGATTGCTACCCGGTTCTTTCTCGCATGATATACTGAAAGCTATGAATTAAGGCAGTATTTCGTGGTTTCCCAAGTGTATATGAGTCGGTCAAAAGTCTACGTGCGAAAATACGATCATACAGGATATCAGGTGAAATCTGTGATTTAACTGAGGACTTCATAGTAGGAATGACGCCACTTGTCTATCTCGGATGAAAGTGGTGCCCCACTTTCAATACAATCAACATCAATATCGTCTTCCACGATTAAATCTTTGGCTCTGTTTCGTCATTGAATTGTTCACGGCACCTCTTTAATGGATGTCTACAGTTTGTCTTTCCTGCATTAGTTATCCTGTTAATAAACAAATGCTGGAGAGGTCTTTCCAGTTCAGTCTGTATTATTCAGTGTGAAATGGGTTTGTAATAGGTTACATTTCTAATGACTAATGAACCTTGGTGGTTCCTCTATGGTCCAGCAACTAATATACCTAAACAATACGGCGAAATATCTCTGACGATGTATATATGTCATGTTTCAACGAACTTAGTTCCACAGAAACTCTAAATGTGGCCAATTTTAGCTCTACAGTACCTCACTTGAGAAATTTATAACTGCATCCTAGATATTTAAACTCTCCAACGTTCAGTTATTTATCCATCTTTAAAAATCTCGGTTCCTTTATGTTGCAATCCTTGAAATAACCATTTCTCTTGTTTTATCTGCCGATATGCTTATTCTGCGTTTAGCGGAAATTTGACTCAGCTTATATACTAAAATTTGAAATCTTTCTTCGGATTTTCCTATTTTTAGCTAATCACCAGCAAATAGCAGTGTCATGAAATTAAAATTATCGCTTCTTAATGTGTCGCCTAATATAATCAATTATTTATGAATGGTATCGTCAGTAAAAACATCGGAAAGGGTGGAGGACAGTGGGCAGCCGTGCGTAACACCCTCATTATTATTAACAAATCCTGCCCCACTGTTTACAGTATGTTATCTATCTTATTATTTTTTGTCTAATAAATGAATTGCCGCAATCAGATAAGCTGGAACTCCCATTTCCTTTAGTGATTCCCATAGCGTTTTCCTTTTCATCCTGTGAAACTTCTTTTCGTAACTGAGAAAAGCATACTAGGTTCGTAAATAATATTGACTTCTTTTCTCAGTTACTTGTACCAAAGTGAAAGGATAATCAGAACTTGATCTACCTTTTCTAAAAACGTGTTGCGTCTCTAACATACACGCTTGTGATTGGCACTAATCTCTTATTTATAATTTTAGCATACACTTTCTAATGGAATCTAGTAGAATTATTCCTCGGTAGTTTGTGCGTTGTCATGTATCTTCTTCCTTGTAAGCAGAAAAAACAGAAGCTTCATTCCATGCATATGGCACATGTTCACTCGGTCAGCAAACATTCACAAAATTTAAAAGTCTATTATTTAGTCGGTCAGAAACTTTTTAGTCAAATCAACGTTTATAATTGTCAGTGCCCAGATACTTTAAATTTGGATACTTTTTGCAGTTCCTCCATTGCTATCACATACATTGTTATAGGTGTTTATTCCTAGCGTATTATAACTCCATAAACATTTAAAGTTCCTTAAGCATTGCTTTTCGGATATCATATTTAGTTGTAAAGTATCTCGTTCTGTAAATAGAAGCAGTCTTTCTCTTGCTACAAAGTATTGTACATAATACTCATTTTTAGTTATAAAACGAATATTGCTGTGTTTGGTGCAGATGATGGCACCCAAAAAACTTGTTATTGACGCCAGACGGGCATTTCCACGTTCTATAAAAGAAAATCAGAAGACTTCACCTGAACGCTCATAAAACCGTACAACACATAACATTCAACACAGTATGCAAATGTAATGATCTTGTACCTATATACACCAGTGTAATGGTTAGAAACAGATAGCCCATCGTTCAAAAGTCAATGAATGCTGCCCAGATAATGTGGTCAAAATTCGCAATCAAATCCAATTAGCAAAAGGTCAATTACGAGTTATATTAGACACATCTTCAACTTGCAAACTCCATTAGTAATACGACTGTTTTCTCCTATCTGATCAACATGGTTGAAAGTCACACAAAAAATGCTGTAGAAAGAATGGAAACCTTACATAGAAAAACGATTAATCGACTCATTGACTTCCAATCACAGCACACTAACTCTGAACATAACAAAAGAAAAGCACACGCTAGTTCTACTCAAGGTTAGTGAACATTCGGGTACACACAAATAAACAGCAAAGAAAGACAAATTATGGAAAAAGGATTAAAATACAATGTAAATTCAGAATTAGATCAGGATTATGCAGAAACTCTGATTATAGAAGGAGAAAGCGTATTGACAAGGGAACTAGTAAAAAAAGAAATCCACGACATAATAACGAACATGAAAACATAGCAACATGAAAAGAAACACCCAGAAAACTTAAGAAAAAGCCTCAAAATGAAACTGTCATTAATGCAAAAGCAGACAAGGGCGACATAGTAGTACTTACAGAAAAATATCAGTACACTGATAAAACACAAGAATTCGTCTCACAGAATCATTAGAAAATTAAAAGCAGACTCAACAAACACATTGCAGACAAAACTAAAAAAAATAACGCTTTGAACATCATACTAGAAAACACGGAGAAAAGAAAGCTGACACTGAATAATTCCAGCGCCTCTGCTCTCCAGTTCCAGCCACAGATCGATACATTGAGTATCCCAATGTGGCTGATAATGTATTTCAGATAATCCCCCACTTATTAGCTTGCAGGACACATGTTGAAATTTCCATCCAGTACAACAAGAAAGAACCATTAAAAACACACAGCTAGTACAGCAAATAAAAGATATAAAAATCCCAGACACAGCAACACTCCTGTCATTTCATAAACAAAGCATGTTTTCCAAAATACTTGTACAGGAAACAGTTGTCATCATAGATGGAAAATTCAAAACAGTTAACTCCCATACGAACAGATAAATGAAATACATTAATAAAGCTCATAACAGAAAAAGTACTTCCCATTCCGTAAGTAATACTATTTACAAGAAGACTAATTACCGATGTTGTCCCCATTTTGAGAAGCTTTAGTAAAATCTTAATAAATCCCATTGCATAGATCATTTCCACAAAAAGATTAGCAATAGAACACAACATATTATGCTGGATGATGTTTATGAGTGATATCCTCTGTGTAATAGATGAACCACAAACAATTACTCGAAAAACTACACGCTGAAACCATAAAAATATAAAATTTGCAGTTGAAAGAGGTCAGAATAACCAACTTAATTATCTGGATATAAAAATCAAACAAAAAAAAATATGATTAAAATTTATCATAAACCCACAGTAACAGACATTATCATCCCCCAATTCTTGCTAGCCACACTCTCAAAAGCAAGCAGCATTTCGACTCAAGGTCCATAGAGCCAACGAAGTGCCACTCGGCATAGAACAGTACCAGAAAGAACCTGACGTAATAATGCAGGTAGCCAAAAACAATGAATCCAATAATAACACTTAAAAAGCTGGCCAACAAAATTAAAATTAAAACAATACAGAAAACATAAAACTAAAGACAACAACATGACAAACCAAACACAATCACACTCAATACCATAACAACTACACACAATAATGACGAAAATATAAATGAAGATACAATATGGTACACAATAGCAAACAAACTCAAATTCACATACAAAATCACCAACATTTTCGAAGGACATGGCATGAACATAGCATACATATCCAAAAGTACACCCCAACACCGACAAAAAACGTAAACAGGTATATATCAATTACAGTGTAACACTTGTGATGCCAGATACGTGGGACAAACAGGAAGAATTATATCAGACACAAAGAACACATGAGACCCAGGAAGTATGAGACAAACCACTTCACAATTGCTGAAGATCTAAGAGAACTAAACACAAACCAACCTCTGGAGAAGAAAGCATGAAAATAATTGGTTGCCGTAAAAAAACCTCCCAACCCTGCAAGAAAATTACCACACACAAAACAAAAACAAAGCAGATCAGAAAAACTTATTGAATGACTGACTACACATGACAAACGACACACTATTTACATTAATATATAAACTGACAGAGTAATAATCCAACAGAGGGCTACTGTCATCATAACACCACCCAACAGATTTTCGCTCACTCCACCAAAACTGAAATCAGCAGAACACTAAAACTTTCTACCACTTTCTGAGAACAATTTCATTCACATATAACTTTCTACAGTTCGACCAGACTAAACACCCACACAACCATACACACACAAACACAAACACACACACACACACACACACACACACACACACACATACACACAGAGATATAAAGAGAACGAAAATGGTTCAAAATGGCCCTGAGCACTATGGGACAACATCTGTGGTCATTAGTCCCCTAGAACTTAGAACTACTTAAACCTAACAAACCTAAGGACATCACACACATCCATGCCCGAGGCAGGATTCGAACCTGCGACCGTAGCAGTCGCGCGGTTCCGGACTGAGGGCGTAGAACCGCTAGACCACCGCGGCCGGCAGAACGAAAATGAACACACGTTTTCAACAAATACTTCGATCGGAGCGTGGAATGTCAGATCCCTTAATCGGGCAGGTAGGTTAGAAAATTTAAAAAGGGAAATGGATAGGTTAAAGTTAGATATAGTGGGAACTAGTGAAGTTCGGTGGCAGGAGGAACAAGACTTCAGGTCAGGTGACTACAGGGTTATAAACACAAAGTCAAGTAGGGGTAACGCAGGAGTAGGTTTAATAATGAATAGGAAAATAGGAATGCGGGTAAGCTACTACAAACAGCATAGTGAACGCATTATTGTGGCCAAGATAGATACGAAGCCCACGCCTACTACAGTAGTACAAGTTTATATGCCAACTAGCTCTGCAGATGACGAAAAAATTGAAGAAATGTATGATGATATAAAAGAAATTATTCAGATAGTGAAGGGAGACGAAAATTTAATAGTCATGGGTGACTGGAATTCGAGTGTAGGAAAAGGGAGAGAAGGAAACGTTGTAGGTGAATATGGATTGGGGCTAAGATATGAAACAGGAAGCCGCGTGGTAGAATTTTGCACAGAGCACAACTTAATCATAGCTAACACTTGGTTTAAGAATCATGATAGAAGGTTGTATACATGGAAGAACCCTGGAGATACTAAAAGGTATCAGATAGATTATATAATGGTAAGACAGAGATTTAGGAACCAGGTTTTAAATTGTAAGACATTTCCAGGGGCAGATGTGGACTCTGACCACAATCTATTGGGTATGAACTGTAGATTAAAACTGAAGAAACTGCAAAATGGTGGGAATTTAAGGAGATGGGACCTGGATAAACTGCAAGAACCAGAGATTGTACAGAGTTTCAGGGAGAGAATAAGGGAACAATTGACAGGAATGGGGGAAAGAAATACAGTAGAAGAAGAATGGGTAGCTTTGAGGGATGACGTAGTGAAGGCAGCAGAGGATCAAGTAGGTAAAAAGACGAGGGCTAGTAGAAATCCTTCGCTAACAGAAGAAGTACTGAATTTTATTGATGAAAGGAGAAAATATATAAATGCAGTAAATGAAGCAGGCAATAAGGAATACAAACGTCTCAAAAATGAGATCGACAGGAAGTGCAAAATGGCTAAGCAGGGATGGCTAGAGGACAAATGTAAGGATGTAGAGGCTTATCTCACTAGCAGTAAGATAGATACTGCCGACAGGAAAATTAAAGAGACCTTTGCAGACAAGAGGACCACTTGTATGAACATCAAGAGCTCAGATGGAAACCCAGTTCTAAGCAAAGAAGGGAAAGCAGAGAGGTGGAAGGAGTATATAGAGGGTCTATACAAGGGCGATGTTCTTGAGGACAATATTATGGAAATGGAAGAGGATGTAGATGAAGATGAAATGGGAGATACGATACTGCGTGAAGAGTTTGACAGAGCACTGAAAGACCTGAGTCGAAACAAGGCCCCCGGAGTAGACAACATTGCATTGGAACTACTGACGGCCTTGGGAGATCCAGTCCTGACAAAACTCTACCATCTGGTGAGCAAGATGTATGAAACAGGCGAAATACCCTCAGACTTCAAGAAGAATATAATAATTCCAATCCCAAAGAAAGCAGGTGTTGACAGATGTGTAAATTACCGAACAATCAGTTTAATAAGCCACAGCTGCAAAATACTAACGCGAATTGTTTACAGAAGAATGGAAAAACTAGTAGAAGCCGATCTCGGGGAAGATCAGTTTGGATTCCGTAGAAATACTGGAACGCGTGAGGCAATACTGACGTTACGACTTAAGGAAAGGCAAACCTACGTTTCTAGCATTTGTAGACTTAGAGAAAGCTTTTGACAATGTTGATTGGAATACTCTCTTTCAAATTCTAAAGGTGGCAGGGGTAAAATACAGGGAGCGAAAGGCTATTTACAATTTGTACAGAAAACAGATGGCAGTTATAAGAGTCGAGGGACATGAAAGTGAAGCAGTGGTTGGGAAGGGAGTAAGACAGGGCTGTAGCCTCTCCCCGATGTTATTCAATCTGTATATTGAGCAAGCAGTAAAGGAAGCAAAAGAAAAATTCGGAGTAGGTATTAAAATCCATGGAGAAGAAATAAATACTTTGAGGTTCGCCGATGACATTGTAATTCTGTCAGAGACAGTAAAGGACTTGGAAGAGCTGTTGAACGGAATGGATGGTGTCTTGAAGGGAGGATATAAGATGAACATCAACAAAAGCAAAACGAGGATAATGAAATGTAGTCGAATGAAGTCGGGTGATGCTGAGGGAATTAGATTAGGAAATAAGACACTTAAAGTAGTAAAGGAGTTTTGCTATTTGGGGAGCAAAATAACTAATGATGGTCGAAGTAGAGAAGATATAAAATGTAGACTGGCAATGGCAAGGAAAGCGTTTCTGAAGAAGAGAAATTTGTTAACATCGAGTATAGATTTAAGTGTCAGGAAATCATTTCTAAAAGTATTTGTATGGAGTGTAGCCATGTATGGAAGTGAAACGTGGACGGGAAATAGTTTGGACAAGATGAGAATAGAAGCTTTCGAAATGTGGTGCTACAGAAGAATGCTGAAGATTAGATGGGTAGATCACATAACTAATGGGGAGGTATTGAATAGAATTGGGGAGAAGAGGAGTTTGTGGCACAACTTGACCATAAGAAGGGATCGGTTGGTAGGACATGTTCTGAGGCATCAAGGGATCCCCAATTTAGTATTGGAGGGCAGCGTGGAGGGTAAAAATCGTAGGGGGAGACCAAGAGATGAATACACTCAACAGATTCAGAAGGATGTAGGTTGCAGTAGGTACTGGGAGATGAAGAAGCTTGCACAGGATAGAGTAGCATGGAGAGCTGCATCAAACCAGTCTCAGGACTGAAGACCACAACAACAACAACAACTTCGATAGGTCGGCAACATGTACTTAAGGAAAGCAAACACACAGTAGTTACCAGGTTAAATCACAGTTTTCGGTAAAATATGTGTCCGATGTGTATCATCTGACCAGATGAGAGAAACAGCATATGGCAGCCAAAATCTCGAATAACTGTAAGTAATCTCTTATTTACGTAAAAAGGAACACGTGAACTGTTTTATAATCTACAAATTCAACACATCAAAATGTAACTGTATCGTTCTAGATTCCACTGAAGATACCTTGAAGTAAATAGACTCTACGCATCTGGAGTAAATTAAATACATTGCAGCAAGAAAAAGGCGGGTATTACTTACGAAACTAATACTTCTGTGTTTGCTTTCGATGATGGCCACTCAAACAAAGCTTTCTCGTTCTTGTTTATTGAGGTGCCTCATAAATTTGTAATCATTGTTTTGTTTTCCTTGAATATAGTGTCCGGCTTCAGTCACATATCACCCCCAACTTTCCTTGCAGGTAGTATCAATAGTAACCTCGTGCTTGTATGGACGATGGAGTTATGATAATGGAGTAACGTCTGATGAAAGCAGGATAACAATTCAGAACTTTATGAGATTTCAAATTTGTGTGAGGATTGGCTAGATACTTGAAATTTCGAGAAATGTTAAATTGTGCACTACGCAAGAGGAAAAAACGTAGCGTCCAATTAGAACAATAGGAGATAGTCACAATTGGAATCAGCTAATTTACACAAATAACCATAAGTAAGTTTTCGTAGGCATATGAAATGGAACAATTACACAGGTTCTGTCGTTGGCTTTGGTAGGATACCAGGTAAATGTCATCAGTCTAAAAACAGAGATTGCTTAACAGTTGCGCAAACCATCCTAATAATTTTTCGAATGCGTGGGACCTGTACCACATATTACAGTAGACATTGATCTTATGGAAAGAAAGGCGCACGAATTGTCCCAAGCATGACATAAAATTAATACCACGGAAGATGCTTAGTGAATAGGAGAAACGTATTTGTTTTCCCTAATATATACATAAATGATTTAGGAGACAATCTGAGCAGCCATGCCCGCCTGTCTCTGCTTCACTCATTACTTCTCCAAACTACCTGGATCAGTGTGACGTTTCATTTAGTACTGCCGTCTAGCACCTTTTGGGCGGTCCAACTCTCTTAATTTCGGCAGAATCGTGGTGTCAGTGCTGTTAACCCTTCGCTATTTGTTCGTGATGTGGAGGAAGTTGACAGGTTGAGTGGCTGCTTGCACAAAAAAGGGCAAGTAGTGATCTGTCGTCACAAGCCTTTAAAAATAAATGGGATTGACAGGGCAGAGGGATGGAAATTCTCAGTATATTTTTTGCATTCGAATAAGCAACGGGTACTGCCAATTTTTTGTGAAATGACATTACAATACCAGGCGGAAAGAGTTCAGAGATTTAGTTGGCAATGAAAGATCCTAAATTTACAACGATCGATAGACGGGATTCTTATTCTTTGTTCCCTACATCAAGAAGCACTATTCGGAGCCACAATCCGTTACCTCAAATTGATACATTTACCTTTCTTCATCATCCCTGAAAGTCTGTACCGTTACCACAGACACACACTATATTTGTGTAGATTGATAAAACGAAGAAAAGGCTGCCAAGAAGCTGCAGTAAGAGTTTATTAAATGGCTAGTTTCTGTAGAAATATCATTATATGATCATCGCCATAATGTCCTTCCATCAGGATGAGTAAGATGTTTCGAAACAATTTCCCTCTCTTTGCCTTTTGGCCGAAAACAGATTCACACTTGAGTCTGACAATGGCACACCTGAACACATAGTGTTCGACCGAGTTTATGAAACCATGACATAGGACAGTTAATACGCAGACAATATGACTGGAACTCTAAAAAAAAAATATCGCAGACGAAGTATCGCGAGAACTATATGCAGTTTATAAACAAGAGAGACCATACGCTAGAATAAGACAGGTTCCAGATCAGCTGTACACAGTAAATGACACAGACACAAGCACAGACACGAAATCGGATGCTATATCAAACACAGGATGTGAAGACGAGACAAAGACCCAATCATAGCAAAAATCAGCAAAGGTTCTACAACACTAAATAAAATCAATATGAAAAAAAACTATCCACATAGCTGTTTGTCACACCATAGCATTGCATGTAATGCTATCTGAAGAAGTGACATTTTTTCTTCTTTCGCTGCATCAGGTGTGACTGGCTCGATGTTTTACGGAGCCCTTGCACCGGATGCAGCTGACCATGACGTTTTAAATCAACTCCCAGTCTCTACTGTTACCGGTTAAGTTCGGAAACACATTGCAACCTAACTAATCAGTACATTAAATTAAATGTTACCACTGCCAAGACAACATATGTAACAGACGCAATCATACTAGCAGAAAGTATGAAGGGAAGAACTGTCACATCATATCTAAGTCAAATTTCCATCTCTTGTTTCTTCCATTAAATGCACTTTCAATTTTAACTTAAAATACATCCACAACCTATTATGTATCTTATTTATTATCATTATCTAAGTTAGCAATAAGTTTAAACTGTGTATATGCGTTTGCACTTTTTATATGCATTTCCTTTAATTTATTCTTCTGTTAAATTTTCAACAAAAATGTACGACTAACAGAACTGAATTTGTATGATATAACATGTAAAAACATACAATGTATGACCTGCTATATAATAACAGGCAGCAGGTCCTTACCTCAGAAATAAATAAATGAAATAGATAAATCGCTTTGTGTCAGTTATGGTAGAATTCTTCCGTTAGCACAGCATCTCTTACATCTGCTTTCCTTTTGACTAATCTGATCCAGGTATCTCTTACTCTGATGTCCAACAGGTTTTTCTTCATCCGGGTACATTTCAGTCCATGTATTAGACGGAATCCGATTACACTGGATCCGTTTCATCGGATCACATCACATCATTCATGCCCTACTCAGCCTTTCCTACATGGTCACTACTACTTTATAACCTCCCCCTACCTCAGCGCTTGTTAAATCTGTTATAGAACAATTATCATTGTCACGAGAACCTGGTGTGATAGCATACAGTTACAGTTTTGCTTGACATATGAGGAATAATGAAAACTGATGATAAACCTTTAATCAAGATAAATGACAGTTCTTCTACATAACTGTAAAATCTGGTTCTCCTTTTGGACACGGCCTTCTCTCTGTTTGCACATTTTAGAGGATGAGACTGATTGCAAAAGGTTAATTAGGATCTTACTTTTTAACCTCTTGATATAAAAGAGATTTCTGTCTCTTTTTTCATTTCCATGAATTTTATTCTTCTTAAAACAGTTTACATAGCATACAACATTACATACTTCATACTGGTTTTACTCAACAGAACATTTACAGCCTATGCGTCCTGCCTGCGAGGAATTCTAGAACTGTCTTAAAAATTAAGTTACATACGAGGTGCGACAATAAAGAAATGAGACTGATGTGACAAAAATGTTGCTTAACGTTTTAGTCAAGTTTAGTGTTGTCTCCTTCAAAGTATGTCACTTGTGATTGCACACACTTTTTCCAGCGCTTCTGCCATTGATGGTAACATATCTGGAACTCATTTCTGTAATATCCTCCAAGATAGGTTTTTGGACATCTTGTGTTGTTAGGAAATGGTTCCCTTGACCACCGTTTTGACTCTTGGAAATAGAAAAAAGTCGTATGGAGCGATATCTGGTGAATAAGGTTGCTGTGGTAGTACTGAAATTTGTTTCGAGGTTAAAAATTGCTGTACTGACAGCAGTATGGGATGGCGCATTATGGTGATGCAGAATCCAATTATCAGTAATGTTGGCACAGACAAGAAGAACTCTTTTACGAAGTCTATCTAAAATTTCTTTGTAGTAATATTTGTTAACAGTTTGTCCAGGAGGCACCCATTCTTTATGAACAAAGAAGCACATAAGCATGCATTTCACTTTTGACTTTGACATGCGAGCTTTTTCTGGTCTGGATGATCCCTTTGAGCACCATTGCAAACTTTGGCGTTTTATATCTGGATCGTACTGGAAAAACCAACTTTCAACGCCAGTGATAACACGGCTCAACAATTCTGGATTTATTTCCGTTTGCTCTAACATCGGCTGCCCCATTTTTCCGTGTTTCTCGCTGTTGTAGTATGAGATTTCTGGGGACCGTTTTTACACAAATCTTTCTCATACCAAGATCTTCAGTTATTATTAGACGAACCATTTCTCGATTGATGTTCAGTTCTTCTGCAATCATTTTCACAGATAATCTTCGATCAGACCTACGAGTTCACACTCCCTGGTCAAGATGACATCCATCCGTGAGGTTGATGGTTGTCCACTGGGGTCTTCATCTTCAGTATTTGTTCTGCCTTCACTAAACGTTTAATGCCAACGAAAAACTTGAGCTCTTGACATAATCTCCTCCCCAAAAGCCTTCTGAAGCTTACTGTAAGTTGTCGTCGCGTTTTCAGCCAATTTAACGCAAAAAGAAATGGCATACCTTTGCGCAATATTATGTGGTTCCATTTCCGTGACGAGAGACACAAACATGTGTTAACTTATTATAGCACAACTCACGACTGATCAGTTGCATTGATGTGCCGCTTGGACTGGAAGCTACTTATAGACCACGGTCAAAGATATTGTGCCTATTCAAGCCTGCAGGGTTGCCACATATTGCAAAGAAAATCAGTCTCATTACTTTATTGTTACACCTCGTATGGCAAGGGCTCATGTTAAGTGCTCTCTAGTATTTGAGTGTTTTACAGCATTCTACTTTACATAACTATTTTCATTTCTAATTATTACATGAGATTAATACTTTCAAATTTATATTTCCCTTATCATAATCAGTTCAATGTAAGAAATATTAAAAAAGTAATAACTTTACTAATATTTATGAAAATACTTGCTTTTTGTCATATGAGAAATCCAACAATGGCCCATTATAGAATCTTCTATTACCAATAAAAATGAAAAAATAATATTGCGCTTTACACTTTCACCAACGAAATGCTCTTTTAAATAAAAGATATTTACCAAATACAGGCATGAAATACAGTTATTATTAGTTTAAAGGAGTATAAGTGACATTTAATTTCAAAAGAAATAGTTTTCGAAGTGAGCACATATTAAATATTGTGAAAAACTACGTATTCATTGCAAACGAAAGCTTTAATAATTTTTGTGAGTGAATTATCAAACAGGTTGCAAGTAAAAATTTTCAAAAGACTCAGAAAGCGCGACCACAGAGGACAAACGAAGTCATTGGTGTTGGCAATTTTGGGATATCATGCACTGATGTATTCATAATTCTGTTGAATCCACTGCTCTTTTTATTAGCTATATACAGACCGATATCATTTGATGTTAGACATCCCATAGATTCTGTTTGACTAAAAATTTCTTTTTCCTGTGAATCTTAATTTTCATGTAACAATAGCTGTTCCTTAAGTAATACAACAGACATTTTTTACTAAACTATCAATTTACTCCACGTGATTAAAGTTTACATTTTTTAGTTCCTTTGTAGAAAGCATGACTAGCATTAGTAACATACACTGAAGGTCAGAAACAATTTTTATTTAGTGAGTGAAAGGTTTCATTAGCTAATCACAGAAAACTTTATATAACTTTTTTGATCTACACATGTTTTGACATCTTTTGAAAACAAGATTTTTGAAGCAAATAAGCTATTTCAGTCAAAGCCAAACATCAGAATATCTCAGTTGGTATTACATTACATTTCAATTAATACAAATTAATTAAAACATCAATAAGAGCAGATCATTAACTACACTCCTGGAAAAAGGAAAAGGAACACATTGACACCGGTGTGTCAGACCCACCATACTTGCTCCGGACACTGCGAGAGGGTTGTGCAAGCAATGATCACACGCACGGCACAGCGGACACACCAGGAACCGCGGTGTTGGCCGTCGAATGGCGCTAGCTGCGCAGCATTTGTGCACCGCCGCCGTCAGTGTCAGCCAGTTTGCCGTGGCATACGGAGCTCCATCGCAGTCTTTAACACTGGTAGCATGCCGCGACAGCGTGTACGTGAACCGTATGTGCAGTTGACGGACTTTGAGCGAGGGCGTATAGTGGGCATGCGGGAGGCCGGGTGGACGTACCGCCGAATTGCTCAACACGTGGGGCGTGAGGTCTCCACAGTACATCGATGTTGTCGCCAGTGGTCGGCGGAAGGTGCACGTGCCCGTCGACCTGGGACCGGACCGCAGCGACGCACGGATGCACGCCAAGACCGTAGGATCCTACGCAGTGCCGTAGGGGACCGCACCGCCACTTCCCAGCAAATTAGGGACACTGTTGCTCCTGGGGTATCGGCGAGGACCATTCGCAACCGTCTCCATGAAGCTGGGCTACGGTCCCGCACACCGTTAGGCCGTCTTCCGCTCACGCCCCAACATCGTGCAGCCCGCCTCCAGTGGTGTCGCGACAGGCGTGAATGGAGGGACGAATGGAGACGTGTCGTCTTCAGCGATGAGAGTCGCTTCTGCCTTGGTGCCAATGATGGTCGTATGCGTGTTTGGCGCCGTGCAGGTGAGCGCCACAATCAGGACTGCATACGACCGAGGCACACAGGGCCAACACCCGGCATCATGGTGTGGGGAGCGATCTCCTACACTGGCCGTACACCACTGGTGATCGTCGAGGGGACACTGAATAGTGCACGGTACATCCAAACCGTCATCGAACCCATCGTTCTACCATTCCTAGACCGGCAAGGGAACTTGCTGTTCCAACAGGACAATGCACGTCCGCATGTATCCCGTGCCACCCAACGTGCTCTAGAAGGTGCCCTGGCCAGCAAGATCTCCGGATCTGTCCCCCATTGAGCATGTTTGGGACTGGATGAAGCGTCGTCTCACGCGGTCTGCACGTAAAGCACGAACGCTGGTCCAACTGAGGCGCCAGGTGGAAATGGCATGGCAAGCCGTTCCACAGGACTACATCCAGCATCTCTAGGATCGTCTCCATGGGAGAATAGCAGCCTGAATTGCTGCGAAAGGTGGATATACACTGTACTAGTGCCGACATTGTGCATGCTCTGTTGCCTGTGTCTATGTGCCTGTGGTTCTGTCAGTGTGATCATGTGATGTATCTGACCCCAGGAATGTGTCAATAAAGTTTCCCCTTCCTGGCACAATGAATTCACGGTGTTCTTATTTCAATTTCCAGGAGAGTATTAAAGAGTATGATTCCAGATTCATTCTCCAAAATCAAACATACTCATCAGAAATTCATAATAACAAGCCAGTTTCTTAGTACATTTCGGTATTGTTCTACCCCAACGTCAATTTTAATGGCTCTGAGCACTATGGGACTTAACATCTCAGGTCATCAGTCCCCTAGAACTTAGAACTACTTAAACCTAACTAACTTAAGGACATCACACATATCCATGCCCAAGGCTGGATTCGAACCTGCGACCATAGCGGTCGTGCGGTTCCAGACTGAAGTGCCTAGAACCAACGTCAATTCCATTCAATCAACAGCTTATAGAAAAATGACGTACTGCAAGGGACTTAAGTTTATATTGAGATGATCAGAGCCATGTACAAAAGTGGCATTCAGCAAAATTTGAAATTATGTGAAATATAAGTTGAACTAAATGTCATGTCCACCAAATAATTTTTTTTATTTCCGTCAATTATCATAAAACTTTTGGTCCTTAGACTGCTGGTTTCGGTCAGCAATGACCGTCTTCAGACCTGCAGCAAATCGTGGGAAATGAAATACAACTAGTGAACAGATAACGTCTTAAAACAATAAAATATGCCATACTCAAAAATTACTGTTTTCGTGGAAACACGCACTTAAAATATGAAGAGGCATACCTGTTCTATAACATATTTTAATATAATAAAGTGATAGTTACGTCATCACAAGATACACTCAAATTGAGCCTTCGCCGCACATATTTAAAATGTGATGTAAACGGGGCCACAGTGCCGGCGGAGTCGTACTGTCAATAGCGCTACTGTACTTTACACACTGCAATACAGTAGATATAACTTATATTTTTGCGATAAGCCTATTAGATGTCGCTATTGTAGGTCTACACATATTCGTCAATTGTTGAATTGTACGAATTAACGAATATATGTAGACTTACAGAAGTGACATTTAACAGGCTTATGGCACAAGCGTATGCTGTGGCTACTATATTGCAGTTTGTCATGAACAGTAGCGTTATTAATAATATCTCTCTGCCGACACTGTCATCCATTTACACGATATTTTCAATATGTGCGACGCTGCTAAGCTAATTTTGTGTACATTTTGTGACGATGCCACTATACCTTTATTATAAAAGGACACGTTGTAAAACTGGTGTACTTCGTCATGTTTTAAGCGTAGGTTTGCACAACCATGAAAATAATAACTTTTCATGACGGCATATTTTGTTGGTTCAAATGGCTCTGAGCACTATGGGACTTAACTGTTGAGGTCATGAGTCCCCTACAACTTAGAACTACTTAAACCTAACTATCCTAAGGACATCACACACATCCATGCCCGAGGCAGGATTCGAACCTACTACCGTAGAGGTCGTGCGGTTCCAGATTGTAGCGCCTAGAGCCGCTCGGCCTTCCCGGCCATCGCATATTTTGTTGTTTTTAGAGATATGAAGATAGTCATAGCTGAAAAAATCCATGTTCCAAAGACCAAAAGTTTAGTGGTAATTGACCAAAGTAAGAGTACTTTAGTCTACACTTTATGGATCACTGATTTAATCCACGACCCTGTCGCTGCTTGTGAAACAAGTAATGTCTTTATTACGACGTTCAGTAAAGAAAGACTTTCTGAAACACGATTTCGGTAGATGGTGGACAGTGTGCGGCTGCCAGCGCCTAGCGAAGGCTGGCACAACCCTGCAGACAAAAGGACGAAATCAGAAAGATAAAAATACAGACGGGAGTTCTTAATTTTTTAACTCTACAAATTCATATTTATGGATACTCGTTTGCTTCAAAAGGCAAAAGATTCTTTACTTTTCAATGCATCTAAAGCAGGATCCATCGTCGCACTTAACCCGGGTCCACTGGGGGCCGAACCGCACAATAACGCTGGGTTCAGTTTGGGGCGGCGGTGCTGTTGTGGCTTTCAGTCCGAAAAGTGATGTGATGCAGCTCTTCGTGCTACTCTATCCTGTGCAAGGCTCTTCATCTCCGAACATCTAATACAACCTACTTCCTTTTTACCTGCATACTGCTTTTGTCTCTGGGTCTCCCTCTACAACCCCTCCCCCCTCCACTCTGCCCTATTCTCATGGTGTCTCACAATATTTCCTATCACCAGATACCTTCTTTCAGTCAATTTATGCAACAGATTTGGCTCCCCACTTCTGTTCAGTATCTCTTCATTAGTTACATGATCTACCCATCCAAAGCCCGCCTGGCTAGCCATGCGGTCTGTCGCGGTGCTTCCCGCGTGGGAAGGCTTCCCTGAGGATTAGTGCCGAGGTCCGATGTGCCGGCCAGCATGTGTGGGTGGCTTTCTCAGGCGGTATTCCATCTACCTCGGTGAATACAGACTGGTTCCCCTTATTCTGCCTCAGTTACACTGTGTCGCCGATTATTGCGCAAATACTGTTTCCATGTACGCATACACCATAACTGTTCTATCACACAAACATTTGGGGTTACACTCATCTGATATGAGACGTTCCCGGAGGGTGTGTGTGTGTGTGGTGGTGGAGGGTGTGGGGGGTGTGTGTGTGGGGGGGGGTGGGGGGGGCGTGATGACTGGGTGTTGTGTGATGTCCTTAGGTTAGTTAGGTTTAAGTAGTTCTAAGGTCTAGGGGACTGATGACCAGAGATGTTAAGTCCCATAGTTCTCAGAGCCATTTGAACCATTTTTTTGGTTATCGGAAAATCTCAAAGTTTTTATTTCTTCTCCCTGAGTTTTAATTCCTTCTCCAAATTTGTCTGTGGTTTCCTTTACTGTTTTTTTCAATGTTCAGAGTGACTAACATATGCGATCACTTACAACCGTTCGCAACTACTGTTTCAATTCCATGCTCTTCGACTCTTATGGCTGCAATATAGTTTCTGTGCTAATTGCGGATAACCTTTCGCGTGTTGTATTTTACCCCTGTTATCTTCCAGATTTCAAAGTGTATTCCTGTAACATCGTCAAAAGTTTTCTCCACATCGACAAAAGCTATAAACGTGATTTGCGTTTCCTTAACCTATCTTCCAAGATAAGTCGTGGAGTCAGTGTTGCCTTGCGTACTCCTACGTAACCCTGGAATCCAAATTGGTCTTCTCCGAGGTCGGCTTCTACCAGGTTTTCAATTCTTCTGTTAGTAATTCTTGTTAGTATTTTAAACTTATAGTTCCCTAATTTTCACACCTGTCACCATCTACTTTCTTTAGAGTTGCAAAGAACCTTTTCTTGAAGTTTGAAGATATTTCCTTTGCCTCATTAATCTT
This sequence comes from Schistocerca cancellata, assembly GCF_023864275.1. NCBI lineage: Eukaryota > Metazoa > Arthropoda > Insecta > Orthoptera > Acrididae > Schistocerca > Schistocerca cancellata. The sequence goes on from NC_064632.1 coordinate 537,103,664, forward strand.
GGACACCAGGTTCTTGAAGTTTGAAGGTATTGCCCCTGCGTCATTAATCTTGGACACCAGGTGGAATAGTTTTGTCATGCATAGCTTTTGCAAGGGTATTAGTAATTCTAACGGAATACCGCCTACACCATGAGCGTTTTATTCGAGCTAAGGTCTTCCAGTCCTCTTTCAAAGTCTTCTCGTAATATCATAACTCCCATTTCACGATAATCAACGTCCCCCTTACGCAACATAGCCTTCCAATTGATTTCCATTAATAGACCGCTTACGTACTCCCTTCACCTGTCAGCCTTTCCTTCTTTGTTTAGTACTGCTATTCCACCTGTGCTCTTGATATTCACACAGCTGGTTCTCTTTGCTTCAAAAGGCTCTCTAATTTACCTGGAGGCGGTATCTATCTTCTTTTACTTATATGGGATTCTGTTTTCTTGTTTTCTTACATTTGTCCTCTAGCCATTTCTGATTAGTCACCTTGCATATCCCGACATTCTTATATTTTAGACGTTTATTTTTCCACTCACCCTCTTAGTTTCATGTATTTTTATATTTTCTGTTTTCGTCAGTTAAATCCGATATGACAAGCATTATATTCTTTAGGCTATCTTCAGTTGGTGCCTGTCCGTAGATGGTATGGTCTACACCAAGCTACGCTCTACAGAATGACCCTCACTCTTGTGAGACCTTGTGCATACGGTATCACCATTCTATGGGATCACAAGCCACTCTGAAGACCTGTACGTCAACAGCACAGGACATAACACACAAAGTGAGTGATATCCACAGCGAATGGCATGTATTCGCTAGATCTTAATCGAAGATCACAATACAGTTGCCTGTTAAACTGACATTCAAGATTTTGCTTCTAATAGCGCCACACATTACGATTGGCGAATCCACCGAAAATAAGGTGTGGTGTTGACAGTAATAACAGTTACGTACCACACTATCCAGCTGCGTAATTCGCTATTCTGTCATTCCTAAAGAGCAATGATAGTCGATCGATAAATGTCGTAACAAAAGTAACAATAGCATAAGCTGGATACACACCTGATGAGCCGAAAGATTATGTCCACATACTAGCGTGTCCTAGATGTGTTCCACTGGCTACATGTCAGGCGAATATTGAGGCCCAGACACCAACGTGAATTCACTTTAGTGCTCCTCTAATCACTGTACTACGATTCTGTCCTTGTGACACTGATGGCGCCGTCGGGGAAGCCATTAACCATGAAGGGTCACAGGAGAGATGTCTACAGACGTTAAAGTAACCTCTGGCGTGCCACAGGGGACTGTTATGGGACCATTGCTTTTCACAATACATATAAATGACCTAGTAGATAGTGTCGGAAGTTCCATGCGGCTTTTCTCGGATGATGCTGTAGTATACAGAGAAGTTGCAGCATTAGAAAATTGTAGCGAAATGCAGGAAGATCTGCAGCGGATAGGCACTTGGTGCAGGGAGTGGCAACTGACCCTTAACATAGACAAATGTAATGTATTGCGAATATATAGAAAGAACGATCCTTTATTGTATGATAATATGATAGCGGAACAAACACTGGTAGCAGTTACTTCTGTAAAATATCTGGGAGTATACGTACGGAACGATTTGAAGTGGAATGATCATATAAAATTAATTGTTGGTAAGGCGGGTACCAGGTTGAGATTCATTGGGAGAGTCCTTAGAAAATGTAGTCCATCAACAAAGGAGGTGGCTTACAAAACACTCGTTCGACCTATACTTGAGTATTGCTCAACAGTGTGGGATCCGTACCAGGTCGGGTTGACAGAGGAGATAGAGAAGATCCAAAGAATAGCGGCGTTTCGTCACAGGGTTATTTGGTAACCGTGATAGCGTTACGGAGATGTTTAACAAACTCTAGTGGCAGACTCTGCAAGAGAGGCGCTCTGCATCACGGTGTAGCTTGCTCGCCAGGTTTCGAGAGAGTGCGTTTCTGGATGAGGTATCGAATATATTGCTTCCCCCTACTTATACCTCCCGAGGAGTTTGCGAATGTAAAATTAGAGAGATTAGAGCGCGCACGGAGGCTTTCAGACAGTCGTTCTTCCCGCGAACCATACGCGAGTGGAACAGGAAAGGGAGGTAATGACAGTGGCACGTAAAGTGCCCTCCGCCACACACCGTTGGGTGGCTTGCGGAGTATAAATGTAGATGTAGATGTAGATGTGTTAACGCAATAATGTTCACGTAGTACACAACTGTCGCGGTGTCCTCGATTATTACCACAGGTCCCAATGGAAGCCCAGGAGAATGTCCTTCATAGCGTAACACTGTCCCCATAGCCCAGCGTCCATGGCGCGATGCATGTTTCGAGAAGCCGTTCATATGAATGGCGGCTTATCCGGACTGGTGTAAGACGACACATTCGCTCGACAAGGCGACAGGTTTCCACTGTAATAACTGACGAACACTTCACAAGCCAAGGTCGCTAAAAAGCATTTTATTGGATGTCCGGTCACGACAGAGCTATGCTGTCATAATCGGATTTTATGCTTAAAATTTTTTTGCAACGTGTTATCAGTGTTCCAAGTTGCTTGGATATACACTCTTACATTCGACATACGGAAGTATAATAATCTTCATGGTCGTTAGAAATGTATATTTAATGCGAAGCAACTGACAACACTGATGTTGTGAAAAATTTTAAAGGATAAGGTCTGATATGACAGCACAGCTCTGTCGAAACAGGTCATCCAGTAAGATGCGTTCTTAGTGACATTGGCTTGCGAGGTTTTCTTCAATTGTCATACATTACAGATTGCCCCCTGACTGACCATATCAAGGATATATAACGTTTACATTAATCCACGCTCCAACGGCGATGATTCTGTCTCAACTGGAATCCTAATCGACGATGTCAATGGGTCAATGTATGAATACTTTGTGCCAGTCCACTGCGGAGGGCCATGTTAAAAAATGTTGTGGATTGGCAAGAGAGGCAACCCGGTATGAGAGGAAGCCGAAAGGCACGCGTTTTAGCTCACGCAGGCTGGCGTGAGGTCTGGAACAGGTCAAGGAAATTAGACTAGTAAAAAAGGATGTAGCTGTGGAATACTTAACTTTAATCCATAAATGGTGAACATCGCTCTTGACGGTACATGTTTTACAGCATCAATAGTAACTGGTAATGGCGCCTTGCTAGGTCGTAGCAAATGACGTAGCTTAAGGCTATGCTAACTATCGTCTCGGCAAATGAGAGCGTATTTTGTCAGTGAACCATCGCTAGCAAAGTCGGCTGTACAACTGGGGCGAGTGCTAGGAAGTCACTCTAGACCTGCCCTGTGGCGGCGCTCGGTCTGCAATCACTGATAGTGGCGACACGCGGGTCCGACGTATACTAACGGACCGCGGCCGATTTAAAGGCTACCACCCAGCAAGTGTGGTGTCTGGCGGTGACACCACAAAAAATGTGTGCTGAACGGCGTGCTCTGCGAAACACTTGTTCCTGCGCCAACATAGTACTGCGTCGTCATATCTGCTGCAGGTTGGCACTTATCCTGCTTTACACAGCGTGCAAACCTCCCATCTCAACAGTCTGTGACGACGCCGGGAAATCCGACACCTTGTCGCATACTCCTGGATACACCATCCATCAACCATTTTCCATATTTGCTCATAACAGTAGACGCGAACAGCCAACTAACTTCGTCGTTTCTGATAGCCTCGCACCTTGGCGCTGGGAGACAAGAGAGTGTCCTTTGTTAAAGTTTGCGGCCCACGTCGTCGTTCTCATCAGCCTGTCTTCTTCTCGGTTTATGCAAGGTGAACCAGCACTCCACCGACAAAATCTTCAGAAGTGCTAATACGGACCGAAAAAAAGTATAGAAAAACATGGGCGCTAAATTGCATACCTTAAGAGCTATGAACACTGAAAGGTCTCTGTTGGATTCCTTTCATCTTCTAAATTTACTGTGGCGTTTCTGACTATCTGGGAGGAGACTGAGTAGTGGAACGTGTTACTTTTACACATAAACAAGAACGATCTGTCACACTACTACACTTTAAAACACAGTTTATATGTAATTCATGTCACACAGTCTCATACGGAACCTACATCTGCTTTCTTTTATATACTGTATATGATAAGATACTGTCATCCCCCTTCCCTTCTGTGTGAGAGGATGAATGAGCAAATGTATTTCTAGTTGCATGCTTGACGGTAGCAGACAAGCCTGTCTGCTAGAGAACAGTAGGACCAACGTCGGAACAGGTAGCTACGCTTTCTAAAAGCAAAGAGGTTTCTATCCAGTAGTATGGTCCTGTCCGTCCCTTGTCATGTTGATATAGGAAGCTGCCCCTCTGGCCACTTCCGTTTGTATTTGTGAGCCACCCTCAGGAAGGGACCAGTCAGTCTGTCCGTGGCGAGCGTCTGAAGTGGTAAGATCTCCGGCTAAGCGCGTGTCTGCTAAGCCCGTAGGACAATGGATTTCTTAAGTTCAGCCTAACTGAAAATTTAATCCCCTTTATTTCAGGTTTAGCTCTAAAATATCTAATGTTATCTTAAATTGCAACGCAGTGTATTTCGAGTGTGAAGTTCAGAATATTTTCCAGTATTTGCTTTGTCACTACTTTGTGAGTAAAGTGGAACCACGTGTTGATCAGTAACTCTAACTAAGATCATCAATCTTAAATGCGAGTGTGCGTGAGATTATAACATCTCGTCTTGACAATATTTTTCAATATAGGAACTTTTCTCTATGTTCAACCCACGTGGGGTGTTCTTTGTGAGACCACTACCACGTGCTTATATAACTGTTTGACCCATCAGGTTAATAGTAAGACGTTAGTAACCAGTTCGAGGTTTTTCTTTTATATGTTGCTTTTCGATCTAATTTATTGTAATTATCAAAATTATTACACGCTTTGTGTAAACCAAGTTGACCACCTGAAGCATGTGGTGTAATCATCAAAGTAGCCCTCAGCTATTCTTTTTGGGAAGATTTCACAGAGAGTTAGTATGAATTTAGTATACCAGTGTGTGGTAATTACATGACGGACAGGATTGTGCTACGAACGTAATTTCTTTGGGTGAAAATTTAATCGGTTGGTTGTGGTTAATTTCCTCTTGCATATGTTTCAACGTTCTTCGTGTGTTATTTTATGAATGCAGTGTTGTATGCAGTCTCTCAATCTTGGCTCCATATTTGATGTGTTCCGTAAGATTACAAACTCACATTTTCACAATCCTAAATAAGGCACCAGCTTAGTTATGACTCAAGTTTAATATGCTGAAATTTAAATGATCAATGTTAAAATAAATTTCCAAATATAAACTGATTTATTTCTTTTTATTTAAATTCTCTTTTATATATATATATATATATATATATATATATATATATATATATATATATATATATATATATATATATATAAAACACCAGTTGTTGTATGACTATTAACAGATTATAATTAATGTTAGTCTGGTTGAGAATTTGGTAAGCTAGACTGGATACCTGGTGAAACAGTTGCGCAGTAATGCAAGGTTAACTTCCTCAGATAGCTCACAGCTTTTAACCCGCTTTTATTGCCTATCAGCACCGCTTACACCACAAAATAAAGCAACAACATTACAACACATGTTCATCTTCGATATTGTGAGACATATTTCTCCTACTGAAAGCACTTCACTTTCTACATTCTGAGAGGTAGTAGAATTGATCAAAACGAAAACAGTTTCCACACGCTTCTCTTGACATTCACAACGGTTCACCAATGATGAAGTACCCTACAGTTGTAAAAATTAATTAAACGACAACACAGCCCGGTTTCAGGGCGTGTATCACATCTTCAGGTGCAATTGCAAAATTATAATTCGGTAATAAACTTGTCCATAGGGTTAAGAATATCAAAGCTCAACAGAACCAACAGAAACTGTAAGTCTCTCTCTGCGAGAGGCTTTTTGGCAGGCCGCAATCCATAACCAGTGATGCACTATTTTAACACATTTTAATCTCAGTTATGGATCCTTCGTGGACACATACTTAATTCTACGTATCGGGTAGATTTTTCTAAGAATTTCTGTGGGTTCTGTTTAGCTTTGGTTTTCTTAGCCACGAGCACAGCTATTGTCATTAATTTTTAATTCTGCGTTTGCAGACGAGTGTGGGATACATGTCCTGAAACTGGGACGCGCTTTCCTTTTTAGAAATAAGCAATTTTTGCAACTGTATCGGATTTTATCGTTGATAGAGTTTCCATTAAACATGCGCTCTCAACTGCATACTTTAAGAGGTAAGAACAGTTTCTCATCTTCGCTATGACCGAGTAAGGTGGCGCACTGGTTAGCACACTGGACTTGCATCTTGATCTAGGTGTTCCGTAATTTCTCTAAATCGCTTCACGCAAATGCCGGAATGGTTCCTTTGGAAGGGCGCATCCGATTTCATTCCCCATCCTTCCCTAATCCGATAGGACCAATGGCCTCGCTGTTCGGTCGCCTCACACAAATTAACGTACCAACCATCTTCGGTACTGTTAAACACTCCCTTCTGCTGAACGAAGGGAGTGTTTAACAGTACCGAAGATGGTTGGTACGTTAATTTGTGTGAGTACTGTTAAACACTCCCTTCTGCTGAACGAAGGGAGTGTTTAACAGTACCGAAGATGGTTGGTACGTTAATTTGTGTGAGTACTGTTAAACACTCCCTTCTGCTGAACGAAGGGAGTGTTTAACAGTACCGAAGATGGTTGGTACGTTAATTTGTGTGAGGCGACCAAACAGCGTGGTCATTGGTTTGATTTTTGAGCACAGGGTTATGTACGGTACTTAAATTGGTAAAAATGGAACCCGTGTGAGAACACTTTGTTGTCCATCCATCTTTTTCTCGGGGAGAGGTTGAGATATCAGTCAAACTTATGTCAAATACTAAGGTACACTGTCCCTTGCCAATGTAAAAAAAAATGAGGCTATAAATCAGTGCAGTCAGAAGCAGCTGTTTGTGTCAAACATTCTGATAATTGCAAAATTAGCAAACTCTAAAGATAAACTACCTGCTTGTATATACACTCATGTCAGATTCAGTTCTACTGCTTAAACTGGAATGTTTCCTATGTAGGAGACGCAGCTCACTTCAGAGAAAAATTAGCACTCCAAACAAAGAATGATTAACGCCTAGAAGATACATTGCTAATATAATGTAACATTGCCCCAAACATTGACAATGACCTAAATTCGACGAGAGTTTATACAGGTATAGTGTGAAGCCACTCGTAGATGTTCACCTTGTAAAGCTATAAAATTTCGGAGAAGTGTGTAAGACGTCGTGGTCTCCTGACGTTCATTACTTACATATTCCGTCCTCACTATCGTATTCTGCACATGAAGAAGCTTCATTCGAACACAAACTCTATAAGGTAGAGTCAATTTTGTATGAATTCATGTAAGTGATATGCAAATATAAGAGGTAAATCGCAAGTGCGCACTGAGGTTGAAAAAGTCGAGGTTGGCGTACACAACATGACAGCCACAGGAAATTTCGTTCTAAAGAGGAAACCATCCTGCTGGGAAGACCATCCCTTCAGAGGCTGTGTCAACAAAAAAAAAATGGCTCTGAGCACTATGGGACTCAACATCTTAGGTCATAAGTCCCCTAGAACTTAGAACTACTTAAACCTAACTAACCTAAGGACATCACACACACCCATGCCCGAGGCAGGATTCGAACCTGCGACCGTAGCAGTCCTGCGGTTCCGGACTGCAGCGCCAGAACCGCTAAACCACCGCGGCCGAACTGTGTCAACAACATACCTACTTTGACCGAAGCGACCGCCCAGAGAGAAGACAGCTTTCGCTGGAGCGAAGGGATAACGACCCCCGTAGTCGACGTAAAAGAAATTTCCGCTACATTGCGTGGGAGTGCTCAGAAGATGCATTTTTTCGCAGACCGACAGCGTAGTTATGGACTTCTCACAGGTGGACAGTATACGCCTAACAGAGATGCTACAGATTCCCGCATTGGTCGACTCAAACGAAACATCATTCTCCCAAAATAAAACCCACACACTCACAAGTGGATTGCTACTGGTTGAAATCGACCTACATCAAACCTCTAGTTGAAACTGTCGGATGTTAATCGGGTGTAGTGGACAAGGCAACACCATCGAGTCCCTATCGGTTTTAATCTTTTTACAAGTTCTGTTAGCCGGCCGAAGTGGTCGTGCGGTTAAAGGCGCTGCAGTCTGGAACCGCAAGGCCGCTACGGTCGCAGGTTCGAATCCTGCCTCGGGCATGGATGTTTGTGATGTCCTTAGGTTAGTTAGGTTTAACTAGTTCTAAGTTCTAGGGGGCTAATGACCTCAGCAGTTGAGTCCCATAGTGCTCAGAGCCATTTTTTTTTTTGAACAAGTTCTGTTATTCAGCTAGGTATACATGTGAGAGTTTTCACCCTCAGAGAACTTTTGTGACTAATACTGTGTAAATAGCGCTGAGCGTGAGCCAGAGGGCAGTGTGCGGGAATGGAGGAGGGTGGGAGAGAATGAGGAAATCCTGATAGTTGCGTTATGCGAGTTTAGTCGTCTCGTGTAGATGGCAACCTCGAACCCAAGAGAGCTGCTCGCCATAGCTCTCAGACAATAGAAACAATACTGGCACTGTTGCGAGAGCTTAGAGTACTCGCTTAGTGCTGACCGGCCATATTGCGCCCTCGATTTTTGCCGTATTTCACAGTTTTTACGCTACCACTTCTTTGTGGTATATTTTGCCGTACTCATGCACATTGTAATTGAATGTACTCTCGAACTTACGTCTTTTCAGCCATAATTTGTGGTCTTCGTATACGTCTGACAAGGGGAAGGCCTCAGACACGGCCAACCGATTCGACTCAAATTTGGCAGGTCGCTTGTGTACAACCTAAAACGAAGGACACTGAGATATTTTGGCTCAACACTCCCCCGTTGCTTTGAAAATCACCCCTAAAGATTATGATGAGCACTCGACTCAAAATTGACGGAATCGATAGATAAATGTAAATACAGCGTTTTTCATCATCGGATATGGGGCCTGAAACGCATACTTTTCCAGAAATCGAGGAATGTACACACATGTAAATTGGTTTTCGCCGAGAGAGCCGATAGTATTGCCGGCACGGTGACTCAGCGTGTTCGGTTAGAGGGTTAGCTGCCCTCTACAGTAAAATAAGCGAGTGAACAGATTAACGAAGAGCCTGAACGGGTGTCATCGGAGGTCCGCTCAAATTCAACAAACAATATACACTCCTGGAAATGGAAAAAAGAACACATTGACACCGGTGTGTCAGACCCACCATACTTGCTCCGGACACTGCGAGAGGGCTGTACAAGCAATGATCACACGCACGGCACAGCGGACACACCAGGAACCGCGGTGTTGGCCGTCGAATGGCGCTAGCTGCGCAGCATTTGTGCACCGCCGCCGTCAGTGTCAGCCAGTTTGCCGTGGCATACGGAGCTCCATCGCAGTCTTTAACACTGGTAGCATGCCGCGACAGCGTGGACGTGAACCGTATGTGCAGTTGACGGACTTTGAGCGAGGGCGTATAGTGGGCATGCGGGAGGCCGGGTGGACGTACCGCCGAATTGCTCAACACGTGGGGCGTGAGGTCTCCACAGTACATCGATGTTGTCGCCAGTGGTCGGCGGAAGGTGCACGTGCGCGTCGACCTGGGACCGGACCGCAGCGACGCACGGATGCACGCCAACACCGTAGGATCCTACGCAGTGCCGTAGGGGACCGCACCGCCACTTCCCAGCAAATTAGGGACACTGTTGCTCCTGGGGTATCGGCGAGGACCATTCGCAACCGTCTCCATGAAGCTGGGTTACGGTCCCGCACACCGTTAGGCCGTCTTCCGCTCACGCCCCAACATCGTGCAGCCCGCCTCCAGTGGTGTCGCGACAGGCGTGAATGGAGGGACGAATGGAGACGTGACGTCATCAGCGATGAGAGTCGCTTCTGCCTTGGTGCCAGTGATGGTCGTATGCGTGTTTGGCGCCGTGCAGGTGAGCGCCACAATCAGGACTGCATACGACCGAGGCACACAGGGCCAACACCCGGCATCATGTTGTGGGGAGCGATCTCCTACACTGGCCGTACACCACTGGTGATCGTCGAGGGGACACTGAATAGTGCACGGTACATCCAAACCGTCATCGAACCCATCGTTCTACCATTCCTAGACCGGCAAGGGAACTTGCTGTTCCAGCAGGACAATGCACGTCCGCATGTATCCCGTGCCACCCAACGTGCTCTAGAAGGTGTAAGTCAACTACCCTGGCCAGCAAGATCTCCGGATCTGTCCCCCATTGAGCATGTTTGTGACTGGATGAAGCGTCGTCTCACGCGGTCTGCACGTCCAGCACGAACGCTGGTCAAACTGAGGCGCCAGGTGGAAATGGCATGGCAAGCCGTTCCACAGGACTACATCCAGCATCTCTACGATCGTCTCCATGGGAGAATAGCAGCCTGCATTGCTGCGAAAGGTGGATATACACTGTACTAGTGCCGACATTGTGCATGCTCTGTTGCCTGTGTCTATGTGCCTGTGGTTCTGTCAGTGTGATCATGTGATGTATCTGACCCCAGGTATGTGTCAATAAAGTTTCTCCTTCCTGGGACAATGAATTCACTGTGTTCTTATTTCAATTTCCAGGAGTGTAGAACAAAATGAGATCAACAAAAAAAAAAGGTAACACAGCGGCCAAGGTAACTGGCTGGGAAGCGGGGAACACGGGCTCGATTCTCGAGGAAACTGTGCGGTTTTCTCTTTTTTTTTTTTTTAATTGTACTTTTTCGTACCAGTATTCGTAAGGATAGGAGGGTTAATAAGGTACGCAACTTAACACGGAATAATAATAGTAATAAAGTAGGCAAACTAATTTCCGAAGCGATTTGAATAAGCAAAGAGTTAAAACTTTTAAGCCGTGTCACACGAAAACAACTCCGAATAAGAGTGCTGCGAATTCCTCACGAGGCAACACAGATAGCCAACCGCGCAACGCTTGTTTACAGCGAGGCACGGGACAGAATGCACGCTAGGAGAGTTATGTTGTCTCGGTTGCCTATTCGTCATATCATAATTGTGAACCTCGAAGAGAGAGGGTGTCCAGTACGAACCTTATAAAAGTCAATCGGAAAGAGTTTTTTCCGTCATTAAGCTGCAGCGAACCTCGAGGATACATGTAATGATTTTTCATCATTAATCCCCAAATAAAATATGTTTTGTGAAAGAATACAGTGATCTTCCGTAAGTAACATATGACTTGTACTGTATGTAGTTTGTAGTAACTAGCTTTTCTGTTTATGCTGTAACTAGTTACTGTTTGTTGTGTCATATCATTTAGTTGCATAATCTGAATAATGGAAGATGTACGCCCTTCGACAGCGCTGAAAAAAGTACTTGGGAGCCTGTCACAGGCGACGGCAAGCGGTTAGTTACCGACTCTGTGTTTTGGTTTGTAAAAGTGTTGCAAGACATGTATTATCAATGCACTACATCTATTTGTCCGAAGAAAAGTGAGGACACGTAACAGTGACCGGAGGAGCCATTGTAAAGTGACCAGGTGTAACATTTTAGTAGTTTACTATCTCAAGAGGTTTGAGAAATTTATTAGCCTACCTTTTTTATCATTTCTTACTGCTTTGCTTACCTTATTAACCCTGCAATCCCTATCAGTTGGGATATGGAAAAATACAAACGAGAAGAATAACAAACGCTAGGTTTCCTCGAGATTCGAAAGTGGGTTTACCGCTTCCCAGGCAATTACTTTTTTTGTTTTAAATTGATCATTTTGTTCGTTTTCGTTCATTGTATTTGATCGCGGCGGACGTCACAAGACATACGTTTAAGTTCATCGTTTCGGCTTTCGCTTAGTTTTTTATTACAGAGAACAGCTGGCCCTCTGACCGAACACGTGCCGGCATTACCGTGGCCGTCGCGCTATCGGAGCTCTCGGCGAAAAGTGTTTACCATATGACTACATAAGCGGCAGTTGTAAAAATTTCTTTCCTCGATTTCTGGAAAAGTATGCATTTGTGGACCCCATCCGTGAGGATGAAAAACGCTCTATTTACAATTATCCATCGATCCCGCCAATTTCGAGTCGATTGTTCGTCATAACTTTGGGGGTGATTTTCTCAAAAACGGGAGGGTGTTGAGCCAAAATATCTCAGATTCCTTCGTTTCAGGTTGTACACAAGCGACCTGCCAAATCTGAGCCGAATCGGTTGGCCGCGTCTGAGGCCTTCCCCTTGTGAGAAGCATTCTTTCCTCCTACACGAACAGCATGAGCAGTTTGTTTCGAATGTTGTAGACTTACGAGTACACAATGCAACGCAGCAAAGAACTTATGAAAACTTCATAGATATATTACACCGATAAGCCAAAATATTTTGACCACTGCCCACCGCGACATTGGCGTTGCGGGCGCGAGACGCGGTAGCAAAAGTAAGAAAACGGAGCATACACGGACGGGGGACCGCCCTAGCGAACATATGGGCTGCAAATGGGGATATCCATTGAGATAAGCGACTTTGACAATGGGGAGATTATTACAAGGTGCATTCAAGTTCTAAGACCTCCTATTTTTTTCTCAGGACTGCGCATTGTTTTAAAATAAGGCCGCGTTCATTGTCAATATGGCCCAGAGATGGCAGCACTGTACGGCAGATGGAATTTTACCGCCAGCCGCGAAAATGAGAACTGTTTTAAATACTTAAAATGGCGACGTTTTCCTTACTTGAACAGCGTGCAATCATTCGTTTTCTGAATTTGTGTGGTGTGAAACCAATTGAAATTCATCGACAGTTGGAGGAGACATGTGGTGGTGGAGTTACGGATGTGTCGAAAGTGCATTCGTGGGTGCGACAGTTTAATGAAGGCAGAACATCGTGTGACAACAAACGGAAACAAGCTCGGGCTCACACAAGCCGGTCTGACGACATGATTGAGAAAGTGGAGAGAATTGTTTTGGGGGATCGCCGAATGACTGTTGAACAGATCGCCTCCAGAGTTGGCATTTCTGTGGGTTCTGTGCACACAATCCTGCATGTGACCAGAAAATGCGAAAAGTGTTATCCAGGTGGGTGCCACGAATGCTGACGGACGACCACACGGCTGCCCGTGTGGCATGTTGCCAAGCAATGTTGACGCGCAACGACAGCATGAATGGGACTTTATTTTCGTCAGTTGTGGCAATGGATGAGACGCGGATGCCATTTTTCAATCCAGAAACAAAGCGCCAGTCAGCTCAATGGAACCACACAGATTCACCGCCACCAAAAAAATTTCGGGTAACCACCAGTGCTGAAAAAATTATGGTGTCCATGTTGTGGGACAGCGAGGGCGTAATCCTTACCCATTGCGTTCCAAAGGGCACTACAGTAACAGGTGCATCATACGAAAATGTTTTGAAGAACAAATTCCTTCCTGCACTGCAACAGAAACGTCCGGGAAGGGCTGCGCGTGTGCTGTTTCACCAAGACAACGCACCCGCACATCGAGCTAACGTTACGCAACAGTTTCTTCGTGATAACAATTTTGAAGTGATTCCTCATGCTCCCTATTCACCTGACCAAGCTGCTAGTGACGTTTGCATTTTTCCAAAAATGAAAGACACTCTCCGTGGCCGCACATTCACCAGCCGTGCAGCTATTGCCTAAGCGATTTTGCCGTGGTCAAAAAAGACTCCTAAAGAAGCCTTCGCCGCTGCCATGGAATCGTGGCTTCAGCGTTGTGAAAAATGTGTACGTCTGCAGGGAGATTACGTCGAGAAGTAACGCCAGTTTCATCGATTTTGGGTGAGTAGTTAATTAGAAAAAAAAATCGGAGGCCTTAGAACTTGAATGCACCTCGTATTACGCAGAGCCTGTGAGCGAGTATCTCCAAAACAGCGAAGCTGGTCGAATGTCACGTGCTACTGTCGTGTTCGTCTACTGAAAGAGGTAGCAGGACAGTGAAACTAACACTAAGCGCTTAGTGATTGGACGTCCACGATTCTTCACAGAAAGTAGGGTTCGGAGGCTTGTCTGCTGTGTAAAGTACAGTAGATGGTAATCTGTGGCATCTCTGCCGAAAGAGCACAATGCAGGTGCACGCTCAAGTGTTTCGAAGAGCACCGCTCATCGTACATTGTTGAACATGGAGCTCCGCAGGAGACCACCACTACGTGTCCACACGTTGATCCAACGACATCGTCAACTGCGAACGCAGTGGGTACGGGACCATCGGGATTCGACCGTCGATCAACGGAAACGCGTCGGCTCTTCGGGTGAATCACATTTCTGCTTCACTACGTAGCTTGTCTTCTCCACAAATGTTGTCAACGAGGTGAACGGCGGCTCGAAATCTGTAGCGACCCACGGATGCAGGCTAGTGGGAGCTGTAGCATGCTATGCGAGACATTCTTCTGCGCTTGCATGGGCGCTGTGGTAGTAATCGAAGACACACTGCCAGGTGGGTACCATATGCGTACGTTCATGCTTGATGTCAACCACGACGGCGACGAAATGTTTCGGAAGTATAACCGCCCGTTCCTCGGAGTCAGAACCGTGCTACAGAGGTTTGAGGAGCATTACAGTGAACTCGCACTGATGTCTCAGTGGCCAAAATTGCCTAATGTAAATCCTGTGGAAACCATATCGGTCGCTACCGGGCGCCATCTCCAAGTACTCAAATCAGCGGCCTGTTATTTAAGCGAATTAAATGACCTATGCATAGACATCTAATGCCACATACATCCACACACTTATGAACAAACTACCGGATCGCCGGCCGCTGTGGCCAAGCGGTTCTAGGCGCTGTCTGTTGTTACGGTAGCAGGTTCGAATTCTGCCTCGGGCATGGATGTGAGTGATGTTCTTAGGTTAGTCAGGTTTAAGTAGTTCTAACTCTAGGAGACTGATGAGCTCAGATTTTAAGTCCTATTGTGCTTAGAGGTATTTGTACCAGTTTTTGAAACTCTCGGATCCCTAATACACAGAATCAATGTAGGACAAACAAGCTGTCAAGCAAGTGGTCGGAATGTTTTGGCGCATGAATATATATAGAACTAAAACTCCGTCTGAACTGTAACCTCCCCACAAAGAATTAAAAATGAAAATGTGAGCCCAGTCTAACCTCCCAATACAATTATTAAATTAAATGAATTTTTAAATATTGTAGCCTCTGAACAAAATTGATTTTAATGTAACCTCTGAACAAAATTGGCTCCGATTTATAGTCTCTGTGCAAAGAATGCATTCACACTTAATATTCCCCTCAAAATTCTTTTCTCATTTAATGTCAAGTTCGAAATAGAAAAATTCTTAAACACCAAAAATAATAAAAAAAGTTCTGTAACCTGATAAATTTTATGAGGACAGCAGCGCTGCCCTTCGGCCCTGTATTCTGAATAAAAAAGCAAAAATTCTTACCTCAATAAAAACCGCAATTATATCTGCTCTTAAGTTGGAATTTTTCGACACAGCTTCGTACAATGCTGGCGTATATTTTTTTTTTTTGATTATTGGAAGGAATGATCACGCATTTGAAATATTCTTTAAATTGAAATGAATGCTTTTCTTTAAAAGAGTTGCTTTATATTATAAAAATTATTATTGGGGCATTTCTTTGAACAAATTAAATTACAATTAACATACATTATTAAATATGCGCAAGGCTGCTTCTTTACCTTCTACAACAATACTCATCCTCCAGAGTCCTGACCAGAGTCGCGAGCAGAGCACACAGCCGACGCATGCCGACTCCCGCCGACTAGCACGGACTAGCACGGACTGGCGACTACTGTCGACTGACTACTACTGTCGACTCGCGCGGTCAAGCGCAGACTAGCCACAGCTAACGATAAACTACTCTCTGGTCAGAGATTCTGTCATGCCTCGCCCATCGCCGGCAATGTATACGTCTTTCAGAACAGGTCTTGGAAGTCCCAGCGGTACCGACCAGCCGCAGAGTCTTCCTCAGACCACAGGCGTCACTGGGTGTGGACATGGAGGGGCGTGTGGTCAGCACACCGCTCTCCCGACCGTATCTCAGTGTACGAGGCCGGAGCCGCTACTTCTCAATCAGGTAGCTCCCCAGTTTGCCTCACAAGGGCTGAGTGCACCCCGCTGGCCAATAGCGCTCGACAGACCGGGTGGTCACCCATCCAAGTGCTAGCCCAGCCCGACGGCGCTTAACTTCGGTGATCTGACGGGAACAGGTGTTACCACTGCGGCAAGCCCGTTGGCATATATAGAAATCTACTAAATTAAAAAAAAGAGAAACTCTCCCAGGGGAGACTCGATCCTACGTCATATGACTAAGAGACTAGGTCGTCATCCATGACGCCACATAGACTCTGCAGGCAATTTCGCCATCAACGCATATCAGCGTTGTCGGAACATATATAAAATTAGTGAAAAACGGTCTAAATCGCGATCGTACTTTATTAAAATGACCGGTTTCGGCCTATCTTTAGGCCCAGACAGCACCATCAGCTGAGGCTGACGATGGGTAAAACTTCCAGTTGACCCCAGTCTGAAGATGGTCTAAGTATAGGTCGAAACCAGTCATTTTAATAAAGTGCCATCGCGATGTAGACTGATTTTTCACTGATTTTATGTAGATTTCAAGATCGCTTCTTTTCGTAAGTGTTACCAAAAACGTTGTCGGAACCGGTGAGACTACTGTTGCGAAGGATACACTGGGTGAAGCTGCCAGGATGTGGTCTCAGGACGAGGTTCTACATTTAATTAATTTCTGCGAGCAAAGTCTAGCATTATGGAATGTATGGTTACTGGACGATAAGAACTGTCATAAGAAGGAAGGATGTTGGCTAAGATGGCTCCAGTTTTTGTCACTCCCACAGATGAAAATTACCAGTATCTGCACAATTTAAGGCAACAGGCGAACTATTTTTATAAAACAGTTTAATTAAAATAGGAAAGAAGTGAAATTATGTTCGAAAGTAATAGTTTTTGATGCATATTGCCCATTAAATTTAAGTAATCCCGCTCCATGTATAGTTTTTTATGAACTGGTATATATTGATTTCATTAGCAGGCCTATATTAGGACCTTCAGGAATTTACGAGTTATTCCTTTAAGTCAATACAAGTAAAAACATTGAAATAAGAGTATGTCCGAAAATGCTTCATTTACCAGATATGCGCCCCATTTGGTCTTTGAATGATTGTCGGTTGTTGTTGTTGTTGTTGTGGTCTTCAGTCCTGAGACTGGTTTGATGCAGCTCTCCATGCTACTCTATCCTGTGCAAACTTATTCATCTCCCAGTACTTACTGCAACATACATCCTTCTGAATCTGCTTAGTGTATTCATCTCTTGGTCTCCCTCTACGATTTTTACCCTCCACGCTGCCCTCCAATGCTAAATTTGTGATCCCTTGAATCTGGTGTGTTGTTACTTCATCATCATTGTTACTGGGCCGTGCACGGCCCGCGTTTATCCTATTTATTGTTCGTCATCTTCTGTTACTGTACTGCAGCCTCGTTTTCTTATTCCATTTACTGGCGTCACTAACTTCCTGCCATACTTGCACGTAAGCGGCAGCAGCAACGCGTATCGATAAGTGCAATGTCGTACCATCTCTGGTGCGACCGATAGTATTTCCGGGTCGTCGTGTGACTGGCAGTCAGTTTGGGACAAGGCCAGCAGTGCAGTCGGCACGCAGCAGCAGTGAAGTCGGGGGACGGAGCGCCGGTGAGGCGCCGACAGCCAATGCTCGGCGTCCGCTGGCGACGCACATGAACTGTCCGACGGAGGGAGATTGGAGTGGGACGACCATCAGTTGGTCGTCTCATCGGCCGACGCATATTTGGTCCTTTCACCGTTTCCGGGCCTGGGCGGTCGGTCTGTTGGCGTGGAGCAGCGAGGAATTCTCCGCGGGACGAGGTCTGGCCGAGGCCATTGGTGGTCTCTACGCGGTGTTGGAGTATGTGGGGCTGTTCCCATTCCTACGAGGTCCGTGGCACAGCGACCCTGGACACAAAAGTTCAGTTTTGATTTAATCTACCAGCAAGTCAAGACTGTTCACATTGTGTTGTTTGGAGTTCATTGTCGGCTGTTGTGATATTCCCGCGTGCAACAACGTGCTTTTCAAGTTGGAAAATTCTAGCCACCCTCCCGTGGAGTTGCACTTTAGTTGGTTATTTGAAATGAAGTGAATCAGTGGAATCTTCTGCCTTGTGGCCGTTAATGTTCCGGTTACCTGACCTGGCCGATGACGTAAATTTCAGGCAGTGTAGTTTCCTCATCGTGTTGTTGCTGTCCAGCACGGTGTGTAGTTTGACAGCTCCAGGCATGATTGGTTGTGGGCACTAACATCTTCTACGTTGTTCCGTTGAATTCCCTGTTGTGCCCTGGATGGGTGAAGTGGAAGTTATTTTGTCGGTGGGTCCGTTGACTGTCGATCGGTTGGGTTGTCGTCGGATCGTGAATGGTTGGCCCGACTGCCTGTCTAACCTAAGCGAGCGTTAGTGTTTGAATTCCAGGCCGACCCTCGAACATCTTAGCGCCCTTGGGTGTACTACATTTTTTATATCTGTTGTTTGCATTTGTATGGCTTCTAGCCGATTTTTTTAAATTAAGGTTGTTTTGCCCTGAAGCCGTAAGATTCTTAAGGCCTTCAGCCTAATTTAAGGAACTGTTTCACATAAGACCTTCGGTATTTGAAAAAAAATGTTATGGTGTTTTAAGAGTTAGGCTATCAGCTGATTTGAATCTAACTTGTTTGCTCTTCAAGTGTCTGATTCTTTGGGCCTTCAGCTTAACTAAGGAACTGTTTCAAGATAAGGCTTTGCCTTTTAAATTTCTGTTTCGATTGAGTTTTGTGTAATTAAGAATTGTTTTACGTAAGGCCTTTTTTTTAAAAAAAAAGTTAATGTTGTTTAGCCCTGAGTGTTGGACTTCCAGCCGATTTGAATTCAAATTGTTTCCCCTGAAAATATTAGATTCTTTGGGCCTTCAGCCTAAATAAAGAACTGTTGTAAGATAAGACTTGCCGTTTAAATTTCTGATTATGCTTGCGTTTTAAGTTATTGGCATTCAGCTGTTTTTAAATTAAAGTAGCTTTCAGCCAGTAATTAAGACCCAAAGATTGAAGCTGTGTGATAAAAAAAATTTGGGCTCTTGTAATGTTTGATCAAATAATAAAGTTGTATGTTCGAGTGTAACTGACAGCTCCTTATTTTGGCCTCTTTCCACAATTTAAACTACCTGACCTGTCCTGCGGTTTTAGCAGGTCGTCTCAGTTACTTTAAAGAGAATAAACGTACCTAATGCTTGAAATCTTAGTGTCACAAGCAGTCTCTCTTTAACATTAATGGAGTTGCTCTTAACAGTATCCTGCTTGGCAATTTTGGGTCAAATTATAAGGTTTATTTCTTCCATCTCTTCCGCTGTCATTCCCATAAAATTTCGATATTGTTCTGAACCTTCCATCATGACCTCTAGAGTAGGATTGTTGATTGCCCCAAAAATCACCTCGCCGCCTAATCCAATCTTATCGAAGTCGAACAGTGTCACGTAAATTTTTCCTTTGACGGCCTTGCCACCGTGGATACACCGGTTCCCGTGAGATCACCGAAGTTAAGCGCTGTCGGCCGTGGTCGGCCCTTGGATGGGTGACCACCCAGGCCACCATGCACTGTTACCATTTTTCGGGGTGCATCCAGCCACGTGATGCGAATTGAGGAGCTACTCGACCGAATAGTAGCGGCTTCGGTCAAGAATACCATCATAACGACCGGGAGAGCGGTATGCTGAACCCACGCCTCTCCTATCCGCATCCTCTTCTGAGGATGACACGGCGGTCGGATGATCCCGGTAGGTCACTCGTGGCCTGAAGACGGAGAGAGTGCATTAAAAGTGCACCTGCAGCCCGAATTTCTCCAGTTGCAAATCTCTTCCTCACGCACAGAACTATGACTGAAAAAACTAAGCTCTCACAGACTCTGTCACCCTGCTGTGTGTAAACCCTTCCGACGTCTGCTTTCGCATGACTCTCAGACACTTACAGAATATGCAAGTAGCAATCGGACAATAACAGCGAAAATTCCTGTGTAGTGTAAACAATCCACCGAGTACTATCTGATAATACCAAATTATCTGAGAGAAAATAACTCTCACAAATATCCCAGCCCTTACCCCACATTACGTGGCTGCGAGTGGTACATCGTTTGTCGTAGATAAATTGGGCAGTCAACGTTGATAGAGCAACCAATCGGGCAACTTTCGTTCTGTGGCCAAGGGAACGCCCTAAAACGGCATCTCCTTTCAGACTTTCGCTTACGCCGACCCATCGTACTGCGTTGATACGTAATCGTTGCGTCACTGGTGTGACTGATGCCAACGGTGCAGGGTCACATTAACTACTTTAAACTACCTACAGCGGTCCAGAGCGAACAGTGTATCGGTCAAAACGGCTGACTACTATTTTATCTGGTGAGCTTAAACTGTTGGTTATTAACGCTAAATGTATTGTCGGTGTATGAAACTGACGGATGCTGTTTACATCTATTGTCTGTTAATTTTAACCTGTCCCGTACATCCATCGTATTGTGACTAGATAGACTTCCGCAATTGGTGTCAAATGCTATGAAATATTTCTTTGTGTACCAGATGGGTACAGTGAGAAAAATTTTAAATAATACATCGATGCCATTATTGGACACGGCAGTACGCACAGTAACAGTTTATTGAAAGTTCATGATATTCTTTAAAGTATAAGAACCGATTAACTTTACTTTCCTTCTTGTTCTTCACTGCCTTCAGAAGAGTTCCTATCTTACACGTTTTCGACCAAGTTTACGGTGACGGGGTGAAACTATCAGGCATCGTCAATTCCTTTTACGAATTATTTCAGTAGCGTTTTCGTTGAGGACACTATTTTCCAAGGTAACCGGAATTTTTTTCTAAGTCTCGCCTAGTCTGTAAGAAGAGCATCGTTGCGCGATAATTTAATTCAATTGAATTGTATATTCTGTATTAACAGCTATGATGCATCAATAATCCTTTAAAGCACTGTTATATTTCCATTATAAAAATTGTTGGCTAAAAAAAATTCGTTTTATTAATTGAGTTCTGAATTCGAGACAAAAATCATTATTTAACTGTACCGGGAAAAAACTATTTCGTTGACAGTATGACATGAACAGATACCAGTTTTGACAGTTTCAGGATAATTCACTTCTCTTGGGAGACGCAAAAATGAAGAGTAATTTATCATACATCTGACACTGGGATCTCTATACCCCTACTCACCACCTCTCTCTCTCTCTCTCTCTCTCTCTCTGACACGTACACACATATGTGAATTGGAGAACTGGAAACAGCTGTGGTATTGCTTGTCACTTCATTCATTAGTCTGTAGGACAAAGCTGCTAATCCAACTAAACTGAGATATTTTGAGATAGACAATCGTCAGTAGGGCGACAGTGTTACCGTTCGAACATTTAAGACTGTAAGACCTGTAATAGAAGATGAATATATTTTCTCATTCAATCTTGAAATGATATCATTCACTTGATAATCATATACTGCAATCTTTTTCTCAAAATACAATAGTGCAAGGTAAGATTTTTCAAATGTAAAAAACACCTCCAAGATCCAAATTGACCATGTACTAAGGAATCTGTAATCTTTCCAAATTGAAACGTGTAGCATTCGACAAAATGTTATGAATACAGTATTCAATAGTGTATGAATTACATTATTATTCTACTACACACCAATAATTTGTAAGCGAAAACAAATTAAGGAGTATTATTGATAACCAATTACAAGGTGAAAACATTCTGAGACAGAATATGTTGGCAACTAACACAAATTTCCATTTTCTAGTCAGGGGAAAGTGACAAGACATTAAAGAAACTTAGTTCATTTCCTAATATCACGTGCTGCAAGTAGAAGACCTTCTACGGTGCAAGATCGTGCACGACCGATGAAATAAGGCTTACGTTAATTATTATCAAAAATATGCAGAACTTTACTCACCATAAAATTCTGTAACCACGAAAAATTAACAGTATCCTCCAGCAACTATGTAGAACTCGTAATATTTACAAACGTTGTGCAAGACACAACGTCATGTCTCACTACTAAAGCACAGGTGTAAAAAGAGCCAGAAACTGATTACGGCGGTTTCTAGGACAGATTCCTTCATGCGAGACTGAGACCAATCTCTAGATTGAAACACCAGCCAGGAAACATCATGTGTTTCTATTTAGTTTGTCCACCAGGTACAACGCCCTTCCCTAAACGTTCAGAGAACGCACTACGAAAACCAGCCCGCATGTTACTACACTCCTGGAAATTGAAATAAGAACACCGTGAATTCATTGTCCCAGGAAGGGGAAACTTTATTGACACATTCCTGGGGTCAGATACATCACATGATCACACTGACAGAACCACAGGCACATAGACACAGGCAACAGAGCATGCACAATGTCGGCACTAGTACAGTGTATATCCACCTTTCACAGCAATGCAGGCTGCTATTCTCCCATGGAGACGATCGTAGAGATGCTGGATGTAGTCCTGTGGAAAGGCTTGCCATGCCATTTCCACCTGGCGCCTCAGTTGGACCAGCGTTCGTGCTGGACGTGCAGACCGCGTGAGACGACGCTTCATCCAGTCCCAAACATGCTCAATGGGGGACAGATCCGGAGATCTTGCTGGCCAGGGTAGTTGACTTACACCTTCTAGAGCACGTTGGGTGGCACGGGATACATGCGGACGTGCCTTGTCCTGTTGGAACAGCAAGTTCCCTTGCCGGTCTAGGAATGGTAGAACGATGGGTTCGATGACGGTTTGGATGTACCGTGCACTATTCAGTGTCCCCTCGACGATCACCAGTGGTGTACGGCCAGTGTAGGAGATCACTCCCCACACCATGATGCCGGGTGTTGGCCCTGTGTGCCTCGGTCGTATGCAGTCCTGATTGTGGCGCTCACCTGCACGGCGCCAAACACGCATACGAACATCATAGGCACCAAGGCAGAAGCGACTCTCATCGCTGAAGACGACACGTCTCCATTCGTCAATCCATTCACGCCTGTCGCGACACCACTGGAGGCGGGCTGCACGATGTTGGGGCGTGAGCGGAAGACGGCCTAACGGTGTGCGGGACCGTAGCCCAGCTTCATGGAGACGGTTGCGAATTGTCCTCGCCGATACCCTTGGAGCAACAGTGTCCCTAATTTGCTGGGAAGTGGCGGTGCGGTCCCCTACGGCACTGCGTAGGATCCTACGGTCTTGGCGCGCATCCGTGCGTCGCTGCGGTCCGGTCCCAGGTCGACGGGCACGTGCACCTTCCGCCGACCACTGGCAACAACATCGATGTACTGTGGAGACCTCACGCCCCACGTGTTGAGCAATTCGGCGGTACGTCCACCCGGCCTCCCGCATGCCCACTACACGCCCTCGCTCAAAGTCCGTCAACTGCACATACGGTTCACGTCCACGCTGTCGCGGCATGCTACCAGTGTTAAAGACTGCGATGGAGCTCCGTATGCCACGGCAAACTGGCTGACACTGACGGCGGCGGTGCACAAATGCTGCACAGCTAGCGCCATTCGACGGCCAACACCGCGGTTCCTGGTGTGTCCGCTGTGCCGTGCGTGTGATCATTGCTTGTACAGCCCTCTCGCAGTGTCCGGAGCAAGTATGGTGGGTCTGACACACCGGTGTCAATGTGTTCTTTTTTCCATTTCCAGGAGTGTATTTCCATTCATTGCAGTCATTCTATTTAAACCAAATTAAGTATGCTACGGCACTATTCGAGTGGCAGTCAAACAGAAGAGGGTGAGGTAAAATAATATTAAGGTGGAAAATGATATCTCTGGGAGTGTGATGCTACGTACTACCGATCAAAATATCTGCACTTTATACTTCAATGTTTTATATGCAACTCGCTTTAGGTATAAATCATAACTAAAAATTATAGATGTCACTCCAAGTACATTTTACCTTTTGTATGGAAGTCTTAATGTGTTTCTATGTTAACTGTGATAAGTAGAAAAGAACAGATTCACATGTATTAGATTTAACATTACGGTTGTATCTTAAAAATATCAATCAGATTGACACGAATGCAGATGCTGTGGATCAAGCATTGATCAGATTTCCCTGATAATGAGGGAAATGCGTTGGACAGTTAATAAACCGTTGTCGCTGATGTCATATTGTCGGTCTGTGGACTTATGAAAGTCTTCCAAAGCAGATTTTTCATATTTTAACTCCGAAGAACAGTGCGGCGTTCATGTCTTAGTAAAATCTCGAACAGCTTCGCAGAATAATCCATTGTTGCACTAACAGTGTTTGAGCAAATGCGCAATATTTTATGTACTAGACGGTACTGGCACAGTGTTAAGGACGTTTCTGTACCGCCTGTCATATCACGCCTATCAAGAAGATAGGGACTATTAACTGGGAAATGTGAGGAGTGTGTGGCAATTCCCTGAACACCCAGTGCAGCCAACGAACTTTAAACTCGTTAACGCTGACAGCTGCCTGTTCATTAGACACTTTCATTTCTTCCATTCATATTTTGTTTCTAGCAGACTGAGCTATTTATCTTTGCGAAACTTTTTACGAGTTTGCTATAATCAATGTAGATCAATCGATGCAAGCACTATAGCAAAGTATTTGCTTGGCCAATGAAGCAGTTGTACGACTTTATGGAGTCAGTTTTGGTTTCGACTAGTAGGAATCACTGTCGGGCAGCAGCCAGTATAATTCGGCTTCACTGAAAGAGAATTCGACTTTAAATTTGAATCTAAGTGTTACAGCAGTTGGTGGTGTCTAAAGTTTCCGCAGAGTTTTGGTATTGTTCGACTTTGTGCCTTTGTGCTTCTCTGGTGGAATCACATTTTTTTTTTTTTATTTTTTTTTTTTTTTTTTTTGCCAGGAAGTCTTTCGGTGAGAATATGGTCCGTGAGGTGGCGTGTGACGGTCAGCGACAGGAGTCTTGAGTTAGCAGCGGCATGAGGAAGGTGGCGAGTGGGTCCCTGTGCTGGGAGCAGCCCGTGTATGTGCCGGAAAAAGACTTGGCCGCCTCTGGAGAGAGGACGCGTCTTATTTGTACTTGAGAACCTTTGTTTGTAAAGGTCTAGTTTGGAAATGAGCTACCCTTTCGCCTGCGAGAGCGCTTTGGTAGCACAATACTGGTCTTACCTGAAGGAGATCGGTGGTTAGAGAAACAGTTGGAGGTCTCTACAGCCGTCATTACACTGTCGCTGCGACCTGCTTGCATTTACACACGAGTACTGGATAACGTCACGTGAAGCTGAGTAACTTTATTATTGACTACTTGCCTATCTGTGTATTTTACTTGTTCGCCTTGCAAAATTGCAATTGAGACTGCCCTTGTAGGGCGCCATTAGTTCCACTATTTCGTAACTGCTCAATTGTTTGTTTTAACTGTTCATGTTACAAGGTTGTCAATGAGGTTGCCCTGGTGTGGGGGGCCATTATTTTGTGTGTATGTGTGGGACCAGTGGCAAGTGAGCGGGCCGCGGTGGCCGTGCGGTTCTGGCGCTGCAGTCCGGAACCGCGGGACTGCTACGGTCGCAGGTTCGAATCCTGCCTCGGGCATGGGTGTGTGTGATGTCCTTAGGTTAGTTAGGTTTAAGTAGTTCTAAGTTCTATGGGACTTATGACCTAAGATGTTGAGTCCCATAGTGCTCAGAGCCATTTGAACCATTTTTGAGTGGCAAGTGATTTATGTTTCATGTCGTATCACACCAATTTAATGACGCGTGTAACGTATTGCCAGGAAGTGTGCGCAAGGCCGACGTGTGAAATGAAGTCAGATTGCAAGATTACAGCTCTGTAAACCCACTGAGGTAGCAGTGAATGAATTCTAACGCTGCAGATTTGTTCTTGCGCTACATAACTTACCTTCTGTAACCAAACAAATCGTGTCTCTTAATTTGGCGTTCCTTTGAAGAAGTCTTGCACCGAAACTTGTTTGGAAATTATTAGGTAGTCCTGCACAGTAAATGAGAAAATTTTAAATTGTGGCATGAGGAAAACTGGTCTGTACAAAACTTGTCATAAGGGGGTCCCACATCAATTTGTTATTGCGTATTTCAAGTGCTTTTGCTTAACTGGATTTATCGGGATATTGTTTTTAGGTTTGAATTGCTCTCAGTTTATTATTATAAATTTGGATAAGGGTCATTTCACGCGTTTTTAAACTCGGATTGGGAATTTTTTATCAGAAGCAGTTATCGAACTTGAAGCCTTTTAATTGGTGTTATAATTGTTTTGGTCTCAAATTTGGCACTACTGTATCACCAGTATTTTACGCTTGACATTGGATAAGTGTAAATATTATCAATTAAGAGTAAGCAAAGTGATGGCTACCCTTTATAAGAAGAAAAAAATAAAAGGGTTAGCACAATATTTTTTTTTCCATAAATGTTGAGTGAGAACTGTTTTATATGGTGCCCGAATTAATGTTGGTCAGGCACCTTACCACTTCTTCACAGCTCCTACCACTCTAGATTGGATGCTAGTTGGTGGGGTTGTATTGGATTGAAGACTGTCTTTGTCTGGTCGAGGTCAATATTGTCGGGCAGATTTTACAGATAATCAAGAATTGGATGAGACGATTTTAATTTACTTCATGTGGTGGGAATTAGTTATTGTGGCGAGCTTAGGCAGGCATTGTTTGATTGCGACCACTTCGTGCATACGAATCGGGCCGTGTGCTTGGGTGTAGTAAAATGGAAGCTTACAGACTGCACGCACTTGAGTGGAAGCTGATCGTAGTGTCATATATCAATTTTTCGTTTTGTCGCGTAGTTAATTCAAAGATGTGATCCTCTCCTGAAGTATAAATTAGTTCTTACTTATTCAAGAAATGTGATATGAGATACGACGTTCCTATTGCTTTTCATAAATTTGAATCTTGCACTGGTAGGTTGAGGTACTCTTGCGGGGATATAAAATAATGTCCTTGTGTACAATGTAAGGTAAAAGTGGGGCAAGTGACGCAGGAGGACAGACGCCGCACTTCCAAGATATTCGTCAGCAGACATTGTTGTGCGCGCGACGCTCATTGTTGTTGTAACCGCTGATGAGACCAGTTTACTCCCAAGTTTTTGTACTTCAGGAGTGGAAAATAGAGGGGAACTTAAAGAAAACAGCATTTCGAGACCAAGATAAGGCCAGGAAATTTTTCACGATTCCTTTTTAATAGAATGTACAAGTGATACGCGCCTAGTAGCTTATAACTTGTATTTAGGTTGTGCAGTAGAAACTTTGCAGGTTATATCGGTCGAGTAATGGCTTCTTCCGATAACATCTTTGGTGAAAATGGGGGTGCGGCATCTGTCCCTACGAAAACAGACAGATGACGCACCATTACTGTGGGACAGATGCCGCAGTGCTTGCAATGCTAACAGGACTCCATACGTTTTTGTTTTGCAGAAAAATGCCGAGAAAATGCATTAGGACAACAGACAGGGGAAAATGGACTGCAGAAGATCTATTAGAGGCAGTGAACTAGTCGAAGAGGAAGGTTGTGCTAAAAGGAAAGTAGTTCGAATGAAAAATATACCAGAACGAACATAAAGGAGAAGACTTGCTACGCACAGTTTTAAGAAATCAGGGTGCGGACCATCATCATACTTGGGTGAAGATTCGCCATCATGTGGCTTTGCTCCCAAACAGTAAGACGTCACCCAAATAGCTTTCAATTTAGCTGGTCAGGTGGGACTGAAAAACAAATTCAACAAGGAAAAGAATCTTGCAGGGAAAGATTGGTTCCTCTCATTTTTAGAACGCAATGAGGCTTAAGCATCAGAAAAACGCAAGGGCTTTCTGTAGCCAGAGCGATTGGAATGAACAGAGACGAAGTCAATTCGTACTTTGATCTGTTAACACAAACGTTGACCGAAAATGGGCTTTTGGATAAACCCGGTAGTATCTTTAACGTAGACGAAACTGGTCTACAGTTAAACAATGAGCATGGGAAGGTTGTAGCGGCAAAAGGAAGCAGAGATGTCCATGTCATTAATTCTGCTGAAAGAGGAGAGACAATAACAGTTATTGCATGCTGTAATGGCGGTGGAAATTTCTTACCACCTTACTTCATTTACAAAGGAGTGAATAAAAAACAAGACGCTGAAGACAACATGCCTCCAGGATCAGTTGTTGTTATGAGGAGAGATGATAACAACAGTGATATTTTCATGGATTGGTTCAAAAACCATTTCTTTCCCAGAAAGGCGCCTGGCCATGCTCTGCTTCTGTTAGATGGTCATGCCTCTCATATGAATTGTGTCACTCTTTTGGATATAACTGTTGATATGAAGTGTCAATGATTTGTTTGCCTAGCCACACGACACACTTTTTACAGCCACTAGACCAATCATTTTTCACTTTGCTGAAATCCTACTTTAAAGAGGCTTGTCATTCATGGATTGTAGGTAATGCAAGCAAAGACAGAAGAATTACAAGGCAGCAATTTGGAGGGTTGCTCATCAAAGCACAGACTCGTGCTGCTACTATCCAGATTGGTGTATACGGATCTAGAGCTACTGGAATTATCCTGCTTGACAGAGCAGTAATTCCAAACCATGGCTTTGTTTCAGACATTAATAATACTAAACTCCCAACTACTGCAGATATCTCTGACTCCAGATGAGCCATCAACATCAAGGTCTGAAACAAATGTGTCTAGATAAAACCCTCCTACCTGCAAACCTTGCACAAATTTGGATACTCATCGACCAACTGATCAAGGCAGCTGCTGTGTGAATAACAACTCAGTGACACCTCATGGAGGGACTCCATCAAAATTGATGGAAAAGATTTCACCTGTTCCTATACTCCCTCAGGAAAATGAACCCAAAAGAAAGCAATCAGCAACAAATATAACATCCGACGATTATATAGCAACGAAAAGAAAGAAACTCACCGAAAGAAACAAGAAAGGAAAAGCTCTTGCCCACAAAAATGTAGCAGCTAAAAGAAACCAAA